>NW_025764307.1:0-1200000 GCF_021015755.1 Lentinula edodes
GTCTTAGGGTAGGTTTTGGTATGTGGAGGTTTATGTTGTAGCGTGCTAGGAGCAGGCTGGAGCTCGAAGGGAGCTACGAGAACCGCGACCGAGGACGGGAACGACCTAGTAGTGGTTGGAACGACGAGATGGTGACCCTTGAGGGGTTCCTAGAAGGTCCAGGGAGGTCCCTAATGCGTAGGGAGGTTCAGGACGAGTGCGGGACCGTAAGATATTGCGTAGTAGGAGTTGTACTCGCTAGAACGTCAATATAGAGTCGAGTAGGTAGTTTATGCAACGGGGTCTCGAGGGTGTAAGCTCCCGAGAAGGGATATGCCAGGGAGGGTAGGTCCCTGGGGACTAGGTTTGAGGATGGTCGTCCTCGAGTGTGGGAGGTGGTAACGGAGAAGCAATACGTAGTTTGACGTTACCTAGATCGAGGTCCCGAAGCTTACGAAGTAGCTAGGAAGCTCTGGGAGGTTTGGGGAAGGGTAGCTCACCAAGCGGGTAGGCGTTGGGGAGCTTTAGTAATGTTCGAGGGAGCTCGGAGACTCACTCGGAAGGCTTAGACTTGAAGTGAAAGCGTATATTCGATCGTATAGACGATCAGAGAGACAATAGACAGAAGTAGAGAGAAACAGAGGTAGAGAAACAGAGAGTAGAGAGAATTCCGTATAGGTAGCAGGTACAAAGGGACAGGGACTGGACCTATGTAAAGGGTGTGTGTTCAAAATATACCAAGCTGGGGATCCTTAGGATATACGAGTACTTATATAGACAGGAGGAAAGGAT
Source organism: Lentinula edodes (assembly GCF_021015755.1). Taxonomy (NCBI): domain Eukaryota; kingdom Fungi; phylum Basidiomycota; class Agaricomycetes; order Agaricales; family Omphalotaceae; genus Lentinula; species Lentinula edodes. Next base: position 772 of record NW_025764307.1, read on the forward strand.
CAGGGGAACATTGTGTGAAGTGGACATCTAAAGGGGATGATCTAAGATATATGAGAATAGGCTGATGGGTGCGTGGACGAGTTCCCGGGTCTGTCAAGTGGTGGCGGTTGTGGAGGTATCGGGTTCTCGGATACGGTTTGAGGAGGTTTCGAGATGGCGTCTAGGGAGGGAGGGGAGGTTCCCATGAGGCAAGAGGGAGGTTCGGGGTGTTACTTGGGATAAAGAAGGGAGGAGTACTGCGTTGTGGCTTGGAGCCAGCGCATGACATTTACCGACAACCTGCTCTCAGAACCCATTACTATGGACCGACGTTCGCACTTGGCTGACGGCGCATATTGGAGCCGTCGCATCATGGCAAATCTTCACTTCACTCCAAGTGCAGCTGACAAGGTTGAGAATGCCATCAATACATACTCGAAGGCTGACTTTGTGCAGTGGTTTCATATCAAGTTTCCCCACGTTGAGGAGACTTGGGCTGAGTTCATGTGGGACATGCATGCTAGGTTGTAGCATATGTTGTAGTAATCTCATTTTTGTTGACAATTAATGCTTTATATTCGAAATTTGATGCGACGGACAAGTAAACAAGTTGAGAACTCAAGATACTGAACCCCTGAATTCTCCCAAAATTCGAAACCTTGCTACATTGTGTTGGACTAAATGGCTCGTAAGAAGGCACCTGCACTCCAGAGGTTGCTGGATACTTGTCGGAAGGCAGGCTCTATAACTCGAAGGGCCTGGCGAGTTCGAACAAAACAGCCTGTTATTAAACTCACTCCGGAGGGAAGAAAGGAAATACGCCTCCGACGTTTGGCAAAAAAGACAACATATAATGCAGCTATAAGCGAGGTACACCAGCAGCTGCAGAGATTCAGTCCCGCTTCCCTGGACATACCTTGGAGCGGGTGGTCACCGATATCTTCCAATCCCAGCGACTGAAAGAATCTTCGAAAGATGTTAGCCGTTATGCTGTATTCACCAGTGCACAGATGCAAATACTCAACGCCAATACTCCTGAAGGGCAGCCTCGTCGGAAAGTCCACCAGTGTTCAAAAATCATTGCGGAGAAGTGGCGAGCAATGTCTGACGAGGAGAGAGTAGCGGCAACAGAAGGAGAGGTGGTAGCTCTCCGTGAGCGGAGGGAAAGCAAAGAGCTTGGAACCTGGCATAACGCCGACGTCAGTGCCAACCACGACTCAAGCATGACTATCAGTCGCATTAAAGAGGAGGTGAGCCTGCACTTTTATACCCCGGCTGCTTGTTAAATTACTTCCAGCTCACACGTCTTAATGCACGTACCGGTGATGAGTCCATCCTGGTCGTCAGCAGAGGCTCCCTGACACGCTTCCGTCCTCCAGAAACATACTGCTCTGGTGTGAAGTCCGAAACCTTTCTATCAACTGTGTTAAAGACTTCTGGCGAAGACCTCGCAATGCGAATGGATGCATACATGGTGGTTGGCGTAGAAGGTGTAGCTCGGAACCAAGTTCAGGTGCTCACAGAGATGAAGGGAAAGGTCTCCGCATTGATTCTGCAGAAATTAAGTGAGTTACGAGGAGCGAGGCTGCAGTAACGTTCACTGATATACCTTAAAGAGGCTGCAGGGGGTAAGTATGAGATAAAGAAGATGTTTTATACCAACTTTGACGAACACATCACCCGCCCATTCGGAATCATGGTCAAGAATTGGCCCCTGAAGGAGTTCAAGAACCCAAGCTCTTTTTGCACCCGAGCTGACTTCAGCGTCCTGTGGAATGCATGGGAGACAGGGACGGCATACTTTTACATGATGACACGAGAGGAGCACCGTGCTTGGGAGCAGAAGCAGGAGGAGGCCTTAGTGGAGGCACAGAGGAGAGTCCAAGAGGTGAGGGACAAACGGCAATCCGGGGAAGAACCTCAGCAACAGACAAACACCGCAGGGGATGAGAACGTACCTTCGGAGAACCCACCTGAAGATCAAACCCCACCCCCAAGTATGTCCAACGTACCTCAGCCAAATGGAGGCCCTTCATCCACGCCACAATTGTGACAGATGCAAGTGGAAACACTGTCCAAACGACGAAACGACCTCGCAAGCAAAGGAAAGATGCCGGGAAACCCCGCCAGAAAAAGAAGAGGACCAATGAAGCCGAGGGTGGGGTGGGCAGCAGCGAGGCATAGCACAAACCTTACCTAGATAGATGGACTTCTGAAACTTGATCTTATTCACAGCATGAAATTAATGAAATGTTTATTAAGAGCACATTGTTTGTATCTCAAGTAAGACGGATAGTAGTGAGTGAGGTGCGATGGGCGGGAGTCGGTGGGAAGTTTAGCGCTGGTGATGACGAAAAGCGCTTATCCGGATGGTTCGGTCCCGCTGTTGATGAGGCGGACTTGGTCCCGCTCAATCCCGGGAGATTCCAGGACTTATGTCATAGTTTTAGGCTGGGCTGGACCCATTACTATTCTCAGAAACCTCGGATTATTGCCAGAATTATTGGCAATGTTAGGGATCAACGAGAATTCAGGGGAGTAGCCCTGTCATGTGAATCTATATACCAGGCCTATATACTTTGATTGTTAGGATGTTGAGGTGCGATATGCTTACCACGGGTTCCACTAAAGTTGCTCGATTGTGGCTCGATGTACTTGAAGACCGTCGACATCCACTCCGGCACGGATACTACTGCACACGTCAACCCGATGATGATGAACGCAGCGCCGGTATCGAGCAGAAAAAGGCCAGAGAAATTGAGGAAAAGTTTTTCAAGACTACAACTCCTTGGTGCCAATCTGTCAATCCCTCAAGGTTTGGTACTCAAAATCTTGTCTTGACCTTAAGTCAGCTTCTGGTTAAGGTCATCGATGAGCAGTGAGTACATTTGATAAGAACACTTGATTGTCCTATTCATTACTTGCCCGTAGCTTGCCCCAAATTCGCGAGGATGCCTCAAAACAGCTTTCCGAGTGCCGCAAGGAATTGACTCGAATTCCTTCTCCTATCTCAGATGAGCCGGCGACCTATATGTTAGCCATCGTCACCAGTTTTTGCTCCGATTTCCGAACATTAGTACGCGGAGGAGCAGATTCCGCTGAATTAATTCGGCTACATCGTCGGTCATACGGAACTTTCAAGAATACTATACGGAAGACTGCCCCTAGTTTTGTGCCATTTGAAGCGAGCCAGACGGTTTCAGATTTTTACAATTGCTTAGACGACGAAGAAGATGATCCAATTGCTAGAGTTTCTGCCATTGGAAAATCGACAATGAATCTAACGGAAGTGAGAAATCATATCAACCTGTAAGTGCTTTCGTCTTTGAATTGTCATATACTGAAGGACGATCTATTCAGGTCCTTGACACGAGAGCTTCCGAATAACGTCCCATATGAGGCGAAAGCATCCCTCATGGCCCGATTCCAAGAGAGCTGGCCAAAAGCCGTGGACGATTGCTTCTGCAGTGTAGAAAGTGATACACTCGCCGTCTTGACCAAGATGATCGAAAAGCATTTCGGAAGATTCAGTCTATTGCAATCTCAAATGAAGTAGGCCAATTGAGTACTCTTTGATTTAAATTAACCAATTCATTCACAGAAATTTCTTGAGCCCAGAACGTAAATATTTTAAAAAATGGACTGGTATGGCCACACCAAGTGAAAATTCAATTGCACTGGCAGTAGTCAGTTGATTGAAAATGGAAAATGGACTGATGGCACCAGTGCTGCCCGGTCCCTTCCTCTTCTGGCGCGCGTAGCGCGCGGTTTCGGCGATTCAAAGAATTAGGGAGTATAAAAATCGTGAATCCGTTAATAGTCCAGAATTTTTTAGATAAATACTTCCTCTCCCCTATCCGGCATAGATTGGGCATGATAGTGACCAAGCCAATTTATCTGGCCTAAATTTTGGTTAATAGTACTCAAACGAACTTAATGACAACGACCAATTCAGTACGAATTTTCAGTACATCGTTTTTGGTAGTAAGTTTCGTAGCAAGTAGGTAGGAAGGTTGTTTGATTGCACAAGATACAAATTGAATGGGTTAAAGGACGATTAAACACCACACAAGGAAAATGGGATAGTTAGTATAGCGTCCGACATTACACCTGCTTAGCCTTCTTCGATGAATCTGAGTCCACATTCAACCCCGCCTCATGCACCGAACGCTTTGTTGCCATTCGTCGTATGTTCATTTCCTTAATCGTAATTGGCTCGCGCGATGGGGCCTCCTTGTGCGAGCGCTGAGGACGGGCAGACCTTTCCATTGTACTGGGCAAAGTGTTTTCCTTCATTGCCCCACCTCCGTCTCCAAGATTCGACATGTCTCCCTTCGCAGACTCCCCTGAACCGAACACAATTTTGATTTTTCCAGACTCACCGACCACAATCTTAACGCTACCCGAGTTCGATGACTTTTCGTTCGCCTTTTCTTCAACCGGTGGCTTGCTGATGACTTTGGTGCCTTTTTTAGACTTCGCGGCAGTGGTGTCTTTCTTTTGTGCTTGTTTGCGTTGGGAGCCTGCAGCCTTGTCTTTCGCATTGGCTCCAGTGGTGATCTCAGCTGCAACATCAGTAGACATGCCATCAACAAATATGTCGGGATGATCGGCGTCAAGACTCGACAGAAGAGCCGGTTCTTTGGCAAGCATAGCTGCTAGAAGTGCGGGACCAGTCGGAACACCACCTGTAGGAGCTTTTAAACTCGAGGTGGGTGCACGTGCGGGACCAGTTGGAGCGCCGCCTGTAGGAACATTTGAATTCGAGGTGGATGCAAGTATAGTCCCATCTGAGTGTGCAGGACTCATCTGGGTGTCACCTATAGGAGGGTCTGAACTGGAAGGGTGTACAAGCATGTCAAGCAAACCATCCCCATCCGAGTGTGCAGGACTTGTCTGGGTGTTGCCCATAGGAGGGTCCGAAGACGAAGAAGAACTCGTAACACAGGAAGGACTCAGAACGCTGGGAGCACCCACTTGAATGATAGACCCTGCAAACAGGGAGTCAGGAACCATAGGGCCTGGGTTTGCGACAGTGAGAACATGAGACTTGGCAGAGTATATAAGGATATTACCTAAGGAACTCATATCGTTGCCAGTGTCAACGGTGGACTTCACAATCAGGGGATCAGGAACCTCGGTGTCGAAGACATTGGAAGTTGTGGACAATAACATGTTGATATCTTGGGCCGACGGAAATGCCAAGCGACTATTCCCAACGATAGGTGGACTAAGAGTAGGCGGGCCGGCAATTGAGGCAACCGAGCCGAACGGAAATGCCAAGAGGCCACCATCCACGCCCTCGATATTCTCTACGATAGGTGGACCAATAGTAGGTGGCCCGGGAGTCGAGGAATTTGAGTTGATATCTTGTGCGAACGGAAACGCCAAGAGGCCACTATTCATGCTCCCAACATTCTCTGCAATAGTTGGACCGATAGTAGGCGACCCGGGAATCAAGGCATTCGAGTCGATATCTTGTGCGAATGGAAACACCGAGAGGCCACTATCCATGCTCCCAGTTTTTTCTCCAATAAGAGGACCAACAGGCTGGTTCAATTCGGGGAGTGCACCAGTACTATCCCACTCAAACAGCTGGTTATTGTTCAAACCGGTAGCTATTACTGCATCAAACTCATGATCAGTCATCCTACTCCATGAATAAGACTGAGGGGCTTGCGACACAGGCTCAGGTAGCTGGTCAACAGCCCGAGCTGTAGAGCTATCCCCTAACAACAGAGACAGCGAGACGTCTGCAGAAGAAGGTGGAGGCAAAGACAGAGACCTTGTTGAGTGAGAAGATTGCTCCTCGGGCTGAAAGGGAATCAAAGGATACGACAAAGAGCGAGTCATTGGTTGGCATGAGGGAGTCACGACAACTGGAGGTGTTCCCAAAATTGCAGAAGACACAGTGGGAGTTGGAAGAGTTGGAGAAGTTGGCATCACTGGTAGCTCACCACAATTGTCCAATGGAAAGGACGAGGTCGGCATTGGAGAGGACAAGATTGGGAAGGGAGAGGACAAGGTCGGCAATATATCAGAAGGGGGATCGGTCAGACCAATACTGGTATTGTGAGAGGGTGCAATTGGAGTCGCAGTGATCTCGGACATAGATTCGGTTGCACAAGCTGTTGGAGAAGCGCCGGCAGGATGTTCCGAGGAAACAGGTAGTGATTCAGAGCCATCAGCAACCACAGTAAGTGGTGGTGAGTTGGCCACCTCTGAAGTATCATGATCAGCGCTCGTGGACAGCGAAGTCGTAGATGGATTATCCTCCGCAACTATCAATCAAAATCGTCACAAGGAGTCCGATACCTGAACTGAGATGAAACTGACCAAATGCCGCACTCGCAAAATTGAGGAAGGGTCGAAGTACGCGTTCAGTGTAATCTGGTATAGCCCTAAAGAAGGGCTGGCCATGAACGTCTTTACCTACATGGAAACTAAAATATATCTAATAAATAGAATGGAGAGATTGAGATGGAAGGACCCTCACCCATATCCACGGATCTTATTCTCATTATCCGGGTCCATACCAGCAGCAACAAACATAGTACAGAGTCCACCTAGCTTGGCGAGTCTGGTTGAAACTTCGGCCAAGGTTGTTGGTAACGCCCGCATAAATCTGAAATTGTCGAAGTTTAGATCAGCATATATCACACAGAACTTGAGAATGACAATTACTTGACGTGTTCTTCGCCAGTCAATTTTTGGATTTCACCTGTGTCTTCGTCTACAACAGGCGATGTTGTGTCCTCGTTTCTTTTTGAATTTTCTTCGGCAAGGTACTTTTCAATTGCGGCCATCTTTACTGGATCCAGCTGTGCAGCCTGGTATCCCGCGTTGGTGTGCTTATTACGGATTACCATTCTATCTCCCTTTGTAATTGCAGGACCAAAGGCAGCAATCGCGGCATCGACCTTTTCTTTACACTCTGACTCGTAAAATAGACGCGAATACACTTCGCGTTTTTTGAGGGAACGAACCGCCTTACTCTTCTGTATTTGCGATGCCCCAAAGTAGATTTTCACCGCCTCCTGCGCTTTCGCGCGACTTTTACGGGTTGAGTTGTTGATAGACGTGTTATTGAAGTAATGTTTCAGAGACTGTAGGAAAACATACTCAATGAAAACTGAAGCAATAATATAGTAAAGGACTTAACACTGAATTTACTGTCGCTGATCTTTCCAAGGGCCGAGCGCGATTCAACGTCCATTGCGGGATTATCTTCGCCATCGAGAGGGAATTTCAAGAAGAACGCGGCGCGAATTCGAGGCCAAAAGTCTGCCACCATTTTCTGATTTTGATGCTGGATGAATATCGGCAGTTGTCCCTCCGCCCAGTCTCTTTCATCCTTGGTTAATGGCATGACGATTAAAATGCTTCAGCAGGTATTTGACGATTAAAATGCTTCAGCCGGTATTGAAGTCAGAACGAAGTACTAGAACTAGAGCTAAAGGAAGCCGGAATTAGCCGAGTGATAACTGTACAGCGGTCGGATTACAAATACGAACCAATCTTCACCTCTTGTTATTTCCTATGGTCCAAAATCGCAAGCTCAAGGCAGCCACATCTGAACAATTGGAAGCTCGACGCATCATCAACGCAAAGCATTATGCACAGTATGTTTTTGCTTTAATCTCAACATGCTCAGGCAATAATGAGTCCACCACTCAGAAATCGCGAGAAGATAACAGCACATCGAAGAAAGAAGTATCAAGATGATATGGCAAAGGCTGCGCTGAAAGAATATCAAGAGTCAGTATATCCTGACACATACGGTATACGTTCTACGATTTTTTGAGCTCCAGGTCGAAACGCATCAAAAAAAAGCGGAAAGCTGCTCTGAAGGAGGCAGAACAGAAACTGAAGGAAAGGTATGTTCGTAAACAATGGATCACTTGTGATCTTCTCATGCTATCTCTAGCTATTTGCGTATTCGCAACCGAGAAATCAAAAAGAAGGCTGTTACACATGAGAGTCCGTTGGAAGACGATGACCCTTGTGAACTGTCTCCAACAAGGCCAACCACTCACGAGAAATCTGCGATATCTGTGAAAGTGAATTACTCAAAAACTCGCCAAGACGCATCCATTCCCCCCCACGCTCGACGAGTCAAAGACAAACAGTTGACACCGACGAAGAGAAAACGGAGTCCTGCGATCACCGACTCAGATGAGTTTAACCCCCATCATCTTCCTCTCCGCACGAAGGAATGCGAAACAAGGTTAGTAGATGTAATCTAATTTTATTCCTATTTAACTTCCCTATCGATAGTCGCTCGATTCCGATGACCTCTCCCCTTGTACGCACCAGTAGTTTGCCTCCTTCGTCTGTGCCGTCATCGCCAATCTCCCGGTATGTTTATGTACCGGAAATTGTAATCATTATACTCATGCCCTTATTTGAAGTATCGTGGACCACAGCAGACACGAAAGCTCCTCAAACTTCACCCCTTTGATGCCATTTATTGTGACTAGGCTCAATTTCTCGCTTGCAGAGGCCCGTGGAATCTATGCTAAATTCAAACTTCTCTGCGGAGAATCCCGATCGAAATTCTTCAAACCTTTGTATGACGACTTCTTGGTCACGCATGAGCTTGAGAAAGCCGACGCAATGGAAACTGAAATCAAACTGTTATGTTCCACGATGGAAATTCGGCGGGAGCAGATAAACACGTATGCCAAGCCATGTGATGAGGATGTTGTTGACGAAGTTCTCGGTTATATCTGTGAGCTGGCTGCATGGAAGGAAGACATAGAGGACTTCAATCATTTCGCTTTTTTAGGGAAGGATACATTGAGGGATGAGCTTGAACCCGAAACTGGCACAATTCATCGTCTACTTAAAACCTAATGGGAATACCTTTCGGACTATCTTATGTGATATTGCTGCTTGTCGCGTCAGGTTGTATGCTAAATAAGAATATGAAATTGAATTTCTTGACATGATATAACTTGTGGACGAAAGGTCCTCGACCGTCTGACGGAAGATTTGACGAATTTGCCACTCTGAAGAGCGACCAATCAATTGTCTGTTGGTTGTGAATTCACCCGTTGTAGATATTGAATCATTGTACCAATATGCAAGGTCTCGTAACCTTCCTTATATTGAACCAATGGATCAATACTTGTTCAAATGCTGCGAAAGAGTGGTCAGGAAACCGGCGCTTGCATAAGCGCCATCGCCCAGACACCATTCAACATCGAGTGCAGCGTCGACTCCCAACTCTTATGAGATATAGAGATTGTTATAAATGGAGTATTCATAGCTATCCATATGGTACGAGATAAATACGAGATTTTTTTGTACAAGATGGTATCGACATTACACTTTAGCGTTCTAATCTACCTTGGTCTATCTTCTCGCACGATCAAGTTCGTCAAACTTCGTCAGACTATAGCATGTTGTCAAAGATAAATTGAAATTGTTGCTCCCTCTGACTTAATTATAATCACTATAGCTACTATGAAGGTGGATAACCATCTTCAAACCCCCCCCTCATCATTATAATTATTATGAGCCCGAACCAACCGTCAAAGATCCAAAATTTGGCAAGAGCCGTGTCATCTACTTAAAGAGCAACCTGACAAAATTCGCATACCATACACAATCCCAGCTGAGACATTCTCATTTGAAAACACCTCTGACTTCATCTGACAATGCCGTGAATGATTTTATATCTGCTTCCCCTGCAATAAGTTGTATCTGACGAAAATATCCTTAGATACAAATTCGACTTCATTAAAAAATAGAACTTAATTTTCCGAAGCAAGCGAATATCCTCTAGCTTCTTTCACAAAGCTCAATCATTCTCGCAATCCTCCCCCCTAAATTTGAGAGCAAAAATTGTTCACCATTGGCTTACTTACAGCCTACTCCGCAAACCTGGTACACAACACATGCAAACAACAGACCGTGGAGCATTGACTGTCAATCTCACGTTAGATCCAATACATGTCTTTCCATTCCCTCTCGAAAGTCGATCAAATCCAGCTTCGAGATGATCTCAGACGTTACCGTCGATGCAGACTTGACTTACAAGGATGGTTTATACGTGATCCTGACGGGCCACCGGCAAGTCGTCCTCAAATTTTACATTTCATCTCACTCAAATACAACTATATGTAGCCTCATCCAAGTGATTCGTGCTATGATGATCCTACCACACACATTCCTCCCTCTCCAGGTATCAGGAACTGCCAGCTTTCTCCCAAGCTCGAAGACTTCTCTTTTGGGTATCGGGCGCGGGAGTCATTTTCCCGCCTGCTAATTTCGGCGTATGCGGCCGCCATTAAAAACCACGCAAAAGATGAGTTTTTGCGAGATGTGATGAAGCTATGGCTCTGTCTTTTCCCAGTAGACCTGCTGCCTGATCAGTCTTATCAGGCCTACAAGCAGAGTGGTCGTCTGACTATGTCGGAAGTAGTGCTTCCATTCACACTCAGACACTATCAACAAGACTTGTCACGCCGCTTCATATCGAAGAATTTGCCGGATACCCCAGATAGGTGTATTGAACGGGACACAATTGTTCATCATACACTCCTCAAGCATAAGATTGTAAGTAGTGCTTTGTCGTCTGTTCAGTGAAAATCAAATTCACATTGACCCAGGCTAGTGACCGTCAAGTTGATATCGCCCATCGCCGTTTTGATCGTGATTTGCCCCGGGACCTATTCCATTCGCTGCTCTTGAAGGTAAATCAAATTAGACTCCTTCGCATTGCATATTGATGTACCTTGTAGGCGATCGAGGATTGCCTCGATCGGGGTGTCCGTATTCACGAATCTGCAGTCACTTGCGTTGCCGACTGGCGAAAAGACCTTCAGAATGCATTCATGCATTGGTTCTATCATCAACGCATGCCGCAGTCATTTATCATCCTATATCCTCCTTTTGCTCCGCACAAACCTTTCCGTGAGGATTTGCCTGTGTTCGCAGTGGATGCGAAAGTATTTTGGAGGCCTCCGCATATTCCACCTCACCCACACATACCCATGCCCGGTGACTCGGAGACCGAACTCGAGGAATTGGAGGATTCAGCAGACTCTGTTTAATCCCTCCGAAATGGAATAATATAATACATATCGATACCCACTAGCAAGGCTCAGAGCTGATACAGCAGCCTCATCTTACATACGTACTCAAAATTTGAAATTTCTTGACAGCTGACAGAGGTTGTCGGCCACTTCAAAAGAAGCAGCGCACAACCATCAACGTGCGCTCACGGGACTTCCAGATGTCCTCAATTCTTAGCTTGATGCTCGCTTTGCTGCTTCCACTAACCACCATCTCTTGTATCGAAAGGAACAATGTGCGGAAGAATCCCAAGGATCTCGAGGCCAGTCAAGGATGAGGGGAATGAATGGGAAGTCAAACTGGTCGATGATTTTCAGACTCTCGGCGTTGCGAATGAAGAAAGAGAATGCCGTCTTCCCAACGAGCTGCTGGAGAAGATTTTCGATCAACTTGACTCTCTCTTAAATAAACGAGACTTCTACCGTTTAGGTCTGGTCAGTCGACGTTTTCACTCATTGGCGATACGATTCTTGTATCTGGATATCGAATTTTCCAACCCTCGCCGATTTTTTGCCATGCGCGATGCATGGAGAAATGTCCCACCGCTATATGCACCCTGTACAACAACCCTCTCTCTCGGAGACACCCTGACCAGAGGATGGTCAGCAGAGTTTGACCCTTTCTGGAACCATGTTGAGGTTTTCGCAGTCTCGTTGTCTTCACTGCACCTTCTCAGTCTTAACCGACTCGACCTCTCTTTTTCCTTCTTCAAGTTTGCCACAGGGCTCGGATTTCCTCTTGCCGTTCAACTCAGCTACTGCCTCGTCAACCGTGAGGCCTTACTTGCAGTCCCGACCTTGAACTTCAACGAGATATCTATCACGATGATATCCTGGCAGGAAACTGCGACTTCCCTGATTCAGGAGGGTGGCCAGATCATTTCGGAGCTGATTTTTCACTGTCGCCACGTTCGTCTGGCGCAGTTCCGCATCGACCAGTCATTAGTGCGATATATCCGGGAAAACGATCTCACCTGGCCGCCGACCCTCTGTCATCTGGAAATCTATACGGATTGGGCAGATACTAGGGAGGATCAAACTTTGATGGGGCTCACAATCACTCGTATAATACGTGCTTGTTCACCCCTCGATTATCTCTCTTTGCCCAATTCCTCTGACGGCTTTAGAGTCTTGGCCAGACATATATTGCGAGAAACGATACCCTCGACGCAGTTACACCTTCATGCTGATATCAATCAGCTTGAGGCCCCACCACAGTTTCTTGCTCTGATTCATCCTGACGCAGGGATTGAGACCCTCGATATTGGTGATGGAGAGCTAACGAGGAACTTGTTGTCCACGTTGCCTATCTGGTCTCATGTCAGAACCCTCACGTTTGGGATGGCGGATATATCAATCGACGAAATGGATTACCTTGCTGAAATTTTTCCGCGGATGGAGAACGTCACGTTCATATCTCTTCGCAATCATTTAACGGTTCGCGATTCCTTTGAAGTCTCTCCCAAACTTCACGATGTCACTGATGGATTTGGCCTCTCAGATGAATCAACTCATATACATGAGCCGGACGTGGCGTGCAAGTAGTATCAGGGTGTTGAGAAGGGAAAATTCGGTATCCCCCCGGATGGACAAAAAGGCATTTATGGACTGCTTGCGGGTGCAACTTATCAAAATTCACAAACAGGTCAAAGTAGCCGAGGTTTGGTTTGAAGGAATATTAGTTTGGCATGCTTAGGGTTGTTGTCTCTGTCTTATTCATACAAATATTATTCATAAACACGCGGTCTGTTAACAATCTTCATCACTTGGAAGTCACACCGTGGTATCTGAGTAATCATAACTAGACAGCCATCCCACGACCTCCCACGTGTGAGTATTTTTGTGTAGGTGGTGATGATACAGTTAGACTAATACTGATACCCGTGTTTCTTTTGAAAAATCGAGTGATACCCGCGTTTTAATTTGAATTAGAATGGTAAGTGATTTAATTCAAAACTACCAAAATCAATTAAATGACGAGCTTGTTTTTAGGACCGTTCTGACTACTACGATCGCGAGTCACTCGTCTGGGTAATGTTGGTTGGGTACTCCAACCTCTCTGTTGAAAAGCGCGCAAAATATCTCGATTTTGTAATGCTTCTATGGAGTGAACGCTTTCCTGAAGACATACGTGGGGGACGTCCTGAGCCTGAAGAACGTACCAGGCAACCCAAACATGCTGAGCTACCGTCTCTTGACGTATCCAGTGAATGGATCATCGACTACCTCGAAAAATCTAGAGAAGTAAGTCCAGTGTCTTCTACAGGGTCAAGTACTAATTGCATTTTGAAGAATGCGCGTAACGAAGCTAAGGCTATCGAAGCTTTAATGTCTCCTTCATTTAGGAACGAGCAATATAATAGACTCAAGGAGGTAAGTTGGGATTTACGTTTGCAAGTCTCATCTGACTTTTGTCATAGACAATCGAAGACTGCTTTCAACAGGCGATCAAAGTCGCGCGAGGCTGTTTGAAATTTGTCGAGCCAGAACACTGTCTCGAAGAGCTACATACTGCGGTACAACTCTGGGATATCCATCATAGGCTACCCTTGAACATGTTCTCTTCCAGTCTAGCTTCCATCCTACCTCCTCCCTATGCACATCTCCGTTCCACCCCTCGCTCTTCCATCTATAGCATGAATTGGAACTACCCGTGGCGAGGCTTTGACATGGAGAAATTCGATGAAACCGTACTCGAGGTGGAAGAATGCATTTCCGAAACAAAAGCATTCCTCGAATATTATCGCCACGAAATCCCTTCCTATCTGGTTTGCAAATCATTCGATCATCAATTGGATGATGAAAGTGACCACGAGAGTCCCAATATCATAACTATTGACCAGTTTCTCCCGGTGGCCGTCGTCCATGAAGAAGTTTTGTTAAACTCCACTGGTCGTGACGACACATCCGAGTCGGAGCTTTCTAGCATCGAAGCAGCCTTGCTAGATGCGGAGCTTTCCACCATTGAAGCAGATTTGCTCAATTACTCTGATAGTGATGAAGATCTCAATTACGGTTATCCCTCATCTCCAGTTCTGTCGTCCGATGATATTACAATTGTGGCTCCTTGTGGCGAGGTTGATGCCTTCTTGTCCGATGATGATGATGAGGGGATCACAACCGAGTTTGAGGAATCGCTCACGGAGACGGAGGATATCATTATTCCATATGCAGGGAAATTGGCTTTAAACATGCTCCCGTATTGATACTATTTTCTTCTTGCTCGAGCGTATGTTTTCTCCTTTGGCTATCTCATCCCAGTCGTCTCTAATTGTATACTCGTATCGACTTTTGTAATCTACGTATCTTTGCTATGTTGTTAGTTGTTTTTTTGTCACGCGCGCTTATTATCATCTGAGACTTCATCATCCTGAACATCGTTCGACTCCTCTCAATGTAATCGTCTTCGCTACTTTCTCGCATTGATGTCTATATACACGTTTCAAAATTTATCGAACACGTTGTTGGGAAGTTCCCTTTCTCGAAAAGGTGCTTTTCTCGAAGGGTCTCAGACACAAATCGTAAGGAGAATATGATTTCTCTCCTTCTTTATCCCTCATGTGTCTGTCAACTGCAGAGAATGCCTAAAACTCTCGATTCAAACCGTCTTCGATCATGTGCAAAACTTAGATACACGAGTCCTCAATCGAATCTTAGAATTCTGGGATCCCCAAAATCGTACATCTTCGGCCTGCCAAATTTGACTGCAACATCTGGACGTCGGAAGCCTGGCCCGTGGTCTTACTCACAATGTAGCACTACTTCCCCAACGAGCATACAAAAGTCGGGCTCAACCATAGATGCACTTCGTCGGATTTCGGTCTCCTCGCCCACCCAGCACCACCGTCAGCTTTTGCGCATGGCTCCTCGTCCTCGCCAAACAGCCAACGATGGTGCCGAAACCGTTCTTCTCGAAGACATAACGAAACAGACGGAACGGTCATTTTTTACATCTGTGCGCCATCGGGACGCGGTCCACTTGAGGAAGCCATCTGTTGGAACCCGTCTCAGTACTATGCGTACTCTTGTGGAGGTAGACTCGTCGCTAGCAACGGATCGAATCCCTGTTGTTATTGAACCGTACTCCAGTCGGTATACAACTCATATGGCAGCGAACGAAGACATATCGATGGATTATTCTGCGGGTGACCTAGACGGTTATGTATTCGATAACCCTGTTCTTTCTGGTGAACTTCATGAAAACCAGGAAATCTGCATTGAAGACCTTGATTTCCATTCTCGTAATGTGGGTCTTTGAACTTGGACTATCTGGTTTAAGCTTAACTCTTTTTAGGAATTGCTTCATTGGCATACAAATCATGTCGACGACTATCTTCAGGAGCTACTTCGCCTGGAAGATCCAAGTTTGTTGGCCCATCAATCCTGTCGTTGTGGTACAATCTTCGACACCACCCAGAATCAAGCCTATAGATGTGTCCAGTGTCATGATTGTGCCCTGTACTGCAAAGAGTGTATCATCATTGGTCACGAGAAGAATCCATTTCACATAGTACAGGTAAGTAACCTGATTGCGAGAATATGGATGATTATGACAGGTTAATAGGTCAAAAACGGACTGTTCTTCGAATCAACACAACTAGGCCATCTCGGGCTCGTCATTCACTTAGGAAATCACTCGCGGTCGAATCCTTGTGCCCATGCTATACATCATCCTGTGAAGTCTTTTACAGTCATTGGTATCCAGAATATACAAACTGCTTTGCTGAAGTTCTGTGCATGCAAAGGAGGTATAGATGTTGATCGTCACCAACTCCTCCGTGCTCGTCTATTTCCCGCTACGTCGACAAATCCACAGACAGCGGCAACATTTGATTTCCTCAACTTTTTCCACATCCTTTCATTTATGTCAAAGGTATCTATGTCAGAATACTATCAAACGTTGGAACGAGTAACTGATAATACCGGCAAAACCATCCCCCCGGTAAGTCTTCCGCTTTCCGGCATCTGAACTGTTGCTCACTGAATTTTGTTTATTGCAGAATCGAATGAGAGAGGCTCTCAGGCTAATACGCGAATGGCGTTTTCTAATGTTGTTAAAAAGGAGCGGTCAAGGTCATAAAACTGGAGGCGCCATGGATATGAAGCCGGGCGATCTGGTTACTCGATGTTTACCTTGTCCGCATCCGGGAATCAATCTTGAAACCGCTGGTATGGATGCTTCAAAGGTGTGAGTTCGGGGTCGAAAGATGTCGATCTTGGCTGACATCTCGTTTACAGATGGCTGGCTAAGAGATTTCAGGGTCTCGATGCCAACTTTCGCTGTACCCGGATCAATGTTTCAAGCGAGGCCAAAGATCCTAGTCTCAATGGTGGAAACGCATTCTTTTGCAATGACCGAGCTTTTCAAACCCACCTGGCGCGTATGTCGGGTAAATGGCCTATTGAGACCTCGGACTGCAATGATCACGATGCTATCAAACTTGCTAACAAACGCGGCACCAAGAATCTCGCGGTCACTGGGATCGCAATGGCAAGTTGTACCCGTCATGAATGTATATTCCCTCAGTCTGTGGCTGATTTGCGTCTGGGAGAAGAGTAAGTGAATTCTCGATTTTCCTGAGACCTCGATTTTACTCACTTGTTTTGTGCTAGGTACATCATTATGGACTACGTGAACATCAAGTCTTTGCAGGTCAATACGCCTCCACTACTCACTCTCTCCTATGACGTAATGTGCCAGTATAGCAAAAAATTTGAAAAACGGATACTATCGTATGGCGACTCCCTCCAACTACCGGGGTCTCTCTCGGTTTCTAACATGCAGCTTCTCATCCCAAAATTTCATCTCATGGGTCATCAAGACTCTTGTCGCCAGAAATTTGCGTTCAACTATGCGAAAGGAACTGGGAAAACAGATGGGGAGTCTGTTGAAAGGGTTTGGGCTGAGACAAATACTTTGGCAGGCAGTACCAAGAGGATGGGACCTGGTTCCAGGAGAGACACACTCGACGATCACTGGAACGACTGGAATTGGAGGAAATCGATCACACTCTGTACGCCTATTTTTCATCTTCTTGACTCGGAATAAATACCATTCCTGCATCCGTATCAGCAACTAGGCTATATAAACGTGCTACCAACGCCATTGAAGAGCGTATTTTATATGTCCTAGCTTACGAAGACTTATGTGGCAGCTTAAATTCAGATGATGTGGCCACCTGGCGTCAAGATATTGCTACATGGGATGCAGATCACTCTGCAAAGAACCCATATGAGTCTTCAGTTCGTCGTAAGCATATAGATTGTGTTCGGTTATTCAGTGATTGAAAAATTTCTTAGCTTTGAAGTTGGCCAACATCCGGCTACAACTGGCCAAAGAGGACGCAATCCTTTCGCGAGGGGATCATCCATTTGCTCAACAGGGTCTTATGAAGCAAATGACACCTACGACGTTGATTGTACAGGGTCTTGATCTAGAGGAACAACAGTATGTTTCGATTTTGCTTATTGCTTCCTACTTAACTGACTCAACCTGCAGACGACGTTTAATTTATGACCACGGGCAATTGGGGAAACACCCGACATCGCTCCAGCTTGCAAAGGTGGTCGAACGTGCGACAAATCTTCGTAGTCGCATTGAAGCCTGGATCGTTGTCCAGGCTCTGTATATGCCTGTGACTACCGTGTTGAGAGTGGAGTCTGAGAACCGCCCACGTATGTGATATTGTCCCTTCTTTTGGCTCACTCACCTTTTTCGACTTAGGCTCAGTTTCTGCCAGAGATATTCAGTTATTCTTTCCTAGTGCTGTCTTCGATGCGGGTAGGACATGCGATGCAAGACTGATCAACACCGAGTGGAGGCTTCGTTTTGCCGCAGCTCACGACGAACTTGAGAAGATCAGAAAGTACTTGATATCTCGTACTTGCGTTATCAACTATAAGCGCAAATATGGACATGGTAACGCGAGGGTACTCGAACGGCTTCCGCTCTCGATTCTTTGGACCAAAAGATTGCTGCGTGCGCTGCGAGGTACAATTTACACTATGCTATGATTGCAAGGTATAGTGAAACATTGGGCAAGAGTGACACTTGGAAGGATACGCTTCGTCCATTGAAAGACACTGATCTAAGAGACTTGGATGGGTCTGTCAAGGATTGTGTCGATGGCATGGCAGTGTCTTGGGTTTGGCTTTCTACTCCGAAGGATGTTGCCAGTGATGATCACGTCAATGATTGTGAGTCCTCCGGTATATATCATCTGTCTATCAATTTCTGACAATGAGCAAAGCGTTGCGTATTGCTTTCAGCAAGGCTCGCGCTAAGGCGGTGAGATCCCAAGAGGAGTGTGTTCTGATTCAGGAAGAAATGCGACGTTCTTTGAAAGCGTTAGAATATGAAGCTGTGGAATGGGAGCGTCGTGCAACGGTAAGGGTTCCTGTAGACCCGAAGAATGAAGTGGCAGCAGGGAGACGCGCGTATGCCTACCGTCAAGCTCATATTCGCCGCCAGTTAGCGGATATCTGTGCGCAGAAGTGGGAAGGGTTGGACATTAAGCTTGCAGCAGGCCCAGGTGGAATATCGCTTAATGATGCTAAATTATCGTTTGTGTTGTAATTTTGACCATAAATTTGATGGGATTTTGGTATCGGCCCAATTTGGTCCCGTAATTAGAATCGCGATACTAAATTAGATTACTATCTCCCCACATTTGGAAGGCGACAAGGTTCCCCCTTATCATACCAATTTATTAACCAATTTATTAACCTACATAAGCGCACATAGCTCATACTGGCCGGATCCTATCCCGTTAACGGAGTAGCTGGACCCTACCAGTGATTTTCCAATTTATGACAACTGACAGCTGCCAGTCCAAACGAAAAACCTGAAAAACTGGTATGGCCATTTCATCATTAATTATCCCTAGGTCATTAGGTGATTTCTTGAAAGCATTGTTGGATGAGCACAAGGTTCACTGTAATATCATGCTAGATTATGTTCTCGAGGCCGAACACATGCCCTTCACTCAGAATGGACATTACTACGAATCTTGTAAACAGGGTTGGTTGACAAAATATAAAGCTGTCAGATCTGGCAAGGTCGGGGAAGAAGAGTTGGACCCTCAGGCTAAGAGACACCGAATTGTTGCTCCCGGATTTGAATGTACGTGTTTTAGATTTATCTCTCATATATCAGTTGATGTGCAACTGGTAACCTTCGGGGTTGGTGGAACAGCTTCCACCTTTTTGAATACCAACTCCGCTTCCAAGGGCGGTCCTGCAAATTCAAACCTCTTTTCTTTTACAGGCTTAGGCAATATCCAACCGAAACATGCAGCTGAAAAAAGTCCTTCGCAAATTCCTTCCGCGTCATCTTTCTTCGGACTGCCACCCGCCACACCCCTCAGTAGTGGTAATAGTCTCCTTGCCTCGAAACCTATCCCATTTCCAATTACGACAATGGACCCAAAGCTCGCGCAATCTCAACAGGCGGTTCCTGTCGCTCAAGACTCAGACTCAGATACAAACCGTGCGACAGAACGAATAGATTCCAATTCTCCCGATAAACAGGCTGTGCAGGAGGCCATAGCTCTTTTGGTAAAAGCTGGTTTGCCTGTAGCCTCGTTGGATCCCACGGACCTTTTAGGAAAGCTCATACCGCCTGATGAGTATGAGACGGAATTAGGGGTAATGGCAGAGGTTCGCGGGTACTTCCAGGTTGCATACAAAGTGAGCCTTCCCTGTTCCCAAATGCAACTAGGTTCTGAGATGTTTATGTGTGTAGCGCATGATAGATAACGTTCCGAACTTCATCGACTTGTTATTCGTCAGAAAGCTTGGAAAATCTTTGCAGCCACATCTCATATCCAAATTAGGCATGGGGACACCATCAGCAAACGAGCGTTGCGGAAGTTTGCTAGGAGAAGACCCAATGCTTGTCTTACGCAGGGAGGAGCTTTTGGCACGAAGGAAGAGACTTGAAAGCGTTGAAAAGGAATTGGATGCATATTCTTTACGCATGTGAAGTACGCGTAATCTGCTAGGCCCTGTACTATATAATCAATAGCTAATCTACATTGTATATACCTTATAAAGATCATGGATAAACATAAACAGCTTGTTTCAAACTGGGGGGGAAGCATGTGAGATCTAGAGCCCTACGAAGAGAGAAGGGTTGAGTGTCAAGAACAAATTGGATGGTGAGTTATTGGAATATTCATATTTAGATGTGTTATAGTATACAGAAGCCTTCATAATTTCACTGCCCATATCATATTGCGCTTGGCAGTTGGCAATTGGCAAAGTTGTTTAGTAAAAGCTCGTTGTTCCGCGACACTGATTATTATAATGAAAGCCTCCATGGCATTGTCCAAAGTGGAAGCCTGGTATTCGAAAACTTTCGGGCAACAGGACCTGAAACAGCTTTTGCAGCTCTTTCAACGAAAATTTCCTGTAGAACATATAGATATCAACGTGCACAAAACGGAAGTATTCATATTGGCTTTGCATCCAATGGGCTAAGAGCGGGTCCAGTTGGGAAACGACAGGGGAGGTCGTGCGAGAGTTATGAATTTTCTTTACACCGGGGACCGCCCAATCTAAGACCACTTCAATTTGCCCAAGCAACCGAGGACTTGCAGGAATAATTTGCTCAAGAACTGTTGTTATCGCGCCTACCGATTCGGAAAATATGCGCAGAAATTTGAGTTTTGGGAGTTGATTGCGCTGTATATCGAGGGCAACTTGAGGAAGAATTCAATACCCAATAATCAGTCAATTATCGATGTTTACAAGGTCAAAGTTCATCGATCATCACTCACAGATATCTGTACAACACACAATCGACAATATCAGTGTCTCTAGATTGTGGTGTAAGCAACAATACAAGAGGGTCGAGCATGAAGATGCATGGTGTCTGTCCCAAGACAGATTCAAGTGCTTCACTTCTTTCCAATCGATGAACCCAGGATACATCAATATCTCGTTCCGAATTCGTGGATGCATATAGCCCAAACCAAGCATGCTCAGATGGAAGTGATGAGGCTCGCGATGAGCAACAATCTCTTCCATCCATAATCGAAATTCATCAGAAGTAGTCTCTCGCATTTCCTCGGGAATTGATTGTACGTTCTCTATCGTTAAATGCTCAAGATTCAACGAATAAAAACCCACGATGGCGAGAAGATCGTCCAACGATGAAAATATTGGATTACTAAGAGAAAGCGAGTTTAGGTTTGGGTTTTGTCTGATAAGGTTGCTTAGAGATGATCCTAGAGTTTTGGAGGGCCATTCTGAAGAATTCCCCCAGCGAAAATTCCACGGAACATTCAAAACCAGGGTATGAAGATTTGTAAACATGGGAATGTTGGTGAGGATTTGGTAGATGAACTTGGGAGTGACCTTATTGCCGACTCGGGAACTCGTTGTCTCTATCCACATTCTTTGCGTGAACTGAACTAGATGGCTCTTCCTGGAAAGACCTTCAAGTCTGCGAATGAAGGATCGTTTCCTGATCTGAAGTGCGACTGGAGGAAGACTCCAGACATCCAGATTCACGACGCGAAAGAGATATGGTTGACAACGAGCATTCCAAGAGCGCGCTACGAGGCAGCACACCTTAAGAGTTGGTAACGAGAACTGGAGATAGTCAAGGATGAGATTGAATAGTTCTGGCGGAAGTTTAGGTTCCAATGGAAACGATCGGTTCCTTGGAGGAATACGACGCAAGATTTTTGGCCGGGAAAGACGACGAGTGGACGGAGACATGATGGTAAGAACAATTCAGATAATGATGGGTCCATTGTAACAGCAAAAGAGACGGTGGGTAAATGTTACTCAGTCTAGCAGTGAATACATAGCTTCTATGGGTGTGGCGTTAATTTGATTCGAGTCATTCCGATGCTGTGGAAACCCAGTCGACGGTTTAGTTGTGTAGTTCGAGTTGCACCTCATTGTCTTGCATGAGTTTTTCCAGAACAGACTACTAAGCAACTCAATACCGCTCGGAGGTCGCCTTGCTCCGCCCACTACCTTCACCGAGCATCAGCAAGCGCCAGGGCCTCACTCAGCAGCGTCATACTCAATGGTGACCATGGTTCCCTTGAAAAGAGTCGGCAAATCCCAGCAGCTGCGATACACCCCTTATAGGATACATGATACATGATGATGTTGCCGAGGTTGCAAATATTGAAAGCGAATATACATGCATGTGAAGGAAATGTAGTTTAAACCTTTGCAGCAGCCTTTGCGTCCTCTGCCGCAGCGACAGCAGGATTGACCTTCTTACCATCCTTCCAGCGGACTCGAGGTGGAGGGGCACGGTTACGACGTCCTTCACGTGAGCGCACACGGACAACTGTAGAAGGTCGTCAGCCTTCGAGGGCCAAAGAAGATCGGACGTAAAAATTTACCATGTGAGTGGATGGCGCACGATACACAGTATGCGATTTTGATGTACAATTTTGGAACTGCGTATTCTGTAGAGTGAAAACCAGTCAGATTTACAGGTGAACAAACAAGATCTCTCGTTGACTCGCCTGAGTAAACCGACGCCTCGCTGATATCCCTAACTGCCGCACTCTCGACCATGTTTCTTACGGTGAACCTCTTGATGGCTTTGTCTTTGGGCACACATCGAGAGCAGTTGGAGCAGCGCATGAAGGTAACATGGCCACGTCCCTTTTTGTTACGGCCGCCATTTCTTCTTTTCTTGGTCTGGAGAACGAGTGTCGTACGTTAGCATGAGATTACATCGAGCCTTTCGGGATAGAGACGATGATGGAAGCAATCCGTGACCTCTGCGCTGAACGTAGACCGCACAAAGGTCGAAACCATCGAGTCAAAACGGCAGAATGCAACCGTAGTTCCTTTAGCCGGGAATCGACATCCAATCTTTTGAAACTAATCCAGCCCAAACACCTTCATTCCAACACCAAATTTACAAAGAAAGGAGTGCCAGGAGTTCGATGGAGACAGATGAAGCCTCAAACAGCATGAACTTACCATCTTGAGAGTCGGGAGCTGGTGGTTGTATTCGACACTGCCTACTCGTCTGTGTACTTTTCAGAGATGAGAATCTGACGTAAGTATGTTTCTCACGTTCACTCTTCTCTAGATTCCGCGGTCAGGATGTCAGGATCTTACAGGGCGTGAAGGGTATGAAGCATCGCGAAGCGATATAAAGTGATTCAAAGTCTAGCGTCATCTTGTAATGGGCCCATTATTGAACGCTTCAAGACTCGTTGTGCTCCAACAATTTTCAGATCTTCAACTTGAAGCCTAGGTTTCTCGCTACTCATCTGTCTCTTTAGTACAATACTTATTCCTACATTATTGTCTCTCAGTTGACTCCCAAGTTGACATTCCTCTCATATGTGTGTACGCTAGAACCCTGTACTTTTCTTTTAAATCGGAACCAGTTCTTCTCTTCAAAACCCTTATTCACCTTAGTTTCCACGAATCTTGATCATCCCCATAACATAGCCCCAGTTTCTGAACGCAAACTCTCAACCTCCTTCTCCAGCTTGTCGATTTTTCCTGCATCTCTATCATGACCTCCTGTACTGCCTCCCATCTATCTTTCTATTTCGTGTCTATGTCAATGGAGACTTTGTCTGAATTCTCCCAATCGCTGCCGAACGTGATAGTAGGAACTTCAAAATCGCATAGCTGGGCAATGCGAGACCCAGACAGAATTATCTATGGGTGATGGACCGAATTCCAAATTTTCAGATCCTGGAAACGTTCGAGTTCGACAGAAGTGAAGTCGGGGATGTACAGTCTAGTGGCATCGACATAGATTCCAAGTAGTGTCCAAGTGTGCAGATGTCTGGTCAATGGAAACTGTGACAGTACGCGTTCTGACGCGTTATCCGCCGCTCATGGGGGAAAAATTGTGAACGTTGAAGCTTGAAGCGTCCGTTTTCTTTCCATTTATGGATGACATGGAGGTCACATTTTGAATTATCGAATGACTGCATTTACTGACGTAGGCCTTATATTTTCTGCGTATTTGAGGATTTGGCTGATACAAAATTCTACAGAATGACAAGAGGACTGCAAACAATCAGATCAATGCTACATCGATCCTTTGCTAGAAGTATCTTTGTACTTTTTGGCACTGTCTAAAATCAACAAAAGTTCAGACACAAGACAAAACAGATACTTACAGTACTACCTCTTGGGAAGTCCCGGCGTAAGGAAGTTCAAGAACTGTGTTTCCGTGTGGATCAATCAACTTTGCGGTCATGACACGCTCTATCCACTTCATATCATTAAGCTGATATGGTCTCGGCACTCCCGTGTATGTGTAGTATCCTGTGTAGCCCCGGGAGTCCTCTTTCCCCAACTCTGTCACTATAACGAGAAAAGTTACGTGCTTATCTTCCGCAGAAACTTGCGGATTCCCTCGCCACTCGTGAACGGTTAAATCTGGAGTACCGGAGATTTTCCTCGCGGAGAGGTGTAACAGAGTTTGTACGTTTACTCGAGCGATCTGCATGACACCTTCGTCCACAGGTTGTGTACCGTGGAACTGCACAATGACATTGGGCGAAGTGCTTGACTTTGCAGTCTCGACCTGAAGGGAAGAAGGCTATTGAGGAGCTGATGGTCAGAGAGGCGCTCTGCAAGCAGTAATGAATGGTACTGACGTTTTGGATAGGAGACCCTAGTGCAACACAGACAAGCCCGAAGATTCCCAGCACGACACAGAGTGAGATACCATATAGTTGAGTGTAACGCATGATGAACAGCAGTGATAGGTAGGTGTGAGGTGATCGTCTAGATCTTTCAAGAGAAATTGTAAATGTTGCTGAGCTTTTGACCTGCAAAAGGCTCTAGAGACCAGAGACGGCCAAGGATGGAAGACGAAGATGAGGTTGATGTTTTGCTTTTATGTATTAAATCTTGCAATAGCCGATATCAATGGATGCTATGCACCATCGATGAACTCTACATTCTAAAGGGTCTGATGAGGTCTGATCATTGAATATTGATGTTTGATAGATTGTACAGTCGCCATTCGCGAAGCCGACGCGTCACATCTGCACCGAACCAGGACAGCACACTACTGTTTACATACTACTTCGACTTGATATGAGTATATGACCGATATCTCATTCACACTCCCGGCTCCAGGTCTTCGTCATCAGACAGTGTTGGAGTCTGAACTCTGAAAACCGAAGGAACAGTCGTCAAATAAGAACAAGTCACTGCTTCACGATTCAAGCTAGAACCCACCGTTTGTAAGATCCTATCTTCTGGTACTTCTAAGTCGAGCAAAACATTTCCTTGTGGACTAGTCACTTTTGCATTCAATATGCGCTCTATCCTGTTATTGATCTTCGCGGGCCTTTTCTTTTTGGATTGGGGCTTTCCAGGATTCACTTTTTTCGGTACTGGTAGCACTCCCGAGTAGAAGTAGAAGCCCGTATAAACCCCCGAGTCTTCTTGTCGCAACCCACTCACGGTGGCATGAAAAGAGATTCTATTTGGGGTCTCTGTCGATCCTTGAGGTTTCCCATCCCACTCAATGGCGTCAATGGTTAGATCGGGTGTACCGTGAATCTTTCTGGCAGCACTCCAGAGTAAAGTTTGGATCTCTATTTTGATCGCTAGCGTCACTGTTTCGTCCGTGGGGGTTTTACCGTGGAGTGTCACGACCACCTTGGTGTGAGATTCGAGGGTGGGCGATGGCTAGTAAGGAGCAGATATCAGTAGATACAGACTGGCACAGATGAGATTTGCTTACATGCTCTGGGACAGGTGGCAGAGCAGCAGTTAATACAACGGAGACGCAGCCGAGGATTATGAAAAGGTTGCGCATGATATCGTGTAACCAATTGCGATGCATGATGGAGAAAAACAAAAAGAAATGACGGGATTTGATAGCGGGAAGTGTTGCAAGAGGTTGCTACGTAGACGCCGAGAGGATCAAGAACCGGGAGAGAGAAAAGGTGATGTAAATGGTTGTTGAGCGGATGCCTTTGACCTACAGAGGTTGTAAATAACTAACGACCAGCGCAAGTAGGAAGTCGTAGAATTGAGAGATGATATATAAACACCTACCTTTATGTAGGCGCGGATGATGCGGTATCAATGCGATGCAGACTCACAATTTCTGCATCAAAGTAATCGCTAGAAGCCATACTAAGGACGCGAAGTATCCACTAGTGTCCATCGATATCTCTCTGTATACCGGCGGTGGCTTCTCCAATAGTGTAGGACATTAGTTGGCCCAACAGAGGGAGAAGGAAACTGGCAGGGCCCGTAATACAAAAAGTTCGCAATTGGACAGTCTCCGTCGGTGACGACAGGTGACGACCAAGAATTTTCACAACGAGGATGTCGACGTACTACTGAGAATGTTATGTAATCGCCACTGCCGAGGTCTTGGTTGAACGATTTCTCAGCTTGGATTTCTCATTTTATTTTAGAACCGAGTTCTCTCCGATGTATGAAGGAAACTGTGGTATCTCGTATCCTCAAATGCGTAATAGCATTGGATGTCGGTTGAATGCGAGAAATGTTCACAGGTCCCGGACTTGACCGATATCGAAAACCTTTATAAAAGTTGAAAAAACCTTATAACCTCCATCCAAACATCGCTTCTCTTTGCAACCCATCGTCCCAATACAAGATCTCAATTGACAATGACAATCAAAACACTCAAACTTGGAGGTACTGCTTCAGACATAACAGTTGGTCCAGTTGCTGTGAGTAAATCCCTCATCACGATTGAAAAAGGACTTGTTCTGACTATTAGTTTTCTAGCACGGTTTGATGCTGATGACGTGCGCCGGCTCACTTGTACGGTCGTATACATTCTGACCAGACAATATGCAGATGGACTCCCAACCCAGTCAGCGACGAGCAAGCTTTTGAATCTATCAAGGCCGGCGTTGACGCCTTACCGACTGGGACCAAAGCTTTTCTGAACAGCAGTATGTGCAGCAATCTTCAGCTCTTGTATACATTCTGATCAGTGGTTACTACCCAGGCGAATTTTATGCGATGGATTTCGGTACTGCTAACCTGGAATTACTGTCCAGATTCTATGCAAAATACCCGGACTATGCAGACAAAACATTCCTCTCTGTGAAAGGTGGCGTTCGTAATGGAGGCCCTGATGGCTCGTGCGTATATTTGGTCTGGATATTCGCTTTCAAGTTCTAACATTTCACAGCATGGAATGCTTGAGGGCCAGTGTCGATAAGATTCAAAGCGCTCTCGGACCCAACAAGAAACTCGATCTCTTCGAACCCGCTCGCATTGACCGCAAAACTCCTCTCGAAACCATCATGAACAACCTGGTCACTCTTGTCAAGGAAGGCAAATTCTCGCACATCGGTCTCTCGGAGTGTAATGCAAACACTTTGCGTAAAGCTAACGAGGTAAGCTGTTGTCATGTTTTCTGTTGCTTTGTCTTTTTCAATTAAGAGATATTGCGCTAGATTTATCCTATAACCGCGGCCGAGATCGAAGTCAGTCCGTGGTCCTACGATCATAATCAGAAGGCAGTTATTTCTACTGCACGCGAATTGAACATCACTGTTGTCGCATATTCGCCTTTGGGACGAGGCTATCTGACTGGTCAGATCAAATCTACCA
Source organism: Lentinula edodes (assembly GCF_021015755.1). Classification (NCBI taxonomy): domain Eukaryota; kingdom Fungi; phylum Basidiomycota; class Agaricomycetes; order Agaricales; family Omphalotaceae; genus Lentinula; species Lentinula edodes. Next base: position 28,401 of record NW_025764307.1, read on the forward strand.
GCGACCTTCCCGGTACTCGATATTTGCCTTTTTCTTTACACTCCCTTTGCTGACAAGCTGTGCTATTCAGAGGGTGATATTCGCTCTCGTTTGACGCGTTTCAAGGAAGAAAACTTCAAGGCCAACTGGGCTATAGTCGAGGGTTTGCAAGTTATCGCCAAGAAGAAAGGCGTCACTCCCGCACAGTTGAGTATAGCCTGGGTTGCTTCTCTCGGACCACACATGTTACCGCTTCCAGGATCCTCGTAAGTTCACTTGACCTTTTCATATTTTTTGTTTGATTCAATGTTATTTACTCTCGCAGGAAAGCTTCCCGCACTCTCGAGAATTTGAAGGCTGGAACTCTTGAACTCACTCCTGAAGAATCGAAAGCTATCGACGAGGTGATCACCACCAATCCTGTGTTCGGTGATAGGTACTTCGGTTCAGACGAACAGGCTCATCTCTGGGGGTAAATGTAATTAAGCGTGAAGAGTAAATCTCCTTGTACTTACTAGGACAAAACAAATAAATCAGTCGCTCGAACATATCACTGTCGTGCTTTCATGATCTTGTCTCACTCTGCTAACGTCTCCATATCTTTCCTCGTCGGTGTTAGCAATGATGGTGAGTCGTACTGTTCATATATATTGATAAGGATTTCGACACGCTTGAAGCCTATGTTTTATCATTTCTTCTACATACCGGTATTCGCACTGTGCTTATCTCAATTATCTCGAAGTTCAGCTTGAGTAGTGGTGAATGGACCACTGATGCTCTCCCCACCTGCTATGTTAGAGGAAGTCAATGACGACTCGTCTGGGACACTGGGAGGAGAACTCATGTCTCTTGAAGAAGCTCTACATAGTCCTTGTGGTTAGTTCTCATCTTGATGTTTCTAAAATACTTTGTTGGCTCATTGCATTCAGGTCTTGTCTCCGCCGAGAACCTTCAAGCCCGTGAGCAATCTGCTCTATCAAAAAAACGGGTAGTTCACAAAGCTCATTTTAAATATTTGCATTCAGGTCTTAGGACCTTGAAGGAGATAAAAGAAGGCTGAATCAACGCTCAAATCAAGCCGTATTGAAGGAAGGCGTGTTTTACAGAACAACTTGAAATAGATAATTTCGTCCGACTTTGAGCCTTTCCTATATCACCATGACCGAACATCCGACCATAGCTCAGCTGGAAGAGCACAAGACTGTAATAGGCTTCCTGCTTCATCTTGGGGTCGCCTGTTCGAACCAGGCTGGTCGGACTACAGTAAGCAACGTTGCGTTATTCTGCAGGTACCTCATACTAGAAAGCAAACGGTTTATATTTTTGAATTTATTAGATTGGGAAGGATTAAATATGTCGAAGCCGTGGATCCTTTTGGATCGCAGTATTGGTTTGCCCGTAACTTTTAAATCTGTCTCTCCCTGTGTATGTAGGATTCGAGTAGCCATTAAATAAATAAGGACTTGAGTTGGTCATAAATAATATACAGGAGGATCATTTATCTTTTCTGCTTCTTCTTCAATCTTGAGGAAAAAGATCATAGTGTATGTCCTCCTGACCTCTCATTACTTATACCAGTTGTTCAATTTTTTCCAATACCATTGTCCGTCCTTGTCCTCCCTGAGATGCTGGTCCTTCATATGTTTGATTGAAATTAGGGACCCTGCGGTTGTTCTACACCAATCGGAATAATCAGAATGCATACCACTTCCCAATGAGATTGAATGCCAACAACCACTTACTGAAACATGGTCCATGGACGAATTTTCTATCTCATTTGTCTGCCTTGCACGGAAGACAATTGCGCGGGACGGATTCATATTGGACAATGACTTGTCACTCTCACGGCGTATATACACCCTAGCATTGAGTCTGATCATTCAAATTTGGAATTTTGTTTGAGAATGGTAATGGTTGAAGATGAGGAGACTTACTGTGCCAAAAAAGTATTTGTGTATGCTAAAGAATTTCAATGTCAGCTGATCCGTCCTCATTCGGAGATGGATTTCAATGTACCTTTGGAGGTCATGCAAAGGAATGCATAATAAACAAGGGTCTTCGGGGCAGCAAAAAACTGTCAATGAAAGAAGATTGAATGAAGCTCTAATCACGAAGATCTTAGAGACCATTTACCGTGATCACATCGCTGACAGTGATGATACTGTTTGATGATCAGGTATTGATTATTTGCTTGCTTCACCAGATGGCAAATTGGCAATGCACAGACCTTGTTACTATATTGTTTGCAATCAAGTATACACTCATGTACATGATGATTCTTCGTGTTCTGTTGGGCTTAGATATTAGCTTCACATAAAAGAGCCAAAGAAAGAAATCAATCACTTTGGGAAGGTCTCAAAGCCATGATTACTGAAATAAAGCTGAAGACATAGTGTAACTGTGATAGTCACATCCAGTGCTGCAGCGGAAACATTTGCACCAATGTCGGTCCACTAATATCTAATCAAAAGGATGTTCAGATAGAATATAAATATAAGCCAGCTTACACGAAGAGCCTGAGTGACATTCTCAATACTTCCTCTGGTTGTAAAGCTTTCAAGCTGTTGATGAGAAATGCTTCCAAGAATAGATATTCACTCACCCATGGATTGTTGCATCTGTGTAGTGCAAATTAGCACCACATGAGCGTCAATCTTACAATTTGTGTGATAAATTCACTCACAAAGCCCCAGTGCTAAAAGCAGGAGGATGAGTCAATGTGACACCACCGAGCAGCAACTGAAATACCACTTACTCCAGCTAAAGAATGTCACAATTCCCTAGAATTAACGACAAATAGAGCCATCTGATTATATAGTGTTCATATTTCTTTCTGAGGTCAGCACATACCACAATAACAGCAATTGGTGTCAAACGTTGATTAACTTTTTAAAAGGCAGTCCGGTCATCAGTCTACTCGGAAGTTGCTGATGAGAGAAAATACACACTGGTTCGGATGCGGTATGCCATAAATCTGGGTTGAAAAAAACTAGAGTTAAACAGCTATCATTAGTCAAAATATGTAGAAAGCCTCATACATACAGATGTACTGCTGTGGATATGGTTGCCTTTCAAAAGTTTGAAGATTGGAAGATATTCCAGCTTGAGATTAGGAATACTTACTGTTACTACAGGTTCAGCCTGTAAAAGTATCCATTATTTCCAATTTTTCTTTCCCTAAAATCAAAACAGACAAACGTTTATGCTCCTATTTCCAGTCAATCTCGAGTTTGTGCCAAAGGTGAAAAGTATATACACATACCAAGGCACTTCCAGTAAGGCCAATGGATTGGCAAAGTTGGCAATAGACCATGTCCAAAGCCCGTTTACAACCAGAAAAAGGTCGAGAGTATCTAGAGCCCTGTAAGTAGTGGCGATACAAATTCTCAGGTTAAAAATTGTGAATTCATCAGAAATCCGTCGTCTCACCATACAAATAAAACCTGATGATAGATGCTAGCTTGAGTATACGGAGCTGTTTGTGTAAGTATAGCAGCAATCACCACAATTCGAATGAATGTCTTGTCATCTGGATACGTTTGAAACTACAGGTCATGCCAAGCATGAGAAGTGAATGACAGAAACAATATTTTGACATACGTAAAATATAGTCTGTAAGATGGTGACCCCGTAAAAGCTATGGTGATTGCGTTAATGACCTGTGATGTGCATTTCAAGTCATTGAAATATACATACACTGATGTTGCAATAACTCCACAAAATAGAGCACCGATGGTAGGTCTGATATCAATAATGACAGGTATGGCAGACATAACGGTCAATGAGGTGAGGAGAAAGGATGATGGTGCTCTAGCCCTCGCAGTTACAGTTCTTTTTATACCAGGCCTGTGTACTGACCAAAGTTTCATATCTGATACATGGATTCATGATGATCCCGTACCAAGCTGCTATTTTCAAACAACAGATGAGCAGGCAATGCTTGTAAGAGTGTGTGAAGCACAGGTTGATCCTATTTATACGGGCCGAAATTCGAGGTTGAATCTCATTGAAGTTGCGTTGAAGTGGGCTCACAGCATTAGCGATCTGAAGGACAGATAATCAATTTCAGCTTGCCTCATGAGACTTCAAGACCATGTGAATCGCCTTGGAATGCTATGCCATGGTACTAGTGCACAAGTAATGTACCATCCGGATTCAATGATGGAAGTTGCGTTCGAGGTGATTGTTCAGATTCGGAATTTGAAGTATGCCGGGAACGATGATCATGCTGTTTGATGATGGCTAGTACGTTAGGTTGAACCTTCTTCTAGCAGTGCCCGCACCCTTGATATGGACCAACAGATTTCACCAACACCATCCTTCATAATTCCTCTCACACTCATTATTTTCACTCTTGGATTGACTTTTCAGTCTCGAAGCATTCGGATATCCTTCTTCATTGCTCTCCTTAGCACCTCATACCTCACAATCTTTCGCAGCAGCACCGGGATTCCTCCTCTGAATTATGCCTACTCCACAGCATTAGGCTGCTTGACTTTCCAAGCACTTGATTTCCTTGTTCTCACCAACCCTCACTCGGAGCTACATCTTGCAGGCGACGAGAAAAACATATCCGAACAACCTTTTTCGACGCGTTTTCTGTGGGCATGGAAGCTTGTTTTATCACCTCGAGGAATCGGATGGAGTCACGAACCGAAGGATATCCTTCCTCCACATCCCAAAGCTCAGTCTCGGGTTTCATTCATTATATCCCAGTTCCTTTCGACCATACCATGGATTTTCATCGGTGACGCTGCCAATCTTGCCTTGCGAAGCCATCCAGGCTTTCAGTTAAACGGTCCATCTATTTCCAATGTTGGTCCATTTATGCGCATCCTGAACGTTTGGATATTCGCGCTCCCAGGTGCGGCGACGTTACAATTGCAGTATAAAATGTTTAGTATCATTGCCACTGCCGCTGGATTCTACCGCCCTGAAGATTGACCCGAGCTGTTTGGCAAATGGAGCGATGCATACACTATACGTCGATTCTGGGGACGAACGTGGCATCAAATCATGAGACGTTGGGTTTCCGCTCCAGGAAACATCGTTGCGCAGCGCTTTCTGAATCTGAAGCAGGGGACAAAAATATCAGCATACACAAAACTCTTCGTTGCGTTTCTAATTTCAGGTACCATTCATCAAATGTGTGACTACTCGCTTCAACATCGGGATTTCTGGGCAGGCGGAAGCTTTACCTTCTTCCTATCACAGGCTGTGATGATAATTCTCGAGGACAGTGTTATCGCAGCAGGGAAGAGGTTGGGCATTCAAGCTGGATCCTATGTGCGCATTCTTGGATATATCTGGACTTTGGTCTGGTTCGCTATCGCTCTTCCTATTTGGTTAGACCCTTACTTCCATGATGGAATGGCTACCAGCGAAGGGCTCAGTGTAATTGGGGTATTGTGGAAGAGGGACTGGACGGGGTCGTCCGTGAACCTTCCTCTTCCACTTAGTTATTAGATGCCGCTGTATCAAAAACTCGAGTGGGAGATTTCGACAGGTCAGAATTTTGCTTATTCTATTTCCCTAAGCTTCGTTCCCACTAGACATTGGACAATCAATCTTCATCATATACGTGTCCATCTCACCTTGGTCTGTTCTTGTAAATAGGAAGACCTGTCTCACTAATCAACCAACCAAACTACTCTACAAAACTTATTCTACTATTCTTTCATTTGTGACTCCTTCGTTCGTCTCACCCATCACGCGATGACCACTGCGACTCAATATATATCGCTTTGACCAACCCCATTTTGAGGATTTGCAATGTCTTTAATTGTTTGCTGGTCTCATCTGCCAAGACACTACAGTATCCATCAGAATTTGTACAACGAAAAGTGTCACTTTCAGTAATCATACAACCCTTGTACATGACAGTGAGCTGGGAGGCATCCAATGAGTTTGTGGTGCTTTCCAGTCTCAGATGGCTCGTGGGGCATAGGAAAATGGCAAATGATTAAAAAAATATGATGAGAAAAAAACCTATATTCGTGAATGGAATCTGGGGGCGATTGGGCCTAGTTGATATGTTTGGTGGTGATGGAGCTCATGGCACATGTGGAAAAAGCACTGAGCAGACATTGGTTCCGCTGGGTCGGGCTCCAGTGGATTGAGTTTCAATTTCCTTGTTGGAATGGTAGTGTATCGGAGCAATATCTGGGGAAAAGATAGGATCATCATGTAAATAACCTCGAGAACTTAGGTGGAGGTTCCATATGTTGATCGAGGTTGCAACATCACTGGTGTGATTGATTTTCACGATACATAGATCTAGCATACGCATAACTTTATGAAGGATCACTTGGTTTGCCACTCAGACTGCGAAAGAACTCGGCATAAGCATGATCCACATCGAATAGCAATTGGCGTGACTGTTCTTCGGTAATCTCTTCTGAAGCTTTCATGCCATTGAGGGTGATGAGCCTAACGGACAAAGGATATATGGTCGGAGCAATGAATGATAATATGGACGACGCACCAGCCGACCATCCGACTTCTGCCTTCCCAATCCTTGCTGCCCTTGAAGCGAGCATATCCTGTCACAAGCTCTTGAAGCAATGGGTGAAGCTGATCCTTAGCTCTTAAACGAAGCTTCAGAGCATCCATGAATGTTATGAAGCTCTGTGGAAAGGAAAAAGATGTGTAAGTTCACAGGTGACTTGCAGTGATTTTGAAGGCGTACTTGGGTCGTCTCCGCTACCCATTTAGCGGTCTCTGGGCCAGAATCGGTTGGATGTTCTACTGTTGCTGGAACGCCCACTTTGACTCGTTCTAGTGCAGCAGAGTAGTCCATCTACGAACAATCAACGGGATTCGAAAATGGCTGCACAACTAAACAACTAACCCTATATCTCTTCATGAATTCCTCGATGGAAGGAACATCATCTCCGACGAGTTTCAGCATGGTCTTGTATTGTGAGAGTAGTCTAGAGCATGCTGGCGAGTATCTCTTCCAAATTCTCCCTGAGATTGAATTTAGACAAAAATATAAGAACATACTCTGCTGCAGTGATTGAATCCCGTAGATAAGCGTTTTCGAGATAGTGGATCGCGGTGATTATACCAAATAGCGTAGCAAGAGAGTTGTACTTTTCTCTTTCCGCATTTGTTTGGTACAGGCGAACCTCTTCGTCTAGAGAAAACGAGGAAGACATAGTGGCATTGGTGGTGGTAGCCGGAAAAGTCGTTGTTCGGTCTTGAGGCGCTCTCTGGGCGCTCTACTCAGGGCTTTTCGAAGCTCAAGAACCACAAACGTGACTTTGTATTTCCTTTCCTTCTCGGTTGCTTTTTTCTTGACCCACTTTAATGCTCTATCTATCTATATTCACGTCGACGTCTTCTTGTACAGATCTTCACATCCCGAAATTATAAACGTTCAACTCAATATCGACGCGTTTATATCACCGCGTAGGAAACAACATGCCCAGTATCATAACCCCTTCACGACAGAATCCACAACAAATGAACCTCCCTTCATCGTCCTACTCAACACCCGGTCGCTTAAGTCGCGCTCTGAGCCCGCCGGCGTCGATTTCGAGTTATAGTACACCAACTATCACACCCCTTGGCGCGCAGCAAAAGCTCAATGTAGTCAACAGAGTGGCCATAGAGGGAAAAGCGAAACAGAATGAAGACAGTGTTTTCATCAGGATGTATCTTAAGGTATGTCAGCGCACGGTGATTTTGGAATGTTGCTGAGCCCGCAATAGATGTCTTTACCTCTAGATTCTGTCTCCCCCGGATCGACCGTACAACTGTTTCCAGGTCAGTGAGCCCCCCTTACGCGTAAAACTTGCAGCTCAACCGTTTTGTAGAGGAAAACGTCAAGATTCTCTCCTCTCAGGTCCATCCACTTGACAGTAATTTCGTCCCCTACAACTTTGATTCGACCGTTTCACCCCTGCTCCATCGTGCTGCTCGTGCCTTGAAATTGCCGGAACGTTCGAAACAGACTTTTCAGTCTACTTTTAACTTGGCCTCGGCGGAATCTTCGACTGTGGTTGATGCCACATTCACAGGTCACATCCTGGTCAGTAATTACTACATATCCTATGTGCTTCCAAAGCACTTCCCTTTGGAGGCCGGTTCCGCCGTCTCTCGACGCCGATCACCCATAAGTGAACGGAATCAAGTCCATTTCATGGCCGCCATCGACATGGTTGTTCCATATGTTTCTCGACCACCGCGCGCGCCATATCTACTCTCAATTCCCACTCCACGATGTCTACAGAACTACATAAATCTCCGTATATTCCCTCCAAGTACTCCCAACATCTCTTCCTCATTTGCGTCACTTTCATCTACGGACAACGACGAAAGTGGCTCTTGGGATCTCGCATCAGAGCCTCATGTAACCCGTAACACAACTTCTCGCTCTCGCTCCAATTCGTACAACAATAACTTTGCAGACGACGAGTCCAGTGATTCTTCTACTGTAGGATTCTCGTATGGTTGTGGCATTAGTGGAACTTTTCCTAGCGCTGAGAGGATCCGCGTCCGTTGGGCTAAACCTATCCGATCGTTTGACACGGTCGATTCAAGTGATGGCCGACGAAGAGTAGGTGTGAAGGACGTCAAAGGAGAAATGACATGTGTTATTCGAGGACAGGCTGGTAATGGTGTCTTGATAGAAGTCTCGTACAAAGGCACTTGCAAGGGCGTCTGGTTCCCTGGCGTTGCCACGATGCTCGGTATGGATGTTGGGTTAATTGCCAAAAACTCTGGTGTTACATGGGCTGAAGGGTTCCCGAACGAGTGGCAAGTCAATGGTGGCACTGGATACACTGGGTTTGATGTTGGTTCCAATCAGAAGCTATCAAGACATGATTCCCTCGAGTCCAACGCTGGAAATCCAGATATCAACATCCTACCATCCACCCCGAATGGTGAAATTAAATTTCCTCGTGCATCAGGGCTAGCTTCCAGACAGGATTCAACCTCCTCGACCTCCTCTTCGACCTCCTCTCTACTTCGTGCGCCCCTTCCTACTCAGAACGTAGCCGACTATTCCTTCGAGGGATCACCCACCGCGTCTGGAATATTGTCCTCAAATGGCACTGAATCCCTGTCTTCCCTCCCTGCCTCCGTATCCAACTTGACTTCCCAGTCCCAATCCCGTATTGATCGAGGCCCTGAACATCCAGTCACGCTACATCTCAATATGAACGAACTTCTTCCCGCCTCTCGAAACAATTTTATCTTCAGTATATCTGGAACTGTAGTGGTTACGCCACGTCCACCACATCCCCGACTCAATGGCAACTCTACTGTTCATTCTGGGTCAGAGGGCGAAGGTGATTCCGACGATTTGCGGTCTGTCATACTTCCAAAGTTTACAGTACATGCTGCCGATTCGGAGAGCTTCTCCTTCATTGTAAAAAATGACTCGCCCGACGGAGAAATTGTCGAAGTGTACAATGACTCTATGTCGTCCTCTTCGATCAAAGGACGACCCACCCAGCTAAATAAGGGTGCTATAAGCAAGTCCAGCAGCGACAACGGATTACGAATCGCTCTGAAACGCATACCATTCCCAGTTGCTGCCAATGGTACACCTGTCAACAAGCAACGGACAGATGAAACCACACTACGACCTCTTGCCCGACCTCTTACTCCAAGCGGTAGCATAGGAAGTAGAAGTTCTAGTCCAATCAATGGGCAAATCAACAATCGCGTTCCTCGTACATCACTCAGTTCTTTGGGCAAGCTCCCCTCTGGTACGACGGTGATTGCAAGACCAGTTCGAGATGGACCGTTGATGATTCCATGGGTCAACGCGACTGTGACTCCATTGCTTCCCTCGACATCAGAAGGCCTTCCTGAATCATACGCCGTCCGGCTATCCCTTCCAGCACCTGCAGACATGGTCTCTGAATGGCTAGAATTCGGATTAGCCAAACCTGGAATTTCAGCCGGCTCAAAAGACGCAGATCGTCGACCGCCCAGGATCGATTTGGTCAATGTGAGTGTTGAGGGAGTTCCCGTGCGGTTCGACACGACCGCTGCCACTGCGCCTACCGCGAGTCAAGAATTAGACGTGGTTGATTTGGGTGGAGTCAAATTTGGTGAGATGAGCAGTAAGGAGTGGATAAGTTGGATCCGGGTGCGCGTTGGTGGTGCGGGAGGGAGTATGGTCGTGGTGGATTATGTCGTTAGAACGGAGGATGATGCTAAAGGCAAAGCCGGGGGTAAGGGAAAGAAGAAGGCACGCGATGAAGTACCGATGGATATCTATCTTCCTTCGTTTTCCCTTCCAGTGGGCAGGTTGGAGGTTGTTGTCGAAGATGCCCCGGGTAAGATATTTTGCCATACTTTCCTCAGACCATTCATATCTGATTGACCTTTTAGGCCTGAAGTTGTCTTCGATGCGAACCAATTTACATCATTCGTCCTCACCTACGACAAAACGGAGATTGCTTCATTATTCTACAGAGGAATTCTTCTATCCGCACCTCTCTTTCTTAGTACGCCTAAACCCGTCTAAAGGATCCTCGCCATTTTCAGCCTATCTACCCCTACTCTATACCATCGTAGTCTCGGTCGGCTTACTATTCGTCTTCCAAATACGTTGGCAAGTTTATTCTCTTGGAAAATCGCTCGAGGGATATCCATTGATTGTTGAATCTGGTTGGAATGAAATCCCACAAACGGTCACAGTGACTACTACGCTGTATTCCTATGAAGACATGAAGTCGTCGAGTAAGGGCCCAACTTCGATTGTTTCCGAGACGAAACCTGCTTTTTCCATGCCTACCGCGAATTCGGGAATCCTCCCATCAAACGCCGTTTCCGCCACTTCAACGCTCTCACTTGCACCGCCGAACATCCCCGCGAGGTCGAAAGCCTCATCATCGACCTCCTCACAATCCTCATCGCCTCATCCTTCTTCTATTACTGCCTCGAAAGAAACATATGCTCTCATAACCATGCAATCTCTGTGGGAGTTCCAGTGGCAAGATTTAAAACCTCTCGTTGAGTCTACAGCACAATCGTTGAAGCGAACGTTAGGCCCAGTATGGAAGATTCTGGAGCTGGTTTGGTGGGGACCTGATTAATCTTGGGTGTCCTTTGGCACAAATTCTTCTTGGTTACTTCGATAATATGACGATTTGTGCTTATTCGTTTATGCTCGATTATGATTGACAATGAAGTATTGTAACTTAGCAGAACTGAGCATCTTGATATTCTTGCTTTCCGTCTTGCTTATGTATTACTATCTATGGGGCGCGGTAGAATCCTAATTCACAGAGGCAGATTCACATAGTTGAGTGCACCGCGAGCCTGGCGTACATAAACAAATCCATATCTGTCCCACCGTTGGCCTCCACATCGAAGTCGCACCGCTCTCTTTACAGAAAATCAGCTATGTACGATCTGTGAACTTTGGCAAAAGTGGTTGAGGATATCGACAGGAAGGAAAAAAATATCGATTTCCCCCTGTAAGTACTTAAATAGTGTCTCTTTGCTCTTGAAAAAAAGAGAATGTTTTTGAAAAGTCAGAATTTCCTGACTACTGGATATGGCTCGGACGACTCACTTGCTCACCCTTGCACACTTCCCGGTTCACAGCATCGACCCAACGCTCCCTTTGCTTCCTGCATTAACCATCATTCATTCATAACAACTTGACATCCCTTCTATGTAACATCCCTCGTCCCTCATCTCTCTCTCATCCCTCTCCTCAAACACCGCTTTCCTCACCCTCGCATAATCCTGTTCATAAATTTTCATATACTTCCGCATCACATTATCCTCAACACACCCCATTTTCCCCAAATACTTCAGCGCGCCCTTCACCGAATCCATACAATTCCCACCAATCTCCTTGTACCCTTTCTTCAACTGAAGCTTTTTCAATCTCATGAATGCCTTTGTGCACCTGTTATCTGGATCCATTACGTCCCATCCTACTTTCCCAAGTGGGCTCTCGTAAGGTAGAGTCAAGGCCTTGCTGGGGGACCAATCTGGTGTTAGTTTAGTCCGGAGGATGGGTTTTATGTTTTTTGTGTGTTTGTCCCAATCGAATCTCGCATCGAGGAGGTTTGGCCCAACGAGGAGACCCCAGTGTTCGATTGTTTGATATTGGTTGAAGATGACGAGAGTGATATCTATGTACAATACATATCATTTGACGTGGGTGAGGTCGCGATCGATATATTATTGCTCACCTGTACTAGTCCTGACCCGGGCTTTGCCACCACCAGCAGCAGCAGCAACACTCAAATACGTCGCTGCTGCTGCTGTCCAGAGGAGAAAATGCGAAACCGAAAGAGTATCCCTATCCCAGAAACGTCGATAATTGACCATAATCACTCTCTAAGTAACCGTGTTCAAGACAGGTGGGGACAGGTGAGAGTTAAAAGAGCGAAAGGATAGGAAGGGATCCGGATCCGGACATATGGGCCTGAGGGTCGCCTAATCAGTGATATCAGCCTTTTGTGAGTAATTAAGGTAACCCCTGGGGAACATACACCTTGCTTGCATTGTGTTCTTCGGTTTGACTTCATGAAATTTGTGAGTTCACACAAAAAAGAAATGAATGCTTCTTTCAGTAGATAGATATTAAGTAAAGATTGTAGAACAGGAGACTTGTGGCACTGGGGAAGTTCGTGTAAGATAGAAATAGCAAGCGGAAAAGCTTGGGAACAATGCGATATGGTGAGGGAGTTTGTTGTGGGGCAGGTAGAGGAAGGTAGAGGAGTCGGAATTACTGTTAGATCACCTTGCTTGCAGTTGCTTGCATAGGTCCTTTAAGTTTAGCGCGCGTCCACACTTTCTAAGATCCTTTTCCTTATTCGTCACTTCACAAACACCTCAAAGCAATCCCACCTGGTACTTCCTTACTCCTTTCCCACTGCCGTCGGTGCCAGTCCCTTACCGTTTTGTAGGGTATTGTACACTTTCCTCTCCTTCGTCCTCCTTTGTCTCCTTTGCCCTCGGTATTCCGCCAACAAACTGCACCTTCCCGTCGCCATCGGAACTACTCATTTGTCTCCTTCGCATTCGGTACAACACTTCTTCTGTACACATTCATTGCCTCAGAAATAAACATATTCTGCTGCTGTTCTCTTTTGATCTCCAGTATCTGACAACAGGAGATTTTGATTAGAAGTACTTACTAGGATCATGGAAATATGGCTCGAAAATGTGACCAACTTCCAAGCAAGGTGTAGGTCCCCGCGGGGGTACACTATTTAGTCTCAACCGTCGGCTTCCATCAAGGTTGTTGCACGAGGTCACAAGGTCAGCACAGGTCACCTTAGGTCACCTTGCGTGCAATACTTTCTTTCCCCCAGCCTTCGTCCTGCCTCCTCTCAACGCTGGTTCGGTACGTATCACCTCTTTATTGACCCCCATGGCTGACTTTGTTGTTGCTATAGTTGATTTGCCTCTGGACAAGTTTTTCCTGCCGGTCAGGAAATATCTGTTGCTGGATCGTTTGTCGGGTGTGCTCCTTGACAAGGTATTTTCTCTGTTTAATCTGACTGGCTTTTAATGATTGTCTCGTGCTTAAAACTTACGCTCTATCGTAGGCCATCGCTTACTCCACCTCCACCTCTCACCCATCCAGCCAGTTGCCTGCTCTCCGTCTCTTTGCGATGTGGTACCGAATTCTTCCATCGACATCCTCTCCGAGTCAGCTATTTTCAATATGTCTCCTTTTCACCACTGTGCTCCTCAGTGTGTCCGCTATTGCTATTCCCTCGGGGTCAGTGTCTGCTTCTCAGCAACACCAGAAACGAAATGGCAAGTCGACCACATCATCGAAGTACTACTCATAATGCTGACATAAAATCATGACACCAGTGGAAAAGCTACGGATGACGATAAGGCGCTGTCGGAGGAAGGCAAATGGACTGGAAAAATGGATGACAAGAGATACAAAAAATCGCGCGGACGATATCTATGCCCTCGTCATTGGGGACAACATATTTGCTGCAGAGTTGACTGAATCACTGACGACATCACCGGAGGTCTCATCAGCCCAAACTATCAAGGTCATTCCGGCCCAAGAATTTCAGCCTTTCCAAAAACTCGAAAACACAATTCAGACACATTACTATACAACTTTGAAAGCATCGGCGCAGTTCTCCAACGTCGAAAAACAATCAGCCTTTGATGATTTGAGAAATATTGACACGCTTCAAACCAAATGCCTGAGGACAACTTTGAAGAGTAGTTTTGATTACGTTGATTGTGCTGTGCTCTTTATCCGAAACAAGTTTGTTCCTTCGGATGACTGGTCCGAGCTCGATGATATCTGGACCGCCTACAAACGCAAGAGGACGAATGATCTAGCTGGTGTTTACACACCCCGGCCTGGTAAGTCGATGATATGTTGTGCTTTCCGTGTAATCTTGATGAGGAATGATCTAGCGACAAAGAAAATCACATCCGGGCCTGGTAAGTCGATGATATGTTGTGCCTTTCATGTAATGCTTGATGAGGAATGATCTAGCTGGTGCGGAAAATGAAATCACATATCGGCCTGGTAAGTCGATGATATGTTGTGCTTCTCATGTAATGCTTGCTGACGACATTGTTCAAGACTCGTTACTGAGGATTGGTCGTAAAAAAAGTGGCAAAAGGGGTACCGGTAAATGGGTGGACAGAACGGTAAAGCATGACCCGGATCATGTATACGTCCTCCTCTTCCAAGATGAAGCTTTTGCAGCGGAGCCGACATCATCTCCGCAAGCCGTTGCGGTCATTGAGAAGGGAAAGCTGCCGACTTTTCCGTTCACTTTCGTTGAAAACAGCAAATATTTAGATGCGGATTTCTTCAGTTCTTTGAAGGCATACGCGTTATTCGACACAGCGGAAGACAAGAACTCAGCTGTTCACAATTTGAGGGACATCGGTACACTACAGACCAAATGCGGGGGGATTTTCAAGAATAGCTTCGACTACGTTGATTGTGCTGTGGGTTATTTCAAAGACAATTATGCTCGGTCGGAGGACAAGCCCAGGTTAGATGAAATGTGGAAGGTCTATAAGGCCAAGAGGGATGGGGACTTGCAGAAGGCGGGAAAGAGGAGGGCAACGGAACAAGACGTGGTTGACGGTACAAAGAAATTGAAGCTGAGTTAAAGTGGGCTTCATTGGACGTGGTATGTGTTTCAAAGTATCTACATATTTATATGCATCTGACTTGACGCAGATCTTTATTACCTTTATCGTCCTATAGTGTCCTTCATTTTATTGCATCTCAGTCAAATTAGTTTGGCCTTCGTTTCGGATGACGACGTTCTACTTATGGTGCAAAGGGTTGTAGTTGATCATTCAGGAGATTTTCTCAGGGAACTGCGCGACAGCGAATGCTCATTTACCCAGCCGCAAATTCAACATCACTCTTGATTGGGGCCATTATCATATTACAGATTCCGAGGCGAGGTGAGTACTATTGAGCGCTTTGAGCAGCCCCACTGTGAGATGGCGAATTTTCGGTGATTCCCCCCCACGGTCGACGCGGACAGCGCTATGCACCAATATTCTTTCGAAGCAAAAGATTTCGGAGATATCGATGACAACATGCACAAATCAGAGGCGAAGATATATCGATAACTACCTATGACTACTACTAAGTAACTGTGCACCGTTCTATCATGGTCGTAGTCTTTTACTACCTTATGTCTCTGTCAAACCAAGCTGCGCTCGTCAAATAATACAGAATTCCTTTCGGTATCGTAATATGCTCTATCGCTCACTCAAACAAAAGATATGAATCGAGCTTTAAATAACTTTTGGGTGTCTTTCAGAACAGTGATCCATTTGGCACAAGAAAATGATATCAAGATAAATACGATAAGGATATGTACTATGACTACAATTACTAGAAGGTCTACAATGTTATTTTATTGTTACAACTTACTACTGCTACTTTAGGGGGTTAAGTTGATTGAAAGCATAATGGCATGGGAAGTTGAGGTAGGAGCATACTTCATATCGTAGGTAAAGCATATGAACACGGTAGAAAAGCAAGTTATGCCTGCGTCGGCGGCGAAGGTGACTTGGCAACATATACGGCGCGAGGGTTTCCGGTACCAATTGCCAGTGCATTGATGATCACCTCGTACGCCGAGTCGATAGCCATCCAAAGCCCATCGTCGAACGCTCCCAGTGCACAAGCGTTCTGCCAGACCCCGTGTATTACTTTGGCGTGTTTCAGAATAACATTCGGATTAAATGTCTTCCCGATGTGCGTGGCAAGAGACATAATCTCCTCTTCATTCATGCAGTTCTCGACAAAGTCTGTCGAAAAGTCACATGGGAGGAATGCTTTGAATAACACTTCTGAGCGACGGAGGTAGAAGTAGTGTAAGAGGGATGGAAATGTCGAAGGGCTTGGAAGACATAGGGGACGAACAGGGAGAGTGACTGTTCGCGGTTCATCGGAGGCAGGGAATGATTCTACCGCAGTAATAGGAGATGGAGGGAAAGCTCCGAGCTTGGCGCAGTGAGCAGCCATGAAGAGCGAATGCACTGGGTACATTTTGACATCAGTTCTGGGAGGAACCCATGACGCGGGCGCGTTCTCAGGTTTCTTGGGAACTGGGGCGTAGACGGCGAGCATGTGTGTCGGGTAATCCGTCGCAGTAAGGTCATTAACGACTACAGCCAGCTCTTTAGGAAGTACGGCGCTGTCGACCTGTGTTACCACGCTACAGAGAGTTTGCAAAGATCTACGCATGAATAAATTAGTCAAAAGCTCAGATAAAGTGAAATGAAAGAAGCTTACCGAGGGCCAGAAGATTCAAGTTCGTCACGGACAAAAGCGGCAGGTTGACCGCAATACGAAGAACCAGTGGCAGCAGCGATTGCCTCGCCAGAAGGTTCGCAAACCGGTGGCTGATTTAAAGCTCTCGGAAGCATGACTGGAACAATTGTTGGTTGCGAAGTACTCGGCGCATCCTGCATTTCGACGTCGGCGTTGTCGCCATAAAACACGACATTAAAACGAACAGGCAGCGAACTCTTCTGAGCCTTTTTCTTAGCCTGTTCAGCGTCGAATTTAGCGGCAATAATGTTTTTCTTCGTCTTACGAGTGCGATTCCGGCGGATGCCTTTTGGAGTGGTCGATTTTTTAGCAGGAGGGGTGTTTTCCGAGGGGCGTTTGGAGAAGTTGCGAGCACGGAGAGCACGAATCATTGTCGGTTATTGAGAGTCGAGCAAAGTGTCGAGGGAAATGTCGAGGAAGGTATAGTCTTGAAAAGGAAAGCGAAGTCGGGGACTTGTTGATGACATTGGAAGGAGACGCCGTAGCATTTATATCCAGTGGCACTTCCATTAACAAGCAAAGAAGTGAGTTGTCTCCAATCCCGATCGGCGCTCACAAAATTACCAGTTTAGGTACGTTCTGATTCAGAAAATATCCATAAATAGGCTTGTGTACGCGAGTGTACGGATGTGCCTGGTTGGCACACAACCAATCCGTGTAAAATTGCCAAAAATGGAAATTTATTGAACGGCAATTGCTAGAATCCATACGATAAGTGCTTTATTGTCCGACGAAGACAAGATGAAAGACAGATGAAATGCGCACAGTACTCAAACCAATTGCCAGAACAAGCAAAAAAAAAAACAAGGCAGGATAATGCTAGAACATCGTCTCCACCTTCCAATCCTGAAAACAAGGTGATTAGTTCCTGGTTTCACACCGAAACCTTCCCCAAAATGTATATGAGTGTTGTCTGTGCACTCAGCTGGTATTAACCATGAGCTGGCTATCCTCTACCGGTGATATACTATGCTAGCCAAATTGGTAAGATTTCCACAACAAAACAAGACGTCGGTCAGCGCCACAAAAGCAGTATCGTCGAAGCCAGTTCATCGTTCAGCAGTGAGTACGCAGTGCACAGTGCAACAAGGTGTAACACTACCTCAGCGGTGCTGGAAGTCCAAAATGAGGCGCATCAAAAAAAAATTCCTCAAACTCGACTGATTTCGAGGACCAAATTCTTGCAAGATTATTTGATGATGAAATATCTGTTCAATCCGATTGTTACCCTGGTTGCGCTTGGCGGAAAACAGGCGTAAAACCACTGAGCACTCGGAAACCGTTGCATGTCATCGGCAGCTGGTGTTCAATTTCGACAACTTGAGACGAGTTGTCTTCGGAAAGGATGCCAAGGCTGTGAAAGCTCACCAATGCAGTGAGGGAAGCACTCACTCTAGGTTCGCAATAGTGCTACGTTACTGCATTTGTAAAGCAGTGATAAGATGAACTGAAATCGAGTGATGGGTGGCCACGACACTGTATCGGTGAAGCAGCTTGAATTGAAACTCGTCCTAGATACTTTGATCTTTACTGAGTTAGCCCTCCCTTTCTGTATGCGAGTAGGTAGTGGTAGTGGCTGATAGTGGCTTGTTTGTATATGCATCACATTAGCACTTGATTTGCGCTGGCGCCGCCAGTTGATCAAACCGAGCGATCTCGAAGATCCTGACAAGCTTGAAGCCTTGAGGACTAAGACCGCCAAGATGGCTTGAGATGTACTTGAGAATTGAGAACCTGCGGGCTTAGAGTGGCTCATGGTGGTCTGAGGGCAAAACTTTTTGTCACTCAAATGCCGGACATCCGTTTCATCCGCTCCGATTTCGGATCGTTCAAAAGGCTGATGAAAAACTTAGTTTCCTACCTTCACAATCAGAGGCTTTCACCGCCATTTTTATGGCTGATCCAGAAAAGCGCGGTTCAATGAGTGGCAGCGATGACGCTGGTACAATTGCTTCACCACGCCAAGCTCAGTCCTTCTGGAATTATCTGAACACCGAGGTCGATACCAAAGAGTGTACAGGTCCTTTGGCTGCCTTTTGCTTTATGACTGGTTTTATGTGAGTCTACATTCGAAGGATGCCCAAAGATTTTCAATGTCTGCTTCTAGAGATGCCATCTCCTTCTCTTCGGTGTTCGTTTGGTGCGGTTTCCAAACAGGAAACTTTGTTCAACTGTCTCTTGCCCTCGCTCGACTGTTTAGCGTAGGACCCGGAGGAGCTATAGACCAAACCTTTCACAGAGCGGACCAACAAGCTCTCACTTCTCTCCTTGCATTCAATCTTGGTGCCTTCATTGGTCGTTTAGGCGACCGTATCGGCTCACAGAAACGCATCTGGCTGGTCTTTGGAACTTTTTTGCAGACATTGTTCACGATGGCGGCTGCTTTGACTATCTGGAAGTCCGGTCAGTCTAGTGTTGCGGACGACCGTGGTGACCCCAGTTGGACGAATGCATTATCCTTCGTCTGCCTTGCGTTCATGAGCATGAGCCTTGGCACTCAGGGTATCATCGGGAAGCGATTAAACACTCAATTTACTACAACTAGTACGTACGTCTTTCTTAACGCATCCAGGCGACTAAACTTTTTTTGATTGCATGCAGTCGTACTAACCACCGTCTGGGTCGAACTCATGGCCGATCCCCGTCTTTTTTATCGCAAGAAAGTCATTACTCGAGATCACAAACTTATCGCCGCCAGTTCGCTCTTCATCGGCGGTTTTGTCTCCCGCGCCATTCTCGACAAGATTGGCTCTGCGGGTGCACTTGGCGTTGGCACTGGCGTGAGGCTGCTCATCACTGTCAGTTGGCTATTTGTCCCTGGGAAGAAAGCTGCTTCTGTTTCCAAGAGCGCCAAGTGACAGGCTGAAGAATGCACATGCTGACCACGATTTCACCCCTTGCCATATGGATACCCGTTCAAGGTGGGGTGGGTTCTGGGTTGGTTGTATGATAGTTTCCCTCGGACTTGAGATAGATTGTCTGGGAACACAATCCCTGATTGAGAAACATAGGGAGCGCCGTACGGGGTGTGTTCAGGAATTCCGATGTAACAGTCGGTTCCCAATTGGAAGATGACTGAACTTAGACTCTAGATTATAATCTACATATTTTACGTTGGCAAACGCGTTAATCAACGATTTTCTTGTTGTACGGTTTCATTCCCATGTAATTTGGAGGTTACGCGACTTTACTAGCCAAATGCTGTTCCTTCTCTAGTTTGGCATCTGGACCACTTCAGCTTCAAAAATAGAGCTTTCCCTTCTTACAATGATTTTTGGTTCGATGACGCTCTCCCGTATATCACCTTTGCGCATTACGTGTGTCGTTGACAGAAAAACCGAAAATAAGTACCACAGTGAAGCCTCTGTCCTGACTACTCCGACGCAACTTTTTAAGAATAATCCAGAAGGTTGCAGTACTATGACCTGATTATTCGCATTCGGTTTGGCACTAGGAACTATAGTACAGAGAGTAACAACAAAAATAAACCAACAAAGCATGAGAATTCAATACACTACCATGTCGCTCTCTGACTTCAATGTCTGTTGTCCCCAAGGCGTGTCCATCAAATCAAGCAAGGCGTCACATTCTTCCTTATAATTCAACGGCAAGATACGAGAAACTCCATATCTGATACGGTTATTATCCTGGAATTAAATGTCATAATCAGTCAAGAGAGGTGATAACGTTGGACGAACGTTGTAGGAGTCGCGTTTCGCGCGAAGAAGGAAATTGTACGATTTGCAACAAGCCTTGGACAAGAGTAAATTATATTGGGTCTCGTCACGATCCTGAGAGGCATGAGCGGAAGTCAATATGAGTTTAGCCAGTCCACCGACCTTGAGTTCTATAACCTCGTTCGCTGTCTTCTCAAAAACCGTGTCGCCAACGTCGTTGAACCCTTGGAACCAAAGTTGACCTGTATGATCAGAAACGGCAAACGACATGATATATCTTTTGGGAACAATCAATGTCAAGAAAAGTCCACAAAGAAATCCGCATGCCTGTAGGTCGGACCCGCTAGTGTTTTATCACATTTGTCGCATCTCCATGCACCCCCGTCCTCGACGACTTTCTTGTTACAGGTCTCGCACGCCGGATAAGCGATATTTTCTCCTCTGATGTGCATGACCATTGCTCTGGTGGAAAAATACACGGGTTTCTCTTCTGATTCAGGAATTCGATTGGCTTCTAATTTCATCTCTAGGAGTGGTTTGAGCTCTGAGCGACTGAACCCGCCACCACCTGCTGCACCGAAAGATCCGCCGGCATTATTGTGTGATTGGAAAGAGGCGCCACTACCGGACGAGTCGTACCAGCCACGAAGAGCATGCGATTCCGGAATATCGGGGTTCTGAGTCATGGTGGAACTTGCTATCATCCCCAGCGAACGTCCTAGAAAATATCATGTTTTTGGTCAACATCCGGCCTCGAATCGGGAACTCGACAATCCTAACCTCCGAAATCGCCGACCTTGACACCTTTGAAAGCAACGACCGGGTTTTGCTCATCAGGTTTGAAGTTCTCAGCTTGATTTCCCCAGAGGGTCAACCTCACAGAGAAACCCGATTTATCAACTAGCGTCAACTCTCTCTTCTTCATCTGTGAAGGGGATTACTACAATGAGGTCTGTTCGAGGAGATAGCAGGTATTTGCTTACAGTACGGTTGGTGGCCCGTGAAGTGATTTCGTTGACGTCACTGTATTCCTTTAAAATGGCGATCACGTCTGTTTCTACAGTAAGAGCAATGAAGCTTTGCGATGATCAGATGCACCTACCACAAGTAGAGTCCTTGTTTAAATTTTGCAGTTCTCCCAAAGTGACAAAACTGTATTTAATCATCGGAAGATTTGTTGTCTCGAAACACTGGAGTGAAAACGTTCAGATAAGACGAAGACGGACAACATCAGATCGTACCTCCTCGATTTCGGCGTTCTTCTCTAGGCTGATTTCAAAGTCATTCATGACATTGGAGAACTTCTTTTTCGCGAGGTTTACTTTTCCCTTAGAAACATAATAAACCTTCCCTTCCTCGAGCTTGGGATACAGCGATTCCGCGACCTGGTTGAACGCGGTGGCTCGAATTTCGCCCGTTTCGTCCATAAAGGTGACATTGAAAAGTTTTCCTTCCCCACGCTGAGTTGAATAGTGCTTCAATTCCGACTTCTGTGTCACTCTCGCTTTGATGGTCCAATTGTTTTGATACGGACTGAGGCCCTCGATAGGATGCCAGTTACCTTTGGGAGGCGGACGACTAGCAGGTTGTGCAGTGATAGTGGAAGTGGATGGTTGGACAACTGACTGCTGGGGAGGTCTTTCAGGTGCGGGGGTCGTTGCTTCAGAAGTGCTAGCATCTATGGATACCGGCTCTCCTATCTTCTGATCTACTTGCCCGAGAATACGCAGGGCCATTATAATGACCAGTCTGAGTGGCGATCAAGACGTTGAACGATGGTCACAAAACGCGTTACATACCGCTTTTCCTGCACATAATTACAAGAAAGCCTTTCCACACAGACTATAGTGAATCGTGTGAGGTGCTTGTCAACAACCATCTCATTAAGTTGCGTCGCCAGCATAGCCTGTATAAATTGCACGCCGTCCGATAACACAATGCGGTAACGATCTGAGGGAAGATTGACACCCTCGGTCTGTTTACCTACTTTCTTCAAAGAGAGAACCTGAAGCGTATGAGAGCCGTTAAAAAGTTCCCCTTCATTCGGAGTGGCATTTTGGATCCGATGGCAGATACCCGTGTCGAGTTGGTAGCTCATCGTTGTGTATCGTGGTATGAAGATTCAGAAGAAGTGCGCCAAATGTGACAAGCGCGTTTTGTTGAGTCACAGGAATGTGACCTCACGTGGAGAAGGACCAATGCCAGACTCCATTCCAGTAACTACTTGCTTCGATACGATGAACATCCCGAAGTTCTTCCTAAGTCTTCGGTCCTCCTCTTGGTGTATTTCATTGATGCTCGAAGCTTTTAGTGAGTCAAAATTATGTTTCGAATTGGGATATATAGGAATAAATAATAGAGTACTAGCAGACACCGACCTACACCGACATATCTTTGTATCTAAATTATATACGAATCAAGTAAGTTCTATATAATGACTACTGCTTTAAGTGTCAGGTACGCTATTTTTGAGCATTGCAGCCCAAATGAATAAATAAGTGCTACCACTGAATCCTTAGGTAACTTAGTTCTTCAATGCCGCTCGAGAAGTTGCGTCTCTACCGGCCTTCAACAAGGTCACCAAGTCGGTACCTCCAGTTCCTAAGATCGGCCCCTTTTTTTCAGCTTTCGCGCCGGCCTCCATTTTAGCGGCTTGTCTTTCCATCGCGGCAGCCGCAGGGCAAGCGGATCGTGGATTCTCTGTCTTCGACATGTTGATTATGTATAAGCAGGCAATACGCATATGGAGACTACGCAGCGTTTTCAGCGCTTTAACCGCGTTGTTGTACGGCTCTCGAAGTATAGCTGTACGCTGTGCCAATTCCCGTATCGAACGGGGCGATGTTTCGAGTTGCTGTAGGTATTCGCGATGTTTCCCTAACATATACTGTCTCATGCGATCCATAAAGCCACGGTCTGCCCTCTTGTTTTCAGAGCTGGGAGCCGGCTGACGTTTCCACTGGAGCTTGTGATCGATGTCAAGAAACAAGTCAAGGGCATGCATGACCGTGCTCTGTCCTCCAGAAGGCCCGCTGAGATACTGAAGCTCAGGCGCATGAGGATCCACCCCCTCGAAGATCCATCCAGGTTGGGAAGGACCTTTAGAGTCACTCCCTTCTACCCACGGGCGCATTTCCCAGTAGAAGATATGAGGATCGCAACCACTCCTCATCGACTGGATCAAATCACTGATCTCTTCGATAATGGCAGTGAGTCGAGTCAGATCTCGTGCCACCTTGAAAACTGACGTGAATTCATCGAGGTTTGGAATTTGGTTATAATCATCAATTATCCGTAGTAGTTGTGTGCCGTGTAGCTCCACCGCCGCCTGGACTTGATAGAAGTGTCGCTCGTCATCCCGACCAGAAAATGAGTGGGCGAGTTTCATGTTGTCTATGGTGACAGGTTGGTCAGGGTGTATAAGCTCCCAATTCCATGTAATGGTGTCAGCAAAGGTGAGTATTGGTGCGATACCCAAAATCCGGGACACTTCTACGAGGGGCACCGCTAGGGATTCGGGGATTCTCTTTGGTGTTGGGGGATGGGTAGGCGGAAGCGAGTGCACGTAGTATTGAACGAGCCAAGTGAGTACTACGTGCGCTCGCTGTAGGAGGCGGGGTCGTTCTCTTATAAAATCCACGTCCAATGCTGGCCCCTGTATAAAACGAGTCTTGATACAAATTTCATAGCGTCTTTGCATACAACTCACCAATCGAATATTCGATCTCCAGACTTCCCCTTCCGCACGCAATGTTAAAGCTTCATCAGATGTGTCGTTGCTTAATCTCAGGACATCTGGAGCCTCTGATAATGCATCTTCCCATAGTTTGTACTCGGCAGGAAGACGTGGCAGAGGTTGCGGGGGAACAAAACCAGTAATCGGGTCAATGTCGAAATCCTCCTGGGGTCGCAATACGTCGCTCGTAGATCTGTACCTGCTAAGAATGGCACCCAGAGTGGAAAGTAATGCGTACTGAATCCCACTGGGTGAAGGAAGTATATGGGCAAAATCCATCAGGTGCTACTAGGTTAAAGCAAATGTAGGTTAGGAGAATTAATGCCCTATGCTCTGCATATCCCTTCTTATTTATACGTTTCTTCCCCAAAGCGCATCCGAGGCGAAACGCCTACAGTTCGCCATTCACACTGCCGACTTGACCTCAGTTCTACTACTCCGGTTTCTTCCCTAGAGGTCGCTGTTGAACCGCTGCAATTTTTTCGAAGAAATTCGAATAAATTCCTCGAACCTTATTCAGTTCAGTTCAGAACACGGCCAAAAAGTGGTTTATATGTACAACCAAGTTGTACACAATCAGTCAGTTTCCTCCTACCTCAGTTGACTGAGATGGCTATGTCACATACCTGCTCTCTGTGCTGGGAATCTGCCGATTTCGTTTGTGACATGTCTTGATCGTGCTTTGTTGACGGGCTATAACAGACTCACAGCCAAACGTTCAATATGACTTGTAACGATCATTGATAGGCCTCGAGTCAAGTCGACTCGAGGATGCAAAAAGAATATTTGTTGGGACCGTATGAACCAAATGACAGGATAGGAAATGGTGAGACGACATCATACAAGAGGTGAGCACTTGTACCCATCGTTTAGAATCCAACGACTCCGAGTGGCAACGAGTGACAACTCGCCGAAATTTATCGGGGACATTCAAAATGTTTTGTTTGAGCTTTGAGGAACCTTTGGACTACAGAGGCCCAAGTAGCAAGAATACTGGGCTCTATCTAGTCCTGTCCCACCAAAATCTGACTAGTTTGAGAATCATGCTTGAACGAAGCACTCTAGGAGACAGATTTCTCATCAACGCTTGCGGTCAGATGGAGGGAGACGGTTCCGACCGATGGTTTTTTGATCCATTATCTTCGGAGGGAGGAAAGCTAACGGAAGGGCCAACCCGAGGAGTTTGAACCCTGAAGATACACAGGCATACTTAATTGCATTCGGGAACTTGATGTAAAAGGGATTTCTATTACGGTTACCAATCAAATTGCAGGTATGTGTTTTAATATCCTACAATTACAATTCCCTTGAGCCGAGACGAGGTAAACATAGTCAGCAGATTTATCACTGCGATGCTTTAGTTGATCTGCGCGCAAGGCCCTCGATGCATTGTTCACGGAAGGATAGTTTTGCACATTCTGTGATCCGACCCCTCACAAACGGTGTTTTTAGGATCGTGTACCTTGCATGATTTGAAGCGGAAAAAGTGCGATTATGAAAACAGTTGTAATAGCAAAGAGATAGATGGCAGCTTCCTTTCACTCTGGAAGTTGAGCGTTATGGATCCACTTCAACCACACACGATTGCCGTCCGCATTGTCGATCAACTCGCATCGGCGAGCTGCAACTTCCTGTATCTTTTCTCGCACGCCCATTTTCGAGTCCGTTATATTCTCAAACGAGGACACTAGTTCATTGAGAGTAATACCAGTGTCACCGCCATTAGGATGTTCACCGGTGACCATGTCCTTAATAGCAGTTTCAGTCGGCAGAGCATATTCCACATATTCGCGTGATTCTCCTGGGGCGAAGGGATGTTTGAATTCTGGAACCGATTCCAGATAGGGAGATTTTTCGTGGAAGAACCTGTCTACAATCTCGTCAGAGACCTCTTCTAAGGTCGCCGGTGTCCAATTGGGTCGTCCTGTCTTTATTTTTTCCACTAAGACAAAGTTCACGCCAGTCTCAAAGTCCGGACTTGCACCATTCTAAAGAATATGAGAAAGACAATCTATTAATTCGAGATCGAACTTACACAGAATGCAGCAGCGATCTTATATTCCATTTCAAGAGCCTCAATTAGGGATTGGGTTTTACCGAGCCGAATAGCACGCAGAGCAACCTTAAGACTTGTTGGACTGCGAAGCCTCAGAGATTCTAGTGTTTTTGAGGCCCAGTGGTTGATCAGTGGATCTCTATGTCCAGAAAGAGCATTTAAGTCTTCGACAATACTTTCCACCTTGTTATGACTGAAAGCAAAATCCAGGGCAGCACGCACAGGCCCAACCAAGGGGGAAGCGAATGTACCAGACTGTTCTGGCTCGGAGCGATGCTCCTCGATAATGTCATTCACTTGATCGAAGGTTGGATTTTCGAGCGCTGAAATACTCTCGAGCAGGATTGGAATCCTCCGTGAGGGGATGTAGTGGGTTGCCAGGCCGTGTTCACTTTGAATATCACCAATATCATCATCATGCCCTGCCAGAAAAATGACAATCGTCACTTACTACACTGCTCTGCCTGTCAAGGTATCCCCCGTCAGTGCGAGATAAGTACCTAATTCACCATCAAGTCTCGACAGATAATGGTTAGCGCCAACATCAGGACAATATCCTATCTTCGTTTCTGGCATCGCAAAAACCGTGTTCTCAGTGGCTACCCGGAAAGACGCGGGAGCAGAAAGTCCCACACCGCCACCCACTGAAATTCGAACATCAGGAACTGAAGTCGAGTGTACCAGGGTTTCACTAACTGGTTATTCCATCCATAATAGCTATGTAGGGCTTGTCCAATGTCGAAAGGAGGTAGTCCAACGCAAATCTATCAAAATAGTATGAGTACCAAGTAGATTATCTCATAAAGCTTTGGTATTACTCTTTGTTGAAGAATTCGATAGCTTTGTTTCCTGTATTTGGGTCCGTAGCATCACGAACCACGGCTAACGTGTAGATGAGTAACGAGTCGGTTCAGAAGATAAAAGGCTCTGCTCACTTTCGACGTCTCCACCAGCACAGAAAGCCCGACCTTCACCACTTCCCCATATGACACTGCATAATTCTGAATTTTTCCAAAACTAATACGATGTTAGCACGAGTGACCGTGTTTCGCCTGAAGCAGTTCCAACCTCGATTTTCGGCTGAACAAGGCCTATCATTGACTCGTTTAACGAGTTGAGCTTTTCTGGACGGTTTAATTTGAAAGTCCGTATTGAAAGCTGAGATTCGAATAATACTAAAGGCTGAACAGTTTGCGCGTTATGTCTAAGTCGGGTATACATGTGGCGGAAAAAATGGTTAACTAACTTGCTCGTGGGTCGCAGGTTTTGTCATTATATGGCGAGCGATGGTTTGAGTCCTTCTAGTAATTCCTGGAGGCATGCCCCTTCTGGAGAAGATTGAGAAAAGCATGATGCCTTTTGAAAACCGTCGTTGAGGTAGTCGGAGTCCGGTTTCTTTGAACCGGCCCAGCGCTAAAATCGCTTTCCCACCTTTTGTTTTGTGGCCATCACCAAGCCATCACGATAATGGACTCTTTGCCACTGGTCGGCGATCGCATCAGCTATTCTGGACATCTGGGCACTGTAAAATTCATCGGAGAGGTTGAGAACACTACAGGTGTCTGGCTCGGAATTGAGTGGGACAATCCCGACCGAGGCAAGCACGACGGCGTCAAGGATGGCAAGCGGTACTTTTCTTGTAGGTGAGAGATGTGCATAGATCAATATGGGAACAGATCGAACTAGATCTATATAGAGTGCCGAACGCTGGCTCCTTCATTAGGCCATCTGCTCAAGTCATATGTGGTGTCTCGTTCCTTCAGGCTCTGAAAGCGAAATACGTTGAACAGTTCCATGGTTCCGCCTCTGAAGAAAAAGTAATATTAGGTTCCTCGAATGGTGTAATCGAGGTTAAAGCTGTAAATTTGGACAAAATAAGAAGCAAATTTGCAAATCTAGGGCGACTTCGTGAGGTCAGCCTCGAAAACGAACTAGTATCGAGTGTCGATGAATCAGGACTCATCCGTGAGACGTGTCCTAGTAAGTTAATGTATATTGGGCTGTTATACAAACTGACTCTCATTGCACAGATGTTCGCGGACTGGATCTATCCGCGAGTCTCTTCTCTACATGGTGTGTAGTAGCAGATATAGCTGTCGAGCTTCCTGTATTGCAAAGGCTAGCCTTGAAGTTTGTGATTCCTTTTCATCCCTTGGATAATACAGCTGAATAATTTGTCGTTAGTCGCAACCGCTTCACCGAAATGACTTTGGATAGATCGAAAATGTCCACTTCATTCCAGAGTTTGACAGAATTACAGCTCAATGGGTCATTGATTAGCTGGTGTGAAATGCAGCAGGTCACCTCCTTCATGCCCAGGCTAGTATCGGTCGAGTTGGGCAGTAATCGACTCTGTGAGTCGGAATTTAGCGCGCCTGTTATTACGCATTCCCAGATACGCAATATAAACCTGGAAGGCAATAAATGCAAAGTGTGGATACGTATATGCCAAAGTTTAAGCACATACGACCAGTAAGTGCTGTTGATATAATGATTATGTTGTGCTGGCATTACCCATTTCCAAGACTAGAACGAGTCATCTTGGCCTCTAACGAGATCGACTCTATTCCGCCTCCCGCACATAACTCACTTGTATTAAAGAAACTTGAGCATATATCGCTCAGTTCGAATAATCTCAAGTCTTGGAATGACTTGGATGCGCTGTCGATTTGGTGTCCTTCTCTGACCTCTCTCTCCGTGATCGGAAATCCTTTGGTTGAAAGTGAGCTAGAACACTTCCAATCCAGGATGTGTAGATTAATCACAAATTACCTTCCGAACCGTTCGTAATCAAGGTGGTGATGAAATACGATACAGTCGTCCGTTCATCATTGCTCGATTACCTGCTTTGTGCACCTTAGATTCAACTGCGGTAAGCTTTTCCCTTCGCAGTGAATGCTCCAACTCATCACCATTCACTCAGGTGTCTGCAAAAGAACGAACTGATAGCGAGCTGTTCTATCTTTCATATATCTCTCAGCGATTCAGCCTACATGAGCCAGGGTTCGAAATGGCTTCATTAATGAGGGAGCATCCCCAATGGGAAGCGCTATCCAAAAGTGAGGCATGTTCCAAGGTTTTTGAGTCATTTATTCATCCCGTGCAAGAGCATGGAACAGCCCTTTCAATGTCTGCCATATCATCTCATCAAGACCGACTCAGCCGTAAATTGATTGGTATGCGAAATGAACGTCTTACTGTATCAAAGACTCATACTTTAGCTAGACATTCAAGTTCAGAAACATTTCGCTTCCGCTCCTTTAGAGATTGGTGAATGGATGGATCCGACTACATTACGGGTGTTACCTACTATGTCACTCAAAGTGTTTGGACATAAGATTCGTAAGGCCTTGGATATCGATAAAGAATCAAAGACTTCTTTTTGGTTAAAGATGAACGACGGAACCTGGGCAGAACTGTCCGACAATTTTCATGACCTGGACTGGTTAGGTTTGGAGACGGGTTCAAAAGTACTTTGTCGTGTAACAACAGCATAATGGAGATCGACATATTCATTACAGTCTGTTACAGCAAAAGATACAGGTCACCAGATACAGTTCGAGTAAAAGAGCAGGAATGCAAAACGTGATTAATGTCGATCTTACCGCTTGTGCGCCTTCGTTTGAATACAGACATGAACGTATCGAAACATCGCGCCAGAGATCCAACGGTTTTGAAGAAGCCAACGCTGACCACACATGGTCACAGAAATGAGAGCATAATTTCGAGGGCGGGTTTTGTATAACAATACCACAGCTATAGCGGACAATAATAGAGACTGAAAAGTTGAGAAGACGATTGACCGTTTGGAACGTCCGACTTTGACGACAACCTAAAAAGTTTCATCGAAAATCTCCGTTGTGCCTCGACGACCGGTCGTCGTAGCGTTCCTCCTTGTCTTCGCGCCGTTCCCTTCGTCGTTCAGGTTCATCCCTACGACGATCATAATAAGAATAGGAGTCAGGTCTTCTGGAATCATCAACACCCCCGCGTCTATAATCATCGTACCCTGAAGGCTTCCGCTCATCGTCTTTTTTACGACGATCATCAGAGTCCCGCCTTGGCGGGGACCGCGAGCGGTCACGGCGGTACCTGTCTTCACGGTAACGGTCGTCTCTATAGCGGTCGTCCCTGTAACGATCTTCTCTGTAGCGATCATCTCTTCTATCATCCCGTCTGTAATTGTCAGGTCCAGAGCGCTATAGGACGTACGCTAGTATGAGCAAGGACGAAATCAGTCAAAAATAAACATACAGATTCGTCCAAGTCAACTCGAACAGCACGTCCACGCAGATCCTTGCCGTCCAATTCCTTGACAGCACGATCGGCATCCTCCCTAGACAAGAACTCAAGAATTCTAGAACAGATAATCACACATTAAGTATGTAGAAAAAACCAACTTTAAAAATCACACATACCCTTGTCCTGGAACGTCGCGGTCAATGTCGGCAAAGGAAACATTCCCCGCATCCCGACCGAAATCTTTCAAGTCCTAGCAGCGGGTACGAACGACATTAGGGCCATCGAGCCAAGACGGGGAAAATCGATAGAGAATTTCGGATAAATTTCCGCTTGGCCGCTCATGTTCGGAAAAAGTTTCCTTCAACGTCCGTGAAACGAAAGGGTACCACGTCAGGATCCTGCCCAGGAAAGCGAAGGATTCGAAGAGCCCAAACCAGAACGACCAACGAGGGAACCGGGGCGCACGAAACCGAGAAAGTCCATACCTGCCAGCTAGTGTCACGAGAGATACCAGAGACTATGATTCGTATACCGGGAGGACGACGTGCACGGGAAGCAGCTCTGATAAAAGTTGTTCGTTGAAAAATAGTCAGGAGGGAAGGCAAAACGTCTTACCCATGACGTTCCTCATAGGGTTCTCTTCGAGGACGACTTTCTTTAGCAAACTCGACGACGATACTGGAAAAACCGAATCAGAACCACAACAACAGTATGGTAACGTGTCATGATAATTCCTACTTGGCTCCCATAAAAGCTTTGCCATTAAATTGTTGCACAGCATCCTCAGCATCCTAAAGAATATCAGAATGGTCATGATTTTCATCGAAGGATGAGTTTTAAACCTTGCTGCTTTCG
Organism: Lentinula edodes; assembly: GCF_021015755.1. Taxonomy (NCBI): domain Eukaryota; kingdom Fungi; phylum Basidiomycota; class Agaricomycetes; order Agaricales; family Omphalotaceae; genus Lentinula; species Lentinula edodes. Next base: position 59,729 of record NW_025764307.1, read on the forward strand.
AATTCCACGAAACCGAAGCCTCAGAACAGATGATTTGAGTGCATAGTTTGAAATTTGAGCGGAAAAGATTCTCACCTGTCATAACACGGCAGTCAACGATGCGACCATAACCTTCAAATAATTTGGAAACATCCTCTGAACGAGCCTCAGTAGGAAGTCCTAAGATAGGTCAGAAGAAGTAGACCAACGAATAAAGATGACTTACTGCCAACGTAGAGACGTCTGGTCATGTTGGTGGAGTGGGTGAAAAAGGTCAAACTGGTGTTTGGCTGAGTTGATCAACAGTCGGAGTATGAAATTCCGGTGTCCAATGACAAATTGAATATTTATTTTAACGCTACCCGCACCCTCCCGCAGCGCAATCTCCAGGACTGTTCAATGCTCCAAGGTTCTGGTTGGATCAATTGATCATCGGAGTATGTAGCTGTGAAGAAAATGAATGTTTATTGGGGAAATTTTCTGCGACAATAGGTTGTAATACGCTCATCTTCTCTGCAGACTAAAGAAGAAAAACCTCGCGCAAATATCTCGACAAAACATAACAGTGTAATGTACAATTTATGCAACAGTACTGTAAACAAAAACAAGAAGACGGTATTCAACGGTAAAGGTACGTATGTATGTACATAGAAATTAATGCTGAGCCTGAGACCAGTCGATGGAGTTGATATCAATGCCTTCTTGGACCATCTCCCACAATGGGCTGTGGCAAATTTAGTGACTTAACATGACCTGGAAAAGTAAACACTAACCTCATTTCGCGCAATCGATGCACAGTGTTTATGAGGTGCTGAACAACGAAGTCAACCTCAGCCTCGGTGGTAAACCGACCCATCCCGAATCGTAGAGAAGAATGTGCCATGTCCTCAGCAGCACCTACAGAAATACATTACCCACCAAATCACCCATGAAAGAGATGGTTCAACTCACCTAGGGCACGAAGCACATATGATGGTTCAAGAGATGCAGAAGTACAAGCACTGCCTGACGAAAGAGCGATATCCTGATCACGATGTCAATCAAAAACCAAGAGGTGAACTACTTGGAAGACAGACTTTCAAAGCCATAAGAAGGCTTTCTCCTTCGACATAAGAAAAACTCAGGTTGACGCAGCCAGGGTATCCATTGGTGTCACCATTTCGAACGACGTGCTCTACTTGAGAGTTTATTCCATCAATGAGCCGTTTGGAGAGGAGGTTGATGTGTATATTGTCCCTCTGCAATACCGTTAGTATTGGTTCGTCGATAAGCATGATCAGGATGTAAATTTTCAGTACCCCTGCACAAAAATCGTTCCTGAGCTGACACTGTGTATCACTCGGGTCATAGATCGCTTATTTGAAATTGCGAACGTGCGTCTTCGTCATGAAAGATGAAGAAATGAACAACACTCACAACCATCTCTTTTTTCGCAATGCGAGCAGCTTCACCCAGGCCGACAGCTAATGCAGTTGGTAATGTTCCACTTCGGAGCCCTCTTTCCTGACCACCACCATTCAAGATGGGTTCCAGCCTCACGCGAGGCCGCCGCCTGACGTACGCAGCACCAACTCCTTTCGGCCCATACAACTTGTGTCCGGAAATACTCATAAGGTCGACGTTCATATCGTTTACGTCAACAGGAATTTTTCCAACTGCTTGCGCTGCATCTGTGTGGAAGTAGACTCCAGAGTGCTGGCGAAGAAGGGCTCCGATCTCCGTGATGGGTTGTATAACACCAGTTTCGTTGTTAACTATCATGATGGATACTAATGACGTATCCGGACGGATGGCTGCCTCTAGCTCTTCCAAAGAGATTATCCCGTTTTTTTGCACAGGAAGGTATGTTATATCAAAGCCTTCCTCCCCCAGTTTCCGGCAAGAATCAAGTACACATTTGTGCTCCTATATTCCCAATCAAGTTATGCACGATACCTGAGAAGTGGATAATCTGACCGTTTGGGTTGTTATTATGTGTTTTTTTCTCTCTTGGTGAAATCGTGCAACACCCTTGATGGCCATGTTATTTGTCTCTGTAGCACCAGAAGTAAAAATGATGTCTTTGGGATCAGCACCAATTAGTTCCGCAACATGCTACAAGGCGCATGAGCTTGGTGTATACCTGAATGTACGAGAACAACGCACCTTGCGTGCATCCTCGACAGCTTGTTCTGCCTCCCAGCCATATGCATGAGTTCGACTGTGAGGGTTCCCGTACTGGTCTGTGAGATACGGTAACATGGCATCTAGCACTCGTGGATCTACAGGTGTTGTGGCCTGTGATAATTCAGCTTGTGGGCCTGCCACAAAGTGGTGCGAATCTTACCTGCATGTCAAGATATATAGGACGGGTCTTCTCTTGCAATGTTCCTTCACGCTGGGGCATTTCAATTTTGAAGCCAAGCATATCTGTATATCAGAGAGAGCCATTGCAGCTTCCGGACATTGACATCGTTTAACTTTACGCACCAGACCTCGGTGTGAAATGGCTTTCATCTTTGTATGTTGCTGGTAGATCCACCACACTGGCTCTTTCTGCTCCTGAAGGTTGCACAATGCCTCTGCGGCTCCAGCAGGCATGGGCTGGGTTCTGAACTTTTGAAGAGGAAGCTCCCCGAGAAGCTGCACGCGATATTCTCGAAAGCATAAGTGAAGGAAAGAGGGAAAGATAAATATGCGGAGCTTCACACAATTGAATCCAAGTCACGTTCCTTTGTCAGACACGCTTATGTCCGATTGAACCGAACCGAACTCCCGCAGCCGACCAGCGTCGCGTCTTGTCAAAATTGCGGGACCAGGACGTTGTGTGCAAACACTCTTCCCGCTATCCGTGTCGAAATCTCATTCAAGGATAGAAATTGTTTGACCAGGCTGCTTGAGTGTTTCTCAAAGCTTAGAGAATGTCAGGATGTACAAGATCAAATCATTCATAGCTATTCATAGATACGATAAACTTGAATATACTTCGCATGTGCCGGGAATCCTCCCAGATCCTCCCGGGGTGAGAGAAGTAAGCGCTTCTGCGCTTCACTACATAGTACAGATACAGTTTTTGGAACCATTCACATCGCTTACCCACTCACGGCGCGCGCCCTATGTGCGCCGCATTCAAGCAAGGTGTGGTCCACGACAGCGGAGCCTAGTCTCAAAATTGGGTCTCGCAACCAAAATTCGATACAAAGGGTATGCATTATGAATCGTTCAGGGAACAAACGTTTTACTCAAGTTTCCGCCAATATCACCCCGTCAAAGACTTCGGAACTCTATAGAGGAGGGTTGGCCTTTTCCACCAAGGTTTCGAAGTATGCCTAGAGCCCCCGGAGAAGTCAGAATTTGAGTTGGCAAAAAGCTTGATTCTGCATACCTGGAACCATGTACCAGCCTTTCCATGTCAGAGAAAAATATAAGACGTCTATCTGTATAGTGATCAGGATTAAAACATACCTCCGGAGCGTTTGGAGTGGCATCGCTGTCCCATCCAGTCAGTGCGAGAATGAATGAAAAGACAATTCGAACTCACGGAAGACCACAGTGGGCATCGTAACGCGGTGACGATGTGTTCGATGTTCCATCACATTCACCTCCCGGTTTTACCCAAACGATAGAATCAATCAAGGATGATCCGGTGTTAGTCGTAGGCTGCGTTCCGAATCCAGCACCAAGAACGTTACACCTTGGATGGTGTGAGTTCCACGCTTATCATACATAAGAGATGGAGATCATACCAGTCACCTGTCATCCGGGTTAACTCTTAAGTAATGCTAGAAGGTTTCATACACTTACCCCATTGCTGTCTGATGTCCTGGACACCTGAACGACCTTGGTCAACGATAAAATGAGCAGGGAAGGAGCCAAGCAAAGGAGCCAGAGCCTATAGAAAATCAGCTTTTTTGACCGGCCGGTGGTTTCCTGTAACATACCTCGATGTAAAGCATCTCGTCGTAGTTGGGATCACCTTGGGTAATAGGATCTGGTGTAGTAGCACTAAATAGAGGATGAGCGAGATGTATAATGTCAAACTTCAACAAACAACTCTTACACGAGGGCATTATAGTTGGCAACGTTGGTAGCAAGTCCTCGAACGCCAGAGGGTGACCCAGCATTGGAGTATAAGGATGTGAAGAGCTGAGCAGCCGGTGACAAATTCGCCGGCCAGCCCAACCAGCCGGCATGACCAGCATCGAGATACATGGTAACGCCGACGGCAGAGAGTTGTTGCATGGCATATGTGACACATTCCTGAGACAATCGAAGTTGAACAAAGCGCAGCGGGAAATAAGAGATAGCATACCAAGTAAGTGGTCTGGGCGTTCGCGCACTTGGCGACGCTGAGGTTTGTGACAAGGTTGGCCAAAGAGTCAGGTTCAATAACAGCAACAACGTGGACATCGGGGTATTCTGCAAACAACTTTAGAGAAGACTTTCTGGAGAATAACTTAGAAGGACTTACGTTTGATTTGTGCCACGATTTGATCAATATAGTCGTGGTAGTTTGCTTCGCCATTATCAGCAATGGTGAATTCTCCGTTGGACGCCAAAGCAGCACAGTCGCGGTCTGGGAGGTCGTATACTACAATCTGTACGAGGTAATTCTTTCCTTCGGACTTTTGCTTGGCACTAGCATCCGCCAGGTACGTTCCTAAATCTGGTACTTTGGCAACTTGATCCAGCCAAATGAACGTGGGGATGTTTGCGACTTTAGCTGCGGCAGCGGCAGTGGTAGGATCACTGATCTGCGTGACTGCAGCAGCTATTTCGTTGGCGTAGTAAGGACTGAGATAGATCTGTTCTCATGAATGAGCTGGGCGAACATAATATTGTGTGAGGTGACGAACCTCGTAACCAGTGAAGGGGTTGCCGGCAGCAGGTGTCGTGGTTCCAGTGCTTCCGGGCGCGGATGAAGTAGTAGTTCCTGTTCCGATGCTACTTGTCGAAGTTGGAGGTGCCGAGGCCGAACCAGGACTAAATGAGGATGATCAGCAACAGAATTTCTCTTCCAAGACTAAGTCGAACTTACAGGCACTGTGAGTAGTAAGCGTTTACGACCGTGCAGGTCGCGCCGGAAACACAGGTAGTCGCGCCACCTGTAACAAGGAAAGATTAATGAGGAATAATAATACTCATCACATCGCATGTGATGAAAACTCACTCCAGCCTATACCGCCGCATTGGCCATATAACTACATATCCCGCTTGTAAACAACGTGAGGGAGAAAGGGAAGAAATTGCATTGCAAGTACCTGAGACTGACCGAGCGCAAACGGCAGTAAAGATGAGAGAGCAAGTAAGCCAGTGGAAGTAATCTTCATGTCGGTGTGTTGAGGAGAGCGTGCTGAGGTTCTGCACTTGCTTCGCTGGCCTTTATATCCCACATGTCATACGAATCCTATCAAGTCATGCAAGGCGAGACGCAAACATCCGGCATTGTACCGAGGGCCATGCGGAAAGACGTCGGGATGCGTAACTGAATCCGACCACGAATTGTAGACAAGGTCACAAGTTGATTTTCGGAAACAATCATCCGAGGTGATTTTGCTTAAAGTACGAGCTAAAGAAAGCGATCAGCATTCAGAGCAACGGGTGATTCAATGTCAAATACGCTGCATACAGCGATTATCCATATGGAAGAAAGGCAAGGAGAAGCTACACTAGCAACACATCGTATTACCATGAGTGCGTTGCAGGGAGTGAGTCAATTCTGGCCGGTATATCGTCGGATATACAGCCAAGTGACGAGGAGACTACCGAAAATGGAGGCCAATTCCAACTTGGGCAGTTCATGTAGCGCAATCGCTGTTAAATTCGGATAAATTGAGGATAAAACAAGGTGTTCGAATGTTTCCTTGTGGTCAAACTTTCATCCACTACATAGACCAAATATGCACAGGCACTTGAAGGAGTGGCTATTGTAAATGCAATATTTGCGTCGAACGTGACAATGACTTTCCACAAAGCCCGTCGTACGCGGGCGGCAAAGAAATTCCTATGTAGAGTAAGGAAAATCGCCGGAGATACAACGAATGTTCCATTCGATCTCCAGAGTTCATGAATCAGATCATAGCGAAAGCGCTTGAAGGATTGCGTGAAGTTCATCCACTATATATATCAACTGTTAGCTCGAAAACACCGCCGATGGAGTGGCATTGATACTCAAACTTACTTACTATAGTAGCGCGACGCCAATGCAAGTACTGGCACAGTGAATCAAAAACGTAGCTTTATCAAGCTGGAGCACAGGGGCAAACATCGTACGTCGAGGACTTATGAGAAAAGACCTCGTATGATGGAAATCTGAGATACTGAACCGAGAGTTCGAACACATCAAGCAGTTCACAGAATGGACCACACACGCCCATACTATGTATAGACGGGATATTACAGGAGTGGTACCTGTTACCGATTCGTGGAAGGCCAGATTGGGGAGCAAAGCAAACAAACGCTGCACAGAATATCTTTTCAATGATAAGGTCACATGAGTCTCAGTCTACCAACATGTTTCTGCTCAGATGTATGAATGTCATTGAAATACGCCTAGTAAGAGAGTGAGCTCACCTGCAATATGTCTTAAGATTCCATCATCTTCGTCTTGCCCCACTGCTGGGCGGAGGTGGTAGGAGAGGAAAACCGCCCCCTGAAGCTCCAGAAACCGAAGAAGCGCTACTTGTACTCAGAAGGTCCGTTGAAATCTCATTGGCTGCTTTCTTCTTCCCCGGGATAGCGATTGAAAAGGTCTGTCCTTCCTTCAAGCTAAAGTCCTTCTTCGGTCCAGCAGGGATGTGAGGTGAAGGTTTGTCTTCGTTCTCGGAAGGCTCAGAAGGGTTCTGACTTGCGCGCCAGCGTCTAGGTAAATCGATGGGTAAACAAATGAAAGAATAGCTAATGGAATCGGCATACTTCGTGTAATCCTGGAGCGCAACACCTAGAACGACGTCGGGTCAGAATATCATTGAATTGTAATTGTAGCGCAACTTACTAAAATCAAAGCTATCGGTACGCTCAATGAAACCCATTCCAATGTAGGCTTTCCTCCCGTTATCTTCAATTCGTACCACGAAATATCGGGACGAGTCCAGCACTGCTTCAACACACGGTTTGGATGGATCGTAATCAGCCTTTGCGAATACTGCGAGATGGTGAGTGTACGAGCTTGGAGCGGCATTTTAACATACGTTCTCCTTCGAAAGAAGTAAATCAGGATAAATCTTGAAGTTATAGTTAACACACCTGTGGTACCATCCTCAAATAGAATGGTGACGCCAGAATTCTTTTCTAAAATTCTTAGTCGGCCTTTCCACAGTGGCTGAGCTAGATCGCCCCATTCGCCTGCTCTGTGACCTTCATTGGCCTTGAGTGGTGGAATCTTGAACACTACATATTCAGTGACTCTGAGCGAGAGCTGAAATTTCACATTTCGAAACATACCTGATACCTCCCGTGCAATATGAAGCACAGATTCGATGTCGTCCTCGAAGCCGGAATTCATGGCTTAGACTCAGACTGTAGAAATAGAGAGAGGTTTATAAGTTGTAAAGCTGTTGGGCGTCGCAATGCAACTTGATGTCGGCCCGGCCGGATTTGATTGCGCACACTTTATCCAGGACTATCAGCAATATCAGTGTGTATCACAATGGCAAATGGTCCTCCAACGCCACCTCCGACGACCGATGTTGAAATTCAAGACGAGGCCAGAATGAACGATACTCTTCCTCCCGCTGTCGATGGAACATCTGATCCAGCACCGGAAGCAACTTCTGCCCAACCTCCACCGCAACAATCGAACCAGATTCAGGACCCTTACGGGCTCATTTTTCCAAGAATTGCAGAACTCGCCACACAGAAGCGATGGATCGAGTTGATAGATATAGCAGAGATTACAGAAATTAATGCGCGTCTAGCACTCTCTCGCCAGACACTCAGTGGTTAACGGATTTCTCTCCTACAGGCCAATAATGACCAGAAACTTTCCCGATTGTTCGTGATCGTACCTCTAGTTTTAGCATACCTCATAAAGAATGATCTGTAAGTTCTTCAGCGCGTCTCGCCTCTCTGTGTTGCTTGACGGTTCCTTCTTTCAGTCCTATCGCGAAACTTGTCCTGGAACGCCTACCTCCCGATATAAGATTGAACCCTTTAATAAAGAATCTTGGGTTGCTTACTACATCATATTCAGCTGGAGCATATGAACAAATATATAGCAACGCAAACGCGTTGGTGAACGCCGTGGCAAAACCTGAATTTCAACAACCTGAGCTTGCACAAGTGATCAATATCATGGTCGAGTCTTTTCTGTGTCAGTTGCCCTGTCCGTCCAGTTCTTCATCACTGCTAATGGTTCCTTTACTAGTCTCGTTCCGAGATAGGACCTTCTTGTTGCTTTCTAGAGCATACACTTCCATCACCCTCTCGCTCGCTGAAATGTATTTTGGTCTGGGTTCTTCGGAACTTTTACCAGGCAAGTTATTCATACTCGTAGAAAACGCGCACCCTTGAACTTAGGTCTATCCAGTTGCTGCTCGTCATGGGTGGGCCTACGATACATCTACAAAGGTTCTGAAGCCTGTGCCAACAAACGAACCTGCTTCATTCGTTGCCCCAGGTAACTTATCTATGCAGCTATTTTATTGTCGCAATGACCTTGTTTCCAATTCACAGCTGTCTCCTCACTTGTTAATTTCAACTTCATTGCCCAGAGTGTATCACAACTTGAGATGTAGTATATCCAGGCAAAAATATTGTACGAACATGAGAACAAAAACTAGGCGTTGCGCATCATTTACCATCTCGAATTGTTGCACTATACTATGTATGTAGCCAAATTGAAAGAAGTCTGAGGCGCTTAAATTGAAAAACTACCTTTTGACCTTGCACATCTTGTTCTTTGTTTGGTCTTATGGAAACGAAGCTTCATTCACCGAACTCCATGCCCCTCAGCCCCACTCACGGAGAAACGAACTCTACCACAATAGCTTCTGAAGCAGAAGTCACTCAAAGCACGGTCGGTTTCATCGTTCTACGTCACCCAAGTTGAAGATTTTAGATAAATTCATAGACTGAGTTTAGTCAAGTCACTCAATCTCCTGAACGATGGGTGACACTACAGCTCACATGGGCCGGGAAACCCTTTTCATTGGATATCGCTGATTCTGACCGGTGAAAGGCTATCTTCCATCACCGATATCCCTCCACTCATCTGTGTTCCAGAGTTCTAGACTTGAAAACGGCATTACATGATTTAACTAGAGTCCCGCCAGAACGACAGAAGATATTAGGATTAGTGAAAGGAAAACTACCTCCAGATCAAGGAAGAATGTGCGTTCCCTGGTCTCATGTAGAGTTCGGCACTTTCTTGACTATCCGTGATAGCTCGGACCTGAAGCTCACTACTGGAAAGAAATTTACCCTACTAGGTACACCCGAGGGTGACGAAATCAAAGATCCAGCCCGTCTGTATTCAGTTTTACAGTTCTTGCTATCACCATTGATATCTTCCTTTTTCTTTGAGATAGAATTGGGGAATCTGCCAGATGTTGTTAACGACCTTGATATTGACTTTACCAAAGACCCGAACGCCGTAAAGAGATATAAACATGACCAGAGGAACATTCGCAAAGTTAAAGAGATGACGGACAAGTTGTCGGTCAATATCATCCATCCTTTGCGGGAGGGAAAGAAATTGCTGGTATTAGATATTGATTACAGTGCGTATAATCCTTGAGATTTTGCACATACATATGCTGAGGATCATGTATAGCTATTCTGGACACGAAACCTTTGACGTCCGGAAGCTTGCCTCCAGCAGAATGCGCACGACCGAAATTACATGAATTCCTGGAAGCGATATATCCTTATTATGACAGTATGGTTGACTCACTCAATTCTTCTCTCACATTTCTGATGTATTTTCGTAGTTTGCATATGGTGCGCGTATTTGCAGCTGTATGAAATCACTTCTGAACATTGTATAGGTCTCAAACAAGCTGGATATGGTTAGAAACGAAACTCGTCGAACTTGGTATGATAGGTGCCAATCGTAACTATCAGGCAAGCGACATGAAGTTCTACATGGAGTCTGCTGTCCTAACTTCGTACGCGTCTGTGTAAAGATATCATTTGGTGATGATACCTACGTCTGTCCTCTTTTCCTGCCGCGGCTCTGATCTTTTACGTATCCCCATACCAGTTCTCGACAAGACGTGCATGTTCACGGTGTTTACTGAGCGGGACGGACAAGAGTGGCAGCACTCCGTGAAGGCTCTGCAAATTATTTGGAATCATTTCCCCCAGTTGTAAGTTATTCGTGTTGTTTGGTTTGTACATATGCATACCACTGATACATTTTCGGCAACCTATAGTAACGCGACAAACACGGTCCATGTTGACGATTTAGTGTGTAGTCTTGATGCATCTTTCACTGTTGTTGAAGTTGCATTATTTTAGGGCCGCAACTTTGCTCTCAATCCTCAATGTGGACTGAAGATACATGCATTCAAGAATGCACACACCCCCGAAGCTCAAGCAGACCGAGAACTCGACAAGCTTGCGCGATACATGGTTCACATTGCTCCTTTGAGTGATCTCCGTTCCCTCTCACACGCAGTAAATCTCTTACTCTCCGCACGGAACGTATTAACTTATTTTTGGGCACAGAATTGGAAAACAGTCTTGAAAAGCTTACCTCGCTCTTAGCATATATAGAATCCCAGTGGATCACGGCTTTCTTTGTTCCTTCCGGTCGGGATTGTGTGTTGTGTTTGCTCAGCATTTCAATATTTAGTACTTTTGCGTTGATAACCGTGTTTCTGTAACTTAAGAGATACCGCATAATACTTAGTTTCATAATAGGTGTACATGTTTGCGCTGCCTGAATTGGGGACTTGAATTGTGTCAATGATTCAGGACTGCCACAGTCGGTCATCAGCGGGTCAACGTCGTGCTCATCGCGCTTCTCTTATTTTCCCGCGATTTCAAATTTAGCTTTGCAATTACCTTCATGCCTTTTAAACAGCTGATTCTATGCTTATGCTCATATCCCGAAGTATCCCCTACAACCGGTTACCTTTATTTTTCTGCCCGGCTTCGATAACGAGGAATCGATCAAGAGCACAGAGAATGTCTAGCAGCACGCTAAACAAAGCAACAGTGCATCCAACGCCACGCCCTTCAGCTAGTCTGGTGCTGATCAACGAGAGAAATGAAGTTTTGATGGTCCAACGTAACCCACATGCTAGCACCTTCGCGGGAGCGACGGTATGATTATCATGCATCTACTCTCATAATATCCATGCCTGAATGTTAATGCAGGTATTTCCAGGAGGAAACTTTGACAAGAAACAAGATTCGTCTTTGAAGATCACAGCAATACGAGAGGCGTTTGAAGAATCCGGCCTTCTGATTGCTCGTCCATCCGACAGCTTGTCCCGAACACCTTCAGATGCAGTACTCGACGAAGCGAGGTTTGCAGTCCATAGCCAGACGAAGACTTTCCAGCAGTTCATGAATGAAAATAACTTGATAGCGGATACCGAGTCGTTGCTGCCTTTCACTACTTGGATTACACCCATCGAAGCGCCAAGGTGAGCTGTAGTCAGTCGCAATGAATCTCAAGTGTATTTAACGCGTCTTATTGCAGGCGATTTTACACTCAATTCTACGTAGCGTTCCTTCCAGAAACCTCCGCCTCTGGGTTCATGGCTGGCAGTAAGCAGGAACGTTTACCGAAACCTGGTATGTTCAAGAACCTGATTCCTACTGGATCATATCGCACTCAGCTATTTCACCAGACGGAGGACAAGAAGTCATAGCCGCCAGGTTCATCCGTCCAGAAGAAGCCTTGGCTGAGTTCAATGCGCGGAAAATCAAGTTTATGCCTCCCCAATACTACATACTGTATACTCTATCGAACATACTGCGTGGTGCTACTAGCACATTTGAAGAACGTGTTGCGATACAAAGATTATCGTCTGGGAATTTTGGTCGTATGACTATCAACCCTCGTCGGCTGGTTCAACCTCAATCTTCTTCGGACGCTACTACATTGACCTACGAAGGGGACGAGACTCGGGGAGGGCCTTCTGGACGTCTGCATAGGGTTGTCGTTAAGATAGGCAAAGGCGGCGTGAGTTTTACACCATCAAGTTCAGGAGTTATTTAACTTACCAGAATACAGATAACCACTGCGATTACGCTGCACCGAAATTTTGACATATTTACGGAAATAGAACCCCATATCTCCGGGGTTTCCTCAAAGCTCTAGATTCTTCAAGTATCTACATATAGCTTATCCCACTGTATAATTCCAACCTTCGCATTTACTTGCATAGTGTACTTAACTATAAAATCATTTTGGGCCAGCTAAAATTCTTCTCTCCATGAAAAATGCCAGTAAGCTGTATGTTTGGCTGATGTAGCGTTCGATGGTTTATTGCCGAACCTTTAGGTAAGGCTCCTTACAAAAATGTTTTGTCTGTTTTCGTAGGGGGGAAGTTGGCCTTATCCACCAGATCTTGACCGATATAGACAAGTATGACTAAGCAAGCTCATCAAGCCAAAGAAGTATAAACCGAGTCGGCATCTGCCCAATCAAACTCAATCCTTAGCACCGTGCTGGCATGGCAATCCAGGACCCCTGATTATACCCTATGATCCCATATGAAAATTTTGCCTGATCCTGAGGGATTTTGTCCGAACCAAAAGTAGAATTTTGGGAGGGACTTTTGTCCGAATTTCCCTCCGGCCATGGTATAAGCGCCCAAATTTTCCGACATTGGCAGAGTGCAACTGGTTGTAAATTTGGTTCATTGAATTTTCTTGTGCAATTTATGGTAAATTTTAGGGTGTTTTGTCCGAATTTTTCATTCTGGCTGCCGCCTATGGTGATCTTTTGTCCGAATTTTCCTATGGCTAGAGACCAAATTTGGGGGGGTGTCTTGTCCGAACCACCGTCTGGGATCATAGTGTATAATCAGGGGTCCTGGCAATCCCCGACTCTGAATGGTTTCATGATGAGCGGGTATGCTGATTATATGCAATTATAGAAGTAAATCAAAATTATGTTTGAGAGGAAAATAATATGATGCAGTATGGTTGTATATAACTGTTGAATATATGTGATTAGATACAGATTGAGGTTATTGTTAAACTTTTGCATCGTGGTGTAGTGATTTTCGGTACAGTTTACAGTGTCCTTAATCTGCATTTTGAAGAATGTATTTATGTTGAATTTTCAGTTTGTTTTCACCTAAAGATACATTTGTTATACTGTCGACGCGGAATATCAATGACAAGATTGCAAAAAATAAACTCCTTCGTTTTTGCTCCAATAAACATTTTTTGTATACTGAAACTTCAGAATCAGTCTAGTGTTTGATGTGCGGCCAAAATCAGTGTGGAGATTTAAGTCAAGGTCACTGTTGGTCGACCTAGTGCATTGTATAAACTACTAGAATTTTCAGAAACGGCTATCTGTCAGCATGAGCAATTGCACTGTAATATACAAAGTTACCATATAAAAAGGAGTTGGAGATCTTCGTTGTAGGATCAGTGATCCATTCATGAAAGAATGAGTGACCTCCATTTGTAAGTTCAGAGGTCAGTTCCACGGGATAAGTTTGTTGACAATAATAATAAGTACAAGGGGAGGTCAAGTGTCAAGCCCATGCCTCGGGCCCCCATTCCGCCGCTCGGTATTCCGAAGATCTACTCTTATTGTAATCTGACTCTTATTGTTCTTTCTCGCTACGCATACCCTTTCGTTCTAGTCTCTCACTATTGTCTTTTACTCTTTCGTTCTAGTCTCTCCTTATTGTCTTTTACTCTACCCTGCAGGTACTACTCGTATAGCTCCTAGTAGTTAGTCTGGCACTCCGCACCGATGCGCCGTTCCGTAGATATAAATACTGCCTGTACGCTACTGTAGTTCCTCAGTTTAATTATCAACTTAGATCTCCCTTCTCAACTTAACTCTTCTCTAAGTCTTCAGGCTCAACGCCTCGAAGTACGTTCCCCTCGACCTTAGGACTTGAACGTCCTCTGGTTCGCTCCTCGTCATCGGCGATACCGCCGCTCCGACCTGGCTGCTACTTAGCCTCTCTCTCTCTACTCTCGCTCTCCGGGGACTAACGGCGTAACGGCGGTGTTGTTAATAACTTCACTACTGTCCCACTCGTCTTCCGCACTTAGACACCTTGTGGCTTTGGCACGGTTACACGGGTTGCATGATCTTAACATCAAGCCAGATCAGATTGATTTTCCTGTATTGTCATAATAACTGGACATTGTTATATAGACATACATAGTACTGAAGTGTATTCTGCCCAGAAAAGCAACAATATCATTAAAGTATGCACACCATTCAGAATTAAACTATACAACGTAAGAAAACAAACTACACACACTAACTCCAAATCGGTTCACGCTGTTACTACAATAAGACACCTATACATCCTACAGGTTCTCTGAAAGATATTATTCACCACACCTTATACCAAAATGGACAACAATGAATTGATTACATACGAATGAATAGTGCAGAATGATCTCACAAAACACGACCATTTGAATCCGACAAGGACCTCCTCTTTCAGAGTCGGTGAATTTGAATCAAATGCATTAGTAGAAATAGGCAGCAGAGCAGCCAGAGCAGTATTGCTTATACAATTAATCAAAGGAACCTTAAGAAATAAATGACTTGTACAGTGTAAGAGTTATTTGCCCCATTTGCCCCTTCATGGTTGTATTCATGTACTATTTTCAACTTGAAGATGCATCTGCAAAACATGTATACTTGCCAGAGCAAGGATACTGGCTGGAGAGCGCTCTCCAGCGACAAAAGCACCCAAAGCAAAAATCAAAGCCTGCTCTGGGTGCTTTCACTGCTAGTGCTCTGAACTGCTCTGAACTGCTTTCAGCTATTTAGCCAAACATACAGGTTTTGCAGATTGGCAGGCAGAGTGCCAATTGATGGCCATTGATGGCTGCTGTTCTGTAAGTATCATTCATGAACATGGTCACTCAACATACTCAACAATCAACTATTGGGCTGCTGCCTTACAGGGCATTACAAAGTGCTATACTGTTTGTGTATACACACATCACAATACTCAGGAGATTGGCCAGTTATGTATATATTGGATATAGTAGTACTAAATGTTCGGCCCTTGCCGCTTGCGGCCTTGCCCCCAGTCATTCATCACAGCCTGAGATTTGCATTGCTGTCGACGACACCAGAAAAGAGTGTCGGCATATACCATGTGACTTATGTGACGCCACGTCCCGACCGACGGCCACGTTCATTACAACGAAGACCATATCACTTTATACTTCTAAATGGCAAGCGATATAACAGCAGAACCGGGGCCTACATCAGTCTTTTCGCGTATAAAAGCGCTCGAGTCGCAATCGCTAGCAGACAGCAGCAGTAAAAAAAAACGATCAAATCTCATCATAGACAGTGACGGCGACCATGAGGAGGACTGGGTTAGTGTGCCAATAACAGCCACTGCCTTGACACCCACAATAATAACCACCAGTGTTGCACCTCCACTACCATCTAGGAAACAAAATCATGTTCCAGCATTGTCCGTCTCATCGTTCCATTCAGTTTCCCTGTCGTCTGAATCCGTAAATTCCCTTGTCATTGATTCGGGCCGGGATTTTAACAAGGAGGAGGATACAGTATCGCTGGAATCAGAGCCTTATGAGGACGTTGATTCTACTACTTCGCTTGGCAGTCCTGGTGCCGTAGCAAGGCTAACGGCGGATTGGAACCAGTTGAATAATTTACCCTCGAATCTTCAACGACCACGAAGCGCCGCACCTATTATCGCAGGAAAAACCAAATCAGCACCTCCACCTCCACCTCCAAGATCCGCTTCTACATCTTTCTCATCGTCCATATCTTCATCTGGACCTCCATCTGCGACTACATCCAATGGCAGACGGCCGCCCCCTCCACCACCCAGTAGTAATCGAGCATCCACATCTACAACTGCTGGCTCTGATCGGTCATCTGTCCTTATTGTCACGAGCAATGTAAGCTCGACAAACAGTAGCTCGATAAACCATGGTTACCCGCCGTATCAGGCGTATAAATCCAAACCTCCACCTCCACCTAACAAACCTACAACTCCGCTAAAACCTCAAGCGCTGAAATACCTACCTTCTTCTTCCTCTAGCTCCTCTGTTACCTCTTCGTCGTCAACTTCGACAACAGGACCAGGTCCGTCTACTTCCTCTCTTGCTCTCGCTCGTCCCACGCCTGTTCCCCCACTTGCCCGGAAGCGATATGAAACCGTCTTCGACGCAAACTTGGCTAATCTAAACATCGCTGCCTCGAACGGTCCACTCACCTCTACTTCTTCCTCAAAACCCGCTCTTCTTTCCCCCTCCGCTGCCTTGGCCATTTCACGCAAAGGATGGAGGGGTCTTTCAATAGACTTGGTTACATCGGATGATAAAGATGATGTAGTGTTGAATAAGGATAAAGATAAAGATAGTGGTCATGCAGCAGGCGAGAATGATCAAAATAAATTCAACCGACTCCCTGGACCTGTCGTGCGCATTATCTGGGAAAAATCTCGTTTGAACAGGGAGAAACTGAGTGCGATTTGGTAATTATCTTTCTTTTACTAGGGCACATTCACAACGCAGCTAATCATTTTCCCATATTGTAGGCTCGAATGCGATTCATCTCACACAGGCTTCCTCGACTGCGATACATTTGTTAAGGGGATGTGGAGGATTGATGCCGAATTAAGACGTGAGGAGCTGGAGAGAACTGGGAGGGCGAAGAGAACTGGAAGTCTAAAAAGTGTAGGGAGTATCCAGCGCCAGTCAAGTACGGCCAGTACAACTTCATCCTCGCATAGCCTACGGAGTGTTCCTTCCGTGGGAAGCTTACGACGAAAGCCTGTACCCGCGATCTCAATGCCTCCGATACCACCTATACCACTTATACCCTCGCCTGCACCCTCTACAGGAACTTCAGGGACACTAAAAACGACGTCCATACCACCTCCGCTGCCCGCTCGAAAACCCACAATGGGAACGGGATTGGGAACCGGAACCGGGTCGAAGGTGGATTTGGGAGATGATGAGGTTGATTTATTATTGTGATAACTATCTTGTGCTCGACGTTGTGCGCAAAACCAAATCCCATCATTATAAAATGTTGGAGGATTTTCTTTTGGATCTTTTTCAGCTTCTCAGGTGCCACAGTCTTGTTTGAAAACTTGCCCATTTCAATACCTCTCTAAGCTATTCGACTTCGACTTCGGACCTTAGACTTCGGGAGGCTAAGTGGTAAACCCTTGACGATGCGAAATGGATACCCTCCTCCTACGTGCCGTCAAGATGTCTTCACTCGGATCTTCACTCGGATCCCTTACTTTCATGACCCGACTATAAATGAAGATATCTGAAGCCTGTATTTCACTGGCATTCCCTGCCCCCACTAATTTCAGACTTTCTTGTAACCACGATGTATCATCTTACTGATTCTTTATCAATGGATACCTTTCTACCCTTACGTGGCCAACATCTGGATGTCGTGTTTACGGTCTGTTGAACACTGTTGAAACCCATTCAAGGAAGAGAATTACTGCATCCGGCGAATCTCGAGAAAGCAGGTATGCGAGCTGTAATGAAGAACGAATTTAGTCAGTCCACAACAATGGGGTTGATTATATTTTCGACGGTAGTGATACGACATTATTTTTCATGTATCTACTACTCAACTTCTTCTCTCCATGAACAGCCTATTCCCATTTGTGATTTGACTGTCACAACTCCTCAGTTTTTGAGAACGACATTCAAATCGTTTACTGCATTCAATACCGCCTTCACTCCCGACGCAGTAATATCCGTGTCAGTCGCGACACCCCATGCACTCGACTTCAAATTTTTCGTAGACTCTCCTGTAACTTCATATACCAAATCTACATAACTCGCCGCTCTCACTTCGCTTCCCTCCCCGATCGAGTGCTCCCAATAATCTCTTATCGAGAGGGTACCAGCAATCTGGGTGTGCAACGCAGCGAGGAGGGAAGAGAGAGGACCGTTTCCAGTGCCAGAAATGGTGCGGGATGCGCCACCGAAAAAAGTAAATGAGCCAGAGAGGGAGCGTCGACTGCCATCCAAGTGATCCAGCTTGAACGACTCCATAGACACTTTCGTAGAAGGACGATCATTTTGGTATCTGTACGTATCTTTGAACAATTGCGTCACACCGTCGATGGAGATTTCATCCGCTTCCTCTAAAGCCTTCCGTTGGACTACTTCGAAAAAGGCTGCTTGGAATCTCCGCGGGAGCTCGAGACCGAGTTGGTTGACGATGACACTGGCAACGTCTTCTTGCCCAGAAGATTTCGAATGGAAGCCAACAGAGAGCTTCAGCTTGGGTAATTCCCGACCGTCAATGATTGCACTGTTTACAGCGCTTAGAACTGCCCTCAAACCGCTTCGAGCAATGTCGGCGTCGACGCCAACACCCCACCATGATTGCCTGGTTGAGGTTGTCTTGCGCTCTGTGGCAGAGATAAGTTCGACGTATGATGCTGCCTGCGCGTTTTCGCCTTCATCGGCGTCGTTGATAGTGTGTTCGGAGTATTCGCGAATTGCGAAATCCAAAGAAAGATGGGTTCGGAGCGCGTCAAGGAGAGCTGAAAGGGGACCGTTACCCTTCCCACGGATGACACGGTACACACCGTCCACAGAAACGGTACCGTCAAAACGACGCTGAGTGTCATCTTCTTCGCCCGATTCCTGATCTGACTTAGCCTTTGGCTTGGGTTTTTCATAATCCAGAGAAGAG
This sequence comes from Lentinula edodes, assembly GCF_021015755.1. Taxonomy (NCBI): domain Eukaryota; kingdom Fungi; phylum Basidiomycota; class Agaricomycetes; order Agaricales; family Omphalotaceae; genus Lentinula; species Lentinula edodes. The sequence goes on from NW_025764307.1 coordinate 78,516, forward strand.
ATCTTGAAACTGCGCAAGGACAAACGGCCTTTGTGCCCTGTACCAAAATGATACGTGCGCTTGAAAGCTGAGGTTATATCGTCCACTGTCATCTCCCTTGCCTCGCGGTCAGAAACCTCTTGTACGACTTGATAAAACGCAACCTGCATCTTCCTAGGGAGATCGAGGTGTAGATTTTGTTTGAGGAGATATGAGATACCGCCTTTGCCTGATTGCGAATTGACCCTAATCAACGCCTCGTACGTCTGACCCAAGTCCGCCGGGTCGATGGGTAGATAGGGTATGTCCCAAATCAACGGTTCACCCTTGGCCTTACACTCTTCATGTTTCAGACGCTGAGCCTCAAAACCCTTCTTAATAGCGTCTTGATGTGAGCCAGAGAACGCAGTATAAACAAGTTCACCGGCATAAGGGTACCGTGCAGGGATAGGTAAGTCATTGCATGCGGTCACAACATCGATGGTATTCTGTAAGTCACTGAGGTCGAGCATAGGGGGGATTCCTTGTGTGTAGAGGTTCAAAGCGAGGGTGACAAGGTCAACATTGCCAGTTCGTTCGCCGTTACCGAAGAAACAGCCTTCGATACGATCACCACCTGCTAGAGTTCCAAGCTCCGCAGAAGCGATACCAGTGCCTTGGAACGAGCTCAGGGAATGTGTATTTAGACTATAGGGATAGACTCACCTCGGTCATTGTGAGGATGTAGACTTACAATAATCTTCTCTCTCTCTGAGATTTTGTTGCAAAAGTTTTCAATCTACAGCTTATGAGTCGGGGTTAACACTAGCAGTACTACACGCACCTGATCGGCATAGTGATTTGGCGGTGCAATTTCGACCGTCGAAGGCAGATTGAATATAATGCGCTCGTCGCCCAATCCTGCCTTGCCCCAGGCCTTCTTCACCGCTTCGCATACTTCGATGGCGAAGTCAGGTTCCGTTTGAGTAAACGTCTCCGGACTGTACTCGTATATAAATTTGGTACCATACTTTTGAGTGCATTCTTCCGTTAATTCGCGAATGATTTTGGTGTGTTTAATGGTGAGATCAAGTGTTTGCTCTTTGGAATTTCTGAAGACGACATTACGGAAAGTGGGAGAGGTCGCATTATACATGTGTATAATGGCATGCTTTGAGCCAGCGACTGAGTCAATAGTACGTCGAATGAGGTCTTCGCGGGCTGGAGTCAGAACCTAGCATATGGCTATCAGGGATAGAAATAACATCCATGTCGATCGATACGAACTTGTATCCATACGTCGTCCGGAATTTCATGTTTCTCGATTAAACCCCGTACAAATGCAAAATCAGTGTCGCTGGCGCTTGGGTATGCAACTTCGATTTGCTTTACACCACACTTAACGAGTTCCCGGAAGAATATCGTCTTTTGTTCAATTGTCATAGGATTGACCAGAGCCTGGTTTCCATCTCTCAAATCGGTAGACAGCCAAATAGGTGATTTCGTGAACGTTTTCGATGGCCATTGACGACTTGGTAGGCGGATAGGTGTGTACGGCTTGTACTTTTGTGAAGGTTGAGATCTAATGAATAGCTCATTAGAGTAGCATGAGAGCATTACGTGTCAGAGCTCACAACATAGGCATGATACACTAACACAAGAGGATTCAAAGGAATCAAAGAATGAAGAGAATGGTCAAAGCAGTCGTCACTGAGCAGAATTTAGCCGCCGCAAATTAAATTAGTGGACACTTTTTGACTCGAACTGAGCGCTTATTTAAAACCAATTAAGTTCGTCGACTCTCATCAGTTCAATTCACCATTTTCGTGCCCCACCTGCCCATCTCTACTATATTTTTGCAATTTCGGCGTTCAGGCTCTTGTAATATAGCCCGTTCATTCTGAGACTTAAATCTTTTTCCCGTGAGTTTCTCACCCGTGCGGAGCCAAGCTCCAGCCAGATATTTGATACAAGTATCATACTCACAACGACATATTTACTAGGTACTATACTATACTGGAGGTTCGGAGCAGAATCTCGAAACTTGTTTTCAAAACTTATCCAAAACTTATTGCTATTTTTTTCAGAGTGTCACGCGTTTCCTTTCATCGCGCTCCCAAAACAAGGATATCGAACGATATTGCGGGCAAGATTTTCACCGGATTTCAATGATTTTGAGTGTAGCTCATAGCTAAATGTATCACATTGTAAGTTCTTCGTTTACCAAAAGTATGAACGCCAGATCTTCAACGAGGTTCAACGTTCAACGGTGGTCACAGTTTATGTGACTAGCGGTTTATAGATCACACTCTAAAATTCAAAGGCAAAAATTTGTAAAGCCTTACAGTCATCTACCACCATTTGGGATGACCAAATCTCTCCGACCAAAATTTCAACATGTACACCTTATTTATGAGTATTTTTGCATGTTCGGCATTCATTAGAGCATTTATACAAACTTTCTACTACCCTAAATACATTATCGAGGGAGGGATAGTTGTGCCAAGGTCTAATCAGTATGAAAATCTGTTATCAAGTGAAAACGAGCATTTGGGATGCACTGATAAGATGTAAGATAAACCAATTTAGGAAATTATTTATATTCAACTGATGTAATTAAGCCGTAATTCAAGTGCTTTTCCGCCTGCTCAACTCTTTCCACCTCACCTGAATGTTGCTATACCATGATATATAGTATTAGAAGGTTGGCAAATGTGTTGAATGATAATATCATTATGTTTACCAAGCCATAAGACCACATCTCGAGTTTAACAATGGCAATCATCAAAACATTTTTCATTTTCATCCCATAATGACACTTTCTGAGTGTTACGATGGGACTATGCAAATACATGCTCATCTGAGTAGCTAATACTTTGAAGGGGTTATCCTACTGCATGCCTCAAAAAATTCCGAAACCAAAATAGCTATAGATCATGGTAAAACATCGTTTGTCCCATTTGATGGTGGTGTCCCAAATGATGGTAGATGACTGTATATCTGATCATAAATATTTAATAGTGGATCAGGCTAAATGTCCGTTTGAGTTACAGATATGGGTGAAATTTGAACAAGTGATACGGTATAGTTCATTCTTTCTCGTCCTTGTAATTTGATTGACCGCACATAATCACAAGCCGAGTGACGCTAGAGTGAGGCCTAGGGAAAGACTCTTGAGTAACCCAGCGACGTTGACAAGTCTACGAGGATCGCACAAAAATCGTGAGTGAAAAGCATATCGTGAATAAAAAAGCTACACACAAGTCGGCAACCAGGGTCAAAACGCCAGCAAGGAGTGTCTCAAGTCCTGTCAGGACTTCGTGGAGCGCAGAATCAACGCCGTCGAGAAGCGAGCCAAGATCGGGGATGGCTGAGAGATCACCAACAAGAGTATCAAGAGCGTCAGCGATGTCCTGCATCATAGTTTGAACCAATATCCGTCCCAGATTGCAAACAAACACCTACAGTGATGATGCCTGCAATGAGATCAGCGATATCGTCGTCGGATTGACGGCGAGCCTTGCGACTGGAGGGTTGGAGGGAGGCCAACGAGGAGGTCGCAGTGTTGAGAGCCGTAGTCAACTCGTTGATGAGGGGAGTGACGGTAGCATCAGATGCGATTCCAGATTGACCGACAGAAGCTACGAGAAAAAAGATCAGATGTTGAAAATCAACGTCGCGTTGATAGCAGACACTCACTAATTTGGGGCAAGATAGTATCGGTGGAGTTCTTCAGCGTGTTGAGAACTATTTCGACATCAGCAGTGTCCTGCCTCTTTTTTACCGCAGCGGCAGAGGAAGGTACAGAGGAGGCGATGCTGAAGCAGGTAAAGAAGAAGAAGAGTGCAAAAAAACGAGCAAAGAACATGGCTGTCTGTGTTAGGTGTAGAGGTGATGTCAGACGAGACTGTTCAAAGAGGCTAATGGAGGTTGTTGTAGTACTTGAGTGACAAGAGGTTCAGGTTTTTATATGCAAAAGGGAGCCTTCGATGGGGCCAGTTTTTTTGTTGCAGATCTGTGTTTTGTGTAAATATCTTGCGTCAAGTGAGTTGTACTCTCATGGTATCCGCAAATACGCAATACCTCTTAATCCGTTAGGAAAATTGGATTAAATTCAATGGAACTATGAAACAGACAGATATGAACTCTCTGTGGGTGACAATTCAGTTTAAGGAGCTATGACGAATCAGCGCAAACCTCATTAAAGAATGGCGTAGGATGTTAAGTACTAGCGTTGAATTGCATATAAGCAATGATGTACTTACATCGCGACGAAATTTATTGTAGGGCAACTCACTGCATGCTGTTCCTTAGGCCCCATGATATACAGTCTTTGGCATCATGTAAGGACGGAGGGATGAGCTGCAGCAGAAATAAAGTGCGGCCACTCTGGGCGTCGTGTCAGTAAAAACGAGCACATAACGAGCATACAATGGTCATCTAGGAACTTGAACTTTTAGTTGGGTTTGGTAACTTGTCAGTAAAGGTGGATATGCAGTGGTGTGGAGTGGGAAGAATTCGGAAGCGCTGTTTTTCCTGGCCTGAACAAAACCGTGGTTCTGCCGCGCACGTCCACTACCGTAACCTTCCAGAGTTTCTGGTCTTGAAAGTCGACTATGTCATGTTATACATACTAGCTACATCGTCAAAGCGTGGTTCACGACGTCGTTGGGTCAAAGTTGGGTCCAGTTCCAGTTTACATTGCTCCCGCATACTTGTAGTATAACCAGGTAGCGCCGGCGAGCGGCAGTGCCCGCTACGGTGACCAAGCAAGGGGAATAAGAATAATAACCTCTGCCATCTCAAATAGCACTTTCCACCATGATGATGCGTTACACCATGGGATATTAATTTCATAAGAACTCTGTACTATTCGGTGACAATCAAAGAATATAACTATTGTTCAAATCCTCCAACTATCTGAAAGATACCAATGGATCCTGGCCTATATGTATCGAAACTACAGTCAGACAACAAACCTTCAACTTCACCAAAAATTGCTTGTCCACTGAACTAAATGGTACTAAAGAAAGGTGCTGAAGCTGCCGCAAGTATTTGGAGTTGTCGACAATTTCCTCATACAACTTTTCCTATAATTGGTCAACATCATTCAGTCAATAAGTGGAAAGACCCACAGGACATCTTGGTAGAGAATTCCATTGTAAAATAACCGTTTCACCGAAGATATTCTGTGAAAAAGAATTTTCACTGCAGCATTATCCCAGACTGACAAATTAATATGCAGCTGTTCAACAATCAAATCCGTCGGCAAGTCTACATCTAACTGTGTCAAAAAGTAGAATTCGTTTACAAGGTATAAGTCTGTAAGTGATGTCGATTTTAATGTAATAAAAGATAGGAATTGGATGGGTCCTTGGTAACATTCAATTTTCGGACCAAAACACAATTGTTCCGCAGATCCTGCTTGCATACATTCCATCCCTTGAGGAATACTGAGTGTGGTTAAATTCGTCAATTGCCACTGATCTGCAAAACCTGCATATTCGGCTAAGCACCGAGAGCAGATCCCAGCAGATCCCAGTGTGTTAACATTTGATGACTCACATACCATCTATGGAACATCGTTCTCTTATTACAAACCACTATCTCACTATCGTGTTATCAGTCTCACCGTGTACTATTACTATAGGACTACCAGTAGGATACATCGTATTGTACTTCCTTTCTCTCTTGCTACATTTAGCTGTAACATGACATCGTCTACCTTGGACTTGTATATAAACCTGTAGTATTCGTCTTGTCAAACAAGCAGTTCTCTCTACTCCTTCATCGTCTGATCTGTGTGATCAACTACAGTGCTGTGTGCACTCTATCTCTTACTGCCATTGCTGCTGAATATAACTTGATTATATTCTAACACTGAAAGCACTGAAAGCAGTATGCTTTGAGTGCTTTCACTGCTGGGAAGTGCTCTCAACTGCTTTTGGACCCTTAGCTGAATATCCAGCCTATCTGCAAAACCTGTATTTTCGGCTAAGGGTCCAAAAGCAGTTGAGAGCACTTCCCAGCAGTGAAAGCACCCAAAGCATACTGCTTTCGATGCTTTCAGCACTGGGATCTGCTGGGATCTGCTCTCAGTGCTTAGCCAAATATCCAGGTTTTGCAGATCTGAGGTTTTGCAGATAGTTCAAAAACTGCCTAGAACAGGGTAAATAATATACTCACAAGGCAACCTGTGTATACAAAGAAGAGAGGGCAAAGGGACGAAGTACTCAAGCGATGACTGGATGTTTGGCAGGCTGTCGTAAAATGGAAGACAGTCAGAGGATCTATGGAATTGGGATCAACAGCATCGTAGTTGGGTTGATCATCGAGAACAACTTGAACAAATCATGTGGTGAAGTATAAGCGAAGTTGCGAGTACTGAATCCTTCTGCCGATCGCCGAAGCCAGCAGGGTGAATGAAACTTCTTGAGATGACAGGTTGAGAGATGGTGTCATCTTTGGCAGTAGCACAAGAATGGCCAGCAATTGTGAGCAACATTGGAGAGCACAAGAGAATACATTGAAGGGAAAGTGATATGTAAACATATATCACATGATCAAACCAAAAAAGGAGAATATCCTTATATAGTCGGTAACGGTTGATCGGTCAAAAAATCCTAGTTCCTGAATTGAAGGTCTACAATACCCACTACCTAAAGGTAGCGGGAATACTTGATAAAGGATACGCATCGGAGACGAGTTGAATACCCGCTGTGAAGTGCGGGAGAAGCCTGGAATAAGGTGTACCTTGACTCTTGATGTGTAAGACTGGAAAAGGGCCTCATTCCAAGGCACTCACCTTCCTTGCTCAAAGCTATCTTATTCAGGACTGGAAGAGTCACTAAGTACATGATGATCATATATTTTTCAAGTCAAAAGTCTCTGAATTATTTCTCAGATCTTACTGGGTCTACTTACATAGTACTATTCATTTTCAATCAAGTATGCTAGGCTACTAGCATAATTCAAATCTTCTCATTGAACCTGATACAGTAATTGGGTTGTCGAGAAACCGACAGGCTGAACTAGGCTGAACTTGAAGTTTTGAAGTATGTATAGTGGGTGCTTATTGTGGGAAAATCACTGATTTATTTGTACATGTGTACAAAAGACACCGGGAACTGCTTCAATTGTCAGTGGCAGATACATAGACCTTGACAAGCAAGGTGATAGATAGATAGATAGATACGCGGCTCCGTCTAAAACGGGGTCCCGCAAGTGATTGAAATGTTCGAATCGTTGATGCAATCCGGATCATCCCATTTATGAATTTTCAGTCTTTCTCTTCTTGAACAGACTTAAAATTCTATATTTTGCTTGAATCACAGGTGGCATGAGGTTGCATATGCATACAGCAATGTCATTGCAATAGACAGTCTAAGGCAGTCGAAATTTGTAGTTGAACGCGCTATGATCCACGCAGCTATTTTCACTCGGCCCTATTGCCCTTTGTGGCATACGGTCAAAGCTGGCTATCTCTACCATCACTGCGATTAGATAGGATGTAGACAAGAGCTTGAACAGGGGGATAGCAATGACGTGCGAAGGTGGGCCATCGCGATGCGCGCGTGGCAGGAATGAATCCTCAAGAAACCATTTAGATAGATAGATAGATAGATGGTATGTAGATACAACAACATTTGGATAGAGCTAATATACAAAGATAATGTGTGGCAAAAAGTACGGCGCCCTTGGGCGCCGATTGTGAACTCAGGAAAGTAACGTAGTAACAAAAATCGTGATGTGAAAAAAAAATCTCTAATATAGTCACAGCAGTGACAGTCTAAATATGGGGGAAAAACTTCGCTCAATTAGGAAGGTAAAAAGTATATAAGGAAGGTGAAAAATATAAAAGGAATGTTCCCACGCTCAAGCCCACTATAGGACGATTCCTCATTACATTTCGGACTCGTAAAAGCTTTCCCCTAAATACTTCAAATCAAGCTCAAAGCTACATCGCACGTTCCATGCTCCGCACTACGGAGTTCAAATGGTCATTCTACCGTCCCAGAATGTCAAGTCGTTTATGAAAGAAGGATGATTTGAAAAGAGACTGCAATCCAAGTAATTTCGACGAGAAAGTGCTACCATACTGTAAGGATATTGATAACTAGATAGTATACGATATAAAGCCTTGTCAAGCTTCACATACTCGCAGCTATTTCACATTCACAAGCCAAGCGACGCCAGAGTGAGACCGAAGGAAAGACTCTCGAGCAACCCAGAAACATTGACAAGCCTATGAGGAGAGGACCATTAGTAAAAAATACATCATGTAGAAAAAAGCTACATACAAAACCGAAACAAGGGTCAAAACACCAGCTAGGAGGATCTCGAGCCCAGCCAAAGTCGCGTTGAGCGCGACATCGACGCCAGCGAGGAGCGGGGCGATTTCAGGGACAATGGAGAGGTCCGCAAGGAGTGTATCGAGAGATTGGGTAACGTCCTGGTTAAAATTTCGAATCAGCCTGGTTCGTATTACTTGCAGCACAAAACACCCACAGTGACAATGCCAGCGACAAGGAGGGAAATTTCCGGCTCGGATTGACGGCGAGCCTTGCGATTGGAGGTCCGAAGGGAGGCCAACGAGGAGGACGCAGTGTTGAAAGCCGCGGTCAACTCATTGATGAGGGGGGTAACGGTAGCAGCAGACGCGTTTCCAGATTGACCGGCGGAAGCTAAAGAGAAAACATCAGACGTTAACAACCGATGTCGCGCCGATGGTGGACACTCACTGATCTGGGGCAGGATAGTGTCAGTGGAGCTCTTAAGCGTGTTGAAAACGCCTTCGATATCAGTAATGTCTTGCCTCTTCTGTACGGCGGCGACGGAAGGCACAGAGGAGGCGATGCCGAAGACAGCAAAGAACAAGAAGAGCGCGAAGAAACGAGCGAAGAACATGGCTGTAGTGAGTGAGGAAGAAGTAGTGACTAGCAGTTCTGGTTACAGATGCTTGTCGAATTTGAGAGACAAATTGTCATAGCTTTTATACGCAAAATTTCGAAACTTCATGATACAGTGTTTTGTGAATCGTGGTTCAGATCTTGATTTGCAATACGGGTATAGACAGGTTGTAGCCTTGAATGCTTCGTTGAAAATTTGGTTAATTTCGGAGGAACCATGAAATGCAGACGGAAATGAGAAATCTTACAGAATCTTACGCGATTGAAGAACTGAATGAATACAACTTCCATCGAATCAGCCATGTTACGACAAGGCATCGCTAAAGATCATCCAAAAAGTGGTTTTTTTCCCTTTGCAATCTGTGAAATTTTCACCTCCTGCGTTCAAGACGTGTCAGCATGCGGCCATGAGCATATTGAATAACAAAGGCCATACAAAAAAGTCCCATTTACCGTTACCGTTCAGGGACTCGAGATAGAGGATGAATGTATTTAGTTGTGGTGTGAGAAGGATGAGTGATTGAGTTCTGTACATTCCAATGCATGAAGAACATGGGTTCTGTCTGGGTTCTGTCATTCGCCATCCTATCATTTGCTATCCGTGAAATTTTCGACATGGACTGTCTCCACTGGTAGGTTAAGAAGCCCAAGTACAGGTTTGTCACCATTGTAGCTGTGTATTCGTCTACCGGTCATTAGTGACGCCATAGTTTAAAAACTTATCCCGCAAATGATGTGCTAGGCCTGAGGCCTGATGATGTACAATGGCACAAAGTCAACGCTTACCGCGCAGATCCCGCATTGGAGATAGAATCCAATCGAATAAGCATCGGCGATCAGGAAAGCTGAGTGTTATTCTTGCGAAAGAAGACTTCAATGTTGGCCCCAACGTCCGTCAGAAAGCGTACCTTGTTCATGGAAGACAATTACTGGAAGTTGAGTAGAATTACGAAAATCAAAGTCAATACTTATCGGCGGACTTTCCCTGGTTCTGTTAGGTTCCGTAAGAGTGTTCACCGAGGCATTCGGGCCACTTTGATTTGTAGAATGTGGGAGATTGAAATTTTTGAGACTCAAGTTATTGAACGAAAGGAAGCCGAATTGAACATGGTACAGTCAAAGCTGATTATCTCTTGCCATTTACGTGGGTGAATTATCTTCAGCGTCATCCCTCGCCTTCCCTGTTCGGTCTTTCGGGCAGTGTGAGCCCTGTTCAAGATAGACTTTCAATCTCGTGAACAAATGAAATTCGCGAAGCACTTGTCTAACAAACATGTTTTTGTACTCATCAGCCTGTCACTTTAATATTGAGCGCAGGTAGAGACCTAACGTAGAGGAGAGGATTGCGACTTTTGGGCAGGGAAATGACAAAATGAGACAGACACCGAGATGAATATCAACAGGACCAAACCAAAGTACCTTAGAAGTCCTCCCGACTGACGACTTCAAAGTAACGCATGTATCACCAGTCTGTATGTTTTGCAGATTGGTTCCGGATCTTCCTCGGAAAAGCCTTCGATCGCCTGGGTGTCAAGATTGTGTAGAGTAAATTATCCACTTCATTTTAGAGGCTATATCATCGGTGTGTCGCTGTGTACTGTGTACTGTGACTGACGACAATCCGCAGCTAGATTTCTTGAAGCCCACCAATCGCAAAAAGGCTGCCTCCTTCCGTTTTGGTAAATGTAAGTCGATAGAACGTCAACACGATAGTTGATCTTTCCAGCATACTTCTTTCATCGAGATGAAATGGTGCTGATAAACATCAAACTTCCCAGCTTTCATATGATGGGGCTGACTGAGGGTTTCAATGAGCTTGGTCGATGAGGGTCATCTGCAAAACATGGATTTTCAGCTAAGGGTCCAAAAGTAGCTGAGAGCAGCTCCCAGCACCGAAAACACTCAGAGCGAACTGCTTTCAGTGCTTTCAGTGCTGGGATATGCTCTGAGTTGCTCTCAGTCCTTAGCCGAAAATCCAGGTTTTGCAGATGGTGTCTGTCATTGAGGTCCTTGAAGATGGGATATGTGACCGCATTTCCTGAATGGCTGGATTCGCTAAAGTGAAGTTAACGAGACTGTTCAACGGGACAAGCATTGCTCCATCTGTCAAAGAAATATTTCTGGGTACCAGGAACAACTGGAGTGATCTATGAAAGTGGATATGCGACGGGTGCGTATGCGATTGCATTCATATGACTGCTGTGAGTCTCTGTGAGTGATGGTGCTGTAAAACAACCTATGGCAATCTAAAGTAGATCGAAAACGCGAGAAGTTTCCGATATATTAGGAGAAGGAAACTCGATTTCCAGCAAAGTATGGAGGATATGGCGAGGGGAGCCCGAGGGGACTCCTTGTCCAAGAATATCTGTACATAGAATAAGGTGTCAAAGGGTCCAAAAACCATTCCTTTGGCTCGAACAAATTATCCCGTTCCAGTATGAAAGGCGGGTGAACTATCCATTGCCATTGTATGAAGCGGCCGTAAAGGGGATGATGGATAAAGACCTGAGGGTTAATGTATGGAGATTGGTGGGGATCTTTCCTTCCTTCCAGGGGTATATCTGAGTGAAGGAGTTGAAACTCGTTCAAAAGTTTAGAGAGTGAGCTACGGCTCACGTGAATAGTACGCAGCCGATCGCCGAGACAGGCCTTCCTTTTGCGTGAAAACTGACTTCATACGTATACATTGGAAGAGACGTCGATAGAGTTTCTCTGCTCTTGATGCATGGGGGCTTCGCGATGAGATATTTCGAATCGTATGTATTTGAGCTTGATAGTGTAAATGATTGTATGACTCAAGTTAAATAGTTATCGATATGGAAGGACAATCAACCAGAAATCAACCGACGAAGCCCTACAGCTTTGGAACCAGGCAAGCCTTCACTACTAGCACTGAAGAGCTGATTAAAGTTCAATCAGTAGATTCAATTGATTGAGAGAGAGCTTTTGATCAAATCTCAATACTACTTCTACCGGTCTGCACTTCATATGAATGTCGGAACTTGAACATGCATCTGCAAAACCTGTTTTTTCGGCTAATTCTCCGAAAGCAGCTGAGAGCGCTTCCCAGCAGCCAAAGCACCCAGAGCAAGGTTGAAATTTTGCTCTCGGTGCTTTGGGTGCTGGAGAGCGCTCTCCAGCCAGTACCCTTGCTCTGGCGAACATACAGGTTTTGCAGATGTGCCTATCCCAGAAGAGCCCAGAAGCCATGCGTTGGATATTTGATTCTTTACTGGCTTCGGAGTCAGCAGACGGCCCAAACGTCCAGACTCCTCGACCCACAGTAAGCCATTCACTAACTAAGTCTTCTTTTGGACGGCATGTAACACGGTTCTATCACATCCCCCCATTGACTCAGGCTAGATAACGGAGTTAATTGTCACATCAGGAACGGCGGTAGTGAGTATTCCCTTGGTCTTGGCCCCTTCTTTCGGTTAAGGAAGACCCACGTTCAGGATCCTGGTGTAGGTTATTTGTGGATATACTTTCTCGACCAGCGACTCTCGCGGTACCACTTTGGAAAACGGTATATAGTTTGAGGAATCGCAAAGTTGTCGTAAGATTCGGTAGTAGTTCGATCCAGGTAAAATTCAGGTAAAATGTCGAGCATCTTTTGAATATTTTGATTTACACTGTGGAAGATTCGATTCATACAAATGTTCCGCTCAGTACAACGCACATACTCTTGATAATCACTGTGGCTTTATACATTATAGATACTTTCCATTTTGTACATTTTCGTGGCGGGGCCTTCGAGATTGACGTTGACTCCATACACCTTATCCATCTTGTACATCTTTGTCACACTCTCGGGATCCCCAATGACAGGACCACCGTCTGTCACAGACGATTGGGACCCTTCAGCAGATGCAGGAACAGCCTGTGAGCTTGGTGCAGCTTTACTAGCAAGATTTGCCGCTTTTCCATCCGGAATCCTTATGAACTCCAATCTTCCATCCTCTTTGTTCTCGCCGTCAAAGATAAAATAACCTTTCCGCTCGAATTGCAGGTAATCGCCCTTTTTAAGGTCCCTAACATTGGCGTCTGCTAGCGCGGATTCTCTGAACTCGGTGACGGGAGTTATGAAGTCCTTGATATTGTCGTTTTCCTCGAGCTTTTTCTTTGTGATAAGATAGTCGTAATCGAGGAGGGTAACAGGAATCAGCGGATATTCAGAAGTAGATTGGGAGAGCCAGGTGATTTTCTTTTTGGTTTTTTTGAAATCTCCCTCCAAGTGTAGGTCCATCTCAATTGAGTTCACGATACCAGTCGCGTCAACAGATTTGGATCTGACGATGGCATTGCCCCAGTCCATGAGGGTAATCTGAAAAGAGAACATGAGACTGAGTGCAGAAAAAGGCATGAACTAACCTCTTCCTGATCCTCAAATGATTTAGCATCCTCCTGATCAACCAAGACCGTCGATGAGTACACCGTCTTTTTCTCGCCTACATCAGGATTCTTTTTGTGCTTGGGCAAAATTTTGACCTCGACAGCGGAAGGTCCACCTTTGATTGTCACAGTTACCCTAGGAAAATATATGAGCATCCTACACCAGAACCTTCAATTGATCAGATTACTTCTTGTCCTCGAGGATAGCCCAGTGACGAGGAGCGATGGGATCGATAACTTTCTTATTGAGTGCCCAGATGGTGTCCCACTCGAGTGAAACAATGGCTTGCGACGGGCCTTGCAGCAGCATGAATTGTCGCAGGGCCTCAACGGCTAATCCACGTCGACGAATTCCACGAACGGTGGGGAACCGAGGATCATCCCAACCGCGGACTTGACCATTGTTGACAAACTCGTGTAATTTGCGTTTAGATAGTAAAGTGTAGATGAAGTTCAAGCGACTATTTTTGGACAATTAACGTTCAAGTGCAGTATATCGGAACAGTTATTCGGACCTGAAATCCCAGATTTTGACCTTGCGCAAACCTAGTGCATCTATCATCCACCAGTATTGGGGATTTCTGTCACGGTATTCGTTGGTCCTCAGTGCATGAGTAACACCCTCGATGGAGTCGACAGCCGGACAAGCGAAGTCGTATGTAGGGTAAATCTTCCATTTATCGCTGGATAGTATGTCTTTGATTAGTAATCACCAAGCGGGAAAGTCAAATAAGACTTACCCTGTACGGTGGTGAGGTTGAGGATTGCATCGGTAGATTACAGGGTCCCGCAACGCCTTGTTGGGATCGTCGACACTCATTTTTGCACGTACACACCATCTTAAGCCTTCGGTGGAGCCAGTCTTCATCTCGGCGAAATGCTTGAGATTCTCTTCAACACTGTCATCACGATGGGCAGAGGCAATACCTTCTCGTCTCTCGTGTTGCATCTGTGCACCGATGTAAGAACATAGAACCGCGGAATATGCACTACCATACCTGCTCTCTTTCAGTATCGTCGGCATAAGCCTTTCCAATTTCAATCATCTTGATGGCAAGATCATAAAGTTGATCAAAGTAGTCCGAAGTGTGGGTAACGACGTCTCCCCGAATTTCGAGGAGTTCCAAATCCTCAAGGATGGTGTCTTCAAACTCAGTCTGAACTATATTGAGATCAAGAGTCGACTGAGGGCCGAACCAAGGCGCACCTTCTCTTTAGATGGGTTGGTATCGTCAAATCGAATGATCATCTTTCCTTCATACATCTTCGCAAAGTATTGATTCAACATAGCAGCCTTGGCGTGTCCAATATGAAGGTAGCCGCTGGGCTCAGGAGGAAAACGGGTGACGACCTTGCCCATTTCAGCACCCTCCAGACCTAGGGCAAACCCGGCTGCAACTTTAGTACCCCGTGCTTTGTTTGCCTTGGCTGCAGTGAGGCCCGCAAGCGCAGCTTGGGTAGACTCAAGAGACTCAAGATAAGTGTTCCAACGGGTTAGATGAGCGTGTTTCCCATTCTTAAGCAGCCCGATGATTTTGGTGCTTGCTGGATTGAAAGTAATGAGTAGGAGGCGGGTATATATTGCAGCGTAGTTTCTTCGTACATTTTAAAGCACCCCAAATAATCCAATCGGCCGATGTGATATTATGGCCAACGAGAAATGTGCGCCATGCCAAATGGTCGTCGAGAGAATCTAATCCGGTCACGATCTCTGGGACAGCAGTGACAGTACGTAGAGTTTTTGCAAGTGCAAAGAATAATGCTGCCTGATAACAAGATAAGCAGATTTTTTGACTGTAGAAGTTCGGCAAAATACCTTTGCACTGTCCTCAGACAGCCCTCCAGCTTTTGCCAAAGCGTGAACAATTTCTTCCTCTGTATCAATTTTCGATCCATTAAGATTTAGCAGGACGCTAATCGCCGCTTCGTCGTAAACTATTTCTGATGTTTCGGTGTAAGCTGCGATAGCAATCGCAGAATAGGGAAATGGGGTTAGCTTAGAAGACAGAGTAAGAGTTCCTGCAGCCATCGATGCAAGGAAAAAAGATAATGATTCTGACTCGGAAGTGACTCCGAGGGACAAGATCACATGGTGTGACTTGCCAAGAGTTACCATCACCACCACCTCCCAGCTCTCCCTATCATGGCTCTCAACGTACGAGATGATATTCATACCGACTACGCGGCGGAAAAGGGTCAGTCAGAGCCCAATACTTTCTTTTATGTGCTCATCTTTTCTCAGAGAGGATCAAGAATTTTTTAACAACGTTCAAGTCTTCTGAGAAGGACCTAGAGGACACGCTGCAGGATTTTGGTATCGATGACCAAGAGATATTGGGACAAACTGTACTGACCACATACATGCGGCAGCTGGTGCGATCTACTTTATTACTCGCGTTTTCGACGCGTTTTCTGACCATCACCTCCAGCAACGAATAGCCAACAGAGAACAACAAATGCTGCTCATTGATCTCGAGGATATACACACAGTAGGCTTTCCACTCAAGCACTCAAAATAGCTGCTTATTGTCCTGTACAGCATGAAGGCACTGTAGCAGAATTAGTGACTTCAATCATTGAAAACACGCGTCGATACGTCAACCTCTTCAGCGAAGTCGTGGACAAGATCATGCCGGAACCTACAAAGGACATCAGCCAGCATGATGAAGTCATAGATGTCATTTTACACCAACGTCGCGAGCGGAACGAGCGCGAGTCGGAGTCAGAGAATGGTTTTCCAGACCATCTTCTTAGGAGATAGTGTGTGCACTATGTTCTGCATTTGGTTTCATTGCTCATTTTCTTTTCTAGCAATCTTTACTTCCAGCCACTTAAGAGCGACATTTCCCTAGCCGTCCGGGAAGTACATGGCTCACATCTGGGCCATTTCATCACTGTTCGTGGCATTGTTACGCGAGTCTCCGAAGTCAAACCCCTCCTTCAAGTAAATGCTTATACGTGCGACGTCTGTGGTTCAGAGACTTTTCAGGATATATCGAACAAGACGTTTATGCCCATTGCCGACTGTCAAAACGTTAATGAATGCAAAAAGAACAACATAACTGGCACCTTACATATGCAAACTCGAGCATGTCGATTCAGTCCGTTCCAGGAGGTTAAAATCCAAGAACTGGTGTGTCGAACTTGTTAGCGTTTATTGTGATACTTATCTTTTGTTTAGGCTGATCAAGTACCCGTTGGACATATTCCTCGTTCGATGACCGTTCACGTCAATGGAAATATCACTCGTCTCATGAATCCCGGTGATGTCGTTCACCTAGGTGGAATATTTCTTCCCATCCCTTATACCGGCTTCCAGGCAATACGTGCTGGCCTTCTCACCGACACCTACCTCGAAGTTCATCACATTCACCAAGAGAAAAAGCAGTACGCCGAAATGGAGATCACGCCCGAAATGCAACAAACCATTGAGGAAATGAAAACTGATCCATCCTTGTACACAAAACTTTCCCAAAGTATTGCTCCAGAAATTTATGGTCACGACGATGTAAAAAAGGCGCTGCTCTTACTCCTCATTGGAGGAGTGACCAAAATTACTGCAGACGGTCTCAAGATCAGGGGAGACATCAATATCTGTTTGATGGGTGATCCTGGTGTAGCCAAATCGCAGCTGTTGAAGTACATCACAAAAATCGCCCCTCGTGGTGTGTATACGACTGGAAAAGGTTCTTCGGGCGTCGGCTTGACAGCAGCGGTTATGCGGGACCCTGTCACAGACGAGATGGTTCTGGGTTGGTAGTTCAATCTTTTATTGTTCACGGGTCATTTATTTTATGTTTTAGAGGGCGGTGCGCTCGTACTTGCTGACAATGGTATCTGCTGCATCGATGAATTTGACAAAATGGAGGAATCAGATCGAACCGCTATTCACGAAGTCATGGAACAACAAACCATCTCCATTTCCAAGGCTGGTATTTCTACCACCCTTAATGCTCGAACTTCCATACTTGCTGCGGCCAATCCGTTATATGGCCGATACAATCTAAAACTTTCACCAGTAGAAAACATCAACCTCCCTGCGGCTTTGCTTTCCAGATTCGACTTGATTTTCTTGATACTTGACAAACCCAACCGCGAGGATGATGAACGCTTGGCGCAGCACGTTACGTATGTGCATATGCACAACACGCATCCTGACCTTGGTATCGAAATTTTTCAACCCAATGTTATGAGGTACTGAAGCATTATCACCCCTTTCGGAAGGATACTGACCATGTTTTCTTAGACACTACATCGCCGCGGCTCGCACTATTCGACCTACTGTATCTCAACGAGTGTCTAGTTATGTAGTTGATTCGTACGTCAAACTCCGCAAGAAATCGAAGATTGATGTCGAAGAAAATAACTCGCATACTTACACCTCGGCACGAACCCTTCTTGGAATTCTTCGACTTGCCCAGGCTCTTGCGCGTCTACGATTCTCCGAGACCGTGGAACATGATGACGTTGACGAGGCTCTGCGGCTTATGGAGTGCAGCAAAGAAAGCTTAATGGAGGATAACGACCAGGAACGCGAGCCAGATAGGTCGCCGATGAGTAGAATTTATCGAATCATCAAGAACATGGCTGGGATAGGAAAGGCCCGTCGCTCAAAACCTCAAAAACGATTTGGGAGAGGCCCGGCGAGGGAGCGAGACATGGATGTGGATAGTGATGATGACGATAATGATTCCGACTACGAAGCTGGGGCGGGTCTTTCGATGGTTGATGTCCGGAGTCGAGTCCTCAACAAAGGTTTTACGGAGGCGCAGTTAATGGAAACAATCAACGAGGTGATGAATTTTCCAGTTCTACGCTGTATAGCTTCTAATGCAAATTAAATTATTTTAGTACGAAAGGCTTGAGGTTCTGCAACGACAAGCAAATGGAACTAAACTGGTATTCATGGAATTAGATGCGTAGTGTATTAGAGGACGTCCTATTTGCTTGTTGATATCTTGTTCTTTGTCGCTATCGTGTTGGTTTTATGGATTCCATGTACATATATTGCTGGAAGATACTCATTCGAAGTTTCGAATCCGGTCCAGCTTTGACCAAGCCATTTCCGGACAAAGGACGCTTTTTGGATTCTCAGGCTCAATTTTTCTGTCAATCTCTTTATTTTTTCCCGTGTCTTCTGTCCTTAGACGTTCTCAAGAATGGCCGAAAAGCCTTTTGAGAGGGGCTTTCGCCGCGGAAGAGTTGAAGGAAAAAGAGAGGCATTGGAGATTTTGCGCCGGTTGGGGAAACGTGTGTGTTTGTATTCTCTCGATTTCGAACCTGGCTCAATTTGGAATCATTCAACAGTATCCGAGGACGAGGTGAAAGAATACTTGCAAGTGCTCGAGGAAGATGAGGATATATCTCCTACTGCAAACTCCATCATTCCTACCCCAAGAACAACCGAGAGTCCAGTGGCAAGTCCAACCAAGCGACTCTTTAAACGAACGTTTTCACATGTCGAGATTCCTGTTGCGACCTCATCTTTGAAACGCAAAGACCCTGATATCTCTTTCGAACATATAGGTTCGCCATCGAAACGGATACGGCAAGATTATGATGATGATGATGATGATGATGAGGAGGAGGAGGAGGAAGAGGAGGAGGAGGAGGAGGAGGAAGCCTATGCGTCAAACGAGGAAGCTCAAGCTGAAAAGAGGTGGAAAGGAAAGGAAAAGGAATTGGACATTGATGCTGGTCCTTCAAGGCTCACACCTGAACATTCCACACTTCGAAGGAAGCCCTCGAAACCATCCAATTCCAGAGTATTCGTTGAGATTCCAATTCTCACTTCCAGTCAAAAAGGTCGAACGTCGAGGGACAAAGTCAGGAGCAATTGGATAGCAGGTAGCTCCAAGCACAAGGGCAGTAATTTGGTTCGTCCCACATCTTCCAGCGAGACATGCCATGCACTCAACTTTGTCAGCAGACCGCGTTTCCTTCGACCTCAAAGCGACAACCTGGGTATCTCACCCCGACAATACCTCCCTCCACTGCTCGCAGCTCCCTGGCGATTGATGAGAATGACTACGATGACGAATACTCTTCAGATACTTCCATATACTTCGAATCCGATAACCATAGTCGGCCAAATACTTCTCGCAGTAATACTCGCGTTAGCTCCTCGGAAATGATCTCCGCACTCACCCCTAATGTTCATCGTATCGCAAAGAAGTTCTTCCGGCATAAGTTCGAAGTAATAGGTCCGGATCTTTCTAGTAAAAAAGCGGTGGAACGCGAAGTCACCACCAACTTTGCGTCTCATCCAGGACATCCGGAATCTATGAAGTGGGGTCAGAAATTGGCAGTGGAGGAAAATAAGATTTTCTTCAACACAATCAACTTGGACGGTGAGGAGTATGAGGTAAGTGTCTAAAGATACCTCTGTAATTGAATACTGATGTGCTCTATGTAGGTTGGCGATGTGGTAATGGTAGAGCCTGGCGATGATGATAGAAAAGGCCGACAGGGCAACTACAAAAGCAAGGCGTCTCAGTCCTCGAATGGAAATGCAAATCGATTCTGGTACGTCCTTTATGGAAGCGTTCTAATTTCTTGTTGATCGTAGCTAACTAACCTGCTACACATGTAGGTTCATCCAAATTTGTTATTTCTTCGAGGACACCGACACGCACTCGAAAAAATTTCATGGACGCTGGTTAGAACATGGGTCCAAAACGTTCTTGCAAGAGACTGCCCACTCTCACAGCCTCTTTCTCACAAAAGACTGTGATGACGCCCCCGCGAGCTCTATCTTTCGCAAATGTGACGTCAAATTTCTTCAAATCCACGAACTCGAGGGAGAGGATGACAGAAACTTTCAGGGAGACACTTATTTCTGCCAGTAAGCTTCGTTGGCGGCTGCGAATTCTTTGAGTTGATGTTTGTTTCAAAGGTATACGTGGCTTGATTCCGAAGATCCCACCTTTGTGTCGCTTCCACTGCAAGAGGAAGTTGATAAGGACTTGGAGTTTTCTCTTGATTACCGTAGATGTCATTCTTGTGTCCTGAATGAACGTCAAAAGGAACAGGAGAGTTTGCGTATCAAAGGGAACTGCATATCGCAGTTTGGTGTTGATTACCATACCCATGAATTCGTTTATATACGTCCTGCAGAATCAAATGATGAATTGCTAGGTATCGCACAGATCATTTCTATACCTCGTACTTCGAATTCAGCCATGCTAAAGGTCCGCATGTTGAAACATATGGATACTTGCCATACTACCGAAGAATCTTTCGCAGATGAAGTGAGTCTTCTCCATCCTTCTTGACGTGCAAGTGTAACAACCTCTCTCTCTCCCCCCAGCTACTGCTCGAGTTCGACGGTCCGGAAGTGATGATCCCATTCGACCGAGTCGATGGGAAATGCTTCGTCGCATGCTTCCCTCGACAATCCGTCGATGGGTTCGCAGAATGGATAAAGGGCAAAGATCATTTCTATGTCGTGAATTCTAAAAACTTCAAACATTGTGCACCATGCATGCAAGAGCATGAAAGGCACTTAGCAACATATAAGGATTACCTTGCCCAGGAAGGCTTGTTATCGATGCTCGAACTCTTCAGTGGTATGTGGGTTATGTCTCTTGAAGTTGTAGTCACTTAGGAGTTATTCGTGACTTTTCTCTTTGTCTTTCTTCACTCTCACATTGGAAGCATCCGCTAATACAATTATTTAGGTGCTGGAGGTCTCGGAACGGGCATTGAGCAATCTAACTTCGCGAAAACAGTAGCAGCCGTGGAATACGACCGAAATGCTGCCGAAACTTACCTGTGAGGTTATTTTCTTGCTTGAGCCTGCCTGAGATTTGACTATCCTTTCCTAGCATGAACCATTCCGATACCGCTGTCTTTTGTAAAGATGTGGTTGAGCTTTTGCGCGAGCTCGAAAATGGCGACGATATCGAATCCCTGAATCGAAAACCGTTCCCAAAGCCTGGTGATATCGATATTATAGTTGGAGGTATATTTTCTTGCAATATTTTCTCTTTGAATTGTTTCTCATGTGCGTTTTCCAGGTCCTCCGTGTCAAGCCTTCAGTGGCGCTAACCATAATCGAGTAAGCGATAATGTTCATCCCCAATCCAATTTGAATCTCATTCACATCTCAAAACAGAAACAAGATGATATCAGGTCCTCCTTCATTTTTTGCTATTTGAAATTGTTTGCTCAAATAATCACCCTCAGAGCCACACTTCCATTTACCATGTTATCTTATGTGGAGAGATACCTTCCCAAATACTTCCTGCTCGAAAATGTCGTTGGGCTGTTACGCCACCGGCTATTGGGTATATTAGAAGGACGTTCGATATTAGGTGGAATCCAGCATGGGGTATTTAAACTTATTACCCGTATCTTACTGACATTGGGGTTGGTCATAATTATATTCCAAGTCCCTTTATATCCATACACTCATGATGACACAGATACCAAGTCCGTGTCAAGGTTCTCCAGGCAGCAAATTACGGTGCTCCTCAAAGCCGTGAACGAGTTATTTTCTGGGGAGCTAGACAAGGCTTAAAACTCCCTGAGTTCCCGATTCCTACGCATGCATACGCAGCCAAAGAACACCACCTACTCCAGCATGCAGATCTCAAACTCTCGAGATCCACCCGTTCGCGAGATCCAGCGAGGCCTCACTTTTTTGCTCCATTTAGAGCAGTAACAGTCAATGACGCCATTGGCGATCTCGTATGTGCTTGTTTCACTCGAAAAGGCTAATTTCAATTCTCACTTTTTTTGGGGAATAGCCTGCGTTCGACTGGTACGCGCCTGTTCAATTGCATTAACTTGGTATACCTGACATATTCTTGATATAAACACAGGATCAATCCTCACGAATTGATTCCTGCTACGGAGCAAGATGAAGTTCGTAATATACCTCGTTTTCAAGCCACGCATGGTCGCGATCTTCCAGGCTTTCTCTCTGGGGAATACGCTCATCCTCCTATCAATTACTTCCAGAAGTTCATTCGAGAAGGAATGAACGAAGTAGTCGAAGAGCATGTCACGCCAATGTTCAGCCCTTTGATTGTTGAACGGTATGTATTTACGTTGATCTGTCTTTTTTCCGTAGTTTTAGTGATTACCGATCTAGGACAATAAATGTCCCTATGAAGCCGGGGGCTTCGCTCCAAGGTATGCAAATCCACTCCATTCTGGATTAATTTCTATTCTCATTTCGAATTAGACGCACCTGTTCAGCTTCACCTGGAAAAGAAGAAACTACTTCCCGGTTAGAATACCGCGTCAGGAATACATATACAATCTGATCTGAGCCCTATAGTCATCTATCTGCGACTCAACCCAAATCAATGCTTCAGGACTGCGTTGACCCATTGTAGTCCAGCCGTTAAGAATTCTTATTTGCTTCATTATTCAGTGAGTAGGATCATCGTTGCGTTATTCGTTTACCTCTAAGTCTTCATTCTCTCCTCAGCAAAAACGAATCATTACTGTCCGAGAATTTAGTCGTTGCCAAGGTTTCCCAGACTGGTACACATTCCTCAAGGCAGAATATTTCAAGGAAGACGTTCGCAGGGTACATTTCATTGGTGTTTCAAAAGAACTCTATTTTTGATCATTTGTCCAGGCCTACAAGCAGATTGGTAATGCTGTTCCGGTACCGTTAGCTTTCGCCTTGGGACAATCCCTCTCCGACGCACTTGTTGCAAACTGGAATCTTTCCCAGCGTGAAATGTCTCCGGATATTTAATCGACCAGGCCTTAAAGGTCTATAATTTACAAAAATATTTATTCGTGTACCTGCTTGTTGTGACAACAGATGAATATACCATTGGACTACGCGTTTTTGACCAAAACAGGATTGGGTTTGAGCATGATTGAATTCCATTCACGAACAGGCTACCTACTCAATCGGTATCCATAGCCTCGCCACCAATCGGTGTCACCTCCTCCGATAAAACCAGCTTCTTGATGTCCTCCTTCTTCCAAGCTGTCGTACCCTTTGGAAATACATACGTCCGTTCCTTCTGAACTCTTTCGTTTGGCATCTCAACGTTTCGAAGCATCTCAGTGTGGTTTGCAGTGATGATGCACGCGTCGACATTGGATCCGGATCCGAGATCGTTGAAGATACCGGCGGATATCGCGTCTTTGACGAGCTGAAGAGCATCAGCACGCTAACGAACGTATAAAGTGGATAAGCTGAACCAGATCTAGGAAAGGAAGCAAGTCTACGCACAGACATGTTCGCCCGCCAATTACTCTCGAAGACAGCCATCGCAGCCAGACTACCAGAGCCCATAGTCACATAGGGAAGCTTGTCCGTTGATCCATGAGGGGCAATAGTGAATAGATTTGGGCCTGTAGAGTCTACGCCTCCAAGTACGAGAGCAGCACCGACTTGACCTTGGTATCTAGACATCATCATAAGCTGGAAGCAGGCGATATAGGAGTATGAGATCGGCACTCACCGGAAAAGATACTGCTTGAGCATTGTCATAGCAGTGACTACTCGAGGCTTGCGTCCGTGAGTGAGAGCGTGCATTTCCATGTTTGAGGATATCAAGTTAGTGACGAATTCTGTGTCGGCGGCAGTTCCTGCCCCACAGCAGCGGATAGATTCGGTCAGGTAATGGATCTAAGAGCAATTACGACCGTATTCCTGATATGAAAGTACCATATAATACACACCTTTTCACAATTCTTATCAGCAACGATGGGTCCTTCTGTTGCTCTTGTATCTGCGCCCAAGATGATACCATCTTCGAATATGCATCCAACAATGGTTGTTCCGGTACTGGTAGCCTTCGGTAAAGGCAAACCCTTTTCTGATAGAAAGTTGTTCCTGTAGGACACCAAATTCAGAGAGACAAAGTGATGAGAGTTGCCGAAATGGATGTAAAGTAATGGTCGTCACTGACCTTGTCAGATTGGAAAAATCGAAGCCTGGACTCGAATAGACTGAAGCAGTCGCCATTTATGATGTAGAAGAAACAGTATGGGTGATGAGGATGGTGGTGAAGGAACTAGCAGTAAGACCTAAAATGTGTACGCGTCGTCGTTGCCCACGTGCAGACACGAATAAACGCCCAGAGGACGGCGCTTTAATTTGGAAGGACTAAATCTCTGCTTTCCAAAAGTTTATTCACCCATCTTACAGAAGGTATGAAAACCCAAACATCAATGATACAGCTCTGAAAATGCTGAATTCTGTCCTTCTCCTGTCTGTCTTCTGCAGAGTTGTGCTTAGTATCGGTCAGCTACTTTACCAAGTCCGCATCCTCATATTCCTGTGATTTTCAATCATAGCTCGCGAAATCATACCGGAATCTGCGGCAGACTTCATGGAACAATCCCCACCGCTTGCAGAACTTGAAGAAGATTGGGATGAGAACGACGAAGGAGAATATGATGAAGAAGAGGATGGGGATGATGATATCGATGCTCAAGCTGAAGAGATGGCTCGAAAACTCAACGAGCAGCTTTGGGAAGATATGCGGAGAGCAGCAACCACAGAATCAGTGTCGACTACACCAATGGAAATAGATCCTGTTTCTGCTATACACTCAAATACATCCGATCCTGCTTCCACTGTCGCTCCTGGGTCTTCTCAAAAAGAAGAAGCAGTTTTATCCACTATCAAAGCTATCATGGCACTTCTAAACCACGATTCTGTTGCTCACAATATCCTTGCCTCTACTGCCCTTCCTAGTACTCCCTTTGGTAGCGTGCTCGACGCCTTGATCCAAACACTCACCACTGGAAAAGTTACAAAACCAACAGCTATCGTCCTGAGCCAGACCCTTGTCGGTCTCGCGGGATCTGAGGCTTTATTTGGATCTCTTAAGGGACGTGACGCAGCTCAAGCCAAGAAAGAGATATTAGGCAAGAGAAAACGCGAAGAAGAGCCTGTCACTATCCCTCCTCCTCAAGTTCCCTCGAAATATGACATTGTATCCGAAGCAGTTCAGGTCGTGACACATGCCTTGCACACCTCTTCCTCCATAAATCCAGCCCTCATCACCTCCATACAGGAGTCGCTACGCAACATTTTCCTTTTCTGTGTCAGTGCAGCTGCAAGGCCCGTGGAATCAGGAGCCTCTGCTTCAACCGCCAGTTTGCAGGAGATAAGTGGTCTGATACAAGTGCTAGGAGTCCTAAGTGGAATCCAATTTGGATTGAATACTGCTCATGGGACCGGTCAGTCCGCGGATATAAATGCAATGGTTCACCCGTGCATGGTCCCTTCCTGCAACAAAACATTTATGCAACTGACAAACCTACGCACTCATGAAAACACCCATCATTCCAACCAATCTCAACCCAACTCAGCCTCCGGCAATGTTACCGCTACTTACGACCGACCCTTCCCATGCACATTTCCTTCTTGCTCCGCCTCTTTTCTCCGAAATCATGATCTGAAAAGACATACCAAAGTCGCTCATGAGCACAAATCTTTCGAATGTGGTGGATGCGGCAAGAAGTTTTCTCGGCGAGACGCAATCAAGAGGCATAAAGATGCAAGTGTGGCTAAATCCCAGCAGCCATCACTGCTTGGGCGTCCTATCATATTATGCTACGAAGCGGAAGTTATCGAAATCGAAGGCGAAGTGGAAGATCAAGAGGGACTAGACGATGATGAGGCGTTACCAGACATCAAAAGGGCTAGGACAGTTGCTGAGGAGGGTGGGGAAGAAGAAGGAGAAATTTCTGAAGAAACAATTAGTACTACTCAAGCCGTGATAATGCAGTTGCATCCCCTTCTTCGAGCGGTTGTTGCAAAGGCTTCTGGAACACCGCTACCACTGATCCCTTTAACTACACAAACTGTAGATTCCTTTACCCCTCTTCCTCCTCCTCAGACCTCCTCCTCGAGTTCTGAACAGATCTCGAATCCTGTTGCAACCGTTGTCGATAATCTTTCATCTCAACTCGAATCAAAAATCGTTGACGAATCATCCTCTTCTTCACAGCAAGTGAGGAGGACTCCAGAATTAGAACCTGACGAGTCTTCTTCTTCTTCACAGCAAGTGAAGAGGACTCCAGAATTAGAACCAGGGGTGAGATTCCCACCCATTGTTCCAATGACTACAGAAACTATCCCCCCCTCTTCCACGGAAGACTCGAATATCATACCAGTTATCCCTCCTGCCTCACATACCAATGAAGTACCGATCGTTACTAGATATATCGGACTATCCGCTCAGCAATCTTTGAGCCAGCCACCGACATCGGCGAGCATTATCGCTCATGCACAGTCGCAGAATCCGATACCGACTACTGTGACAGATACTGTCGGCTCGAATCCCGCAACAACTGGAGAGTCAAATAAGATATCACCGACATCTACAATACCATCGACTGCGAACATCACTATGGAACCCTCGAATGTGGAACCCAATCAGGACGCGAATCATATACCACCGTGGTCTTTTTCTTCTCAACTTGCATCTACATTTGCACAATCTTCCTCTTTGCACCCTCAACCTCAATCTCAACTTCATGGCATTTCGAACTACCAAACCCAACTCCTTGAACAAGCGATAGCAAACGCCGCACATGCAGCGCAAGCTGAAGCTGATTTGGAGGAAGATGGTGACGAGAATGGTGATGGTGATGGTGATGCGAACGGGAAAGACCGAGCCGAATTGGCTGGTGCGAGCCAAGAGGAGACTGCTGTTACTACGAGCGCAAACAGGGACGTAGTAGGAGACAGACAAGTAGGTGGTGGTGTCGATAGCGATGCTGACGCCGACGGCGAGGTCGATATGGATTTGCAAAACGAAAATATATCGTGATACATATTGTTTCTAGTTTTTGTCACACGGGACGCAAAAGCCATGGCAGTTCATTTGAACTGCCATTAAGGCATCCACTGTGGCATCTAGTTGTGACCAGTGACTGTCACGGACTGGCAGGGATCAGCGTCAGCCATGACTTCGGCATGACATGTGGTGTTTCACCATATTTTTATTTTTGTTGACTCTTTCTCAATATTGCATGTAAGTACACATTCCCTATGTGATTTAGTAAAGTAATATTCTTACAAATCATAAATATTATCTCTTCATTTCAAAGAACTTCAACTTTTCATCTCCAAGACCTGTATTGTTGGCTAGTGCAGCTTGAAGCACCTAATATTTTTACTCGCCTTACTTTGGCTGCTAGAGAGCATTGTTGGGCCCCAGTCAATGATATTGTACAAAGAAGATTGTTGATAACAAGTAATAGATAGTATATAAATGACTTGTTATAAGAAGTGCTCTTAATAATTATGCAGTTGTAATAACAACAGTTCATGCTTCATTTGGATCAGTAATAAGGACTTTTAATTATAATGAGATAAGGAATTGAATCCATGAGTGCTAAAAGAACAAAAACTCACCTGCACACTCCAGCTGCACCAAACTCATTCATTGTATGGAATATATTGAGTCACATACTATGATTACATTTTGTTGTGCAGCAATTTCATTATTTATTGATGTCTAACTGTAGCAGCCTTAGTAAGTTAAGTAAATTAATGGTGTTTTTAGCTTCAAACAAAACTAAAAAAAGGAGATGCAGAAAAAAAAGAAATGTTTTGCAAATGATTAGAAATTTTGCCAATCCAGGACTCTATAATAACTTTAGAGTCAATGATAGTGCTGTCCAGCTGAGCAAGTATTCAAATAGTCCATCTGTTAACATTTGATGACTCACATACCATCTATGGAACATTGTTCTCTTGTTACAAACCACTATCTCACTATCGTGTTATTAGTCTCACCGTTGTGTTATCAATCCCACCATTGTGTACTATTACTATAGGACTACCAGTAGGATACATCGTATTGTACTTCCTTTCTCTCTCGCTATGTTTAGCTGTAACATGACATCGTCTACCTTGGACTTGTATATAAACCTGTAGTATTTGTCTTGTCGAATTAGTAGTTCTCTCTACTCCTTCATCGTTTGATCTGTGTGATCAACTACAGTGCTGTGTGCACTCTATCTCTTACTGCCATTGCTGCTGAATATAACGTGATTATATTCTAACAGGTTATGGGCCCCGCCCTAACCTAAATAAACAAGAAATACGGTGCATACATTGATTTATGTCATTAAGGACTAACCCTCCTCGCAAAGCCAATAACCGTCCAACCAAGCCAACTGCAGCTTGTGCTCATAGGGAGCATATCTTCGATAAAGACGACGTCAAGGATCGGTATCACGATCCCGACGGCAGCAAATACAGAGTTTGCAAAGATCAACCTTGCCCGAATAGATACGACAAAATAACAACTGGTTATATCCCCAGCTTTGCTAGACTTATCGACAGAAAGCAAGAAGACCTTATACTTGGACGAGGAGCACCCCCAGAGCAGGTCGCATCATCATCATCCCAGAAACCAGAGGGTACGCCAGAAGCAGCACCAGCTCCAGAACCAGAATATCCTGTATTCCCACCACCACCTAGCCCAGTACTAGACCGACCCTCATCACCAATATCTTCACTACCAAGATCTTCACCACCTCCACCAGATCCGGAAGACCCAGATCCAGGAGCAGAAGTATCAGATCCAGAAAGTGACGACGACGACGACAATATGTCTAAAGTATTCAAAGCCTTTGACAAGGTATCTACGCTTAAAAGTGATGGATCTAACTGGGACATGTGGAAGAATCGAGTGGAGCTAGCCACCCGATCAATTGGATTTTCAAATCACCTTACATCTAATCCAAAAGATGACACTGAAGCATGGGAAGCCAAGAAAGACGATGATGGAAATTTATTAAATGCCATTGTGGGCCGCCTATCAGACCAGATCTATAGGCAATACAAGAATTACGAAAATGTGTTTGATTTATGGAAAAATCTGCTGAGTGATTTTGATTCGAAAAGTGCTCTCACTGAAGCGCACTTACAACAACAGCTTCATTCCATGCACTGCCATGAACCATCAAAGGTTAATGAGCATTTGGATAAATTGTTGGAAATCAGGGACAGTTTGGAGGCGCGGAAAATCACCATTCCCGAGGAAATGTTCAATAACACGATCATTGCTTCCATCCCAAACATATTCAAACCAACGATTAACGCATTGGTAGTGGTTGCAGCAAGGACTTCAGTCCCGCTGACCACAAGGGAGCTAGTTTCGACAATACGTGCTGAAGCATCTGGTCATACCCGAGGACAGTCTGGAAAGAAGGAATCTGCAAACTATGCCGGCGGAAATTCCAACCGCGGCAGGGGTGGATTTAACCGAAATCGTGGAAACTTCAGAGGCCAGTCCAGGGGCAGAGGAAATAATAATAGAGGAGGAGGTCAAAGTCGACCAAACTCCAACAATTCCACATGCTACAATTGCGGTGGAAAAGGGCATTTCGCTAATAAATGTAGTTCACCAAAGCGACAACAGGCCAACGAGGCCCAAGAGAGTTCTCAAAAGAAGGAGAAAAACCAACCATCTGGGAGCGGCAGTAATAATTAGAGATCAAAGAATAAAGAAGTGGGATCCTCAGCCACCATTGAGGAAGTACCCGAGTCATCGTGGGCAGCCGTGGAAGTTACCACAACTACGTCACAAGAAATATTTAATTTCTCCGAAATCGCTAGTAACTATGAGACAGCTTTCGTAGCATCTCACAGCAGCGGAGCAATTCTGTTTGACTCAGGATGTTCATCCCACATGACTCCACTTCAGGACAAACTTCATAACACACGAAGTGTCCCTACCTGAATTATCCAGGCAGCTAACGCCGAGACCTTCACATCCAACACTGCCGGAAATCTCCAGATCAATCTTCCAATCAACGAGGATGGAATTTCGAAATCGCTTACACTCCAAAACACTCTCCTATGCCCCAACACGCCTAACACACTGGTATCATTGGGTAAACTTGACGATGCAGGATATGTGATGGTAATTAAAGATGGAACTCTTAAGATCATCAATAGACAGGGGGAGATGATTGGAATCGTTCCCAAGACAAATGGTCTCTACCAGATTCCGAGCGCAGAATATGCCTATGCCGGGAAGGCAACCAGGATGGTTTCACTTTATGAAGCACACTGCATCGCTGGCCACCAGAACTATGCTTATGTCAAACATATGTTCAAATCAAACCAGGTTCACGGGATCAAGTTAGATCCTAAGCAGATGGAAGAACCCGAATGCCGAACTTGCATGCTTGCTAAAGCTGCCAGATCTCCGATCTCCAAAATTCGAACATCCCCGAGAGCAGAGAAATTCGGTGATGTATTTCACATGGATGTATGGGGACCAGCTTCTGTCCAGACGCTAAATCATTATGTCTATGTATTGACAGTCATCGACGAAGCAACCAGTTGGTTGGAGGAACCGTTAATGAAGGGCAAAGATGAGGCTTTTGCTCAATACGTAATACTCCAAACCGGTCTCCAAACTCAATATGGCGTAACGGTCAAGAAACTCCACTCTGATCGAGGGGGAGAATTTCTCAGTGGTGAATTCACAGCATACCTGGAACGATTAGGCACTAAGCGTAGCCTTATGGTACATGACACTCCGGAACACAACGGCATAGCGGAACGCAGCCACAGGACACTACTCAATGGAGTACGCAGCCTCATGATATCATCTGGATTACCGAAATGGCTTTGGGGATTCATGATGGGCTACACAGTATATGTATGGAACAGGACACCAAAGAAGGCAAACGGTATGATTTCCCCATGGGAGAAACGATTTGGTACAATCCCCGACATCTCCAACTTCCACATCTTTGGAAGCACGGTCTATGTTAAACGTGAAAAGGAGCCTGGAAAGCTTGACCCTCAAGCACAGGAAGGACGATGGGTAGGCATTGAGCCAGAGTCCAATGGTTACTTCATCTATTGGCCAGATCGCCACACAGTCTCAACTGAACGTAATGTGCAATTCTCTGATAGGCAGATCCAACCCGTTGAGGGGGAGGATCAGGATTTGGGAAATCTGGAAACATCGGTCACCGAGTCGGAACAGCCTATCATACCAGTACCGGAGGAAATAGCTGAACCCATCAACCCAGATATAATCACAGGAAAACGTGTCAGGAAGCCGACCAAGAAAATCCAGGACATCATCAATGGACTTGGAGAGCCGAACCGAGAGCTCAGGCATCTTACAGCATCACTTGGTCAAGTAACAGGTGAAATCGTCGCTGACCCCACATCAGTTGCAGAAGCAATGCGACGTCCCGATTGGTCTCAATGGCGGGAAGCCATGAATGAGGAAATCCGGAGATTACAACAGCGCGGGACATATGATATTGTCATTCCACCTGATGATGCCAATATCCTCACATCGAAATGGGTATTCAGGACCAAGCGAGACGAACAAGAAAAAGTCACAGGCCACAGAGCCAGACTAGTAGTACGAGGTTTTAACCAGATACCAGACGTTGACTACTTCCCAGATGAAACGTTCGCATCAGTCACAAAGCTAGCAGCAGCTCGAGCCATCCTCAGCACAGGAGCCGAACAGAACATGTTTATTCACCAGATGGATGTCAAATCGGCATATCTATATGGTAAACTGGACAACAATGAACAAATCTACATGAAGGCACCACCAGGTGTCGACATTGAAGTTAAAGCAGGACAAGTGCTTAAACTCAAGCTCGCCCTCTATGGACTTAAACAAGCCGGTCGCCGTTGGTACATGAGATTCAGGGAGATCATGACATCAGTCGGTCTTACCAGGTCAAATTTCGATCATGCCGTATTCTATCGAACTGACCCTTTTTGTATCATATTCATCCACGTCAATGATATGACTATGCTTACCAAGACCATGGCTGTAATGGACACTCTAAAGAAGAAGATCAGGGACCAGATCGAAGTTGTCGATTCTGGAGAGATTCACTGGTTACTAGGGATTGAGATCCGCCGATCTCTACATACACGGTCCATTCATTTATCCCAAAGGGCATATATTGACGTGATCCTATCTCGATATGGATTTGCAGATGTCAAACCCCTTTCCATCCCATTCGATCCACACATACATCTTACCAAGGACCAGATGCCAACTACCGTCGAGGATATCACATACATGCGCGACAAGCCCTACAGAGAAGCTGTTGGCGCCCTACAATACTTATCAGTAGCAACTCGACCCGACATCACTTATGCAGTCGGCATACTAGCAAAGTTTTTGCAGAACCCCGGAATTACTCACTGGAATGCTGTAAAGCGTGTTTATGCATATCTCAAATACACCCGAGACCTATGGCTCACATTCGGAGGAACACAAGCAGAAATCGAAGGATACACGGATGCTGACGGAATGTCCCAGGAGGATAGACATGCTATCTCAGGATACGTTTTCATGCTCAACGGAGGAGCAGTGTCATGGTCATCCAAGCGACAAGATACCATCTCATTATCAACCATGGAAGCTGAGTATATTGCTTTGACTCACGCTGCCAAGGAAGCAATTTGGTTTAGGAATCTCTTATCGGAACTATTTGGTCCTATCACAAAACCAATCATTCTCAATGCCGACAACCAATCCGCCATCGCTCTTGCTAAAGATGATCGCTTCCATGCCCGAGCCAAACACATTGATATTCGATACCACTTCATCTGATATGTCATCAAAGAAGGAAAGATCCGCCTTGTTTACTGCCCTACGGAGGACATGACTGCAGACATCTTTACAAAGGCGCTTCCATCTCTTAAGGCCAAACACTTCGCTGTGTCCATGGGACTAACAAAGGTTTGAGGGGGAGTGTTAACATTTGATGACTCACATACCATCTATGGAACATCGTTCTCTTGTTACAAACCACTATCTCACTATCGTGTTATTAGTCTCACCGTTGTGTTATCAATCCCACCATTGTGTACTATTACTATAGGACTACCAGTAGGATACATCGTATTGTACTTCCTTTCTCTCTCGCTATGTTTAGCTGTAACATGACATCGTCTACCTTGGACTTGTATATAAACCTGTAGTATTTGTCTTGTCGAATTAGTAGTTCTCTCTACTCCTTCATCGTTTGATCTGTGTGATCAACTACAGTGCTGTGTGCACTCTATCTCTTACTGCCATTGCTGCTGAATATAACGTGATTATATTCTAACATTTGTTGTGCAGCAATTTCATTATTTATTGATGTCTAACTGTAGCAGCCTTAGTAAGTTAAGTAAATTAATGGTGTTTTTAGCTTCAAACAAAACTAAAAAAAGGAGATGCAGAAAAAAAAGAAATGTTTTGCAAATGATTAGAAATTTTGCCAATCCAGGACTCTATAATAACTTTAGAGTCAATGATAGTGCTGTCCAGCTGAGCAAGTATTCAAATAGTCCATCAAGAAGTGCATTTATTGCATAAGATTGTTGCTTACCAGCCTCTACTTACAGATAATGTACATTTTGCCATTGCTTTGAGACCTTTCAAAATATTGCAGAAATAGTTGATAAGTGTAAAACTGTTTATACAGTTGCTCAGCTTATGTAACATTTGCACATTGTCAGCAAACCACCTCTGAGTAACAGAAAAATATGCATACCTGAACAGATAAATTATGCCTTACAAACAACTTCTACAAATATTTCAGCTAACAGAAAAAATCATGAATTAAATTTGATAGGTTCATCTTACAATCAACTCTATTATTTGAAGCATGTAGTGTGAGATAATGTTCATGTATGTGGGATATGTCTACCAGCCTGTATAAACTGGTTTTGTGGCTTAGTTGTAAAACAATTCTAACCTCAACCTTATGATGGTCTTCTTATACTGCATACATAAAGAGGATTGTTGGAGTAAACAAATGACTTGCAGAATTTTGGGACATAGCTTATATATTCAGCTTGGAATTTACATTGTTGTTTTCTGTTATTTATCAAGGTTCATGATCGAACGGACCGCTGCGCTTGCAACATAACCGGTCACGACCGGATGCCAACTGTGATGCCTTAATGGCAGTTCATTTGAACTGCCATTGCTTTTGCGTCCCGTGTCAGTGGCACTTTAACCTTAGCTAACTCAAGTATATCCCTTGCTCGCCATTCCAGGCCATTCCTCAAAATCCAGTTGTGCTTCCGCCGCCGCCATTGTCAGGATGCCCTGGGGTCCGCCCCGCCCGATCAGGCATTGTTTTGTCTGTGGGTATCGCTTTGACCTTGCGGTTTGCCAAAAAAAATAATCCAAGCTGGCGCGTTTGGACCAATATAGGGATGTTCATTGACCTTCCGGGTGGCTATCTACGAATTCTCGTAACAATGCGTTGAGCAAGAATAAAAGAGCATTCAACGCAGAAATTACTGATTACTCTCTTTCTTCCACCAACTGAATAATAGCGAAGGATTTATACAACACTGTGAGTGTCGGTCTCAGTACTTCGACCTTTGAAGACAAGGGACTGAACACACTATATTCACATAGATGTTCTATACGGATACCTCGATAATGATTTCTCTCCCTAACGAGATCCAGTTGGAAATATTCTATGCGTTGCATTATAGCGACGCAACGCAGATAGCCAAGCAAGACACCTTGCACGCTGTTTCTCAAGTCTGCCGTCGATGGCGCCACCTCACGACAAGCACCTCGATATTCTGGACATACATCTTCGTAACGGAGACCTCAGTTGACATGAGTGTCCGCTTCGACGACCCGTTACTTGTGGAGGAAACCCACACATCGCTGATTTTTCCTTGGGTATCGACTCTTCTGCGTCGTTCAGGAGCCAAACCCATTGACGTTAGTATAGCTCTTGAGTCCGATTTCTTCGATCCTACATTGTCAGAAGCGCAAAATTTGTCGAATTTTTCTTGGAGACCTGGTCATGTCGCCATCCTCTCTCGGATCCTAGCTACCCATGCAGCTCGGCTTAGAACCGTCGAAATACTCTCGGACGTCTGGCAGCCTATCCAGGATTTAGGGGCAGCTCTCGTCGGTGTTCCGATGCCACTTTTGCAAGTCTGGAACGTGACACGAGACAATGCTCAATGGGGACACCAAACTCATTTCGATCTCGAGCTTGACGCAAATATGTCTGCTATCGAATGTCCTTGTGGCGTGAATCCCTCAAATGAATTGAACACCAAGATGTATCCTAACCTTCGTATCCTTACTCTACAAGGAGTACCCCAGAATTGGAATCAACTCATTCCCCGTAATTTGGTCGAGCTCGACCTCGAATATCTTCCACTTAATCGCCGTCCGAACCAGGAAGAGCTTAGGGCTCTATTGCTCGGGAGCCAGTTTTCCTTGCAATCTTTGACGTTGTGGGCAGCAGCGCCTCTCAGAGGAGACCACGTCAAGGTCACTTTACCCAATTTGAAGACCCTTTCTGTGGGATTCTCCTTCCTCCATGCTGCGATCAATCTCACCACGTATCTTGAAGTCCCGAAATTGTCAAGTTTAGAAATTTACGACATGACCCACCATAATT
Source organism: Lentinula edodes (assembly GCF_021015755.1). Lineage (NCBI taxonomy): Eukaryota > Fungi > Basidiomycota > Agaricomycetes > Agaricales > Omphalotaceae > Lentinula > Lentinula edodes. Next base: position 114,152 of record NW_025764307.1, read on the forward strand.
CTTCAAATTTTGATGATGAGCACAGTGTCATGACGACGATGTGGCTTCTTGAAGATTTTTACCTGCACATGATCGACCACTGGCCTCTGAAAAAACTCACACAGCTTACTTTCCGTTCGCCATCTTTTCCTATGTCTGATTATGACGACCTTGAGGACGCGTTCGCTGAACACAGAGAGGATGATTCTCCCCTCCCTATACTTCTCAACTTCCTTCTGCACTGTTCGTCGGTCAAGAAGGTTCATTTCATTGATCCCGATATCGCCTCATTAAGAGCTTTGGTGACTGTGTCGCCCGTGAACCATCAGGGTTTCCCCGGCCACACACTTGCCTGTTCCTCGTTGGATTTATTGCATATCGAGACATCCTCTGCCCAGTTCGTTCCCTTGGACGAATTTTCTCGGCACAACGAATCATGGCCCAGCGTTGCTCCTCGTGCAGTTGACACCATTCTACTCGACGTTCTTCCTGGATGTGAATATAAGTTACGGTCGTTCTTGAGCACTTACAACTTGGCGCGGCAAGTCCTAAATAAACGTAATCGCGTGTTTAGAGATTTCTTCTAGGGGATCAATTCGCCCATTTCCTTGCTATTCCTTCATACTCCAAATTATTCACATCAAGTTCGTTTCCCTATTTCATTATTTGTTGAATCCCATCGGACAGATTTAGTTCGAAGTGTAACATAGTCATTATTACGCACGCGCATCTATGGGTATCTGCAGTAACTATGCGGTTGACTTAATTAATTCTAACTATGCAATCCTCTACCTGAATTATCTACATAAATCTGATATAAATCGAGGGTTCTGTCAATACGGACCCCCACCACTAGATACAGTGGAGCACCGAATACCTCAAAGAGAGTTCAGGAATCGATTCGCCATCTCGAATCCAAGGAATGTAGCACCGTTAGCGAATGGGGACCTGTAATCCTCAGTTATAGCAGCAATTAGATAAGAACACAAAGAGTATTAACCTGATCAATGTTGGTCCAAGCCCTCTCAAGAACGCTTTCGGACCCTCACTTCGCCACACCTGTTTTGCACAATCGAGGGAGGAGGCATACTTTCTACCAGTGGTAGGAGTAAAACCATCTGTCTGCATCCGGGATTTTATCATATCAATAGGGTATATTACAGCCCATAGCTATATGCAGATGCCTCGTGAGCTGAAGGTCATCGAAACAAAAGCCAACACTTACAGCATAACCCGCTGCCGCCCCATACAGCACAGCATTCATTGGGCTTAACTCTTCTCTCTTTATTCCCTTTAACCGCATCTCCCGCTGAACAAGTTTTTCGTAAGCGAGGAAGTAAACTCCGTATCCTGTAGCTTCACGAAGGAATGTTACGCCTTGACCTTTGAAGATCCCTCCGATGCCGTGTGCGGTGTAGATCTTTCTCATAGCATCGAACGGGCCGTTATACGGCGGATTGATTGAAGGTTGTGTTTGAAGACCTTGATACACCATAGGCATAAATAACGCAATGAACGATCTTGCAAAACGCGACTCACGGATACGAATATGTTCCACAGGACCGGACACAAAACCGTTGGCAAGCCCTGCTGCAACGCCTGATGCAACCAGCTGACCCGCATTGAGATCTTTGCCTGTCGACTCTCCAATACCGGAAGCGATATTCCGATGAGTGAAGAGACGCTTCATGTACTCTATAACACCAAACTGGATTGAGACACAGACACCGATTCCGAGAAGGGGTGTAAGAGTGCCCTGTTCGAAGAAGTAGCCAGTGAATAACGGAGTTATAGGTAATGGCTATATGAGAAATACCTTGTAGAACGCCAAAGGCCCCTCGTTTTTAAGGATTCCTCCTGCACAGTGCATCATACCAGAGTACATTCCATTCGGGGCTGTTTGCATTCGCTTTCAACGTTCAAATAAAGGAACGTCAGGAGCAGCACGTTGATAACGTCTTTGAACATAAATATTTTCCATACATAAATTTTGAAAAAGCACACTGCTTACCACTTTGACGATGTCGAATGGTTGCCCGACAAGCACTTGAGCAATACCTCCGGCTGTCCCAGCGGTGAGATCCTTAATGGTTTTGGACATAGTGGTGATATAAAGACGGAGGAAAGTTAAAATCGGGAGACAGCGACTTGACGGCTGACTCGAGAGATAGCAATTTTTTAAATCCGTGGGTACGTGATTAGATACGATTTATAATATCTAATCTCAAAGTTAAAATCCTTCAGAATCCTTCCTTCGTTTTCCACTTACACCAGCAGCGTTATGCAAGTAGCGTAGAAAGGTTATAAACCTACGCTATGCTATGAAAGTGCAGACCGGACAAATAAACCAAGGCGCTAAAACGGCTTCAAGTTGACAAAAACGCAAATGAAAATTCATCTATTATAGACAAGTTCCCTCCAACCTTACACAAGTCGTATGAGACAGAGAATGCGCCCTTCGTAGAGTGATCAAGTCAAGAACTTGCCACCATTCGAGACCCAGGAATGAACGATTCTAAGATTGTCATACAACTATCGAATGCCTTTTTCACGAAGGCTAAACAGATTTCCGTTATCCGTACCTCCCTCCTCATTCTCTTCGGCATTATTTATATCTGCAAGTCCGGGCTTCAACGTCACAGGAGAGCATTACGCGATCGCGAGGACTCAAGACCTCTTTCGTCAGAATGAGGACTCAAAGTTTGGTTGGGGAAGATATAGGGTATTGTGGCATCGTCCTCGTCGCGCAAGAGTCGCCGATGTGAGTGTACTGTGTGGGAGAATTTAACTCTTGGATTTGCCTTTACCTTCAGTGGAGAAAGGGGTTGACATATACACACTTGGAAGTGTTTGAAATTTTCCTTAGGCCGTCGAGGTCCTCACATCGAACAAGCTTTCAGCGAACTGTGTTCCTACTTCTGGATAGAACGTGCCAGGGCCCAGGAGATAACATTCAACGTGAAAAACCCATCATTTCTGCGTCCAAAAATAGGAACAACATTTTGAAGTCCGGTGTGGTTAACCGTACCAGGGGCCGCACAGCGAAAGCAATTATGGATCCCAATGCAAAAGGCCAATTGCCCTTGACCTGTCTTGGTTGTATCTCGAGCATATATCTTATAGAGCCAGGGTGTGCGTCTGAAGCCTGATGTTGAATATTGTGGTTGAATGACTTCTGCACTTCCCGTCTTCGGAATTGATTAGTGACGCATTGACATCGACAAAAGCTACGCAAAGGAGAGCGGCAGCCGAGAAAGGACAAAATGAGCGCAAGAAAATAGTAACATCGTGAGTGGGCAACGTGTGGAATGCGAGCGCCAAACGGGACAAAGAAAGTAGAAGTGACAGACCTGACGACGAGTTGACGATGAAAACACGGCGGACACTAAGGGGGCGATGGACAAAAAACGATGGGTAGAATAAAATATTTGAACACCAAGAGACAGTGTGAACATGGCATTACATCTCATCACATAGCCGCAAAGAGAAATAAGAACGAGAGCAACACACAAGCTTGTCGAGATCCATAATTGTAGAATTGCTAACGAGCGATGGAGAAAGCAGTGGTGCTCAGCCTCACTCAGCACTGGAAAAGGAGGGGATGAACTAATTTCATTAATGGGTTAACTTAGTGAAGAATGAAGATTATACTAACCGAACCTAGCATTGGGACTGCATCGAGGGAAATTCTTGTGAGTTCGGTCCGAGGTGAGGCCTATAAGGCCTATCACTCGTGGAAAAAGACACCACTTGACCCTCAGATCATCCAAAACCTACTCCAACGCATCACCAACTTATCAGAGCTTAGCAGACTCCAGTGGGCCCGCCAAAAAACCTCAAATGTGAGCTACAAGATCAGATGAATAGAAGCCAGAGGTGACATCTGGGGACTGTTCGCTATCTAATGAAAAGGTGATAATTCTCAACAGATATGATGGTTTTCTAAAAAGGATTTTACTATGCTTTACATAAAAGGAAGTCAGACGCTTGTCGCTTATTCAGTACAAACTGAAGTGATCCGCCATCTGATTCTTGCATCGCCGTACTTACTATATATTGGCAGCTGCGGCTTTCCGGCGGTGCAGATGAAACCTGCTGAAACACGTTGCGCCCTGTTGCGCCAGGTTGCGCCTCGCGGCTCCTCGCGGCCGTGACCAGTAAAATCTGGAACTCAGGGTGGTCCCGCACTGCCTTTTCTGATAACGGCAATCTTTTGTTGTTGCATTGTGATGGCGATGGCGGCAGTGCTTTGACGTTCAACCAAGTTCAACCCTGCTCATCTTTTTTTCCGTTTCTTCCGATGTTATAACTTATTCAAGTACTCCCACCAGTACTTACTGATCTCTGATCAGCAGGAGGGGCTTGGAAAGGTGAATATGGCATGACTTAACAAGAAATCAATGCCAGACTTACACTATCTGCCATTATAGGGACGATCATACTGGAAAGTGTCTATAGGACTGTCATACTGTAATTTGTTCATCACACCATAACTCAATGGCTCGCGCTCTACCTACGCCGCCGTCTCTACCGACATCTCCTCCGGCAGCTACTCCTCCTCGACCTGTACCTGCTACTCCTCCGCCTCGCATTGCATCTGCTACTCCTCGACCCGCACTACCTCCTCGCACAGCTACTCTTCCTCGACCTATACCTGTTACTCCTCCTCCTAGAATTGCATCTGCTACTCCTCCTCGACCCGCACTACCGACACCACCGACAGCTAATAATACTCCTTCCGGATCATTTAGCAAAAAACGCAACTTCAATCTTCAGCTGCCTACGCCTCCCTTGTCTATTGCATCTCCTCCTACCAGCTCTTTACCTTTACCACCGCTTCCAACGCGTAACGCGCCAGGCCAGCCTTCACGTCCAAAGCACATACTATCTATCGACGTACATAATGCCCAGCCTCATAATACTGGCTTGAGTCTTTCGAATCAAGGTCCCTTTGGTCGTGGCGCAGTGGGTCTCGGGTCAGGCCTACCTCCAATTTCGGCCAGCGTGTTGATGACGCCTGAAAGTTCGACGACACAGAGGCAAAATCTGCAGGCGGCGTTAACTACGGCGTTAGAGCAAATGCAAGTTAACGAAAGAAGGCCTGCGCTGTCGTCTTCTTCGTCAAGCATGACTCTGATTAGTAGTGGCCTTGCATCTAATGGCAGCGACGTTTCAATCACCTCATCTATGTCTGCAGCTACAACTGCGGAATCAGCAGATTGCCGCAGTCTTTCTGATCGCGACCGCGTACTTAACACTGGGCCGCTGCAGGAGGATGATCTCCGAAATCTGGCGGAGTTGGGAATGGGTAACGGGGGGAGTGTGATGAAGGTTCAGCATGCTGCTAGTGGAGTAATCATGGCGAAGAAGGTCTGTTGTTCACCCTCCTTGGACTATCCTTCTTTAATTGAATTTGTACCCAGATCGTTCTCATTGACGCCAAACCATCCATTCGCAAACAGATCTTACGAGAACTGCATATAATCCATACATGCTCTTCGCCATATATCGTTTCCTCCTTCGGCGCCTTTATTTCTGAACCCAATATTTGCATTTGCATGGAATATATGGACAAGGGTTCTTTTGACTCAATCTACAAATCTATCGGACGTTCAAAATTCAACGGTCACTCTACGACTGGGGATGCAGGTGCTGAGGAATCGACTGAAGGCCCAATACCTATTTGTATAGTCAGACAGGCGGCGAAACGAGTTTTAGGGGGATTAGTTTATTTATATGAGGCTATGGGCGTATTGCATCGGGATATTAAGCCAAGCAATATTTTGCTGAACTCGGAAGGTGACTCCTCCTTTCGGAATTTCACCGCGCGAAATTTCCTCTCGAATGAAATGGTTGCTGACGATTCCCTGCTTTTCAGGTCAAGTCAAACTTTGCGACTTCGGCGTGAGTGGCGAGTTAGAAAATAGTGTCGCAAAAACTTTTGTAGGGACAAGCGTATATATGAGTGTGCGTCTTTTATTCTCTCTTGCTTATAAAATAATTGCCTTATGAATGTTTCTTAAACCATAGCCTGAACGGATCCAAGGTTCCGACTATTCAGTCAAGTCGGATGTTTGGAGTTTAGGAATTACCTTGATCGAGCTTGCCCATGGATGTTTCCCGTTCGCCGATACGGAGGTGGATGATAGTCCATTAGACTCAGGCGAGTATATCTTCCCCAACTTCTATTCTCCCCTACTGAATTCGCTTTCCCCCTCAACAGCTGCCCCATCCGCCACACTCTCCCCAACGACGCACGCCAGACGCAGTCGACGTAAGTCAAAAGGGGTTTCGGTTCACGGTGGCGTCGGTACACTTTCCATTCTGGAATTAATGCACCACATCGTACGGGAACTGCCACCGGCGCTAATTACCCCTTCGATACCGCATTCCAAGGATTTTGGTGAGGATATATCGCTCTCTGGATCGAATAAAAATTGACATTCTTATGACTATCGTATACGTCAACTCCACTACAACGCATTCCAACTTTAATCAACGTTCCACTGACCTCGAACAGCGGGGGAGGCTGCGCAATTTGTGGACCATTGTTTACGGAAAAACCCTAGTGAAAGGATGAGTCCAAAGGAGTTATTGGCTATGAGCTGGATGGATGATGAAGGGAGAGAAGATGAGATAGATTTGAGGACGTGGTCCGGAACGCTATGATACTGTGGGGTTGTGTGAACACTGGTACCTCCATACACAGTTTTTTTTCAGGGACTAAGCGGAACATACTACCCATGAGCTTATCGATATTGATATTAACCCCGGTGTAGCTCCCTCGGTGTAGCTCGATGTTTAATATTGTAACAGTGCGAAATCCGCCATGATGAAAGAATTTTCCAGAAAGAGTGGACGAGGTACAGGTGTACATGTGTTCGTTCTTGGTTTGTTCTACCGTTCTTTTGTCGTTAGCTGAAGAGTCGAAAAGACTGAACCTAAGAAAGTGCCAATCTACACACGCTCACGTTGTTTTGAGTTCCTTTCTTACGATCGTGTCCACTCGACAGCGTGTTGAATATTGAGATGAATGAATCAAATAAATTATGTACTCTGGAGGTATTACAGGGCGATTTACGATATACTAAAAGCATAATTTGAACTCTATGTCTTCTTTTTCTTCGCAGGCCTTTTTGCCGCTGAAGCCGACGTTACAGACCCACTCGGTGTTGCAGGCCTCGAAGATGCTATTTCATTTTTTACAATTTCATCCGCGCCGCGTTTCTACAGGCCTGAATCAGTGACTCTGAATAAGTTTAAGGTATGATCTGCGACTGACTTTGCTTTTAGAACCACTTTTCTTTTGTTCTTCCTCTTGTCGAACCTTCTCCTCTGCTTCTGCCTCCCGTTCAATCATCGCCAATAAGGTATTACATCTCCTTCCTAGCTCCGCCGCGCTACGTGATTTGAAGAACCAGTCGAACCGGAAGACGGGAAATTCAGATATATCTCGTTTAATCTTCTCGTAGATTTCAGCGTCGCCAATCCCGCCAAGTCCTGCGCCCCCACTACCCGCCCCCGCTCCGTTGGTACTAGCCGATGAGCCGGAGGAGTTCAACCCATAATGGTACAGTCGACACAAGAGGTACCGGTCCTCCTCCTCTGAATACACCTTTCCCTTCGTAGTCGGGTAGTTCAGCTCAAGTTCTTGCATAGGATACCGTACAGAGTTTATCTTTTGGTCGAGGAGGAACTCTAGATTGGAGCGCTTGTTACGTTTGGCAATTCCTTCAGCGATTCGGACTTCAATACGAGGATATTCTATTTCAAGATAATTGTCGAAGTCAGTCTCGCTTCTTACAGAAAAACTGTTATACACACCGCTCAGTGTCTTCCATTTCCTCTTAAACGTTTTGTAATATTTCTCAACCTCTTCCGCGGTCTTCTCTTGAATGTCGGCTGCGTACACCTCCGCAGGTTGATCCCTGATGATGAAATTTGTAAGACCACGAGTGTTCTGAATAGTTACAGTCCAGCATACCAGCCATATGCTTCTAACCCCTTCACGAACTGCTGGAAATCCCTCCTACTCCAATTTGGAAAGCCGTGTTCGAGGTAAGATTCCTTGAGCGCAATTTCCGAGTCGACAAGAGGCTCCGCTGTGCATTCATTCAGCCCATGTAATAGACAATAGTAAAGCTTGGACTTACCAGTGTCAATGAACTCCTGCTCCTGTTGCCTCTCGATCTCTAGTTCTGCCAGCGTATCTGCAGTATCTTCAGCGGTGGGTTCTCTGACCGTGGCAGGAATTCCATTGAGACGTTTGTGCACAGCAAGTTCGCGCTCTTGTAGCACAGACAGCTCCGGTGGGAAGAATTGAAAGTCTTGACTAGGGTGAGACAGTAAGTCATCTGCCGGGATGAAATTAAGCGTGTTGAGCTTACATAGTGACTTGTTTCGGTGCTTTGGGCAATTTGGGACCTTTCTCTATTTTGCTCGGACCTGCTCGTAATGTGTCTTTGAAGTAGTTATCCACGGAGTAGTTGGATTTGCGCTCCCGCTTGGAGAGGGACAGAAGGTTGAAATTGAGAGCTTTGCGCTATATAAAGAACGTGAGCAAAGGATAAAAGACCGCATCGCGATACATTAGACTCACCCCACTTCGGAAATCCTCTCCTTCCCATTGCTGCACACTCGCATCGCTCTTGAAATTACTCAAATCCTCCAAATTCAGACCTTCATACTTTGAGTTCAGTTCAGACGTCCGTTCCTCTCCCTTTGCGATAATGGCATCAATGTCCAGGTCGTCAGAATCACCGTTGTCTCCGCCGTGAATGATCTTCTCCGCGCCATGTGTGATCATTTCTAAGAGTTCGTCCTTGTTTGCTGCCTTGTCTGCTTATCCGGTCAGAGAAATCTTTCAAGGATCTATCCTGAACATCAGGCTTACTTGTCTGAGCCGCGCCGGAGGGTCCACCTCTGCCTTGTTGGATGACCAACTGATCCAGCCGAAGTTTCTGGGCAGCCCTCTCCAACATTCTCTCTTCAACTGACCCTTCGGTGATGAAGCGGTAGACATAAACTTGCTTCGTTTGCCCTATACGATGAGCACGATCCATAGCTTGAAGATCTGCTTGTGGATTCCTGTCAAAGGCAAGGTCAATGGTCATGTTTGTACAAGGGCAAGCCGGTCGCTAATCATCGGATCGAGCGATACCGATAAGAGAGATGAGAGAGACAACACACCAGTCACTATCATACAACACCACTATATCTGCTGTGGTCAAGTTGATTCCCAATCCACCTGCCCTAGTCGTCAGGAGGAATATGAATTTTTCTGAGCCGGGGGCATTATACTCGTCGATGGCCACAATTCGATCTTCATGTGCGGTTCCACCGTCGATCCGGTTGTATTCTTCAGAATCGTATATGTTAGCAAAAGAGGGTAGCAGAAGATGAACCCAAGCGATGAGAGAGAGCAAACGCACTAAATCCCCTAAAAAGGCAATAATCCTCCAAAATGTCCAACACTCGACTCATTTGAGAGAAAATGAGTACACGCGATCCTTTCGCCTGGGACGAGGAGGCATCAATATCAGGAATATTGCGATAGTGCGTAGTGCGGTTACCTTCATTTTTACCAATAGTCTGTCTAAGATCACCATCTTGCCACTGTTTTCTATGAGATGCTCATCGGTGGTGTAGGGAGGCCCAGGCTCTGCACCGTCAAATAAGTAAGGGTGGCAGGTTACTTTGCGGAGCTACAGACCAGGTTATGAGCAAAAGAATCCTGGCGGATAGTATGAAGCAAATCTTTGAATATACCTGCATAACCAAATTCATCAAGCGTGTTTTCCCTTCCTTCTTTCCAGTCAAACCATTCACAGCGTCAATGTCTTTTTCGAGGACTGAGCGGTACCAGCGGCGCTGCATCGGAGTAAGGGGCACATAGATGTTGATTTCCTTTTCTATGGACAAAGGCACTAGGGTAAACGAAAACAGAAAGAGTACGAGGAGAACGACGCTTACTGGGTAGCAAACCCTTCTCCACATCCGCTTTCACTCTCCTCAACAAGAATGGCCTCAAAATCTTGTGCAATGCTTCAACAACTTTTTGGGATTTCTTTTCTTGGTCTGTTTGCTCCTTTTGCTTTCCCTGAGCTACGCTTTGGTTTTCTCCTTCATTTGGTTTCTGCTCAACTTCAGTGCCATCAACCTCCATCGCGGCAGGGTCTTTTTCAGATGCATTGTTCACAATCGTGTCCGCGGTTGTGATTGTGGCGGCAGTAGGAGCATCGTCCTTGTTCAAGAATGAGTCTAGATCCGAAAAGCTAACAAAAATTTCGGGGGCAATGAAATTCAATAGTGCCCACAGTTCCTCTAACGAGTTCTGCAAGGGTGTTCCTAGGGTATAGTGAGCGACAAGGGGCATTAAGCGGGTGATAATTCAAAATGGCACCTGTGATGAGTAACCTTCCCCTAGATGCAAATGCTCGGACAATCTGAGAAAGAAGTGAGGAAGAGTTTTTTATTCGATGGGCTTCGTCGATGACGATGTACTGGAATGAGAATTTCTTCAACGTTGAACGCTCAATGAGGCAGATTTCATATGAGGTGATGAGGACGTCAAAGGGGAGAGCGAGGCTACCATCTTGTTCTTCTCCTTGGGAAAAAGCGAGGAGCTGATCTTGAATTATGCTTTGTCGTTCGTCTTTGGAACCGGTGAGTATGACCACACGGAAGAATGGAGTCCATTGAGCAAATTCTCGTGCCCAGTTTTGCAATGTGGACTTCGGAACAATGATGAGGTGGGGACCGGGGGTAGAAAGGTGGTGATAAAGGTATCCGAGGAAGGAAATCGTTTGGAGGGTTTTTCCGAGACCCTGAAGAACATTGTCAGTTTGAGTTCAAAGAAGATATTGATACGACGCCAGCCAAATGGAAGAGTGACCAAGGCCGTAACCCACCATTTCATCAGCCAAAATTCCATTCAAGCCATTATGATGCAACGAAATCATCCAATTTAACCCTTGCAGTTGATACGGCCTCATTGTGCCCTCGATGTACGAAGGACTCTCCTCAAAGACCATAGGCATGTCTTCTGCGCCACCAAGCTCCTTCTCCCCATCTTTGAGCAGTTCCTCATCTTCCTCCTTCTCTGACTTACGATGACGTGCACCGCCATTCCCAGCTTTCCCGTTCTTTCCCTTCTTCTTCCCGTTCCCTTTTCCCTGCTGGGCATCGAGTAAGGCAGCGTATTCTGAATCTCTCGCTCGTTTGATATCAACAAAATGTTTGAACAGTTCCGTCTGGCCGAGAAGGTAGGAGTACCGCTTCACTGCGTCGGCCTCTTTAGCTTTGTCCATCTCCACACGTTGATCGGCGAGTTGGTGTTCAGCAGCTTTTGAGGCGCCTTTTCGTCCACCTCCGGTAGATTTCCTTCCCTTAGCTTTAGATTTGCCCTTGCCTTTGGAAGGTACGGGTTCATCTGGCTCAGAGGCCAGCTCATCATCATCGAAGTCAGCTTCGGATTCGCCATCTGCACCAGTAGAAGGCTGTCTAGACACGATGTTGGACGGCACTACGTCCGAGAGGAGCTCGTCGTCAGGCCCGACCGCTGTAAACGTCTGTTTGTCGTTTTTTGTAGATAGTACACGCAAAGTAATCGACAAATCAGGGGTGGAAGGACGCGTCAAAAAGGATTGACTCACGCTCATCGTTAATTCGGCCTATTCGTCTTCGTGATGATTGTTGAGAAAACAAGAGCTAAACTAATAATGCCGCGACAAATGAGCGTAAACGTGACGAACGTGACTGTCACGCGAATGCCACAGCGTACGCCGTCTATGTAACTCTCTAAACATCGGTCGAATAGTTGAATAGGAATTTCGTTAACATTCTGTGCCTCAGTGTCAAGAGCATTCGGACTCTGCATCTCGGGAGACTACATAGGATTATTTTTTCATCATTTCAACAACTCCATGAGAAGAGTTGACCTGGAGCTGACCAAGAACAACCGAAAATTAGCGATCTCATACTGTAAGTGACATACCGGTATACCAACGGGCCTACTGTAGGTAAAGATACTACTCGTGTTATATTGGTGTATATGATCCAAAATGATGGTGGTGCAGAAAGAGGAAGAGGTCGAGGGAGGGGACTCTTGCTATATCTAAGAGATCATTTGACTAGAATCTTACATCCCCTCTGAAACGTGTATGAATCTAGAGGAAGCCAAAGTATGCGTGTAGGGCGAAGAACACTTGCTGAAGTAGATTTGTATACCTCTACTCCACATAAGTACTGGGCGCACACAATTCGAACGGGTCACAAGTGAGTTGTAGACTCACTTGTGTACACACCGCATGTTTCGAGATTTATCCAACTAGTCTACTTTATGCATCGCAATTAAGAGCGAGGTTTAGACGGTTCCTGGACTTCAGTCTTGAGTTTTTTTGATTCAATGAATTTTTCTTCATCTGGAGAAAGAGCAAAAAGAGTTGATTTTTGACGCAAAACCCAACTCCGGATCTTCGATGAAATTGGTTGGACATGACAGATTTAACAAATACTTTGACGTACGGGTTGGAAAACATGGTCGTCGTTTCCAAAATCGTAGAGCAAAACTGCGTAGATCATTATACCTTGACGAGGTATTAGATGCGATAATAGCTGTATAAAACTTTCGTACCAAATATTGATATATTCGAAGCTCTTCCTGCGTATTTGTAGACCCAAGCTGGTCGAAAGTCATTGGACTCTGAAGAAGTCTGATTCCTTCTCTGTGTAGAGGTTGATATGGTGCGTAAAGGCTGTTTAACAAGAAATTTGAACATCCAGTGGCAGAAGGGTGAAAAGCGACAACATGCGTGAGAAAGTTAATCAAAGCTACATAATACATATTCTCACACGCCGGAAGTCATTCGGCACTACTGTCGGAGTAACAAATCCGTTGTTGGCGCCGGCAGTGATACTGCTGGCAAGATTTGCACTGGGGGGACATTCTATGCTTTAAAAAAATCAGAAGATACCACACAAACTCATTGAGGAGCTTCGCAAAGTATGGCTTGATTAAGATAGCCCAATGAGTTATGTCGTGCTGAAGAAATTGCCATATTTGGTATGCTATAACAGCTTTGACATTTCCTTTTATTGTTGTTCAAGTCTATAGACTGCTTACATTAAAGAAGCACTGCGGTTCTCTATAGGGGTAGTCCACCCTCTTCCTCGTATGACAGGTCAACAATGGAGATTGTTGGCCAAGGTTCCTCCTAGTGTACATAGGGCTACTAGTAGGCTATGGCCCTGCAACTAATCATTGAACCATTTGCTTCCTTCATACAAATGATTATTAAAATAAGCATACTCCTTATGCACGTAAATCCTAATGTATTCCATAACCCTTACACATTCAACCCAGATTGATGGTTTGCTGAAGACAGAACGGAGATGATGCTCAATCTCACTCCTTTCAGCCTCGTATATGGTACACGAGCTTACTACATATATAATAACCACTCCAGTACAGAATTAAAGTATGTTCATACATTCTCTCACCCCCTCAAAGCTAAGTTTCAGGTTCAGTCTAGCATGGTGTGAATTATACTTGATTTTCGAAATCTTTTCCAAAAACTTGACATGACGCTGCTTGAACCTGTCAAGTCCATGCCTCGGTGCCCCATTCTGCCACTCGGTATTCCGAGATCTACCGTTTATTGAAATTGTTCTTATTGTTCTTTCTCGCTACACATACCCTCTCATTCTAGTCCCACCTTATTGTCTTTTTCTCTATCCTGCAGGTACTACACAAATAGCTCCTAGTAGTTAGTCTGGCACTCCGCACTGATGCACTGATCCGTAGATATAAATACTGCCTGTACAATACTGTAGTTCCTCAGTTTAATTATCAACTTAGATCCCCTTTCCAACTTGGATTGTCCTCTTAACTTCCTCAACTGGAGACTTCCTCTGTGCTCTTGTCACTCTCTAGTCTTCAGGCTCGTCACCTTGAAGTACTTCTGACTCTGACCTTAGGACTTATAAGTTCTTTGGTTTGCTCCTCATCGCCAGTGATATCATCACTCCAACTTGGCTGCTTCTGGCTCTCTTCCTATTTACTCTCAATCTCCGGGGACTAGTGGCGTAATGGCGGTGTTGTTCATAACTTCACTACTGTCCCATTTGACCCTCCGCCTTTAGACACCTTGTGGCCTCTGGCACGGTTACACAGTGTACATGATCTTAACAGAACCAGAACTAAAGTCAGTATTTTGGTAGTTCATTTGTCCAAACAGTTGATGCGCTGAACAACCCAGGTGAAAGGACTGATTTTTGCCACAGGTTTGAATCCGATTATATTGTCCCGCGTTGGCATTGGGAAGGATACAGGGTCTCTGTTGCAAATGCATCTGAAGCGTCTGTCACCAACAAACAAGCGTGAGTCGTACTGGCTTTTGCCGCCACGGGATAGTAAAAATGACTCGAATGTTTGCCAAGTCACCTTGCTTGTCAAGGTCTATCTGCCACCGACAATTGAAGCAGTTCCTGGTGTCTTTTGTACACATGTACAAGCAAATCACTGATTTCCCACAATAAGCACGCACTATACCAGACTATATACCTGCGCTGTTTGGCCATACTACATAAGACTTCGAAACTTCAAGTTCAGCCTTTTGGTTTCTTGACAACGTGATCACTGGATTTGAATTATGCTAATAGCCTAGCATACTTAATTGAAAGATGAATAGTACTATGTAAGTAGACCCTGAGAAATAATTCAGAGACTTTTGACTTGAGAAATTCATGATCATCTGCATGTACTTAGTGACTCTTCCAGTCCTGAATAAGATAGCTTTGAGCAAGGAAGGTGAGTGCCTCGGAACGAGGCCCTTTTCCAGTACTGTATCAGCACCTACATATAATTTTACGCACTTTTTTTTTGAACTCTTCATTAACCGCAAGTAAGTAAGACTAGTACTAAGGCGCGGGGAGCTGCAGCGACTACCTAGGCTGCCCTAAGACTCTCGCTCGGCTCCGTTCGTCATTCTCGGTCATGATTGTATGTCTGTGTGGGGTGATGTAGCTATAGGTCATGGGGATGTTGTGATATGGTGTTGTAGTGTAATCGGCCTTGCAGGCCTCAAGCATAGAGATAGATAGATAGGGAGAAAGAAGAAAAAGGAAAAGGGAAAGGAAGAACATGCTCCATACTCTGCCTGAAGTTGAGGGAGAAAGACCATCAGGGTAAACCAAGTCCCCATCGCAGGCGTAACCGCGCTGTGGCCTGTATTGGCTCTTACTGGACTTGGGCAGCTGCCAGAGTGCTTCTCCTGCACCCTGAAGCCAAACCCACGCTGTCGAGGAGCGACCTCGATGCACCAATGGTCCCAGGTTTTGTGTGTGCGGGTGAAATGATTGTTGGTTATTCTTCTGCCGTTTCTAGGTCGTCGGAATCTACAACCTCTTCACGCCAGAATTTTACGCACTGAATTCCTAAATTCACAAAAGCAATCTTTTGAATCACTGCCTCATCTCATCAATGTCAATAATCTGAATAAATTCTCAAAGCGATGGAATGAAAATGGCCCCTCTTTCGTACTAGAGATTGCAATCAATACACCTCCTTATACCAAGGTTTTCCACTTGAATCATTCACGTCATCTGCGACTCATGAAAGATCTCTCTAGGGATGAGATCCGAGTTAGGCAATGCTGCATTGCATGGTGGTCCTTGCAACGTTTTGAACTCATTCGTAACTGAGTTACATATTACGATATCTGAGATTCAGAACACTACTTACCTTATGCTGACCTTATGCTGAGCTTGCAACACTGAGGCCCATAGCATGTGCACCTGCTGGAGACAAAAGATCCTTAGCTGTTCGGGAAATTCCGTAGAAAGCCTGGGAGCCTTTGGGGAAATCAGGAGGATTGATACTTTTCAGGAAACACTCCTTTTGTTTCTCAACGTAGGCCTTGTTCATAGGAGTAGTCGGGACAGCTGGAATGTACATCACTGTAAGGTAAAAGAAATCACAACCGTTCAGACCAGAATTGATCGCAGATATTTAAATCGAGACACTCACCTGCCGAATCCTCCTGACCAGTATGGTCCACCTCCACCGAATGAACAACGTCACAATGCCAAAATACGGTGTCTCCAGGCATAACTTTCGGAACAGAGATCATGGTCTTATCAAGCATCAGATGAGGATGGGATTCTGAAGTAGGCCACGGTCCAGCAAAGCCGCCATCTTTGGGGTAAATGCCGGGAAAATCGGCATAGGATATGTCTTTGGGAAATATGTTAGGAACGATAAAGGCGACAAACGGGAGATGCTAATTTGTTTACCGTAACTCCAATTATTTGGATCAAGAATTTCGGCAGAGTGAGCTGATACCAGAGGGCGAAAAAACGGACGCAGAATTATATACGCGTTCGAGAGAAGTACATCGGGAAACACTTTTAGAGTTCCTTCTGTGGGCGCGGTCTCGCTGTAGACCATGAAAAAAGATCAGCAAGATACTAGCTGGACAAAGAGAAGGAAGCTGTACCTCATCGCAAGCCACCCCTGGAAGGTTCTGAACACCGATGCCTGTAGAAAGCTAAGAGACAAAAACACTGTTCAAAGACCAAGACCACGGACTTGATTAGCTCGGTGATACAAGGAAGAACGAGCTTCGAGGCGGCCGTTGAGAGCGTAAGGATCGTGTTTTCGCCAGTTCCCAGAAAGAATGTCGTTGAAGCAAGACCTGAACGCTGAATCTTGCCAGCGCTCAATCGAACCTCCTGTTCCCAATTCAGCACAATATCCAGATACACACAGACTGCTGCGCGTACCATCCACATGAGGCGGAAAAGAAGCCCAACCTCCACCTGGGTGTCTAATACGAAAACGGTCCGCGTAAGTCAGCGGTGTTGATAGATCAACACCTTCCATGGCCTTCTCGGAAGATGCAGATGAGTTTCGATAAAGATTATTTAACCATGTAGATGCTGCTAGGACATTAGGATGCGAGCGGGCTTCGACTTGAGGCTTTGTCCAACTAAAATTGAGAATCGCGAGAGTTCACAAAGTTTCTGTACCAGGTATGAGCTTCACTTACTAAAGTTCAAAGAACTGTTTATTGTTCGCCGGAAAGCCTATCAACGGAAAATAAGTTTCTATCACGTGGAAGACACCCGGAGAACCACACCTGGTACATCGGGATTAACTTTGATGAATTCTTTGAGGGATTCTTGCCAGGCTCTAGCTTCCTTGTCGTCTACAACATCTTTGATTACAACAGTTCCAATTCGACGGATTTCGTCCAGTCTCTCTGGAGGTAGAGATGAAAGTTCGGAAAGATTGACTTGAGGGATGTACTGAAAGATGTTCAGTGACAGCTCTATAAATATCTCTACCACGATATACACACCTCAGAGCCTTTTCTCGAAATGCTTTCGGTCACTTGACTTAATTCATGAATAATTTCCGACCAAGCCTTGGTGATGTGTGTTTGGAATTCAGATCCATAAGAAGACGCAATTTCTCGTTTGAGTTCCGATAGAGTGTTGGTATGGTCGTCGGGGGTAGACATGATGTTACATCCTGTTCGTTCCCGGTCTTATATTTATGCATGCGTATGCCAAGAACCCGTGATTAACACCGCTAAAACCCTTTGATTCCGATGACTGTCAAGAGCGCACTGCCGACGACAAGGATGTTGATAAAGCTGTAACCCAAATATCAGAATGGACCACACATTTAACAGCTTCAATGCAACGACAGCGTCGATCAGAAAGCGTTGACGATGACGATTCATCCAGAAAACGGCACTTATAGATGGTACGATTATTGTCAGGGATTTCGGTGCCATTTATTGAATTTTGGACGTATGTGAAAGTGCGTACTTTGTCTCCAAAGTGAATCCTGCGCAACGATACCCCAATTGCAACAAGCAGGTGTTGATTGCAATTCAAACATTCATAATTCGGTCAGCGTTGTCGATAAACGTATGATATAGAAAATATCTCCAGGATTACAGCGGAAGTAAACAACGTATCAACAATTGCATTGTGAAGCCTCTGGGACCTCGTTCGCCGGTGCAGTTGTGACATCGATTTCTAATAGCCAGGATGAGTTGGATAGCAAGACGAGGGAGAGAAGATATCGTACTAGCGTTGGTGTCTGTTTGATTCTCTTTCTCCATCCCCGGTAATGACATAGCGATCTTCTTAAACAGACTCTTCACATTATGACCAGCCTTTGCCGATGTTTCCATAAACATGATGTTCATGCTGGTCGCCGTTGCAGTAGCTTCTTCAAGAGTCACTTGTCTAAGGGGGTAAGATATTCAATGGCCGCCGCCATGAAGTGAGTGCAGCAAACACACCGCTTATCTGAAAGGTCTGCCTTGTTCCCTACCAGAACAATTATGACATCGTTCCCTCGCTCTGAACGAACATCGTCTATCCATTTTGTTGTTGATAGAAATGATTGTCGGTCTGAGGTTGTGTCAAATGAGTGTCAAGCTGGTCCGGAAGGTGGACGCACTTGTAATATCAAAAACGACGATAGCGACAGACGAATCTCGGATATATGATGGAATGAGGGACCGAAAGCGTTCCTACATGCGGTAAGAGAATTAGCACAGAGTCTATTTGTAAGTAAAAGTGATTACTTACCTGGCCAGCCGTATCCCATAATTGTAACCGCACTGTCCTATCTTCGAGATACATAGTCTTGCTCAAAAAGTCAATGCCGATGGTCGCCTGATACGTGTTATCAAAAGTGTCATACATGAACCTTGAGGAAGCATGAGCACGGTCTGTACTAGTTTATTGAACAAAAGTAGTCGGGAACCTTGTTATAAGACTAGTCTTGCCAACACTTTGATCACCAAGGAGGACAATTTTCGTACGTTTCGGTGGTGAGGAAGAGAAATCGGCAGTCACAGGAGAGGAGTCCATTTGCAATGTGGGTCAAAGTAAGGTCTGAAGGAGAGAAATCGAGAGAAATGCTGGCGTCGTATGCAAGTCGTATGCAGTAACTAATTGAATGACGAGCGTTTAAAAGCTCTCCCGGTTGAACCGTGCCGATACTTTCCTCTTCCTACCTCTACCTCGTACGGCGACGTACTCTTCGAACTTGACAACTAATGGCTGGAGACATGGTTTCCAAGGTTTCACGCTGCTCATAAGTGACCATGGAAAATAGCTCACAAAAAGCTCGAGGAAACGGGAATGCTTTAAATTTTTGTTCTGACGGTCGCTAAAAGTCGCTAAAACGCTTCTGAGAGGGAAGTTTCAGCGAGGGTCCACCTTAGTCTCCCCTAGACAAACATTGACAAGCTTGTGTAGGGTCTACCTCCACTATCATCTAACATCAAAGTACCAGAATACCATGAAATGGTTTTATTTCATCCTTCACAACGAAGGCCAAGGCCTATCCTATCCTCAATGCATATACTAGGCGATGCTAATGTACGATCTGTATCGAGGCCTAAGTCTGACAAGGTACTCACATCGCGTCGTGAATTCTGACCCTACTGCCATTTGCATACCTAAGACCGTTGTGAAGATTTTTCTCTTCGGTCCGATTGTTGAATGACCCAGTGGACCCTGCTCGCTCAGTATGCTGATGTCGACCCGATGCAGCAACAACAATCACCCGCTCAACATCCCGACACATTGTAGCTACGTCAGTGCCTCTCAATTGTCTCAAAGTCTTAATACTGCACCAACTGGTGTCTTCAAGCTGTGGCATGCAGAACACCAAGACTCGTATTAGATTTTTGCAAAATCAGAATGTGAAGTCTTCCGGCAATGTTCTACTATAGCTAGTTGTTACCAATTTCTAGTAAGACTTCAAATTCTTTTTTCTACAAACACCCTGTAATCTTCCCAATGCCAGTAAGGGGATATATAGTCCGATTTGAAGCTTTGGTGAAAATCAGTTCTTTCGCTGGGTTATCGAACGTTAGCTAAATTGCGCGGGGAATGGGCAAGATACCTACTTGGCTTCTGCTTCGAGGAGAGTCATATTGAACTTACGGAATATGTTGCCGAAGATAAGGTATAATTCACACCATGCTAGACTGAATGTAGAGACGAAAGATTAAAGATGAATATGACGGAGAGCTCATGAACGTACTTCAATCCTATGCTGAACGGGGGTATTGGTTGGTATAAGTTGGTACCCATAGAATAAGTATGCCTGCTTACCAGATACGAGGACCTTTGCTAAAAGGAGCGAAATCAAACATCATTGTGCTCGTATCTTGAGTCAGCCATCGTTCCGGGTTGAACGTGTAAGGGTCAGAAAACACATCAGGATTCATGTGCAAGAATGCTGAGCTCATTCCGACGACCGTCTGTTGTTCAAAATAATCAAGGGAACGTTTCACACATATTTCACAACCACGCACGCCCGGAGGAATCTTGTGACCACCAATTTCAGTGGGGGCAGTACCAACGACACGAGGAATATGGTGGATCACTCCAACTGAGAATCGTAGTGCTTCTTTGATAAAAGCAGTCTGAGGGGAAATTTCAGCAAGCGGGATTCAAAGCTGTCCATCACATACCAAATATGGTAGTTTCTCCAGCACCACGTAGCTTAGTGGTTTATCTTCATCGGGCCATGCTTCGCGAAGTTCTTCCACAAGTTTACGACCTATCATCTGATTTTTCAAAGCAAAGAAGGTTCCTACAGTGCAAGCATTGCCAACAGTATCACTGCCGGCACCAACAAGAGTGAACGCTTCATGAACCAGCGTTGTTCGGGAAAGTGCTACTTGATCCTTGGGGTTGAGAAGGTGATGATAGATTGTTTCATGATCAATGGTAGAGAGGGAATCTGGATTGCGCATGAGCCCATCAATCTGCTTCTCGTATCCGGTTTTCGTCTCCACATAGCTTCTAAAACTTGGAAAAAGCCATTGAACGAGTTTTGGAGGGGCTTTTGAGGTCAAAGAGTTGAGAAAAGGAAAATATCTTTGGATCCAGACCCTTTTGCCAAGCTCCCGTACGCCTATCTGTATCGGGTGATCGAAATTTGGGGTAAGGGTATTCGCAGATTCTGCGAAGCAGTATTCAGTGATAATGTCCGTAGTGACGGAGCGGTATGCCATGGACATCTTGACGCTTGAATGCGGAGAAACATAATGTTCTTCAATCAAGGATATGAGTTGATTAATCTGATGAATCAGTGCAATATCTCAGCGAGTGTGAATGTAATGAGACCAACTAGTATACCTTGTTCTGGATAGTAGATTCAAGCGCCAATACCGCTCGACGAGAAAACATTGGTCCCAGTAAACTTCTTCGATCCTTGCATCTTGAGGATCACATATCGAAAGAAGACCTTGAGGAGCGTGGGACATGAAACCGAGATAGTATCCAGGTTCTTTAACCAACGTTGACCCGTGTGTATACATGTCATGATAAGCATGCCGGTCGTTGAAATGCAGCTGTGCATCGTGGTTTTTAAATACCCTTCATCGGACTGAGTGAGTTCAACTGACTATGTTGGGACCGATTCTGATTACAGGTCCTACAGGGATGAAATTGTTAAGATGCGCCGGAGAACTAATCGGAGGCCCACCAAGCTTACCATATACTTTATGAAGTCTTTCGAGCTCTGTAATAAATGCTCCTCCTTTGACAATGTTGAAGTATCCTTCATACCAGTCCGTGAGAGCTGCTATGACTGGTCCAGGAAATGTGCGAAGGGGATGAAAAAGAAGCCTGTACAAAACGAGGGTCCCTATGTAGAAGGAGAAAAAAGAACAGAGGAGGAGATACATTAGGGTGAATGGAGAGATGCAAACAAAAAATGTTGGTATTTATAGTGTCACTTACCTAGGTATTCATATCATAGTTCTTGCGGTAGTTCCATGGCACCATACCGGACCCGTAGTGATGTACTGAATGTTCAGTGATGGTAAGCTTTCAATTGCAAAGTGCGAGCCGACTTCACGCCGGCAAGTCAATCTGGAAAGCGTGTGTTGGAACAATGAACGGAACCGTCTCCCTTTGACTCAATCGTTCTCATACTGACTCTTATTGGTAACACAGATAGAGTATTTGATGATGTACCCGTGTATGGCTGAGTTGTCTACCGTATGGTGCAAGCAACTGGTATTTTCCATCTATTACTTACTACCAGTATTGTCCCGGAACATAGTTCTCGATAAAATTGGCTTTTAATAGAAGGGTAAATTCAACGTGCAGGACCTCGTGGTACCGGTGGTCTGAAACCAACAAGTGCCCAATGAATGATTGCTCTGTATTGAGAAGATAAATTCTCCCAGCGCTTCCTCGTTATTCACCGAACAACGTTGTAACTGTAACTTGCTTTCCGGTGCATTCGGCCACTGAAATGAATTCCAGATCGAGAATTGGCAAAATCAGATTTCCGGACACCATCTAGCTGTAATTGACATCAGACTCTTCGTTCAATTATTCCTAGTGCCAGTAAGGGGTTACTTGAAGCTTTGGCAAAAATCACTAATTTTAATTGTTATTTACAAGTCATGCTTCAAGCTTCGACCAAAATTTTGAGCTTAAATTCAAAAATCAGATATAACGCACACCATGTCAGACTGAACCGGAAATTAGCGTTCTGGGAGAGAAAAAGCATGAACATAAGCTTTCAATTCAAGAGGATACATACGTAATAAATACTCGAGGTCCTTTGCTACTTGAGTGGACCGAGATCCAGCATTATCACTGTGATCCACAGGACCTACAGAAATGAAACCGTTGAGGTGCACTACAAAATGTAAGAGGGCAATAAGCTTACCACATACTTTATGTAGCTTATTGAGCTCAGTGACAAGGGCTCCTCCTTCGATGAGTCCGGTAGTATATCTCATACAAATCAGTAAGAGCCACTAAACTGGTCCAGGAAACGTGGGAAGAGGATGAGAAAGAAGCCTGTAGAAAGCGAAGTAGAAGATACATCAGGGGGATTGAGCGGCATGCACAACATTGAACATTGGTATCTATACTGGCAGGATATATTGCCCGCCCAACGTCAATGAGCACATGCATTTTGGCTATTTTGAATGAATACTCGTGTTGCTGTGAGAGGGAAGAAATATCAGTGTGGAAGGGTGTAATTCATCATTATCTGGATACTGGAGCTCTTTGAGCCCAGAAATACAACAAGCAGTCACCGAGCTGGCAAAGGGATTACAATACCAGGCATTCTTGTTAGTGGTTCAATGGTGCATGAAGGCCTTGCAGTAATGTATAGAACAGAAGACTTTCTGTCATAAAGTACGCAGCCCCTATCATTTTCCCTTTCTCACCGTCTCGACGCCTTTACTTGTACAATACATCATCCCATCGCTGTCAATCTCCATCGATTACTGATCTATCTATTACTGATCCACCTGACCCACCTTCTCTTTCTATCGGCTTCCGCCTCCTTCCTTGCCCCTGAACTGTACAGTATTACATCGTTGTTTCTCGCAGACTAGATTATGTATATATAGCCAACCCTCCACAGCCCGGTCCCTTATCTTGACCTCTCTGTCATTATCTGGGACCAGGTATGTGCTTACTTATTATTACCTATAACTACAATACTCAATATATCTCTGTCATTATCTGGGACCAGTTCGCCTCTGCTCCACTTAGTCACTCCGCCTCATTGACCTGCTTAGTCGCTCCGCCTCACTGCCTGGCTTAGTCACCCTGCTTCCTGCTCCGCTAGTCACTCCGCCTCTGCCGCTTCGTGACAATAGGTCAAGATCCATTACTGCACTGACAGCCTACCGATAAGGTTGTCCTTGCAGGATCCATAGACACCACGTCTTCCCCAGTCCCGCCCGATTCTGAAACACCTGCTGCCAGTATAGACTGCTCCGCACTCCCGCACGCACTTGACCCCAGAGACCAAGCTCACGCCCACAACAACGACGATACTTGGCGCGATTGCCAGTCTCAACCTTGCCCCAACGCCCTTTCCAACTCCATCCGAGAACCACTCACTGTGAGCAATATAACCTTCCTGCCAATTCCCCAACCCCGATTGCCTACTCCCATCATGTCGACTCCTGTCCCGCCTGCCCCAAATACCTCTGCTGAGGATCTCATGGCTCAGCTCATCAGACAAGTAGCCAGCCTTGCTACAGCCATGGAGGAACGCTCATCCTCCAAGTCAAGCATGAACAAACCCAAGGTCTTCAAGGGTAAAGATGGTGCTGAAGCTCGTCGCTTCATGGCTCAGTTCCAAAATTGGGCGTCAGAACAACCGGATCTCGCCAAGAGCCAAGTTAAACTTATCAAGTCCGCCCTGGGCTTCTTCACAGAAAGTGCTGGAGATTGGGCAACTCCCCATCTGCTACACTTCAGTGCAGAGAATCCCCCTTTCGGAGGAAATTGGGATACATTCTTGAAGGAATTTAGCCAGCGGTTTGAACCAATGGACCCAGGTATGGAAGCCTGTAGCGAGATCAAGAACCTCAGACAAAGTAAAGGGCAGACAGTTGCAGAATTTGCCCAGAAGTTCAAGGATATTGGAGATCGGACTGAAATGTCTGATATTGATTTACGGGAACGCTTCTTCACCGCCTTACTTCCGGAGATCCGACAACACCTTATCATCGTAAACATCGCCCAAGGAATCGCTCCGACTTTGAAAGAGGCAATCAAACGAGCCATATCGGTGGATGTCTACCTGCATGATCCCACCATGACCGGCCGAAACACTGGACACGCTCCCGCACACACCGCTCACATTACCCCTGCCGACCCTCACGCCATGGACATTGATGCTACTCACACCAGCACTGGGAATAGCAGGGAGGCCTTCCTTGCCCGTATGCGCGGACGATGTTTTGGTTGTGGAGCTCAAGGCCATGTTAAGCAGAATTGCCCACACAAGGAGACTAACTGCCGATACTGTGGACGCCGGGGACACCTAGAATCCGTCTGTCAGGACAAGTTCATGGGACTTAGTCGCGACCGTGGCCGACGCCAACAACCTCGCCGTCAGCAGATCTCAGCCACGGTGGCACCATTTACCTTATTCCCAAACGAATCAGTTCAGATTGCCGCCTCAATCCCAACACCTGTCGCTGGACCTGCTACACCGAGCCCCGCTAATCAGGACTTCTCCACCCAAATTGGACAAATAAGGGAATTGTTGGACCGTGCTAATGCCATGTCTCCTTCGTCCTCTGGTTTTCAGCAGGGTTTTTAAAGAGGGTACCCGCTCCGGCTGCACCGAGAGTACCCCATAATCAGTTTACTATGTTCGCTACCTCTTCGTATGACTCGCTCCCATCATGTACAATATCATTTATCTGGGAATTAAATTCCAGCTCCCCACATTTCCAAATTCATGCGAAACTAAGAGGAAGGAACCGTAGTATAACAACCGCAGCCATGGTAGACTGTGGAGCTACCGCCCTGTTTTTAAACCAAGACTTTGCCACCAGAAATCACGTAACCTGCGCACCCCTCCATAAACCAATCGATGTATTCAATATTGATGGTACACCTAACCGAGCCGGGCGAATCACCCACTTTGCACGCTTAGCACTCACAGTGGATAACCAGGAGCGATGGATGGATTTCCTGATCACAAACTTAGGAGGAGAGGATATTATTCTCGGACTCCCCTGGTTACGGAAGGTAAATCCAGAGATTGACTGGGAGAAGGGACGACTTTCAGTAAAACCACCCCGGGTACATATAGAGGAAGTAGAAGATGAGCAGACTTCACACCCTCACCTAGTGGCGTCTACTACCGATAGTCCAATCCAGGAACTCTCAAACGAAGGATCCCAACGTGAACCCAATCACACTGAGGCAGACCTAGAGGAGAATGAAATCATAACAGCAACGGAGGAATCCCCAATACACCGAATACGAGCCAATCACAAAACGCGTCGGGCATGGGTGAAAGCGGGGATATTGGAAGAACAAACAGAGGAAGTGTGGTGCTCAGCAGGGTTCACTTATTCTCAACAACTAGCAGAGGAGGCTAACCGCGATAAACCCATTAAAACCTTTGAGGAGATGGTCCCTGAGCAGTACCGAGACTTCAAGAAGGTTTTCTCCGAATCTGCCTCTGAGCGATTACCTGCCCATCAGCCCTGGGATCACGCTATCGATCTTGTACCCGGAGCACCAGCAACCATGCGGACAAAGATCTACCCAATGTCCTTGAACGAGCAGGAGGAACTCGACCGCTTTCTAGAAGAAAACCTACGAAAAGGCTACATCGTTCCCTCGAAGTCACCCATCTCATCTCCAGTCTTCTTCGTGAAGAAGAAGGATGGGAAACTCCGTTTCGTACAGGACTACCGGAAACTGAATGAGTATACTGTGAAGAACCGATACCCTCTCCCATTAGTTGCTGATATCATTAGCCGGCTTCAGGGAGCGCAATATTTCACCAAGTTTGACGTTCGCTGGGGCTACAATAATGTGCGGATTAAGAAGGGGCATGAATGGAAAGGCGCATTTGCAACAACTCGGGGCTTGTTCGAGCCTAAGGTTATGTTCTTCGGTCTCATGAATTCCCCTGCCACATTCCAAGCACTTATGAATGCGATATTTGCTGATCTCATTGCAGCTGGCAAGGTGGCAGTCTACCTAGACGACATCCTTATATTCAGTAACGACCTCAAGGAACACCGACAAGTAGTACGGGAAGTATTAACGCGACTAGAAAAGCACAACCTCTATTTGCGCCCAGAGAAGTGTGAATTTGAACAGCAACAGATCGAATACCTTGGACTTATCATTTCAGAAGGGGAGGTGAGAATGGATCCGGTCAAAGTAGCAGCTGTTCGTGACTGGCCAGTCCCTACCAACCTCCGGGAACTGCGAGGATTTTTGGGGTTTGCAAACTTCTACCGGCGCTTTATCCGAAATTTTGCAAGAATAGCTCGACCTTTGAACGACCTAACCAAGAAGGATACTAGCTTTAACTGGACTGGTACGCAACAGGAGGCATTTGACACCCTTCAAGAGGCCTTCATCTCCGCACCAATCCTTGCTCTATGGACACCAGATCGGCCTACTCGGATTGAGGTAGACGCATCAGGCTTTGCTATGGGAGGCGCCCTCATGCAGAAGCAAGACGATGGTCAGTGGCACCCGGTAGCCTTCAGATCGGCATCCATGCAGCCAGCAGAACGGAACTATGAAATATACGATCGGGAGATGCTTGCCATCATTGAAGCATTGAAGGACTGGAGGAATTTCCTGGAAGGACTTCCACAACCATTCGACATTATCACCGACCACTCCAACCTCGAATTCTGGCGCACAGCACAAGACCTCACCCGTCGACAAGCCCGATGGGCCCTCTATCTATCACGGTTTGATTTTCATATGATCCACCGTCCTGGCCGAGTAAACACCCAAGCTGATGCTCTTTCTCGTATGGCAGTACATCATGTATCAGATAGCGATGACAATCAGCAACAGACCGTCCTTAAACCTGGCCACTTCACCAAAATTGCCGCTTCAATCCTACGGAACCCCCTAGAGGATCATATTCGGAAAGCCTCAGAACGGGAAGCACAAGTACTGGAAGGTCTGGAAACAGTCAAGAAGCACGGGTTACAACGCTTGGCCAATGGGATAGCTGAATGGGAGGAGGACAATGGGTTGGTCTATTACCAGGGCCGGGTATATGTACCAGCAGACGACAATCTACGCACCGAGGTACTCCGTCAATGCCATGATCATCCAACTGCTGGACATCCCGGATTACATGGGACACTTGACCTGGTCAGCACCCACTTCTGGTGGCCAACACTGCGTTCTTTTGTGGAGAAATACGTTGAGGGATGCGAGATTTGCGCCCGCAAGAAGATACAACGGCACCCACGAGCAGTAACTCAACCACTGGATGTACCATCTGGCCTATGGGAAGAGGTAGGGGTCGACCTGATAACACAATTGCCTAACTCCCAGGGATATGACGCAGTCTTGGTCTGTACAGACCTGTATGGAAAACAAATCCATGCTATTCCTTGCACCAGCTCCATTACAGCCGAAGGTGTCGCCGATATCTATTACTGAGAAATCTTCCGTCTCCATGGTCTTCCCCTCCATTTCAAATCCGACCGCGGACCTCAGTTCGCAGCTAAACTCATGCGATCCCTCCTCGCTAGACTGGGAATTAAATCCGACCTAACCTCCGGATATCGTCCTCAGTCCAATGGCCAAACTGAACGCGCAAATCAGGAAGTGGAAAAATACATCCGCCTCTACATGGGACGACGACAAGATGACTGGGCAGAACACCTCTGTAAGACCTGGGTCAAAATAGGTCTTAGGGTAGGTTTTGGTATGTGGAGGTTTATGTTGTAGCGTGCTAGGAGCAGGCTGGAGCTCGAAGGGAGCTACGAGAACCGCGACCGAGGACGGGAATGACCTAGTAGTGGTTGGAACGACGAGAGTGACCCTTGAGGGGTTCCTAGGAGGTCCAGGGAGGTCCCTAATGCGTAGGGAGGTTCGGGACGAGTGCGGGACCGTAAGATATTGCGTAGTAGGAGTTGTACTCGCTAGAACGTCAATATAGAGTCGAGTAGGTAGTTTATGCAACGGGGTCTCGAGGGTGTAAGCTCCCGAGAAGGGATATGCCAGGGAGGGTAGGTCCCTGGGGACTAGGTTGGAGGATGGTCGTCCTCGAGTGTGGGAGGTGGTAACGGAGAAGCAATACGTAGTTCGACGTGAGGGGTAGCTTCGACGTTACCTAGATCGAGGTCCCGAAGCTTACGAAGTAGCTAGGGAGCTCTGGGAGGTTTGGGGAAGAGTAGCTCACCAAGCGGGTAGGCGTTGGGGAGCTTTAGTAATGTTCGAGGGAGCTCGGGGACTCACTCGGAAGGCTTAGACTTGAAGTAAAAGCGTATATTCGATCGTACGGACGATCAGAGAGACAATAGACAGAAGTAGAGAGAAACAGAGGTAGAGAAACAGAGAGTAAAGAGAAATCCGTATGGTTAGCAGGTACAAAGGGACAGGGACTGGACCTATGCAAAAGGGTGTGTGTTCAAAATATACCAAGCTGGGGCTTCAGGACATTGCGGCGTTACTTAAATAGGTACGGGAAGTGAACAAGAGAACATCTGGAGGCATGAGGTAGCTAATCGGAGGGAGGGAGGTAATCGAGATTAATACTTAAAGGGGTTATCGGCTAGAGGGCTTTCGTACGCGTGTCGGGGTGAAGGACGTTTGGGTAGTGGCGTCAGAAATACTTGGGGAGGTGTCTGGTGGTACTTGGGGAGGTGCGGAGGACATACAGGAGGTGGGTAGGACGTATGGTAACGTGTGGTAGTTACTGGGACTGGTCTGGTTGTAGCCAGGGCATGACATTACCCCCCCCTGTAACCCCTTCGCGCCCTCGCGATGGGTAGGCGCGTTTTTCTGGGCAGTCACCTGACAATCACGTGGTACCCAAAAATTTTCTTGTTGAAGTCCTTCCGATCCTTGCTTCTCCCTTTCTTCCACCGCCTCAGTTTTTACGAGTCAAACTCTTCTAACTGCGATGTCTCCCACCCCTACTCGACCTTCTTCACGCACGCCATCTCCGTTGTTACCCCCTCTTACCGCTTTGGGAGAGGTACCTTCCCCGGCTCCTGAATCCGATGGGGAGGTCGAGGCTGATGAGCTAGCTTTTACGATCGAGTCGCCGTCTCGTCCCCAGCTTCAGCTGTTCGAAACGGTCTTCAATACTGGCAAATCGCTGTCGGCCTACTGCCAGGATGACCCCTTATGGCCTATTTTAGCGGAGGTGGCATCTCCCTGTACCAACTGTCTGAAAACCCCAGGAAAATGTAGGGTGTTGCCAAGCTCCCCTCGGTGTATGAACTGCTCGTCCAAGAAGACTTGCAGTCTGGGGAAGATCCTCCGGTATAGATATTTCGCCCGTCGCTGTAATCAAGATCTTGCCTACAGCCGAAGATTCTTAGAGCTCCACGGAACTCCTGCCCATAATTCGACTTGGGGTATTCCATTGACTGTCTGGCGCGAATACGACTCTGCGCTTCATGCGCGTACCTCCTCCACCTCCATCCTTCTGGAGCTGAATATGTTGGACGAGCAGGACGCCGTAGATGCTGACCAGCAAGAGTTGCAGCAATTTCTTACCTTGCAGCGGGACGAAGCAACTGTTGCAGCTAAACGTAAGCGCAATCGTTCCCCTGTGCCTGTGGCTGGTCCCTCCAGCAAGAAGATTCGGTCGGATGCCTCCAAAAAGCGTTCTCGTCGTAAGTCCCCTGCAGTAGAGGTGAATGTAGAGCCTTTCCGTCGCGTTCGGTTGGTGGTCCCACCTGTTCGCTCGGTGGCTCCTGTCCCGCCTGTTCGCTTGGTGGCTCCTACCTCCCCTCCTGTTCCCCCTCCTGCCTCCCCTTCCTTAATGGGGGTACTCCACAGGGATCTGCCGATGCAGGGTCCCAGTGATTTGGTTCGATTGGCGGATGCGGCGGAAGTCCATCCTGGTTTGGTTCAGCAAGCCGGTTCTTCCTCCCCTGCTCGAACACCCATAAAAGGTACAGGGCAGGATCTTCTCTCCTCGACCATGCCTCCCATTCTTCGTCCTGCCCTGGTTCCCCGCAATCCCGCTTCGCACCCTTATCGTGCTGAGAATCAGCGTCTTGCCGCTCGGGTTCGTTTGCTGGAGACTCAGCTTGCTGATTCACAGCGGGAGAATTCCTCCCTGACCTCTGCTCTTCGGGACACCTCGCATGCTCTCGAATCTCGACAACGGGAGGTGGAGCAATTGAGGTCCTCCAGTCAGGAGTTCCTCCAGCGCCAGGAGGAGTACCGTCGCATCATTGACCAGTTTAATACCCTGGATAGGGCTCTTTCGGGACCGTCTGACCAGGTAAGTTGTAGGACTGCAGTCCTCACTCTATCGTTTGTCTAACCTTCCCATTACAGAGTCTTCTAGAGCGTTTCCAAAAGTGGAGGAAGAACTTCGTATCACTCAGAGGGATCGGGATGACGCAACGGGGAAGCTTTCCACTTCCTCCCGTAGGATTTCCGAGTTGACGACTGCTCTGCTGTATCAACACGGTATTACGGATGAGGGCAATGCCCTTTCGACTCGCCAACGTGCTCGTTTGGAGGAGCTTCAGGAGGAGGTCCATCGCACTCGTGGTCGTGCTGCTTTCGTCGAACGTATGATTAAGGAGTATCCCGATGAGGGCTACTACGAGGTGGTCCTCCCTCCTCTCTCACAACTCGAAGGGGACCTCGTCAAGGTTCGGGCGGACCTTCGTCGTGTTGCTACTCTCGCCCACCGCCTCTATCGCTCTGATCCTGCCACCGTACTTCACCATCACAACCGTTACATTGGTGCGATCATTGAAGCAGTCGTTGCCTTCCTTCGTCGTGCTCTGGAAACCGAGGATCCCGACGTTATGGAGCACAACATCCGGCTGGCCTTGGATTATATGCAAACGGCGCGTGGTGTTCATGGGGACCTCCACATACGGTCCATTAGCAGCATCCAATGGTTCTTCAACAATGCTGTCGACCAAGACGAGGGCCTTTACACCCTGATGTTGGAGAACTCCCGTTTCGACAGTGATCGTCCGTTTTTGACTGCTGCTCAACACGCCGGATTCACTAGCCCCCCTCCCGACTCTATGGAACCTCCCCTTCATCGCCGTATGTTGTCTTTGTCAACGGCTCTCCCCCACCGAGGGGGTGCTGGACGGTGGGACGATCTAGTTCCTGCGATCCCCAGTGACGACCAGTTGATGCAGGACTGGGAGCAATTAATGTTGCAGTACATGCACCACATCACCGATACCCCGCTGCCTGTTCCTGATCCCCCAGTTCCCATGTCGTCAACGGGGCCAGTTCCCGAGTCGTCGGTCGAGGCAAATGTAGAACAGTCCCTTGAAGCGCCGATTGTCCAGGTGTCCTCCCCTTCTGGTGGTTCCCATCCTCCAGTCCCCCTGTTCCTGTCGGAGCAGGAGTCGCCGACCTCCCCTTCTCCTCCTCCTCGTTCCCCAGTTCTGCCCCTCCTTTTCGGGTCCGTCGCCAGCCTATCCATCGATCTCACTGGCGATGATGACGAGTTGTATGAGACGGAGGAGTCTTATGCCAGTAGGGTTGATGTGGCGATGGAAGGTACCGAGTTGGCGGTGGGTCAGGGAATCGTCAAGGAGGAGTCGTTGTAGCATTCCTTTTGTAGTTTTAGTCCCATTCCCCCTTTTTGTACTTCTGCTAGATATTATGCTTGCTTGATCTTTTGTTTTTGTGGAGTAATCAAAACCTTCGTCGTATTGTGTGAAACAAATGAGATTGAAATCATGGTGTATTCAGCTCGTGTGAACCTTCCGATGCACGTATCGTTAGTTAGTCGTGAATGTGGGGTTGTCGTCCCCATCGTGTCTTCATTATTCTCGTTCCCCCCTCTACTCCCTTCTACCTTCCCGGTCCCTCCTCCTCATCTTCCCGTGCTTCCCGTTCCAAGGAAGCCCACTGCAGACGCGATGGTTGGCGTTTCCTCGGGTGGTGTTTGTGCCAGCTACGTAGGAGCTCAATCGAGCCCACCATACCTTCCCATCCTACCCAGGAGTTGAACTCGTCATTATACCCTTCCCATTTTACGAGGTATTCCACTTCCTCCGGTCGTCCTTTTTTGGGTTTGGAGTCAAGAATGTCCTCGACAAAATGCTCCGTCTCCCCTTTTATGAAGATTGGGGGAGGCGGGGAGGTCTGGCGTTTGAATTTGTCGTGGAAGTGAGGTTTCAGTCTGTCGACATGGAACACATTGTGGATCTTGTGGAGGTCCCCAGGGAGGTCCAGTCGGTAGGCATGGCTTCCTACTTTCGACAAGATTGTGTAGGGACCTGTCCACTTGTGGTCTAGCTTCTTCATAGGTCGTCTAGTCCTGACGTTCTCCATGTTTAGCCAGACTTGATCACCCTCCTTCCAGTCCGGGGCCTCCTGGCGTTTTTGGTTCGCGTACTTCGCATAGGCCTTGTTAGCTACCCCAATTCGTTCCTGGAGGTACGCATGTAGCTCCTTGAGGTTCGACGCGTACTCATTGACCTCCGCTCCTGCACCTGTTCCAGCGTAATGGACAACCTTGGATGATAACCCTTGTTGGCGAAGAATGGTGAGACACCTGTAGTCGTGTTTGGGGTATTGTTGTATACGAATTCGGCCATTGGTAGGAGGAGGTCCCAGTCGTCTTGGTCGTAGGAGCAATAGATTCGAAGGTACGCTTCCACGGATTGGTTTACTCGTTCCGTTTGTCCATCTGTCTGTGGATGATACGCGGTTGATAGTCGGGACTCGATTCCTAATGCTTTACAGAGCTCCCTCCAGAATTGGGACACAAAGAGGGAGCCCCGGTCTGAAGTTATGTCGGAGGGCATCCCATGCTTTGAGAAGACGTATGTGATGAATAGATTGGCAAAGTCCTCCGCCTTATCCGTCGTATGACAAGGAACATATATGGCTTGTTTGGTGAGTCGGCAGACTACTACGAGGATGGCGTCGTATTTCTCTGGTCCCGCAGTGGCTGGGAGCTGGGTGATGTGATCTAAGGAGATTGAGGACCAAGGTCGTTGACCAATTGGTAACGGGCGGAGGTTCCCGTAAGGTTTGGAGCGGCTGGCTTTGGCTCTCAGACACGAGTGGCAGCTCCGCACGTAGTAGTTCACGTCTTTGGACAGTCCTTTCCAGAAAAACAGCTGGTTTACGAGCTTCTTGGTGCGCTTCTCCCCCGGATGTCCCCTTAGTTTGTGGTCGTGGTACGACTGTAGGACCTCCCTTCGTAGGGTCCCAACGTCTGGGACGTATATACGACCTCCCCTCTTATCAGTCCATCCTCCCAAACGAAAGATTCCTCCTCGTTGCGTGCAATCCTTTTTAGTGCTTCAATTATAGTCGTGTCCTTTGGAGCTTCCCTTACTCGATTCACTAGGAGGTCCTCGTTCATAAGGATGGTAGCGTTCAGTCGTTCTGGAGGTATGAGTACCCGTTCCCTCCCTGCTAAGACCTGGTCCCTTGAAGCTCCCTTCTTTGGATACACGTCTGATCTGCGGGTGAGCGCGTCCGGCTTGGCTCCCAACCTCCCTGGACGATAGTTTATGACAAAATCGTATCCTGAAAGGAGCTCTGCCCACCGGGCTTGTCGTGCTGTTAACTGCTTCGTAGTGGTGAAGTACTGGAGATTGTTATGGTCTGAGTATACTTGGATCTGATGTCGGGATCCTTCGCAGTACGCCCTCCATTGCTTGAAGCAGTCCACGATAGCTAGGAGCTCCTTATCGTATATATCGTAGTTTAGTTCCGCGGAGATCATTGATCGTGCATGGAAGGCGATAGGATGTATCTCCCCCGTTTCGGGATCCAGCTGTGATAGGATCCCTGCTATAGCCAAGTCGGAGGCATCGCATTCAAGGACTACCGGTAGGTCCGGATTGTAATGTCCCAGAACCGGGGCTTCGGAGAATGCTGACTTCAGAAGTTCGAAGGCACTACTACACTGTGATGTCCAGTTCCACACTGAATCTTTTCGGAGGAGCTTCGTGAACACCTTGGTGATCCCCGAGTAGTTGTCTATGAACCTCCTATAGAAGTTTGCGAAACCGAGGAACGCCTGGAGTTCCTTCACCGTCCTTGGTTTTGGCCAGTCGATTACTGCCTTCACTTTCTCTGGGTCCATGGACACGCCCAATGGTGATATGATCACCCCCAAGTACTCGACGGTGTCGACATGGAACGCGCATTTTTCCGGCTTTGCATGGAGGTGGTTCGCCCGTAGTCGTTCAAGGACCTTCCTGACGTGTCCGACATGGGATGCTTCATCGTCTGAGTAGATCAGAATGTCGTCCAAGTAAATTACCACACAAACGTCCACCATGTCGTGAAAGATCTCGTTCATGAAGAATTGAAACGCGGAGGGAGCATTCGTGAGCCCAAAGGGCATTACCAGGTATTCGAAGGACCCATACCGAGTTCGGAATGCAGTCTTCCACTCGTGTCCCTGGGCTACCCTGACGTTGTTGTAACCTGCGCGGAGATCGATCTTTGTGAAGATCTTCGCCTTCCGTAGCTGATCCACTAAGGTTCCTATCAGCGGTAGAGGGTACCTATTCTTCTTCGTAATCTTGTTCAGAGCTCGATAGTCCACGCAGAGTCGCAGGGTACCATCCTTTTTCTTGGCAAACAAGACAGGAGCTCCCGCAGGGGAGCTGGAGGATCGTATGAACCCCTTGCCTAACATCTCATCGATGTACTCCTTGAGGGATTTCAGCTCCTTCTCGGACATGTTGTAGAGCTTCCCTATGGGCGGTATCGCATCCCCTTCTGTCTCGATTTTGATATCGTAGGGTCGGTGAGGAGGTAGCGTTCTTGCTTCTCCAGGTGAGAACACGTCCAGGTAATCCTGGTATTGGACGGGAATGGATTTCTTTAACTCCTCCGTCTCCTGACGCCTCGATTCTTCTTTGTCGAGCTCCCTAACGACCCCTCCTTGTTCCGAACTAGGGTCCCCACTCTCAGGATCCTTTGGTTGCTGCACTCCCTCTGTGGCGCTGCTATCACTCGCCCGGAGCATTTCTTCAGTAGGGGACTCCTCCTTCGTTGGCGATATATGAAGGAAGTACGCTGGGGTTCCCTCCCTCAGTAGACGATCCATCCCAGCAGCTCCTATTAAGCTGATGGGTTTCCCTTGTATGGTTGGGTCCGATTTTCGTTCCACCACATGGGTACCCGCTATGAGCTGCTTTCTCCGGAAGTTGTTGCGCCGTATTGAACCCTTGGGAGTCAGACCAGACCTTGAAGGAATCTTGGGTATGTTCAGGCTTTCGATGTCTAAAGTGGGGAGGTCGGGATAAGGTCCATGCTCCCTCCTTTTCTTCCTCCACCGGACTTTTTGCTTAGCTCCGGGCCAGGAGGAGGATCGTTCCGTGTCCCTACTCTTCCACTTTTGATATGCCTCCTCTGAGTCCTTCGTTGGTTTCGGGGTTACTTTCTCCATAGCGGATCGCCCAGCCTCGAGGATTTCCTCCACCTCTTCTTCCGTGCTTTCGCTCGCGAATGCTAGCCATTCGTTGATCCCCATAAGGATTGGGTCGTCTGGCCCTAGATCTTTGTCCGAGGGGAATAACTTGTGTGGACCTGGTTGACTCGCTTCGTACTCTTCGTCCTTTACTTCCTCTAGTTTCACCCTCGTCCTTGGAGCCCTAAGGGGAGCTTCTGGAGGTTGTTGAGAAGTTTCTGGAGGTGGTTGTGGAGCTTCAGGAGGTCGTTGAGGAGCTTCAGGAGGTGATTGGAGAGTTCCTGCGTGTATTTCTTTGCCGTTTACCCCCCTCCCTAGCTCCTCAGTACCTCCCTCGGCGCCTGGTTGGACAATTTCCGACGCAAGGGCTGCTGAGATTCGAACGTTTCGGTCCTGGAATGTCAGGCAAAGTTCCTTCCAGTCAATTACTGGGTTGTGCATGCGTAGCCACGGCAGTCCTAGCACAATTGGAGCCGTGGGGTGTAATCGAGTTACTAGGAACTCCACCTTGTGTATTGTTCCATCCGCAAAACTGATCTGATCAGTGTAGGTCTGAGTTATCAATCCTGCGGAGGTAGGTTTCCCGTCGAACAGCTCCAAAGGGATACTGTTTGTTAGGTCAACCAAATTTTCTGGGTGTCGCATAGCGACAGTTTTGTCTATGAAGCATCTAGTTGCTCCACTATCCACTAGTGTGGCATATTCTTTGTCTTCATCGAGGTCTGAGAACGGAAATCGTGTAAGGATGATGAAGGAGTTGTAGGATCGGGATGTGAGACGAGCTGGCTGACTCCCCGCGAGTGCAGCTCTTATTATGGTAGGCGAAGGTGTTGCGGGGCTTCGCAGTTCGCCCTGATCTACCTCGAAGCCCCCTGCCCATTTCCCACTTCGTCCAACAGTTCTTGCTCACCTCCCTTTGGTGAGTCTAAGATGTGGACGTTCCATAGATCGTCCATTCCCTCCCGTTCTTCCACCACGATCCCGGCGCGAATCCGTTCTAAAGGACGAGTTGAATCGTCCTTACGACCTCCCCCTTGGTTGGCCGTCCCTCTTCCTCGAGTTGAATCGGCCTTGGAAGCTCTTTCTGAGCTCCCTTGATCCTCCACTGGACGTTCTAACGATTCTGGGTTAGGGCAGTCCTTTGCCCAGTGTTCCTTTCGTCCACAACGCATGCAGAGCTCCTGCCTTCGTCTCCTCCACTTCTCCGCTCTTTCCTCAGGAGTCCATTTCCTCCCAGTGTCGGTAACTCCTGCTCGGAGGACCGCTTCAGTCCATTCTCCTCCATCCCTGCAGTGACAGCAGTCCTCGTCCTCCTCTCGGTTTTCGCTATCGTAACTTTCTCCTTCCCCCCAAGCTGCAGACGCCCTTTGTCGTCCCTCTTTCCAGTTGGGCCTGTTTGGGAACCTCCCTGTCGCTGCTGGTTTCGGATTGGAGGTCCAGACATCAGCTGGATCTCGTTCCCGACGCAAGGGGGACTTGTAAGGAGCTTCCGGTGCTAATTCCAATCCGGGGAAGCGACTCAGCCATCCTTGCAGCGCTTTTTCACCGTGGAGGCTCCTCAAACTCTCCGCTTGCGCACGTACAGCTCCGTCCAACTTCGTGAACACTCGGGTCCACTCGTCGTAGGATCGAGGTTCCTCCCTTCCGGTAACAACCTGTAGAGGCAACCAGGGAGCTACCCCTTTCTTGAGGTATGTTACCAGAGCCTCGTCATTAAACCCGGTCAGAGGAGCGTATTCGTTGAAGCGAATGAAGAAGTTGGCGAAGCTTTCCTCCGGCATCTGCTTCATCCAGGCCAACCTCCTCCTTGCCTCGTCCGCCTCGTCGATGGGTCCGAATTTGGAACCGAACTCTCGTTTAAATTCTGTCCAGTCCTCGAGACAGGTGTACTCCCCCCTCAGTCGTTGCCGATTCAACGTGTCGAAGTGTGAGAGTGCTGCACCAGTGAGATGACTAGCTGCGGAAGCGCACTTGTCCTTTTCCCGAGCATAAATGGTAGGACGCACTCCAAACATCCTTTCCAAACTGAGAACCCACGTCTTCCATGCAGACCGGTCGTCACCTGCGAAGCTTTCGATCTTACCGACGTCGAGCTTCGACTCAATGGTAATCCGATTTTTTTCTTCGTTGCTCTCCCACGTACTTCGTCCCTCGTTGGGAGGTCTAGGGGCTGCCTTACGGTGCCAACCTTGTCTTGGATCGTAGTACCAGGGTTGGTCCGGGTCATAGCGTGTTGGAGGTACGTCAGGAGCTCCAGTGGGGAGCTCTCCTCTGTCCTCCTCTCTCCTTCCACCATTCCTACTCGATTGGTTCTGTTCCCCCTCATTGGAACCTTCCGAATTACTATCACCCGGTCCCCCGGAAGGTGGTGGAGGAGGAGGAGGCGGAGGTGGTGCCCCTCCCCCGCTCCTTCCTCCCTGTTCTCTTTGACCCTGTCCCCCTTGACTCAGAGGTCGTTCTCGATCTCTCGATTGACTAGAAAAATGTGGGGGAGGTACTCTAGGAGGGGGGTTAAAACCGCCTTTGCCTCCTCCCTCGTTTTCCAACGCGTACGCTCCTCCTTCTGGTCTCCCATACTCCCCTAGTTCAGCTCTTTGTACTCGGGCTCCCCACTCGTGAATACGTCGTCGGTCCACACTCGGAGTATCCGGGATCTGTCCTGCTTGTTCTTCCTGGGGGTTTCCATCCCTAGCTCCTATAGGAGTGTTTCGGTTAAAGGATATTGGTTCCGTAGCTTGCCAGCTCCTTGGCTGGGGAACTACAGGAGAAGGACCCCCCCTCGTATATTCTCTCATTACCCTAGGTGCTCGCCCGGATAATCCCGCCGTGTTTCCTGTTTTGGAAAGGGGTCCTCCAGTCGGTACTTCCCCCGCTGTGAATCCTTTCTTTACCTCGCGGAGTTGTTCCTGGAGCGTCTCAATGACCCGAGCCTGTTGTTGGATCATTGCTACCGATTCCTGAGAGCGTGCCGACTCGAACGCCATGCCAGGTCGGTTCATCTGAGCTCCCGTTACAAAGGGAGTTCCAAAAGGAGCTCCCTGCGGGGGTACCGCCTCTTCGTGAACTGCCAACGTTCTTCGTTGGTTCGGACCCCTTTGACTTTCCGTTCCCACTGCCTGAGATTGCATCGATACCGACCCTTGATACGGAATGACTGATGGATTGCTCAGTCTTGGAGGAACGTGTACAGGGTTGGGAGCCAACCGAGCTGTCAGATCTTGTCCGGAGATCCGGGATGAATGTTGTGCGCCATCTATCCTCACCTCACCAAACTGGTATCGCTGCGTCGAGACTGGGGTTAAAGGTTTCGTTTGCAGGTTAACTCTGGGGGGAGGAGTCGCATTTTGAGCCAAGGCATGTACAGTGGGGGAGGTCCCAGAGCGTAACTGGGGGCTCCTCGTGGCCGTGTTACCGGGGTTAAGGAGTTCAGGAACCTCGGTATTCCTGGGCGATGAATGTTTCTGCGCCAGGAAACGACCATCAGATCCATGGAGCTGCCCTTTCTGGTCAAATTGCTCCGGAGGGAACTCCCCTACGCTTTCGAGTTCGCATTGAACCATATACGAGGTTCCCCGATTATCCGCGACCAGTCTGCGACGGAATTCCAAAGCTCTTTCTAGATTCGATCCAGAAAGTTCCTCCGACAGCATCAGAGTGTCTGATTCCGCTAGTAGCGTCCGATGTCGGGTCTCCTGCGAACACAACATCGCTTCAGACTCCTCACTCCTCACCAGAAGCTGGTGCATATGCCTCATGGGCGTGTACGTGTATACCGTCTGTCCGTTACGGACCCGGACGGGACTATCCTGATCAGGCATTGACTCCACTGGGGCCAGGAGGTGAGCCGTGGTGTACCTCCTGCGTCTACGATTTTTTGCAGCGATTGCGTTAGCATCCTCGTTACTTTCCTCATCGATTTTAGCTGCTGCTTCCGCTAGGTTTGCGTTCCGAAGTATTTGGATCGCCTGGTAGTTCGGTATGTTCACCCTCGAAGGGGGAGGTTCAAACCGTACGGCTCCTGATCTGTAGTTAGAGGCTCGGTACAATATACGTAGCCCTGCTTCGCCACAGAATTCCTTCTCCCTTCCATGGGTATGAGGGAGGAGGGGAAGTATTCCCCTCGAGTTTCGGAACGATCGCCCGTAACGTGCCTCTGCCTCTAACAGTTCCAACATCCTCTCTGGGTCCAATAGGACGTTGTACAGCCAGAGAAAATCTGATCGGTTCGCGGGGGTCATCAGCCACTGCTGGGCCTTCTCTGGGAGGTCTATCTCCAGTTGAGTTCCCACTGTTAGGAACTGTACTCGTAGGTCTGAGAATTCGAGACCGTCTCCCAATATTTCGATCCCCATTGACTCCAATACCTCCCTTAGGACCATAGCTACATCCTCCGGGATACACTCCTGAATTCGAATGACGTCTTCCAGACGCAATGTCATTTCGGACAAGGGTTGTACTGGGAAGTTGGTCCTGCTATGGTGTATTGCGTGTGTACGCTCCCAGTTGGGCGTATTCATAGCTGGGCTCTTCAGGAGACTGGAGAGTGAACTTCCTCGTCTCGGGGGAGGAAGGTTAAGGGACTGTACTGGAGGTGTTGGTAACCTCCGAGATGAAGTCCGAGATTGTTCGGATACGGCAGGGGATACCCTCCTCTCTGGAAGTTTCTCCTGTTGTCGTACTGTGAGAGGGTCAGTACTTCCCCCTTGTATCCTTTCGATAGCGGCTACTTGACCGCTGACTCTTCCGCCCGCGTTCGAAGCTGACTCCATATCTAGCTGCGGTATCGGTCCAGGGGGAGGTCCTCTCGTTCCCCAGGTAGGGGAGTATGCGAAACCTCCCATGGGACTACTGGCAGGTTGGGCGTAACCCATGGAGGTAAACCTCCGTTGTGGTGGTCCCATCCCAGGTTCCACTGGAGGGGGCCCCTGAACTTCCGGTTGACGTCCCTCTGGGGTCCGGATGTTGCTGGCGGTTTCATCCCCGAACGACTGTTCTGGGATGGACATCAGGCGTTGACCAGCTGCCACCGTGATGACAGTGGAGCTAGCAGCCTGGTTCGATTTTTGAGCTTGTGTCGTGTTTCCACGAGATAAGGCGCTCTTTTGTTTCTTCAATTCGGTCTTGGAACTAGAAGGTCGTTCCGTTGACGTCGCCGACATTTCGTCGCGACGAGTCCGTTCGGTGACGGGAGAGCTTGGTATAATGTAAGACCTGGGTCAAAATAGGTCTTAGGGTAGGTTTTGGTATGCGGAGGTTTATGTTGTAGCGTGCTAGGAGCAGGCTGGAGCTCGAAGGGAGCTACGAGAACCGCGACCGAGGACGGGAATGACCTAGTAGTGGTTGGAACGACGAGATGGTGACCCTTGAGGGGTTCCTAGGAGGTCCAGGGAGGTCCCTAATGCGTAGGGAGGTTCGGGACGAGTGCGGGACCGTAAGATATTGCGTAGTAGGAGTTGTACTCGCTAGAACGTCAATATAGAGTCGAGTAGGTAGTTTATGCAACGGGGTCTCGAGGGTGTAAGCTCCCGAGAAGGGATATGCCAGGGAGGGTAGGTCCCTGGGGGCTAGGTTGGAGGATGGTCGTCCTCGAGTGTGGGAGGTGGTAACGGAGAAGCAGTACGTAGTTCGTCGTGAGGGGTAGCTTCGACGTTACCTAGATCGAGGTCCCGAAGCTTACGAAGTAGCTAGGGAGCTCTGGGAGGTTTGGGGAAGAGTAGCTTTACCAAGCGGATAGGCGTTGGGGAGCTTTAGTAATGTTCGAGGGAGCTCGGGGACTCACTCGGAAGGCTTAGACTTGAAGTAAAAGCGTATATTCGATCGTACCGACGATCAGAGAGACAATAGACAGAAGTAGAGAGAAACAGAGGTAGAGAAACAGAGAGGAAAGAGAAATCCGTATGGTTAGCAGGTACAAAGGGACAGGGACTGGACCTATGCAAAAGGGTGTGTGTTCAAAATATACCAAGCTGGGGCTTCGGGACATTGAGGCGTTACTTAAATAGGTACGGGAAGTGAACAAGAGAACATCTGGAGGCATGAGGTAGCTAATCGGAGGGAGGGAGGTAATCGAGATTAATACTTAAAGGGGTTATCGGCTAGAGGGCTTTCGTACGCGTGTCGGGATGAAGGACGTTTGGGTAGTGGCGTCAGAAATACTTGGGGAGGTGTCGGGTGATACTTGGGGAGGTGCGGAGGACATACAGGAGGTGGTTAGGACGTATGGCAACGTGTGATGATTACTGGGACTGGTCTGGTTGTAGCCAGGGCATGACAGTCAAAGCTTAGTTGGAATGTATTGAAGTATGTTGGAAGGGTGCGAAGCATGCTCAAGTGTGTGGAAGCTTAGTTTGGATGTGTTGAAGGATGTCGGAGGGGTGTGAAGCATGCTCAAGTGTGTCGAAGCTTAGTTTGGATGTGTTGAAGGATGTCGGAGGGGTGTGAAGCATGCTCAAGTGTGTCGAAGCTTAGTTTGGATGTGTTGAAGGATGTCGGAGGGGTGTGAAGCATGCTCAAGTGTGTCGAAGCTCAGTCTGGATGTGTTGAAGCATGTCGGAAGGGTGCGAAGCATGCTCAAGTGTGTCGAAGCTTAGTTGGGATGTGTTGAAGCATGTCGGAAGGGTGTGAAGCATGCTCAACTATGTTGAAGCTTAGTCTGGATGTGATGAAGCATGTCCGAAGGGTGCAAAGCATGCTGAAGTGTGTCGGGGCTTAGTCTGG
Organism: Lentinula edodes; assembly: GCF_021015755.1. NCBI lineage: Eukaryota > Fungi > Basidiomycota > Agaricomycetes > Agaricales > Omphalotaceae > Lentinula > Lentinula edodes. The sequence goes on from NW_025764307.1 coordinate 156,777, forward strand.
ATGTGTTAAAGGATGTCGGAAGGGTGTGAAGCATGCTCAAGTATGTCAAAGCTTAGTTTGAATGTGTTAAAGGATGTCGGAAGGGTGCGAAGCATGCTCAAGTGTGTCGAAGCTTAGTTGGGATGTGTTGAAGCATGTCAGAAGGGTGCAAAGCTTGGTTTGAATGTGTTGGAGCATGTCGGAGGGGTGTGAAGCATGCTCAAGTGTGTCGAAGCTCAGTCTAGATGTGTTGAAGCATGTCGGAGGGGTGCGAAGCATGCTCAAGTGTGTCGAAGCTCAGTTGGGATGTGTCAAAGTATGTCAGAAGGGTGCGAAGCATGCCCAAGTGTGTCGGAGCTTAGTTTGAATGTGTTGAAGCATGTCGGAAGGGTGTGAAGCATGCTCAAGTGTGTCGAAGCTCAGTCTGGATGTGTTGAAGCATGTCGGAGGGGTGTGATGCATGCTTAAGTGTGTCGAAGCTCAATCGACTTGAGCATGCTTTGTACCCTTCCGACATGCTTCAACATTCAAACTAAGCTCCGACACACTTGGGCATGCTTCGCACCCTTCTGACATGCTTCAACACATTCAAACTAAGCTCCGACACACTTGGGCATGCTTCGCACCCTTCTGACATACTTTGACACATCCCAACTGAGCTTCGACACACTTGAGCATGCTTCGCACCCCTCCGACATGCTTCAACACATCTAGACTGAGCTTCGACACACTTGAGCATGCTTCACACCCTTTCGACATACTTCAATACATTCCAACTAAGCTTCGACACACTTGAGCATGCTTCGCACCCTTCCAACATACTTCAATACATTCCAACTAAGCTTCAACACATCCAGACTGAGCTTCGACACACTTAAGCATGCTTCACACCCCTCCGACATGCTTCAACACATCTAGACTGAGCTTCGACACACTTGAGCATGCTTTGCACCCTTCCGACATGCTTCAACACATCCAGACTGAGCTTCGACACACTTGAGCATGCTTCACACCCCTCCGACATCCTTCAACACATCCAAACTAAGCTTCGACACACTTGAGCATGCTTCACACCCCTCCGACATCCTTCAACACATCCAGACTGAGCTTCGACACACTTGAGCATGCTTCGCACCCCTCCGACATGCTTCAACACATCTGACATGCTTTGAAACATCCAAACTAAGCTTTGACACATTTGAGCATGCTTCATGCTCAAGTCCTAAGCTTTGACAAACTTGAGCATGCTTTGCATCCTTCTGACATGCTTCAACACATTCAAACTAAGCTCCGACACACTTGAGCATGCTTCGCACCCTTCCGCAATGCTTCAACACATCCAAACTGAGCTTCGACACACTTGAGCATGCTTCACACCCCTCCGACATCCTTCAACACATCCAAACTAAGCTTCGACACACTTGAGCATGCTTCACACCCCTCCGACATCCTTCAACACATCCAAACTAAGCTTCGACACACTTGAGCATGCTTCACACCCCTCCGACATCCTTCAACACATCCAGACTGAGCTTCGACACACTTGAGCATGCTTCACACCCCTCCGACATCCTTCAACACATCCAAACTAAGCTTCGACACACTTGAGTATGCTTCACACCCCTCCGACATCCTTCAACACATCCAAACTAAGCTTCGACACACTTGAGTATGCTTCGCACCCTTCCGACATGCTTCAACACATCCAGACTGAGCTTCGACACACTTGAGCATGCTTCACACCCCTCCGACATCCTTCAACACATCCAAACTAAGCTTCGACACACTTGAGCATGCTTCACACCCCTCCGTAATGCTTCAACACATCCAGACTGAGCTTCGACACACTTAAGCATGCTTCACACCCCTCCGACATGCTTCAACACATCTAGACTGAGCTTCGACACACTTGAGCATGCTTTGCACCCTTCCGACATGCTTCAACACATCCAGACTGAGCTTCGACACACTTGAGCATGCTTCACACCCCTCCGACATGCTTCAACACATCTGACATGCTTTGAAACATCCAAACTAAGCTTTGACACATTTGAGCATGCTTCATGCTCAAGTCCTAAGCTTTGACAAACTTGAGCATGCTTTGCATCCTTCTGACATGCTTCAACACATTCAAACTAAGCTCCGACACACTTGAGCATGCTTCGCACCCTTCCGCAATGCTTCAACACATCCAAACTGAGCTTCGACACACTTGAGCATGCTTCACACCCCTCCGACATCCTTCAACACATCCAGACTGAGCTTCGACACACTTGAGCATGCTTCGCACCCCTCCGACATGCTTCAACACATCTGACATGCTTTGAAACATCCAAACTAAGCTTTGACACATTTGAGCATGCTTCATGCTCAAGTCCTAAGCTTTGACAAACTTGAGCATGCTTTGCATCCTTCTGACATGCTTCAACACATTCAAACTAAGCTCCGACACACTTGAGCATGCTTCGCACCCTTCTGCAATGCTTCAACACATCCAAACTGAGCTTCGACACACTTGAGCATGCTTCACACCTCTTTGGACATTCTCCAACATGTGATGCTTTCATCACTCTCCTCATGTCATATAATTATTCTATAAGTTTTTAACTAAATCATTTTATTTTGAGAGCCTTATTTGTTACCCTGTCACATAAGTTCCCAATATGTATTCCATAAGTTCCTCTTCTGTACTACATCAGTATCCTGCAAGTTTCAGATATAAAACCCTACCTATCAAATACTTATCTAGTACTTCATCAGATAATTTTTCCTATAAGTCTTGTGCTATTGTTCTAAAAGTATGTGACCTTATTGAATACTTATAGTTTCCGACAATTCCATTTAAATCCCATAAGTTCCACATTTGTTATTGTTTCTTATGTAAAACTTATGTGACAGGGTTGTCACATTTATCTTCAATAAGTTCTTTCATAAGTCCGCAATCTTATCGGGCTTTCATTTTTCGACAGTATCTTATAAGTTTTCGCTAAGCTGCGCAAACTTATTAGTCATTGCATGCAGTGGTTGTTCTCGTATCATGTCCAACGTTGTGTTCCCTCCTTATGCCTCCAGCCTCTGTGTGCAGGATTCGCACTACGGTTCGAGCTTACAAGGCTTTCGGACACCAAGTAAACCCCGTTCTACAAGACCTCTGGGTCCAAGTCTTCAACACCAATTTAGTCCAGAGTATACGATGGCGATCCACCAATCATCGAGAGGACCGTTTGGCCGTTCTACGTCGAGGCCCTATGAAGGTTTGTTTTGATTTACCGTTCACCCAACCACTGGTCTAATCCTAATTCAGAGAACGATGTGGCAAGAGACGTTCAATACGCTCTTCGTGCTCAAGAACGCGCTAGGATGAGGAAAGCCACATTGGAAAGCAGTACCCACAGCAAAAGAGTGCATAGTGGTTCCTCCTCAATAGCAAAGCCCCAGGTTCTCCCGCCTTCGGATCCTGATGTGGGTCCTGCTACTTTGCTTGATCACTCGTTACTGATACCGATTCCGAAGATGAGCCCAGCCTCAGCCAATGCGGCTACCGACATAGGGTCAAACTTTCAAGAGCCCCGCCATCCAGTCACGAGTGAAAGAGGTGAACTCACTCCATTTCAGTCACTCCATCTGGTTCTTATATGGTGTTCATTTCCAGTTCGCATGCGCAGTTTCAGATTCCCGCGTGTCAAAGACTCGATATCCCTTCCCTACCTTCAAAACCGTCGAAGGAATACACCTCCCCCGTGTCACCGTACCTCGGCTGTGGATGATCTTCCTCCTCCCGTGCCCCAACTACCCCAATTTCGACATACATACCCTCCCGCTGTCGCGACCGAAAACAGTCCTAAGCATATTGTTCCCCTTCCCCGCTTTGACCCATTTTCTCGACCTCGTGCTGATTCTTTGTCGTCCCTCGTGGAAGCTCGGAGCTCAGGGGTTGAGACTCATACGAGCCGCCGTAGTCCATCAACCGTGAGAACCGCTCGTTCGAAACAGGTATCCGCAGTCAGTGACATCTTCTCAAATATCAACCGACAAGCAGCTAGTTTGGGGGTGAAAACTTGTGTATAGAATCAACTTTTATTGTGAATGGAGTATTTGTTGAATCTATTCTGGATTAGATCTTATCATTACATAGACAGACCTTGAAATAATCTTGTAGTTTTGTGCCGTTATGTATGTCATGGACTGGAGATCTTGAAAAACTTTGAAGGAGAACCCAGGTAGAAAAGCAACCTACGCCCAGAGAGGCGACACCGTTGGTGAGTGTGCGTTTCTATAAGGAAGTATTTACTGAGCACGGATACTGCCTGATACTGCTCCTCTCTTACTGAGATCACGGGATCGTGATGATGACGCGAGCTACACGTCGCATCAAGGTTACATTGCATAGAATGTTCCATGACATTGATCCTATGCAACCGCAACCCCCCGCAACGCGAAATGACAGGGTCTACCTTTGCTCTTCTCTTCTCCGACGTCCCCAATGGCTATGTTTCTTTGTGTTAGCACGGTCACGTAACGCGCTGATCATCTTTATTCAGACTTTACTTATATAGTTACTTACATACGTGCATTGAGGTTTCCGGGCGTTTCCCATAAATGTTCTTGATGGTGGCACCAGGGTGGCACCGCGGTTGGCGTTGAAAATGAATATCCGACTGGGATCCCGGATGATTCATTTTGAAATCCGTTTCAAGGCGTTCTCCTTTTCTTTTTCGTGGGCTTCTCTTCACTTTCTCACAGAGTAATTTTTTCGACTTGACTCAGGACCAATAGCGATGGGCCATGGCGAATGCGCCGCTTTCTCCGCCACAGATATAAAAAGCAATTCCTGCTGTTAAGGGTCTAGGTTTCGTCGGAATTGCTCTTTCTTTCCATCTATCAGCGTCCCTTACTTTTTCCTTCCGTTCACTTTGTCCAACCTTGTCCAACACAGTCGCTATGCCCCCTGTGTTCCGTCCCAGACTCACTCGCAGAGAGCCACGATTCCCCACCATCGGCGCGGTGCTAGAAGAGAGTCATCGAATTCGCCAATCCTCCGAATTTATTGAATTACGCCCATCTCATGTGTTCACCGTGAGACATCATCCTTACCGCGACGGTCGAGTACGTTTATCTGAATCTTTCTACAGTCTAGCACCATGCTTAAAATCCCCGCTCCACAGCGTTCGAATGAGCTGGTTGACTATGAAGAAGATATCGAAGAAATCGATGGCGTATTGGTTTATGGGATTCAATCTTCGGTAGACTAGTCTAGTATGATTTCGACAAAATACTGACATGTACAAACCTTCGACTACAGTTCCTCATTCCCGACTGGATTTTTGATGAGGCCACAAACAACGATGTCAGTTTTGCACAATCAACTCCAGAGCCAGGGCCAAGGCCAGAGTCGAAAACCCTTCGGGCAGAGAATGTTCCTTCTCAAAGGGGACAAGTTGTGAAAATTGTCTTGGTATGTCCAGATTGTATATCTGGCTGGGTTTCTTTGAGTGCAACTTGGTCTTCCACTCATCAGGATAAAGCTGTTGCCTTTGCTCGCCGACTGTTCCCAACCACCAGAGCTTCTCGGACCCGGCAGTGAACTTGGCATCCTTTACATACTCAACTCAACTTTTCTTCCATCGAACTAGGTGAGCTACTACTGGTATGGTAGGCATTATTAATGATCTGATTTTTTCCTTCCCTGTAGTTTGCTTGTCACAACTGCTGCTCAATACACTCCTTTTTCAAAAGTACCAATTCGCTCATTATTAAATATCGAAATATTAAACATTTTGGATTTCGCCAGCTGACAGCTGAAGTAACATATATAATAAAATCAAACACGCTGGCAACGAAACGTACATGGGTAGCTTTCGCCGTAGTCCTGTATCGTAGACAAGAGATCAAATTGACTGTCATTTTCGACATCTTCATTACATCCCCAAAATGACTACAAAACTCCTCGGGATCATTCTGCGTCAAGGTCGACGAACGTATCTAGATCACCGATGACCATCAAGCCTTCCTCTGGCGCTCCAGCAGTACGACTACGACTGCGTTTGCGAGATTTTGATGACGAAGGAAGATCTCGATGTCTATCTTGGATGCTAGTGCCTTCGGATGGGTCTGCCTCACCTTGGGCAGTGGCCGCTGACGCTACATGTTCCACAGGTTTTGGCAGGGTAATCTCCGGAGTGGGACCAGAAAAGTCTCGACCTGTCATGCGAGAGAGTGTCTCTATGTCTAGTATATCCAGTGTAAATTTGACAGTTCAGGAGGTCATACCCGAGCACACGTACCAACTGGTATGCTGTTATTCAGGCAATGATTGATACGTGCGGGATTTTTCTTGTCTTCGGCTTTGAATTTGTTCTTGCAAGATTTACGATCTCGGCCAGGCATAACATACGAAATCAGTTCATAGTTTTCGCCATATTGAGAAAGTGCCTGTGTTATGTTAAACCTTGAGAACCAAGACGTATCAGTCGAATCATTCTCACCTCATAGAACAGTTCGGTTTCTTCTGCGCTCCACCTTGTCCCGCGAAGTTTCGTCCCATATGTACTGCTATTGGTGAATTTGGATCTATCACTCTCGATTACATGCGTATAACCACTTGTGTCGTCCTCCATATCGCCCGCACGATCTACAACCAATGATTCTTCGTCAATGATGGTTTCGCCGTTGGGTCCGATCCGCACTTGCACATTAAATCGACTAACGGCAAGCTTCTGCGTATAGTCGAAGGAATCCGGGTCAAGGTTAGCAGCAACAGCAGGGGTCGATGTAGAGGCGGCATTATCAAGAAATGGAGACGGTTGTCTGGAGTGGGATGATTCTGCGGCTGGAACGACAGGCGCAAGATCGGATGTTGTGGGAGCCTCGGGAGGTGTATCTTCATCCTCTGGTTGTCCATACTTCTTTCGTTCCATCATAATCTTCATCCTGGCACGTCTCTCGCGGTTGGATGCCTTCCACGTTACGTGATTGTTGAGAACCTCTTGGGCTTTACTGCTAACGCGACCTTGACCGGTATCGCTGCAAAGCAAAGCCATAGTGACGACAGTGGGATCTATGTTTTCGCCTGGATCAGCGTCAGGATCAAATGGCGGTAGTGACGGGGAGCGAGTTTTTCGACTCCTCTTTCGACGAGTTTTTTGAACGTTGTTCCCATTCACATCATCGCTGCGGGTTGTTTTCGATTTTGAGGCTTGTTTCCTTCGTTTAGCAGGTCGAGGTTCCGCAGTGCCATCTTCATTGTCTGCTGTAGTATTTCTTGCAGAGCGCGGCTTCCTTTTCTTCGTGGCCTCTTTCGGAGTACTTTCAATGGAAGCATCTTCTCCATTTCCGTTCGGGTCTGTGTTTTGCGCCACATTCTCTACAACGGAATTGTCATCCCTCCACTGGGGCGTCTTAACATGACTTTCGACATTGAGTGCCGAGCGTGGAGTAGGAAGTGTGGATGCGTTCTCGGTGACAGAGTTGTGTAAAACGTTGCTTGGTGGTGGGAAATAGCTAGAGGACTGTATCAGAGGTATCATTGGGGTAGGTTGAGGTCGAAGAGGTGGCTGGGAAGGTGTAGGTATAACTGATTGAATACTAGGGGCAAGTGGAGGAGGAAGTGATAATGGAGCCACATGTTGCGAAATGAAGGCAGAGGAAGAAGGCGAGAAGGAGGGGACTGAATTCAGGGCTGGTAGTGGCATCGACGCAGACGGCGCTACAATCGGGACAGCAACTGCTTTTGGTGCTTGAGAATCATCTGAAAAAGTGGAAGCTGCAGCAGCGATTCCATTTCCTGGTAAAGACGCAGGAGCAGTTGAAGAATGTAAAGAGGGACTGCTCTGTTCCTGTTCTACTACCACAGACTGTTGACGAGGGACTGCCCCCTGAGTCGGCGCAGTAGGACGCGATTTTTGGCGGGCTAAAGGCCTAAAAACAGGCCCTCCTTTTTCTGACAATCCGAATTATGACAAGGACATACCCCATGATGGACAAATACTTACGAACGCGGCTGGTCATTGTTCATTAATATTACCAGCGATCATGAAAGTTGCGGATAAAGATAGGCGCACACGTCTTATCTGAGTACAAATATTTAGACGCTGTCATTTATTTAAATAATGTTAGTCCTTTATGAGCAACCCCGATATTCAACTTGAAACTGGCTCAGATAGAGGATGGGAGACCAAGAAGGGTGAGGAGGTGCTCCAGAGTGTTGCAGAAAGGTGCGTAAGTATTTACGGTGTTGGTATTTACCTAAACCCTTTTTCGCCACAGTCATGTTCTTGCCTTTTCCCTTCAACGCTGTGAGCAATCAAGAGCACCTCCTTGAGATGGTACTCAAACTCCTTATAGCAAGAGAGAGATGGCTCACCTCCGTGCTCCCAAAGTTTTCCAGCAAGGTCAAAAAGGGATTTAAGGCTGGATCAGATACTTCATCGCCTCCGCCACACAGTTTGCATCTTCGCGGAAAATGTGAAGTTCAGATTGGTCCTCATATATTCCCAAATACTACGTTCTACGAAGCAATCTATCTCCCTACATATCATTCAAACCAGGGCCTGATTTCGACTTCTTACGCCAGTACCACCCCTTCTGCTCTTGAACCGACCATGGCTACTCCTGCTCTCATAGATCAAATTAATGCCGCTGCCGCGACGAACCCTATCCTGGCATCTCTTCTTCAGCTTGCCAATGCCGGGCAGGCGACTCCAGATCAACTGCACATGCTGAGTATCACTATCCGGTCGTTGGCCGCTAATCCTTTACCTGCGTCGCAATATAGTAGTTTGAACGCTCAGAATTCAAGTGCACTGTCTACCACACCAGAGTCAAACAAGGAATTTGATCTCGTTATTGAATTTGAGGCATCCTCTAACCGCTTCATCTTTCCTCGCGGAACTACAGTGTGCGAGCGTGTATCAGGATCCGAAGACATCGTCGTGACCTCATATATTCAACTGCAGAACAGTAGCTCGATGCAGAAAATAACAGAAGAATCACAAGGGCAGAGCTCAAGTCAATATCGTATGTTAAGGTTGTCTTTGCACGGAGCTTCCGAATCTCTGTGGGATAGTTTGAACCGCTGGGCAGGTGGAGAAGACATCATGAATGCAAATAGGAAAACTTTGAACCAACTTGTTCGTTCATCTTCATTCTTTCTGATCTCCAGACTTCTGATCCTGCTGCAGAAAGGCAAGCAGCCGCGAAAAACCTACCTTGCCTATCGTCTTCCAGAGGGACTACTACTCGATCACATCAAAGCCGTAAGGGTCCATTCCTACTGCACCCACGATTCTAACTGGATATTGATTTTCTAAATAGGCAGTGTCAGCTCCTTACCCCATGAAAGCTCTCAAGCCCCCGGCTTCGCTTCTCAAGTCTAGGCGTATCAGGAAGCCTGTTACAAAGACGCCTCAGGAACTAGAAAGATCTTCACTCGACACTCAAACAAACGCAAAACCACCGCGACGGAAAAGGAGTGCTGCTGAATTGAACGCGGCTTTGGATCTTGCTGCCGCGATCACTGGTGCAGGGAGTGTTGCTAACTATAGCCTGACTCAATCAAGTCATTCTTCTGCTCTTCCTACTCCTTCTGCTCTCACAGATACCTCTACACACGCAGCTCCTCCGCCACCGAAGAAACGAAAACAACGCACAACCTTGAAATCAGAATATCAATCTCAGCCTGCAGCGACTGAAATTAAGTGTAGGTCATGTCAAGCGACTGATGTTCCTCTAATGCTTGGTGGACGTGGGTGTCTATTTCGTACTCGACTTGTTTGGTTTACGTATCTTATTTCTCCCATCTGATTCTCAGGATTCTGTCGTCCTTGTGTCGAAGCAGGTCGGGGAATTGCCGACATCCCCCAATTACCGAACTATACTCGCGCCCCTCAGGCATCAGCTTACACTCCAAAGTATATTCTTCCTCCCCTTCCCCTTCCGCCGATGGCGACTCATCACTTTACGTTGATGGATCCAACTTCTCGTTATCCATCAGCGACAATTTCTGGACCCAGACCCGATGTAGTGGCCAGTTACGCTCTAAACAATATCCACTCAGGAACTCTGGCAACACCTAATCTCACAACGATGACCAATATACCGACAAATCAATCCACTCCTCCGAACGTAGAAAACTAAAGCCTCCGTACATTCAGCTGGCATGCCTTTGGGTCATGATGATGTGTTCATCCCCCATCTTTGCTTCCAAGTTCCTAGATATTAATTTGTTCAAATCGTAGTTGGGTAATTGATTCCATATTCGGAATATTAGTAGAACCAACTCTGGAAATCCTGAATCCTCACGGCGAAAAACTGAATAACGAAACTGAAGATCTCGATATATATCCAGAGAAAACTTCAATGGCCAAAATTGGTCAAACGAGAGTTGTCGACTTGACATCAGTGCTAACAGAATTTTTTCTTCTTCTGTATTGTACCTGAGGGTGCTTGAACTTTGAAATTTGGGTCCACGGTATGTACACCCTATTTCGTCATAAGCTTTTTTTTCTATTTATTTGATGGCGGTATGTCATAGTCTCTTCGGTTCTAGCAAGAAGACGCCTTAAAACAAACTGTTCCAGATAAATTGCATCAGCTCAACTCACTATGTGAAACTAGTGCGAAACTGCCGGCGCATCGCCGGCACTGAAGTAGCCCTACACAGAGCGGGCACCCTTGGTACCCTTGCAAGTACGCCAATGCCGCTTCAGATTATTCATGGATGGATATCGGTTTTTACAAGCATTGCACTGGAATCGTCTGATCTTGTTATGGGCGTTGACATGATCTAGTGACTCAATCAATAATAGGATTGCGAGACTGGAAGGCCACTCACAGTTGTAGTTATGTTTCGCTGTAAACTGGGCCCCGCAGCCCGGTATCGTGCAAAAGAATCTCGATGGGTTTCTCCCTCCGGTGGGATGCGCAATGCGTCGCCGCTCAGCGGCAGCTCGACCCGCAGAAGACCCGACCTTAGTAGGGTCCGTCTGTTCCATTGATGCGTGGGTAGTTCCCGTTTCCGAACCAATATCTTGTACTTCCTCCTTTTCCCACTGTTCTTTGCTGCATTCTGATTCACCAGGCTCGCAGTAGACTAAGTCCTGCATATCAGTGCCAGTGGGAGCATGATCCATACGCTCAAGGGTATCGTCAATGAAACTTTGAGCGTTTGACCAGTTAATGTAAGAGTTACACTCGTCCAAGCTGGTTGAAAAGGAAGGAACGATCCCGAACTCAGGCAAATATGGTGACTCTACATCATAATAAGTGCTTTGCCAACGACTTGTGATGAGTAGGGCTTGTCAAACATGGAGCACGAGCTGCACTAACTTTTCCATTGTGTAGAACCAGAGAGGCTCTACGATCGTGCACGATGGGGTGGGTCAGGTAAAGGAGATAGATTATCTTCGCTGACGGTTTGCTATTTAGTATTTATTTACATCGTGTAACCCTCCAAACGAGTCAGTGTATGAACCATAGAAGTCTTTGTTCCTGATTGGTTCGCCTTCCATTGCTAAAGCTGTGAAAACCTAGTTGAACTTAGGACCCTGCAAATTTTCATCATATGTAGGTCATAAACCGCCCAAATTCAAGTTATACCACAAGCCGTGACTCTCCGGATAGGATATTAATTAAGGTCCTGGCCAAAGCGTGCTTGCGTATCCGAAGATTTCTCAAGCTTAAGATGGATATTTAAAGAAAGTGTTACGAGAAGACACGCGTTGCAAGAAGAAGCGGGAGAAGTTTCGTGTAGAAAGAGACATACAGATATCATACTGTATGCAGTAGGAAGAAGCGATCGTCCTAATTAAGTGGCGAGGAGACGGTGAACCACGAATGAGAACCTGTCCAGAGCCAGGGAATCGGCGTCCAATAAGCTTGAGGTATCAAACTTTAAGAGGGTTTGAAAAAAAGGCAACGTTCACTTAAGTGGCAACATACATACTGTATTGGAAAATTATGAGCAACGGATCTCCCGTTAATGACACACAAGGACCAACATTCTTGTCAGTGAGATGACGTTGAAGACTTTTCTCCAGTCAAGACGCGAGTTGAACTGCAGCGAGAAATGTGAGTAACGTCGGTCAATCAACACCAGCGCCTTTTGACTTACACAAGAAGGAACAAGGACAGGAGTACGCCATATGTGCCGCGTGTATCAAACTTCAGAATACTATCAAATATCCGAGATCCAATGATCCATCTTCGACTTCTTCGAGGTCAGAGCTCATTTCAGCGACCCGGCTCGGTGAAGTCCTGCCAAACGGTCTTCGGAAATGAAAACATACGGTCTCATCCGATCCTAAGTTTCATAGCAACTATCAGAAGAACTTCGTGACTAAAACGTACCCCGCGATTAGAAATCTGCGCTTGCGCACCCGAGTTACTCTCGACACATCCTAAGCGTATGCAACCAAAAGCATCTACTGTTCGTTTTACTTTTCCTTTGATAAATTACCAGCGGCATTTGTCTACCCCTGTTTTTCGAGGAAAGTTAGTTGTAACTTTCAGGATAAGCAGTGCGGTAAGAGCCAAACCCACACCATACAAACTATACGGTACCCGTACACGCACTTCATCGACTTGACCTCCGGTGGAGTTGGAACTAGTGGATTTGATCTACGAGCATTTAATTATACTGTTTGGATTTTTGCGACGATGGTGCCATGCAGCTGAAGCAACGGCGGGAAAGGACCCGTAAGCTATGTATTTGCCGAGTTTCAGATATGGGGTGTTTTATATTCTTTGGGGCTACGTTCTGTGGCCTGATTTTGGAAATTAGAAGTTCTCCTAATCCCCGAGGATTCCAGCAGAAGGGCGCGGACAACGACAACGACTAACCAACCAAGATGTCATCTTAGTATGTTCGACCAGAACCGTACGGAGTGTTGATGTTTGTATTCGAATCGTTTCAGTACAGTGAATGGGGAGAATTTTACAGTGACGAGAGCCTGGAACAATATCGTGATTCGTGATTTGGTTTGTGGAATTCAGGTATGTTCAATCTCAACTTAACACATTGTGAAGAGAAAGGAAAATCATATCAAAGTGGGAACCCAGTTTGGAATTGAATTATATAATACCTGGGTACGTGGGTGGTGACACTGGCTTGAAAAACGCTCTAAAAGTGATTTGAAATCACTCACAAATGTATAAAGCAGTCTGTCCAATATTATCATGAGTTTTCCGACAACGTAGGCCTCACTTAGTTCATACCGCCTCAACCAATCTCAACTCCCCCAACCTTCACGGCGATCCTGATAGGAAACGGAGATATTCCTGTGGCGTTCGTGATAAGTGGAACAGCAGTGCGACCACGATCGGACGAGGTATGCGTGAGCATTGTGTGGATGGCTTTGGTCAAGGTGTTCGAAAGGGCAGCATCGAATTTTTGTCGGTCTTCAAAAAATGAACGAGGGAAATACAGGTGGGATGAAGAATATACCTCTGTCGCGTGGCTGTTGGATTTCCGCATTGATTATCCTGTATTCCAAGCAGTAAGAGGAAGGGGATTAACCAGGAAACCTCGGCAAATAGTCACCACTGTTCCCAAGGTACATCTTCTTCGCCAACGTAGACTTGGAACCAGCTTTTCTTGGGACGTTTTTCAGAGAAAGTTATTATGATCTATGTGGATTTTAGATGGAAACTGAGACTCAAAGTAATTGGTACGAATAATACCTGACCCCGTTTGCTCATCCCTTCCTCGATTCCCTTCCAAAATAATTCTACCTTTTCCTCTACAAGCTGTCCCATCTCGGCGTCTGACACACCTGGCTGTAAGCACATTAGCCTCAAGTCAAATTGAGGAATTATACATACCATAGTCACACCGAACACCTCCCTCGTCGTTGGCTTCACTGTTCCAAATAAGCGGTGAAAAAGAATGGCATCGAGTATGGCGTGAAGAACATCTTTGATGGTGACTCGATCGAGGATCTTGTTGATGCGTCAGTTGAGTTGAAAGCGTAGAGTATAAAGCGTAAAACCGCATCTTACCAAGTCGATGGTGATAGTAGGATATGTGTTCATTTCGCATCGCACCACATGAGTCGAAGATAAGATAAGAGCTTTGCACGTGTTCTTCTTCACTCATCGTGAATCCTGGCTATGAACCTCTATGTCCTGGCGCCCTGTCTCGTACACGAACAGAACATACGTTCTATCCTATGTATCCTGGGTTTCAAGCGCTACAGCCTCATAGCTATTAGGTCTGTTTCAAATCCTCCGGAACGTTGACCGTGTAAATTCACCCACTCTGAAAGCTCACTAGTCATTCTCTGACCTTGTGTGCTCTCCTTTGTCGCCTTCGAGCATCTGGATTAAGAATTTAACGAGGACCCTTTGAGGCTATCAAAATAGCCACCGACGCTCCCTTCTCTGCACAAGATCTTTTCAAATCTTTTCAGATATTGATAAAATCCAAATTGAATTATGGTCTTTCAAGTCATGTATCGCTCAAGGCGGAAATTGCCACAGGATTTGCTTGATTTGACCGCTTCAAAACATTTCTTGGAATATCCTAGCTACGTGGAGAAGTCGTTGAGTCCTTTCTTGACCTTGAGTATGACAACCAGATTATACGATGGAGAACTACCTGTGTAGTGCTTGGCATTCCGGGTCCGACACGATAGTCGCGTTAGCCCAAGGGAACACCAACAAATACCAACTCGTCTAGTATTATTATCCCGCCGATTGTGGACCATGGGCACTATTGGGGATCTTGCAGATACTACTAGTGAGTGACTGAGCAGACGCCATGTAAGTCCACTTGCTGATTCGAGGACCAGAAAGCAGACTATATTCCTCGTGACACTTTCAGCCGAGCTTAAGATGCAACGCTTGAAAAAGTTATCATCAAGTCAGTAAACCAACTGGGCCCTTTCAAAAGCTCGGAGAATGCCATCGGGCTAGAGCAGGGCCAGAGTCTGCTAGAGTACGATGAAATTGCAAGCATTAAAATGTTCCTGCAAATCACCCATACGTCCGTTGATCCAGCGACGTACAGCTTTGAATCTGATCTTGCTGGTTAAGTGGCAGTACCTTTACGGATACCTATCTGTGATACATACTTAGATATTTACATAGGTCCAGGAGATAGATAGATAGATATGTAAATACTTACACAGGTCCAGAAGAAGAATCAGATTTCGAGTAGCGTTGCCGAAGATTGCGTTTATTTACCGGCTGCATGTGTCACTCTTATACACTGACGCGTCATTCATGGCTGTATTCAACTTGCAGTAGAATCTCATGATCACCGCCTCGTCCTTGAATGCGAAAATGACCTAGGCAAGTGACAAATATCGATATCCTTTGATTCTTTCATATTCTTCCTTGATTGGACAATCGATTGTTTCGCTTATCAATATGTCTCTCGTCAGAGTCGTCACTGGATTTGAGTCGGAGACATTATTCACTCGATCTGACAAGGTGCCGCGCACACACGAGGAACCGTTCAAGAAACAATCAATAAATCCTATAAAAGATCAGCAAGGTTTCAGAATAGCCCTCTATCACACCTCATACAACAGATACAATGGTTTCCCAATCGATTAAGCTAGGAGGTTCAGCCTCACATATCTCTGTCGGGCGAGTTGCTGTCAGTCCTCTTTTTTCATCTTGCCTGAGTTCTCGCTGATTAGATTCACTCTTATATTTATATGTTGTAGCACGGCTTGATGAAATTGACGTGCGTACTATGTTCACAGATGCCAATCTTATAATCATTTTCTTTTGACACCTGCGTGTTTGCAGAGCGGTCAGCGACGAGCAAGCTTTCGAGTCCATCAAAGCAGGGGTCGACGCACTACCTGCTGCGACCAAGATGTTTTTGAACGCTGGTAAGAATTAAATTCAAGTACAAATTACCGTCCACCTTATGATGTTTTTCTTCCAAGGTGAATTCTATGACAGGAGCTGGGGCGTCGGAAATTTGCAATTGCTTTCTCGCTTCTTCGAGAAGTACCCAGATTATGCAGAGAAGACATTTCTTTCTGTCAAAGGTGCTATGAAATCGAATGGCAAAGGTTCCATTATGCCGGATTCATCGTGAGTGACACGATCTCACAACTATATCTTCATTCATTATACCTTCACAATTGCATGTAGTGCTGAGAACCTTCGGGCCAGCGTGGACAATTGTCAGAAAGTACTCGGCCCTATCAAGAAGATTGACTTGTACCAGCCGGCCCGAATCGATCCCAAGGTTCCATTTGAGACGATCATGAGCAACTTGATTGCCTTGCGGGACGAAGGTAAATTTGGACATATTGGACTATCTGAATGCAAAGGGAGCACTTTGAGGAAGGCCTATGCTGTAAGTCGCGGTCACTGCCGACTTTCTTTACAATCATTACTCACCGCGCCTCGATTGTGCATAGCTTCATCCTGGTTCCGTGGCTGCCGTCGAAGTCGAAGTCAGCGCATGGGAATACGGACAGCAACAGAAAGATCTTATTGCAGCTGCTACGGAGTTGGGCGTCTCTGTTCTAGCATATTCCCCGTTAGGGAACGGCCTGCTCACGGGAACTATCAAGAGCTCTGCAGATCTCGAAGGTTTGTTATTGTAATCCTTGAGCTCCTTTGCCACATGAGTACTGAACCGAGCTTGTAGAGGGTGACTTCCGCTCTATGCTCGACCGCTTCAAAGAGGACAATATCAAGGCCAACTTGGCTATCGTTGAGGGACTGAAAGCGATCGTAGAGAATAGAAAGCCTGCCATCACTGTAGGGCAACTGTGTATTGCATGGGTAGCATCTCTCGGCCCGACTATGATACCTCTCCCTGGCTCGTCGTGCGTAGCCCACAATCAATGCTTAAATCTTTACTAACTTTACTATTGATAGCAAAGCATCGCGTACTTTGGAAAATCTGGAAGCCGGTGATGTGGAATTGACTAGCGAAGAGATCAAAGCCGTTGAAAAGGTTGTGGCCGACCATCCTGTGGCTGGTGAAAGGTACTTTGGTGGAGCCGCAAATGAACATATGCATCTTTGGGGCTAGTTCTGAATTTGCCAGTGTAATATTATGATGTAGGAAATGTTCAACAGACGGAAAAGGGAATGATAAATCGATTTATTGTACTACGTCAATTTGAATTTGTCGTACTGTTCAACATCTTTGTTCGACTTCAAACTCGTGAAACAATCTGGGCGAGGTGATTACTCTTGATTCTGTGATAGGACCACAACAATCGATTGTGTTTCTCAATATTTGCCTCGTCGGATTTCGCGGAGACGTATAGACTATGTAGTATACGCTCGATCTAACAAAAGGAAGTGTTCGTTATAAAAGCGCAAAAAGATTTCTGAATAGCACTCAACAGGTTCAATTGTTGTCCAGTCGGTTAAACTAGGGGCTCAACCTCTCATATCTCTGTTTGGTAGTACTATCCATTTCTTCTTGGTCTATGGTCACCGGTTACTGACGAGACTGCTGCTTATATGCGGATTTTCCTAGCATGGTTTGATGAGTATGATGTGTGTACACCATAATCAAGAAAAGACAGAATCCTCGTTTGACATCTTTCGGATGGTCGCCTGCGAGGTATTTCGGTGGAGCGGCAAATGCAGCCCTGCATCTTTGGAGTGGAACTTTTTTTACTGGATTCTAATTGTTGGATTTGAAGAATTTCTGTGATGTTGAGCGTACAACATTTAAGATGGAAGACCAGGTAGGAAATAATGAATAATAAATATATTTGTCGTACAAACTGTTACCTATTTCTATTTGAGTCCGACCTTGTAACACCTCTACATGCTTCTACATGCTCATAACAGTTGACCGAAACCAGGAACTTGAATTATAGAGGTACTGCCGTAAAATCGTCTCGCCGCCTGTGGTACAGAAATACCTTGTTCATTCAAACCCCTCCCCAGTTCGTCTTGAAGAATTCCGTGCCCTTGCGTGTTCCGATAGGACTCCAAAGATCATCGTTCTCGACAAGAACTTCTATCGGAGCACATGGCCCTGCTTTGTGACGAGGCCAGTCCTTCTTCTGACACTGGGACTGACAACATGTATTAGTACCGGAGCATACACTTAGAAGAGCATCACTTACCGAACAATATAGTACGAATTTGCAGCGGCTACAGTTCTTCAGCGGGGACGTGATCTGATCCTTTGTCCAGGGATTCATGCACTCTGGATTTGCACAATATGCGCGATCGCCTTTGACCTCCTTGTGGATCTGGGTCATGAGAGCCTCACGTTCCTCGAAGGAGGCGCTGGGGCCTGCCCGACGGTTGAGCAAGAGCCGGATACGAGCAGAAGACTGTTGTGGAGTAGGCTTGTGTTTGTAGTCGAACGTCTTGCGTCTTGCCTTCAGTATGGCTTCGCGATTTGCAACAGCAGATTTCTTATCATGGAGGAAGGGACATTTGCCATCCCAGCAGCCTGCGTGCGCACCAAAATACTTGGGAGGAGTTAATTCAAGTTGCTTGCAGTTGAATCCTGATGAAGGCGTACTCTGCAAGGAATGATACTCTTCGGATATCCCTCTGACTTGAGTCTATTGAAAAGCTTGTTCCAACCTGGGTCTCCTGTGTCTCCGCAAGCGTGATAGTTATAAATGATAGGCCAGAACTCGCTAGCGCAACTACCATGAGTACAGCTCAACACGTTGCCTTCTCTTGTCTCGAAATTGTTCTTGAACATATCATGCCAGATTTCAAGATCTTCCTGTGGCGCTAGTCCGCCAGGGCGCATTTCCAACTTGAATTCTCGGATCGACTCTAACGCAAAATCTGTATACTCCGAAAAGTTAATATCGGAAAGGGGTCGATGGGCAAGTACACCGAGAGTGATGCCAGGGTCACCGACCAAGCGCCCGTTTGCATCAGGGCCGGCGCTGAAAGGAATGGTCAGAATTAATTTCCAGATACTTTGAGAATGTACATATGTGGTATGCAATGAGAGTGGCTTTTTCGAATTTTTACTTACAATCCCTTCGATACACTGACAGAAAATTTCTTCTGCAACGCTGCGCAAAGAGTGTGATAGTATATGAGCTGCTGGGCAGCCTGTTTCTGGCCAAATTCGAAGTCGGTGGTGCCAGGCCTTGGGTTTTGATGAATCCCTCTGGGTCTAATTTTCGGAGCAGACATAGGATGAAGGAACAAACAAAACACAAACGTATATAGATACTATCTTAGACACAGATAGATACTTAAGAGCATGTGACTAAGACATGACTACTTTGAGCGCCACGGGCGCCAAATAAATCATAATTACCTTCTTTCACTTAATACCTCCAGAATACCTCCCGCGACTTGTCCTTGCAACGTCCTCGGATGCAAGAATCTTCTGAAGAAGCAGGACCAAGTAACACCAGCAACCCAAACAAGCCTAACAATTCGACCTCCGCCAATCCGACTTTTCCTTCCCATCCTCATCCTACCCGGATACATTTCCCAAATCCTAATATCAACACCCAGCCTCATATCAACGCCCAGCCTTCAAACACCAACAGCAGAGCGAATGTCAAGACGAGCCTTAATCTTAATAATGCTATAGCAGGAAGCTCGAAGGATACCAGCACGAGTGCTCGACGGAGAGTCGTTTCCGTCGATGCTGGGAACCCGTATGGTTCACTGAGGGGAACTAGGAGCGGACTCGGAGCGACGAGTGGTATGGGTAGGAGAATGCCTACAATGAGTATGGGTGCAACGGGGACCTCTGGACGCCGTGTGGCTTCTTTGGAATCGACGGATAGTAAAGAAAGCCAACCAGATTCTTCGTCGGCAGATTCAGGATGGGGAATGGGTACGTTTTCTGACGAGTATGATTTATGTGAGTAGTCCTAGTCACATCCTCAGAGTCAATGATACTTGTCATTGACTTTAAACTTAATATCATGTAGCTCATGAAGGCAGGTCATTATCCTCGATGAATACCAAATAAATCATACGAATGATTTACACCCGCATAGATCCAAGAATCCTACAAGACGTTCAGCGTGCGTTAAAGCTGAAGCACAGACGTGAGGCTCGAAGAAAATCTGGACAACTTGATGGTCCTGTTCCTGCTCCTGGCACAGGATCTCTGACCATGAATAGGCCATCGTCTCCTCTGAGATCCAGTGTCTTTCCTATTAGTACGAGTCCTACACCCGTCCTAACAACAACAACAGACGTTACTCAACCTTCTTCTACTTCTGCTCCGCTGGCTCCTTCGTCTACAACCACCCCCTCCGCACCTACAGCCTCCCCTATCTCAACTCTCACCGCACCCTCCACAGCAGATATCGACTTCAGTCCATCCACCGGCCCTTCCGTCGTCCGTGTCCGCGTCGATCCTCTTCGACGCCTGCACCCCATACCCCTTTCGAACGACGGTGGTGAAACGTTAGATTGGTCAGGTTCGGGCTCAGTAAACGGGTACGGCTCCGAAGACGAGAAGAGTGAGAAAGCCGAGAAAAGTGAAAAGAGGTGGTCATTGAGCGTGTCGAGGAGGGGCAAGGAGAAGGAGAAGGAAAAGGATAAGGAAAGGGAATTGTTACCAAGTGCGGAAGATTTGAAGAGGTTGGAAGGATTGTATGTCGGTGCGGTGTTCAATTCAAAACCACCTCCGTTTCTCCCTGTTGACCCTTTTCTTTTCTTTTTTTCGTTTGCCAGCCAAGCTTTCTCGGATAAAATCTGCTTCATCCCAATCTACGAGCAAGAAGGTCGCTATCACTGCGGATCAAATCGGTCGACGGTATAACTTGATATATACTTCCCTTTTAACCCCTGGCTCGACTCTACTACCCAACCACCAATCTGATATTACTACTACTTCTGCTTCTGAGACCGATATCAAGGAATTCAACCTTCTCAAGGTATCCAAATGGTACTCCGCGCAAGATCCTCTCGTGCGTTCGTCGTTGGAAAAGGCGGAACCGTTCATCTGGTTAAAGCATCTCGAGAAGAAGCGGAATCTCAAACAACCGAAAGGGGAGGAAGGTCATAAAGATAAAGCAGGAGGGGAGGAAGACAATGTCAAAGAAGATCCTTCTGCTACTACTACTACTCGACTGCCGTGGCATTTATCTGCTTTGATCATGGAAGAATACATCCTCGCTCAGAGCGCTAAGAATCATTCCCACTTCCCTGCTTTTCCCGTACGAAACAT
Organism: Lentinula edodes; assembly: GCF_021015755.1. Taxonomy (NCBI): domain Eukaryota; kingdom Fungi; phylum Basidiomycota; class Agaricomycetes; order Agaricales; family Omphalotaceae; genus Lentinula; species Lentinula edodes. The sequence continues at coordinate 177,865 of NW_025764307.1, forward strand.
CCCCCATCTTCAACCTCCGCTCAAACCCATAAACCCCAACCCTTATGCTGCTCGCTCCATGCGCTCTATACCCGAACATCCTTCGTCTCCCGATTCTGCTACCCATACTCATGATTTCGGTAAAGATTACGTCCTGGGTACTAACATGCCATCACCTCCGGACGACGGAGGAGGGGGAGGTACCGGGAGTCTCAATGACTTGCTACCCCCGTTCATACCTTCCGGGTATTCCACTCCTTCCGCATACTCCGCATATTCACCCCCTTCCGTATATTCGAATTATTCCCCTCCTTCAACTTATTCCACACATTCTGCTCCTTCTCAATCTCAACAATCCCGTTCTGCTCCTTACACACCTCGCACACCTTACACTCCCTATAGCCCCTACACACTTTTGAACAACAACAACAACAACAACCCATCCACATCTCCACCGTCGCCGCAACACGGTCGGATCTCCTTCGAACCTCTACTCGATCCCCCGTCTTTCATCAATCGCCCCTCGAATGAATCACGACGGAGTCTCGAATCGACGTTTAGTAGTATATTCAGCTCCGGAGGAGGAGTAGGTAATACCAACACCAACACCAACACCCCAGCTCCAGGCGGCGCAGTATTCTCCTCCCCCGCAAGCAGCCGAAGCCGACTACATATTCGAGATAGTTTCGGGTTGAGAAAACCCAGATCGACGACGACGGCGGCGGCGGTGAATGCTAATGATAGCGATGACGGGAACGGGTATGGATCGTCCGCGAGGAATTCGGCTACAGAGCAAAGTGACAATGGGGGAGGGGATAGAGGAGAGGAGTCGTTTATCCATGTGGAATCTGAGGAACCGGAGACCGCTACTCCTGCTCCGGGTGTGGTATCACCTACCGGCAATGGTGGTTCAGGCGTAGTAGGTCCGGGTTCGTCTGGTGCTGTGAACGTTGTTGGTGCGACTGTTTCTCCGAATGCTGTTGGTTCGAACTTTAATTCGCATACAGCATTACGGGCAAACGCAAACACCCGTAACCTCCGCCCTCTCCGTCCACTCCGAAATAGGAATTCGTTACCCACAACCGAAGAAGACCGGATAACGTTAGCGATAGAACGAAAACGGAAACAAGAAGCGGAGGAGGCGAGGGAAGATATGGAGTATGAGTTGAAGGCACAGTACGTTTTTCTGTTCTTCTTTTTTGATTTTTGATTTTTGATTTTTTTCTTTCTTGTTTCCTTTTTGGGTTTTGGGTTTCCCCTTTCCCCTTTTTCCTTCGCATTGCTGTTTTCGGTTTTCGGTTTTCGGTTTTCATTTCTGCGTTCGTGTTCGTTTTTTTCCCATGTTCTTCTCGTTCCTTCTGTCTTTCCCTTTCCCTTTCCTTTTTCCTTTTTCATCCCCCTTCTGTTTTCCTTTTTCATTTCTTTCCTATCTTTCCTATGTTGTTTTTTGTTTGTTCTTTCCATATTTCCTTTCTGGGGCTCATTTTTTTGTTTGTTCCTTGACACCGTGTTGCTCACCCTCACCCTCACACTCACCCTCACATTCACACTCACAATCAACTAAACCCAACTCAACTAAACCCAACCCAACTAAACCCACCCCAATCTCTTGTCTAGACTCGTCGCCTCATGCAAGGACTCCAACGCCCACATCCGGTCCGTGCTCAACCACATTGCGCAACACATGCGTGAATACGAGATGTGTCAGGCTAGTTTCATCGCAGGAGAAAGTCAGAAAGGCGCCGGAGGCAGTAGTCATGGTGGTCATGGTGGTCACGGTGCCGTAGCAGGAGCAGGAGGAGGAGGAGGAAGAGGAGGAGGAGGAGGGTTTGGATACACGGCTATTTCGCCGGAACTCTTCGAAGCATTCAGCCACGACCCAGCGAACGTGACGAGCTCGACGAAGAGACTCAAGACCTATCGCGCGGTAGACGATATCCATCATCGGCTGACCAGGCAGAGGGCGGTGTTTGCGGAGTTTTTAGCGCAAAATAGTAAGGATAGTGGATCCGATGGGCCGGAGACACAAGATATCCTTCAAGCCCCTATTGAGGACTTGATGAGGACGTTGAAGAAATTGGAGCATCATAGATTGGATGTTGTTAATCGGGAGAAAGAGGTTTCGGAGATGTTGAGAGAGACACAGGTGGTTCATGCGGAGGTTAAGAAGGAGTATAATAGTACGCTGGCGCATACGAGTGTTGTTTATCCCGAGGTGAGTTTTTAACAACTGCTATCTCGTTCGAATATCTTACCCTGTCGCGTTTTTCCAGCTCTCCCAAATCGTCGCTCTCGAAGAAAGCTACAAAGACCAATACCAACACCTCTGGGACATCGGGATGGACGCTCTCACCTTCATCCTCGACTCCGTCACCCCCTTCTGGCGGAGCTACGGCAAACTCATCGGCGACGACGTCCAAGACTTCCTCATCGTCCCTCTCTACCGGAACGAATACACCGGCGAAGCCAAGCGCTACCCCATCCCCCGTCTGCCCGTGCGCTCCTTCCGGCACTGGGGGGGCTGTTTGGGTTTTTCGCGGTGTCGGTGGGGGTGGTGGTGGTGCAGGCGCGGGCGGCGGTGGGGTGTGTGGGGAATTATAGGCTGGAGGGGTGGTTGGAGGAGGGGGGGTTAAGGTGGGTGAGGTGGGGGGTGCTGATTCCGGTGTTTTGGGTGGGGATTTTGGGGCAGTGGTTAGCGGTGATTGGGGAGGCGGCGGTGGTGGTGATGCAGGTGGGGACGGTGATGTGGTGGGTTGGGTGGTTGGTTGGGGTGTTTGATTGATTGATTGATGTTTTTTGGGTTGGGTTGGGTTTGGGTTTTTTAGTGTTTTTATATTTTTATGTGTTTTCTTTTTTTTTTTCCTTCTTTGGTACTACAGTACACTCATCTCCTCTCTTTCATCGGAAGTTTGAAATAAAACGCATTTTGTAAAAATTATACGTCTTCATTCGCATGGATATCGATACCTCCTACAGGCCACAATACATTCCCTTTTTTCCACTTTTCAGCTTTGAACTTGTATTATAAAGACACATTTGATCCATGAAAGAAACAGGGTGCAATACCGTACCAGTTCTGGGTTTTGTATATATACATACATGTCCCAGACTCTGAAAACATAAATATTCACAACACCAAAAAACACAGAAAACACCACAAAAAGTTCCTCTTCATGGACGCTCGATTCCGACACGGGGAATCGAACCCCGGGCTATCGCGCTTTCAGTTTCCGTCACGTTACGCTTCGTGGTTTGATGAGAGGCGATAATGTTAGCCACTACACCATATCGGAATAGGTTTTGGGTGAGGGAATGGGAGCAAGAAGGTGGGGATGAGGGTGATGAGGATGATGGTGAGGATGATCCCAAACGATGAGAGAGTTATGGAGTAAACAAGCAAAGGTATCGAAATTCGAATGCCCTCCACCAGTCTATCCCCTACATCGAGCACCAGTCCATCCCATATATCGAGCAGACATCGAGCACCACACAGAGTTGGAATTCTTTCGGTCATTTGAAGTCTGTAGCGACCTGTAGGAGGTGGACTGTTCCTGATATGGAATGAGATGAGATGAGGCCTAGGTGAAGCGTTGAGGGTTGAGTAAACTCAGCTTTGACTATGGAGTGGGAAGTTCTTAGTTTTGGCTTGGAATGAAGAGTGACGATCTGTTTTGAAGATAAGGCGTGGAATGACGACGCGGGAATAAAGCTAAAAAGTGACTGATGTCATCACTAACATGGGATATAACAGGCGCTGTTCTTCTCTTCCACCAACCACGATGACGCATCCAACGATCTCCGAGCTCGTGCAGTCCCCAACGACGATCAGCAGCGAATACGCACGGGATCCTACTGAAGAACCCGGGAAGATCGCAAAACGATTGTACCAGCACCTCACCCAAACTCCACCCCCACCTTCCATTCAAGGCAACTTCGGCCCCATCTCCCCCAGTCCCCTCTTCCACTCCATCTACCAATCGATATTAGAGAAGCTCGCAGCGTCGGGTGATGCATTAGCCGGAATGGTATCGCCCCCGCTCATCGCAACGTCCGGCGTCGTCCCGCTCACGATCATCGCGCCTCTTCCTGATATCGTGAAACACATGTCGAACTGCATCGTGCGCGCGCAGAAGGAGGTGTTTCTCGCTACGAATTTTTGGATTAGTAGTGATACGTCGAGGATTGTTACTGATGCTTTTAGGGAGCTTAATCGTCGAGTTGGGGAGCGTGGGGGGGAGAAGGTGGTGGTGAAACTGTTGTATGATAGAGGAAATGTGAAACAAGCGATTACGCATCATCAGCATGTACCTCCAGCTACGTATACTGGACCGAAAGTGAATTTACCTGCACCAGAGGAGATCCCGAACATCGATATGCAAGTGGTGAACTACCACGTCCCCCTCGTCGGGACGTTCCACTCCAAATTCATGGTCGTCGACCGCGAGGTGGCGTTGTTGATGTCGAACAACATCCAGGACAACGATAACCTCGAGATGTGTGTGAGGCTGGAAGGCCCCGTCGTGGATTCGCTGTATGATGTGTGTTTGGCGTCGTGGAGTACGACGCTTGACCCACCGCTTCCGTGTAGGGATACTCCGGCGTCGGGGAAGCCGTTGCCGTCGTATGCTGACCCCGAGTTCCTCGCACTATTCACATCCGATTCTACCACTGAATCCGTTTCACTCCCGTCTGTCGTCCAAGCCGGGCATGAGTCCCTTGATCTTCCAGAACACCTCCCAGGGGACCCGCATTACGACTCGACAATCGCAGGTGAGATCCGGCGGATCCAAGCCTCGTATGCACCGAAATCAGGAGAAACACATCTCCAGGCTGTGGCTCGCCATTTTAACGTAACTCCTGCGCAGAAAGCTGACGGGGGTGTGCAACCGAGTGCTCCGGAACCGGCGGGGGACTCGTTAGTCCCGTTCGCGGAGATGACGCCGTATATCCCACTTCCTCCATCTGCGTTCCCTGGTCCTAATCCCACTTCCACCCACACTCTCACTCCGATCCCGATGCTCATAGCCTCCCGTGCCCCCCTCGGCTCTCCCACGTTCTCCGTCCCCCACGCAGTGCGGTACCCCCAGAACGTCGCGTTCCTCGAAGCGGTACGGGGAGCAAAAGAGACAATATTCATCCAGACGCCGAATTTGAACGCGGAGCCGCTGTTGCCGGAGTTGGTGGCGGCGGTGAGGAGGGGGGTGGAGGTGGAGGTGTGGGTGTGTTTGGGGTATAATGATGCGGTGAGTGGGTGTTCCTTTGAGCTTTGAGCTCTTGTTACACATGTATTTGTTCTGACGTTTGGTGTGTAGGGAGAGTTGTTGCCGTATCAGAATGGGACGAATGAGATGATTGCGAATAGGTTGTTTAATGATCCGGGGTTGCTCCACCCCGCGTCCAATGATGGTGACCCGGCCTCTCACTTCCCCTCTGAATCCAAAACTCATGTAGCCTCCGAACCTCACACACACTCCGAAGACTCAGACTCAGACTCCGCACAACCACAACCACAAGTACAACAACCACTGACAGCACAACAACTAGTTCTAACAAACGAAGAAAAATCCCGGTTAAAGATATACAACTACGTTGCAAAAGACCAGGATAGACCGATACATAATAAGTTTAAGAAGAGGAGTTGTCATAGTGAGTTGTGCTGCTTTGTTTTTTTTTTGGGGAGTTCGGGACTCACTGCTGCTTTCTTCTTCTCCTTTTCCTCTGCTTCTCCTTTTCTTCTTCCTTCCCACTTTACTCCCCCACCCTCCGTCCCTTCCCTTCTCTCATTCCCTTCCCTTCCTGACTCCCTCTTCTTCCCACTTTACACCCCCTCCCCCTCCCCCTTCCCCTTCCATCCTCCCTCACCGCAGTAAAACTCCTCATCATCGACGCCCACCTCGCCATCCAAGGCAACGGCAACCAAGACACCCAGACCTGGTTCCACTCCCAAGAAATCAACGTCCTCCTCGACTCCCCCGAGGTGTGTAGGACGTGGATGGAGGGTGTGCGGAGGAATCAGGGTACTGGTAAGTGGATTATTATTATTATTACTATTATGGATGGATTGGTTTTTGGTTTTTGGTTTTTTTGGATTGGTGTTGATTATGCACTTTCTCCCTCCCTCCCTCCCACACAGAAACCTACGGTCGAGTATCCTCCGTGGACGGGTGTTGGCATGATCCCATTAGCGGGGAGATGGCGGAGGGCGCGATTGGGGTTGATCCTGGGAGGTTTTCGTGGGCGAGGGGGATGGTGGGGGCGGTGCAGAGGGTTAGAGGGGCGGGGGGGTTTTAGGGTGGGAAGGGGGAAGGGAGGGAGGGAGGAAGGGAGGGAGGGAGGAAGGGGAAGGAGATTGGGAGAAGGGAGTAGGGAATTGAGAAATGGGAACTGGGTACCGGGAATCGATGGACACATTCCCGTATCGTCTCGTATCGTATCGTATTGATGATTGTGTATAGTGTACAAAGCCTGAGGCCTGAGGTTCGAGGGATATGGTATATATGGAAAATACATGATAGTAGGTATTGAGGTATTGAGGTATTGAGGTATTGAGGTATTGATATTGATATTGTGAATGGGATATTGGGATATTGATATTGGGATGTTGGGAATGGGTGGGCTGGGTTTAGGTAGGTTGAATGTTCACAGCCTTTGAGTTATGTAGTAGGACTCAGTGTGCTACGCCTCCGGGGTGATATTAGTTCAAAGGTACCTTCGAGTACACCTATGATGGGAACCACACAAGTCCAAGTGCACCAGTGCACCAGTGCCCGTCAAAGTGGTAATGCATAATGTTGTACTATGTACTAATTCAAGCTCTATACGAGTCCGCATCCCACCAGTCGTCCAAAATATTCAACCTTATTGAACGTTCAACGTCAACGTTCCCTCATCATCGATATCATTCGTATTCGACCATCATTCGTATTCACATTCAATTCATCTAATTCGTCTAATTCACAGCTATGTAAAACCTTGTAAACCTCGAAGGGGGCACTTTATCCTACTTTGTCCTACTTTATCAGACCTTTTTCATCGATGCGGTGTTTCTTCCTCTCAGTTTCGAATTCCCCCCCTCCCCCCTCCCCTTTTCAACTTCAACCTTTTTTTCTTTTAATTTTTTTAATTTTATTTATTTTTTTCGCGAAAAAAAAAAAAAAAAAAAAATTTCGTGGTGGAGACTAATGCATTCCGACGCGGGGAATCGAACCCCGGGCTATCGCGCTTTAGTTACACATGCTTCACCTATGTATGAGAGGCGATAATGTTAGCCACTACACCACGTCGGATTTGTTGTTGTCGTTATTGTTGTTGTTGTTGGAGGAGGAGGCGGTGGTTGGAGGAATTTGGAGGAGGTGGAGGTTTGGTGTTGGGATTGTGTTGGAAGTAAGTAAATTCCGACTCGCCCCGGTAATCTAGATACAGATACTTCAATCTGAGCAAGTGTCGAGAGGTGTCGGATGTGCGCCGTGGGTGGTTTCAAGGGCTTGCGCAGGGGGAAGCAGGGCATGGTTTCTTAACATTTGACCTAGCTAGTAGCATGAGCGAGCGGTGTGAGGTGCCACTACCGAATGCGAACTTGAGATCAGAAAACATACACCGAATTCATCATGATCAGAATCGTGCTTGGGGAGATGGAGCGGTCCTACTCCACGAAATCAGAATCAGCGAATGCCCATGTAGTACGTACATACCGAAGTGACGGATATCATCCTACATTTTAGAATGTTCTTCATCCTTGTATCTAGATTGTACGACGTTTTGTGGGTTAGTTGACCTACTCCGAAACTTTTCAGCTTACCATTTAAGTCACCAATTGCTTTGGTTCGACCCGCGGACAGGTGTTTAGCCGGTGGAAAAACCGACCCAGAGGGCCGTTTTTATATTAGGGTGATAGCGGTGCGAAGTAAGGTGTCAAAAAGTTCAAGAAAATACCGAAACTGGGGCGCTAACACAGGGCGGGAAACCGAGGTATTGTAAATGGCGAGGGGTGGGCAATGATAAACAGCGTATATAGCGTACCGTAACTAGTAGAATCAGTGAAGGGAAATGGGGAGATGAATATAGGGATGAGAGATATGTACAGTAATACGAGAGGCAGATATTAAGCATACCTAGTAGAATCAGTGAAGGGAGAAAAAAGAGAGGAAGCGAGGGGAGAAGACTACGATGTGAGTACTTATATTGTGCGAAGTTCAACGGCGTATATGTGTCAAGTACGTAGGCGAAGACAAGATGGAGCGTAATGTTCGAAGTGCAGCCCGCTGCGACACTGCTAAGCGGCCATCTCACTTGTAGACCTCAGGAGGGCGGACCCATGTGAACCTGTAGGTGGGGATGGCCTTAGCGAGGTGTGTGTATCATACCTGAAAGGCTAAACTCACCTGCTATTAGTCTTGCGTAGACTATCGTCTAAGCTCGATGAAACGAGGCCGGGACAACGTTTGACAGCGTTTGACGCAAAATGACAGAAAAACAGGGCACTGATGCCATAGAATAGTGCGGGCTTGATACTAATAGAGCTCGAGGTAGTTGAACACCGAGATGGTCGCGACACGGGGGCCAACTGACACCGGCATTGAGAGTTCTGATTTTCCTGCTAAATAATAGTTTTCAAAATTAGAATGACCATGTGAAAACAGAAAGGTGGACTCAAGTGCCAAAGCGCAGTGATTCATATACTATACATACATATGGACAATGCATCACGGAAGAAATAGGTACCGGGCAACCCTGGGGCAACCAAGATAGATAGTAGATAGCTAGTGATGATGATGAGAAACATGAAATACTAAAGATATACCTACCAGGTGTGAGGTAACGAGGGCCCAAGTTGAAGCCGTCGCCCAACCAGGTCCGACAGCTTTACTTGGGCCTACACAAGCAAGAATCCAGTGTGAGAAGAAAAAGAAACTCTCAAAAAACACGAGCCTCCGAAATAATCGCAGTCTCGGAATCTGATGGGAGGGGATGCAACACAATCTCAAGGTGTAATCCACCAGCCCGAAATGCATTCGCTCTTGTTTCGGATATGAGATTTCCGCCTACAACATCGCGGCCTTTGATGGCGCAGTGCTTCAAGGGAAGAACATTTGTATCACTCGCGGGGTCTGCCACAGTTGGGTTCAGATTCGATTGCAGCCGGGACTCGAGCATGTCTAGGAGATCAGCTGTGTATCCATTCGTATGAACATACAAAGTCTCGAGATGAGGAAGGAGGACATATGACGAGCTTTCCGTGGACCGAATACGCAGGGCCTGAAACATGACGTTCCCACTGTGTCCAGCATCGTAATACTTAGTGTTGAATTTCAAAGATAGGTGTGTGACAGTGGGAGGAAGAATTTGGAGGAAATTGACGAGCAATGCTGGGGATGAGCGCCGAGTTGCAAGTCGGAACTTTTTGAGTCGACTCGAGGAACACGAATTTTGCATGGACCATGCAAAAGCGTGTAGGAAGTCTTGGTCAAGTTCAACGCCACTGAAATCGAGGCTTTCAAGAGCTGGAGCAGAAATCCATCCTAACACCTGATAAATACCGCGTTGCATATCAGGTTCCACATTATTGAAGATATTGAAGGTAAGCGATTGCAATGAGTGCAACTTGACGCGATAAGACGGTGGTGCAAACTGTAGTGAGGTTTCCATTGCGTGAGGCGCAGTATCATCCAGGATACAGGATGTGAGATTCGGCATTTTATTGAGAAAAGATAGAGTGTTCCCAGAATTATGCGTGGGTTTCAACCGAAAGCGTAGAATCTGGTTCCATGGAAGGTCGAGAACCAAGTTCGGAGGACACTTTAACCAAATTTCCTCCAACACCGGTGCAACTTTGAAGACATCAACACATTTTTGCCACCATGGACTCGACGGAGCAAAGAGGCTCATGCTCCGATGACTCAGAATGGAAATGTGCAAAACACGGAGCGACAATAGGGTGGATTTGATAGGGATGAATTCGAAAAGGCGAGTGTTTTTCACGAATAAACGTTCCCAACGCCCCGAATGGCCCATGAGTTTGTTGAGCGGACTCATTGGCGTAGCAATATGTGGGTCAAGAAATCCTTCTGACTTGCGGAACTCGATTGCGACGGTAAGAGGATGATTCTGGGATCTTTCAAGTTGTTGGTCCAGAAGGTCGTATACTACTGACTCCAAATCTTCCCAGTCAATTGTGTTTGTAGTTATCAAAGATATATATGACCAGAATTGAGGCGATGACAACATGATTTCCCGCCAGCGAGAGCAGACTTGGGTTATTGCCAACAGCGTCCTCATGGGCTCGAGTGTGTTGATCATGGCGCGAGGTAAATACGTCTCTGGGAGCGACTTTCCGAGCTGAGGCATAGCTACCATTCCGAGAATGTTGAATAGGACTTCGGTAGGGACTTTTCGGATGGGGTGAAGGATAGATTCATACGCATGCGCCTCTTGTTCGAGCTCTTCCAGTAGTTCGCCTCGGTGGATGACCTGAAGTCGTGATGAGATTTCATCTAGAACAGACGGCGAAGGCTCCTCGTTAGACCGAAGTAGTTCCTGGATGTCGGGCCTCAGATATAGGTCAACGCAAGGCTTAAATTGTTCATTAGAGGATGCGTCGTTCATCCGAAGTTTTTCTGCATAGAGCGATCATCAGGTCCCATCTTGTAGAAGATGAGATTCGAAAAAACTCGCCCTCGAGGTACCGTGCGATGGTGGATGAAGATAAGACAAAGGCTGTGCGTTTACGTAAACTAAACCTCTCTCCCAGTCGAGCACGAACTTCACTCATCTGTCTTTCAACGCGCCTTGGAATAACAGCCTGACAACTGGACCGAATCCAATTCGAATCCGCACATATGAACGCTTGAACAGCGGTACTCTTCCCATCAATCGCCGCCTTCGATGACTGGAACCGGGAAGTAGATTTTAAGTCTGTGAGGACGAGAGCAATTTAGGGTGTTGAACGTTGAAGTGGTGGATGGTTTGATTGGAGAGCAATTTAAAAGCTTTAAGAGGGAGGAGTGGAAGCAACAGGGAACATGGATATTGTGATAACAGATAATGTTAATGAGAGGATTATCATTGGAAAAGTCTGCTTGATGCTAATTATCAGAGACTAATTCATGTGTTTCCAAGTCACCTGCGTTACGCCTCCAAAACTCCATATGTCCTCGATTTCATCCTTCTCCTAAGGCTCATCGACATCCTCCCGACCAACCTGAACCCTGGCCATCAAGATCACCTCTTCTCGAACTCCGCCTCAGACCTTCTTCACATCACTCCCTAAACTTTCCACTCCCTCCAAACTGTCATACCGATCATTAGCTGGCGAGCCATACTTTATGTAGTTTCGAAAGTTTGATGTTCCGCTTGACAATAACTTGGATGTGGCAGCCTTGGTCACACAGTAAGGCGCCCAGATCTGATGGGCTTTCATTTAACGCCAGTGCTGCCATTACATTCATCTAGCGCTCACTTTGCTTCTCCGCTAATCAAGTTTGACCTAGCATATCGGATGAAGACGAAGACAACCTGTGTTACGTATCAAATACTATTCAAGACAGTGGAAACTGCTCACCGAAACTTCCCAGCCGACCACAATGTCATGCCCGATTTGGAGGGGTTATGAGTAAGAAATGCGTGGAGTGAGTAACCCGGTAAAGTGCGTACCAATCTCATGAGTAGTATCTGTTCGGGCACTTACACATTCTTTCATGTTAGTCACCATCACTCCCTCTCGGTTTTTCCTCCTCTCTTTCGCCTTTATACCAGCGCCCTGGGGGCTCCTGGGGGGCCCCTCTTTCTCTTCCGCCCGCTTCTCAGGCTCCCCTTCCTGTCCCCTTCTCTGGCACCTATATGGATCTATACGGATACACAAAGATCTATCTCACAAGATCTTCATTCAGATCCCGAAAGTCAAAGCAACTGCTACCAGATCCAAATCTAAGATTCAGCTCGGAATTTTTTTGACACTAAGCGCCCGGCGGTGCCGGTGTTCTTTTCTCGCCTGTTTCATTTTCACGATCAGTCGCCATGTAGACGGTCATCGAGCAAACAAACAAGACTAATTAACACGAAATGGTGTTATTTGCGACTCTCAATCCGACTACGATGAGCTCAAAGATAGTTATCTGTGGTGCTGGTTTCCTTGGTTTGTGTGTTTGTTCTTCTTGTTCTGCGGTCTATAATCCTCTTGTATCCTGTAGGGAAACATATCGCCACTGCTTTATCTCGTGCATCTTCCGCTGGCGCTGTCACACACCAAATTCAACTCGCCTCTCTCCATCCAGAAAAACTCTATTCCGCTCTGAAGAGCACCCATGGAATTATATCTCCCGCCACAATAGACATCACCGACAAATCGACCTTGCTCCCAGCTTTCTCGGGAGCCTCTCTTGTCGTTTCCCTCGTTGGAATTATGCATGGATCCCCTGCAGATTTTGACCGAATACAGTGGAAAGGCGCTGAGAATGTCGCCAAGGCGGCAAAAGAAGCTGGCGCGAGGCTCGTGCATGTTAGCGCCATTGGTGCCGACAGGGCGAGTGATATCCCGTACAATAGGACCAAAGCTTTGGGCGAGGAGGCTGTGAGAGATGCATACAGAGGAAAGGCAGAAAAAGATGTTGTGGTGCTAAGACCGAGTATCGTATTCGGTCCCGAAGACGATTTCTTCAACGTGAGCTTCATTTTCAATTCTGATATCTCTCCATCAAGATTAAATTTTAATTATCAAAGCGATTCTCCAATCTGTCTCAATACCTCCCGTTCCTACCCGTCTTTGGAGGCGGAAAGTCCCGCTTCCAACCTGTATACGTTGGGGATATTGCACGCGCCGTCGAAATAATCGCAAGGAACGTCCCTGCGATAAACGCTATGGTTGGAGGAAAGACCATCGAGTGCGGTGGTCCAGACATCTTGACATACAATGAGATCATGCAATTGGTGTTAAATTACAACCATCGTACCAGACCGATTGTCTCGTTACCGTTCTGGATGGGAAAATTACAGGGTATGGTGATGGAGAGGCTTCCGGTGAATTTGTTTACAGTGACGCAAGCTCAGGTATGATACCAAACGACCCCGTTAGTCTCAACTTTTTGTCCATTGACTCTTTTCGCAGGTTGAACAATCGAAAAATGATAACGTCGTCAATGTGTCTCCACCCGGAAATTCGATGGGCGCCGAATACTTTCCTTTCAATACGCTCATTGAGAAATATTCTATTCCCGGATTAAGGTCTACATTGGCGTCTGTACATGACATTCTACCGAAGTATTTATCCTGATTATGATGAAGTCAATATATGCTATGTTCCAATAAGTATCGGTGATGTAAGCTTCGCAATCGATCAGCGAGTTTCAATTGGAAGAACCTTCCTATTCCTAGTCTCCAATTTCCAGCAAGTCCCCCAGTCGATCGAATCTTCCAATCAAAATGCCGACGAAGGTACAGATCATCTCGGAAAACCAGCTACTGACTTCTCCAAGGTATCCCTCAAGTTTTCGAGTTGGCTTTCGGTCCATACGTTGGATATGTCGAAACCTTCTTTCGTCAAAATGTTCTCTCAATACTAGAAATACTCAACCTACTGCAGGGGACATCAATCAATGAATTCTCATCGGAGTCACTACAATTCAGGGGAAAGAGGATATCACTGGGTTTCCTGAAGCTTTTCACGTCTCAGTAGTCATTCAACCCCTACTTATTGTACAATCTGTATCTCATTACAAGGTAAACTGGTTGTTCGGGAATCGGACCTCGCCAGTATAATTCCTATCCTATCCTAGAGTCCCTAGGCAAGTGTACGGTATGAACGGTATTCGACCTATCGATGGCTCAGTTTCGACACACTAGACAAGAGTGCATATTTATGAATACTCATATATTGCCTTCCATACATTGACAGGTAAACTTACATCTGAAAGCATATACTGCTCACCTCCCCGGGCCCATTATCAAACAGTTTCGATTTGCATTCTCCCTATCTTGACATCCGTTATCGAGGCGTGATTTATTCCTCCACTCGCTTCGAGTTTTCTCTTAGGCCGTACATGTCCTCTGCATAAGCGAATCTTTGCTCCCAGCCTGAGTTGATTTGGATGATGTCCCATATGTAGTGCAGTATCCCGTTTTGAGAGCCTCGAAATTCATGGATGGAGCGGTGCTCCTGCATGTTGTGATGTGTGATGCCCGTGCAATAAACTTTCATAGGTAAATGCCGGCCTAATTGAACGTATGAACAGCCGTTAAATGCATCATACCCCTAGTTGTCCATGATCTATTCCACATCTTTCAGAATACTAAGTAATGGCCAGCAGAAAAGAGAGAGGCGCTACAAGGCTCTACATGGTCATCAGGTTTGATTTCTCATCTTGACTCAATTTCTGAATGATACCCGCAGATCCTGTGCCGTTATCCTTCGTTCTTCTTAACCTCCACCATCTCTATCCAGCTCTCAAGTTTTCTCTGTCAAACTAACATCTAAACTTCCCCACTTTGATACAAATACATTTTCTCGGTAAAAAATGAAAGGTAGTACCTTCACATAAACTTGAAATTCTTCGATTCTAATGTGTTTTTCCATCTTTGCGATCAAGGACACTTTTCTACGCGATCTAACAGACCCACTCGTACAATCATCACTGCAGAGCAGCGTGCTCTCCTCAATGCCGCGATTGAAAAAGTCAGATCACCGCAGCAATGGATGTATTGAATATCATGCCCTGAACAGCGCCTCGCACTGCCAGGTTCATTATCCAAGCGACGACACAATCGAAAGTCTGTCGAACGACCTTCAAATAAGTCCTTCTCAAATCAGAGTATGCATTGACAGTGACTATTTTACCTCACTCTGACCTAACCACGTTGTATCCAGATTTGGTTTTGCGTAATTGTATTCCATCTCATCAAGCAACTCATATCTTAAACATACTGAGATAGAATCGACGACAACAAATGCGGAGAAAAGAGAAAGGAAATACAGCCAGAAGCTTACAATCGGCGCCACCAATGTACATACTTTTGATCACTTCTGTCCTATTCTGTGCGTTCAGTTTTCCACAGATCCCCGCCACTTTCTCTTCCTCTGCCTCAGGAGAGTCTGAATGTAACACCCGCTCATCCGCAATGTAGTCAACAACAACAATTTAACGATCCACTTGACAATATCACACTTCCGCCTATTTCTTCCCTTTTCCCTGAATTTATTAAGAAAAATGCTAATGAAACTCCACCCCTAATATCTACTAGTCCAGCTCGTCGATACCGACGGGCAGAGACACAAATATCTCTTCCACCTATCACCTCCCTCTTACAAACGGTCCTTCCTCCACCTACCCAGAACTAGGCTACGTCCAGAATTTTCCATCGCACTATAACATGATCATATATTCCCTCACTCTCAATAACATTGCTACATCCTTTGCTCTATCGCTGTTTCCGTTACACTATAATAATATTGAATTTTTTCCGTCCTCAGTATCTGATTTCTTCATTTCAGAAGTCGGGGATTGCCGCGAGTAGACGGGCGCTAAACTGATCTGTAATTCCGTTCAGATTCTGTTCAGGACTGCTCGATCGAATCACAGCATGACTACCATACCGCCTGCATCGCCAGCACCTTCAATTCCATCTCTAACTTACAATCGTCAGTGACAGGCGAATAACCTGTTCAATTCTTGACTGAGATGTAGTGGTACTCTTGCAGAAACTGTTCGCGGAATAACCGAGTTCAGTTAGTTTGAATCTTTCTCTCTTCTCAATCGATCATCACCCCCTCTCATCTATATACGTTCAGTCGAAGTCGCCATTCATACGATTCTCTATGTCCGTCAGGTCTATCCTGCCGAGCTCTTTATTCGTCGCAAAAAATATGACACTCCGGTATTTCAATCCCGACACCCCGCGTTGAACGCGTATATAAGCGGAGCAGTGAAAGCCCTTGGGGAGGAATTAGTCAATGGAAATCTCGACAAAGTGGTCGTAGTAATAAAGAACAAAGAAGAGAAGGCGTTGGAAAGATTCATGTTTTCGGTCGAGAACATGATTCAAGTAGAGAAATTTGACAAAGACATCAGGTGAGTCAGGTCCTCTGTCCCTTATCGCACCTATCCATTCTCATCTATAATGGTTAGCGTCGAAGGAGCCATGTCCTCTCTTGCACTAGGACAATATTTCCGCTCATTCCTTGTCAAATTGAGCATGATTGAAGCGCAACTGGGACAGAGGTATCTTGGAGGTATTTCGTGGCCAAGGAGAAAATGTATCCCTCAGTTTACACTGCTTGTCTCCGTAGATGATGTCTCGTTTGCCATCCTTATGGAACTCAAGGATGATATGAAGCCTTCGTTACCAGTGGGATCCAAAGAGCCTCCGCCATGGATTCCCGCCGACCAACAGCACACCACCTCGGGGGCGAGTGAGGACGCGGAGCTGCATGTGGTGAGAGCTGTTAGCACAGGGATCATCAATGTCGGTATCTTCATTTTCACTTTTACTTCGCTCACACACTTTATCAGCTGTCGCTCGTAGTACAAGAATCTGACGTCAAGTTGGGATTGGATTCAGATACGGAGAGGTCGCGATTGGGAAAGGGCAAAACTCGGGTTCCCTGAAAGCATTGAATCGTTTTTCTCCCCAAACTACATAGATTGAATAGTCCCCGAAATATAATGAGCCTACTATGTATGTACAATATTACAATGAGTGTATATGAATTGTATGAACGTTCATCGACATCCATCCAAATGTTTGAAAATAAGTATCATTTTATGTAAGAGCAATCATATGGAGTCTATACGTCAACGTGAATCCGTTGAATGACTGGTATTATCCTGTCCCATTCTTCCATTGCCTACAGAACAGGAGGTTATTTTTTGGAAGAGTAATGATTTATGAGCAAGCATACCGCTTTGTAGAATTCGATCTGGCCATCAGCGAAATTTCCTAGCATCTCCTTCATCTCCGCCTCCTTAGCACGTTGGAATACATGCTGTTCCCGAAGAGTCTCATCGCTGAATGCATCTGACGTTTCATGTGCTGTTGTCACTGCGTCTTGGAGCTAGATGATTCGATGAGTAGTTGCGCATTACATGGCGTAAAGACACACTGTACCTCCTTGATCTTCACGTCCAACTTCTTCATTTTTTCAACCCTTGACCTATCATCGTCCGCTCCACGGATAGCATCCACCCGGTCTTTCAGATAAGAGCCCAACCCAAGCCCCGAGCTTCCTGCGTGTCCGTTAATGATAGCTGCCAGTCTATCGCGTTCAGCACTGACACCGGAAAGGTAGTCGGAAAGTTCTTCAAAATCAAGCTGTTTCTGATCCCGGAGCTTGAGGACAGCACGATTTGCATGAGAGTAGGTGAGTAGGGAATGTAGTTGGATGAGGAATGGATCTGTAGTCGTTTGTGTCGTATGCCTTAGCAGCGCAGAAAACTCCAGGAGGGTATTTGAGAAGTGGTTCAAAGGGTCCGTAATACCTGATTCCAGGAATCCTAGACCCTGAACCGCGACGGCCATATCGTGGTAATCTGCGGTCAGGTCTTCACCGGATTCCGGGTTACCGTCTTTGTTCAGCGTTCAGACGACGGGGAGCGCTAAGAGGGACGAAAGAAGAGGATGGGGTTGATGCTCACCTGTTGTTCTATTACGGACGCGGGTCCAAAGACGTTCGGAGAGGACGAGTCCATCTTCAAACTTGTCTACACCTTCTCGCATGTCCAGAAAACGTTCATCGGGTTTGCGGACACGGGAAAACGCGTTGAGGAGTGTGTCAGTAATGTTGTCGACAATACCAGGCGAAGGTTCCGGACCTGGTGGGTGAGCCAGGTGTTGATGCATATGGACATTCTAAGTGGAATTAGAACACACATATAGGCTTTGAAGGAGACTTACCCATTCTGAGGACTCGAAGAAGGCCCGCACCAGCGTTGCCCGCTGAAGCGTAGGGTGACGAGCAAGCCGTTGCAAGAACCGGTTCAGACTAACATTGTTAGATAATGGCGACTCTAAGGAGGTATGAACGTACTCAAGTCGTCTCCGCTCCATGAATTCGGGGCTAAACCGGTCGCCAGTGAGGTATTCTATACAGAGACATTTAGAGCTCGGATAACATATCGACCATCTTCCGTACCCAGTCTGTGCTTTCCAGGAAGCGGCGGTACTACACAGGCAGGAAAGTCCTTGACAAGATGTTCACGCAAGAAGACAAAGTCTTGAAATCTCCGTCTTGCAGATGGATTTGATGTGGAGAACATTGGTAAATTGGTCTACAGGTTTGCTGTTGGTTATCACGAGTTAAGCACCATATAGCTACGCACCTTGGCAGATACCAGATAAGATACATAAGCATCTTTTGTCTCCGCCAATTCCTTCTGTGGGTCAGTGACCGCAGTAATGAGATGTCCTTCCCATTTGGGATCGTGGGGACCGCTTTCATTGCTGTCAATGCTTTGTCGATATCCAGGGCCAGTAGACGGTGTATGATCAGCATAGACGGGGGCTGTAGGAGATTCCCAAGTTACAGAGTCAAAAACGTCTTCATCGTCGTTGAGCATGGCAGTAAGTAACTGACAAGTCCTGATCGCTGGATTGCTCATCACACGGTTCTCACCAAACACGTCACAATTTACTTTCTCTCCCTAATGCCATGCTCCCTCTCAATCTTTTACTGTTTGTTTCCTCAATATTTGTCTCATGCCTTGGGTACCAAGTACCTGTCGTAGACGCAGGTCAGCTTGACTATCCATTCATTTTGATTTTGTCCTCACTATCATTCAGAATACTCCCGTCAAATCTGTAGTGGAATGTGGGCAAATGAGCAGACTTATATCAACGGTATATACGCTCATTAATCACCAAATAATCTGCTTATATCTCGCACAAGTCAGTTTCGATGCTACTTCGCAAGGTCAACTGGCTATGGTCATATACGAATGGGCAGACGCGCCGTACCTCGGCAAAGTCACTTCTGTCTCTGACGAGTCGCTACCTGTGAGCATCGTTACAATGACCCCTTCCATCCCAGCCGTTATTCAGAAATCTTACCTCTCAGCCCCAGAAAATCTACATCTGCACCTCTTCCGCCGTTTCCGATGGCTTTTGCACACCGCCAGATTTAGGCCGTTTCATCCTCGACCTACCTTCCGGGAAATCCATCAACGACACCAGCTTTTGGTCTGCCAGAGTCGAGCTTCCCGCAAATCAATCATCGTCATCCTCTGAAAGAGACTCTACCATTTCCACTGGCTCTGGTTCGCTCTGGGATCCATATGGCAACAATTCCTCACCTTCCGCAGGATCTGATGATGGTCCTACCGCGTGGCGTCGGGATCACTCGATATATTCGTTAACCACCAGAGACACCATCAATCCGAGTCCGACTGGAATATATAGCTATTCGCTGCCCATACAGTATCTGGTACGAAAGACGGGATATTACTGCGTTGGTAAATCTTTCCGTTATCCTGAAGGCTTTTGAGTGATGAGATTTCCTTCAGCCGTGATTCCTGTAACTGTTCAAAGCAACATCCCTCGAGATGATGTTCACCCCCATTATAATGGTCTCGTCTTCTTCCGGAATAAGTTCGACGGAAGGCTTCCTGCTACGGATTATCCCAAAGTCAATGTGCGTCTCTTTTGTTGTTATGACGAAGTTATACTGACCCTCGTTCGTTACGCAGTTCTATTTTGCGATGTTCATTGTATACGGTGTTATCGCGGCGTATTGGGGTTGGTTATGTTATAGGCATCTACAAGACCTTCTCCCGCTCCAGGCGCGTTTACTTTTCTCTACCACTCTGTTCCTCTTCTGACTTCGGTTATAGTACTACTTATCTGGTCTAGTCGGGTTGCTCGTCATCGAGATGGTGGCAAATTGGGGTAAGAAATACATAGCTCGACTGAACTATCATCTCACGTTTCATTAGGTTACTACCGCTACCTAAATGCTCATGGAAGAGGTACTACATCTACTGCGTTCCTCATTGTTGGTAGGCATCAAAATTTTTGCACACAACCCTCTGATGAAGATACCCTTTCCACCAGTTGCCATCCTCGACGCTGGACGAAATTCCATGTCTTTCTTTATGCTTCTAGTTGTTTCTCTTGGACTAAGTGTTGTCAAAGAATCACTTGGGCGTACAATGCTCAAGTGTCAAGCTCTTGCGGTAGCCCATTTCATATTTGGCAGTATGTAGATTTTTTTGGCCTTTATACTGACGGGACTGATTTTTCTTTTTAAAGTTTTATATGCTATTGGAATCGTTGAACTCGAATTGGAATCTACATCTGCACTCGTTCTATTATTATTTGTTATTCCTCTCGCATTCACACTGAGCGGGTTCCTTTTGTGGATCATGTATTCACTGAATGGTAAGCATTCAACATTTCGAAAATAATCTCATACCCATTGAATCACTCAGCCACTATTGCACAACTCAGAGCTCGAAAACAACGATACAAGTTGTCAATGTTCGAAAAGCTCTATCGTATTTTGATCTTCACAGTCATTGTAATCGCAATTTTCTTTGTGGTGTCGTCGTTTTCATTCTCTGGGCGGCTTGCTGAAGGTACGCTCGGCCTGACTTTCTTTGTTTGAGACTGACACGGACTCGTTCGTATTGCAGATTATGCAGCCAAATCATGGAAAGTTCAGTGGTGGCTATTGGATGGCTGGCTCTCGCTTCTCTATCTAGTGTCTTTCACTGCTATTGCGTACCTTTGGCGACCATCCGACAATAACAGAAGATATGTATATCTCGAATCTCCTCGAACTATTCATACTTACTTCATACTTTTTGATATCTACATTGGCCATGTCAGAAGAGCTTGCCCAAGATGAGGCAGATGCAGAGGACTACGACCTCGAGTACCTGGAACGCGGCAGAGGAGCCAGGGACGACGACGAGGCAACCCTTCGTGGAGATGAACACGGACATCCTGTGGGTGAAGACAGCATTGTGTTCGAGATTGGGGATGAAGAGGAAGATATGACACCTATAACAGCAAAATCATCAGCTCCGACCCGGCATCGTCCTGAACGGTTGTCGGGAGAGCATGCGGAAGAAGAGAGGAGAGGGCTGATGAGCGAAAATGGGGGTGGACACCAGTGACCAAGGGACTGCTCGGATACTCGTAAAAGTAATGTGTATATTTTTCTCTGTTGCTTTCACACTTGTTTAGAACAAAAGCCTGTCCGTCAATACTTATTTTCCCTCGTAACGATCGTGCCGTTTGCAATTATTGCACTTCAAAATAATACAATGGTTAGAATAAGCACTCTATCTACAAACATCAATCCCGTATTCGCCCTGAAGAGACTGTATAGAGTCGAGCGGCAATGTTCATGCTTTGTAATTCCTGACAATAATTGTTAGAAGCCACTTTTTCATTAACGAAAAATCCTACCTGGAACAGGAGCTTCGCTGCATAAGGAATGTAAAGTTGCGATACAGCTGTCTTATTTTTACATGCGCGGCACTAGAATAAACTTCAGAATAGGGCAATGTGACTTTGGAGAAGAATGATCACCTCGAAACTTTGTTTCTTCAAGTTCGCTATTGCGGTTAGCCCACAACTGTTTCGACGAATTAGCCAAATCAAAGCAAACACTATGAACGGGAAGACATACATTTCACAAACATGGACCCGGTAGGCATCGCTAGCTTCGAACAAACGCTCCTTTAAGAAACCAGCGATACCGTGTGAAATCATACAGTCACGTTCCATTTCGCCAAACCGCAAGCCACCATCTCTACTACGACCCTCCACCGGTTGTCTGGTAAGAATTTGGACCGGACCTCTAGCACGAGAGTGAATTTTGTCATCCACCATGTGCTTCAGTCGCTGGTAGTACGTGGGACCTAAATACACCTGTGCTTGCAGTTTTCTACCTGTGTGTCCATGGAACATTACTTCCAAGCCTCGAGATTGGTAACCCTTCTGCTTAAGGAACATCGACACTGACTCGACAGTCAGATCGGTGAATGGAGTGGCATCACCCTCGTTTCCTATGAGGGTAGCGACTTTAGAAAGTAGACATTCGACTAAATGTCCGATAGTCATTCGAGATGGAATAGCGTGAGGGTTGATGACAATATCGGGCACGATGCCCTCAGCTGTGAAAGGCATATCTTCTTGTCTGTAGGTGATACCAATGGTACCCTTCTGTCCGTGACGAGAGGCGAATTTGTCCCCGATTTGAGGTATACGAGTGGAACGGACACGAATTTTGACGAACTTTTGACCCTCAGAATTCGTCGTAATCAATACTTGATCGACGATACCACTCTCAGTGCTTTTGAGTGGCGTTGACACGTCGCGTCGAGTATGAGTTCGCGTACGCTGCCCTAGTTCTTCGCTATCAGGAGGTATAGGGGCCGTCTTTCCAATAATGATATCCTCTCCACGAACACCAGTGCCCGGTGCGATCAAACCATCATCTTCCAGCTTGTCGTACGTGCCGTGCTTCATTCGCAACGTGTTGTCCCGCGTAGGCTTTTCGAATTCTTCCAGCTGCTGGACGCCACTCTTCTTTTCTAAATCCATATAGCTTCGATAATAGATACTCCGGAATAACCCTCGATCAATAGAGCTTTGGTTCATGATAACAGAGTCTTCCTGGTTGTAACCACTGTAGCACAGAATGGCTACGATAGCGTTTTGTCCTGCGGGTAGTTCTCGGAATTTCAGGTACTCCATTGATCGTGTTGTGGCTAGAGGCTTCTGAGGATAGTAAAGAATGTTGGCCATTGTGTCCATTCGGATAAGGAAGTTCGTGAGATAGATGCCCATCGCTTGTTTCCCCATAGCTGATTGATAGGTGTTACGAGGAGACTACAAAACGATCAGTCTTTTCACTCAACAGCACATTTCGAAAATGCAAACCTGATTGTGGTCGGGGAAAGGAATAATACTAGCACAGATGCCTAGAATCATACTTGGATGAATCTCGCAATGAGTCCACGTATGTGCACTGATCCCAGCTTTTAGTCGGGCAGCAGGATCAAATTCGCCATCGTTCTCGTGAGGATCGATTCCTTGTTGCTGTAGACGGGAATTCTCTAGATCCTCTGGTGTCATTGAAATCATCACTGTCTCCTCTTCCTCTGCATCCAAGAGCTCGACGATACCATTCTTGACGAGATGCTCCCATTTGAACTCTGAACCTTCGTCGTTCTGTCCATTGAGAAGCCATTTGATATGCTTCTTTTGCAGTACGAGTTGTTGGTTTTCGACGATGAACAGTGGACGACATACACGTCCAGCGTCAGTATAGAGACGAAGTTCCCTCTCTCGGATATCCCGCACAACAGAGACTTCAGGACTGATATCATCTTTTCGACGCAGCTTCCTGATCGTTTTCACTAAGTTCGCAGGTTCTCGATGCACCCCCATCCAAACCCCATTTACAAACACCTTGGTCATCGTAGGAGTGGATGAATGTGCGTTCTCCTCGAGAGACTCCAGGCCCCACTCCTCAAGGAATTCAATGACAGGAGCAGAGTATGAGCCGACGGAAATACAGGACATAAGGGCCAAGTTCTTGACCAGACCACAGGCTTGACCCTCAGGTGTTTCAGCAGGACAAACCATACCCCAATGGGTATTATGGAGCTGACGGGGTTTTGCTATTTTCCCTTCCCGCCCAAGCGGCGTATTACAGCGACGCAAATGGGACAACGTCGAAGCATAGGTATAACGATTCAGCACTTGAGATACGCCTGCCTTTGACGACATTGACTTCTTTTGGTCTCCCCAGTTACCAGTGGCGAGAGAGTACTTGAGACCATTGGTGATGGTCTGATGTTTGACCGCTAATGCGAGATTGAACTCTTTATGAGTCTCGACACACTATAACCAACGTTAGAATAAAGAATGGATTCCAGTGTTTAAACCTCACTTTTTGCATGTAACGATAAACATCCTTCGTAAGTTTACGGAACAGCATTCGGAAAAGGTTCGCCAAAAGGGGACCAGCTAAATCCAACCTCTTTTTTCCAAAGTGATCACGGTCATCGAGTTCGCGTCGTTCCAATGCTGCTAAAAGAAGTCGATGAATCATGTAACCAAAGAAGAAGGCCTTTTTGGATTCTGAGCCCTCGGCCATCGATACATGTGGTAGCATCTCCTTCTGTAAAATCTCCTGCGCGTAACGAATACGTTTTTCCCTCGAAAGACCAGTGGTGGTACCACGGTTGCCAATGAAGTCAAGTGCAACTTCACGGTCTTGGATGACGAAGCCTTCGTCGATACACGGCTTCAGCATTTCAAGCATTTGCGCATCCTGCATGTCGTAGCAGATATGTTCAAGGATATCTCTATCAGATATGACACCAAGGCCGCGGAAAACGACCCAGATCGGAATGTCAACCTTGATGTAAGGAATGGTTGCTTTCATAACATTACCCATCTATTGCAGCGAATTTGAGTACAGTGAATAACATGTTCAAAAAGCTGTAACGTACGGCACGTTCCTGGCCTCGATGAAACATCTTCACTTGGAATTGACTGATTGTTTTTCCACCTTTTTCGACGGCACTACGGATCTCTGCTAGGAAGTTGATGGGTGAAGGTTGTGCTTTGGCAAACACATAGACATGGTTTGTGGCCATACGCTCTTGGGCAATGAGCACCTTTTCGGATCCGTTGATAATGAAATAACCTCCGGAGTCGTACGGACACTCGTTCAAATCGTAAAGGTCTTGATCCGCGAGCCCGCGAAGAATACAGAAGGTAGAGCGCAGCATAATGGGAACCTTTTGCTAACTTAGAATGCAGTTCCTGAGCATGGAAATTTCCAACGCACCTTTCCTATCCATACTTTCGTCGAATTTTCTGGCCCATCGTCATTCTCTGTTTCCCAAGCCATATCACCGGGAACACCATCTGGATCTTCTCGTCCAACCATGACCTTTTTCTTCATTTCGATATATAAAGGTGCAGAGTACGTCAAGTTTCGCAGCCGCGCTTCCTGAGGGAAAACCGGGACGACAGAGCCATCAGCCTCGGTGACAGTTGGTCGTGAAAGGTAAATTTGTCCAAATCTAATCTCGTATCTTCGTGTCATGTCCCCTTCACGTCCCGAGTGTTGGTCTTGCTGGTCCAGTATCAGGTCCGCATTCTCATCGACCAGTTCCTGCATGGTATTCTGCACGAACTCGTCAAATGAGTCCAACTGCTGCCGGACTAGACCCTTCTGCTCGAAAAAGCTTGAAATGACGGTCCAGCAGTCCTCCTGGGTAATTTCACTGTATTGGTCGTCTTCCTCGTCATCCATCCCAAAATTAGGGTCATCGAAGGCGTAAGGGTCTTGGATTCCATCGATTTCTCGAGGCCTGTTTGTTTTAGCACTTTAAACGCAAGAGGTATGGTAGATACCTTGACTCATAGTCGAAGGCCTAAGTATGAGCAAATCTTCTACAGCGGGTTTATGTCCCCTTCAAATTATGACCCAGAACTATCCTGAGCTCTCAGGTTCTTTGTGATTTGTGCAGAGTAAACCAGGCGAAAGGGCCAAGTAATGACCGTGATGAAGTTCAAGATCACAAAGTAAACCGACCGTTACTCAGCCGAACCGTGAACGATGTGTACGCACGTGAATTGAATGCTGTGCAAAATTTCCTCTTACTACTCAGAAGTCAGAGTCAAAGTCACTACCTGGTTGTCACTAGTGACCACACTGTTTACGTTTCAACGATGAAGTTACCTGAATTTATCAACATCGGAAAATCAGTACAAGTTTATCTAGTCCTTCGAGCTCTAATCTTCGTCTGTCTCTAGACTGCATCTATCAAAATATCCATCTTCCGCAACGCATTGAATTCATATCCTCCACCCTATAAGTTCCAAGACTTTGTGGTCTGTAAAGCGGAATGGTAATATTGGGTTTACCCACCTCGAAGATGACCGTATGGTTCAAATAATGGAACAACTCGTACAAATGGCCACGCAACTCGTATTGGGATTCCGGTTTTGTTTTGGGTAAGTGTTTGTGATACTCAGCGAAGAAGGACGCTGGGAATCCCCCAAATATTCTGGCTATGGCCAAACTGCATCTCGGTAAGCAAAGGCATTCCCTAAATACAATTTTGGCTCACTCCGCTTCATTGTGCCCAAAGAATGACGACGGGTCAAAAATGACCGGTTCTCGTGTTGCACTGTCAACTCCGACATTTCCGCTCTGTAATTATAAAGTATATCCTAGTATAACAGGATTGCCAACATAGATCATCATTGCTCACCCAAAGGTCACCATGAAGGATGACTGGCTCGATCTGAAGCGGCCCTACAAGGAATCAATGCTTTTTCTGTTAACTAAACCAATGTGCATACCCAAAAGCTTAGGTATTACACTAGGAAGGTGAGTGAGATCCCATCGTAGGCTACATGTCAGGTCTGAGGCATACTCTTTTGTGATAGACTCGCCCTTCGCACACAATTTTTCATACCGACCTCTCTTCTTCAACTTTTCCAATAAATCGCCTATCATTTCACTGTAACATTTTTCCCAGCTATCATACCATCCATTCTTCATTCTGGTCGCTCCACAATAAGTCGGCACTTCAAATCCAAAACCATATTGACTTTGATAACTGTGCATTTCTGTGGCAAGCCTTTTGGCGAGGATTACAGCACTCTTTTCTGTGAGATTGCATATGTCCTTGTACTCCGAAATAAAGAAAGGCCTTCCGTTCTCGAAGGTTCCGGTTGCAAATACTCTGGGGGCTAACCCTGGTGCACCTGTGTTGATCGCCCTCAAGGAATCTGCCTCTCCGATATATTGCTCTGCTTCATCAGAAGTGCCCAACTTCACGAAGTATACCTTTCCGCTGGATGACTGGACTCTTCCACCTAATCTTCCGGCGAATTCTGCTGAGGGTTCGATTTTTGCAAGCTCGTTCAAAATAATAGATGGCAGCGACATGGTGAGAATATCTGGATGACATCATCCACTTGATTCCCCAGTGTAACCGATGAGAAATTTCTACATAAGCAACTTGATTCTCTGCTATCATGAAGTTCACCAACG
Source organism: Lentinula edodes (assembly GCF_021015755.1). Lineage (NCBI taxonomy): Eukaryota > Fungi > Basidiomycota > Agaricomycetes > Agaricales > Omphalotaceae > Lentinula > Lentinula edodes. Next base: position 204,857 of record NW_025764307.1, read on the forward strand.
ATGGCGTCCCAGGGGTGTCTGGATACTTTCCCTACAATGATCCAGAAATTGGTACTCCTCTCAAAAAGGTGTCCCTCAATTTGTTATATTTGTGACGATCCAGTTTCTTACCGGTATCATTCTCCAGACCGAGTCTATGCCCCTTCTTTTTACACCAATCACTATCAGAAATGTGACCTTCAAGAATCGCATATTCGCCGTAAGCTAAATACTCTTCCGTTTACAAGATCTCGACGGATCTTTGTAGGCGCCGATGTGTCAGTATAGTTCGGATAACGGGCATGCAACTGATTGGCATCTTGTTCATATCGGTGTTCGTACCCTCATTATGAGACGATCATGCCTTATCCCTCATCTGTTTTGTCGTAGTCTATGGCATCCCGAGGTGTCGGAGCAATCTGCATGGAGGCTACGAGTGTCGTTCCAGAGGGCCGTATATCTCCTGAAGATGCTGTGAGTCTTTCAGCTCTCGGGTATTGTCTTAGGCTACTCAAGATAGAACAGGGTCTCTGGACAGACTCCCAAATGGAGCCGTTGAAGCGTATCGTGAATTTTGCCCATGCACAAGGCACTAGGATTGGGGTGCAACTTGCACACGCAGGAAGGAAGGCTTCCACATATGCACCTTGGGTTCGAGAGAGGGCCGGAGTTCGCAATACTACTGTTTCGATAGAAGAAAACGGTTGGCCTAATGAAGGTTTGAGGGACAGTTTTTCCTGTAGGTCAAAATTCAATTTGTGTTTTCGACAGTCGTTGGTCCTAGTCCAATACCTTGGTCAGAGGACCTCGTAGAGCCCAAAGAACTCAACAAAGATCAGCTCACTGAAATTGAGGAGGCATTCATCGCATCAATCAAGCGCTGCCAGGAAATTGGATGTATGTTCTTCAAGTTTTCCCTTCGGTAACACTTCGCCGAGACTAGTTTCTAGTTGATTTCATTGAGATTCACGGTGCCCATGGATATTTATTGAGCTCTTTTGTTTCACCTCTTTCTAATATTCGTTCCGATGAATTTGGAGGCCAACTGCTTGAAAATCGCCTTCGCTGGCCATTACAGTTAATAAAGCGTTGCCGGGATGCTTGGTCCAAGCCGTTGTTCGTGCGCATCAGTGCTACCGATTGGGCGGAAGGTCCAGAGCAGGAAAATGGAGTTTGGAAACAATTCGGAATCGAACAGAGCAAGGTATATGCTTCCGAGATGTACAAGCTCGGCATAGATCTGGTGCATGTCAGTTCTGGGGGAAACTGGTCGAATCAGAAGATTATTGTGGTACCAGGGGTTCATGCAGGTATTTTTCTTCATGGAGAAGGCACCTCATAAACTTAACAACAGGTACCCTATGCGGAGTCAATCAAGCAAGCTAACCCACAGCAGCTCGTAGGCGTTGTTGGTGTGATTACAGATCCTAAACTCGCAGAAGCCTACCTTCAGGAAGGCAAGGCAGATATAATTTTTCTAGCCCGAGCATTAATGCGGAATCCTCATTGGCCTTTGGAAGCTGCTGAACAGCTGGGCATACGCGTGAAGGCCGCAAACCAATACGAAAGAGCGTTCGACCGTTTGTAATGGAAGATGGGTACTAATAAAATTTCGGGAAGTTAGTTTAGAAGCTGTAAGGTTGTGGTTCTTATGTTGAAATCAAAACCATAGAAGAATTGAACCACTTAAACCACCACTGCTGCCAGAGTGCTACTACTGTAACTGGTTCAGCAAGTGATATGTAGTCCGCTCCGACAGAGTTTGCTCATAGTGACTCAGAGCATGTGATCGCTTCAATTCTTTCCGCCCACCGACCGCTGCTGCGAATATTTCATTCATTTAATTTCAATGCCCCAAAGCATTGAACTACCCCGAATACGAACTTCTTTCTCTAATCAGTCTCTGTTCCTCACCGAAGACAGGCTCTCCCCAGTACCTCACGACATTAGCGGATTGTTCGCCCAAACCGAAAGCTATGATCAATCAGAACTCGAAAATATACATCCACTTTGGAAACGGGACCTCTATGCCCTCTTGGAACAGGCAAATTCCTCTGTTGGCGCCTTCCTCGTCCATTTCCTCATGACCTTTTTTATTTTGGTCTCCGCCGTCGTAACGGTGCTGGAAACGGTACCCGCGTTCCATTCTATCAATCCTCAGATTTGGTTCGGAATGGAGACTACCTTGGTGGCGCTCTTTACAGTAGAGTATTTAGCGCGATGTACAGCTTGGAGTTCTTCGTGGTCAAGTCTATTGAAATGGATGATATGTGCGTTGACATGGTCCTTACTCAGCGAAGTCGACAACTTAGAACGTCTCTAGCATTCTACGGGGTCATAGACCTGCTTTCGGTGCTTCCTTACTACATAGAAGTTATCATGCAACAAGATACGGTCTGAATCACTCCTTCAATAGCCTGAAGTCTTCCGTTGAATCCGTCTTTCAGGCTGTATTCTTTCGGTTCTCCATCTTACGAATGTTCAGATTGATTCGGGTATTCCGACCTTTTAGATACAACCATACGATCCTTTTGTGAGTACCTTATAGTAACTTTCCTATTAACCGTAGCTCATATGCCATTCAGAACCATCGAAGTCATGTATCTCTCAGTGCGAAGATCACGCCACGCTCTATTAGCAATATCATTCTTTGTCGTCATGGTTTTGACGATATCCAGTACTCTTTTGTGAATTAATCCGTCCGTTATTCGCTGTCTCAGACTCATCTCGAACCAGATACTTCGCTGAAAGAGGGACTTGGGATACCACGTTGGAAACTTTTATAAACTCAGATGGTGATCCCACCCAGTTTGCAGTACGTGCCCGCCACTAAGATTTATTTGAACTGTCATTCACTCGGCCGATCTCATATCCAGTCCATTCCTGCTGCAGCCTGGTGAGTGATATACTGGAGAGATAATAGACAGTATCTGACGTTCCCGCTAACAGGTTTGTGCTAGTCAGTGAGTTATTAATTCCAGCGTCAGTTGTTTTCGCTTTCATTGATCTTGGCAAGCTATCACAACCGTCGGTTATGGCGAAATTACACCGCGTTCGTTCCTTGGCCGACTAGTCACTGTTCCTCTTCTGGTATTTGGTCTTCTCCTCATCGCCCTCCCAAGTTTCGTTCTTGGTCGGGAATTTAGTATCGTATGGGAAAAGATGACAACCCAGGTATTGCTTTTCGACTACTTACCTTCTTCCTCCCTTCTCAAATTCTGGTATAGCAGCAACTACAACAACAAGACGATGACCGCGATCTAGATTCTCCGGTAGAACTTCGCAGCGCTCCTCCAGTTCGTTCAGATCGCGAAATCTCTACCCGGAAACTGGCTCTGAATCAAGCGGAACTGAGTAGACAGATTTTGGATTTACGCAGTACTGTCGAGGTTCAAGGTGAAATGATACAGAAACTTTTAAACATTCTAGAAGCGAAGTCGAAGGGAAAGCAAAGGGCAACATGATGGTGTTAATGGAATGCTATTATATTTACCAGGGTGTCTGAGGAGCGCTATTATTGAGAACTGAACCACGAAGCTCAAGCAAGTTGAGTTAAATGACATTTACATGGATCACATTAATGGTATATGTACTTCGTTAGATTTCACGGTTCGTAATGACCTCTCAGTTTACGTCTACACTGCTAACTCGTATGTTGTATCAGTATGAAATGGCTACCCAGTTTTCTCAAATTTCTCCTGTGATTATCCGAGAGTGAATTCTCCTGTATCGCGCTGTATAGGACAATTGGGCCCAGCTGATCAATCCCTGATATTGTTGACCAATATGCTGGTCCCCATAACCATGTCACTTCCGGAATTCATACTGCCTATTCCCGTCGACGACGACTTACGCAACTCTAGTATAGACTGTCTAGAAGTCCGACCATCATCACTTGTTAAGCAATCCTTGTGGGTTCTATTTGTACACCTTCATTGATTACAAGTATGATAATGCGGTTGGCTTCAAATCCAGATCCAAATCTGACTCTGAACTTGATTCACTGGTAACAGTTGTGACAGAGGGAGGTCGAGGCCTGACAAAAACTAATCGGGATTGAGATTTGCGAAGCCCAGGTGAAAGGGGACGCAGAACAGCGGCGGCTCCGTAGCAACGACTGTATTCGCAGCTTGTCGAGGTCCCGCTTCCTCTACAGCGAAACTCAGTACCGGCTTGAAGAGAATCTGGAAGTCCAACCGTTCGACTCAGCAGGAAGACTCGAAAGATGAAACGCCACAAGGTCGATAGGTGTAGAGTCTTGGGCAATGCGGGTAGGACGTTCCTTAAGCTCGGTAGCAGCCTCTCTCGCTTTGGCTGGCCGCCCGTTCCCTCTTCCCAGACCTCTTCGACGAGGCAGGGTGAGAAGTTGAAGGGAGAGAGTCGGGTTTAGGATAGGTGGAACCAAGGTGATTGAGCGGACAGAGATAGCGGATAAGAGAGGAAAAGACGGGGAAATCAAGGGATATCCTGGTATGTTTTCGTTGGCGGATTCTTCTTCCTCCTCCTACTTGATTCCCTCGTCCTCTAAACCTCACTTTAACTTTGCATTGTTTTGTCCTCATCTAGCGCGAAGAATAGGCTAGAAAAATAAGGTAAGCGTCTGCGGAATCAATTAATAGGTGAGATAAAATTCGACCTGTTGAATTCAACAGGTCAAGAAGGTTCCGTTCACGCGTCTGGCCTGTGGAGGGGCTTGCCTATATGCATAAAACCCCCTCAGAACGAGTCCAACACGTAAAAAAAAAACGCGGGGAATAACCGCAGGAAATCAGCCAAACTCCTAGCCTGTGGAGAGGCTTGGAGTGGCGATGTTCGTTGCGGTTTTCCCGAAGAAGATCAAAGAAAGGACCAATTTGCCCGAAGAATTGCCTTGGCTCATGTTCATAAAATATCTAGGGAATAGTAGTCACTGTGGGGATGAGCCAATGTCTTCGCGGTGAAAATCTAGAGAAAATGCAAGGATTTTTACCAAAATTCATCAAAAATCCTGGGCACGAATTTTAAAACCTTTCGTGTGGCGATTATTGTGAAGCTATCGTGAATTTGGCGGGGGGCCGTGCTTATTTTAAATTATCTTTTCATAATTTTACCATAACCTCAGCTCAATTCCTTCAAAATATCTGCTGCCATATTTTTGTACATAACCTCGAGATAAAACCCACATTTTCGCCTCGAGGAAATCGGCTCATCCCCGCAGTGAGTGGTAGGTTGAGAAATAGAAGTTGTAGGCGCCTGTTGGCTTAGTCTACACATCGTAAGCATCGGAATGGGGAATTCTATTATAGCAAGCGAGGGGAAGCAGATGTAATAGTCCTACCGTCCCAATAAGCGAAGAGTCCTAAAAAAAGATATACCACTTACTACAAGGGCGAGTGCGAACGATTACGCGTCAATAACGGCGCCTAGGAGCAGAAAACATAGTTTCCCGCCCTTCTGTAGTATGCCCTGAAGGTTCGTGAAGATGATTAGCTATGTTGTGGATTTAGGCGTTATGTTAAGATTTAAATCATAGAAGAAGCGTCAAACTAGACCACGACTGCTACCACTGCTACCTGACTATTGTTATAACTGGTTTAGCAAAGTGATAGTCGACTCGAGGGAATCATAGCATGTGATCGCTTCAATTCTTTCCGCCCACCGCTGTTTATTTTCAAAGTACTATGGTTCACAGGGTACTTCCGATTTCTTGAATATTGCGAATAATGTCTTAAATTTTTGAGTAAATAAAAATCTGAGTAGACAGTCTTATTTAGAATCATGTTAAGCTTGTCTTTTGTCTTACATGTTAAAGCAGATAAGGCATAAACAGAGCGTCGGACCATGACCGAGGAAAAACAGGGTACTTCCGCATCTTGGGTCACACTGAGTCACATCAATGCCGCTGCTCGGCACTCTGGCACACTTGGCCATTTGATGCAAGGTTGAGGCAGAACTTGTGTTGATCACGCTTTTGGAGAGTGTCAGAGGTTTGCCGAGGCTACGGCATGAAGCTGGAATCAAATATTGTCACGTCGCATACCCTCTTCACTTTATCTGCTTGTCGAATCTCTACAACATATTGGATTGCTTTTAAATTTGCTATGCTAGCTGATGAGAGCCTCTACTTAATGCCCATGTCATTTTTACAGCTATCTACCAGCTCTTCGTACGGTTCCTGAGGCTTCAATCTAAAGTCACGCTTGTATATTACAGTATTTTGGTTTTGTACATATGCATCCCAGATACAATCTATTTCATATAGCACAGTATGTCTATAGAGAACCTAGAAAGTACTACATAAAAAGTCTGAGAGCATTTATCGACCTAAAACGTTCAAAATATGAGATTTTCAAAAATGCGGAAGTACCCTGTTTACGGAAGTACCCTGTGAACCATAGTATTGAACTACCCTGAATATGAACTTCTTTCTCTAATCAGTCTCTGCTCCTACCCGAAGACAGGCTCTCCCCATTCCATCACGACATTAGCGGATTGTTCGCCCAAACCGAAAGTTATGACCCGTCAGAGCTCGAAAATATACACCCACCTTGGAAACGGGACCTCTATGTATGTCCTCTTGGAACAGGCAAAGTCCTCTGTTGGCGCCTTTCTTGTCCACTTTCTTATGAACTTTTTCATTTGGTCTCCGTCGTCGTAACCGTGCTATAAACGGTACCCACATTCCGCTCTATCAATCCTCAAATCTGGCTTGGAATGGAGACTACCTCGATGGTGCTATTTTCAGAAGAGTATCTGGCGCGATGTACAGCGTAGACCTCGTCATGGTCAGACCTGTCAAAATGGATGATATGTGCGTTGACATGGTCCTTACTCGGCGAAGTCAACAACTCACAATGTCTTTAGCGTTTGTCATAGACCTGCTTTCAGTGCTTCCTTATTACATAGAAGTTATCATGCAACAAGATACAGTCTGAATGACTCCTTCAAAAGCTTGAAGTCTTCCGCTAAATCCGTCTTCTAGGCTGTATTCTTTCGGTATTCCATCTTACGAATGTTCAGATTGATTCGGGTATTCCGACCTTTTGGATACAACCATACGAGTACCTTGTAGTACTTCTTCTAAAACGCCATTCAGAATCTTCCAATGGAAAGCAAAGGACAACATGACGAAGTTGATACAATGCTGTTATGTACGCCAAGGTCCTCGAGGAACGCTATCATTTCAGAATTGAACCACGAAGCTCAAGCAAGTTGAGTTCAACGACATATACATGGATTTATGTTCGTAATGATGATCAATTTATATCAACGCATCTGCTAACTCGTATGCTATGAAATGATTCCCAATTTTTCTCAAATCTCTTGTGAATCCTGTATCATATCGCTCTGCGTAGGACACTTAGGCCCAGCTGATTGATCCCTGATATTGGTTCGACCTCGGCAATTTCATCCTGCCGACTGAGTGCCTCAACACAAGCAGCAGCCCTCAGTAAGGCGCAATACCACCAACACGGAAACCAATCGTAGGCTAGGAGGCCATGTGCTTCAAAATTATGTTTTTTTACATAGGTCAGCTCCTAGTCTTGATGTAGACATCGAAAACTCAAGAATGAGTAGGAGCAGGTAGGAGCACCGCCGGAGGAGCGACCCTGTGGGTCATCGACTGTATCTGTCTAATTCTGACATCGAACCCTGAAGCAGACGCCGCCAGAATTCGCTCTTCGTAAAGTGGAGTGACACGGTATGCTGACTAAAAAACCAGAAGTACTCCCTCTGTACTTCGGGTTGGCGCACTAGCATCGGTCGGGAGCAAGTTCTGAACATACATGCATTATTTTCGACACAGGAATCATTGATAGAGATCTTGATGATATAAACAGCTTTGACCCCAACGAAATGTTCTCAATTGGTTTGTCGTGTCGACGACCCCACACGACCGCGCCGTTCAAAGAGTCAAAGGCGCTGACTCAATCCCAGTGACCTCGCTACTTATCCGAGTACTGTATGCATTTTCGCCTGTTTCAAGCTCTGAATTATTCCGCTTACGCCGTTATCTACTCTATTGTTTCTTAAATTTTTCTTATACATCACTGCCCCGGTGGTTGCCGACTGTAAAGTACAAAAGGAGAGGCGCGATCGGTCATAAGAATACCCTCTTGTCCTCAAGTTATTCCTGGTCTTCTCATATCCCACTACCATGATCGTCAACTCAGAGTCTTCCCTTCCCTATCCTCCCTTTGTTGACATCGAGGGAGTGATAAATATGCGCTCTGTTGGTGGGTACGCCACTAGCACCGGAGGCGTTGCGAAACCCAATATTATATATCGCTCCGGCGATATTTCGAGTATCACGGAGAGAGGGAGAGGGCAGTTTTCGGCGCTGGGAGTTCATGTTGTGTTTGATTTCCGTGCGGATAGCGAGATCAAAGACTACGACTCTGCAACGCCTGCTATGGAAGGGGTTAAAATTATCAGAGCTCCTGCGGGAATCCAAAACGCGTTTGACCCTGCAAGTATTGCTATTCGGTGAGCGATTTGGTTTTCATTGTTGTCTAAGGGACAATGCTGATTAAGGATCGTAGGTTGAAGAAATGGCAAATTGATGAACTTCAAGTGAGTGGCATAGGTATGATCTATGCATGAACAAGAGATTCAATCCGGTATTATCAGGCATTCTTGAACACCTATGAGGAGATTCTGGACACTGCAACTGAAGCATTCAGAACAGTTTTCATTCACCTAAGAGACCATCCAGATCAACCTTGTCTAATTCACTGCACCGGTAAGGAAGAGCAATTCATCACCTTGTCTATTTTTCACCTTACCCCTTTTGCAAATGCAGCTGGAAAAGATCGAACAGGAATGTTCGTCACTCTCCTGTTGATGGTATGTCGAATTTCAAGTGCAGTCTGCTGTCCCAATTCATTCTTTCATAGGTCTTGGGTGTTGAGGATCGTTATATTATCGACGAATATGCCTTGACCACTGTTGGACTTGCTCCGTCAATGCCCCATTTACTTCACAAGCTCCAGAAAATGCCCGTTTTTCGCGACAATTGGGAAGGATTACTCAACATGGGGTCATCAAAGTATGTCCGAAAGGGAAAGCGCTGGCAGCTTTGTTTGACTGACGCACGAATTGTTTCCTTTGAACTTATTAGGCCCGAAACAATGGTGGCGACTCTCCGGCTTATTCGCGCAAAATACGACGGAGCGGAGGGATATTTGAAAACGCAGTTAAATTTGGATGATGAAGATATTGAGAAGATTCGGGGGAACTATCTTGTTTGAAGGAAGAATCATTGTTGAACTATCCTTATCGTTTTGACTTTTTGTATTCATCAAACTTTCGTATTCATATGTATCATAGTTTTGAAGTTGCGGTGGGCTCTTGCTGAGGAGTAATTTTGGTTGTGCTGTCAAACTGCCGAGATTTGTGAATACAACACCAAATATGTACAACACCATACCCACGACTGTTGACGACGACAGACGACGACTAGACAACAATTCTCGCCTTACCTTTTACAAAACCATTTAAATTTCAGCGCTTCAGCGCCCAATGGATTACTTTTCACAGTACGGAGGACACGAGGCGTCATCGTCGATAAATGTACCCCCACGTGTCGAATCTATAACGGACTCTTCGTCTTCTGAATCTGTTTCTGATACTGCCGGAACCTCACCATTTTTAAACGCTCAACAATTGCCTCTCCCAGACTTTTCAAAAACCTTCACTACCGAAACGTTGCAACCCACGATGCAGGAGGAACAAAATGCCTTTGCATCCACCAGTGCTCAGCCGGCTTACTACCCTATGCCTGCTGCCGGTTACATGTCCTTTCAAGCTCCGTTTTCTCATAATCCTTCCGCTCCTCCTTCTCCTCCTCTCGCTGCTGCACTTAGCCAAACCCCATCTCCTGTTCCCATTCCAAATCCCTCCACCAGTATGCCAGTCCCCATGCCCATGCCACTTCCGGAATTCACACCGCCCGTCCCCGTCACCAACGACGTACGCGACTCTGGTGTAGACTTTGGTCTCGGAATACGACCACCATCACAAGCTGCGAGTACAGCAGTCATTGCTACGGAGCCACCGCTTTTCCGTGCCCGTTCTCTTCTGGGCTTCGCAAAATCTCAATCTCGATTAGGTTTCGTCAGGCCTCGGCCTCCCACTGCCACAACTGTTACCAGTGAATCAAGTTCAGAGTCAGATTTAGATTCGGATTTAAATCTTATTCAACCACATTATCATACCTGGGATGAATCGACTCGAGCGCTAATTGAAGGTCTACGACCTGTGATGGAAAGTTGTATAGAGATTGTGGTGCGGCTGATTCCTGTGAGTCACTCGACCCTTTTGTAATGTTCACCGCTGACTTTTCCCAGACTCCGCAGGTTTCCTCTGCAGGTAGACTTATCAGGTTGCCTTTAGGACGGGAAGAGGCAGTGTGTGCGTCAATGGAGGGGACATTGCGTCACCTTTGGGGGTGTATCACTTTGCGACCGGGTTGTGCTTGTCCTAGTGAGAGAGAGCAAGAGGCCTTGCCTGAAGGCGAGAGGGGATCAGATGTATGCCGCGAGTTTCATGAAGCTTTCGAGCGGAAGCTTCGTCGATTCACGACGTGAGTTGTTTATTTTTTTACATTGTAGTATAACTTAAACATACTGCAGTCGAATGCGAACTTTCCACGAGCAAATCAATCGACCCCGGAGAATGCACAGGTCATCATTCACCGAGCGACTTTTAGGATGGCAGGATGCGTTCGATCAATGGATCAACCGGTTCGAGGTCTGTTCAAATCCGTTACTTCTTGAGCTGTTTCCTTCATAATGCAATTTCGTAGAGATTGAATGCATACTTGCGACTTCGCCTAGCGCATGCACATGCAAAGCAAATACATCTTCAACTCGAAGACGAACGTACCGTCGCCGCGCAAATGCGCTCACCTGAAAATAGCGAAGCTGGATCCGCTTCTGGGAGGCGTAGCAGCCAAAGACACCGTCATCACCATGAGTTGACTATACAGCAACTCAGGGAGGATTACGATCTCGCAAAGGGTGCTTTGTTGGAGGCACATAAACGATCAGCAGGGCTGGCTTGGAGACGGGATGGTATGGGTCAATTGGTACGGGATTTCGGAAACTGGACGATTAGAGACGCAGTTTAGATGATGGCGGTATGGTTGGTGACGGAAATTTGTCGTATTGAGCATGGGCGTGTTGAAGCGTCGTTTTCATATCAATGTCACACCAATGATGTTCAGACTACTTTTATGTCCCGGGTTGCAGCTTAGATGACTTTCAGCGAGACTTTTGTGCGATTCTTCTCCTCAACTTCTATCAATGAGTTGCCTTCTTTGCTGATTAACGAGCTAGGATTTGTGTTACAGACAGTCCTTAACCTCGTCAAACCCCATTCTACCCGCGCCCAAGAGAGGCACTTAATGGTCTTCTTGCATAGTCCGAGCAGTGGCGGGTTGATTATATCAAATCATTTTGTCTTCTCGTGTATGTCGGATGAGACCGCCTGCTATCCATGGAGTAACATGGTCAACACAGCTCTGTATTGATGTAGGACGACACCGAATGTGGTCGGAAACATATGGCCTCACTACCTTTGCAACGTTCTTACCCAAAAACGAGAATTCTTACGATGGCACTCATCAGACGACCTTGCATAATATCAATCCCTTGCGAGCCCAGGTGGCTGTAAGGCTGACAACAAGTGTTGCCATTTGTTGTTACTTCCGAAAATTAAGAGTCAAGGAGAGGGTCGATTCTCTTGATTTTTGTATACTTTGCTAGATGTACCACCCGCTGTCGGAGTCCACTGGACACTTCCGAGCTACGGAGCCGAGAACCCAAGCCTTCTTCACCTAGTTGCCACCGGCCCTCGACCCATTACGACAATCAGGGAAACCATAATCGAAGTCACTGTCCATGCAAGACGAGGTTGCGAGGTTGACAGATCCCAAGGATGCAAATGCATCGCTTTAATTTTAACTTCCCGTACCACTACTCCGAATTGAAAGGCATCCCGTCCAATAGCCTCAAAGTCCTCCCATATATCCAATTCTCATCAAATGCCTAATGCAGATTAGGCGTGTCTACATATAAAAACCCTTTAAATCCTCCCCCCCTCACATACGCAAAAATTTTCGACCCCGCCCTAAATTTCTCAACTATGGCTATTCTACGCGTGTGTACTGAAATATCGAGCGCCGCAGCATTAGAGATGGGATGTATTGTGCTAGCTTTTGCAGCAGTGTATGTTTATCTTCAACGACGTGTGCATCGTCTACACAATCCACACGGGCTCCCCTATCCGCCTGGACCCAAGCCTGCACCAATTATCGGAAACCTCTTCGTGAATCCCTTTTCAACAATCTCGGGTAGTTATTCAAATCTAAGACGTCATGTATACTAGGATATTCCGCTAGAGAAAGAATCTTTTGTTTACAATAAGATGGCAAATAAATATGGTGCGTCTACTTTGCCTATCCTTTATCTCTTCCTGTAACGACGTCTTCTCTATAAGGCGACCTAACATATCTCAATGTTTTGGGTAAATCAATACTTGTTGTTAATAACTACTCCACCGTAAAAGAATTGTTCGAGAAACGCTCTGTCAACTATTCCGACCGCTACCAAGCACCAATGATGAATGATTTGATAGGATGGGACTGGAGTTTTGGACAGATGTCATACGGTATGGTATGGTATGAATGCTCTGTTCATATGAGTTTACCTTGACTACTAGGTCCTCGTTGGAAGATGCATCGCACGATGTTCCACCGACAATTCCATTCGTCCGTCGTATCCAATTTCTGGCCAATTCAGTTGAAAGAGGCGCACAAACTCATTCGTCGAATACTACACGAGCCGGAAGCTCTGCTTGAACACCTTAAATTGTAAGTATTCTTTCATCTCCTCATTCCCTGGAGCCTGATGTCTAGATCACCCCCTATCAGCAACTCGGCAAGCACAATCATGAACGTTGCATACGGTATCGAAATAGAGGATGAAGATGACCGCTATGTCACAGTAGCTGAAACAGCATTAGACGGGATGGCAAAGGCAGCTAACCCAGGAGCGTTTCTAGTTGATATATTCCCCATTCGTGCGTGGCGGTTCCACTGAGACTTATAATCATTGTATTCATGAGTGACGTTTAGTCAAATATGTCCCAATCTGGATGCCTGGCGCAGGATTCAAGCGCAAGGCGGCGCTTTGGCGCGAGGCTGTTCTCCAAATGCGAGATGCTCCTTTCAAAGTGGTGACGAAAGCCATGGTGCGCCCATGATCTGACTATGGTCCTCGATTAGTTTTGTTTATTCTGTAGAAAGAGGGAACTGCATCGCCAAGCTTCGCCTCGAACCTTCTCGCTGATGTTGAGCTCCGTAAAGACCTCAGCGAGCTTGCTATCGCCAACGAGATGCAGACAATTAGAAATTGCGCAGGCTTGGCTTATGCAGGTATGTGACCTGAATTAGTAGTTCCTTTTGCTATATATATTCATGGGACGATTACCCTTGTGGTATGCGATGTGTAGCCGGGACCGAAAGTGTAGGTTGATTCTGAGTATAATGATAATATCATTCGAAGACTTACAGTACGTCCTTGCGCCCATAGATTGTATCAGCTTTATCGTCGTTTATGCTTGCTTTGGTTATCTACCCCGAAGTTCAAGATAAAGCTCAACAGGAACTTGATGCAGTAGTAGGGTCAGGAAGGCTGCCAGATTTTAGTGATCGAGGGTCATTGCCATATATTGATGCTATTGTCAAGGAAGTACTTCGGTAAGCTCAGTCCACGAATCCGATGATAAGTATGATCATAATTCAACAACTTGTGCTTTAGGTGGAGTCCAGTGGCACCCCTAGGTCAGTTGTGTTGTTTTGAAGTCAGTAAATTTATCATTTACTGTGCCCTAGGTCTCCCACATATGACCACAAAGGCCGATGAATTCAGAGGTTATCATATCCCGGCTGGCACACTCGTAGTTGGGAATAGCTGGTAAGACCTATTTCCACTAGTACGAACCCCGGCGATTTGTTCTGATTTGTTTCCGACTATATCAGGACCATTCTCCACGACCCAATAAACTACCCCAACCCGATGGCATTCAACCCTGATCGTTTTCTCTGCAATGAACCCGCCGTCATGGAGCCTGTCTCTGCTGCCTTCGGCTACGGCAGACGAATTTGTCCTGGACGATTTATGGCTGAGGGACAACTGTGGATCTCAATAGCTTGCATTTTGAGTGTGTATGAGATTAAGCCCGGGTTTGACGATAAAGGGAAGTTTATCAACACTGAGGCTGCGTTTTCGTCTGGTTTGATTTGGTACGTTCATAGTCACAAAAATCGCACAACTTCAAAAATCTTATTCGGGTGTTTTTAGTCATCCTTTACCGTTCAAAACTTCGATAAGGGCAAGGAGCGAAAAGGCAAAGGCGCTTGTCGAGCAGACTGCAGATCTCTCTGTTTAAACCCACTTTCACTCTATCTTTATGTGATTTAGTGACTACAAAACTATGGTGACTCGTAAATTTCTCTGTCTTGAATGATGTCAAGAAACGCCTGGGACCATGCCGTGTAATAAATCTCCTTTTCTTTTCTTGTATAAGCTACGTTTTGTTGCTGTATGTTGCTGCATGAGATGCACTGATAGTATGTGTTTCAAGGAATACATTTGGAATACAGTGGGTGATTATCAACTACGAATAAACTGGTTATAACACGATGGATATAAAGAGTGAAGACTACAAGCTAAGTTATACAAAATGGTACTGAGAGGGGTTGGCAGGGTACTAATGGATGAACAAATCATAGACCCAAATTCGAGCTCAATTGGTCGTCTACGTATATTCAAGTTGGTGAGCATTTCTACTAGTCACCCGCGGTAGCTAGGAGGATCTAGGATTCTAAACTTCTTCCGATTCCGAAGTGGTGTCGGGAGAAATACGAGACATCAGCTCCAGAACCTGGTTGTTGCGATACTTCAAGCCCATAGTTTGAGCATACTGAAATGAGCAAAACAACGAGGGTAGGTCAACCAAAGTTATGATGATGAAATATCAGGACTTTTTCTGATAGTACATACCTTGATGTCCTTCTCCAAAGTGCATAATTTTTTGCTCAGCGAAGAAATGATAATGACACGGCGCAAAGATAGATATGATATCCGGGATGTGTTATGGTCTTCCGAAAAAATCTTGTGAGCGTCCTGAGTTATACTATATACTATCAGGCTTAACAATCTGATTCGGAAAAGGGGAGCTCACCGGCGCAAGCGTTTTTCGAGCTCGAAGGCAACGCGTCTAGCAACATATCGGTCATCCAAGATTGAGAAGGGCAGAGAAATTACTTACCGACTCTGACATTGCTCATAATTGATATATCCGGACATGATATCGTTTGTGTTGAGAACTGGTCCCATATCCTTGTATTCTTTTAACATTCTTTGAACCGTTTCTATGCGGCGCTCGAGACCGCTGAGGGTCACGCAAGGAAAGCAGGCGCGCAGTAGGAGCGCAATGACAAAAAGGGACAGCAATGTCCACAAGATTGGACTGGAAACGATTGGAAAAATATCCTGAGTGAGGATCTGTACGGTTGTTTGGAAGATCGAGAAGGTCATAGAATATTGGGATGGTCAATCCTAGTGTCAGGAAAATGTTTGGGGATCTGGAACAGAAGAATTGAGCACGTTATAAAGGAGTGTATAGTCAAAGAAGTAGGAACCTTGGGGAAAGAGGGATGTTCCATATACCGACAAAATCCAACAAATGTCATAATACTCTATTACGGTCTTCTTTGTCTTCAGCCGTATGATATGATATCTTGGAGACCATCCATGTCATGTCATGTTTTGGCATTTAGAGACTCTTTTGTCCATCACCCGGGACAGCATTAGCCATCACTTTCCTGGACATATCTTTGCTGTCACTCGCTCATTCTCAAGAAGCAAATCTGAGTGCGATTCGAGTCTGTGAAGTTTCCCATTGACATATAAGAAAAGTGACAGCGAAGTCCGAAAAAGATGGGTCGAAATCTGGTGATTTAGCCACAGACAACAGCAAAAGGAATTAAAAGAGGACAAGGATACAATAGAATCAAATATATTACTGACAGCTCAGGGCAGCTCGCAGACAGCCACTCGATAAATTTCCAGATGTTCATGTATGACTCATGAGGCCTGTCAAGGCTGCCCCATCCCAAATGACTGCAGATGAGAGCAAGGTGTTACCTGGAGTAACTAAAGGGCTATTTAGATGATGTCAGTCAAATACGGGAGTCTGGGACATAAAGGTACACTTATATGCAGATTTGCATTGCCATCTTCGGTTGCCCCCGGGTTGTCACTGACTGGAATGACCCCGGAACATTCACGAGGTCGTTACTCTATCTGAATACGGAAATCAGCGTCTATTCGACACTCCTTCCAGCGCGGTTGAAGCCCTGCAGCTATCATGAGATCCATCCGTTTATGAGGTTTCATATACAGCGAGGAGGACGGTTTGGCCTGACTAAAAATAGAGTACCAGCTTTAGCAGGAGGAAATTGCTGAGAGCTCGACTCACCTACAATGCCTTCCGTGAACTTGAATATACACCGGATTGAATGACTTCAGTGTTTTGACATAGTACTGACAAGACCTGACACCTTCCAATGCTTTGTTGACCACGATACAAAGGATATCTCAACTCAGATCTCGGCTTCGAGGCAAGGAAAGAAGTCCGAATTAAGAGGGGTTTTGGAATGTGTTGAGACAGGATCGGAAGCAGTTAAACATATTGCAAGGCTGTATGTATAATTGATGAAGGCGTTGTCCTTATCCGGGGAGAGCCTTGTCCTGAATCGCATATTCACTTCGCTATGTTGAGGAATTGTTATAACGCTTGGACTTTGATTGACTCTGAAGAGCAAACGAGAGAAATCAGGAATATTCCCGAGGTACCTACGACGCACTCCTTCCCTCGCTCATTCTCTCTTCTCCCTTGTCCGATATCAGGAGATAGTGCCAATTCCAGCTGATGCAAATCACAGTGAATAGAACTGCCTTGCATTATATTATGAACTGTTTGAGTCAACAATATATCAGTTGAAACTTCAACTTGAAAGTGGATTTTGATTTCGCCAGGGGGTGTTGAGGGTGCTGGTATTTGGATAAATCGTGGGCCTGGAAAACCCAGAAAAGGATTTTATGATGCCTTTGAATGGATGCATCGACGTCGAATTCGTATCCGATGTTGAATGGGGGAGAAGCAAACTGATACTTTTTGAATATCTGAGGTGTCGACAGTAACATATTCGCCATGAAGTGAACGAGAGGGGAAGATGAAACTGGTCGAAAGGTGAGGAGTCTAAACATGCGAACGGCCGTAGGTGGGATGTGTTTCAAGGACTTAGGAGGGTTAGTCACAACGCGATGGCGAGAAGGAGGAAGAGCGCACACCTGCCGGCCCGTAAAAACCACCGTCGAGAGGTTTAGGATGCCACGCCAATTTCTGCTTATGGTTGTACACAACGACAATGGTGTTCGGGAACACTGAGCGCTGAGCAGCGAGGAAAAAGTGTGATCAAGGTTGGCACTCGTTGTCATTGGAAACTCAGCGCACGTTCTCTATGGCATTTGGCTCAACAGATCGCCATGGCTATCTTTACTGCTTCTCAAATCTCTAGGCAGTATATATACTGGTGATCAGCTGCCTCAGAAATACAAAAATTACTATCATGATCCTCTCCAATGGCTTAATGTTTGCCAGCCTCGCGCTCGACTTCGTCAACTTCGCTTCCGCGACAGATATCGTTCATTACCCACCAAAATTAACCAACCTCAACAACCTCACCTTCGTCCTCAACGGGATTGGCACACCAGGAATTTTCAACTCATCCATCACACCCGATTTCGAATATGGGATGTACAACTGGTGCAACATGCCCCACGTTCGAGCTCGAGAATACCAGACACCGTCGTCGGCTTATACGCTCAAGTACATCGAGATAATCCAACGACACCATAAACGAACCCCGTACGCATCGAATACGTTCTTCAAAGAAGATATACCTTGGGATTGTACCGGCGAAGGACCAGTTTATTATGGAAAAGGCACAGTGGGAGTGACGGATGACCCGACTGTGATCCAATGGTCCGCATATACGAATTCGCAAAATCCATTCACGAATAGTGTCGGACCAGGATTTGTCGGGAGTAATTGCGCTTTTCCGCAGATAACCACCGGAGGTCTCAATGACTCGTACACACATGGGGCGGACTTACGGGCAGTGTACACTGAAAGGTTAAATCTTTCCACTAAAGCCGATCCAAATACCTTCAAAATCCGTGTAACTTCCAATCCTATCACGTCACAAGTCTCCGGTGGACTGCTAAAGGGACTATTCCCTGACTCTTCTGATGTCGCTGCCCTCATCCAGGCCGATGCCTTCGATTCATTGACAGCATCTTATAGCTGTCCGGCGGCCAAATCTATCTTCACTGCCTATACAACAGACAGTTCCCATTGGACGGAACACCTAGTCAATGCAGCAGGTATCTACGAAGAGTTGGATGAAGTTTCCGGTATTGCGGCGGATGATACTGCGGGATGGCACACGAGTTTTGATCAGTGAGTACAACTGCTCAGACTACACTCAAGTTTTCCCTTCTAACAACTTCTCTATAGCTACTACGACAATCTGTCGGCAAAACAATGCGACTCCAAACCTCTCCCATGTAGTGTCAACGACACCTTTCTCTGCGTAACACAACCCCTTGCTGACACCGTCTTTCGTTTGGGCAACTATGAATACTCGTATTACTATCGTGACGCGTACAACTCGACGCTTTTTAGCGCACTGAGCTATGGCGCGTGGGTTTTGGAGCTCGTTGGGCATCTCAAGGAACAGGTAGAAGGCACAAGTGATGTTAAATATTTCCATAATGTCGCCCACGATGGCTCGTTGAGTCCGCTATTGGGGATATTGCAGATTTCGGAAATGGTTTGGCCGGGGATGTTCGTTGTGCATGTTGCGGTGCTGGATTAACTCTATACTAATGTCCCACTTACTCCAGGGGCTCCGAAATTGTCTTTGAACTATACGAGAAAAATTCCAATTCAATCTCGAACTTCTTCCTACGCGTGCTCTGGGGCGGCCAACCTATGCAGACGTCTCTTCCTTTTGGTACAAACAGCGGTGGATTGCTAGATATGATTCCTGTGGAGGACTTTTTTGAATGTGAGTCTCTGCGGATCGTATTTCTAACGTTCATCACGCTCGATTCTCGATCCTCATTTTGCTTGTACCTAGACGTCCATAACACGATCGGCACCGGGCCAGAGCTGTTCGCTGCTTGTCAAAAATAAATGCAACATGGAGAGATATGGTAGGATGGTGACGCCAACAACGATCTAATGTTGGATGATGATTCTTGAGTGCAGGTTCCGACCGGGAATGCTTATTGCTCAACAAGAATGGTCGTATGTTTATACCATATGCATTCTTCTGGCTTAGTCTGGTCATATGGGTATTTTAGCAACAGGTTACAACTCTTCCGTTTGGCTTCCGAGATGTAAATACAATACAAGGACCTTTGTCGAAAGGTATCATGTGGCTCCGGGTGGCTTCATAAGAGTCTTAAACTTGTCATCAATCGTCTTATCACTATCAGCCGACAGAGGATATTAAAGGGCACCTAAACCTGGCCAAATTCGCTATGGTTGAGACGTGTTCATGTACTGTCCCGATTCGACTGCCATACTGAAGATTAGGACTCTTGTGTCGGCGGTCGTTTCCTATCTTTTGTCTATAGCTCTCGGCCTTCTTCAGACTGCTCTTCCAGAGACATAACCCTGTGTCCGGCACACCCTCGGCACACTTGGATTGGTAACATGTATTCACCCTCAATATCAATCGTCAGTAAGCACCTGGCTAAAGCATTCAGTATTTACTCATCAAGTACCTTACAAGGCCCACGCTCCTACGTGTCATTTATCCTTCATGGTCCTGCAGCTCTAAAAAATCGTTGCCAGGGTATAAATAAATCATATTTCCTAGACAATTTTTACCCAAAAAAATCACCACTATGGCTCTCACCAACCTTACCAACACTTATCATCGCGACACCTACCCCGCAATCTCTTCGACGAACCCCTCCCTCAGCCAAGCCGGTAAGACGGTGCTCATCACAGGCGGAGGCAGCGGGATAGGTTTCGAGATCGTGCGGTCTTTCGCAAAAGCTAAGGCTTCCAGAATAATCATCATGGGGCGGAGGATCACCGTCTTGGAAGACGCGGTAGTAAAGCTGCGGGAGGAATTCCAAAACACAGAGTTCATAGCTCAACAGGGTGATATCAGCGACGAGGTTTCCACAACCGCTGTATGGGATCATCTCAACTCAAACAACATCTTTGTCCATGTCCTAGTGCTCAACGCCGCGCACCTCTCCCCCATGGGACCCGATACCCTGAAAATGGAGAGGAAAGACCTCATGGAGGCTTTCAACATCAACGTCTGGGGCAATTTCTCCATGACAGCCAAATTCGTAAACCAGCCGTTACGTCCGGTAGGCGAGAAGCTGAATCTTGTGAACGTGTCAACGGCAGGGATTCAGATGAACCCTGCACCGACTCAGAATCCATACGTTACTTCCAAAGGGACGTTCACTGCGCTTCTCGGAAGGATCGCGGACGAACATCCTGTAGAGGATGTACAGATTATTTCATTTCACCCGGGTGCGCTTTATTCAGAGAGTGGAGCCAAGTATTTCGATAAAGATATCATTGATTGGGATGAAAGTAAGCATCACACTACTATCTTTCCAACGTCCAAAAAAAATAAAACTGATTTCTTCTTCACTATACTTAGTGGCGTTACCAGCAGACTTTGCCGTATGGTCTGCCTCCCCAGAGGCAGCGTGGCTACATGGTCGATTCGTGTGGGCGCATTGGGACGTGGATGAATTGAAATCGGACAAGGAGATTACAAAACGGTTGGAACAGGAATCGGGTTTCTTGAAAGTCGCGGTGCAGGGGTTGACAGAGATCTCTGCGACGTCGTTTTTGAAGAAGAAGTAGGAAGTAGGAAGTGGGAAGAAGGGCTTTGCAAGCATTGCGCGACGCGATCGGGTTGTATGTACTACTTTCCCCATATATTTGCCTTTCCAATCTTCTTCAGCAGCATTTGTATACAACTCGAGCTGGTTCGAGCTGGTTCAAACTCTGTTCAGTAAGTCAATCATAACCGGTACCGTAGAGTGTTAAGTTGAATGCAGGTTGAATGCGAGAAAGTGATAGGTGATGAAGTTATGTAAATCAAAGTTAGATAGAGGGAAGGAATTAACATCCCTTTATGTACTTACATACATAAGTTTGCATCCCAGTCGACCCAATTGAACCCATATTCATCGTCATCGGGTTCAAATACGAGTTCGTCCCCACATCACTTCCAGCACTTGCACCGCTTGCACGGTCGATGAAATCCTGCATATGCATGGTTTTAGTGTTGGTGGTGCTATTAAGATCCCTGCTGAGTAGCACATTGAGCATGTTCATGCCTTATACCCTGCACATCGATCTCAGTGTCGGCGTTGGTGTCAGCGATGGTGGTGGTAGGATAAGGGTTCCCAAATGCATAAGTGAAATCTATCTGGGATTGTCGTGATTGTGATTGTGATTGTGATCGTGATAATGATGATGAGGATGATGAATATGAGGAAGTTTGTTAAAGTTCATAAGCTGGTTACAGACCAATGGAGGAAAGGTTTGGCAAAGCCATTTCCCAGTCTATTCCAAAGGGGGAGGTAGTAACGCAGGGGGTGAGGATGGTTTGGGAGAACATTGTGTGGATTTCTCCAGACTGCCGCTATGGACTGTGCTTCAGTCATGCTGGCTGTCGATATTGGTCTGGGGTGGTCAACTACAACTCCGTCAAAGTGTGCCGAGCCATCGTTGGCGAACGTCGAAGACACCTCTTCCATCACAGCGCAGTGTGTTACCATCCCTTCGTGGGGAAGATCTCCCAGTTCGCTTGGCCCGCCGTCTTGTCCATCGTTTCCTCCTCTGCCACTGTTTCCTCCCTTACCCTCTCTCTCACCTTCTTTTCCTCCCTTATCTCTCAAGCCGCCATCCCATGCGATGTGCATCCCAAAAGTCACTAGAACGACTCAAATACTGAGAAAAAAGGTATGAGACGAATCGACGAGCACGTACTAGGCAAGATGTTGATTTTTGAATGTATGAACACGTAACCTCCAATGGCCTGGTAAATGGCTACAAGATCCTGTTTACTATACTTCCTTTCTACGACATGACAGGCGTTCAGGATCTGTAGAAGAGAGATACCGGTTATAATGCAGCGGAGCTGCCAATGACGCTGGAGAAAACCCCACAAGAATGATTTTGTTGTTGGATGTACGTGGTTGGAACTAGAGTTAAGTGTAAGCTCCCCGGGTTCGGATATGGTGTCGTCTCGGATGTGTAGTCTCTCAGGCTGATTAGTTTCAGATGTAACATGTCGCACCCGCGACGGTTCAGGACTTGTGAAGTCATCCTCCGTAAACAAGACGTTGCCTTTCACTTGAAAGTCTTTCCACCCTTCAAGCGTTTTGAGATTGACACACGGACTGCGTTTTCTGGGGAGATCCTCAACTTGGATGGTGTCCTCGTCCTGACATGGAAGAAAGTACTGGTAGTATGAGACGGTATTGATATCACTTTGCGGTTGCGGTGGTTTCTTCACTGTCCTCCTAAACGTGTCCACGATCTTTTGAAATACTCCCATTCGGATTGAACGAAATCGGAACGGTTGATCTGAGGCAAATGTAATGGTGTTCTGTTGAATATTATACTTTGATTTATATTCAATGACTCACAAGGTCAATGATGAGTGAATGATAGAGAGAGAGAGAGATCTCAAGAGAGATGATTGTGGTACCAGATAAAGAGTCAAAAGTGTAGGGAACTCCTGGCAAGACGCGTCAATGTTTGGAACACGTGGTCGTGCTACCAAACACACTTTCCAAACGCCCTAACGATCAGCACCACAAGTTTCTCCATCCGATTCGATTGTTATGCTCAGAATCAGGACTCTTGTGTTGGTGGTCATTTCCTATCTTTTGAAATGAAAGTAAGTTTCGAGTCGATAAGTTCCAGTAGGTTCTAGTTTGTTCGCGGCCAGACTTCTCTGCGTTAGTTTCCCGGCACACTCGGGTTGGGTAAACATTCAATCACACACTTGTAAGCACTCGGCTAAAGTATGCAGTCTTTATTACTCATCAAAGATCCCTACATAGTAGCTGTAATCGCTGCATGGTATAAGTAAAACGTAGTATTCCCCGAACAAAATCCCCACCATGGCTCTTACCACCCTTACCAGCACTTTCCACCACGACACCTACCCCGCAATCTCCTCATCGAACCCCTCCCTCAGCCAAGCCGGCAAGACGGTGCTCATCACAGGCGGGGGCAGCGGTGTAGGTTTCGAAATCGCACGGTCTTTCGCAAAAGCCACGGCTTCCAGAATAATCATCGTGGGGCGGAGGATCGCTGTCCTGGAAGACGCGGTAGCGAAGCTGCGCGGGGAATTCCCGAATACCGAGTTCATCGCTCGGCAGGGCGATATCAGCGACGAGGCGTCCGCGGGCTCTGCATGGGATCATCTCAACGCACACGATATCCTCGTCCATGTTCTCGTGCTCAACGCCATGCATCTCTATCCCATGGGACCCGATACGCTGAAAATGGAGAGGAAAGACGTCATGGAGGCGTTCAACACCAACGTTGGGGGTAATTTCACTATGACAGCCAAATTCGTAAACCAGCCGTTACGTCCGGTAGGTCAGAGGTTGAATCTCGTGAATATATCGACGGCGGGGATTCAGATGAACCCTGCGCCGAATCAGAACCCGTATGTTACGTCCAAGGCGGCGTTCACTGCGCTGCTTGGGAGGATCGCGGACGAACATCCTGTGGAGGATGTGCAGATTATCTCATTCCACCCGGGGGTGCTGTATTCGGAGACTGTGGCTAAGCATATCGATAAGGATCTTTTTGATTGGGATGAAAGTACGCATCACTCACACTACTATCTTTCCAACGTCCTCAATAAATAAAACCGTTTAATTTTGTTTTATTTTAGTGGCGTTACCAGCAGACTTCGCCGTATGGTCTGCCTCCCCAGAGGCAGCGTGGCTACATGGTCGATTCGTGTGGGCGCATTGGGACGTGGAGGAGTTGAAAGCGGACAAGGTGATCGCGAAACGGTTGAAAGAGGAAACGGGTTACTTGAAAGTCGCGGTGCAGGGGTTGACGGAGATCTCTGAGACGTCGTTTTTGAAGAAGAAGAAGTAGGTAGGGGAAGTAGGAAGTAGTAGGTAGGTAGGTAGGAAGGAAGGGGCTTACTTAGTTTTGGGATCAGTTGTTACTGCTTATTTATCCTCCAAGATCACTCGAACTAGTTCAATCTCCAGCAAGTTAATCATAAGTTTCAACCGGTACCTACTACCGTGGTAGCGTTTTCAATACAAGAAAGTGAAAACTCGGGTGATAGAGTCAACATACATAATTATAATCATGTAGATCAGAATTAGATGTTAGATCAGAGTCAAGTTAGATCAGAGTTACATAGGTAGAGGTGAGGAATAACATAACAGGAATAACATACCATGTGCCTTTTTACAAAGAAGGCTAATAAAACTTTACATAGAAGGCTAGAAAACACAGAAAACACAGATAGAAAGCAGAAGGACGAAATGAAATGATATTCCGAGTCGAGTCGAGTGGGATATAGTTGGTTATGTATATATAACCTACATAGTACATATACATACAGATTGTGTATTATTATTATTATCCATAACTGTTATTTGTTATTGTTATTGATACAAAAGTGAACGAAGAATAAGAGGATGAACCATGCGACGAGACGGGATGAGAGGAGACGAGATGAGAGGAGATGAGAGGAGAGGAGATGAGAGGAGATATGAGATGAGAGGAGATGAGGTGAGAGGAGAGGAGATATGAGAGGAGAGGAGATATGAGATGAGAGGAGACATGAGAGAAATAGAAACAGAAACAGAACATATAAAACACGAGAGGAGAGAGCTAAGGAAACATCGAAAAAACATCGAAAAAAACATTGAAAAAACATAGTAACGCATAACAGAACAAAGCAGATTATTCAAAACACAAATCACAAATCACGAAGAAGACCATCCACCCATACCTCCTATCCCCATCCCTCCTCCTATACCTCCTATACCACCCATCCCACTCATCCCCATTCCTATACCTCCTATACCCATACCCACACCCATCCCCATCCCCATATTCATCCCAGCATTCATCGCAGCCATACCCCCGAACGCAGCTATCGCCGCCATCCCACTTGAACCAATCGACCCGGAAGCGAGAGACCCCATGTTCATCGTCATAGGGTTCAAGTACGGGTTCGTCCCCGCACTTCCGACGCTTCCGTCACTCCCAACACCACTTCCAACGCTTCCAACACCACCCCCAACACCATTTCCGACACTCCCAACGCTTCCGACACCGTTTCCGATACTCCCAACACCCCCAACAGATCCACCCCCCCCAACGCGAGCCCCACCAAGATCCCCGCTGAACAAAGCATTGAGCATGTTCATGTCGATACCTTGGACGTCGATCTCGTTGTGGGCGGTGGCGGTAAGGTCAACGTGGCCGTTAGCGGAGGTGTTGGTGGTGTCAGCAACAGCGGCGGTGGAGGAGGAGGTGGTGGTGTTGGTGGGAACGGTGGAGGTGGTGTTGGTGGAAGAAGAGGTGGAGGTGGAAGAAGAGGTGGAGGAGGAGGGAATGGAGGTGCCGGTGGTAGGATAAGGATTCCCAAACGCATACGTGAACCCTATCTGGTCTCGTTGCGATTGTGCTTGTAACTGTGATTCCGACTGCGACTGTGATGATTCCGACTGCGACTGCGACTCTAACGACAACGATGCTGACGAAGAGGAAGGTCGCCCCCCAAACCCAAAATCATAATACCCCGCCATCGCGTTATTCGAGAACGGGGTGAATCCGTCTGGGAAGCCTTGGGGGATTATTATTGAGGATGAAGCGGAGGATGAGGTAGAGGAGGATGAAGCGGAGGAGGAAGAGGAGGAGTGGGAGGAGGCGGAGGAGGAGGTAGAGGATGAAGATGATGAGGAGGAAGAGAAGGAGGTGGAGGGAAAGAAAGAGGTAGACTCGTCTCTATCAAAGGAGGTAGCCTTGGCTTTCCCTTTTCCTTTCCCTTTCGCACTCTCTCTCACATTCAACGACGCAGGCGTCGCGAATTCCGTGAACCCCCCCGTCGCATTCCTACTTCCACTCGGCGCATTCCGCGGCCTCCGTTTCGGACCGAGCGCAGCTGGTTTCTTGAGCCCCTTTCGGGTGGGTTTGTGGGATGAGGGTACGGATAGGGATACGGATAGGGGGAATTCGTGTGGTGTTGGGGTTGGGGGTGGGGGTGTTGTTGGGGGGGAGGAGGGTGTCGGCGGGGAGGAGGAGGGGGAGTTAGATGACATCGACGAGTCAAACGACGAAGACGAGTCACGCGAGGAAGACAAGGAAGACAAGGAAGCCGACGAGTCAGACCCGGAGGAAAACGAAGCCGACGAAGCCGACAAGGACGAAGACGAAGTAGAAAAACACCCCTCCCCCCTCCCCCCATCCCTCACCAACGCCCAAAACGGGGCCTTCGGCAAGACATAGGTATACGCACACGTCGCGGCGTCGAGTCCCACGCCGAGTTTTTGGAGGATTGATTTGGCTTTGGATGTGGCTGTGGGGGATTTGGGTTTATTTGAGTTTGAGTTTGAGTTTGCGGAAACCGTATCTAGTGGAAAAGGAAAAAAAGAGGGAGGGGAGGGTCAGTTAAAAGCTAGATTTCCCTAATTACAAAACACCCACTTTTCTCCCTCTCAACCACCCCACCCGCAATCGACTCATACGTCGACACCCCCCCCTGGGCTCTAATCGTCCCGCTCTCCACTCTATCGTCGAAACTGCAAAACCACAATCGTTTCATCATGATCGCCTCGTCGATCTCGAGAAGGCGTTTGGATTCGTCGAGGAGGCGGAGTTCTTCCTTTGTTGGGCGTTTGGATTTCTTCTTGGGTTTAGTAGAGGGATGGGTAGAGGGATGGGTAGAGGGATGGGTAGAGGGATGGGTAGAGGGAGTGGTGGAAGTGGGAGGAGGAGGGACTTGGTAGGATGTGGGAGGAGCGAGACGGGTCCATGTTGGGGGAGGGAGGATGGGGCGCACGGTTCCGGTGATAGGGGGGTCGGTGTCGTTGGAGGGGGAGAACGCTGCATTTGTAGGTGGAGGTGTGGGTGCAGTGGTAGGTGTAGAGGACGAAGACGACGACGACGAGGAAGACGCCGCGGCGGGTGCGACGCGATATCGAAATTGAAGATGAGCCGGGGGACGAGTGAACGGAGCTGGGAACAGCGTGTCTGATGTGGAAGACGGGAGTGGGGAATCAAGTGGGTTCGTCGTCGTCGTTGTCGAGATAGGGTGACTATCCTGATTGAAAGAAGCAGGAGCGATAACACTCAAATACTTCTTCCTCTCCTCCCTCATCTCTTCTTCTACCGCTTTTCGTTCTTTCTCTCTCACCATCCTTTCCACGACGTCGATGGGTTCGAGGATGGAGATGCCGTGCCCGGCATTCGTTAATGTCATTCCCATTCGACTTTCGTCGTCGCAATTCTCTGAGATCATCATCATCGACGTCGTCATGGAGGAAGGTACACCGTCGATTTGGATCGGGTCGTCTGGTGTCATACCTTGTCCACTCCCACTCCCACTCACACTCCCAGGGGAGATGGATGAGGAACCTTTGGAATTTATGTTAAACATGTCCAACATTCTTGCTTTTCTTCTCTTCTTCTCCCCACTTGACTGGTCTTGTCCTTGTCCTTGTCCTTGTCCGTCTCCTTGTCCTCCTTGACCTTGACCTTGACCTCCTTGACCTCCCTGACCTTGCCCAACACCAAACGGGACGTCCAACCCCGGCGGCGCGATGGCCCCGGGGGGGCGTTTGGCTGGGAGGGTTATGCCGGATTGACGTGCGGTGCGGCGGTGGTTTTGGAACTGTGCATCAAAAGGAAGGGGAAAAGGAAGGGGTTGGTAAACGTGGATACGATGTGGATAGGATAGGATAGGATGGGATGAGATGGGATTAGATACGACGAGAAAGGAAGGAACGAAACAAAGGTAGATAAGTAAACGTAAGAACTCACCCAAACTTCGATCTGCCGCCGTGTCATACCCGAGCGCTCGGCGATGATCTGGCGGTCTCGAGAGGTGGGGTAGGGGTCGTATTGGAAGTAGGTTTCGAGGATGGGGGTGTATTCCTGTGTGGTGAGTGAGTGAGATGGTTTGTTATGTTATGTTATCTTAGGTAAGGTTGGTTTGGTTGGGTGAGGGAATGAGGAAGGAGGAAGGAAGGAAGGAAGGAAGGAAGGAAGGAAGGAAGGAAGGAAGGAAGAGACGTACGTTGTTGAATGGGACGGGTGCTTCGTATGCTGGGATGGAGGATTGGCGAGGTGGGGGTGGGGGTGTGGTACTCGTAGGGCGTGGGTGTTCTTTGGCAAATTCTTTGACCTTCTCCATAATTGCGGGGAGTCCCTGATTTTCGAAATGATACTGCAGACCGTTTCGAAGCTTCTCTATGACATCCGGTAATAGTGATCGAAGTCGTGGAGCAGGAGTTTGTGCAAGTTTACGCCAGGAACAGTCGAACTGGTTAGCGTAGTCCTGTATCATTTCCTCAAGTCGACAGGCTAGGATTTCACGAGTGCGGAAAGAGTAGAGATGAAGTTCCACGTATTCATGGAAAGTAGCAGGAATGGTAAGTTGTAGAGGGGAAATGTCGATGGCCATCATTGGTTCACTTTGAGTCTCCACAGGACCAAAACGTTTTTCGTGGTTGCTCTTCAGTAAAACATGTGAGGTGGAGATCTGCCGACGTATTTCTTCTAGTTGTTGTTGGACATCCATACTGGATGATGAATAGGCCATGAACGAGCAATGCGAAATCCGTTACGGTAAAAGCAAAATCCAGCGAGCCATTGTTCGTTGTAAAAGGAACAAAATTCTCACGCTGGACAATGGGCGGAGTTTTAATTAATTTCGTCTTTTTAATCCTCCGGCCTCATATTATTCCCTACCTACCACTTCTCATCACCTTTCGATGCAAGCCGACATCGACACTCGACTGTTCTCAACCATCGACGATTTTTTTAGTGGCTTGAATATCTCAGACGTAGACAACGTTCTACTAAATTGGAGAACCATTGACAAAGATGTTGTGGGGAGTCATCACGCGGGTACATTGAGTGCTGACACCAGCGAGCGAGCAATCGGTATCAGCCAATGCATGCAAGCTCTTTGTGATACTTTCATGAATTTGGAACTTCAATCAGATGAGCTCGCACTGGAACTGCGACAAAAATTGGCTGCTGACGCAACAGAACTACGTACACCATCAACCTCCCGCTCACCCTCCCCTTCCCGAGCCACTCGCTCCCCATCACCCTCCTCCTCCCAACTGCCAAGTGGCAACCTCCCATCCTACATCCCCCCCTCCTACACCTGGCTCCTCTCCAACCTGCACAACCCCTACCCCTCCACCACCATCCGCGACACCATCGCCTCCACCACCAACACCCCCCGGCGCCTCATCGACGCCTGGTTCGTCGACGTCCGGCGGCGAATCGGGTGGACCAACCTCATCGAGGGCCGCAGCGGCCTCAAAGGCGGGGGTGCCCTCACCCACGGGAAAGGCACCCCAGGTGTACGAAGACCGCACAAAACCCTCGGCCCACCCCCGAACCCGATAAATAACCTGGTGAACGGGATCACGGAGGTGCCGAAGTATAAGACGCGGAAGGAGCTGGTTGCTGCTGCGACGAGGTTTTTTGTGAAGCCTGTGGTTGATACGAGTGATGTAGGAATGGGGATGGGGTTGGCGTATTCGGCGAACGCGAACCATTTGAGTGCGTCGGAGAATCAGACGTTCACGGTGATGGCGGATACGGCGCGGATGCTTTATCGGGATAAGTTGCATCCGACGGAGTTGGCGGTGGCGGTTACGAGTCGGGTGAAGCAGTGGACGCCCGGGTTGGGCGAGATGGCGAAGGAGGTTAGGGAGGAGGAGAGGAGGAGGAAGAGGAGTAGGGGGGTTAAGAGGGAAGAAGAAGAGGAGGAGGAGGAGGAAGAATATTCGAGTGATGGGAAGAAACGAAAAAGGTAATTATTTCTCTTGCCTCACTCGTACAGTACTGACTGGGTCCTAACACAGATATACCTCACCCTCCGACTCGTCGACCCCTTCATCCTCTGCACCAACCACACCCACCGATGCCACTTTCCCATCCCCAAACTCAAACACAAACCTCAAACGCAAACGCGCTGTATCTTTCGCTGACCCCGCCTCTACTTCCTCCTTCCCCACCGTATCACCATCAACCAAACGACTCCGCTCAGCGCTCAACTCTGCCGGTGTCTCCAGGAGCGTGTCCGATCCTACCCCCATGCCGTTACCCCAACAACAACAACAAGGACAAATACCACCACACCAACACAGACAACAAACACAAACACCACACCAACAACAACAATCACAAATACCAAAACCCCCACCACTAACATTCGACGGGTTCCCTGCACCCGTGTTAGATTCGTGGTTCACATCCCTAACATCCCCCCCGTCCCAGTCCCAGTCCCAGGGTTTCGCAGTAGAAAAAGACTATGGGAATCAATGGCATTGGATCGATCCCCTGTTTTTTGGGTTTCCGGATCCTGTTATCCGCTCTTCGGAGCAGCAGGAGCAGGAGCACGGGGATGCGTCTAACAGGCTTGCGTATTTCAGCGGAAACGCTAATGTGGATGTTACGATACCGGATTTACATTCCGCGTTCCCTGTATTCCCTTCATCGTCGTCGTCCTCCTCGTCCTCGTCGTTGCCCTCGACACCGGCGTTGTCGGCGTCTGGGAGTTTGACTGAGGAGGAATCTGAAGAACGGGATAGTTTGTTCGGGGATGGGGAAGGGGAAGGGGAGGAATGTGCGGTTGGTGTGTTCGCTGGAGGGGATGGGAAAGCATTGACTCCGGGGGATATACTTGGTGGTAACACCA
The DNA here is from genome assembly GCF_021015755.1 of Lentinula edodes. NCBI lineage: Eukaryota > Fungi > Basidiomycota > Agaricomycetes > Agaricales > Omphalotaceae > Lentinula > Lentinula edodes. The sequence goes on from NW_025764307.1 coordinate 235,938, forward strand.
ACACAACGAACAACGACACCACGACGACGAACAACAACACCACGACGATCAACAACACCACGACCACGAACGTCGCTGATAATACAAATACATACCCTGATTATCCTCCCACCAACCTCCCCACACTCCCAGACCTCTCTTCCCTCTCCTCTCTGCCTGATCTCACCTCCTTCCCCACATTCCCTACACTCCCCACATCCACATTCCCCACATCCGCATCCGCATTCCCGAACACATCGAACTCGAACACATCCTCGTCGTTTGACACGTTCGATTTTTCGTCGTTCCCTTCACTTCCCGAGTTCAACCTCAACCTCGATTCGGAATTTAATCTTGAGGAAGGGTTCCCGGATTTCCTCGTGGACCCGGGGTTTGGGAGTAATGTGAATGTGGATTTCGGGTTTGGGTCGTTTGGAGGTGGGGATGGAGGTGCAGGGGCTGGGGTTGGTGCAGGGAATGGGGATGTGGATGTGGATGTGGATTCGTTCGTGGCGATGTTGCAAACTCAATCACAAACTCAGTCTCTGCCTCAATCCCAATCCCAAATTCAATCCCAGACTCAAGCTCAGTCCCAGTCCCAGACTCAACCTCAAGTCCCGTGGGCCGGTCCCACACCGACGAGGGAAAGGTTTGGAGCGATAGCGATAGCGCCTCCGGCGAATGCTTGAGATGGGTTTTTATTCATTATGAAATTCCGATCAGCATCAGACTCCTCCGAATTGTTTGTTCGTTTTTTTTACGCTTTTTCTACGTTTTCCGTTTTCCGTTTTACGTTTTGCATCAGCATTGTGCATTGTGCATTGTGCATCATCATTGGCATATATCTTTATATCCCCTCTCTGTTCTTATCTTTGCTCTAATTTGTTTTGGTTCCACGTCGGAGTACTATGCGTTTCCATTTCCATCCTCATCCCTCCTCATCCCTTCCCTCGTCGACAACATCTAACATCTAATATCCAACGTCTCGTTTCGTCGTCGTCGCTCATGCATTCCGAATCATCATATATGGCTTTCTTACTTGCTTGCTTTCATCGTCCATCCTCCTCCTATCATCATCATCAACGTCCATCATCATCATCATCATCATCTCGCGATGTCGTTGATATCTCCTACCTATGCTTTCTCCTACCTATGCTCCTCCTGTTCCTTCCTCAGTCAAATCCACCTCCTCCTCCCCTCCACTCCACTGTTATGGATACTACTATCCACATATTCATGTATGTCCTCCGTCCTCAACTCATCTTAATTTCCTTTTCCCCTTAACTAGTTATACTTATATTTCATTTATACCCCCTCCCCCCTTTCTCGCTTTCCTCGCCTCGCCTCGCCTCGCTTTCCTCGCTTACCTCGCTTTCCTCGCTTACCTCGCTTTCCTCGCTTACCTCGCTTCCTCTGTTCCTCATCGATCATAGATCCCATGCATAATGCATAACGCATTGTTTTGTTTTGTTATCGCCTCACATTGTTCATACTAGATATAATGTAATGTAATGTAATCAAACCAAATACTTCTTTCTGTATACCACGATGAATGTATATACATCATACATAACATACGCAATGGAATCACACACACAATGGAATCACACACACAATGGAATCACACACACAATCGAATCAATCGAATCAATGGAAGTATAACTTTTTGCTTGTTTTTGGCTTTGGCTTTGGTTTCGGGTGTGGCTGCTTAGGGGTTAGTTAGGTTTTGGCTTTGGCTTTAGCTTTAGCTTTGGTTACACTGTACAGATTTTGCTGCTGGTTTAACGTTATTTTCAAAATCGGGTTAAGGTGAGCACTTTTGGTGAAAATTGGAAGTGCCAGTGGGGGTTGGTTCAGAATATACATACTATACTCATGATTCAACTATTACTCATGATTCATCATGATACTTTGAAGAAGAAGAAGATAGTATGTATGTAGTTGTAGGATCTGCATGCCGCGTTTCCCAGTGTATCCCCTTCGTCGTTGTCGTCGTCACACAACACCTCCTCCTCGTTGCCTTCGACACCGGCGTTGTCGGCGTCCGGGAGTTTGACTGAGGAGGAAGGTGAGTATGATGAAGGGGAGGGGGATAGTTTGTTCGGGGATGGAAAGGATGAGGAACGTGCAGTGCGGTTGGTGTGGTTGTGTTCGCTGGAGGGAATGGGAAATCACCGACTCCGAGTCCGGGGGATATAGATATACTTGATGGCAACAACACCAACACCACGACGCGACGACGAACGTCGCTGATAACACATTCCCCGAATTTCCTCCTCAGGGATGTCATACGCCAGGTCTAGGTCATTATCAAGTTCCTCTTTGTTCTCTGGTCTTGTAGTGGTCTTTTTCGCATCAGGTTCAGCAAGATTTATTATCTTTTATATCCCCCCTCTCACCATATCTCTGTTTGTTCTACTTAACTCTACTCTGCGCTGTTTCATTTCAACATTCAGAATCATACTATCCATTTCCATTTCCATCCCATCACAAATCATCATCGATAATCATCCAGCGTCTACCACTCCGTTGGCGTCTATTGTAGTGATCCAAGAGATGAGGAAATTCAGATCATACGCGAAGCGCCGGCGCATTCCCTTTCCCCTGGATCTACAGTGATCCTTGCAATTGGAGTCCTTAATACAAAACATCAAGTTTTGTTTGCAACTCTTTCTTATGTCACAATGTCTCAAATTTAAATATCTAGAATCAAATTATAGCATGTTATGATGATCACTTAAGCTCACTATAATCAATGCTCAAGGACAAATTTTGATTACAGCGTATTTGGAAAATGATGACAGACATGATATTATTTTCTGCTCAGTAAAACAAGTTTACAGTAAGTGCATCAAGGACTCCAAGATCACTGTATTCTTCGAAGGACGCCTTGTACATCACTCCATCGATAAGGCTCCCTTTACTGAATTGCACTTCTCGGCGCCTGGGCGCATCAATAACAGCACGTTTGTATACGATGCACATTGCACAACATAAACAACAGGCTGGATCAGCTGGATTAAAGAAGATCAATACGTTAATGCAGGAGAAATTAGTCCAACCTAATAAGGATGTATGTAGTTTTGAACCACCTATGAATACCAACCGAATAATACCAGGGCAAACGGTCCTTGTCAACTGACAATCACCACCATCTTCTCTTCTTGGCTCCTCCCGATCAATTACACCAGTAGATAGCAGCTATATTGGTATGTCTTCACAAGCTATGTTTCTCTTTTTGAACAAACCAAAATTCATCAAGCTATGTTTCAGGACTCGTTCATGAATCCCGCGAAACCAGGCTATGCAGCTAAATTCTTCGCTGATTCTCCTAATGTTATCAGTTGAAAAAAAACAGTGTATAAACAAACTCCATTTTTACAGTAACATTCGGATGAGGTGGTTGGACATTGAGAATGATGAGATAATCAGAGTAATGAGCAGACGGAGGGACAAGCCGGGCCAAGAAGGAAGCCATGTTGTGGTATTTTGCGGTATGGAACGAAAACTGCGTCAATCGATGGAGGCGAGAAACATGCGATTGTAGGCCACTGCACTACCGTGCATGGCAAAAACTCGGCTCCTTCCTTGTGGGTTATTAAATATCAATTAAATATTATGGAATCAAAAAAACGGGGGCGCCTTTCAGGCGCCGACATTGATTCTTTGAGAAAAGCAGAATAAAAGTAAATTTACTTATCTACATATGGAGTAACAGGGAATAACCGAATGAGACGAGAAAAAGTAATTGTGACAGAGGGTGACAGTCCCGTGATATCCCGTGCCGGTCACAAGAAATCAATACAATTCAACTCAGTGTTACATTTGGCCAAATAAGGTGAAACTACTACCATAAAAGGAAATCAAAATTGTATGCAGCGGCGTATATAAGGACGATACTTCCGTAAACTACAGCCTCGTAACCTAGCCAAGCCTCACTGCATCTTGCTTATTTCCCACCCACCTTTCCATATAAATACTTGGTTCTACTGTCCCAGTTCATCCAAACTGGGACAGTAGAACCAAGTTGTTCACTAGTATCATACTATGAAATTCTCCATCTCCGAAACCTTCATGCAAATCTTCACCAATATCCCGATCACTTCGAGTCCAACTTTTTGGACATTATTGTCCTTCTTCACCACCGTGATCATTCTGCGCACCTGCTTTCCTCATGCCACGGTGACGCTCAACGGGCTTCAGCATCGTATTGATGCGGTTCAGAAGGTGATAGTGGAATATAGAGATATTGGACTCACAGCAAATGATGTGATCTCTGCATTTAATGACGACCAATCTTCGAGTCGGTATGTGCTTGTTCCACCTTTTTTAAACTTGGTCACTCATGTGTGACTAGGCGGCATGCTGCTCTTGAATTCGAAAAACGCTTGCGTCGGTGAGCCCCCTTTGCCGAGACAAATTGTTAAGCCTGATGTACGACTACATAGAATAAATCGAGATGCTCACAAGATTTTTTTGGAAGATGACAACACGCCCTGGACCCGATACCTATCTTTGCGACGCGTCAAATTTATCTCTTCATTGAGCAAGAAATTACACACTTTGGAAAAGGACATTAAGGCGCGTACTATTTCAGCCTTACCATAAATTTGATTGACCTACTCTCATCGGCTTGTTCAGTATGCTCATACTATAGACTTGGGGAATCGCAACAACCAGGCCCTGGAGTTGATAATACGTATTCATCCCGACACTACATCAGTGGGAGAACTTGAAGTTTAGAAACTTTGTGGCATGGACGACCCATAGTATTTCATGACTCACCTTTGTATACCCTTAATAGTTTGTCCGTACAGCATAATTTCATCAAGGTACCCTCTTGGTCTGTCCCCTCCCGGTCAAAACACTATCGCGGAAGGTCGATTTGATACAGAGAAACTGTTTTGGTGCTAAACGACAGAAACTTTTGTTCGCTGTGAATTTCACCTACGACACACCTTATTACAATTCCTCTCCTTGTAACTTACATAAAGTTTTCGCAGACATCTGCAAGCATCTGCGAATGCTCTTAAACAAGCAATCTTTGAGTAACAACAAAGGCAGGGCAACACAGAAGCGGCTAAAGAAATGGCCTTTGATTTTTTCGGATGAGGTAGACGAAGGGAAAGACGGTGGCGATAAGAGTTCCCCTCGCTGTTAGCAAGTACTGGAATGTTGCTTGTCATGGCCGCTGGAAATTTTTGTGCAAACGATGGAGATAATGAAAAGTTTCAATCGAGGCAATGGACCGTGGCTTCCACGAGCACCATTTCACTCCCACTTGCCAATTTTCATCGACGTGGCCACCGCTTTACCGAATCTTCTACAGCTATCCTGTCTTGGATACCGAGCCAAGCTTCCGGCTCCAACCTCTGTCTCCGCTTCCGGGACCGAGATTGGGATGGGGTTGGCGTATTCGGCAAACGCGAATCATCTGAGTGCGTTGGAGAATCAGACGTTCACGGGGATAGCGTATACTGGGAAGATGCTTTATCAGGATTAATTGCATCCGACGGAGTTGGCGGTGGCTGTTACGAGTCGGGTCGGAGGTTAGGGAAGAGGAGAAGAGGAGGAAGAAGAGTAAAGGGGTCAAGAGAGAGAAAGAAGAGGAGGAGGAGGAAGGGGAGTATACGAGTGATGGTAAGAAATGAAAAGAAAGGTATTGATTTCTTGTGTCGCACGTTATTAGTACTGACTGGGTTCAATCACAGATTCATCTCACCCTCCGAATTATTAACCCCTTCAAAGCTTCATTCTCTGCACCAGCCACACCCACCGATGCCACTTTCCCATCTCCAAACCCCAACTTGAACAAACGCAAGCGCGCTGTATCTTTCGCTGACCCTTCCTCCTCCCACTTCTCCTCCCCCGCCGTATCCCCATCAACCAAACAACTCCGAACAGCGCTCAACTCTGTTGCGGTTTCAAGGAGCATGTCCGATGCTGGCTCAACCATCACATTGAGGATATGGTGGCTCTACACCAAGCGGCAGAGCTCTTCTGCAACTTACAGTAGAGAGTGGAGAGGGTTTCGGGTAGGGCTGGGCCCGCGCGGGTAGGCAACACTGATCAGCGGGAAAGCCCAGAGCTATCAGCTACGGCGCCGGAGCTGTGAGGAGCGGGTGGGTGTGGTAGGTGCGACGAAAAATCTAGTTCCAATATGATAGTCGGGAACAGGAAGGATGAACTTAGAACGTTCATCGGCCCGCTCTCATCGCCTCTACTTTATCCTATGATAAGATAGCTCTTGATCTTATCTGGTTTATCCTATATATCCCAGGGTTTCGCACCGGAAATATCCGCTGGTTTCCGGATCCTGTTATACGTTCCTCCGATGCGTCTTCTTCTCTGTATTCCTTTTGTCGTCGTCGTCCTCCTCCTCCTCGTTGCCTTCGACACCGGCGTTGTCGGCATCTGGGAGTTTGACTAAGGAGGAATGTGAAGAAGAGGATAGTTTGTTTGGGGATGGGGAGGATGAGGAGCGTGCGGTTAGTATGTTCACTGAAGGCGATGGTGAATCACCGACTCCAGGGGATATACTTGATGGCAACCTACGGCAACACCACCACCACCACCACCAACGTCGCTGATAACATCTTTACTCTAATCTGTTTCTGTTCCATGTCGGAGTACTATGCATTTCCATCCCTCTCGTCTCGTCTCGTCGTCGCCCATGCATTCCGTTCAATCACATATGACTTTTGTACTTGCTTTCATTGTTTATCCTTTATCCTTCTGCTATTGTCGATGTCGACAATGTCTCCTACTATGCTGCTTCTACTTATGCCTCTCCTACCTCATCATCATCCTTGATTGATTGATCAATCCTCCGTCCTCTCCTCCACTGTTTTGGATACTATTATCCAAATATGTTTGTCTTACTCGCTCTTCTCATCTCTTTTTTTCTGCAAAGTTATGCTTATATTTCATTTATACCCCCTCTCCTTTCTCCTCTCTCTTCCTTCCTGGTTTCCTTGCTTACCTCACTTCCTCTGTTCCTCATTGCTTCCTTGTGGATCATCCTCATGCATAATCATAATGCATAATGCATTGTTTTGTTTTGTTATTGCCTCACATCGTCTTACCATATATACATACTGTAATCATACCAAATACTTCTTTTTGTATACTACGATGACTGTATGTGTATACATACATAACATACGCAATGGAATAACAATGGAATCAAAGGAAATATTTTTGTCTTTGGCTTTGGCTTTGGTTTCGGGTGCTCAGGGGTTAGTTAGGTTTTGGCTTTGGCTTTGGTTACACTGTACAGATTTGGCTGCTGGTCTTTTGGTTCTCCCAAGTGTAAGTGTTCCGACAGGTCAGAATTGAGTTAAGTTGAGGTGTGACTTTTTGAAGTGTGGGTGTTCAGAATATACATACTCATCATGATACCTTGAAGAAGATATGTAGTTGTAGAATCCGTACTTGGAAGTACAAACCGTGTCGGAACTGGAAACTTGAATGTAGGTGAGTACGGTACCAGAAGACCATGCATGGTCCATACTCATCATCTGAATGAGGGAGAGCGGAGGAGTTGGTTATAGGATGGTGATGGATGGATGATAGTACTACTACAAGGATAATGATCATGCGCCTCTTAAGTTTCTTAACCAACCTCCAAAGAACCTATAGAACAAAAAAAGGGAGGTACACCTTCATATAGCCCACCGCGAGGGTCGAACTCGCAGCCTTCAGATACCCGACAACACAAACAACCAGAAAAGTAAGAGTCTGACGCTCTATCCGATTGAGCTAGGCGGGCTGTAAATTCTCGTCACCGACTCCCTACCTCTCATCTCCTCTCCCCCCCCCTTCTCAAAGTACGCCTCCACCTTCTCGTCCAGTAATCCCAGTATCCAGGGCGATGTATGTTCATGTTCTGACTTCTCCGGCTCCTCGGCTCTTCGGCACATTTCTCGGCGGCTGGGCGCATCAATGACATCACGTTTGTCCCTATGGAAAAAGGCAAAAGCGATGCACAGCACAAACGACAGGCTGGATTGACAAGCGGACTCACGGTTTTCATTCCAACTGACAACCACCACCATCTTCTCTTCCCTGTTTCTTCCTGAGATCGATTACACCAGTAGATAACAGCTATGGTGTGTCTTCCTAACTAATCCTGGATGAACAAACCAAACTCATTGAATTATGATTTAGGACTCGTTCATGAATCTCGCGAAACAAGGTTACGCAGCTTATGAAGCTTCTCAATGTTCGTGATCTCCTGAACTATATATTCTTCAGTTTTGCCTTGCTAATTCTTTTAATCTAATCCATCCAGCCGACGTCTCGAAGACCGGAGGATCTGAATACAATTCTCCTGATAATCGTCCTCAGGGTGTTAGTCGTCCAAGCTGTGAGTGGATTATTACTTCCTCGTTGTATAATATGTTCTTCTTCTTATCATTAATCATCGATCGATGGACAACTTCTCCTTCCCGGTTCTCATATCCCACTTACTACCCCACGCATGCACACATAACAAGTCAACCACGACGAAGTCGTCCAAACCGCTGAACAGCACGGATCTGGTGACTCGGGGATGTTCTCTCATGCGATGAACTATGTGAAGAGTAACACGGTGAGTGTTTGCAAGTTTCTTTTCGTCAGGGCACCACGGGTAGTAGTAGTAGTAGTAGTCGTATCCTTGATCTTGATCTGTGGATATGTGTATGATTCTAACGATCCCCTCGTCTCATTAGCAAGAACACGAAGAACCCATCGATGAGGAACACGTTACGAATTCCCATCAAGAAGCGTATGAGAGGGGTAATGCTGGCTCCTTGAGTGCTGGATCCATGGGAAGCGCTGCTGCGCTCCAGGTACGTCTTTCTCTACTCCTGCAAGAAACTTTCCTTATCCTGATCGCCAATCGCATCAACCACTACAGATCTTCAAACAGTTTACCTCCGGCAGCGGAGGTGGAGGGTCCAAGAGCGAGCTGATCAGCATGGCGATGGCGGAAGCTTCGAAGCTTTTCGATCAATCCGGGGGCGCGGCTTCGGGTTCGAAACAGGATGCAGTGAATGGGGCTGGGATGATGGTTATGAAGATGCTTGTTCAGAGTAAGATGAGTTCGATGATGGGCGGAGGGAATTCTGGTGGGCTTGGTGGGATGAGTGGGATGCTTGGTTTGGTGAGTGTTTGTGGTTGGCGTGATGATTGATGATGATTCTATCTGACAATGACTTCTAGGCGTCCAAATTCATGTAATCTATCTATCCAAATTCCATGAACTTGGGAGTTGGAATTGGAGTTGGAGTTGGGGACAATGTATGATTTAAACATATATCAAAGACAAATGAACAAGTCAACTGTACGTTTCTTAAATCGCTGTTGAGACTACTTGTAACTTAGGACTACTTGTGGTTCTCAAACTATTGCTTGAATACCCGAAAATATCTTTACGATTCGATGCGAGTGTCGAACGAGGTTCTTGACGAATAAGTGGCACAAGTCCTGTGCTGTGTTTCACCGGAATCTGGAAGCTGATACGTCTACCAGCCGGTTAGTCACAGGAGAAGAGGCACCCAGCTTCATGCGCAAGAACGGTCACGCAGGGTATCCCGCTCTGAAGCTTCAAAACACGGGATACGTACACACATTAAGATTTTTGAGCGGGTACTACAGCAGCTGTTTGGTTTAGCGCGAACAGAGTGCCCGAAGGGATGGATGATCTACAACGTGAAGTATACCTACCTGGCCCGGCGTTGGCTTTAGCTTCAGCACCACCATACAAGCCTGTCGGGACAATCTATGTACACCAAGCTAAATCTACAGGAATGTGCATCTGACTCGGACGGAGTACATACATACTTAAAGCGATATTTTGTGGTGAGCAACACCCTGCAACACCCTCCACCATTCATGTGCACGATGCCTGACCCCACCCCACTGTTTACTTCCCCAGATATATGTGCAATACAATCATTCGAAAGACACCGAGTCCCATTTACTCTAAATTTATGTAAAATGGAGCTCAATATCTTCGGCAAACATCTAATAAATGCTCCTCTTGGTCGTCAATATCGTCATGAAGGCTCCGATCCCCCCACTTTCGATGTCATAGATGATGTTTTCTGCAGCGCCTGCACCACACTGTCGCATCATCGTCTTGCGGGGCTCGTCATGTATTCTTATTATTCAACTGGATTTACGTTTCCGTTCGTAAAAAGGGTATAAAAGCAGATGTGTTTTCGGGGTATATCCCCCATCTCAAGTCTTCACAGCACCAACACACCCCACACAGCGCATTTAACAAAACCCAACCAATTATGTCTTCGAACAGAAACCACACCCAAACCTACGAGGTATGTTCCTTCGTCGATTCTTTCTCCTTACCATAAATACCGATTGCACTCTGTGTCGTTTCGTTCTGGTAGGCCGGTGACCACGTCCAGTACCAAGCCATAGGCGGGGGCAAAGGCACGACTTCCACCACCGAGGGAGAGATTCAGGAAGTTATCACCCATAAACGACCCGCTGGTGATACTGGTGTTAAAGTTAATGTACGTTGTATCTATCTCTCTATCTATCTTTTGTGTCTCCTAACAGTTTTTGTTCACCTACATCGATCCAGGCTACCCCCGAAGATCCTCGCTACGTGATCCGCAATGATAATGCAAGTGCTCCTCTGTATTCTCTGGGGGGAATTATAGACGCTGACTTGGGATCGTTCTTTTCTTTTAGACTGGCAAGGAGACTGCATACAAGGAACAGAATATTGACGGTGTCACGGAGTAAATGATTGGGTGAACACTCAGGTCATAGAGATGAATCGCACGAGAAGTCACAATCATGAACGATGTGGCATGGCATCATTGTAAAAATTAGTAGCCAAGAGTTGGGCCCAACTCGATAATTGTAAACAAGGTAAAGCTTTTGGAACTACATAGTATCCTCAGGCTGAAATGCAGCGAATATTATACTTTGCGATGGGTGATATTATGATTATTCTGGTGAAATCACTTGAATCATGTTCAAGTTTGGCAGGTTAGCAAAAGAGTTGTGGATTGCGACCAAGGAGTCAAGATGCGTATATGTCAAGGTGCGTATATGCACCGAAGAGCCCTGTGCGCATATACGAACTTGACCCCTCATCCTACGTAGTATGCCATGTATCTTGCAAATTTGTGTATTTACTGTACTTATCTCTAGCTTGGTCGAAACCCAAAGTTATGGCATGGAAGCCCGCCTCAACTTCGATACCTGCAAGCCCCACCGAACCTGTTCTCTCCGACTCATCTGTTCTGAAATCTGTAATCATAGAAGCAAAGCGTAGAAACATGGTCAGACACCCGTGACGACATTGAATAGCCAACCATACGCCTGCCCACAAGTCGACCCGCAGCGATATCAAGGACAGGCAAGGGAATATCGGGAGATGTAAATATGCTCACATGGATCTCCGTCCTCAACCTCCTCAGATCACAATAACATTCTGCGATCCTCCGGATTCTCCGTATGTGGTATATGCAATTCAGGAACAGTCTTCGTATGGGTGTTGGTATGGATGTCGGTATGAACGTTGGTAGGGATAACGGTACAGTGGATGTCGGTATGAACATCGGTATAGATAATGTCGGAAGTGATTCAGATGTTGGTGGAGTTTGTTCCGGATAAAGTTGTACAGATTTTTCCTGAAGAGTCGAGGGATCCTGAAGGTGGATATCATGTAGGTTATGCGTTTCGAGGGAGAGATCGAGGATCGTTTCTTGGATACTACCACATGAGTAGAAGAAAAACAGGAGAGTAGGGAAAGATCACGACAAGACATCAATGCTCTTATTCATCTTTCGATGAGATGTTGCATACTCACCGCATCATTCGTTCTTCGTACTCCATCATCACTTCCCATTGTTGCATCACGTCGAAATAGCCAAAGTTCTTGCGCGCGACTTCACCTGTAACTACGGCCGAAGATGTCCTCGTTGTACCCATCATCATCGACGTCTTAAAACTCCCCAGGACCTCATCTACCTCCTCCGCCCTCTCGCATAACTCCCGCATCGTTATGCACACTCGGGGCCAAGGCGCGTGCCAATCATGGTGATGATGGTAATAAGCATCATGATCCAGATCGTTATGATACGTCGATTCCGAAGATCCAGACAAAGTACCCGTACAATAGAACCTCCAGGCACGGCGGACACATAGTGTGAACACCAGTGTAGCGACGAGGAAGGAAGTGGTAGGGGACCAGGATAGTAGGGGTGTTGATCCCGATTCTTGTTGAGAAGTAAGGGTTTGTTCAGTTAGCTGGGTGAGGATAGAAGGGAGAGAGAGGTCGGAGAGTTCTTCGGATGAAGACATTTGTGAGTGCGATGCAGTGGGATACCCAGAGTACGCGATTTAGAATCTCGTATTTAACGGTACGCGAATAAAAAAGGGAGAGAGAGAGAGAGAGAAAGAATTCGAAGTCTACCTCTGTGAGCTTATATAGCCACTCGTCACTTTGGAACGCACGAATACAAATACCACTGCTCTTTGCTTGGTTCTGGGTTGAAGCTGAAAATTCGAATTATGAATGGATAATACAGCAATGACGCTTATAAGGGATTACCTCTTACCACCTTGTGACTTGCCGTTCTCTTCGTATTTTGCGTGGCATTAGCTATGGCATCTATCAGCCGAAACATTCAGGGAAAAGACCAAGAAAAAACCAAGAAAACACAGTCACGTACAGCAGGACAGAAGGGATATGAAGATGTAGATGATATTGGTATAATGCATATGTTATTGTTATAGGTAACCGAATTGCTGAGTTATATTTGCTGGAGGGCTTGATACTGCTTGATATCATACGTAGACTCCCCAACAGCCGAAGTGGCTCGCTACGATTTGATCAAAGGTCTTGATATCATGATACGTAGGCCCTTGACCTCCCTTGACTCTTTCTGACTCTTTGATAGGTTTTTTTGGCGGGTTCGGAAACTCGATATATGCCGGCGCATGATTTCTATATTACACACATACACAGAAACAAGGAGCCACTACACGGATCGGCTCTCCGCGCCTTAGTACCTACCTTACTTACATGGTCAGAATAAGAGAATTCAAAAAAGCATTAAAGGCATTACTTCAGTGTATACAGGAATGCGCAGTGGAATGCCTAGCTGCTTGGCTTTTTCTGCCGGATATTTGTAAGGCAACGAATAACAGCGAATGAGATGATGGCCGATTTCGGACTTGGGGGCTTTGAGGCGTTTATACTATTCGTTCGTTCGTAATTGTCGGCGTCAGCGCCAAGACCTCTTCGGAAAGCTGGAAAATCTGATAGGATGCAGATTGGTGGTGATAAAACGATGAGAATCAAGGGGTTTGTGGACATATGTAGATCGCAGCTGATGACAGGTTGTCAAGTATCTCAAGGACCTTGGTTTGGGCTGTCTTTTCGGGATTCCGACAGGGCTTGCTTGGAGTTTCCAAGAGGAATTGACTGACCACCATAAGCCGAAAACCCGATAACTAAATTGAATCACAGACTGACTATCAGTATGTCCAGCTTCGCGCTACTACATAGCTCATTGCGATCGCCAAGCTTATTCGTGACTGAGTCGGAGTGAGTATCTCTTGGAGCCTGAAGCTTGGCTCGATATCCGAGACAGGATAGCTGTAAGGGATTCGGTATAGCGGTGGCCACGGTCGAGGAAAATTGGTTAGTGGGAGTAAAATAGAGTAAAATAGGCGCTCGTAGAATTCACGGTTCTGTTCAAGGCCTCGATTAAAACTTTTCATCCATGGTTTACACGAAGATTGTTAGCGGCCATCACAAGCAACGCTCAAGTACTTGCGAACCATGAGAGGAGCTAGCAGAAATCCGAAGTATTTATCCAGTGTACTAGGTGGAACTCTTACAGGATGTTATCTCTCCAGTTAGTCCGATGTCTGTCTTGGAACGCCGAGCCAAGCCTGTAACGAGAGATACTCTGCCACGAATCCAACAATCGACGTCACTGTGGCACTCTCAATCAAAATGCTTAGGTGGCTTAGGTAGAACGTAGGCAGCCACACTGAGCCTCGAACAAACGTCCGTAACTAGGTCTAACTAGGTTTGACCTCCCACGTCCGTCCACACATAGTACTCAAGCTAGTCATCCTTCGGATATGGCCAGCCACGACCGATGTCTAGGAAATCGATTGCCTTTGATATTTTTGCCTTTGATCTCAGTGAGGAAGACAATCGTGAAGTTCAAGTCCATTATTCAAAGTTCTCGCTCTTTCCTAAATTGGAAGTATACTCCCTGTTTCTCCCGTCGTTCTGCTCCAACATCAGCGCATCAGCAAAAGGCACCAGACTGGACCCACATATGACCTCGACTTTCAACGTTAAACGTCAAACATAACTTTCGTCCGCAACTCGTTCCTCGACTGCCATACTCGCGACGACCTCCTCATCTCCCGGACCGATTCTGAAAATCTGATGTTTGACCCCCCCCACTTGCTCAAGTGTGATTCCCGCGTCTGTATCCTCCTTACCCGCTAACAACAACTCAATTCCTTCCTGGACAAAACTATCACGCGCACGGCGCGGCGGATAGCGAAGAAGAAAACAATCCCATAACACTGAACAAGTGCTAGGAGAGCACAGTGTACCCGCCGACTTTCAAGCCTTTCATTAATCATTCCTTATTATCAATTGACATATCCCATGCTTGAATTTAGCGGTACTCAAGCTACGAGTCCAGAGGACAGTGCCGTTTTTGATTTATCGCTCGTTCTACTTGAAACCTACTTATTGAAATATGGTACTGAGGAGCATTGGGCTACTACATACTACATACCCCACGCTGTATGCGAATGTTCCCTGATATGTACTGAAATAATGATGAATCAAAGCGCGCAAACCCCAAATAGTCCGACGCGTCTCGACCAATGTGAAACGGAGCTTTTCAACTTGAACAACTTGAAGAGTTCGAATACTCCGACCACGCAGGCCTGCAATTTCTACAAATATCTTTTATGAGAGGTCAAAGACCAGGTCAAAGCGAGGGACAATGTCAAACTTTACCAAATTGGAACTGAAGAACAATGGATCGCGCTTTGTCGTCAACATGTGATCGTTGCATGACATCCATTTAAGCGCGTCTCCTCATTGTCCAAGCAAATTTCAATCTTAAATTTGCTCCTACACCACCTGGAATACCACCCACCGAATCATGGAACCGTTGTCAGCAAATGATATTACAGCCCCAGCTCCCCTTCCTCAGACACCCAAACCGAAGCAGGATCATGGCCCGCCTGTTGTCGAGAGCACTCCAATGAGTCGAAGATGTACTACACACGCCGAAGACGAGGTTCCCAAGCGTGCAGATGTTGTAAATAAGTTCCTCGAAGATGATATCAGCGACCGTCTCGAAGTTTCTCTCGATGACTTCGCGACCTTGATCCTTGATCTTCCTGCTGACTGGCAGATTAGGGACGACTTCACCCTGTTGCCGGATAGCGAAGCTGTGAAAGATGCGTTTGCAGCGTATCTGAAAGTAGCAATAGGAGAGGTAGATGGTGGAGACCAGAAGCGGAAAGGCATGGCTGGGCATGAAAGCGGGTTGTACCAACCCCTGGCGAATCTCTTGAATTCATTGAGAGATGGAGAGGGACGACGTGTAGGAAAGGACATCGACGAAAAGATTTTCTACGTTCAGGATCCCCGACCGGTATTGGGCTCATTGATAGCGAGGAAACCAGACCTGGGAGGAATCTACATTGAGCTACTGAAACTTACCAAGAACAAAAAACTCTCGGATCACCTTGCAAAGAAGAAAATTGTTGGCGTTTTTTGGGGACTCTTGCTTTATTTTATCGAGGTCAAGCACGAACAGGGGAGATTTGTCGGTCTGAATGTGAATAAAGAAGGTATATTAACTGAACTTTTTCTGCCCTATACATTTGGCTCACCTTAACACTTTTTGCAGAGGCAAAAACACCGACGAATGGATCATCAAGGTCGGGAGTATCCAAGCAGCATGGATCAAGACAGACTTCGCAAACAGCAGGACCTTCGACTTTGCCTATTCCGCAATCAGGCCCCTCGCAGTCGCAGTCAATCAAACGCGCTAGGCCGTATGAAGGACCTGATGCTACCAGTATGTGCTAACGTCTGATTTCGTAGAGATTTGAAATTTACTTGCGTCTTTAATTCCAGTGGCCCGGCCGAACAAGAAGGTCAAATCCCACTCGACCTCTCAGTCCAACACTCGAGCTTTGAGACAGCCCGCGAGAAGATCGAAAAGGGCAGGTAAGCCAATATGCCACCTTTGAATTTGTCTTGATACTGAACCAAAACGTTCAGGTCCTTCATCCCGCAGTCAGTCAGATACGTTGCCCTCCATAGCGTATTTGGTATCACAATCTACCGCCTCTGTTCCGGCATCTACTCCCCTCAATTCTACATCCACCAGCTTCGGAGACGAACATCGACCGGGGGTTACCATTCAGAATCAGGGTGGCAAGAAGAAGACCGTAGAGATTCTGACGTCGCAGGACTACCAGGAAAGGGCGGAGGCCGAAAGGAAAGCAGAAAAGGTGTTGACTCCGACGCAGGGACAGCATTTAACAAGAATTCAGTGCGCGAGCTACGCCAAAGAAATGCTTTCGAAAGGATTTATTCGAAGTCATGCTGTGGGGATCACGGCTGACGATACTAGCTTGCGTTTCCAGTACTATGACCGTTCAAAGGTTGTCGAGAGCAAAGTAAGTGTTTTTTCGGTCGTGGTAGTGGCTAAATAATATGCGTGCATCACCGGGCCGGCTCACGTCTTACACGTTTTTTCTGTTTTTCTCACCATCACCTCTTGACTGTTTACTTTGATCTAAGTACTGATCGACACGCTCTTTTCCCTCTTTCCTTCAGCCCTTCAACATCGTGAACGACGAGGTGAAGAAGCTCTTCATGGCTATGGTCTGCCAACTCAACAAACTTTCCACGGAGAATCTTGGATTCATTCCCAACTTGGACCTCGATGGTTTTGATCACCTACGGAATCCAAAGCAGTTGAAGCTTCCACACAAGAATGGAATAGATCCGTTGGTCGGTTCTACCTATGCCTTCACGGGGAGCGATGGTAGGAGGCGAAGAGTCAAAATCACGAAAGTCCTCTACCGCGCTGAAGGCATCATTGGTCGATGCTCGATCGTTGTTGAGGTGGAGTGCCTTTGTACGGAAGCTGGTTGCGACTGGCATGAGGAGGGGCAGGCGACAACGAAGGTCATGAAGATCAGCTTCCCAAGCATGACTCGGCCTTCTGAAGACGGCCTTATTGGGGAGGCTAGGTCGAAAGCAGAATCGTCTGGCGATCTTTGGGCTCTCAACCATCTTCCGGAAGTTATCGACTCCATCACATATCCATACCACGAAGAAACCACCGTTCAGGGCCGTTTGAAGAAACATCTCAAAGATGATTATGAGGAACGAGTAATGCGCGTTACGTTTTCGGACAAGCTACAACCACTTTCAGACTTGGAAGACCCGAGAGAGTTCGCGCAAGTATTTTACGATATTCTACAAAGTACGCCACTGGTTGAATCATTATATTTACCCTTGTTCACTATTGTTCTCGTACTCCCCTAGTTCACCAGTGGCTTTACGAACGTGTTGGAATTCTTCATCGCGATCTCAGCTCCGGAAACATTATGTACAGGCGCAAGAATGGAAAAGTCTATGGTGTTCTGAACGATTTCGACCTTTCATCTCGCGTACGAGATATGGACAAGGGCCCAACGTCGAAACAACGCACCGGTACCCGACCGTTCATGTCTCTCGATCTGCTAAACCCCGTTTGGGTGGGTGGTCACCTTTATCGTCACGATTTGGAGTCTCTATTCTACATCATGCTTTGCCTTGCCTGTCGCTACGAGGCGCCTGGCGTAGCCTCACCTGACCCACGACCCTATTCGGAGTGGTTCAGTGGGACAGATGCACAGATCTTGAACAGCAAATCTAATTTCTTTCTTAACGCTCTTGGTGAAGACCTACCGGTTCAAACTTATTTCTCCGGCTTCGAGCAAGGGTTATCGGACATTTTCGAAGAAATACGTTCTGGTTATACGCTACGACCACGAATTCATTCGAAAAAATCGGGGAAAGGCTCAGAAGTTCGGAACCGAAATACTTCCCGAGACGCAAACTATGAATGGACAACATTGGATATGCACGTCTCCTACGCTATGATGCGCTCAATGATGTCCTCTTTCGAGGGGAAACCTCTCGAAACTCGGTGGGTCGGAAACCCAGATCATTGATTGTAATTCCTTTGCTACTTACCCTGTACCGTTGACTGATGAATGCTTTTCTGCTGTGATATTTGCTACATGTACTTGGATACTTTCAATTTAACTATTGTAACTGGTTGTACCATATATATTCTATGTTCGGAAATGCATATTAGGAAATTAAACAAGCGGCCCCGGAATGTTGAGGTCGAGATTTTAGCACAAAAACTTAACAAGTACATGGGATTAAACCCTAATCTTGTAGTGAATATGAAGAGATTAGGTATAAAACTCTCCAAAAATTCTCTGCTAGAGTTTGCTGAGCCTTTTGAAAAATTTTTCCATGAAACAATCATGAACAATGGAAGATAAGTGAATGAAATCTGTCTTGGGGGGGACTTTACTGAATTGAGAATAGTTGTTGTAATGGGAAATTTGGAGTTTGATGCAACTTGAATTGAGGTAAGAGTAAGATGGAGATACATATATTGCTACTGTGACGGTGTTATCGATTATGAAAAATTTGAATTTGAAGAAAATAAGGACACACCTTATTCTCATCCACCTCTGCAGCTGACTCGTACACGCGCCCTAGACCAAATTCACTCCAACCCGATCATACTCATTCTTCAACCACGCCCAAATCTTGTCGATCATCCCTTCTTCACGGTATTTCTTCAGGAGGTTGACAATATTCTGACCCGCTGGTTCACCATTCTTGTCGAGTGAGTATACGGCATTCATGGTTGTTCTGTGAATTACATCGTTTGGCTGAGAGTTGCTGGCATTATCTAGATCGTTCGCCTGGGTATCACCAGCGCGTAATCCATTGGTTCGTATCACAGGAAGAGTACCATCTTCGATAGGGACGCCGCCTGGAGCGTAGCGGGCGCTTGTGAGGAGATGGAGGTGTCTTTGTAGAGTACAGATTAGTAAAACAATAAAGAATGTAGGTCGTACGGTACCTCTCTCCGCTCTCCTCAATCCCAATCGCTTCCCCAGTCATCTTCTTCACCCACATCAACGTCCTCGCAAACACCCCGAACCAGCCAGTCATTCGATCTTGGTACGGAGTTCGGACCAAACCTGGATTTGCGTGGATAAATGTTACACCTGCGCTGGCGTCTACAGTATTCTGTGCCAGCGCCTCCAAAGTCAATGTAGTAAGCGTCCCGAAATGACCTCGGATAGCGCTGAATGGGATTTTAAGGGCCGGAAAATCGGTTGGGTAGATGATTCCTTCGTCGCAGCCACAGCCAACAGAAACGACACGTGCGAGAGAATCGCTGGCAGAGGCGTTGAGCAGAAGAGGCGTGAGATGTGCAATCAGAAGTGTTCGGTCGTAGTATGCTGTAGCTAGGAACGCGTGAAGTCCTTCGGGTGTTACTGTAAGCAAGAAGTCCAATCAGTACTTTTACGACCAGGAGAAACGGAGAAACCCCCAGCTACGATCAAAACTCGGCGTCCCCGTACTCAAAAACACCAAATTCACCTTGCTCTCTCTCCTCTTAATCCCCTCACAGACTTCCTCCACCGCCTTCATCTTACTCAAATCAGCCTTCAACCAAATTACTTCCGCACCACCTGCATATCCCTCCGGCCCCAAACCCTTACATTCCTCGATAATTCGTTCCGCGGAGGCTTTATTCCGACCGACGAAGTATATTTTTGGTTGCACGGCATGAGAGACGAGAGCTTTGAGTGTGCTTTCACCGATGCCGGAGGTTCCACCGAGAAATACGCAGACAAGGTGCGGAGGGAGGTGGGTGGAGATTAGGGCGTTGGATGTGTGTATTGAGGAGAGGGTGACCATACTTGGGCTTTGAGAGCTAATGTTGTGCAGATCAGGTAGGTTCGAGGTGTGTAGGGCTCCATCGCGATAGGAGCTTTAAAGGAGAAGAGGATTGATGATAGTCGGATGTCGGAGAATGACATTATAGTGCCAGAAGAAATTGATCAGATTTAGGCGCCCTCCAGCCTGCCTAGCTCAATCAGATACAGCGTCAGACTTACTACTATCCAATCTTCCGACACCACTTATTATCTGAAGGCTTCAAATGTGTTCTCTGTTTCTTTTGCTGTATGGAGGTACAGTATCCTTCAAATCTAACCAACATGTGGCTAGACCCGCCCCAATTGTGTTATGGATTACCACTTTGCACATTGTCCGCGTAACTCAGTGGTAGAGTGTGAGATTGCAATCTGTTGCATTATCTCGAAGCCCCGTGTTCGAACCACGGCGCGGACTTGTTTTAGATTCTCGTTTTCTTCTTTTTAATCTCGTACATTGGAACTGATGCTTGTTGCGGTGCTGCTCAAAGTTCAGGTTGTTTGTCTTTTTGCATTTTCATGTTTCCTTATGAGTGTAAGGATTCCATCATGGTCAGTCTTTTTTTTTCGTCCATGAAAATGCAAACAAAACCAACCCCGGACTCCGATAATATGTTGAGCTTTCTAAGATGTGGATGCTAATTATAACTCGTCAGCGCGTCAATAGCTGGACTGATTGAAATGTTTCCAAATCCCCTCGTTTGATTTCCTGATATACAATTGCGAACATAAGATATACAAGTATGATACAACCAGTTACAATAATGAAAAGAAAAGTATCCAAGTACGTGTAGCAAATATCATAGCAGAAAAGCATTTGTCAGTTTTGTAGTGAAGAATTACGCGCATGAGAGTCAATGATCAGGGTTTCCGACCCATCGAGTCTCGAGAGGTTGCCCTTTGAAAGAGGACATTATTGAGCGTATTTTGGCGTAGGAGACGCGCTTATTCAATGTGGTCCATTCATAATTAAATTTCGAGTCTGAGTCTGAGTCTTCGTCATCGTCATCGCCTAGGTTCCAGGCTTTTGAATCTGTCTCCGATGCCGGCGGGTTCGAATAGGCCAATGGGCGTAGCGTATAACCAAGACGTAGTCCCTTGAAGATTTTCCACAACCATTGTTTGAAACTGGAGAAATAAGGTTGAACCGGTAGACCTTTACTAAGCGCGTTAAGAAGGAATTTAGATTTGTTGCTCAAGACCTCTGCATCTGTGCCACTGAACCACTCTGAGTAGGGTCGTGGGTCAGGTGAGGGGACACCTGGCGCCTCGTAGCGACAAGCAAGGCAAAGCATGATGTAGAATAGAGACTCCAAATCGTGACGATAGAGGTGACCGCCCTCCCAGTCAGGATTCAACAAATCGAGAGACATGAACGGTCTGGTACCCGTACGTTGTTTCGAAGTGGGGCCCTTGTTCATATCTTGTACACGAGATGAAAGGTCGAAATCATTCAGAACGCCATAAACTTTTCCATTCTTGCGCCTGTACATGATATTTCCAGAACTGAGGTCACGATGGAGAATCCCAACACGTTCGTAAAGCCACTGGTGAACTAGGGGAGTACGAGAACAATAGTGAACAAGGGTAAATATAATGATTTAACGAGTGGCGTACTTTGTAGAACATCGTAAAATACTTGCGCGAACTCTCTCGGGTCTTCCAAGTCTGAAAGTGGTTGTAGCTTGTCCAAAAACGTAACGCGCATTACTCGTTCCTCATAATCATCTTTGAGATGTTTCTTCAGACGGCCCTGAACGGTTGTTTCTTCGTGATATGGGAATGTGATTGAGTCGATAACTTCCGGAAGATGGTTGAGAGCCCAAAAATCGCCAGACGATTCCGCTGTCGATCTAGCCTCCCCAATAAGTCCGTCTTCGGAAGGCCGAGTCATGTTTGGGAAGCTGATCTTCATGACCTTCGTTGTTGCCTGCCCCTCCTCATGCCAGTCGCAACCAGCTTCCGTACAAAGGCACTCCACCTCAACAACGATCGAGCATCGACCAATGATGCCTTCAGCGCGGTAGAGGACTTTCGTGATTTTGACTCTTCGCCTCCTGCCATCGCTCCCCGTGAAGGCATAGGTAGAACCGACCAACGGATCTATTCCATTCTTGTGTGGAAGCTTCAACTGCTTTGGATTCCGTAGGTGATCAAAACCATCGAGGTCCAAGTTGGGAATGAATCCAAGATTCTCCGTGGAAAGTTTGTTGAGTTGGCAGACCATAGCCATGAAGAGCTTCTTCACCTCGTCATTCACGATGTTGAAGGGCTGAAGGAAAGAGGGAAAAGAGCGTGTCGATCAGTACTTAGATCAAAGTAAACAGTCAAGAGGTGATGGTGAGAAAAACAGAAAAACGTGTAAGTAACTTGAGCCGGCCCGGTGATGCACGCATATTTAGCCACTACCACGACCGAAAAAACACTTACTTTGCTCTCGACAACCTTTGAACGGTGATAGTACTGGAAACGCAAGCTAGTATCATCAGCTGTGATCCCCACAGCATGACTTCGAATAAATCCTTTCGAAAGCATTTCTTTGGCGTAGCTCGCGCACTGAATTCTTGTTAAATGCTGTCCCTGCGTCGGAGTCAACACCTTTTCTGCTTTCCTTTCTGCCTCCGCCCTTTCCTGGTAGTCCTGCGACGTCAAAATCTCTACTGTCTTCTTCTTGCCACCCCGATTCTGAATAGTAACCCCCGGTCGATGTTCGTCTCCGAAGCTGGTGGATGTAGAATTGAGGGGTGTAGACGCCGGAACAGAGGCGGTAGATTGTGATACCAAATACGCTATGGAGGGCAACGAATCTGACTGACTGCGGGATGAAGGACCTGGACATTTTGGTTCAGTATCAAGACAAATTCAAAGGTGGCATATTGGCTTACCTGCCCTTTTCGATCTTCTCGCGGGGTGTCTCAAAGCTCGAGTGTTGGACTGAGAGGTCGAGTGAGATTTGACCTTTTTGTTAGGCCGAGCCACTGGAATTAAAGACGCAAGTAAATTTCAAACCTCTACGAAATCAGTCGTTAGCACACACTGGTAGCATCAGGTCCTTCATACGGCCTAGCGCGTTTGATTGACTGCGACTGCGAGGGGCCTGATTGTGGAGTAGGCAAAGTCGAAGGTCCTGCTGTTTGTGAAGTTTGTCGTGATCCATGCTGCTTGGATACTCCCAACCTTGATGATCCATTCGTCAGTGTTTTTGCCTCTGCAAAAAGTGTTAAGGTAAGCCAAATGTATAGGGCAGAAAAAGTGCTGTTGATATACCTTCTTTATTCACATTCAGACCGACAAATCTCCCCTGTTCATGCTTGACCTCGATAAAATAAAGCAAGAGTCCCCAAAAAATGCCGACAATTTTCTTCTTTGCAAGGTAATCTGAGAGTTTTTTGTTCTTGGTGAGTTTCAGTAGCTCAACGTAGATCCCCCCCAGGTCTGGTTTCCTTGCTATCAATGAGCCCAGTACCGGACGGGGATCCTGAACGTAGAAAATCTTTTCGTCAATGTCCTTTCCTACACGTCGTCCCTCTCCATCTCTCAATGAATTCAAGAGATTCGCCAGGGGTTGGTACAATCCGCTTTCGTGCCCCGCCATGCCTTTCCGCTTCTGGTTTTCACCATCTACTTCTCCTATTGCTACTTTCAGATACGCTGCAAACGCATCTTTCACAGCTTCGCTATCCGGCAACAGGGTGAAATCGTCCCTAATCTGCCAGTCAGCAGGAAGATCAAGGATCAGGGTCGCGAAGTCATCGAGAGAAACTTCCAGACGGTCGCTGATATCATCTTCGAGGAACTTATTTACAACATCTGCACGCTTGGGAACCTCGTCTTCGGCGTGTGTAGTACATCTTCGACTCATTGGAGTGCTCTCGACAACAGGCGGGCCATGATCCTGCTTCGGTTTGGGTGTCTGAGGGGGGGCAGGAGCTGTGATATCATTTGCTGACAACGGTTCCATGATTCGGTGGGTGGTATTCTAGGTGGTGTAGGAGCAATTTCAAAATTGAAATGTGCTTGGACAATGAGGAGACGCGCTTAAATGGATGTCATGCAACGATCACATGTTGATAACAAAGCGCGACCCATTGTTCTTCAGTTCCAATTTGGCAAAGTTTGACATCGTCCCTCGCTTTGACGTGATTTTTGACCTCTCATAAATGATACCAACTTGTATTCCAAGGGTAATCAGAAATTGCAAGCCTGGGTGGTCGAAGTATTCGAGCTCTTCAAATTGAGTTCGAGTTGGAGTGTAGACATTGCTTGACAATTTACAGCCACATCTGTGTTTATGTGTTTTTGGGAGAATATACTACATGGGGGTGGCTTAAGAAGACCGGCACAGAAGTTGTAAGATTGTTTTACAGTGATTCTCAGAATATCCTCACTTCGTTACATTTAGGGATCGTCTATTGATTCAAAGAAAGGAATCGATGTCCCCCATCGGTCTTAACGGCTGATCACAGACATCCAGGCCAACAGCATTGTGGTCTCTCTGGACAACGATATCTCGAGTAAATTCGAGGATGTCACAATTGGTACCGTAAGTTGATAAAACACGCTTGGCCTAGTATTGATGAATGAACTCAGGAAGTTAGGATGGTCTGGACTCTGGAGAAAGATACATAAGTTGAAGCTCAAAGCTTGATATACCCGCGATTTCTCAATGGAATATTGGATGTAGTATGGAACAGTGATTTGTCCCAGTTGAAGTCTGCGTTTCACAAGCTGCTCAACGAGGCTTTGAGCTCGGCGGCGGCGATGAGTGGATGGTAATACATATCCGCCGTGACACTGGCAGACAGCCTTCGATCGCGACTCTTATGGTTGCGTCGAAGTGGCGGGGAAATACTTATAAGAAGAATAAGAAGGCGTGATACGAGGCAAACTTGCCGCTCGGACGGCAGACCTATTGTATGAACTCAGATTAGCTTTTCCGCATTTCTGTTCGTTCCTCCTAGCTAGGCCTGGTTCTCAATATCAACTTGCTTTCATAGCAAGGAATAAAATAATTGCCATCGGCCTCGGAGCCTTATCTCAGCGCAGCGATCTGCGAAAAACCTAATCCACGAAATTCAGATAGATATTACGAACTCATGATGTAACTATCTCACTCAACTCACTAGTATGTAGTTGGAAATGATTATCCTGCACAAGCACTTCAGGTATGAACCGATGTTGCAGGTCATAAAAATTGAGAATGCCAAAATGATCACGGTCTACAATGTGGTAGGAAGCGCGGAAAGTGCGCGGAATTTCAACCTAACTTCCCGTCGTGATAGATGAACGATTTTTCTGCACTCGCAAATTCGGGCTGGAAAGATTAATTTTGACGCTGGTCGCCTCAAGAAGGATGTTGCAAAGTTTTTCCTCAGGCGTCAAGTTCTGGAGGAGCCCGGGATCCCCGGTTTTGCCAGTGTTTACTACGTTTGGCCCTTTTCTCAAATCTGCAGTGTGGTCAGTTATTTAATGTGAAACTTGTGTTCATGGTCAGAGCTAAAAGGAAACTTTTTTCTCCACTGGGTGAAAAAATGAATCTCCGTCATCTTTTTCATCGAGATCCACATCTAGATATCGAATACATATCTGGTATGTATCTCGATGCATGTAAGTACGAATAGCTGCAGTCGCTGTGCACCGCGGAGGTGAGAAAGTTCAAACTTTCATTAAATATCGATCTTACAAAATGTTTGCTAGATACTCTACCATTTCCCGCCCCCGCCCCCTCCAAAACTTGTTCTATAGTATGCAGAGGTTGTATATGTTCTTCCCGGGTACTTCCCTCTTTGCAGTCATTATGCTTGATTCGTTCAAGCTTCGATTGGAACGACAATCTCTGATCATAATCGATCTGGTCATTCTTTTATGGATTCCATTTTCGATCTATGTCACGCTTTGTCTCCTCCGTCGATACGCTCAACCTCAGGCTGACTTTACTTCATCGGGTACTTCAGCTTTGGCCACCCCTTTGGATTCTCAGGCTCAGACTCAGACTGCCGGTGGTGGGGTTTTGGGGTTAGTCGCTTCAGTATTTGCCCATACCTGGCTTATGCTGAGTCGTCTGTTGAGCGGTGAGTGCTAGGACTCAACCGGATTCTTTAGCATATTAGTTCTCATATACAATTATTTCCAGCGATCTTCGATTTTGCCACTTTCGAGTCAGAAAACAATCCTGGGGCAATCCCACTATTCTTTGGGTTTTGCCATATCTATGTGATGCTCCCTTTATCGTTCTTCACTATATTTATTTTCGGGATATGTCTTCCCATGCGAAGAAACACTCCCTGGAGACATATCATGGAGTTTTACCAGTTGTTGAAGCTTCTTGTGCAGCAGGCCGGCATTATGCTGCAATGGATCAATGCTTTATTCGAGGGTAGGGTTACTATCAGGTCTAGAGAAGAGATCGTATAATTGTATGTTTCCCTTTTTTTCACTGATATATAGTAAATGAACATTGCATTTGTAGCGCCAACTTCATTTTGAAACCTTTTTCGACATTTGTTTTCGGATCAGCTCATGTAGTGGGACAATAAACCCACATTGAAAGGATATTTGTATCAACAGGTTTTTGTGGTCTAGTGATATGTATACCCATGTATGTTTGCTTCAAATTTACCATCATTCCTACGTTTTGCACAAGTGTGTTTCCATGGATTTGGTAATAGCCCCCAAGCGACAATTCAGATACCACTGGGAGGGGAAGATGATTTCTGTTCAAAGGAATGTAAGAGAATTCAAGCGACATGGTTTGGAGCCTGTGTAACCGAGGAGTTGGATATGACTGAAGAGGAATGACATTTGGAGGCATGGGCAGTTTGTGGGGTTGGACCGGGTTGAGCATGGCCTTATGTTGTCGATAAATTGATTCGCCTTGGACTGAGTTCACTTTAGAACTAGAAATCAAGCTACAATCTTCAAGCGCTTAGGCAGTACCTGGCGTATCATTTCTTTTTGACCTCCTACATGAAAATTCGCAACCGCCCCGGCTGCACTGACTAAATAGGACCATGACTGTTTCTCCTTCTCCTCCTCCTGCGACAGCTACAGCGCCGTCTCCTTTCTCTTATTCAAGGACACCACCGACCGTTCCGCGCTCCTACGTCAAGACAAAGAATTGGACGAGGCGCCAAGGGGTCTCGCTGGACGGATTGACGTGAAGAGAATGATGAGATGTGGGAAATCGGTTTTTGCAGGACGGACATGGGGATCCAAGTGGAGATATTTGTTACGTTTGTCTATTCAGAATCAGGTGTTCATTCTATGTTATTTGAATCTACAGATGATCGACGTCAACATTCCAGCATACTCATTGTCCACCTCAATATTATCAGCGAAAGAAACTGATACTAGGTAGAGGCAGGGGCGAAGTTGGCAGTAGTGGAAGGCGTAAAGAACCTCCTGGGTAAAGCTGACACCGTCCTCCACCTGTCCGACTTCGCTAGGAGGAGGCATGAATTCTGATGTTGGTTGTAGTAACGGTGGGCGAGAAACGAGATTGATTTTTGTTTGTAGTCGATTTGCAGCGGAAGGCGATTTCTCGGTGAAATCTTTGATGACTGTTTATCCTGAGTTGAGAAAAAGAGAATAAAAAGACGCTATACATACCTTACATGGCTAATGCAGCCTATTCCACTGCTCCCTCGCACCCGCTCGATGTTAGGCTCTACCGCTCTTACAACTGTAGTCGTAGATGCTTCGACTTGAGCCGCATACACGTATTATTTGAAACGATCCGAATCCAGGCTTAAACAAACGACTCATTGAACCCTAGTAAGTACGAAGACGTCAAAGATCAGGTAATAGTAGGAAATTATATTGATGTAGGAATGGGTTGTGCTGATATTGCAAATGGTCCTGACGAAGATGGGAGTCAGTCTCTTCAAGCGATACTGACCATGATGTCGAGGTGGACGACAGAAATCTTGAATACCTGTAAATTCAGATACTCCAGATTCAGATAAGAGTCGAGTAACTTGGTAGAGTCAAGAAATGGCGGACAAGTTACATCTTGGAAATCTTGAGCACTATGCATAAAGACAACAGAAAATCATGACTGATTTCCTCCTCGACAGGCATTCGCCTGGAGCCACGAATGGAGCGAACCATGCGTCTCTGACTTCGACTACATTCGATGGATTGATTTCTGCCTGCTGATAGCGGAGGCCCAGCGACGTTGAACAAGATTTACGTCGCCGAGAGGGCTTATCAACAAAGGAGGATGAATAACAGGAGTTATTGATCATGAAGAATTATCAATGAAAAGCGACACATACTTTATAGCACGAGCGGGCCGGACTTCCGGAGTTTGGAATGGTTCCTTCATTGCCGCTCGATGTTCTTGTCCACATCCTCTACCAGATTCCTCCTTCCCGGGACCTTGACAGTATTTCTGTCAGAACTCTTGTTCAATGTTCCTTGACGAATACGCTCTTCCGAGAAGCCGCGGCTATACCGGCTCTTTGGCAACAGCATTATCAAGTCCGATATATTCACGCTAATGAGGCATCTGAGGGCCAGAGGAAGGCAGAGACTAATGGAAACTGGAAGTTGATGTATGCTGCGCGAAGGATGGTTGATATGGAGGTGCTCAAACACCTTGATTCAATCGTTATGAAGAGGGTGGGGAGGTATGATCATGCAAGCGCCTTAACAAAATTCCTTTTCGATGCTTGGGATGTGCTGGAAATTGAAATTGGCACGGTAGATCCTAGCGAGCATCTGGAAATACATGAAGTTGGGGTGGCACATTCGCTGTCGGCTACTCGCGTTTACTGGGCTTCAGAACTGTTGACTTCTATTGGCCGAACGCACGCCGTAGGGCTTTGGAGCAGCCTTCGATCAGACAACAACTCCGTATCTTTTGTACAAGCCTTCTCCTCCATATCTTGCTTCTTTGGTAAACATCCGGATGAGGTTCGATGTTTAATTCATATGTAGGACACCCATACAAACTAATTCTCATTGGCATTAGATACACCTTCTGCTATCTAGTCTTAACTATCGGTGCAAAGACCATCTCTCCCGCTTGAACATTCCTTTTTCCCAAGCAGATCCAAAATATGACCTCAAGGAGCTCTGTATGCACATTTGCGATTTCATGACTACTGAGGGATACAGAACCGTCGATCGTAAGTGCAAAAATAGTCAAATCTTGTTCTGTTGATCATGTTTCTCAGCTCCCAACTTTCACGACCTTCACAACCTGTTACCACACTTCTACCTAACGTCGCACAAACGCTCAATTCCACTTTCCCTTGTCCACATTTTTGTCTCGATTGCACAGTCCCTTGGTATCGCTGCATTCCCCTTCAGACTTCCGTTGCACGTTTTGGTGCACATCACCGTACCTGACCCCGAGGTCGATGATTTCTTCGTAGACGTGTTTGGAGTACCAACCATTATTAATCTACGGGACGACATTCCTGCGATCCTGGAACGTCAAGGGATTCATGGTAATAGCCTGATGCACTATCTATCACCAAGCAATACAACTACCATGCTCCTCAGGAACGGTCGCTTCATACTATCGTCGTTAAATCTTCAACGTACCTCCCCTTCGCTCGAACTATCTTCAACACTTTTAGCATTTACTTTATTCCTGGTGTTGACTGGTACTAGCCAGAGCGTTCCCCATCTAATGTCTCAAACTGACCCATTGGATTGTGCTACATTTATTACTGAGGTACTCATTCCTAGCCTGAGCAACGTCCGTGAAGTCCAGAATGACCTTCGTCAAGCATCTCAACAGAGTCTCGAGGAAGAGGCGCTTACCGCACAGGAAGTCAGACTCAGAACTCCTAATACAACTGTACGTTATTTCGTAGGTATGCTTTTCGAGCATAGAAGTCTCCGCTATACGGCCTTGATCACTGGCTGGGATGTGAGCAGATGTCCGACATGACGTTTTCATCGTGACTGACTCTTCACAAATTCTTCCAACAACAGCCCGTAATGTCAAAAAGCTGGATTAGGGAGACGGAAATATCAGATCTTCCAAGAGGCCGTGTACGCCCTAAGATCATATCTTGCTTGCTTCGGGACAACATTAAGATTCCGCTGTCATAGGATCAACCATGTTACCATGTTTTATGCATGGATAACTCTTCACGATGTTTGTGCAGTGCTAATACTCATGGACAAATCGAGCAAACTAAGCTAACAAATGTCTCCTTTAGATGTTGCTGAAGACAATATCAAACCTTTGCTCTCTGCATCAGATGAGCTTCTGTTGCAAATGTGTCAAGGCATCCGCATCCTACCAAAGTTATTTACTGGGGTGCTCATGAAGACAACAACGAGAAGTAGCAATGTCCGGGATGCACCAGTCCAATATCGCAGGGCAAGGTTTGTGCTCAGTCCAGAGCTTGCCACAGCGTATCCAGAAGATGATACAATGGGAGATGCATGGCTAGGTGGAGGAGAATCGGTATATACATGGTTAGCTGGAAAAGAGTTGGTGTTGGCAGCAAAGTAATTTGTAATTACTTCACATGTCGATGTGGAAAAGTTAGAGTTGGTCGAACAACCACTAAGCTGACGAATGTCGGTTCTGACGGGCCCGTTAAATCTCAGCCATATCAGAATAAGTATTAATCTTGATCTCTTTTTATCGTTGTGTTGCAAACATATCGACCACTGTTCGAAGTACTAAGGTGCTGATACAATTGCGAATTCAATTAATGTACAATGCGATACGATAGTAAGATGCCTATACATCTACCTCCCTTTACTCCCCGACTTTCGTTGTGGTACTCGGATACGGTGTTTCTACCGTATGTGGTCCGCTCTCTAGTGGTGCGCTTGTCGCAGGAATTTTCGGTGGTACAGAAGAACTGGTGTCAGTTTCGCCGCCCACATTGTTCATATAATTGCTCGCTGCCTCCGACACTCTGTTTATATGCGGCTGGGCAGCCTCCACAGCACGCTCGATATGTGGTTGAGCAGCAGTTTGAGCTGAATCGAGATATTCCTTCCCTGTAGCTAACGCAGTAGCTGCGCCTGCTTGTATCTGTGCGAGTGTATCTGTCGCGGCAGTACTGCCGCCGGTGGATGGATGAGTGACGGGGTTAGAGTTGGGAAGATACGATTGTGCGGTGGCTAGTGCACTTCCTGCGAGACTCTTCGCCTGATCCAGGTAGCTTTGACCTTGGACTTTGGCGGTCTCGACATCGGCCTGTCCCTGCGCAACGGCGGAGTTGGTTTTTGCTTGCAGTTGGTCTGCAGCAGAAGGTGGTTCACCGGTAAACTCTTTGCCTAACGACTAGGGATGCGGGTAAGGATGGGATCATTGAAGACACGATGAGCGACATACCTTTGCAGCTAACGCGGCACTCTCAGCTACTCCCTGAACCTGCTCAGCATTGTGTTCTATGACTCTTGCAGCCGCGTGCGTTGGTGCTTCAGCTTGAGCCTGCGCTGCGGTAGTCTCAGCTCTAGCGGCGCTATTTGCAGCGCGACGTTAGTAATCCGAATGCGAGATTCCAAAGCCAGCCGACTTACTCTGCGCCTGTAGGCTCAACGACGTTGAAAATCTTTCCTGATTCGATGGAGGAAGACATGATACGATAGTGATTGAAAACAAGTAACGGTTTGTTGTGGAATGAGTTGGTTTGAGTTTCAGATATTCCAATCATGCTTTATATACCCTTCCGAAAGCAGTTCCCCCCATTGTGATGGTGTTGAGTGACGTCAGGTCGATGTCATTCAATACAAAGTAATGATGACGTCTTTCGGAACCGCCAACTTTACCTTGCGCGATGATTTCGATGATCCGAGAGGCGGAGACTGGCGAAATAGAAAACGAAAACAAACCGGGGAACAGCGGGGAATGTATGTACATATGTACATACAATTGGGAATTGAGTTTCGATTCACACGAGCCAAAGCGCTTCTTATTTCGCTTTTTTCGGCGGTCACTCTCCTCGTCCCCCTCCATTCTTCCATTAGATATGGCTGCTATCTAACTCTCCTTCATCATGATATCTCCTATAATCAATGCTCACAAACAACCTTTTCCTGATTGAGCTATTTTTCAGTCCTCACTGATGCAATCATATTGTATCAAAGCCACGAAGCTGTCATCTTTCCCGACGCTACGCTTTCCATGTCCGCGTAACTCAGTGGTAGAGTGTGAGATTGCAATGGTGTGTAAATAGCATTCGAGTGATATCTTGAAGTCGCGTGTTCGAACCACGCCGCGGACTTGTTGTTTTTTCACTGGTGACTACGGACGTGGTCTATCTACTGACATTAAGTCACCGGATTATAGCTTTTTTTTAGTGCAAAGAAAGCCTGTGAAAACAACTTACATATCATGATTGAAATCCTGTGAATTATTATTCAAATAGTAAATGTGGTTAGGAGATATGTTTGTCTAATGAACGGCACCTCCAGACCCACCTAGAAAATCAGAGTGCAAATTATCAGGAGCGATGATTAGTCCTGCACAAGTAATCAATGTCATTTTTCGATCTTTTAGAAAGACAATCCATGAAAAACTTGATGTCCGCATTGAATATTGGGTATTAAAGAGACCCATTTGTCTTTATTCAAAGATTCGAGAGTTTGACCCAGGAACATACTCCCAGATACTCCCTGAAACAGGTTCCTAAGGACGAAGGAACTTGGAAGACGCATAGGGCATTGCACATGTGGATGATGACGGAGAATGTTAATGAGGTATTAGTCGGGGAATTGAGAAGTGTATGACTCGAAGGAACAGGATTGCATGAGAAATGTGACCAGGGCGTTAGCATCAATATTGCATCTTCGCAATAAACAAGATGACCCAGATGGTAAGAAGACGTGACAGAGAACTGAGTCGAAAAAGGTCGAAAATCTAGCCCGACTCGCGATTCCAAGTTCGAGGAGTCCTTATTCCAACTTAGCAGATCAGATTCAGAATTTGAACATCGTTCCTGCCTCGGAGTGTCCCTCCGTCTAGCAGATCAAAAGAGATCAAATCATGAAAGCAAATTGAAACCGAACTGACACCCAGAAGCGGCCCAGAACTTCATATCTTCCTTGTAGTTCCTTGTTCTGTTCTTTCTCCCTCTTTTTCCTCCTGCTACTCCCTCTTCTCTAACGTCCAGCTCAACTACATTGGCTCCAAGTTCAGTCTGACTCTGCTCCGCCCACTGAACTCAAACCATATTCCGTTGGGCAAATTCTTTCATGAAGGGACAACCGACGGGAACATAAAGAGCGCCTCGTCCGTAGATAGATAGATAGATAATGTCCCCTAGGAAGGCTCGAGCTAGGGCCTCGTTCATTCAATTCGAACCTAAAAAGAAGTTCTAGCCCACCGCGAGGGTCGAACTCGCAGCCTTCAGATCCGCCTTATCAGTAAGAGTCTGACGCTCTATCCGATTGAGCTAGGCGGGCCGTGAATATCCTTAACAGATACAAATAACGTTCAACGAAATGTTTAAACTTTACCATACAACCTTATCGTACAACTCTCTTCCAGTCAGGATATAGTCATGTACTATGTATATGCTATTATATGCGACTATTTACGAGGGCAGATACATTGATCATGGTCGTATATAAGTGTATATATATATAAACGTATTGTATCAAGAATTACTCCAGTATACATCAAGATTATAAACGTACTGTATCAAGAATTACTTGGGTATTCATAAAGATAGTTCATCTATTCTAGAGATTCTAATATCAATGTCATGTCAGATGAAGCTAAAATACACATTGAGCATGCTGGTATTGAACGGCCAATGTCAGAGTGAAATAAATAGTAGTTCTACATGGGGAAGAAACATACAAGTCAACTTCGATAACTTGGGAACCAGGTCAGACAATTCCGATTTGGATTCCCTGGATTATTACATTGACTGAAAGGCTTCTTGGACTGTGGCGAGCTGGTATCCTGTAATATGAACGTGAATAAGAAGGAATAACTCCTAATATATGCACGAATTTTGCCCACCAATTAATGGTGATTCAATAGAGAATACCGCCATTGTCGCGAACACCTTCTCTAGCATCCCCTTGAGTTGCGCTTCCTCCCCATCGGATATGCTATCTAGACTCCCTTCACTTATTCCCCAGTTTTCCGTTCTCGAGCTCCTTGAATGTAATCGGCTTCCACCCGCAATCCCGACTCCGGCTGTAGCGGTACTGGTCCTCCTCAACCTCTTAATTTCATCTATAAATACCTGACAAACAGTAGTCCAGCATGATCCCAGCACAGCATTGATATGCGACATCACACTCATATCGACCTGACGCAGGATGGCGACGCACGCCCGCGCCGCCGAGAGAGCTTTTCTTCGAGAATGGGAATTGTTGTTAATGAAGACACTGTGCAATTGAATTGTGGCGGTGTACGCTAAGGTGTGTGTAGTGAGGATTGTACCAAACTCGTATGATGATGATGCGTGTTGGTTGAGGGGCAGGAAACCGAGACTTGACTGAAAATTGTCGATGAGGTTGTTAAGAGAGGAAAAGGTAGCGCCGAAGCGGGAGGCTTCATCTGCGTTCATGTCTAAAATTTTTGTCACCGACTGAGGATAAATGTTTAAGACTGTAAGATAGTACTTACCAGATCTATACAGCGAAGCAATATTTGCGGATTTGTCAAGCAAGATCGACGCTTTTGCGAACATGGCCATCGTTGAAAACTCCTTCACCGAAGATGACGGCACCTGTCTCAAAAAATTCTGCACAGTCATGACGCTATAGTGCTCGGCTGGCAGCAGCTCCTGTGAAGTAAGTAACGATTCAAAATCAGCACCGTAAGTCCAGCTTGCTCTTGAAGCATTCAACATCACCTGCTCATAGTCAGTCATATCCAGCGGCCATGGAGTGTCGATTGTTGACCCATGACTCTCGAATACCGCACTGGACAACGTTCCTACGGCGACGCCCCAGCAGTTGCTGAGGGTGTATACAATCCAAAACGCATTAATCCTTTCCCCTTCTTCAATCTGGTCGATCGGGGGACTTAACAATGGTCCCGCGACACCGATTTGCTGCAACGGTGAAACAGAAGGGTTTCCACTCCCCACTGGGAGTGCTCGTATCTTATGTAGTTGGGTACCGAGTGTGAGAGATACCGCCGCCGACATATGATACTTGCCTTCCAATATACGGCCAGTCCGGAAAAAATACACCGAGAGGAGAGTTTCTGCTTGTATAGCATGAATAATCCGCTGAGGATGGGTTGATGATAGTATATTGGCTGTATGAGCTAGAGCGCGCGCGAGGTAGACGCTTTCTTGGTTGTTAAGGTCACCCGAAAGGTGAAGACCAAGGAGATATACTGTGCTTAGGAGCCCAGCGCATGGGCGTGAGTAATGTCCCAGGGGGAGAGGTAGTAAAGCAGAATTTCGAAAGCGTGAGACGTTCAGAAAGAATCCCATATCCAGCGCATGTGGTAAAAATGTTGAGAGACTACAAGGAACGTCAGAAAATTTTTTATTCAATACTGTTTAATTGCGAACGGGTGTCAGATCGCGAAGGAAACAAAACGTACAGTTGATGCACTACATCACTCGGGGGCTCCTAGGATATCTGTTTTATTGAATGCTCGTATATAATCAATCACTCAGCACTCACCTCTTGAAACGTAGAGTATGTCGAGCCGTGCCCAGAAGACGATGCGATAGAGGGGCTATTAGAATTACGTTGAGTGTCTAAAAACAACGATGACATGCCACCCTAGTGAGTTTTCATGACGCAGTGCGAAGGAAAGTATTAGAACATACTAGTCGGACTAGATAAGGCGCTACCACGTATAGAGGAACCTGTTTGTGGGGGTACCATTAAAGCAGGAGTAGATTGACTAGAGA
Organism: Lentinula edodes; assembly: GCF_021015755.1. Taxonomy (NCBI): domain Eukaryota; kingdom Fungi; phylum Basidiomycota; class Agaricomycetes; order Agaricales; family Omphalotaceae; genus Lentinula; species Lentinula edodes. The sequence goes on from NW_025764307.1 coordinate 271,784, forward strand.
AGTTGTAAGGCAAGTGAAGCCTAACAGCATTCTCGTCGTCTGGTTCTTCAAGCTCGCGTATGCGTGCCTCTAAGCGAGAGATATTATCTTCAAGCATCTGCGTTCGGGTACGTCCACTATCAGCGTATTCGCAGGCGTCCCCTGGCCTTGCACTCCTAAGACATTGCGTGCATGTAGGCCGGAGGCCATCGCATTTCTGAAAGGACGTTGCGGCATTTAGAGGAAATGCAAAGAATGGGGGCGACCAGTACTTACTATTTTTCGTTTCCTACAGAGAATTTAGAGGGGGGGATGTTGGAAGAAAGAAAGTATGTACCTGCAGTTGCTACAAGCTTTGCCCCTCTGAAGGGAATAGGGCGAGCTAGATGAAGAGGCTGCGCGCTCCGAGCTCATATGAGAAGATTAGGGATTGTACTGAGAAAGTGTATTTGTAATACGAGAAGAAAAGCACCAAAGAAGGTACGTTGAGGTTGACCCATTTGGTCCAGCCCTTCGCACTTATATACATAAACGCCACGTCCCTAATGACTTCGTTTTTTGCAATGACCATTCAGGTTGGACGAATCACCGAGAACGAATCGTGGGATCTAACACAGCCTAGGGCTTGCCACAGAGATTCGAATGACTATAGCAGCCCTTCCGAGTCCTAGATCCAAAAAGCTCATTCAGCATTAGTCATCCAAATACCATAAATAGACAGAAAGTTACGGCCTCGGCATGATTCAACGCATAAATATGGGTCCTACTTGTTCTAAAGTTATGGATTGAGCATCAACTTTTTCACGCACCGAGCGCCTCCAACTTATTACGACTGTTCGAAGTTTCTCGAAAAATAGAGAAGGATCAGGATAGTATGACCGGAACACCAAGTGGTTCCTCTTTAACGCGAAGGCTGTCGTCGGTAGTTTTACGGATTTGAAAGCCCTGCTGACCAACAGCGCACATCTGGCGCATATCTGGCGCATATCTATGCGCATGATATATGTTACAAATGCAACTTTCTATGCACGAAGATGCTTCGATATTTGCAAGGATGGCGATGCTAAGCCCTTTCAATTACAAACCGTCCTAGTCAACGTTTACCTTTCAAACTTTTCGAGCGCAAATCATCTTCTGTCCGCACGCAGCGGCCACGTCATGCATCGAACTGTGTTGCTGCAGACTATCAGAATCCGCTGTATACGGACAGCAGAGTCGGTATATGTTGGTTCCGCTCCGGGTGCCTTTTAATTGTACCGGACTGGGTCGTCGAGTCAGAACCATACGTAGGATCATTCCTCAAGGAATTTATCGGCATTTACTCTTGATTATTACTGATGTCCTGTATACAAGAGAAAGACGTGGAATACCTGCAAGATTACTTTGAAAGCCAGGTTAAAAATGAGAACCGGGTGATTCGGTGGATCAAGGTCTATCAAGGTTCTATTAGAGATTGGTACACTCAGCTTTGACCTTTGAGCCGACAATGATCAACCCTTGGACCCGATCCCACACAGCCATTGCCAGATTTTTTACTATGATCAATGAAGACTTGTTTCACTTAAATATCTGTTCTTCTATGATTCGACGGGAAAGATCAGAACAAAGAAGATCGACATAGCAAAAACGACTGAACATGACGAAAGCTACTTATTAAACGTCAGAAGGATCTAGAAATCAACTCTTTATTAATCCTGGTTTATTTGCAGTCATCCAATCATCTAAAATTTTCCAGAAGTGTGCTACCACACTTTTGTCAATATGTCTTCGTTGCTGGTCAATCTGAGCGCGGAAATGAGATCTTTAGACAGCGTCGACGAAGATAGTGTACCTTCAACTCGGTGACGTTCCAATCTTTTATTTTGGGATTGGGCGGGTCATTTGCCCAACGAACGTATATGCCTTTAACTGAATACAATTGAGTTTGGATAGCATACATATGGGGACCAAGATCTTACCATGATGAAATAAGACCTTCGGCTCACTCCATTTGTACGAACGGAACTGCCATGCCTGCCCAGTCGTCATCACACAAACTACACGGTCCCAAGCATCGGGACCGAATTTAGTTAAGGAATCTTGCGAGTCAACGACAATACACCTAAATCAAAAAGCGATCAGTCATGCCAACCGAAAATAACCATGTTCCTCCTACCTTTGTTGAATAATGGTTTCTTTGCCACTTGGTTCAATATGAGTAAGCTTTCGGTCGATGATTATGACATCGTCCGGCCGTACGTTGCCATCAGCCTGGGCACGCGCTCGAGCATTTTCAGAAAGTTCAAACCTGACCACGGCTCTAAGTCAACACAAAGGCTATGTCAGAATAAGAAGAACTCAGTACGTGGACTCCTGCAGGAACTTTTTGACATTATACATTGTAATCAAGGCGGTCGGGGATGAAGATATCATGATGATTGGCCAGGTGGGACCTGAAAACGGAATAGGCAGACTTAGAAGGGACAGCTAGTAATATCCGGGACCACGCACGTTTCTTCTGCGACAGCATTTTCGAGTCCATACTCTGCAACACATTTGATGATGGAGCAGGGGCAGCTTTTCCAACACTCTCCTTCAACTTCTTGAGCTTTTCAGCGAATTGTGTGCGTACGGAAGAGAAGTTCTAGATCGTAAACTCATTGAGCGTAAGAGACCGGGAATAAGTCCGACACTACTTGCATTCATTTTTATGCCTCTTAGGACACTGTTCCGATCCCTTAATTCAACCTCCTGCATCCGAATTTTCTTGACAGAATCAATGTCCGCCGTATCAGGGACATATTTCCGTTTCTGGGGACTCCCTGTGGTACCCAGAGACTTTGAAGAAAGGAAAGAGGAGGACGCATGGGGCGTAGCTGTAAGGTTTTTTGACGGAGAGCTGTCCGAGTACAACTGTTTAAGATGCGTTGGCGGCGTTGATGGAGGCGTTGTTGAGCCTGAGGCGTGAGATTCCGCTGCTATAATTTGCTTGAGTTCGAAGAATGTTAGTTATATCCTAGGTACACTACACACCTTTGAGAGCAGCAGACAGTTTCTCCGATTCAACCAATCTCTCACCGGAGTTTGAATTGCCCTCCAGCCAATCAACAACTATCTTCCTCTCCGTGACCGACACCATGCCAATACCAAGCCCATCCTCTCTGGCTTGTTTTGTATAATTTGGGGCAGGTAGAGATTTCAACTGGTAAGCAAGGTAAATCGCTTCTAGTGTGTACAGATCATTCAAGGTCAAACTCGAAGTAGAGGTCGAGGAGGAACCTTTCCTCCATCGTGTTGGGGTTGATTTTGGGAATATTTCGGAAGGAGATATCTGGATATGTGTTGCTTGAGAGAGGGATTCCACTGGTGTAGAGGTCGATGGGGAAGAGAGAAGGATCGTTTGGTTGTGGGATTGGATGGCTTGTCGAAAGGCAAGAAGAGCATCCAGAGTGGAAGACATTTCGAGATATTCTCGATATTGTACAGTATACTTACCTCCAATCAACTTTTTATCTCGTAAATAGGTGAGAACAAGAATGAGTGTAGTTTTTGACGCCCGCGTCGCTATTGATTTAACATCAACTCAACATTGACTGTTTATTTAAATTAAAATAGGGAACTGCAATTGGGGTATAAAGAGATTCCGGAAGGGAAAAGTCGCTTGAAGATATGCAAATGGAAGAACCAAGACAGAATGCAGCTTGCACTTGACGCGCGCCAGAGGAATATACACGCAAAGAGAAAAAAAAAAGTGGGTACGGAGGTTAAAAAGTGAGGTTGATACCAACACGATGTAGAGACGTATACAGTTCGATTTTGTGGTTCATGAAATGAAAATCTAATGAGTGTTTTGATCTAAAAGAGTGAAGAGGCCGGTTCATAAGGAGGGCGACACAGCGAGCGGAGACACAGACAGAATAGAAAAAGGAGAGAACAGTCTTCAGACAACAGGGAAGCAGGAGAGATAAGATGCGAGCGAAACGCAAGGAGACATACAACACGGAAAAGAGAAATAGAAAATAATCATAGCTCGGAAATGAGATACTATCACAATGACAGCACCGAATCACCGCTGAGGAGAGGACTCTTCCTCCCATGAGCTCATTTTTAGAAACCTAGCCAAAACTTCCTCCGATCCACGTTTGAACAACTCGACGCCTCTTGCAGGGTCAAACACTCGCCCAGCTTTTCTGGAAGACGCTACTGAGGCGATAGGCTGTCCTTCGTGAGGCGATACAGGACCAGCAGACGAAGGAGGGGAAGTGATCGTCGAGTCGTTTGATGTATTACGCAAAGGACCCAACGGCGGAGCACTGGGGCCTTGCGGAGATCCGAAAGAACGTTGGTTCACACCCGCCGTGGCGACCACGTTGGCATTAGAAGGCGTTATAGTAGAAGACGAACTGCTTCTGGCTGGCGGTCGCACAGCTGTGGGTGATTCCTTAAATCCAAACTCGCGAGGAGAAAGAGGATCTAGAGTCGGAGAAGTACGTGAGTTGGGTGCGTCATTCCCGCCTAATCCTATACCGGTACCTGTTGGGTTGACCCTAGATTCTGGTGAGCCCCCTCTACCAACACTAACTATCGGCGGTAGTGCGCTTGGAACTGATGATGTTGTCCATTGGGGTCGTCTCGAGTTACCCGTTTGGAGTGTTAGAGAGCTTCTTCTCGGGCTTCCAATTTTCTGATCTTGCAATAGTTTTGGTGCATTCGATACCTTTGGCGATTCAACAAGAATAGAAACTTGAACGGCCTGCTCCCGCATTTCTGGAGAAATAGTCTGAACGCCACGTACTCGGTATTCTTTCTTTTTGGATTTCACACCATAACTCGCCGACGAACCTCTCCTCGATCTCGTGCGGCTAGACGAGCCCGATACGGAAGTTTCATTGTCACTATCGGCGAGTCGGCTGACCACTGGTTCGTCATCGTCCGAGTCGGTATTGTCTTCATCGTCTCCATCTCGGCTACTAGCATCGGTTCGCTCATCCCAGCTCTTTTTCCCTCGCCGGTAATGCCGATAATCTTCGCTATCGAAAGGTATGGGCGGGGGTTGCGCAGGTGGCGGACGCACAAGTCGGGAAGCGTATCGCTGTATACTCGGCACTGTATCCCAAGCATTAGCATATGATAAAGTAGCTGGAAGTCCTTTAGGAGGGGGAGGATTGGGCTTGGAAGGTGGAGAAAAGACCTCTTTTACCGGTTCAGGGCTCGGAGGCCTCTCAGGTTCCTCAGCTACCATCGAACTTGTAAACAGTTCTGCAGGGGGAGCGTCTGAAGCAGGGAACACACGCCCAGGCTTTGAACGAGGCTTATCTTCCCAAGGGAAGACATGCTTCACTTTATTTAGATTTGGATTTGGCGCCGCGGATGGATCATGATGTACATCGCCGATAACATTTTTGTAATGGTCTTGTATACGCTCTGGAATGTGACTGGGAGGCGGAGGCTCGAAAAATGCCCCAGAATCCGGTGTCGGTGATATCGTATAATGTGTATGCGGATGAGTGCGATCATGCTGCTTGCTCGGAGCCTGATCCCATATATTTTGGAAGTACGTGTCAGAGGGAAACGCAGATGGAGGAGGTGCGGTGTTTGGAGGGGGTTCGACGGCTGGATTCCAAAGAAGCTTCGGAGGAGAAGATGGGCGAGGTGGTGTCTGATGACGAAGCTCTGAGTGCTGTTCCAGGGTCGGCGGAATGTAAGGTTGAGACGGTGACTTGTGCACAGTTTCAGAAGAAGGCTGTTCCTGAGACGGCGGGAGGAACGATTGTTGATACTCAAAGTGCTGCTGAGGTAAAGGTGCCTGGTAGTCATGATGTTCCGGTTGTTTCTGATTCTCGTAGTGAGGTTGAGGTATGTAATGTTCACTAGCAGTTAATGAGGGTGTAGGCGGAAGGGAAATGGTCTGAGGATGAGGGCTGGGAGGAATTTCGTTAGGACCAGGTGTCCGAGGAGAAGAACCATAAAGTGATGATGCCTGATGGGGCTGCGTATCAATGGACAAGTGCCGCACTTCATCTTCTCTCTGTTCGTGTAATCTGGGAGGCGGTTGAGGCCTCATCAAATCTACACGACCTTCAAGAGGCATACTTTTATATTCTCCTTCTCCAATCCTATTTTCCGAAGAATTGACAGAGGAATTGATCCCTTGTATTGCAAGACGTCGTAGTTCTTCCAGGCCAAGCGCTTCAGGTTGGCTGGAAACTAAGGCAGGTGCGCCCTTTTGAATTTGCTCATCCCATGCTGATACATATCTTTGCACCTCGAAATTTGTTTCGGGAACAATAGCTTCCGCACGATAATGCGTGTCATACACGTTAAACCATTTGTCGACCAGCGAATCATAGTCATATGCGCGCTGATGAGGCTCCGATGGTTGTTGTGGTTGCTGAGAAAGGAACGGAGCTCGATATTGGATGGATTTCCAAGGTTTGTGGGGACCGATGAAATGGATAGCGGAAATCTGTTTGCCGAACCGTTCATAAGCAGGTGCATATCTAGAATATTCATTTCGGTCAAAAAGACGTGGAAGAAAGGTAGTTGCGAGACTTACGTGTAAGCTGCCGTTGGAGTAGTGTTGTACGTGAAGCTAAGTCTGTTCCAATTATCTCCTCTCCACTCATTGAGAATTCCCTGGTCCCCACCATCCCAACTTCCTTTCGTTTTTAAGAGTTCCCGAAGCTCCGAAAATTTCTCCTCACCCGGAGAAAGTACTAGAACACCAGAGTTGAATATATCAGGCCAGCCTACATCCGGGGCAGCTGAAAACTCGTGGGGAATCGTAAACAGGTGGGACAAAGGTTGAACCGGAAGGACATCGGCGTCCAGAAATATGATTTTCGAATATTGTGTTAAACGAAATACGTGTAGTTTTGTGAGCACTTCGTTGAGATCCGGACGGCCTTGGAGACAAAGTCAGTTCATACGCATGACATAGGTGAATGACCAGCTAGAGCAGAATGAACAAGCGGCGTTATTCACGGAAGCGGCTCCACCGACAACGATAAGGGATAGTCAGGTGGACTAAGACGCGTTCCAGAACTTCTGAAAATATTCCTCTTGACAAGGAATCTTTTTTCAAATCGATGCTGACGCGTGCCCGGCTAGGATATTTGAATAGACACACACCTAACAGTTTTAGGCCTTCTTCATCATCCTGAGCAATGAGTTCAACACCAATCACAATGTCGAAAGCCTTTCTGAGGAGCTTGATGGTGGAAACGTCGACTGTTTCCGGAGTGACCAAACACACTGTTTGGAATTCAACTTCGGGACTAACTGCGGGGGAAGGATGGACATCCCGGAGTGCAGCAGCCAGAGTAAGTGCACCTGGAAGATAATGGTCGGACGTCAGCAGGGTGACAAAGGCATACTGGGATGCCATAGCCGACGTCGACGACAGTTTCGAGAGTGAGAATTACGGGTTGGTGGTGACCGTCAAAGATGAAGGAACGTTCTATGAAAACTTGGTTCTAACTTCTACAGATCGCATCAAATACGACATCAACCTGGACAAATATCCCCGGTCCGACTCTAGACGCGGAAGGTTTTCTTTCCTTAACTTTTCACTCGGCTCCCATTATAGAGACTACTCTATACCGTCAGATTGAGATATGCTTGAGAAAGAGTAAAATTCTCTGTTCACTCTGGTACTATTTATTGTGAGCCCTACCAGAAACAATGAACCCGGCCCGTTCTTCCGTTCCTCTTTACAGCTGACGTCGATGTCGATTTTGCTTTGAACGTCAATGGCGACTGCGACGAGCCTAATTTTTGCGTCGTGAAATCCGGTCACGAATAGCATGTCATCTTTTTACAACCCTCGAATCTTCCCTAAATCAGTATTCAGCACTAAGTTTACGAAAAGACATGCTTCAAATTGGCCCCGGGCTCATTATTCCCGCTTTCCTTCCTTTTTCACCCCGACGCCCATAGTCAAATATGACCTGAAGAGACGCGCCTTGTGGCTTATACCGGTTGCTGGTGGACTTGCCTTGTATCTTACCCCTCCGCAAAAGTCTCTAATACCGACTCTTATATCATCTCCGGCTGTTATCCCATGTCGATCCTCTGATTACACAGAGCAAAGTCCTGTCATATTATCTCCCTTTGAGGATGACTTCAGTGTTGGATCGCGGCTTTGGCTTGTTCTGCGGGACAAAATTTGGGAGCCTATCTTGACTGCGAAGAGGTTTATCGCTCTCTGCTTTATTTTTCTTCCGGTAATCCTCACCAGTCCTATGTTGTTGGTGGGAAAACCGCAGAAAAAGTCCAAGAGAGATGGATGGGGTGCAATATGGTGGTATGGCTTTTTAGCCAGGCGAATGGAGTCTGCCGGTCCAACCTTTATCAAGGTACGTTCGCTTTCACAATTCCCTTGTCGAAAATCACTTAACCTTTCATTCATCAGCTTTCTCAATGGGCAGCCTCTCGTGCAGATCTGTTTCCAGCATATCTTTGTGAAAAGCTTGGAGCTCTCCACTCGCATGGAAAACCTCATTCTTTTCGGCACACGAAGCGAGTTATTGAACAAGTCTTCCAACGCCCATTCAAGCAAGTATTCGAAGAGTTTGATGAGGAGCCTATAGGCACTGGAGCTATCGCTCAGGTATTTTAACTTCTACCTCTTCAACGGTTTACTAATTCTATTCCAAGGTCTATCGAGCGACTCTCAAGAAAGATCTTCTCCCTCCGTCTTATCTGGGACCACGTCGGCACAAGAAGATGCCCGCCGCTGCTCTCAACTCTGTAACGCTCACAAACCCCCCTCCATCCGTACCCACCGCCGCCGTCGCCATCAAAGTCCTCCATCCTCGAGTCGCCAAAACAATATCTCGCGACCTCTCCATCATGTCTTTCTTCGCAAATTTCATTACATTATTTCCTGGAATGCAATGGCTGTCTTTACCCGACGAAGTAGATGTCTTTGGCCAGATGATGTTCCAGCAGTTAGATCTACGGCACGAAGCAGAGAATTTGCTCACCTTTGAGTCAAACTTTGGGTCTCGGAATGTCCCTGTAAACTTTCCGCGACCGCTACAGGTTTGGTCAACCCCACATTTGCTTGTAGAGGAATTCCAGAATGCGTTACCTCTAGAAACATTTTTGAAGAACGGAGGAGGTCCTTACGACGAGCAAGTAGCCACGGTTGGCCTGGATGCATTCTTGAACATGCTTTTGCTGGACAATTTTGTTCATTCAGATCTTCACCCGGGTAATATCATGGTCAAGTTTTCCAAACCAGCATCAACTCGATACCTTTTGAAGAACCTCTGGACCTCAATCACGCATTCCTTCTTTCACAAATCCCCTGAAGATCCGCCAGATCGAGGGATCATTGTCCCTGATTATTCCGAGTCTGATTCTATTGTAGAACGTCTTCGTTCCATGACACACGACCGCAGTGCTTGGCTCAACGAACTCTCTTCTCTTCATGAATCGGGATACATCCCTGAAATTGTCTTTATCGACGCCGGACTAGTAACGACCCTCTCCGCAGAAAATAGACGAAACTTTCTCGATCTTTTCCGTGCTTTAGCTCATTTCGATGGTTATCGTACGGGTCAGCTCATGGTCGAGCGTTGCCGATCCCCCGAGTTGGCCATAGAAACAGAGACGTTTGCGCTAAAAATGCAGCATTTGGTGCTTAGCGTCAAGCGCAAGACTTTCTCACTCGGTCAAATCAAGATATCCGACATACTCACAGATGTGTTGCGTGCTGTGCGAGAACACCATGTCAAGATGGAGGGGGACTTCATCAACACCGTCATATCCGTATTATTGTTAGAAGGAATTGGGAGGCAATTGGATCCCAACCTGGATTTATTCAAGAGTTCACTGCCTATACTCAGACAGTTAGGAAGTCAAATGGCGAGGAAGGAGCCGGTCACGAAAGATTTACCTTATACTAATCTAGGTGCATTCATCAAAGTGTGGGTATGGCTGGAAGCAAGGGATTTCATTGCTGCGTCGATTGTGAATGCGGATGATCTTGTCAAATTTGGATGGTGAGTAAATGTGTTCTAGCTATGTGCTTATGACCTTTCTAAGCTCTCGTTATTTTGTAGGCTTACACCAACCATCTGATTCTTCATCGATCATCCCCCAGTAGATACACAGAATGCCTTGGTCGCCGATTCTACACATTAACTCTCGCTCTCGATTAGATTGGAAAAGACTTTTAAGACACTGTAATCACCCTTCAACCTGTAACTTAAGTCTTTATACGTACAGCTATCATAAACCAGCATTTTACACATCTCTCGCTGGATGTGCAATATACGTTCTTCATACTGAGTTAATTGCCAACTATATTGGTACGGAAGTAAGTATCAATTAATACAACATTTTCTAGCTTGGAGATAAGCAGCACATAAGATCGTTAGTGCCTTCCCGGAAGTCCCACTTCATCTTCAATTCGCCAATGTCCGACAATACGCATCGCCTCAGCGTCCCCGCTCTCTAGTTCAGGCGAAGATAGAATCGCCGACACCATTTTCCAAGGATCCCGTCCGCCGCCGTAACGGAGAATCTCATCCTTGTATCTTTCACCTAGTCGACGGCTAAGAGGGTCTTCTGAGAAAACGTTACCCCAGACTCGTGAAGCGATGGCACGGTCAAGAAGGTAGGAATAGTATGTGGCACCGTATCCAAACAGGTGTCCGAATTGCGTCTGGAACGATGTTCCAGACACGTAAGGAATCATCCCGCGCGTGTTTTGTAACTTCGCGTACTCCGAGGTGGAGTCGAAGTTGCGGTCGAGTACGGCCGGTGAGTGGTATATTTGGTCGAGAGCAGCTAGGAGGATTTGCTGATACGTGTCAATGGCGTGGCAAGGGTCAATGTGATGATTCGGTGACTGTGCCAAGGATGTTGTGGAGTCGGGGTTGAATAACGAGAGGACCATCGGGGAGTTGAGGAAATGCTCCATTAATATAGACGGAAGCTCAACAAAATCGGTTGCGCAACGCGTACCAGCTACGTTCTGGTATTCTGTTCGCCCTATCATTGCTACACAGACAGAAGCTAATAAGCCACGAGAAAACGCAGATAGATTGCACACACTTACAATGCATAGCGTGTCCCATCTCATGAAATAGTGTATTGACTTCATGCCATTGGAGGACAGTAGCACCCCGTGAAACTGAAGGTCGAGCAAACTCGCACAGTAACACTACAAGCGGTAGCTGGTAGACGCCTTCCTGTTTGGGAAGGCGATGCCGTTTGACAGCTTCGAATTCAATGGATTCTTGTATACTCCTGGGGTCCAGAATTTCTTCAAGACGATCTGCATTTTCGTCGTCGTCGTCTGTCCGACGCGAACAACGAACAGTGTAATGGGCTGCGCCACCTGGTTTACCCCTCCGCGCAAAGAGATCGGCGTAGATCCAACCAATGACACCCTGTGTTTCATCAACAACCTCGAGTTTTTGTACATCTGTATGCCAAACTTCTCCTGAGGCAGCGTGCACTGGTCGGAGGCTGATTCCGTATAAATGACGGAATAGTCGTGAAAGGGCCATAAATACCGTGCCCAGTGTTAATGGAGGTAGCGAGATGGGAGGTGCGGGAGGTTCAGGTGGGCAGTAAAAGTCTCGATCCCAAGCTTGTATTATCGGAAAGGGAGGTGTGTTGAGATGTTCTTGTTTCCGTAAGCTCAAGGAACGTAGCGCGCCTTTTACTGCTGGAGCTGTGTGATCCATGAGGGCATTGAGAAAATGATTCACATTCTCTAAAGACTAATGATGAAGTTTCTTGAATGCCGATTCCATATCACTCACCTGGTGACTTCGCCATTTTATCGTCGAGGGTCAGATGCGCAAAACTTTCTGAACCAACCAGACGGGACAATTCAGCGCGTTTCCTGAGCATGGTCTCCAGGATGTTGATCTGTTCGGGAGTACTTGAATTTGAGGCAACATAAACTCTACGTCTGGGCTCTTCATCTGGTGCAGCACGCATAATCATTTGAGCTTGTAATGACCCAGGATAGACCAAAAGATCGCGATTGGTAAATCTTGCTTGGAGCTTTAACCTGACGCCCATACCCTGATCCTTGAGTCCGGATAGCTCTTCGGGTTTGATTGATGCTGGAGGACGAGGTGTGACAACACCTCTTTGGAATTCTCGACCTAGAACGAGTATTTCGGTCGAGAGCGCAACGAACCTATCTCTTTGATCTGGAGGGAGGTTGATAGCAGACTTTTCAAAGTCCCTCCAAAATATAAGTGCGGTCTGTATTGCTTCGGGTCCTATATACTCAATGATATCCTTGTCCGTTAAAACAGCTTTCAGTACCTATATGTTCTTGAGTGCAACGTTCGAGATTGGATATTGAAGACTACGCACCTCATAAAGTCCAACATGAGTGTTTAGAACATTCATGAATTCACATAACGCTTCGTATGCATGATTCGCGGCGTCAACCCAGACACGATCTGGATGCGCATTTCGGACCAACTCCGAAAGATCTATCACGCCACAAAGCAGGTCGCTGAGTCGGTCAAGGTTTTTCACGACCTTGAGCAGTTCGTCCCGAGACTCCTGAGCTCGAAGAATGCGGTCTGTGAGCTTCTGAGCTCGAAGTAGAGTTGCATTGGTTAGAGATATAAGTGCTCGGGGATTAATCAATGAGGGGTGCCCGAATAAGCCAGTGTGCGACCACGGAGAGGAGGAGGATCTACTCCTGGGCTCATCGAACAGGGTGATTAAAGCTCTATCGTCTACAGAAGCTGGGATCGTTGGGGCAGCCTGGGTAACAGCAGACCGTCGACCGCTTGAAGACCGGAACGCGTCTTTCTTTGGAAGGCATCCATGGAATTGAAATATCTTTCGGGGGCATTTAGGACGAGCATTTCTCGCAGCAGTTGCGAGCATCAAAGAGAGAGAGGCAGAATGATGATCATGAAAAGACTATGTAAGTCTGGAATTTTGTCCGCACGTGCACGGAATCGCCGAGGCTTGTACCTGGCTTGTACATTCAATCTAGACGCTTGCCCCAGGTAGCCCCTACCCGAGGTTCACACTTTAGAGCGAGAACGAACAATCTAAATCCTGGTGAACTCTCCAGTACGTATCATAGGCTAGTAGCAGGGTAAGTACTATTCTTAGTATATACATTACGAATTGGCATCGAGTATACGGTAGTGTTGGTGATGGCGCTAAAAGTAATTGTGCACAGATATACGTTTAAAAGCGAAAACGTGAGTCATGGTGAGAGAGGTGAAAGGCTCCCTGTCATGACTTGATTGAGCTCGGCTTGAACTTTTGGAGAGGGCGAAGCAGGAATATCGACACCAGAGTCAGCGTTTGTACCATGACTGCCGCTCGCAGGAGGAGAAATACTGTGATGGGTGGGAACATCGATATCCATAGGCCCGCCATTTGTTGAGACTTCCGCGTTCAATACATTGCCATCAGCGTAGTTCGTCTGATTACTGGTCGATGTAGGAATGACTCCAGGCTTGGGGATAGGCTCGACTGCATAAATCCAGTACTTGGACTTTTTTCTACCCGCGACTTGCTCAGCTGCAAACTCGGTGGGTTTCAGAGCCGCCGCGCCGGTGGTTTTTACCTTAACTGGTCTATCATTGTTTGAGAACGAAGGGCCGGCCTCAGAAGAATTCGTGCTGAGGGCACTGTCATCTGTGCGAGCGCGTTTGGTGGGAGGGGTGTAATCTAGCAACATCTCTTCTGGTGCGCCGAGACGCGCGGATCGTCGTTCTCCCCGCCAGTTACTCCATTTGTCCTGCTCTGCCTCTCGTTTGCCATTCGCGTTAACCACCGCTGCGCGAGTTGAGCGCCGCTGGCCTTCCTTGGATTTATTTCGACGTGAAGAACGCCGTGAACCATCTTCATCATAATCAGCATTGTCTTCTTCATACCCCTCATCTTCCTGAAAAGTGTACTCATCGCCATCATCCTGGGAAACCAGATTAAAATCAACCATGACGGGATTAAGAAACTTGATATTGCGAACCTCACTGTACGCTGCATTGTTGTAAACGTAATCTGGTTTCCTGGTTTGTCGGCGCGTCCGAGTTTGTCGTAGCTCTGCTTGAGCCATAAGTAGCTTGCGTTGCTCGATCTTTCTTTGCACTTTGGCCACTCGCTGCACAAGGAAAAATCTGAGTAAAATACAAATCGAGCCTGGTGCATACTGACAGCTAGTTCAGCATCAACAATTTGCAGTCTTGATTCCAGCGCCTCGACTAATGCATGATGTGAAGCTTCTTGTTTTGTCCATTTCTTGGCCTTCCCCTTTGTACCCGAAGGTCGTGGTGCAGTTTGTTTCAAATTTTCAGTAATAGTCATATACTCTTCACGAGTCGAAGAAATGCTCTGAAAAGTTGCGGTTGTTTTCCAAGGATTTGTAGATATATATACACGAGGGGATTCTGAGGGCAGGGTTCAGTTGATACGTCACACGGAGGTATCCGCAAATTTGGGAATCTGGGTGAACAGCCCTGCAAATACGCGCAAATACGCGTCTGCTGAATCAAGGAAAACGTACGCACTGTCGGAAACCCAATATCGTCTGCGTTGAGAATCTTGTCCGAGAGGCAACATTTGTAGACTTGTTCGACTATCTGGGTCTGAAGGATCCGGGGGAGCAGTTGCAGGATCTTTCTTTTTATTTTTGTTAACATTCACACCCCAAGCACGATCAATCTTTGCTTTGATGTCTGTGCTATGGGACAACTGCAATTCGACAAGCTGGCGCAATATTTTGAGCTGAACGAAACATGGTATAAGGTATATGGGGTAAGCACTTCCACGCGCAGAACACGTACTTTGAAGTCCCAATCAGCTGCAAAGAAACCTCCTTCGAGACTTGAAAAAGGATCCACGTTCTTGTTCAAATCGTCGTTCCAATATATGGTTCTTTCTGGAGTTTTGAAATAGTCACCCAACACTGCAGCCACAGTGCTGGAGATTTGATCCTCGCTACGGAACCACGAAACATTGTTTCAAAGCGCGTTCTATATCGTGCTGAACAATCCTACCTAAGGTTACGCGTATGAGGACGAAGATTCAAGATGAATCGGGTGAGTACGCCAGTGACTATCACATTAGGTTCTCGCAGTAGAAGCGCATTTTCGAAACTAAATCAACCGTTCCCGATGGATTATGAGTACAAGTATTCGTGACACGAAACTAGATAAGAACTCACTCCATTGGTGTTTCAAGTCCCTCAACCTTGCCTCGAAGATTTGTGAATTTGCAAATGAAAGAATATATGAAGAGGGATTCCCAGCGGTCAGAAGGATGTTTTGCATTTGATGGCGGGCAAACATGGCCTTTAGGAGCCGTTGCCATAGTATTTGAGGCGGAGGAGGAAGTATCTCAAGTGTTGATGGAGGTGAAGAGTAGAGAGTGTTACTTTATGTCACGCGCGATCTAGGATATTCGTGCTTATCCGTGCGAAATTTCAATGCAAAAGAATTATTTCAGAGTTACAAGCTGATAGAAATACAGAGGCAAGAATAATTGATAATCGTTTGATAAAGCAGAGAAAGACAAAGGCTCCCAACTCTTTCTCTACCGGGAGCCGATACCGCCAATCAATACCGCCATACCGACACACAGCATCTTATCCAGGTCCGACCTGTAAAAAATTGTTTGAACAAGGAAAACCCCATACAAGAAAAGATATACGCACTTTGGGAATATCGTGGTGCTCGGAAAGAGATTCCAGATGTGAATTGAACTCGTTGACCCGATCCTTATGAGTCTTGTTAGCTAACTTGGCAACACGCTGAGCAAGCTGTATGATGATTGTAAGTCAAAGCTACAGCATAAGAATTGCTTTCTTTAAACTCACCCTTTGCTTCTGTACCTCCTCAAATCGACGCTCCGCTTCGGTCTTGACTGGTTTGCCGTTACCTGCAGCAGGAGAATTCCGACTACTACCTCCGGGGGAAGACGGATCAAGGTCATCTTGCAGCAGGAGCTCCTTCACCCTTTCACGTTCGCGGGCCCTTTCTGAGTTCGAAGTAGAATTCGAGCCTTTGGATTTTTTCTTCTTTCTGTAACAAGTTATCAGTAATGAGAATGAACCGAGATATGTTGATTGACTTCTTGACTATCCCGCCATCATTGACGGTACTCTTGAGTTTCAGGGAACCTGCAGGCCTAACATCATATGCGTTCGACATGGAAGTTGCAGCGAAAGCCACGGTCTCAACATCACGTAAGTAATTTGATCTGTTGTATTCGGCCAACAGGCGACCTCCTTCCTTCCTCCCGTCGTGTGCACCTGGGTTTTCAATGGCCATACTGCAATCCCCAATAACCTTCATAGCCTCTATACCAACTGTGACACGTTATTTCACCTTGGCTACTGTTACGTTATCTCTGGTTTACGCATGGCTCCAATGGAATTCTGAAGGCGCGAAGCTGTTTCCGTATCTGGTGCTTGTGCCGGGCTCAAGCTTGTTCTATCCTTGGACATTTAT
This sequence comes from Lentinula edodes, assembly GCF_021015755.1. Lineage (NCBI taxonomy): Eukaryota > Fungi > Basidiomycota > Agaricomycetes > Agaricales > Omphalotaceae > Lentinula > Lentinula edodes. Next base: position 288,202 of record NW_025764307.1, read on the forward strand.
AACATCTGCCCTTGTAGAAACGACCTTATGGGAGGTATGACTTGACTGCATTCAGCTGGAATGTACCTCAGTTTATTGTTGTTCTAGCTAGCAATCACTGTCATCACAATACCACCCACCTTGAAATACTTGGAACGACTGTGGGGAAGCATAGAAACCCTCAAATTTATAATAGCTACTGTCTGCGTCTCGAACATAATCGCGTTTGGATTCAACTGGATAGAATTCATCGGTACCAGCAATGCAGACTTGTTTCTGTTCGTCTCGTAGTTACCACACAGAATCCTGCTGACTGATTTCTAGGTATGGCATGAACTATCATGGTCAAATGTCGCTGCAGATTGGGGTCCTTGTCGCTTTCACACAGCTGATTCCTGAACATCAGGTCCAATTTCTAGGTTTTCTCAAGATGCGAGTCAAGGTAACGCAACCTCAAATATTGCCAGTGGCTTGTTCGTCTAAACTATTTTTCAGAGTCTACCCATGACATATCTCACTTTATCAACCGTCATGACCATCCTTGGCTTCCAATCTCCTTGGATTATCATCCAATTCGGCTGGTTTGTCAGTTGGATATACCTCCGCTTCTACAAAAAGAACTCCAACGATACAGTCGGAGGCGTCGAAAGTTATGGAGATCGAAGCGAAACATTTTCTCTAGTATCATGGTTTCCTCCATTTACCCAGTACGTCTTTCATAACTGTTACGTCTATTCTCATTCACCCTGTGCCCGCTAGCATTGTCTTGGGTCCTGGCGGTAACTTTGTCTACAAGTGGGCAAATACCCTTCACCTCATACCTTCTCATGGCGGAGACATCGAAAGTGGGTTTAGTACAATACCTGGGAGTGCTCGGGCGGAGGCTGAAAGACGACGGTGAGTGCGATACCCTTAATTCCAAAATTCTGGCGATTCACGTTTTTGCAGCGCAATGGCCTTGCAGGCCCTTGATCAGCGCCTTGCTAATACAAGTTCTTCAACTCAATCGACTGCGCCTGTTTCAGCTCATACACCTCGCCCGCCACCCGCTGTCGCTTCTCCTCGACCAGAAAAAGTTGCACCTCCAATTGATCACGTTGCGAGAACTAGTTCCGACTCAGAGAGTGGAGATCTTGGTACGACGGAAGCTAGCAAATAGTATACACATCATGATTTGATTCTTGGCATCACGCTCTGTATAATCTACAAAAGGACGATGCTAGTACGATACTCGTCCATACCGTTTAATTATATCTCTATCCCATTTTCGTGTATGTACATAAGGAGCTCAAACTGTCGACTCTGGCACTGGCTGTGCTCCCACGTGAGACCGTTTCCTCTTTGTCCTGAACTTCCAGCTCCCATAACGCGTTGATTATGTCGCGCCGACCATCAGTTAGAGCCAGTCGTTCTTCGTCAATATCTACCATCACACTCGGTAATGGCCATGTAGACGGGTCTCTTGTAATGGTCAAAATGCCCTCCTCCCAAATGACATCCTCTGCATCATTTCCCAAGATGTCAATGGACAATCTGGACCCGGACGAGTTATTCGTCAAGCACAATATTTCTGAGATAAAGCAAATACAGCAGCGGTTGAGGTACTGTCACATTTATTCGATATCAAAAGAGGGAGCTAATGAAGTGCGGATATAAATATAGAAACGATGCTGACGCCAAGCAGGAAGAGCTCCGGTTGATGGTGGGGTATGTCGAGTCTAGCTTTTCACTTTGTCTATTATTTAAAACGTAAATTGAAAGGGCAGAGAGCGATACAGGGACCTCCTCCAAGCTTCGACGTCTATAATATCCATGGCAAACTCCGCTCAGCGTATGATTCATGCTTTAGAGGATACCAAGAACGCCATCTTAGCTGAACACCCTCCGTCAATACCCCAGCCCACCCTTGTCAAATCAAATGAAGGTGGGAAATGAATTAACTTCGATACCTGTAAGATTTCTGAATACGGGGACTTTGAACAGATGTACACCTCCAGGCGTTACAAGTGCTCGCAGCGCACGTTAAACTTCTCTTGGATGTCCCAGAACACCTTTGGAGAATTTTAGAAAAGAAGAAGTATTTTTCAGCAGCGTGGCTATATCTGCTATCACGCGTTGTACATCGAGCATTAGTACGGGAAGAACAAGACGACGAGGCGTGGCGAAATCAGGGTATAGATATACTGGTGAGTCGTGTTCGTGTTCAATCGTATCAGGACTAATGAGGGCATATTGCAGGAATCATTTCCACTTGTTCAACGCCAATGGGAAGTGGTGGCTCAATTTCGGTCGCAAATTGTTCACAAGGCTGCCCTTTCGTTACGGGATTTCACTACCCCATCACAGGTACAGTTTCCCGTTTTGGCTCGCATTCTTGGCTTGATTGACGAGCTAGACAACCTGTGCGACTTTGCTTACACTCCATCTACTTGATTCACGCCCGCTTTCGGAAACATTGACTGCCTTATTGGATCAACGGTCGAAATCCCTCAACACCATCTTTTCCAAAAATCCGACTCCCCGAGGCTCCATAAGAGAAATCAAAAAATGTATCCTCGGTGCCCTTCAGGCAATATCGCAAACGATCCAAACCTCTCGAGATGTTTTCCAATCTCGAGATGCTCAACTTTCCCTCATCCGAGCGACTCTGAAATTCATACAAACTGATTGTGTTCCCTCTTCCGGCCTGCCAGTTGAACTACAGTTGACCACTCAGTCGCTCCTCAGTAATCTTCCCTCTTCTTCCCACTTCTCGGCCCTTCCTCGAAGCTTGACGTCGTATAAACCTCATGTGGATGTTTATTCTCAGTTTTCCTCTCTGCCTCCAGCACACTTGGACAACAAAGTCTCGGAATGGTTCCAACGATCTACGGACGCACTGCGGATATCATGTCGAACATGGTTATCAGACACCAATAGCGTTAAGGTTGTGTGGTCTATCAGGAACTCCGTACGCATGTGGTTGCAGTCATCTTCAACATTAGAATCTTCTGAAACTGAACACTTGAATTCCCTCTTTGATGATGTCTGTCGTGAATACATCGCTGAAATTTGGAGGATTAGACTGTCCAATGCTGAGACAGCTTTCCGTGATCAACTTACCTTTGCTGTTACATCGATAAAGGATTCTTCCACAGATACAACAGGTAGCGCAAAACATCGTCCTTGGAAACTGTTTGATCATTCTTCACTCCCATAGATGTTTCTCCCATAGCACACATGTTTGATGCCCCACCATTACCGACGGTATCTCAAACAGAGGATGTACCACTACAGAAGTATCGGGCTTCTCTTCAGTGTCAATTATCCGGTCGCGTCTCCTTACTGGATAATGTTCTCAAGACTCTTGAAAAATGTGCAGCTGCACTGCAAGAAGATCTTTTGCAAGTACTTACTGGGGATGATACGGACACCACGTACGCTTATCTGTCATGGATTTGCTACTCACACATACGGAATGATCGGTACATAGATCACTCATTACACGACTCAAAGTATCATACCAGCCCCATGCCCAAAGACTTTGCACAGCGGCGCTGGACAGCATTGAAACCTCAGCAGATACATTGCCTGACAAGACTGGTATATATGGTCTTTAATAACACTGTCTATAGGGCTGACTAACTCTATGTTTCAGAGCTGGATATCAGTGCTCTTGTTTTTGTTGGAAGAATTGCTGAAGAGTTGTCGTCTTCCCTTTTCATTTCGAATATGTCTTGTACCGAGGCAATGGCACTAGGCAAGGGGCAACTCAATCAGATTTGTGTCGAGACAAAAACTTATGCTTGTGGAAGATTTTCTATATAGGGCTAAATCCATATACAATTCAATCATAGATCGATGGCAAGAATTCACGGTGCTTCACGTACTTTCTCGCCATCGAATAGCATTGCCTCTCGCGGGTTTCAAGCCATCGCCTTGCAGTGAGTATCTGCTCGTATATCTTCGATCCCTTCTATTCAGACCATCTTTCAGCATCTCCTTCTACCAACTTAATGCAGTCCTTGCTCCTGCTTGCGGAGGCCATACAAACTCTAGGCTTCTCTGGAGATTCTACGCGACACAGTCATCTCGCCGATCGGGTGGTTCATCTGTTCATCGGTCGTCTTCTGGATCAGGAATGGGAGCACAACAAAATTCAGACACTATATGATATAGGCTTCTTACGGAGAATCGCGGAAGTATGGGGCTCACCCTGGACTGATATCTGTGAGCTCTTAGACGCTAGAACATCACGCGTCCGTGACTCGGTAGGTTTTCGCAATATCGTTTATGTGTACATACCTTATTAAACTTTCGAAGATTGGTATCCCTGACGAAGTTCCCTCTGATGAAACACTATCATGGATGAGCGCTGATCACCTAGCTAGAACCCAAACAATCCTGGCTGCAATACTGCCTTATCCTGTTGCTACTAGAGGTACTCACACTCCTGCCGGAAAATCGGTCTCTTCGGATAAGTTTGCAGCGCTCCTACCCTTGGGCGTCCCTTCTTCAGATAAAGAGTATCGCGCAGCTATCGAAGTTGCCAAACCTTCATCGAGGTTCGCGATGCTTCTAGTTAACTAGAGCTTGACAAGCAATGTAATTCGCCTCAATGCTGTATCCATTTTGTTCTCCGTGGGTGTAAGGACCCACCAACAGTGATATCCGATCTTGAGAGTCTTGATTTTCGGTCTCTGTAGTCATTCCAAGCAATGCTTCTATTACAATGGCTTACACTTCTTCTTGATCTTGGTCTCGTGGTAAGGGTGAAATTCAACAAAATCAATCGTTGCAGTGATTGAAGATGTTCGTCGTGTCAATCCTTGGATCGCCTCCACATTCCTTTCCAGTGCATACTACCAATCCGTAAAAGGAAAGGTTCTCCAAAGCAGTGACTGTGAAAAGAATCATCTTGTTTGAGGGCGAGCAAGTTTTCCACCCGTCCTCATTCTATCGAGTACTCAAATGAACAAATCTGGTAGGCTGCCCTCTTGGGTCCTTTTGCTTTCCTTACCTCCTTCCCCAAGATCCTCCTTTTGTCCCTAATCTAGCCCATCTTTGGGTACCATTCATCACTCTTCATGTTCTAGGCGAAGTGGGCACCATATTATTATTGCTCACATATTTCTTTTCAAAAAATGTGCACCGGCATCCCACCCTCGTTAACTTCTGGATAACATGGCTCATATATTCAGTATCATACACCCTTCTGTTAGTTGCCTGGTCTTCTTTTCGAAATGACTTATGACCCCTTCCAATAGATTGTACGATAAGCAACAATATACTAATCCAGACACTTTATGTCGCGTTCAGGCAGCCATGGTAGATGGGTCACCTTCCTTGTACGTTCCCCTTCTTTCAGAGTCCTCATGCCGCGCAATGACTACGCTGCCCTGCAGGGTTGTTACCGCAGGTTTAGTAGCGGTGATACAGGTTAGCTGATAGCAACTCTTCCTTGGCTTTTCGGTGACCGACTAAAGATGATACAGATTTGGAAAAAAGTGCACCGGCCACCCAATTCTATCTACAAGTTGACTTTGACTGCAAAGCAAAAATCTCGCATAAGTCTTGTATTGGTGGGATGATTTCTCTCTGCGGATGTGTCGAACAAGGCTATAACAACGTCGCAGTTCCTTTTTGTCCCTTACATGGTGTTCCTGGTCTTCAGCATTGGGTCAGCATTGGTAACCATTTCTCTGTATCTCTTTTCGGTTCCCTTCTCAACGTCATGTTACAGGTCGGGAGGAAGGATTTTTCGTTGACAAACCCCATGAACGGTCTGTACTGCTCTCTCCATGTGGATGGATTGTGAGTTAATCCATAGCCTTTGTATCAACTTTCAACACAAATTTCCCCTCTAGCTCCCGCTACAGTATTCCTGCATATTGCACTGTTGTCATGACTTTCTTGCTGGGCTTCGAAGGTGAGCATTGACATGCATTTACAAAAGGACGCAAGCAGTTTATGAGACATCGTAGTTGCCATCTCTTACAAATATTGGAGAACGCGAGCAACGACGGCGCGAGCGTTCACACTCCTCAAAAGAGATCTACCCTTCTCACTCATTTTACGGATGCTACTGTTCAGTGTGGTCTCAGTAATGGTGATAAGGTATTTATTAGTGGAATACCTGTCAGCCACACTATTTAGCTTTTCTGCAGTATAGGCATCATCTACATGTCAAACTGGCTTGTCCCATGGCCTTACATGATGCAGGCCACTTGTATGTCATATTATAATCTCGGCTTGGGAAGTAATGGAACTGACTGACTGCCTGTAGTACCTTTGTTTTCGGTATGCGTATTCGGAACGCAAAGGGATTTACTCATGGCTTGGGCGTGTTGGCATCGCTCAAAACCAAAGCCACAGTTAAAGCTGCTTCAGATAACAGAGATGGCCATTTCAGAATCAAATTTGGCTCGATTACCACCCGTTGGGATTCTCGAAATAGCGTCTGCTAGCGGGTCTAGGACGAGATTTAGTAGTGCACCGTCATCGGCAGTGGAGAGAGGGACAGTATCAGGCGAAGAAACGGTTTGACGTTCGCGGACGAGATGGAGGAGCAAAGGAACATGCACCCGCTTGTTTGTATTTGCAGAGAGGAGAAACCGAAACTAATAATAAAACAAATGAATGAATAGTAGGCCTCTGCGAGTTCACGCTCCTCCACTATTCGAAAGTTAGTCAAACAACAATTGTACACAGTAAAGGAGACATACACAAGGATGTTATTGCTGCAAACACAAGTCAATATAGGACTAGCGGAAAATAGGGTGCCACGTACATCGGTATATGAATGAGCTTCACAAAGTAGCCAATGAACCCCATAACAGCGAATCCCACCGCGACTGCTTTACATATTTGTACGAACTCTGAAGGATGAGTAAGAAAGCGAGGCTTGAGCTTTTGCGTTTCAACAAACCTTTCTGTGAAGGTTTTGTGCAACGGGTTAGGAACTAGGACGAAGTTAGGGCCAATATACGGGAAATTTCGAAAACAGCACATACCTGGTTGCCATCTTGAACGAATTGTTGGGGAATTTCAACAAATTCTCGTAATTTATCGGACATGTTGTGGTGAAGAAGAAGAACGGTGAAGAGTTTAGGTTGGTAAAGAGTGATGGACGCTGGCAAAATTCAGAAATGAAAGTTCACACGAATGGACACGACTTCACAAGTTTCAATAACACCCATCCGAGGTCTGAAATCACTATCGTTCCATTTTCCCGTTTTTTGACATGGTTTTTTAGTCCCGCATGAATGTCCTTTCGAGTTGGGCTTTCTCGAATCGGCATTGCACATCCCAAATGTCTACCGAAACCAGTTGATTTGCGTCTCTATCGCCAACTCCATTCTTCTGCAGCTATTCACAACTCGGTTAGGGAATATTTGGCCTCGTTGAAGACTGATATTCAGAATCCAGATGTGATTCACCGCGATTATCCACTTTTAACATGGGAGATTAGGCAACTAAAGCAGGCGCGCCAAAATCTTCTTAACAAAAATGACATCGAGACTATGCTGGAGGCCTTAGCCCTTTCGGCTCTGCCAGAGGACCTTTCTCGTATAGAACAGATTTTATCCGACATGTCAATTGTCTACGATGTCCCTCCTTCTTCCGAAACACACACAGTCATCATTCGAGCTCTGATTCAGAAAGGAACTTTCCAGTCCGTGAAGCTCTGGTTGGAGCATATGCCGAAGAAACCAGGTGGTGTTGAACCTACCATAGGACATTACCATTTGGTACTCGAAGCTGGTCCACGATTCTGCACATTCAAAAACATGATGCAGCTTGTTCGCGAGATGCGACAACGAGGTTGCGAGCCAACAAACGACACGTTCAAACTTCTTGCGCAAGCTCGATGGCTGACGACTACCCGGGTATCCAGAATTCCCCTACCTTCCGACTTTACCCCAATTTTCCGACATATGCAGGAAATTGGTCTTCCATACAATACTACCGTGGCTGATATGATCCATGTCATGTACCTGGACAAGCAGCGCTTTCGATATGCTGAAGAAATCATGGTTTTATACAACGACTCGTACTCTGATCTCCTACCACCTGGCCTATTATGGGAGAACGAGTGGCTTCTTCGCTTGTCTGCAGCTGTAAAAGAAGGAGGTGTAGCCACTGGTTTGAAGTTGATATCGCAATATAGAGAGGAAGGAGGGAAGCCTTCAGTCCGTACTTTGGGAGTTTTCATGCAGCGCATCACGCGCTTCGAACACTTGTGCAGTGTTCGAGACCAGCTTGGTATCGCTCCCTCGCAAGAACAATGGTCTATGTTACTCTCAAAGTGTGTCAAGCGGGGCACCATCTCGGAAATGTTGGAGTGCTATAATGAAATTAGGAATGAAGGCGTAATGCCCACCGCCAGCGCAATATCTCGATTAATTCAGTCAGTTCTGGCTTCCCCTTTATCCGACGCCGTCGACACCTCCTTCAAGATTTTCAATGATTTTACAGATTCGCTTCCAGACCGTTGCGATCTGCTTGAAAGAGAGACGCAACGCTCCCTTGCAGATCTATTTTCTAACATGCTCAGAGAGGTTACTCAGCACTTGGACAAATATGCGCCCATGAAGGAGCTAATCCTTAAAGAGGCCGAGGTTCACAATGTTCCTCTTCAAAGTGCAAGTGCATATCTCACTGCCATAAGTATGAACTCTGCACGCACAGAGCGCGACGCCATGGAAGCATATCGAGAAAGCAAACATATTTTGGATGAAGCTGGATATATGACAGTCCTGGATATCCTGAGCCGAATTTCATGGAGTGATAGGATGGAGCCACGGGTTCCTACCATCTCTTTTTATTTCGAGGTTGTGAAGGATATGAAAGCCGCTCGCTATTCTGTAACCATGACTATCTATCTGATCCTCCTTCGGTCTTTACGACAGCTTGCCAGCCGCACAGCTAAGAGTGTTGGATTTCTGCACTTGCGCCATGATACGCTTGCAGCTACCCGCCAAACTCACGACCTCATCACCCTCGACTCTTCGATTTCGCCCAACATCGGTCTTTGGAATGCGTTATTGGAAAACTACCGGCAGCTGGGATCTTTTCCAGATGCACTTCGTGTTTGGGATACTATGTACATATCCCGAACATTTGATCGAGCCAGCGTCAACATTATCCTGACGACTTGTCGCGAAGCCGGTGGTTTGGATATGGCGGGACAGATAAAAAGCAAACTGGAGAGGTCCGGGTACGTTTTTGACAATTACAACTGGAAGGCTTGGATAGCTTGTCTATGCGACGCAGGCAGAATGAACGATGCGTTACGCGATATGTGCACCATTGTAAAGGATCCTGATCCAGAGATGGCTCAAATCATTTTGGGACGCCTGAAACCTGACATTAAAGTGAACGTTATGGCTGCGATTCAGAAACATCGACCTAAATTGCACATCGCCCTTCTGGAGGAGGCATCGGCGTAGGGTGGGGGTAGAGCTCAAGTAATCTAGAGAGGAGCAATCTATGGATTATGTATTACTCAGTAGTATAGGATGATATGCATGGTCTGAAAGCTAATAACAATAATTGCGGAAGTACGTTGATGTTGTGTGTGCGCCTGGTTGAACAGCGCTCCGAATCTTTACAGCCGTCTAGAGGAATGAAAGCCCAAGAAAAACAAGATGAAATGAAGGTCCAGAGTCTAGGTGGTGGCCAGTTCTTCTACAGAAGGGCAATCGCACTAAAGGAATTGACATGTTATTCTATGTGATATTACATGAGGGAAAACACTTACTATGAGGTTCAGATCACCATAAGCTGATTACATATAGTTGTTGATCAAATGACGACCTGTGAAATTCGGAAAGTGGGACTCACCATCGTCTATACGGGACACAGTCGGCCAAAACTTCTTCTCTTCTAGGTACGGTAAAGGATATGCTGCAGTATGGCGAGTGTATGGACTAATATATCCGACATCCGTAAGATCAAGCAGCAGAGGAGAAGAACGTTACAGCGCACCGGTTCCACTCTGTATCAGGAAGAGTTAAGACATGCATAGGATGGGGGGCATTCTTCAGCACATTGTTGTCTTTCGGTTGCACGCCAGAAATGACATCTTCGGCTTCTTTACGTATTTGTATCATAGCGTCGCAGAATCTTCAGTAGCAAGAAAGGGTCAACGACAATAAATCATCATCTGTATTGTGCACCAACCTGTCGATCTCTTCAAGTGTTTCTGACTCAGTAGGCTCGATGAGCATACAAGTGGAAAGGGGCCAAGAGCATGTCGGAGGATGGAAACCGTAGTCCTATACAGTATTTCGGGTTATATCAGGTCAAAGTTAGATTAATACAAGCCTAAACTTTACCTGAAGTCGTTTAGCAAAGTCCATGACTTTCAGCCCAGCCTTCTTGTCAAACTCGGCCAAGTCAATCAACAACTCGTGTGCGACACGTCCATTGACATTTTTATACCGAAGGTTATAGTGGCCAGAAAGCCGACTAGCCATGTAGTTGGCATTTAGAAGTGCAATTTTTGTGGCGTTGCTCAAGCCCTGACCGCCCAGCATTTTGATGTATGCCCAAGAAATGAGGTGAATAGACGAACTTCCGAAGGGACCAGCAGAAACAGCGTTGATAGCTTTCTCGCCAAGAGGCATCACCGGATGGGAAGGAAGGAAAGGTGAAAGGTGTTCAGCAACACAAATTGGTCCAACTCCGGGTCCACCTCCGCCATGAGGACTGACGGAAGAATCGTTGAGATCGAAACCCAGATATGATCACAGAACTCACATAGCAAACGTTTTGTGTAAGTTCATGTGGCAGACGTCTCCTCCGCAGGTTGCAGGATTGGTGAGACCAATTTGTGCGTTGAGATTGGCACCATCCAAATAAACCTGGCCCCCGTTGTCGTGAATTATTTTGCAGGCCTAGGAGGAATCGTAATCAGAAAAGGAAAGAGAAACCCAAGACTGCTTCACCTACTTCTTGTACGCCGTCTTCGAAAACGCCGAAAGTGGAGGGATACGTGATCTAAATGGAATTAACAGCAGAGAAAGGATGCCTCAAAAACCCTCACCATGAAGGCAGCCAGTTTGTCTTTGTGCTTTTCAGCTTTCGACCTCAAATCTTCAATATCCAGATTTCCATCATCTTGGACCTTGACTGAAACGACTTTCAAGCCGGCCATGACCGCGCTCTATTAACTGATTACCATATTATTGGGGCGAGAGTGAAATTTTCTTACGGCTGGGTTCGTACCATGGGCACTCAATGGAATCAAGCATATATCCCTAGCACTCTCTCCACGGGACTCATGATAGGCGCGAATGACACAGAGGCCAGCGTATTCTCCAGCAGCACCAGAATTCGGTTGAAGCGACGTCGAGTGGAAGCCGGTGATCCTAGCGAGATCTTGTTCCAATTCCTGTTGGAATAAGGTAAGACACATGGACATATTCAGTAGACAGTAGATTGCGGCGAGCCTTAATGATGGTATGATATCCTTGTACTTGGTCGAAAGGCACAAACGGATGGATACAACTGTATTCCTCCCAAGTGAGCGGTATCATGCTGCTAGTACTGTTGAGCTTCATTGTACAACTGCCGAGAGGTATCATGGAATGCACAAGGCCAACATCTTTCGAAACAAGATGGTTAATATAGCGTAACATCTCAGTTTCGGAATGGTGCTTGTTGAAGACCTGATGAGGAAGAAACTCCGATGTCCGCTCTAGTGAAGAAGGTATAGCTGGGGCATCGGGCTCCCGAAGCTGTTGTAGGGACACCGACGAGGAAGACGAGGCAGTCGCAAATACGTTGATCAAGTCCACGAGATTGTTGGAGGTAACACTTTCGTCGAAGGTAACACCAACATTGTGGTCGTCTATTTGACGCAAATTAATGCCCGCAGCGATAGAGACGTCATGCATGTCTTTAGCGTTCGATACCTTCACGGTAATCGTGTCAAAGAAGGTTACATTAGCAACATCATACCCAAAGGATTCAACGGAATCTTTGAAGACCTGCGCGAAGCCATGTACTTTGTGGGCGATACGTCGTAGACCAATGGGACCGTGATAAACTGCATACATTGCCGCCATATTTGCTAGCAGCGCTTGGCTTGTGCATATATTACTCGTAGCTTTCTCGCGTCGGATGTGCTGCTCTCGAGCTACAAAATGAATGTTAAACAGGACGCCACAAGACTTCAGGGTACGCACTTTGTAATGCTAAACGATAGGCCGGTTTTCCGGTTGCATCCCGACTGCGACCCACCAAGCGACCAGGCATCTTCCTCTTCAATTTTTCAGTTACAGCAAAGAATGCACCGTGCGGACCACCGTAGCCAGAAGGTACGCCGAATCTTCCTTTAGTTTTGAAGGGAAAAAAGGTTTATTAGTATAGCATTGACTAAAAAGAACAGGACGACGATAATCCGCAAGCATAGTGAGTACCCACCCGAATTTCCAAGCACGATATCAGCACCCCATTCACCGGGCGGTTTTATCATGGTTAAGGCGAGCAAATCCGTTGCACAAACGACCAAAGCGCCTGCGACATGAACAGATTCCGCGAACATAGCAAAATCCTTAATGTGTCCATTGACGTCAGGGTATTGAACCAAAACACCACACAAATCTTTTCGCAACATATCATCCTCAATTGCTGATAACGCGTCCGCCACGACAAGATCGATATTGAAACCCTTCGCTCGGGTGCGAAGAACCGCTAAGGTTTGCGGAAGAACTCCAACATCAACTAGGAACTTTCGTTTGCGATAACCGGATGAGACGTAAGACATAACCATTCCTTCAGCCGCGGCAGTGGCTTCATCAAGCAGAGAGGCATTGGCAATGTCCATAGACGTAAGTGACATGACCATTGTCTGAAAATTGACCAATGACTCGAGGCGGCCTGTATGAATTCCTGTTAGTATATAGATAAGGAGATAATTATAAAAAGTAATGATTGACCCTGAGCAATTTCTGGTTGATACGGGGTGTACGGGGTGTACCATTGTGGATTCTCAATAACCTGAGAGGACACAATATATCAGTGACCGAAATGACCGCAAAGAGGTGTATGCGGACGTTACGAAGGATGACCGGAGGGACCACAGCACAATGATACCCCATACCTATGTAACTCTTATAGGGTTTATTCAACGAACCTAAATCCTTCGCCCTAGCAAGAAGTTGCGATTCGCTAAACGCAGGAATGGTCTTGTTGCTGATTTCGTCTGCAGAAATTCGAATTTTAGGAGGAACCGCTTCGTCAACGAAGGCATCCATGCTCTTGTAGCCCAGATGCGAGAGCATTGTATTTGTTTCGCCGTCATCTGGACCTATATGTCTCTCGGCGAAGTCATCCAAAGGAGAGAAAAGGGAATTAGGACGATGGGCACTCGCAAAACTCCTTGCGTGAGGCAATCGGCCAATGCGTGATAGAGCAAGGCGCAAGGCCGTCATTTGCCAAAAAAGATGGAGGACGTAGCGAAACAGAAGACCTCGTCAAACCACTTTTTATGCACTGGAACGTAAAAAAAACGATAAGGACTCGGTGGAATCTCACGGCCTTTGCCGATCGCGACGAAATCATGTCTGGAAGGGCAGCGTAAAGATGCGTTGACTCTAATCTCCTCGTTCTGTAGGCATTGGAATAATTTCTGGAGTTGAGTAGCCGACTCGACATCGAAGTCCATGAATTAGTTGACCCGTTATTACCGGTCACAGAATCGCACATTCACTGACGGGAAGGCGCCAGAATAGGCCAGAACTGGCCAGAATCAATAATTTCAGAACGGTACGAGATACCAACTTCAAATAGGATAGCATTTGAAGTACGTAGAAAACAAGATTCATCTGGTTTTGCCAAAAAAACGCGTCGAGCGCGTCTGTACGTGGTGTATGAAAAGGCATTTTAGCGCTCGAGTGGATGATAAAAAATTTTTTCACCGTGACCGTACGGGACTGATAAGGCTTCAGGAACTCCGTCTCCTTGCCTGCGATCCGCAAACAAATAAATCTTATCTTATCATGACGATCATGGCACCTATATCTCGCAAGACCCATAACCCTTCATTGGAACCTAAACATGGAAGCAGGGATGTGAGTCAGAGGGTAGTGCAGGAACTACTACTCACAATACAAAGCAATGGTTTTCTTATCTCGGTCAATAGGGTGTATAAGTTGACCAAATATCAAACTTCTTGTGCAAGAAGAATATAACGTTTCTGCTCCAAAACAACCTGAAACAACCTCAAAAACAAAATAAACTTTAACGTTGAGGTAGGAACTCGCGTGAGTGAGAAAGCTTGAGAAAGTGAAATCAACGACTTCACAACCACAATTTCCTTTCATCGATTCAACCATGGAGGTTATATCTTCTCTGATAGTAAGATGCACACCCCTTCAACCTAGTGCGAAGCTCTTCACTTGTTATTTTAAACAAATGTACACCAGGTGGTCATTTGTTCAAAATGTAACACCCCACAGGAGCAAAATGTAATCGGTTTCATCTCATATTACAAAGACACCCTGTTATAAATACACCCTAATCTCACAGGAATAAATCTATATTTTATTTTACCAGAAGTGCAACGGTTCGGACAGAGGATCCCGTTTTAATTTGTTTATTTTGAAATAAAATAGTACTACATAGAACGTTCAATTTATGGGGGATTTTACCTGAATATCACCCGATTCGAGCGTGATGACCCTTCCTTTGCTCTTTCCGTCCTGCCTCTCCAATCGAAGTGTGGTCAATATTTCGTCGGCTATATCGACAGTGGATGTCCCAACACCTATCTGGCCTTCATACGATGCAGTGACGGTTTTTGACTTTACAACCATTACAAAATCAACCACGCCGTTTTTTCGATGTGGTACTCCTTCCCATCTCCTTATCGATGCAATGAATCCTAATTCCGACGCTACAACATCTAAGGCTCGTTGTAGCTTGGCTGAAACTGAATCCTGGTGCAATTGTTCTTTACAAGCAGGATCAGCTGTGTATGTTACCTTCACCTTCACTGTCTTTAGGCCGCGCTCTGAAATGGTTGTTGCATCTACGTTTGGGCTGGGTATGAATATAGCAACTGGCTCATCCTAAAAGACATAATAAGTAGGTATACATTGAATATCTTTTGAGACTTACCGATCTCACACTGGAGAGAGGCATAGCAGCGGCAAAAGCGGCGCAAACAAGCCCGAAAACGAAGAGAAATGAGAGCTTGGAGCTCGAGGAAATTCTGGAATGATGGAAAGACATGCTGACTGTGAGATTGAAAAATGAGGCAGTGATTCAAGTAAACGAGAGCAAAAACGACCCACACAATAGGTGCGCGAGCGAGGCGATACTATTTCGGAGAAAACCGGTGTAATGAGGAAATCTGGATAGCCGGGGATGTAGGGAAATCGTCAGGGAGAGGCAGCGTGTACTCGAGGGAGCCAAGTCGTGGAATGTGAAGAGATTGGGAATTCCAAGAAGCGCTCTTTTTCAGAATGAACTTGTCTTTGACCAGCAAAGAAAAGTCAATTAGGTGGCTGACTAACGGCGAGCGAAAACGGGGGTGATAGAAAACCTGGTAAGGACTATAGCCTTATATATACGTATGTCGAATCCTGGATACTTACATAGCATGCACAAAGCGCAAAAAATGCTCGTTTCTTCTAGCCGGGAATTCATTGTCCTAAGTATGTATGCGTCTTAAACGGGTGTGGCGCATAGCGAAACCTGGTGGAACGAACAGGAGAGGGATATAATCAAGATTGTATTGAATAAAGCAGGGAACGGCGCATGGTGGTGACAGTGATAGGCGTCGAAAGAGGAGAGATAGATAGGCGTCGTGTGTAGCGCACGATGGAACCTGGTGAAACTAAGGCTGACAACGGGGAGAGGGATATAATCAAGATTGTAGTGAATAGAGCAGGGAACGGCACTTGTGGTGACAGTGATAGGCATCGAAAGATGATACGCGGATAACACAAG
Source organism: Lentinula edodes (assembly GCF_021015755.1). Classification (NCBI taxonomy): domain Eukaryota; kingdom Fungi; phylum Basidiomycota; class Agaricomycetes; order Agaricales; family Omphalotaceae; genus Lentinula; species Lentinula edodes. Next base: position 304,123 of record NW_025764307.1, read on the forward strand.
TTAATTTTAGACTCTCACGGTCACACGATCATCCGCTCTCTGACGATTTTCCATGGTTGAAATTCCAGCCAAACGGCGTTTAGGCCAGCTTTCCGATGTCGAAGATCTCGCTGCTGAACGCCAACCAACTCCTGTTCACCAAAATCATGCTTCGCTCGTCCGCTCTGTTTATCAGACAGTATGGAGCGAGTTCTGCGAATGGAGCAAGCAGGATTTCGCTAACTCTATGAATGATCTCGGTATGCCACCCGCGGACGCAAATACAAGGGTGAAGGATGCAGAAGACTCCGACATTGTAGGAGAACTGGGGCAACTGAATCTGCAGGAGAGGGAATTAACTACATTAACGGATCCACATACAATAATACTCGAGGCTCCCTTCGAACCCCCGCCGTCATATGATAGCTGCAATCCTGTCTCAAACAATCACTTCACTGGAGACGATGCCAGCCATATGCCATTTTTACCTCTAGCGGACGATCCTTCTTTTGACTGGAAAGGGTATTGTGTAAATTACAAATATTTTGCGTGGCAAACTAAATTCTTCGACTCTAATCGTGAGTTCTACGTGCGCTATGTAAACAGCTTGTCGTTCAAACTTAGCAGTACACGCAATGGTGGTTGAGGCTGCTCGCCGTTTGCATGAACAACATGGTTTTTCCTACTCTCAAATTGACGACACGGGGGTGCTTCCCCTCTCTCTTACTGCGGGAGAAGATGGTGTTCTCCGTACCGTTCGCTATCAGGGCTCCTCTGACTGGGCAGGTGCCGAATCTCATCCGGTGCCCGCTGTACCACTCCAGGCCGAATTCAAAGAACTTGTCTCCCAATTTTGCAATTCTGCAAGTTGTATGATGGGGTTCTGTGATCAACACGGCGAGTCTTGTACAATATAAAAATATGCCTTACTCACAAAATGGTGAAACAGTCAATTGGTTTCCCATGCCCCCGCCTCGACCCGTCTCACCCCGCATGCAAAGCAGTGATCTTTTCTCTGACATAATTTCACCTTGCGGAGACGATTGCTTTATCTTGCGAGTCCCCGGTAACATTCCAGCTATCGTGAGCGTTCTCTCTCTCTGTATGATCTTTACCTGAAACTCTGTAGGAGACTGAATGGACCCCAAAGGAGGTAGACACATTCAACATGATTTTAGATTACTCCCCGGATTCTTCGCCATGCGACCTTGCCACGATCTGCAGGAAACCGTGTTTCGAGGTCATGCAAATGTCCCCTGCTTAATCCGATTAGACCTAACATCACTTCAGATTTTCAAACGGCGAAGGAGAACGCTACCTGATGATAACATCAAAAGAAGGCCTGCAGAAAACAGTTTAAAACGTCCTCCTCGCTTGAAGCACACGATGTTCAATGGTAAATAACTTCTTTGTTTCCAAGTTACGGATATAGACTTGACCTGCAATTGCAGATTTGAACTCTGCACAATTCAAGCCGTACGTTCCATAAACTTCCGGAAGTCCGATGTTGCCCACATATGCATAGGAATGCTCCATGTCACCACAAAGGCCCATGCAATGTCACCTCCAATTGCGCATGTTTCCGAAATAAAGCTCATTGCGAGAGGAGCTGTCGTTGCGATTCCAAATTATGTACGACACCCCTCAGATCATTCCCGATATACTCAAGGCTTGAGTACATTCAGGTCGACGTCGATGGTCAGGCTGCAATTGCGTTAGGACAAAAACAAGACGTCCCTGCGGTACGGAACGTTGTGCGTGCTTCAAAGCTCATCGAGAATGCGACCCGGAGCTTTGTGGAAAGTGTGAAGCAAGGTCATTCACTTTGATTTCGTCAGTGAAAAAAGCTAATAACATGTTCCAACTTTAGAGGTGAAAAGAAGGAAACATGATACATTTCATCCAGGATTAAATTCTAAACTTTGCAGATCAATACCGTTGTGAAGGATGCTCAAACATTTCTATTCAGCGACAGCTTTGGAAGGTATGCATCACATTGTTATGATACATCCTCCTTACATTATTGGCAGTCCACGGAAGTAAAGCCCGGAAGTTGGGGTGTCGGTCTATTCCTACTAGAGTCCGCTGACCCAGGCGAGCTCATCACCGGTACGTGTTGTACCTTTTCTCGGATTTGTTTCATGGCTCAAAGACACACTTTCAGAATATGTGGGCGAACTGGTATATGAGCTCACCACTGAGTCTCGGGAGTAAGTCTGCATAATTTATTCTCACGAAACACCCAACAGATATTACAATCCTTACAGCGACGTGTCAATGCATCGTCAACGAAACTACTTATTTAACTTGAATGCCACCTTTGCGCTAGACAGTGAATTCATCGGAAACGAATCTCGGTATATAAACCATTCGGAAGATACACCTAATTGCAGAGCGCAAGGTAGATTGTCTATCGTACATTGTTTGTGTTCTACGTTTTGATTGCAGTCACAGTTATGATGGTCAATGGGGACCATCGGATTGGCATATACGCTCGTGTGTATTTGATACATCTTGTCCTCGCTCATAGTCACACTGACTGACATCTTCAAGAAACTCACATCGAAGCGGGCGCTGAATTATTTTTGAACTATGGGCCTGAATTTTTCAAGGCGACCTAGGCATTTGCGTTGAGTATCATGCTATCGTGGCACCATTCACGGTAGAGCCCTAATGATAAAGCCCCAATGATAAAGTGGCTGAAACGACTGCTACGCCATGAGAGCTATATGCTTCAACTCACTGGAAAGAGACGTTAATTGATGAAATAAAAAAATTATGTTACTCACTTCTGAACCTGCTGCCCCACCTTCATGGGCTGGTATACCGGCTCGTCCGTGGCATATCCGCCGAGTGCAATTTGAGAAGCTCCAAAAGCTTTCGCTCGTTCGGCAAGGGATGGTATCGGGCTGAGGTCGAAATCTGAAGAAAGATGCCAAAAGAAAGTCGAGGATATTCGAACAAGAGGGCGTTCAGGATTTTCAACTTTGCGTTTTTCGATGACCTTGTTTCAGAGGCACATCGTATCGTTATAAATTTGAACGATCGAAGCAAACGTACCTTCAATGTTTGGTCATTGACGACCACTTCGTGATACCCAGCTTTGATCAATCCGCCAGTCAAATGTTCAAGTTGTTTTCCCGCTTGAACAAGAAGGTAATTTCCTGTAGGTATCTTGACAGGCAGACGTTTTCCAGTATTTCTCGCCCAAATATTTAATCCGGGATATCGTGAACGACCATGGATTGTAAGGAAATTGAGATCAGTGTGAAATCCAGCGAGGATAGTATCCTTTCGTCCATACTTTGCAAGATCTGAAGCGGTAGGGGCGAGTAGGTGAGGCCTATAACAGGATACGGTTCGACGAGTGAATTCATTGCTATTTATCGAGGTTGCACTCACCCATATCTTCCAGCGTCGCGGAAGGTGCAAGGAGGCAGACCCAGTCCTATGCACGCCATATCGGCAAGGTTTTCCACTCTAAGACACAATTCAATGTACATGCATAAGACATTGAGAGTAGAGCGCACGCCTGTTTCATTGACTCTCCCCAATCCTCCATTATCTGTGTCCACCTTGCGTTGATCTCCTCGGCTTGAGGGACAACATTCGGGGCGTTCAGACCGGGAAATTGAGTTTCGTACGGCGGTACCTCGCTCATCTTCCAAAAGAATCTGCATTTAGGATCTGGAGAGTGAGCGCTGATGTCCAGCGGACGTTCAGATGGTTCCAGACGTTGGATGATACCGAGGCAAGACTCATCAACAGCACATTTAGGCTTTTCTGTGTTCTCTAGGGTAACTCCTACTTGATAGCTCAACTCTGGACGCTCGTCTTTCTGGATATCAGATGTGGATTGAGCGAAATAATCTTCAAGTAGATCAAGGAACGCAGAGTTTTTGCTTTCAGTAACGCGCGAATCGTGAAGAATCAACGCCCCAAAGGTGATCAATGCATCTGCAACCTTGCAAATCATTAGAATAGCGAGCACCCTTTGAAGAATGCTCCTCACTTTCTTACATTCATGCTGCACAGCTGGGGTTTCCAGCGATTGAGACAAGAAGAGGTCAAGATCGATGGTTGGGAGTTCCATGAAGGGACATAAACACAAGGACGACAGAGATTATTTAATTACTCCTCATGATTGATCATGGGTAAAGGTCACAAGCAAGTGGCTGTACAATTTCTTACAACTTCAATCCACGACCACTCGTTGACTAATCTACCCTTTACGACTTTCCACGATGATCAAGGTTCAGCGCGTCTTCCACCGTTGAATGTCTGTCTGCTCATGCTATTGACAGATATGGAGCATGAAGAAGAATGAAGAAGCAGCGGGCAGGAAGAAGCCAAAGACCAGTGCAGCTCAGATACGAGTTCAGAAAGGTGCCTTTCCGTCTCTCATAATGTTTTTGTTTGTTGACGTAGTCGTTGTAGACTTGACAGAGCTGGATCTCCCATCGACGATGAAGACGCATTTCCCTGACCCTGCCGATCTCCTGAACTTCACATTGACAATCACCCCCGATGAAGGTCTGCATTTCGTCTTTGCGTGAGGCACGCGACCGAGTCATATCTTGTAGGAATGTACAAGGGTGGCGCCTTCAACTTCTCTTTCGCTATCAACAGCAATTACCCTCACGATCCTCCAAAGGTTAAATGCACACAAACGGTGAGGTCAACTCGTGTTTCACACTCATCCATTAACCCTGTTGACTGATCTTTTTCTGATTACAGATATATCATCCCAATGTGGATCTAGAGGGGAATGTATGTCTGAACATCCTACGAGAAGACTGGAAGCCCGTTCTGAACCTTAACGCCGTAATGGTCGGTTTACAATACCTATTTCTCGAACCCAACACCGATGATCCTCTAAACAAAGGCATGTCCACAAGTCGGACCTCTTACTGCGCCTTACTGAAGAGCATCTTTATAGAGGCAGCTCAAGAGATGAGCAAGAATCGAGATCAATTCTTATCGCATGTCAGGTCTTCCATGCGTGGTGTAAACATCAAGGGTGTTCAATACACTAATGTCATTGTCCAATGATTATTGATTATGCATAGACTATCCGTTTGCCGTTGTGCGCTGTACATTGTTCTTCTATCCATCATACCCTCATCTACTAATCCAAGCTGTGCATACACACATTCATCGTTGCCTTTCATCTCTGCCTGCAATGACTAGATTCTTCTACCATGGGCTCTGCGACAGAATACACTGTAGATGCTGATACTGATATATTGGAGATACATATATTTTGTTTGCTCAACTGCCTCGGTAAGTCGTGAATCCGTATGGACTTATGAGTAGCGGTATGTGGTAATGTTCTGAAAGGTTTGAGAGTTCAAATGTGATCTGAATGAATAAGTTCGTCAGTTTACGGATTGTGAAAACAGTAGTCTACGCACTTCAACCCATGGATAGAAAGTCTTAACACACTGGCTATCAAAATATTCCTTTGTTCTAAAGATCATCTTATAGAGCCCAGGCTTTAGCAAGTCCTTGGTCTCTGTTGAGGTTATCGGAGGCAGGAGATCTGTGCATCGTCCATCAAAATCTGTCTCGCTAGTACACGAAATGAAACGATTTTTAAAGGGATACATTTCGGAAAATTTGAACTGACCCTTTGGCTATAGGAGTGAACAAGAATGCATCACCCTCCGTTTCTTCGTATTGTTGCAATTTGATAATAACTCCTTGGGCAGGCCGCCCAGTGGATGTGTCAAGAACTAGTCAAAGATGAAAAGAAGCATATATGTATATTGAGATACAAGACTGACCATGGCAAGTGATAGGAGATTTCATTGATATGTACTCGAGGGGGTTGAGGACTTTATATATGTACATATCATCGATTATGTCATATATTATAATTCATTTTTTTAGCTTTTGCTTCAACGCTTCAACGTTCAACGACAAGCATGCCTGCAAAATCCTCGTCATCGAGTTCTGTTCCACCTCTGAACAAATATCTGGCCTCAACAGGTACAAGTTTTTCGCTGTCCTCTTTCCCGCACTCTCCATTCAACGGGACTTACTTCAGAAAAGAAGACCCGCGACAAGGCCATAAAAACTCTTTCCGCGTTTCTTTCGGACGAGACTCGAGATGAGTTACCAAAATCTGAAATGACTAGATTATGGAAGGGTATATTCTATTGTAAGTCTCGCTGAGTTTCTATCGAGATGAATCTCAAGGCTCAGGATGATCGTGTTAGGTTTCTGGATGTCCGACAAACCATTGGTTCAACAGGCACTGGCTTCAGAACTCGCGGAATTAGTACTTACGACAACTAATTCCTCTTCAAAACTTTCGTTTTTAAATGGTTTTTGGGAAACCATGGTTCGTGAATGGAACGGGATTGATAGGCTGAGGTGTGTCTGAATTGTTGGATGCTGATGTCTCGGCTAATAACTGGAAATATCAGATTGGACAAGTATCTCATGCTCGTAAGACGTTTCGTTAACGTGTCCTTTCGAGTCTTGATACGGCAGGATTGGGACTTGAAGATATGTCAGGAATATAACACTATCCTATCACATCAAGACGGACCTCTTTGGTGCGTTTTCTTATTTTTTTCCACTTCCACCTCTAAACGCACTTCAGTGCATCAGATGGTCGAGTTCCTGTGGGCCTTGTTTACCATATTGCCGATGTTTACCTCGAAGAACTCGAAAAAGCTCTCCGCTCATCGACCAGAGATACGATAAAACCTGTCCCGCTCGCTCTCATACTCTCCCCTTTCTTCAACTTGGCTGCCCAAACATCTCTGGGTACCATGTATCAGCATCTCCAATCATCGTTATTCGATCCGCTGCTATTGTCGTGTTCAAGTTCGAAAGTTACTTCCGAGGACGAAAACGACGGCGAGACACGGGCACGAAAGCGCAGACGCGTCAATGGTGGTTCATCAGATATGTATCCATCCATGATATCCAACGCTTGCCTCGACGACGCGTCCATCGAGGTCAAACTACCCGTCAGTGATTTACGCAAAAAAATACTGCGACGATTGTTTGAGGTGGCTAGTCAAGCAGAGACGCGAGACGCAAATCGTCGAAAAATATACGCATTATGGAAGGCCGAGAATGATGACGAAGACGATACGGATGAAGAGTAGTTGTACATGTCTGCCCTTCTCGCTCTTTTTGATCCCGCATATGCAACTTATAAAATATCACCGTATCGTTGATATACTCCGATGCTTCTTACGCGTTTGTTCGTAACCGTTCGATTATCAGCGCCGATATCAATATGTCGTCGAAAACTTCATGTCCTGCAGGGGTCACCTCGAACTTGGTATACTCAATTTCTCTACCAGGCTTACGCATGTGGCTTCGTGGTATGAATTTTGCCAAGAGATTTGTGTTGGTTTTGTCCTTGGATTTAAAACACTAGATAAATAGTATGTTGATAATGGACAAGAGAATTAAATGATTTACAACCCACTGCGATACTATTTCCACCTGCACTATCGTCCCAGTACAGAACCAAATGTGTTTCTGTCGGCTTCCACGTCCATTGCTGTGTGTGACAGTCAGGACGAGCCTACTCTGTTACGAATAAAACCGACAAGCTCACGTTGCGAAATAATCTAGGAACAAGGACTTCCTCTATTGGATTTTCGTAGCCTCGGAAATAGACAGTGCTGACATTTTTTGATTCCTTTGCAGCTATCCTAGTCGCTACTTTGAATGAGACGGAAATAAATCCAGAATGCTGTCTCACTCGAAGTCTCCGACGAGTTCTCCTTGCCGCTCGTACTTGCGTATCGACGTGATGTGAGATGAGGGTGTAAAGCAATTTAAAGTGACAGAGATATAGTAAGAAGGTCGCGCTTCGCGTCCACCTGTTTCTGCAGGACGCAAGAGCATGGCGTTTTCGGCTGGTCTTGGTTCAAATATGTAAGTGATCGATTCTGTAGGCTTTGTTGTGGCCGCATATCTGGGTTACGGCGTCGATTTCCCGAACTATGGGGTAACTTGAACCAACTCACCCTGGGGGAGTGACTGGAGATTCGGATCCGTAGTGTATAGAGGGATGCACTGGAGGTGGAACACGCGACTCGGAGGGTGTTCGTGAAGTAGAACGCGAAATATTAGGCTGGATATGCTGAATTGGAGGCTTCAGTGTTTCGTTGGTTTCAGTGCTAATTAGGTCGACGTTAGTAGACTTCAAAGCGCGCATGCAAGAGTACTACTCGGTAATAATCATCGTAACGGTGGGGGGAGGACTAAAAAGGCAAGGAAAGCTGTAGAGGTAGAGAATTTGATTTTGTTCGAGTATTTATAATGGTTCGGGCGGTGTACTTCTGCGCAGTACTTCTCAGAATAAGGATCTCAATACTTTAGTCTCTTCGACTGTGTAGACCAGAAACTATACCTCTATGAGGATACATGATGATTCTTCCAGAGGACTCCATTTTCGTTTGAAAAGCCGTCCAGACCTCGACGTTCATACATGTCCACCTACGAACGAGACCATTTCACCACTGTGCTGTGAACGGGTCGGCAACTAAGACTACGTTTGTCATGATCAGCTCCATCTAGTGTACATATCATATCGCGCAGAAAAGGAGGATATACAAAGTCATACTGATTCTCCTCCAGCTAACCATGCATCTCCCAATGACTCATCTTCTGGATATGCTTCAGTAAGCTCTGGACTCAGCACGAACCTTGCCCTCTGCTCTTCGAGCGGTACATTCCGGAGTTCTGTGCTTCTTGTTTTCGGTTTCGTGAGCACTCCAGTAAATAACTTTGGCAGGATGGCGATGTTTTGACACATTTGCATTAAAAGCTCATTCGATGCGGAGAGCAAGGGTTTGATATTGTCTTCGGCAACATCTGAGGATATTGGTCAGCTTGGCTGGTTCACGAGATGGAGCAGGGTACAAACATCGTGAAGAACTATCCATGCATACAACATGGTAAAACGGTTGATCCTTTCACAGCAGAGTATCAGCTCTCGTATGAAGCAAGCAAGTTCTACGACGTACACGGCCTCTAGGGAGATCCAAGACCTTCATCTCCTTGATCCAGCTTTCTGACGCTTTACATACCGGCTGTTATCGAGGAAATGTAAAAAAGAGTCAGCTAAGATGGTGAAAATGTCATGTTTTCAGACCGCAGCTCACATCCCAGCCAGTGATCAAAGCTGTATAGTTGTATCTTTTATGCTCAAAAAGCATCCCTACGAAATGATGTACAGTTTCCTCGGGGGATCTTAGTTTGATTTCTTGTGCGGAGATTGCCTCTTCCTCAAGACCCTTTTGAGATGCTTGATGAAGGTCATCTTGGACTTTACCAGCACCGTCTAGGCTAGGAATTAGCGCTTCGGTTATGAACGTAGCGCAATCCAATGGCTCAGCTTGGGACATCAGCTGAATAACGAGGCGGCCACTACTAGTCAGCACTAAGAATATGGTAAGTGCTAAAAGCGCTGAAGGTCGTATGAGAGAGAGGGGGGTAGCTGGTATGTTTAACGATGATAGAATGTTGCGACCGTTCCTGAGGAGCATGGAAGCTGCACCGCTTGGTGATATATAGTGCATCATGCTATCAGCTTGAATTCCTTGACGTGCCAGGATCGCAGGAATGTCGTCCCGCAAAGTAAGAATGGTTTGTGATCCAAACACGTCCACGTAGAAATCATCGACCTCGGGGTCTGGTACGGAGATGTGCACCAAAACCCGAACCGGAAAATCTACGGGGAATGCAGTAACGTCAAGGGACTGTGCAATTGAGACAAAAATGTGGACAAGAGAAAGTGGAATTGTACGCTTGTGCGACGTGAGGTAGAAGTGAGGGAATAAGTTGAGAACGTCGTGAAAGTTGTGAGCTGAGAAATGTGATCAATTCAAACGAGATCGGAACGTTTTTATACTTACGAACGACTGGTCCATATCCCTCATTACTCATGAAATCACATATGAGTATGCAAAGCTTCTTGGAATCATAGTTTGGATCGGTGTGGGACAAAGGAATGTTGAGGCGAGAGAGATAGCTTTTGCACCGGGAGTTGAGACTGATCAACATAGAGCTTATCTAAAGCCAATGAGTATCAGTTTTCATAGTGTCCCATGCAAGAAACATCGAACCTCATCCGGATGTTTACCAAAGAAGCAAGATATAGAGGAGAAGGCTTGCACAAAAGGTACCGAGTTGTTCCCTAATCGAAGGCTACTCCAAAGCCCTACGGCGTACGTTTGGCCAATAGAAGCTAACACCGCTGAAGCCCAATACACGCGAGTAGCCGACAGCGAATGTCTCTCTCCAAATTCACGTATTTTCAGATGCCTACTGGAATCTACCATACCAGTCTCAATTTCCAGCACATCCCAAGCATCAAATAGGAATTTTGTTAAGGCGTTTGCATGATCATACCTCCCCACCCTCTTCATAACGATTGAATCAAGGTGTTTGAGCACCTTCATATCAATCATCCTTCGCGCAGCATACATCAATTTCCAGTTTCCATTAGTCTCTGCCTTTCTTTGGCCCTCAGATGCCTCATTGGCGTGAAGATATCGGACTTGATAATGCTGTTGCCAAAGAGCCGGTATAGCCGCAGCTTCTCGGAAGAGCGTATTCGTCAAGGAACATTGAACAATTGTTCTGACAGAAATACTGTTAAGGTCCCGGGAAGGAGGAATCTGGTAGAGGATGTGGACAAGAACATCGAGCGGCAATGAAGGAACCATTCCAAAGTCCGGAAGTCCGGCCCACCAGTATCCTCCCGTACTGTAAATTAATTGAATCGTAGATTATTACATAAAACCACTGGCGACGTATACCCTCGTATACCGCTTTCCATTAATTATTCTTCCAAGGCTGCATTAATCATCTCTGTTATCCATCCCATGAGAACCTCATCTTTGATTTGAACAGCTTCCAAGAGCTTCCGTATACCTCCAAATGTTCTGCGCCCTCTTCTTCCTCCTTCCTTCTCATTTATAAGTGTATTTTCTTCCAAGACTTGCCCTCCATCCTCGTCCTCAGTTTCCTCAGTCACCCCCGGGAAGCCGAAGTGGTCGGCATCGACCTTCGGAGCCGCTTCAACAGCAGCAAAACTTGCTCGAAATAAAATTCTGATACACAAAAGGGCAAGTAGAGATACAGAAGGTGCGTCGTTCACTGTACGCAGAGAATTGATCACGGTGCTTCGAGGCAAAGGGGGTTTTCGTTGCGTGGGATTTGGATCTGGATGATTCGTGGCAGGGGAAATGGTAATGGTATCGCTTTGTGAAGGATTTCGTTCTGCGGGAATATGGGCTTGCCAGAAATGTGTGAGGACATGTGCTCGGAAACGATCTAAGAGGAGCCCGGCCAGAAATTCGAGGAAATGAAGATTGAATGAAAATCGTCACGAACCTTGCGGGATTTTATCTACCGGGCAAGTTGACCAAAGGCAGGCAGCCTCGCCTTCAACGTCATACGACTTAACATGCTGCAAAACGTGCTCGCAAAGCTCGGCTGCGGTTGAAAGTGGGGGAGCTGTACATTGAGACCGGTTCCACTGACATTTTAATTTGTCTGCTAAGATAGTGTCTTTGCGTCTATCTATATCTTGAATGATAAATTTCGTTGGAGGGCCCTGTATCACCAGCGATTGTGTTCCAAACATTGTGGTCGCGTTTTTTATAACCTCAGATGCTGGTAGCATCGGCGGGTCCTGGCATAGTTCAAATGCATCCTTGTAGAGATTCCACAGATCCACCTGTGAAATGTGTATACGTTTCCGTAGGTCTCCGTCCGAGGACGGAGTACATACCTGAGTAATTTCACCTCCGGGCCTTTTGACAAACATTAGGGCAAGCCTTTTGAAAATGGATGTTAGCACTATTTTTGACGTACTCGACGACGAGTCACGCGCACCAATCGAAACAACGTTTGGGTTCATGAATTGCAAGTAGCCCATCCAGCTCTATTTTGTTAAGTTCGTGATCCTTGGTGCTAAGGACTGCGGAAGGAACAGTATGGTAGTCGCCAGTGATATCAAGGGTGACATTTTCCTGTACTTGGTCTAGAAGAAGCAAAGTCACTAAGATACGCAACACACTAGGCATATCGGGATGTAGCAGAAAAGCTTTCGACAGAGCGGGATGGGATAGATGCGTGTAAAGATAATTTAACGAAGTTTCTAAAAGAGGCTTATCGTCGTGTAGAGGGAGGTATTTGATGCAGACAGATAACGCAGGTGAAGTTGGTGAGAGATGGGGCGCGTTTTGGGGATCCGAAAGGAGAGATGTTAGCGCGAGCAGGGCAGCCATTATCATCGACCTATTCAAAGATTCGGATACAATACGCAGAAGTGGTTGAAGTGGACTTGAAGTCTGTGGTGATGACTTTGGAGGCAAGACAAAAGTCGGCGCGACGCAGTGGAGAATATCCAAGATGTAGGACAGAAATTCGCTATTGGCATCGAGAGAAAAGTCCAAGTTGTGAAGCGCATGAAGCACGAGGGGCATTGTCCTATGAAAACGTGCAATGGCAAGTGCATTCTGATCATCGATGAGAGCGGCATTGCGAAGAACAAACGCAGACATTATGGCATGTTGACGCCGGAGCAAGAGGGAATTTGAAGGTGCAAATAGTGACTGTAGATCTGTGTGTTCTTTATAGCCTGTCGTTGAGAACCATTCTGGCCATTCGAAAAGCGCTTCCATCAACCCAGGGATTAGCCGTAGGCGAAAGTCTTCATTCCTGCATAACCGAACAAGACGATTCAGCGCCCATGCAATTTCCGTATCGATACCTGACAAGAGCGAAAGTCTCATCCGGTTATTTGCAGTTACTTCCGTGTACCATCCTACGTAGAGTTCACGATTGTTTTATAGTTTGACCGGAGGGCGACTCACGTTCATGGTCGTCGATTTGATTGTGAGCACTTTGCTGCTGCTGGGTCAATATCGAAGTAAGCGGTCCCGGCTTCTGATACATGCTCAGTGCAATGGACGAAAACAGAGGACACGTGACGCGTGCATGTTACAACGCGTTAGCGCCGTTACGGTTCTGGTCAATTTGATTACGGTGCTGAGAGCATGTACACACATCGAATAACCATCTATGACTATACCAGCCTAAATTATTCTCTACTATGGGATTACTGATGATGACAGGACTATGTAGTTGAATATATGTAGATATCGTTTGAAAAGGAACGTTTGAAGTTGAATTCAGTTAGAAAGTCGTTGAAAGTTTCGAGGAAGACACCGTAACTAAGTTGAATGTCAGTCATAACACCTAGGCTTTGCCGCCCCAAAGGCACCCAAGACTCCCTGTAGCTTCAAAAGCATCTCGTCCCACTCCGCCTGCGGGTCTGACAATGCTGTTATTGCTCCTCCAGCTCCGATGACCCAATTCTCCATCTCTGGATCCTGTGAATCCAGCTCATGCTTGAAGCAGCTCCTGATGGCAACAGACCAATCACCTCCACCACCAACACACCAATATCCAAAGATGCCAGAGTAAAGGCTTCGATCTTCATCTTCCAGATTTTGAAGAATTTCAACGCTTCGTTTCTTGGGAGCACCGGTCATACTACCTATGAGTTTCCGTATTTGAATCGTTTGAGCGCATCAACAAGATGATGATGACTTGCCTGGAGGTAAGCTCTGTCTTAACACTTCCCAACCAAGATCGTCTCTCTGAGAGCCAGCTGGAAGACGACCCTCAATCACACTGACCATCTGCCAAACATTCTCATATTCCTCTATTTGACAAAACTGCTTCACATAAACATCCAACCCTACCACACTATGCAAGTCATGTCGAATCAGATCCACGATCATAAGATTCTCCGCGACCTCCTTCTGACTCCCTCGTAGGGCCTCTTCAGCATAAGCGCGAGTGACGCCCGGCGCTTTACGCAACGTGCCTTTGATAGGTCTAAGTTGGCACAAGGTATTCGGTGAGCGGGAGTAGGAAATGAACCGTTCTGGGGAAGATGAAAGAAACGTCGAAGGTTGAAGCCGAAGATATGCAGAATATGGGGCAGGATTACATCGTCTAAGAAGTTTGTACCTTTCCCAGGTGGACAAAAAACTTGGTACAGATAGGTGGGTGTGTGCGGTCAGGCAAAGTTCGTACGAGTCACCAGAACGAAGAAAATCCTGGGCACTTTCGATTTTCGCGATGTAACGAGAGCGATCGGGCAATGCCACGAGAGCGGAGGCACTCCGCATGTTCGAAGGAGCCCTTGTAGGCAATGAACTGGAAGGAAGTTTCTTCAATTCATCAGAAATATTGGCCATCCATTCCGAGTCATCCGGCAGCAAACTTTGGATGTAAACCTTGTTCGTCAATGTATCGAGCACTAGGGACCTCTGAACATAAATGAGGTTTATATCGGGATGCGCATTCATATCTCTTCGGTTACGCCGTAGAGGTACATCAAGAGAATCTACTCCAAGCTCATAACTGAGAGTTCCTATGAGACCTCCCCAGAAAGGCACCTCAGGACAACCATCCCGAGCTTTCGAGAGCCGCATGAAGCGAGAAATCCAGGACCAGACATCATATCCATCCAGTGTCTCATGCCATACAGAGTTTGCACTTTTCAAAGTGACAGCAATATCACCAACAGAGTAAAGGATTTGAAGGGATGTGGGAAGAAGTGAAGCAATGATGGAAAATCTTCCGGGACTCGCTGCAGAGTCCAATAGAATGAAGGGAGATTTGTGATCGTCCACACCTAGCATTTCACAAATCTTGACGGCGGTTGCCCCTGGTAGATCAACGACATGTGTAAGAACAGATGTCGCAGTCGTCTGAGACGAGGATAGTGATGAGGGTTGTAGGTGAGGCCAGGAGGGGCCAAGGATGTCCAATGCGGAGGGCTCAAGGGGAAATAGACATCTTCCTCGTTTCTGCGACCATTCAACTGCCAACGCCCAAAAGTTGCGCAAAATATGCAGACCTCCCTCGTCGGTAAGTACGGACTCTGGATGATACTGAACACCCCAGAATGGACGGGTTCGGTGCCTTCCGGCCATGAGTACGGAGCCATTCTCGACTCCATCGTCCGCCCAAGCTAGCGGCTCTATTTCTTTTGAATGTGGCTCTGCATGGTAAGAGTGGTAGCGCACAGCCGTAACTTGGGGCAGGTTTTCGAAGATGTCCCTTTCGTTGTGAAGGATCTGCGAGACCTGACCATGCTTGACGACTTGCAATCGTCTGAGCTGACCTCCGTGCTCTATGACCAGACTTTGGAAGCCCAAACAAACACCGAAGATAGGCAGAAGGTCGCACTCAGATAGTTTCCATATATCTTTCACGACTCCGATATCTTCTGGCAGATCAGGTGACCCGGGGCCGGGGCCAATGATAATGGCAGAAAAACTTTTTAGTAAAGGGAGAAGTTCATCGATGGAAAGTTGGTCGTTTTGAATGAGGTGGATAGAGCAATCAGGAACAGCAGTGCGACAAAGTGCGGCTAGACTAAATATTGGCGAGTATTAAGAAGAGGATAATGTCAAAACAACCAATTGCTCACTTGAACGTAAAAGAGTCATAGGAATCGATGAGTAGCAGTCGAGGGCGTTGAATAGTCATGGTGTAAAGGATCGGTTGAGTATCAGAGAAGTACTTGGCCGTTCATATGAGGCATATGATTAATGATTCCTTGTCAAGCTTGAAAAATAATAAAAACTCTCATATGGTGCAAGAAAAATATGTTTGCGCGGTATGACTTGAAGGAAGAGACGAATTAATTACTTACGTGATCACCCATGAACGCGTCCAACCATGAACAATCCCAGCCTGTCTTCAAAACGGTTAGAACGACTGCCGCTCGCTAAAAAATTCTTATCAGCTCACTTTTCTTCCAGCTCAAAACAGTATGTGTACCTTTAATGGGCGTGACGGCTTTGACAGCGTCGTCTATACCAACTGTAACCAGACTGCTGAATGAACTGCTGGAAACTCTACATAATATACGATCTTCAGGATACTCCCTTAATGAGGCAACTATCAAATATGTCTTCTTTCCGATATATGCCCTCCTTAATCGCAATGATTCCACCGCCATCCCAGATCAAGTACTGGAGAAAGTATTCGCGATCTTGAATACACTTTGTGAAGACTGGTGGTGGTACTTGGAGCTGAAGGATTGGGATCAGCTCTTCATGCTATGCGGGTCGGTCATTGGAGGATTCGGAGCTAAGGGTAAAGGGAAGGAACGCGCTGAAGAGACGAAGGAGGCTGCTGCTCATTGTCTGCTGACCTTATTACGACCAAGGGATAACGACGATGGGCCGCTCACACCAAATCAAGTCCGATTGCGGATGAGAATGTTCGTAGAGCATGCTCAGACGCCTTCTTTTATCCCCATCCTTGGCCAAACTCTCAATTCGGTATTATTGGCCACCGAACATCCTAGCCTGTCTCTGCAATTAAGCATGCTCGACCTTTTGTTCATAATGCTTTCGAGATACTTCCCTGACGATCTCATCGTTTCGATTCTCCCAGGCGTTGTCAGTACAACGTGCAAATTATGCTTGGGTGCTCCAGGAAGCAAAGGGTGGGCGAAGGGTGCTGTGGTTGGGAACTCCTTGCGCGTAATGCAAGAGGTCATATCAAAATCCATTGGCGATGAGCCTTGCATCAAAGCAGGTGTTGTCTTATCTGCAGAGACTATCGAGGAACTTGCCGACCTCGTTGGCGAGCAACTACCGGAACAATCTGCTCAAGAGGAAAGCAAGTACGGAACTTCTCGCACGTCATCTTGGCTCAAAGTGACCTCCTCGCAGCTCCTTATTGCCTTGAAATCACTATCCCCACTCATTAAACACCCTACATCCTCGGCCCTGATGGGCTTGGCTGAATTCTCAGCACACGTACTGCGAACTACGCCAACGACATTACCTCAGATTCAGCCTCTCCTTCTCTCCTACCTCCTAGCATTGACTAATTCAGAACTACCAAGTGTTTCAGGAAAAGTCACTGAGTTACTCTTAGAGCTTCTTACCGCGTCGTCCAAAGCTCGTTACTCTCTTACCTGGACACTTATGCGGATAACGAGAGATAACCTGATTGCTTTGCCCGTCCTTCTGCCCTCTCAATCAGATACAAAAGTAGAACACGTAACCGGTATCATTGAGGCAATCTGTCGCCTTGCTTTGATTGGAAAGGACAATACGAAGAGCAATCTCAGCCCTATCGCATTCGAAATAGGAAAACTCCTTGGGCCTACAGGAGGTGTAGAGAAATGGGGATGGAGTTTGTTGTCTGTCCTGGAGCTTGTGGATCCACCTGTCACTGTCACCAGCACATCTGCAGCCCAAATGATGCTCGAAAATGAACCTGAAGTATCTGCGTGGCTTCCATTCCCCCAGCCCATGCTTAAAAATGTTTCCTCCATGAATACCTTTGACTCCCTTGTCCGGATGTTTCATGCCTTGGGAAAGGCTGCGGGTGATGCAGGTCTTTTTGCAGTTGAATGGTTCGTGAACATTGGTCAAAGCGGGAAAGATTTCAAAGCCGTAACAGGAATGTGGTGTGCTTGCCGACTCCTTGAGGGCATATCAAACGTGTCTCTGTCAGAAGATCCCTCGACTTCGTTAAGGTTATCCAGGAGCAAAAGGCTTGAAAAGCTGGCTCGCGGCTTAGTAAAAAGCACAGCACAACTTTGGGATAGTATTCACGAAGACGACCCTATTGATACACCATCAGAAGGCATACCGGATGGGCACGACGAAGTACCTAATCCCATTCAGCATGTTCGAGGTTTAATTCGTCTCCACGATACACTTCAAATTACACGAGGGACACCTATCGGACCTCGTATCACAACGCAGCCTATGCTTCACAGCGCCCTATCTGTCCAGCTTATATCAATCACAGCTGGGATCCTTGAAACTCGCTTTTCCCCGTTGTTCATCTACTCATTATATCCTATCCTCCATAGTCTTGTTTCACCTTTTTCCTTCCTGGCGGAAACCGGGTTGAGAGCACTCACTTTCGTAACGGTCTGCACCTCGTATGCTTCGCCTGCGAATTTACTCTTATCGAACTTTGACTACGTCCTTGACTCGGTTTCACGTCGTCTCAGTCGACAATGGCTAGATGTCGATGCTACCAAAGTTCTGGCTGTTATGATACGATTAGTGGGAAGCGATATTGTCGAGCGTGCGGGAGACGTGGTAGAAGAGTGTTTCGACCGATTGGATGAATATCATGGCTATGAAATAGTGGTTGAAGGTCTTGTCGAAGTTCTAGGTGAAGTCATGAAAATCATCAAATTCGAAGAGCTGTCCAAGCTGTCCGATGATCAAACTCCGCCAGTACGACAAAGCTACATTGACCAGCAGAAATTTGATTCCTTTTTCGAATGGTTTGCACATCGTTCGGAATCGACAGTGGAGGAAGATCAGGAGGATTATGGTCCTGCACCACGGAAAGGTTGGGGCGACGACAATCCCCCGGACAAAGCAAACACTGGCGATCAGCCTGAAGACGTTCCGGAAGTAATGCCAGATCAAGAACCTCCATTGACTTCCTCGCAGGCTCTCACCAAACAAATCGTTCAACGCTCGATATACTTCTTGACTCACGAGTCTACTGGAATTCGCGCTCGAATCCTCAATTTGCTAAGCTCGTCGGTCGCAGTGCTATCAGAATCTACTCTGATGCCTTCCATCCATTCTGCTTGGCCATTTATCCTCAATCGCCTCGCTGATACTGAGGTATTCGTCGTCAGTGCAGCAGCTGGTCTCGTCGAGGCGCTTGTGACTTCCATGGGCAGCCTAATGTTTCGAAGGGTCTGGGATGATGTATGGCCTCGCTTTCGTTCCATACTCTCAAAACTAGAGACTGCAGATAAGATTAATGCTGTGTCACATCGAATACGAGGAGGTGTTGGGACTGAGTCTGTCTATACACATTCGCATCGACTATACCGTTCCATCATCAACACAATGACCGCAGCTTTAAAGGGGGTAGATCCTCAAGATAGCTCAAACTGGGAGGTCATAGTCGCTTTCCGACGCTTCCTCCATTCGGAAGCCGCTGAAGAACTACAGCAGTGTGTCCGGAAATTGTACCTCGCTGCGGGTACAGTGAATGCAGACGCTGTGTGGCTAGCTCTCACCGCTACCTCAGGACAAGTGACTTCCACATCTACAAAATTCTTGTATGAATCTCAATGGGATATAGTACAAAATGTGGAATTGATATTAGGCGAGCTTGATACATGAATATGGATTGTATGTATTAAGCATTTGTTATCCAGTCATTGAACTCTCATCGTCTGAGGTCATATCAATCGTACTCGTGTCATAATTACCATCTGGCGGAAATGTTGAAAGGCGATGTTGGGCGGGGTCAAACCTTCTTAATTTGACACCCGCTTCTGCGAAAAGTTTTGCGGACGCAGTATCTCTATACTCTGCAAATAAGTCTTAAGCTAGATCGGAGCTAGGAAAAAGAAACTGACACTTTATAAGAAAGATTGTAAACAACACATTCAACGCCTGTTTGAATGATCTTGATCGTGCACTTGAGGCATGGACAGGTGTTGCAGTAGAGAGTCCCTTTACCCACTCGGTCCCTTCCCGCTTCCAAAAGTGCGTTTTCCTCTGCGTGTAAGCAGACACATTCCTCGTTATCACCGATAGCCTCCGAGCCACTATTGCAGCGAATGCACCCTCCTTCATTACAGTTGCGGACACCTCGAGGGGTTCCGTTGTACCTATCGATCAAGGTCAAGATCATTGGAAATCGACATTGAGCGTTCGTGAATGGAACTTACCCAGTGGATACTATCCTTTTGTCGCGTACCAATATCGCACCTACGCGTCGTTTCATGCAATTTGATCTTTGTGAAGCAAGAGAAGCAAGAGTCTGTAGTAAACTTAGAGTGAACAGGAATGTTCGACACATTATAGGGACTAACCATGAAATACATGTCCCAGTTTGGCCTGAGATGCAATGGATTGAACAGGTCGAGACTTTCAATATGTGCATATAATGCAGGTACTGAAGCAAAATCATTGACAACGCGCACGTTGACTAAGTCTGCCATCCCATTCAACGAAGAACCTCTTTTGCCGAAACGTTGTTGATCATCTTCAGCTGCAAAAGCCTGAAGTGATATCGAACTAGATTGAAGAAAAGAAGGTATTCTTATAAACTGTGATGAAAACCCTCATACCTGTTTGAACGTCGATACCGTTCCAGTAATGGCCCATCAAAGCTCAATAGCATGAAAAATGGTCTCTTGATGAACATCTCGATCACCTCTCGCGTCTTCAGATCCGTGGTGACGAAGTTTGACCTCCAATTACGCGTCACATAGTCCAATACTTCTGTTGGATCTCTAAAAGTTATCGAAGAGACGGTCTCGTTGGTTTCAGCGAGGTTTTCGTCAGAAATTGGCGAAGGGGAGGGCAAAGGGGTCGCGTCGAAGGTCAAGAACGAGAGATGTTTCGCAGCATTGTTTACTGAGTGATCCTTTTCAACGTTCCGTTGGTAGTCAAAGGAAGAGGATGCGTAATCTCGGAACTGTAGATAATTTTGACAAATTGATCGGGCTTATTGAGCTGAAACCACCATGTACCCATCACACACCTCGTCAGGCAAATCCAGTCGAATGGAGGTGAATCCTTGAGAAGATATAAGGAACTCCTCAACTGTAGAGCAACCAGAACTTCGCGTCCCAATGATGGCGATAAACATGACAGATCAACGCTGAGTCCAATATCAAGGATGCGTGGTCGCAGCACGTCGTGTATAATAAATCATGACAAAACGCAACAAAACAGTGATGAACCCTCAAAGTTAAAATATTATCACTATGTACATACACCAATATTTGGTGAATGAATGAGGTGCAGTTTGAGTATGTAGCCAGATTCCTACTCCTAATCCTATTTCGCGACCTATACAACGCGGACTGTGATCAGTACTTCAACATAGGAACGCATGATGAAAGCAAGCTCTCAACTGGTTTTGATTTATCCTTTTTTCGCTCTTTCGCCGCAACTCGACCTGCAGCCCTTTGTTCTTTGGCAACTTTCATGTCTTTGGGAGCTGTAGTGCGTAATTGTTTGATATGCGTAGGAATAATGGGTGTAGCACTCTTGATTTCTGCCACGGAGACCGCCGCCGCGAGCCAGGAGGCCGTGAGTACTGGAACAGATGTCACGAGGGAAAGGATATTTGAGAGTTCTGGAGCGTCGCTCTAAAGGAGCATCCTGAACAACCAATACCGAAGATGTAAACTCAAGCTTACATTGACGGCCATCACAGCGACTCTTCGTATGCCCATGACTTTTGATAACGTGAACTCAGCACCTTGCGGGAGTGGAACGAGGAGGATCGAATCTGGGGGTTTGGTAGAGTTGTACGCCGCAACTAGATGCGGAAGATGATCTATAAGTATCGGGGGGTTGACGTCTGCACGACACACAAGGATTATCCTGATGGCAGGGGGCGAAGACGCGTTCTTGTCGATTCCTCCGCGACGAGTCCGCACCAGCACCTCGAGGCGTTTAGTAACTTGATTGATTCCCAAGGTGAGATGAGCAAGTATTGCTGGTGGACCATCAGGAGCAACGTCTACCTGCATGTCGGCAGAACTTGATCCCTGATCGGCTCCAGCAATGGGCGAATTTTCTAAATCATTTGTCGTTACCCTTCTCGTTTTCTTCCGTGTATGTTTTTCTTCCAGCGGTTCTCGTTTTCGCTTTCTATTCATCTGTGACCGAAAATGTTGGTACTCTGAAACTCCATCTAATAAAGATAGAATCTGTGCAAGGACTAGGTTTTGGAGATTGATAGGTACGGAAGGCCTTTTCGTTCGAAACTAAGCAGGTGAAAGATGATGCAGACCAGAGATGGAATCATACCAGTGCAGTCGAAAAGGATTATCCAGGACGCCTTTAAAAACTACCTTTCTTTCGGCCTGATTAGGCCTTTCGCGATTTGAACCATGAGTGTGGACTTTGACAGACATTGAAACGGACACGTGACTTATTTAGATTCGATATGTTAGTACTAGTTAGTACTACTACTAGCCTTGAGTTGATTGTTTTCTGTATGTCCAAAATCACCGTGGGCCTAGGGCTCAACACGCCTACATATGATGTCTCTGAAGGTCAACTGTCTGCTCCGTCAAGAAAAGCCTCTGTTGATGGTGGAAGCTCTATTCGGTCCGCGTCCTCAATGCAAGGCCTGCTTCAAGCCGAAATTGGAGAAGCAATGGTAGAGATCGACGCTGGTAATGGAACCTCTGGCTTCAAGCAAGGATCGCGCATAATTGCGGAGTCTCTGGCCTCTTGTACACAATCTCTCCACTCAAGTTCTACGTTTATTGCCAGTGGGCATGACCGTGACTGGTCTCCAGAAAAGGCTTCTCTTTCTCGCCACGGTACTCTGCTTACTGCCAATGCCACGCCTAGTCGAAATACTGCTGAGCTCAAGTCCATTCTTGGGAATTCCAATGCCCGACTCAAACCAGGCGCTTCTATCGTCCCAGTTGGCGCTTTATCTTCTGCAGAGTCTACCTCCCTTGAACAAGCCAAACCTCGGGCTCGCGTCGAAGTAGATGTAATACCGGAAACGAATATCTTTGTACAAGGCGGATATATCAATGGCACAATCAAGATTCGTATCCGGCCAAGATCAAGAACAGAATCCGAGGTTCTCATCTCTGACGGAAAAATCAGAGTCGTTGGCTTTGAATGTATTCAAAACGAAAAAGAGCGCCACACTTTCTACCAGCAATCTGTTTCTTTATCAGATGCGTCTCCTTCCGCAGAACTCCTTTTCGATTCGCCTCCTGATAACGAAGGCTTCTATGCAGCCAAAGAGGGCGTGCATGTTCTACCGTTTTCGATGTATCTCGTGCTCAAAGGAGGTGAGGGCACGCCCAAGGGTACAATATCTCCTCATTCCGGCATTGCTATACGTTACATAGTTATGATGTGCGTTCCTCTTTTTCACAATTGACTTCAACGGTATCTCTGATTTGTGGTGCAGTTCAGTCAAAGTTCGAGAAGTTGAAACTGACAGGCGCTCGATCGCCCACTTTTATCGCGACTGCGAAGTCTGGCCTCGCTTTAATCCTTCTGCCATGCTTTCTCCTGCGGCTCAACCAATCCGTGGATCTGCTGCTAAGTCTCTCCTCATGGGCGGTAGTGGGAAAGTGGGGCTTACCGCTAGTTTGCACCGCATATACTGGGTCGCTGGTCAGCAGGGCTGCGTGAAAGTCAGAATTATCAACAAAAGCAAGAAGACCATCAAAAATCTCACTCTAACGCTGTTGCGCTCCACTGTGGCATACAAACCTAATCCCCACCTTGACGTCGAGGGATCTGACGAACATGACGCAGACGCATGCCAAACTTCTACTGTTCAGAAGCAAGTAGCTGAATGTGTACTCGAGATGGGACAGAGAGATCATACTAGAGGTCACGCTAGCGCCAAGGGGTGGTGGGCCGGTGTACGACCGGAGGAGACTTCAGAGTTTTGTCATTTCCTATCTATACCCTCGGACGCTATAACGATCCCTCGTGCTCGTCTTTTGGAAATTGCATATAATCTCCGCGTCACTATAAGCGCAGGTCCCATAGCTTCGAATATACACGTCGTACTTCCAATCCGCATAATCAACTTTCTCTCTATCGATCCGCCACCTAGTTTTCCTCGTGAAGACCAAGCGATACTCGACTTTCTCGGCCAGAAACCCCCTCCAGAAATAGACGAAATTCCCAATACTGATGTGCCTTTTACTCTCAATGGGAGGGTGTTGGAGCCACTTTCGGAAGATGATGCAGCTGACGCTGAGTACGAAGGTGATCTTTGTGCAGAAATTGATAATGAATATATATCAGGACGTCGCGGTTCTTCCCAATCATCCATTTCCGAGGATGTGACTACTACTAATGATGATATCCACCCTACACAACTCGGTAATGCGACAGCTTGCGATGATGATGACAGTTTTGTTCAACAAGCTGTCACTTCATTGAAAGTCGACATCAAGTATGGAGAATGTGGTGGTCGCTTCGCGGACTTGTACTACTCCACAGAAGAGGTTTCACTACCCCTCCCTTCCAGTGACGCCGCCGAAACTTACACTCCACGTCCTGCAAGCCCCAAAGAATACCGTCTCTCTTCACCTCATTCCAGTACTAGCTCAGGCGTATCTGAGTCCGACCTGGCTCGACCGAGATCTGCCCGCCCCCGAGGCCCTTCTTCTTTTGCGGAACGAGTTCAGCAGAAGCTGCAGGCCAAAGACGACAATCAGCTCCTACAAAGGAATGATAGTCAGATTAATCGAGAACGGGGAGCTGATGAATCGGCCTCGTTTGTGAGCGCCCCTCCCAATGCATCTCAGGAGCCCTCTGTTGGCCAGAGCAACTTATACAGGAGTAAACGGACCTCTTCGCAAGCCGGAGGCACCGCAATGGCTCGCCAAAGAAGTTCCACTGCAGGATCTTATTTTCGTCCTCGGGAAGAAATACCGGACGAAGTCGAGGTTTTGGATGAGGAAGGTGGCGATGAATCTCCATCACGATCTCCATTCGCCGAAATCACTCGGAAGGCTAGCGCGTTATCTTCCTTGACTACTGGTGGATCAAAGGCGAGCTCTCGGATGCTCCCGAATATTCCCTCTAGCAGAAATACTGGTCTCCCTCCTCAATCTGGAGGCAGTGTGCTGATGAGGGACGGCGCTGTCGATGGAGTCCCCCCTCGAGTGGTTCCAACGGGAGCTTCGGATACTATAGGTGTTACTTCGATACATCCGGATCACCAAATGGATATTGTTCCTGAACATTCTACTCAGATACCCTACAAAAATACCCGAACGAAATCATCTACACCTATCACAGGCCGAGCTAGATCACATACGCTGGCGGCTCCTCCATCTGATAGGGAACGCCCGGTCAGCATCGACCAATCTCCGTTGAAATTTTCCGTAGGGGGAAATTCAGTCAAAGACCGGATCAGGATGCTAGAAGAGAAAGCCAGAGCAGAAGAAAGGCTAGAAAATCTCAAAGTTTAAATTCCAATCAAGATGTCCTCCTGTAGCCTCATTCATCTGGTTTAGGCTTCGCCTAACATCCTGATGATACTTTATATTCTTGTGAATTATCTGACTCTACAGTTATGGTTTTATGTCGTTTATACATGACACGGATTTGAACGTATACTATAGTTTCTCCGATTTGGAGCTAGAAAGCACAATGAAAGCACGATGACAATAGCGATTTGATCTAGAACGTATGAAGATGCGAGTTGTCAGAATAATCAATCTAGATTAGTTTCAACACCAGGTATAACCTCCAAGCCTAACTCTTTCAAGGCTCGCACACCTCGGCGGACCCAATACCACCTTGCAGGAGGATGCTGGTACCATAACGAAGGAAGGGGTTGGATTGGGATTTGGGAATTGGATGTCTGGGCGACCGCATTCTCGATTACGCTGAGTTCGACGGGCGGGGTCTCCAGCCCAACTGATATATCGACATTTAACCCCTTTCCGGTAAGACCAGGCGGACTTGCACGGGGATTAGAGAATATATCTTTTTCACCCGAATTAGACTCCACTGCGTGATCTACATGTCTCGTACAATCCAGGTTCGAACGCTTCAGCGATGGCTCAGCTTTCAACCTATCTGACGTATCCTCTTTACCATATAGGTATATAGAATCAATGAAATTCAGTGTAGGCGGAAGATGCTGCGGGACATCTCTTCGCTCCTGTCGCGGGAGCAAATGCATCTTCCTTGCTAGATCTCGTCTGAGTCTGGCATTTGGAGGAGAGGGAGGCTGAGTTGTAGCACCTGAATAAGTCGAAGTGTCTCTGGAATCTGGTGTATTCGGTCGTGAAGCTGGTTCGGTATGCTGTGACTGGCTTGGATATATCTCGTTGTCCTCGTTCTTGATTCGGGCATCCCCAACACCTATATCATTTCCGTGTCCCGAGTCAACAGATTCCGAAAAGCTCATACTACCGTCGGTCCAAGATGACTCTGAGCCCAATGACAGTGCAGATACACCAGAATCTCGGCCAGAGTGACGATTATTTCTCCACCGTTCTTTCTTCTTCTTAGCTGTGAGAGCGACGCCATTGGCACCTTCCGGCACACTGTTATGATAGAGACTATCAAGTTTGGCGTCATGACCCTCGACTATTCTTGTGGCCTCTGGATCACCTTCTAGTAAAGTCGGGTTAATATATTCTGACTCGGCGCGGTTAGGGGCGAACAATCCATTGTCTTTAATCCAAGCGGCGACGTTTGATTCATATTTGAGTGCCTCCAACAATCCAATGACGGCAAGTAGTATATGATCATGTTGTTGTGAGAGATCGTCGGCATCGTATTCAGGGCTGAGTCTCTTCATCTTTTTGTGATTACGAGGCAAAAGTTGAGGAGACAGTGACCGAGATCGTTTGCGTTTTCCAACCCCAGCTGATGCGATATCCTCGGACGAAGAGGTCTCAGTCCGCTCTACTGCAACAGCTATGTCATCAGAGAAAGCATCCCCATCGCGTGCTTCCGCAATACGAACATCTCGTGCATAGAATTTGCCTTCGTATTCAGGGACGCAAACATGGTTATAGGGCTGCATTCGAGCCTTCAGTGGCGAGTCGTCAAGTAGTAAAGTAGAAAGGGCGGAATGTGATAATAGGTCGTTGCGGGTGAGATGATTTTCCTCCAAGAGTGAATTAAGGAACGAAGTATTATTGAGTCGGGATCCGCTGTTAACGCCTGAGGACTTGGATGCAGTCTCTACTATGTCAACATCATCATTTTCCACACGATCCCAAGCCTCCGAGAGGATTTTGGTGGGTCCGGAAAATGTGGATAAAGGAAGGAGGGCCCAAGGCTTGGCAAGATTTTTCGTTGTCTGGAATTTATTTCCTGGTCAAAGTACATATGGATTCGAAAGTCGACTAGGATACAGGGTCGGTAACTTACTATATTGAGTTTCACTCAGGCCTAGAAACTTTCGATCCCAAAGGGCCACCAAGCCTCCCCTATGGCTTTCAGTTCCATCTGCCAGACTCTCTACGTGTTCTGCGTAACCTTCAACCTCCTCTTCGCCAAAACACCGGCCGACCATATCCTTGACATTGGGATATTGAGCCGAGCTCCAAACCATCGTATCCAGCCATTTTCGAGTCTCGGGATGGAATAAGAATGCTTTGAAAGATGTCATATATGGTCGTGTATGTGTTGGTCGTAGCGGACGAGACTCGTTCAGAGCGTAAGGATCGTATCCGTCTCTAGTTCTGGGCTCCCGGTATAGCAGGGTTCCATTCAGATCAAGTATAAGGAGTTTTCGGGTCTGAGTCGAATCCGTCAGGTGAACAGAAGGCTGCTCAGCAAGACGGAGATACGTGGAGCTAGGAACTGGAATCTGTTCGGGCTGAATTGTTGGTCTGTCGCGTCGGCCAGCACTGCGGTTGTTTCGATTTGAAGAAGTTCTCAAGTGAGGCCGTTGTCGTGAAACGGTGTCGCCGTGAATGTCAGTATCATGATGCCAATGGTTCGTATTCCCGGCTTCGGAATAGCCCAGGCTATATGATCCTGCATCGACTTGATAATTTCGAGGGTGCTGCGTGAAATTTGTTGGGTATTCCTCTGCGTAAGGATCTGCATTTCGGCTCTGAGGTACAACTTCTTGGCCTATGTTGCTATCGTAAGCATAGGTGAAGTTGAAGCCGCTACCATATCCGTCATAGCCATTGAAATATCCCCGATTTGCTTCGTAGTTCATCGAAGAGCCTCTTTGAAGGAAAGTGCACGAGCGGCAAAGCGCAAAAGATGGTGTCCACTGAATCCAGTCTTGGGATTTCGAAAAATAATGCGCAGTGATATGTATGTCCTGGATAAGTCGTATGATAAGAGTCTGAGAAAGGAAGCGCTTGTTGACTTGAACTGACCACTGGCGCGCCAATTTTCAACTACTTTGGGACCATAACTCACATTAAGATTTATATGACAATCATCAATCAGATTCAGCACTACATAAATGGTGCAATTTTATATACGTAAAGCAGTGGAACTAGGGTACGTAGGTAGATGGCGAACAGGAGGGTATGCACAGTACGTATGAGCGGGATATATGGATACAGATAAATAACAAACACTACTACGAGACAGGGAATTGTATGGGATGAGAAGGGAATATAAGTAGGAAAAGCAGGACTCGACGAATAAGAGTAGATAAGTGGTGAGGATGGTCGAAACATGAAACAGAAATCGACGAAAACACGGAGCAAAGACAACACAAAAAATATCTTGGAGTCGATTGTAGCACAAGAATAATTAGAGTTGAAGCCAAGAGACCTAATGTTCGAGGCAACAGTAGGTTGATAGCAGTTCATTTTCCGAAAACGTAGGGGCCGGGTGGGTCATTCAATAGACAGCTGGTATGACAGAAAATCAGCGAAGACACGTTGGCATCTTCAATAACATACCTTGGAGGTACTTTTTTCAACGCACGCTGATGACCTCTCTTCCAGCACTTGCTTGTCCTTCAGTCAAGGGAGTTCCGAAGGAAATGAACAGAGCCAGGACTCCGGCCTCAAGAACTGCTTGAACATGCGTGGCCTAAAGAACAAAACAAACGGTGGCAGTGAGAATCTATGGTAAGGCGAAGCATATGAGAAAACAGATACGCAAGCAGGTACAGCAAGGAGATAGAACACAAGGAGAAATGGAGATAAGAGCGCACCCTTGTTTCAGGCGGCACGGGCAACAGTCTGTAAAACTCCCCATATCGACGTTCTCTCAAGCTATACTGAGGCGGCAGGCCAAGTCCGAGGGACATCTCCATTGAGGAGGTCACCACCGGAGGCCTTGCATCTGCTGCTCCTCCAGAGTCTGTACTAGCAGCTTGAGCAGTACCTGCCGCTTCTCCCACACTCGTAGAAGGAACTGATACATTAGAAGTAGAACTCGACGAACCACTAGACATTTGCATAGTTGTTCCCGTCATCGAACTTGCTTCTTGTAAAGCACTGGCGGTGCCAACGCCAGCACTTGGACCAGTTGCGAGCCAATTTGGGGAGAGAGAAAACCCCCAGACATTGATACTTCTGTGACGGGTGATCGCAGAATTCGCAAGAGTGACGTATAGATTCTCTCGACGTACGCCTGGTAGCTCGAGATAAGCCTTCAAAGTGTGGGTAGTGGTATCATAAAAACTGTCAATCCGTGGTGTAAAAAAGTATTTTGTGACCGCACGGATTCGTCGAACCACAGTCGCAAAGTCTGTGTTGGGAGCAGTTGCTGAAGGTGGAACCATCGTCACCGGTGGGAGCCGCGGTTGAGTAGGTTGAGGGTGTTGGTGTGAGGGTTCTGGCGGAGGACCCATAGGCTGGTGAAAGCTTGTGGGGATGGAGACCGTGACTGGCGAAGGTCTTTGTGGCAACGCTATGGATGGTGGTGGCATGGTGGATGATGCATGGCTAGACAGAAGCTCGTGTGTTCACAAATATTCAGAATCTAGTGAACAGTTCACGACGCACCTGGATCCTGCCTCCGAAGCCGGAGCAGACATCGACGCTGGATAGGGCTGGATTCCACCGCCAGTCACTAATGAGAATCTTGCCCCCGGATGCTCGGGAGCCCTTCCGGCCATAGCACTTTGCGGCCTTTGGTAAGGGTGATGCTGACGTTGGGTAGCACCTCTTAAGGGCCCTCGAGGTACTGTACCTCTTGAGCGCGTTGTTCTCTGGGGACCAACTAGTGTTGGCGTAGTTGGTGAAGGACTTGGCTGGGAGAACTCTGCTTCTGGGGAAGGATACCCTTCAGATCGGACAAGTCGCTCTTGCGGCGCAAAATTCATGACCCTAGATGGGCCTGCCTGCTGAGAAGGAAACAAAAAGTCAGAGTTCTCACCATATTCTACGGGAGTATGCAACGGTGAAAAGTCAAATTGATGAGAAGGCAGCGCGTGGGGAATCGCGGGGCTGCGGGCGATACGAAGGCACTATGACTATCAGAGGGCGAGTCTTGTGGCTGTTGAGGCTGATGGTCGAGCGTTTCCCAACTAGGGAGCGGTTCAGTCGTATCATTCGAAAAATTAGTATCTTGTTGTTGGAATTCTTCACTATGGTGGTAGTAAGACATTGCGAACGCGGGAATCCATCTTGAAGAGCAACCGCTTTTATACGTGGTGAGTCATTACGCTACCGCGGAAAAATGTCTCGTGATGGGAATCTGTCAGGCGGATGAGCAATTTGATCTCCGATCCCGGTAGCAGATTCGCAGATACCACCACGGATATAGAATGTAAACTCCCGCATATGGCTCCGTGGAAGGAAGTTACAGCACCTGCAGGGAGCTACGACCGGAGCGTAGAATTGACTTGGCTTCATTGTTCGTGCTCATTGTTCAAGAAAAAAAAAACCTCCCACGAGGCGTTTTCTATATACCGCATGACACGATTGCGACATCGGCACAGCTTTAGGCGGCCGTAATGAGTCGGAGCAAGTCGGGGCAAGGGAGAAGGTACAGAAGAATCCAATGAAATATGTACGTTTTCGGTATGTTCTACTAGGTATGTATACCATGCAAAGCATACCGTAAATCAAAAGCAGAAAATAGGGTATAATAATGAGATGAATAATTCAGCCGCCGAGAGCAGTAAGTGCTGCGCGTAACTCCTTTTTAGCCTGCTCCGCATCCTCGTAATCAAGCGCACTAATAGCAAATCTACAGTGCTTCTGTGCTTTGGCAACAACAGCGGGAGTGAGTTCAACTTCCTGCGAAACTATGGGCGGTGGGATCAACGGTAGGATAGTATTAGGAACCGATAAAGGTGGTGGTGCTTGAAAAGTCTGTATCTCAGAGTGAAGGTTAGGAGGGACAGGAGGATGGTGCGTAGACGACGTCGAAGGCAGGTGCGGAGGGACAAAAGACGGTGTGATCGCATCGGAAGGAAAAAGAGCCACGTTAGCAGACGGCGGATGTATGGAAGTTGTATCCGTAGAGAAATGAACCTTTCTCGGAGACATGTTTGCCCTCTGTCTTTCAGTGCCCCCAAGTCCAGAGGACTGGGCACTGTCAGTAGAGCCAGCGCTACTCTGACTTCCTCTTCGATTTTTGTTTCTCGTATCTGGTGTTGGAGATTCCGGAGGCCAGGAATTTCCAGTAAAAGCAGAAGGCATAGGTGAATCATCAGTAGGAGTTCCTCGTACAGTGCCGGCTCCAGGAGTGGCCGCTGTACTCCAGTTTCCGGGGGATGTGGGTTCGAGGGTGTGAGGATCAACTCCTAAGAGTGTACGAGGTGGAGTAAACGGTTGCGGGGGAGGAAGTTCGTCTAGAACAGGCGGCGGTGAGGAACGTTTGATGAGAGGCGAAAGACGTGAATGGGGTGAAGATGTGAGAGAAGCTGATTTCAAGGAAGGATTCGTGTCAATTCCAAATGACATGGTGGATGCCGCAGAGGTCTCATCAGTTTCTGTTCTCGTCGAGGTGGGTAAGACCTCAGACAATTCGAGTACCGGTTGCGATGACTGCTCGCCAGCTGCGCCAGGAGTAGGTTTACGGCCCTCCCGAAAAGCTTTGGCAATGTCTGCCGCCTTCCACTTGGAATATCTGATCTTCCCTTCTGTCTGTGAACTATTTGTGAGCATAGTGATTTCAATCGGACATCAAACGACCATACCGCTTCCGTGAGCTCCGTCTTCGGAAATGTCTTCAGAATCTCGAGAAAGTTAGCAGCAGCAAGAAACTTCTTCGCGGTAGATCTGATGAAAGATATAATCGGGGTAAGACCTGTGTCCACATTCTGAAAACAGACATCGTACCTGGTACTGTTACCACTTCTATCTTCATCGTCCGCAACACTAAACACCCTGAGTGCGAAGTTTTCGACGTATGCTGCGCTGACAGACTCTGTGTCAATAGCATCGTTAGGACCGATCTCTCTCTTTAGCTTCTCCAATACATCAAGGAGTTCGAGCAAAAGCATCCGTGAAGCATTGTCCTTCGCCTTCAGTGAAATACCCACTTGAGCAGCATAATAAGCGCACCAATACGCTATCACAGGATCTTTTTGGTGTAGTTCAGCTGCTCGCTGCAGATAAGGTGATATTGATTTGAGAGGGAGAGGGAGAGGAGGCAATCCGAAAGAAGACATGATTGTTAAGATGGGAGCGCCCTAGTAGTCCCACAGCAATTTTATACTTACTGAGCGCAGTATCGCAGCGTAGGAGTCACAGCAATTTACTGTGATAGAGCCAATTGAAATGCCTCGCGACAGGGAAAGAAAAGAAAAGCTTTAAGTAGATGAGCGCCCGTGACATCATCCGCTTACAGCCGCTTACCCTACAATAATCTAGCTCCTATAAATTACAACGTCGAGGTATCTAATCCAACCTTATAATGAAAATTAGAAACTTTTCCTTTTTGTCTGACATTAAACCTGATAGAGCCTGATTCATTATCCGACCCAGTGTTTCTTTCTGCTTCTCTTGTTGACTAAATTTTGTCAGATTTTATCATTCAGTGCCACCAATAAAGATACCGGACTCCAGCTTCGATACATATCTCAATGGAAAGCCGGTATTTCGAGATTAAATACATTACCCCATCGCTGATATCCAGACAACTCTGAACTCAGTGAAAATTGGCGACTTCTTCAAATCAATATAACGCGTGTTGAACGCGTTTTTGCAAGATTCCTGGTTGTTCCTAAGGTCTATGTGTAGATAGCGCCTGGAGCTGGAGCTGGCCTCCATTTGTGGATCCTATAGGTCATAATGTGGTTACAAATAGTTTAATTAGGTGTATTCGTTAGATCTTCTACTGTGCTCACTGGAATCATTCGACAGGGCACCACACAGTACGAAGGGCGTGCGGTATATCTATATCGTAGTCTTCCACCGCATAACAATTCTGAAACATAAATATACTTGTGGCCAGAACAAACAGTACATGCAACGGGCCATCGCGATCGAGCTGCGGCAAATTGTTTACGCTGCGTTCAGCATTATTTTAACTCTAGGCAGGCATAGACAGTGATGATGTTTTGAGAGATATCAACAAGAAAGCGTCATAGACTCTCATACCACCAACCATCAGCACCACTTCAATTAGTTTGCAGGGGTATATCCCTCATGTAGAAGTAATCGACCTTAGCTATATTCCCATATGTCACATCAGTCATCCATAACACCCTCGCCCTCTAAGCTTCGTTTGGAATGCGGAGATACGACCACTTGCAATTTATGAATCGTTGCATTGATGGACGTATATGTACTTTGTAACGACCTCCATAACCAGCATAAGGTCTCATTAGGTATAGAATTGGTTTTTTATCAAGAATTCGTCCACGGTTGGTCCAGGAATTCTCTATTGAAGCGTAAAGCTGAATAAAAAGCTAGTGGTGTTAAATTTGACTTTGATGCATTATGTCCAGGGCCCTTCGTCGCGTAGCTCAAGTCTGGGGGCTAGAAAAATTTTCCTCATCCAAGCTCCGGCGATCGACGTATCAAGCGGGTGTCAGATCCTCGGAATGCAGACACGGGGGCTGCGTGGTGGCTGCATTCTGTCGGGGTCTGTAAGCGATAAACCGTCGGACGCATTGGGAAGAAGAAAGGAGGATTGAATGATTGCAGAGAGTCCCTGCCGTTGAGAGTATGGTTCGTCTAATCAAAAATAAAACATTGCTTTGTGGTATGCGTCGCGCATTTTTAGAGAGATGGCCCATAATTTGACAGCATTCTTTGAGTGGTGATAACAGAGCATACTGTGAGCCTGCGAAGGCCCCACACTCCACGCATGCTAAAGCAGAAGCACATCCGCGTGATACTCAGCTGCCTTCAGTAAGATATAGCCGCATATACGGTTTTCAAATACCTCTGGAGCAATGACATGATGATGTGAGTGTTTCCCAAGGTGGCGCACCACCTCACCTTCGTAGTATGGAGACATAGACTAGCACAAAAAACGTGAAGTCTCCACGGGCGTGAATTACGCTGTTGATATGTATTTCGTATTTCGAGATACTGAACATCCCCGTATAGTTCATTGAACGAATGGGAGAAATGAGATCCAGAATCGAATGCAAACCACATCATCGGAACTCGTGACTCTCAGCAGAGTCAGGACTGTCCAACATACGCGAAGGACTCAGAATACTATTAGAGGGACGATCTTTTGGTATTGAAATGATGGGAGGAAGCGTTACAGGTGATTGGGTAGTCTGGATACTAGAAGTAGGGGTAGTGACAGGAAAGGAGTTGTGCCTTGAAGAGGGAAAATGGATGTTGGGTGCCTGCAACGCGTGAAACTCGGTCAACGCCAGTGATAATTCATCGAGCTAGAAGCACGTTGTTCGGTAAATGAGACAGTGGAATAAAGTAGACAATCACCTTTGACATAATGCTCTTCACGCCTTCTTTCCTCCCCTCGAACTGGTCGGCTAGCCTTGCAAAATCTTCTTCCCTCTCTCTATCCTTCCTCTGCTCTTCATCCTCGTCATCTCCAACGCCAACTCCCTCATCGTGTTCGAGATCCAATAACTCCGCTGTGCTACTGGCAGCGCGCACTGGAGGTCGCTTGCTGACGTTGGGCGCCTTATTTGCCTTCCCTTTACCCTTTCCTTGGTCACCCTTGCCACCTATTCCCTCCATCTCGAGGTGCAGAGTTGCAATTTGACTTTGCAGATCTATAACGGTAGACAGTCGAGACCATATCTCTTCGTTGCGACTAGCGGCATCACTCAGAGGGATATGAGCTTCAGGATTCAGATTGGAATCAGGAAGGCCAAGTATTCCCAGCTTTTGTCCATTGAAGGGATCTCCGACGACTTCGCGAGGGTCAGGGTGATTAGAGGTGGCGATAGCTGGTGAAGGAAGGCTGACAGACGCATGAGCTTCCTCGATTGTGCCCCCTTCAGACTCATGTTCAAAGTGCTCTGAAGGTGTCGCGTATAATTCTGCTAGTGCAGCATCGTGTGGAGTGTGTAAGCCGGTGACTAGCGAATGGGGCGGACTTTTCGATGTTCTATTCAAGACTTGCGGCGCTTCAGTGACCTTAGGCGACTCTGCAGCATTTTCGCGCTGAGGTTTTTTGGTGAAAAGCGAGGACAGCATCAACGTCACTGTAGAAGAGTCAAGTTTGCTTACGTTACGTCTTTGAGTGTTCGCTTCGCTTTGGAAGAATACTAATATCGAGATATGATAATGACTACAGATTGAGTCCAATTGCCATTAATTCCGTGGAAAAACAGTACATCCAAAGTATATAACCAAAGACGAAAATCAATCACAAGCAGCCATCTATACATATTGGCCGGTGTTCAGTGTTGAAAATATCAACAAAAACAACTTCACTCACTTGGAGCGGCTTGGCCTGCACTGTTCACAAAATTTTTCAGAGTACTCGAAGAGCACAGGAGGCCTCGCACGAAGGCTTCCGCAACCACATTCGCACCCGTCACGGTGGTGTGAGTGTGGTCAATAGGATAATACGTATTGACAGTAGTCTCTCCGATTGCTTCATAAGCTTGTGCAACGTAGTCGTAGTGGTCGATATAAGTGACGCTAGTGTTTCCAGCAACTTCTTGTGCATAGGGCACGAATCGAGGTGGTGCAGCTATCACGTCACCGTCCCAAATGTTGTCAGGAGTTTGGGAAGAAATTATTGGAATGGCGCCTTTGGCTTTGAGAGAGTTGACTGCGTTCGTCATATAATAATTGAACGTATGAATGACCTCCGTGCTCCCGCTGGATGTTAACAACGGTCAGATAATTAAGGGAATAAAGACCAGCGGGACTTACTCTGTTTCCGTCACTGTTGCAGTGGTGGTCAAACTGTCTCCTACAAAGCATATTGAAACGCAAATGAAAAGGGGAATGAACGCATAAGCGTACCGAAAGCATCTTCTCTACCGTTATCCACGTCTCCGGATAAACCATCGTTGTGACCAAACTCGATGACTATATCGACCTCTGTGAGTAGCCGGCAAAAGTGTTACGTATACGAAAACAGTACGCACTCACGAAATCTCCAGCGACAACCTCGTCAATGATATTAGTGAAGCGTCCTTCGTCAGTGTAACTGCGAGCGCTACGGCCAGCTATCGCTTGATTGCTGACAGACAGTGTTAGATACTGCCCAATATATTGACCCCATCCTATCCAAAGCGTTTAGGCAAGAACAATCAAATCAAAGAGATGGAGAGCGTACCATCCGTCCCTGTTCCTGCCCCATCACCATTAGGAGCCATAGTAGAATCTCCTGCAAGGTATACGGTTGAACCGACGACAGAAGAAAGCAATGAGAGCACAGAAACGACGGTGAGGGAGAACATTTTTTACTTGGGACACAATCTCACAATGCATACCCTTCAAATTTCAATTTATACCTTATAGCCCGAGCAACGGCCCGATGTAAAACCGTCGGCGAAAATGTCGGTCGCAATACGGTGCAGTAAAGAAATAAATTCCATAGCAAATGACCTTCAGTTTGCAAGGGCATACGTTGACGGGAAAGCAACTCGAGTGCGGGCCGGGTGTTGCACCTGGTTATTTCTGTTTTTAGCCTTCGGAAATTCACCTGAAAAAGAGGAAGGAGAGAAGGATGGTTACCACCGCATGATCACTCTCAGGATTCAAAGGACATGAATGTCAATAAGTGTGTATTTAGGATATTCTATACGCTGACGTCGCATCGCAGGACCACTTACCGTATGATACAGGTATGATGTGCGCTCCCAGTGCCTATAGTACTGCCACTGCCAGGGTGTACCGATCAACCCCTCCCGTTGCGGACCGGACACGCAAACGGTCGAAATCTCCACATTGCGAAAGGTTACTCGTCGTCATCCAACTCACTGGCCCCCTCATCACTTTCGATGTGCAAGACTGCGAAGCGAGTAGTGGTTAGTGGATACTTTTCATCGTCGATTGGTCCGGTATTTCCTCCTGACTGACGGTCGCTCTCGAGTTCGGATCCATTGCTGTCATTATCATCTAAGTCTTCTGAGACGGGGTCGTCATCACCATCACTGTCCTCTTCCGAGAGTTCATTACTATCCTCCCCGCCAGAGGTTTCCTTGTTAGTTCGCTTGATCCAAACACCGCGACCCGACCCGTCACGGTATTCTAATTCAATACTCGAAAGCGGAGTGGCGGGAGGCCAAAAACCCCAAGAAACCTGTCCCTCAGCGAGAGCACGCAAGACTGTGGAAATATGATACAATTATACACGGTAAAGGGGATAAAACTTAGCTTACTGGCGTTTCCTGCTCGCGAAAAATCCGGACGTCCAGCTTTTGCGGTAACCCAAGACTTCTTGTTCGCAAATGATACAAGGATGTCCATGGCGGTCCAGTACATTGATACATTCTCTACTCGTTTCATGTTCTCGCGCCAAGTGCGCTTGTCAGTGATTAGAGGTTCCTCGGACCGAGGATGAGGCAAATTGAAGATGTCCTCTAGCGGTAGAAGCTGGGCTGCGTAGTGAACGCATGCAGGGATGGCAGAGACACGAGAAATTGGTAAAACTCCCGAAAGCACCTATTGTGAAAGATTATCTTCCGCGAGTGTCGTATGCTTCGCCACGGACCTGCATTTCCATGGGCACATAGTTAGGCATAACCAATCCAGGACAGTCCACAAGGCGAATTTCCGACGTCCACAAAAGAGTTTGGAAATGTTTCGTCTGAAATATCGGTGTAAGTGTACAACTCATTATTCGAAAGACGTGAACGATACCTTTCCGGGAGTCTTTGAAGCTCGAACTTTGGATTCTCCGAAGAGAGCATTCAGTAGTGAGGACTTGCCGACGTTGGGTGAACCAAGCAATCCAATAGTAAGGAAACTGTCCTCTTCTGGGTCACTTGTGTCTGGAATAACCATTGTTCGTTGGGCGTGATGATTCAAGGCGGCATTCCAGTCAATCTCCTGCTTCACAGGTGGCTTCCAACTTTTCAATCGATCAGGATTTTCCATTATCTTCCTGGGTGGCTGCAAAATTTCTGCGTGCAGGTCTCGAATCGCGTCAAGTAACTGTTCTTTGAATATCTGAGGAATCCGGGACTCGTATTTAGACCGCCCTTGATGATAAAAACTCTCTTCCTTGGTGCCGTACGCCTGTACTTGCACTACTCTGAGATCAGGAAAGGAATTGCGGAGGTAATCAATCCACGCATTTGCTCGTACAGGGCCAGTGATATCGACCTTGGTGAGTACAAGGATCACCTTGCGATTCGAGAGATAGCGTGCAAGAGACGGCGGAAAGTGTAAAAGAGGACATCTGGAGTCTACGAGTACAAGGATTATCTGTGATATTTCTGTAACACGCCATCTACATCGATGAGGGAATGTGAAGGACATAGATACGCCGCTAGACTCACAATTGTCTCCATACTTCCAGATTCCGCTCGAAAGACGACGAGGAACGTACGATTGCTGGCTCTCGTTCGTGCTCTGTATCATCAAGATGGTCGTCGGATCTCTTGTTCCCTAATCTCCATCTCTCTAAAGCGCTATCTGTTTCTTGCAACCATTTTTTGAAAAGACCCTCTTCGTTCGATTCCACTTCTTTTTTGGACATGTCGTATCGCCACTTCGGTCTCCGCGGGCAAGTCAAGGCCTCAAACTCAGAGCTCTGTTCATAGCTTTGGGGCAAGATAGCTGCAGTCGGGGGAATCGGTCGTGGAAGAGGAATAGTAGATGCCAATGCTTTGGTGTTCTCAAGGAACTGACGTGATGATTTGATGAAAGTGGACTGCAATTTCCTTGATGATTCGACTAAAGCAGATGCAGGGGCATTGCTGTGAAGAACCCTGGATCTGTTTGTAGGCTTTTTCCTTCCTTTAGGCGGTGGAGGAGAGACTTCTCCGCGTTTTACAGCTCGTTTGAGCTGTCGTTCCTCCTTTTTCTGGCGAGTCGATGTGGGCTGTCTGCGAGGCATCTGTGATTAATTGTTGTTTGATGGTTGTAAGTACTGAATTGAAAGAGAAAGAGAAAGCGGAAAAGCGCATGCTTTGCTGACATTGTCATCATTGCAGTGATGAGAATGATTCACTATTGAGTTCACAAGTCACTACATTTACAGTTACAGCCATGATTGTCTGTATCTTTCTGTCTCTATAAGTGCAAGTGTGAGCTTTCTTATAATCTTGCCCCACTCTTCTCGGTGACCCTGCATAAACCCTCCTATCAAACGCGCATATCTCCGGAGCTGTTCATGCAAAAAACAGGGAGCATAACGTCTTCACCTCCCCGTTCATCCACAAACACTTCCATCAATACCGAAGGAAAACGGCATACTAGGCTCAAAGAAACACAGTTCACCTATAGATACGGACAGAAACTACATTCTTTCGAGCCTGAAAAGGCACCGTATCCAGTATCGTACGACAAGGAAATTCTCGAATTGGAACATTTGGACGGGCAATTAGTAAAATATTTGAGGCAGGGTTCTGTCTCTTTCATTGATTTTCCGGAAGGAGAGCGTCCACAACGCTGTCTGGACCTAGGCTGTGGGGTAATACCTGTACTCCTCATTCCTCAAATAGTTCACTCATGAGATTTCAATTTAGACAGGCGCATGGGTTATTGAAGCAGCTAAGGAATGGCGGACTACAGAATTCGTTGGATTCGACCTTGTAGATATCCAACTCAAGATTTTTGATCCTTCATTAGAGGAAAGGATACAATGGGTCTATGGCAATTTGTACGCTAATCCTATACTAATCACTGCATAATCTCTTGAACGGGAAATTGACGCATCCATATCTTTCAGCTTAACAACGAAGCTACCGTTTGAAGATGACGAATTTGATCACATACATGTTCAATCTATCTCTTTGGGAGTTCCAGAAAACAAAGTGCGTACCCGTCTTTTGATGAACATCTTTCCCGCTCATAGACATTTAGTGGGATGTGTTATTTGATGTGAGGACATCATCCCGATCACACCACGAAATCTACTGAAGTGTTTGCAGGAAATTTGTCGTGTCTTGCGGCCGGGAGGATCTGTGGAAATGATTGAAGACGACATCATTTTCCCCTCACTTCCTCGCTGGTTCACTGCACCTATGC
This sequence comes from Lentinula edodes, assembly GCF_021015755.1. Taxonomy (NCBI): domain Eukaryota; kingdom Fungi; phylum Basidiomycota; class Agaricomycetes; order Agaricales; family Omphalotaceae; genus Lentinula; species Lentinula edodes. The sequence goes on from NW_025764307.1 coordinate 344,129, forward strand.
GAGCGAAACCGCGTCGTTCTACATCCGTACATTTGCCGGAAGGCTCAGTACGTGGAAGTATCTCTTCCTCGTTCGAAAGTACACCTTTAACACCGAATCATGATCATGCATTACTTGAATCGCTGCACAAATCCGTATTCGAGCATCGATTCATCAATATGAAGCCGTCTGGTTGGTCTTCTGTTAATTTCGTTTTGTATCAGTGCTTCCTGCTTATTTTCTTATCTTTCAGCTCTCTTGCCGAGCTACTTCACGACTTATTTCAGACAGGTTACACTGGGACCAGTTCTGAGCTTCTTTTCACCTCCCCTGCCTCCTTTACAACCTCTTTCACCTCAAATAACCACGACATATGCTGTTGGACCTCTGGGCCTAGAACTTGAACAACGGGCCTCTGTCATAAGCAATTCAACATTTAACACACGTCCCATATCGGTGTCATTTTCTTCGTCTACCAGTGGGTCCTCACAAGGTTCTCGGGACAAATCTCACCCTTCGCCTCCCAAACTTGCTGAAGCACTTTCTTCGGCTATCTTAAGTGACTCCGATGACAACTACGAGGATATTCCCTCACCTCCGCCAAGGGAGCTTTACGCGTTGGAGGCCAACGGGCTTGCAGACAAAACTACACCCAAAGTTCCTTTAGTTACTAATGAACGACTTGATTCGCTCAACGAACGTTCTTTGGCTATGCATCTTTTTCGTGCTTACAACTACGTACTGGGTTGCCAGGATGCGCTTTGGGAGGAATTGAAGGATCGGTTGCGGAATCGAAAAGAGGAACTCGAGCCTTTTGGATGGGATGACGAAGAAGAATTTGAAGAGGTTCACAATCGCAAAAAGTTTGAACGACTTTTGGAGCGCTACCGAAGGTGTGTCTCTGTACATGTAGATAGGTATCATCAGTCACTTGTGGCTGACGTTTGTGCTTAAGTGATATGCAATCGCGGGTCTCGCTTTGGTGCTCTTTACACGAATTGGGGTGGCCACAACCTGCTCGAGAACCCTTGTCAAAAGCTGAACTCATTGAGGAGGAGCGGATGCGTGAAGGAATGCGTGAAGCATTGTTGGAAGCTAGACGGACTGCTTCGTTCGAAGACCACCGATTGCCTTGTAGATCGATAAGGGTCCTCGTGGGCTCCAAACCGTGATACTTTTGTTTTCTCTTATACCCAAGCCATTGCATATTACGGTACTGTATGTATAGAACCTACAAGTCGCATTGTATTTGTATATCGCTGTACTAGACATGTTTCAAAAAATCGGGATACTTGCGCAGAGACACTAAGCGCTCATACATAGGCTTAGGCGCTGTGAAACCAAAATTATCGCTGAGCGCTTATGTCACAATTTTTTTCGTCTCTGTAATGGCGGCCTCGACGTCTCACGAGCCGCAAGATGCTTCACTTCCTCTCAGTCCTTCATCAGCTCCCGAAAAGATAAAGAGATCCAGGAAGGGCTCGAAAGAAAAAGGCAAGAGCAAGGAAGCGAGTGGTGGCCAAAGGAAACGATCGGCAGGGGGGAAGCCGTCGACTGCAACGCTCAACAATCACCCGGTATACGAAGACGATCCGCCATTAGACTGGATATCATTAACAGATGCTCATCCGAGTCAAAGTCCTCCAATATTTACTCAGGATGGCAGGTAAGAAGAATTCATCCATCTCCATTTCTGTGATTTGAAACGCGTTCTATGTCAGTTATTATTTTGTACTCGTAGGTTCTTCAGTGAAGATATTCGCCACATCTACCGGACAATTGGTGTCTACTTTGTCTGTCCCGTCATCTACTACTGGTGTTTCTTCAGAAATAACATCGGTCGTCCTTAATCCTATGAACATCTTTCAAATCATAACGAGTTCGTTAGATGGAACTATCAGGATATGGGATTACTTGGATGCCACTTTAATCAGAACTTTGGATATTGCTCAGCCCATACACCACATCTGTACGCACGACAAACATCAGGATTTTGTTTTTGTTACTGTCTCTCGTCCAAGTAAGCCAACAAAAAGCTTGGTCAGTTTGTCCAGTCCATAGTAACTATGTATTATTTTCTCACTATTCAACTCAGCGGAAGACGCCTCATCTGTGCTTCGAATATCATTAAAAGCTGCGGCTGCTTCGGCTCAGTCTGCGGTCCAGAAACCCTCGGACATAACCCCTCTTGGAAAAATACGTTTTCCAACTGGTCTTGCCATCTCACCAAGTGGAAATTGGCTAGTTGCTACTGCAGGACACAAGGCTTATGTCGCCAACCTGTTGATCATTAAATCTGGCTTCACGAAATATGTCTCGCCTGATAGAATCAACTGTCTAGCTTTCCATCCAGTGGAAGACTACTTTGCTACTGGCGATGTGAAGGGGAACATCAGGCTCTGGTACTGTCTACATGACCCTACAAACGTCAAGGTAGCCGGATTAGAAAAGAAGACTCAGACCGCGAGTTTTCACTGGCATGCACATGCAGTGTCTTCACTCGCGTTTACATCTAATGGTGCATATTTGTTGAGTGGTGGAGAAGAATCTGTACTTGTGATATGGCAACTGCACTCGGGTAAAAAAGAATTTGTACCTCGATTAGGCGCACCTATCCAAACTATCTCGATCACAAAAACCTTACACGCAGGAGAGGAGTACCTTTTGGGCTTGAATGATGCGACTTTCGTGTTCGTGAGCGCATCCACGCTTAGAATATCAAGGAGTTACTCGCGTATTAAGCTTTGTAGGTGAAGTCAATTGTCTCCCTGATATCAAGGCTTATACCAAATTTCTGCAGTCCCATCGGATAACTCTTCCTCTTCAAAGTCTGTCCCTTTGGCAGTACATCCTAGCTCCTCAACCTTTATCATTCCTTCTTCCCACCCGTCTTCAGTCCAAATGTTTTCCTTCGCCTCATCAAAAATAGTCTCCGAATTAGAGATCTCCCCGTCAAATAGAGTGTCGCGAAGAGAAGAAAAGCCCGTAGAGCCGTCGCGAGTTGAATGCACTGAAATTTCTTCGTCCGGTGATTGGATGGCTTCCATAGACACTCGCGCCCCACCAGAGGACTTTCAAGGAGAAGTATATCTTAAAATATGGCATTGGGATCAGAGGACTTCACTGTGGATTCTGAATACTCGAATAGACAGACCACATGGCCTTCACAAGATTTTGGCTATGTCTTTTAGCCCTCGTCCTCGGGCTGGTCAGGAATCACATTTGGTCACGACCGGAGGAGATGGCGCAGTCAAAACATGGAGGCTTCGCTCCGACCGAGAAAAGAGCCAAGAAGGAGAAGGTCTGTTGCGTCTTCTCATCCTCTATCTCATACAGAGTTTTGACTCTTTATAATAGGATTTTGGATCGCACGTTCATCCTTCAGTTTTCGCAATGAAGCACCCTCGCACGTTTCGTGGTCGCCGGATGGATCTCTGTTAGCAGTCACTTTCGGAACCCGTGTCTCGCTGTACGATGCGTTGACAAACATCCACCGAACTACATTTACTTCACCAGAATGTCCACATGCATATATGTCACATTTTGTTGGGCGAGGGCGATTTTTGGCGGTTCAGGGGAAGCAAGAACTTGTGGTATGGGATATCGTTTCCCGTTCAGGTGAATATTCACCATTTCCTCATTCCACTTGAGCTTGCACTCAATCAGTAACAGTACGGTGGTCCTACACAAGTTCCTACCCTATATACAACGTGGTTCCTCATCCTGAAAATGACAGCTTTGCGATCTTTACCTCCGCCGCACCAGGACGTTCAAGAATCCATTCATTTTCTTCTTCATCGTCCAAGCCTTCAAAGACAACTTACCTCCCTTTCACATTACTGAACGCGGTATGGTATTCGTCCAAACCTACCTCTTCTTTGAGTCTTGCAGGGGTCACTCAAGATTGGAGGTTCGTCCTCGTCGGTGATGATGTAAAGGCCCTTGAGGAAGAAGGAACTCTTGCAATAGGGATCAAATCACGATCTTTACCTCAGCGGCGAACACTTTTCCAAGATATCTTCGGGAAATCCATCTTTGATCAACAGCCTGTAAGCGACTTTTCGGCTGCGACTTTGCAGCAAAAAGCAGGACCAGATGATCGCACTGTGTTCGATGTACCTGCACATCTTTCAGCTCCTGTAGAGAGCTTATTTGACCCACTCATAATGGGCTTTTTGAAACTACGCCCGGCCGAACAAGAACACCTTCCTATGGAGGAAGGACGCGAAGATGAGGACGTAGTCATGGAAGTGGACACCTCCGAACCAGTTGCCTCATCTCGGTTAACGAAAATTGAGGACAAGGAAATAGAATCGTTAGTCGCTGTTTCCGAACGTACTCGTTACAAAGTACGCTATTCTTTCCTTCTTTCTCCTTTGATTATCAATCCTTTGCAACAGCACATAGCCACTCCAAGACACCCAAAACGAATGGCATCCGCAAAGTTAATGGCGTACATCTAAAACCGTCTCCTACGCCTTCAAAGGTCCCACAATTAACTAAATCGAAGCCACCGAGGCAAGTGGATGTTGTCAACGTTGTTTCTCCCTCATCCCCCGAACCAACTCCTTCGCCGATGCTCAATGGGATCGGGAAAAAAACGAAAAAAGGCCTTAGATTACTTTTGAGTAGGCCGAACAAATTAGTTAGTTTCGAATGACATCTGCTATTCCATCAATATTGGGACGCAATATCATTTGCGCGTTCGGAGTCGATCTCGAAATGAATCCAGTTCCGCGGAAGGTTATTTTTGACGTAAGTCCCATTTTCAGTTGGACGAGATCGAACAGGATTGAACACTTGAATTTTGAGATGCTACATACTGCTACATACGGAGGACAGATGGTAAGTTCGTAGATAGTGAAAAGATGCAGTTAATACATGATGAGAACAGACTAAAAAAAGCAGTATTAAACAGGCGAGTAATATACGTTCCCTTTAGTTCCGATCTTGTGTAGTGTTTGTTAGTGGTCGGGACTAGGTGTCACGGTTCATTAAGCAATTCCTCCTCCTCTTGGGTTTTTGCGCCAACATCAACGATCATGAGGCCCTCAATATGCTGTCTAATGTATTCCAAGAGGGGGCCATTAAATGACGAGATCATTGCTTTAGCAATGTACGTCTTCTTCACCGGAATACCACAAATCTTCCGCGCACCGATGAACTTTGCAAAAATCTGTGGACGGATGTTTTGGACCTCAAGAATATTCAGACGAGGATTAGGCAGACGAGGTTCCCTATCTGCATCGTCTAGTGCCTCCTGTAAAGGCGCTGTAACCTCATTGAAGGTAAATTCTTCTACCATTCCGAAAGATGTCCGCATTTGCGGTTGCAAAGCAGGATGCGCTTGCATAGTGTCTGGATCAAATAAGAACGCCTGAAGTATGTCATATTCGAGGGCAGCCAAACGGGCATAGGTCAGCAATGGCATAGAGTCCAGCCATTTGATCACCGTAGGCAGGATATCGGGAGGACAGTTGGTGGTATAGAGCGTTAATATCTTAATGTTCCGAAAACGACCAATCATGAATTCGTAAAATGGACCGTAGTTTTCACCTCTGAAGTTCATAATGGTAAGATCTTTGACATTTGGTGCAGTAAAATGAGCGACGATACTCCTGGTGAATGGTGCTGCAAAATTGGCGAGGACGAGGGTATGGAGATGAGGGAGATCAATGGCCGAGTAGTTCTGAGTCGACGTAGGATTACCAGCTGGACCAGCACCGTCCAACGAAAGTTTTGTCAACATCGGAGAACTGGCTAGTATCTGCCGGAAGCGCGGTAACGGGGGACACAGCTCGAGGGGAATCCGTCGAAGGTCGAGCGTGTTCAGGTTATCTAATGAAGGTGTGTTCGCCCAATCGATATAAACGCCATTCATAGTGAAAGATTTAAGTTCGGGAATATATATTCCTCCAAAAAGAGAATACAGAGAGACATCGTGATTTACGGGGTCGAATCTTTCTCCTCTATAGACGAGGCCAGGCCATATATATGGGTTTCCGGTTCGATGAATCTCAAAACGTTCCATCATGAGAGGAGGGTTTCCGTTCTTCCCGTGATCACTCAACCACTTGAGCACAGAAAGAATAGGTTCCCAGTTATCGAGGAGAATGATGAGCATGCGGATATGATGAAGGTGAGGGGTGAGGGCTTTCAATAGAGCGCACACTTCTTGGTCTGTGAACTTGCGCGTCTCAGTATCGTTGATACGAAGATCGAGGGGCGAGATACCCGATCGCTCAACAAACGCCAGTGATCGCTCGAACGGAGGATCGTCGCGGAACCAAATCGCGTTCCAAAGAGTTGAATCCGAAATGGCTGCATGGCGAAGATGTCTGGACACCCAAGTAAGCTGTAACCGCCAGCTGATACCGATTGGAGGTGAAGGTGCAGACCAGACGATATAGCGGATAATATTGGAGAGAATTTCCATCGGTAGATCGTTGAGACGGAATGTGCGCCAGTATATAAGCTGGTAGGAAATATAAGTCTTGACAGAATTCGCCTCGCATTCGTGTATCTCAATGTTATGTCGTTCGCGTTCGGTTGCATCACTTGCTGGCCGCAGTCTGAGCTGCTTGATATATGCTTCCTGCCGAAGGAAAGATACAAGAAGCTTGGCACATTCACGTCGAATCCCGATTTTCTCGTCCGAACCGAGAGCATGAGGCACCCAGGGATCTCTTGCGAGCATTGCACGAAAGTACTCGTCAACGGAGACTGCACGAAATCCTTCAGGTATTGGACCATGACTTGGTCTATGGACGAGCGCGCCATTACCACGAGCTGCGGATCCACGACCATTAGGACCACCGCGACCTATTCCTGAAGGTCCAGCGCCTCTGGAAGAGTTTGAAGCCATCTGCAGGGAATCGATTAGCCACCGATGAATGAAGAAACAAAGGAATTGAGTACATTGACAGTGGAGGACGCGTAGAAAGTAATAGAGATGAGGAAATTGAGTAGGGATTTCTGTCAGCCGAAACCAAAGACAGAAGGGAGGACGTGAAGCAAGCAGGAAGGTGGAAATGGTGATAGGATAGAAGTTAGAAGAATTCGATTGCCTTAAGCCTTCGGTCAAAGCGGTTGGTTGGAGTTGTTTGGTCTGAGCCAATTTTGGCGCGCCGTTTTGATAGATGAATTGACCGACCGTCTGGCTTAGTTCGAGCCCGAGAAAAATTAAGTCTAGCAGCCAAATAAGTGCCACTAATAGAGACTAGATGGAGGGCGATCGCAATAAAGGAAGGGGAAAAAGGTAAAGCTGGATTGCTGATGAAGGTTTTCTTTTTTAAAAGCAAGAAATTCCCCTTTGACGGCTGTAGATCCAGCGAGCAATAGAAGAATTGACCCGGAGAATGTAAAATGAGGCAATATGCGCTAGAGGGCCAGTGCGCCGTTTCATTCATCTTGCCCCATGATGGTAGTACGGTCCGACTCAAAGGCTTTCCGTCGTCCAACGGCTGTTTCCGAGCCCGAGCCTTCCCCCTTCTCCACACGGTCAATGCCTTGTCTTCGAAACAAAGCAAGAACCTCTTTATCAAAAAAATATATCTTTATTTGACTTGAACCCGCGGAAGCAAAATCCGAGCCTGTGGCTGACCCATCTTCTAATCATAGTTGCAAGCAAAAAAAGGCATTGCAAAGGTGTTCTCTCTATTCGTCAACGGTTGCTCATTGAACGGTTGGTTAAATATTTTCTCCTAGGAAGGCATCGACTTTTGCAGTTGAAGCTGAAAGGCAATCTCCGCGACCTACTCTCGTACAAATCACAGTTCTTGCTGACTGTCTCAGATATGACCATGGCAGGTCCAACCCTCGTTCCAGAGTTAAAACCGCACTTTGCCTTCAACACGAGGCTCGCATTCCACATGGAATCGCGTATTAACCTTTCACACTCCTTTGTTTCGTTGCGTGACCTTATTTTCAGGGAGAAAATTAATATCATGTGCAGACCTCGGAATAACACGCCCCCCGCTATAATCACACAATTTATACAACGTCAAAACATTTCGTGTATTCATGTATCTACGTTGCTCTTTACTACTACATTTTACTACGATACAACACGCCTACCTTGGGAATGTACAACTAACCTGGGTAAATTGTTTGAGAAATACAAGTACAAAGATATCATTCAGTCTAGATAGATGAGAACACTGCACAGACAGACTAACGCCTCGATCCCGATGCACCAGGCACAGCGGCGGGAGTCGTGGTACGAATCACAAGCTCTTCGAGTAGATTTGTAACAATTTCGTCCTCGTTTTCTCTAGTCAAAACGCCATCCTTAGGTACCACCTCTCTAACCTTTGCCGCAAGATCGGGATGAGCAGCCTCACTAAACCCCATCTGCAGTACGAAAACGGTGAGTTCCGGCATGGGGTGGAAGACGAAGATAAAAAAGACGTACGTCAGTGAGCTTTCTCTGAATACGATTTACTGCACGCGTCGCCGGATCTTCAGGTTCAAAGGTGTGACGACGACCGTGAGGACGACCGAAGTTTCCATGGTGTCCACCACGACCATGACCAAGAGCGTGAGCAGGGAGAGTATTCGAACGACGGGGACCAGCAGAAGGGCCAGCAGAGGGGCCTAAAGGTAGAGGAACGCTGACCATCTCGAATTGAGGGAACGACCCACGAGCATTGCTGATTATATGAGCAGTTCTGGAGCCGTCACGACCCAGCGGAGTAGGTGGGGCGACGGGCGCAGGATTAGCGGAAGGAGTAGGCGGAACTTCCGGCACTTGATGTGTCGAAGTTTCACCAGCAGCACGTTGAAGGGACCTGAGTAAGATTTCCCAGTCAGAAGGAGTAAGCAGGAAAAGATCAAGAAACACCAACAAATTTCCCATCAGTTCAAGCATCCTGCGATCCCTTTCCCTTCGACGTTCATCGCGATTTTGACGGTATCGCTCCTTTTCTGCTTTGTACAAAAGCTTGGCAGCTTCAACCTGGTTCCGTAATTCAGTCGCAGACTGCCTGTCCCGACGTTCAGCATCCATCGAGGGAGCGCGAGGAGCGCTGGTAGGAGCCCACCAGTAGCCCATACCACCAGAGTAGGAGCGACCGTGATGCGGGCGATCTCCATGGCGACCATGCATGTTAGGTGGAGAAGGAGGTCTAACATGTGGAGGGAACGGAGGAGGAGGAGGGCCACCACGCATGTTAGGTGGAGAAGGAGGTCTAACATGTGGAGGGAACGGAGAAGGAGGAGGGCCACCACGCATGTCGGGAGGTGGGGGTGGGGGTGGAGACATGCCATGTCTACCAGGAGGCCCGAATGGAGGCGGTGGGGGAGGCCTAGGGCTACGGGGCATATCGTGCGGTGGAGGGGGAGGTGGAGGCATACTATGCCCACCAAAAGGCCCAAATGGGGGAGGTCCAAACGGAGGTCGTCCAAAGACGTGGGGTGAAGAGGGACCACGTCCAAATTGGCGCATAAATTCATATCCAGGCATGATACGGGCTCCCCAAGGACCACCGCGGCCCCAGGAACCAGATCCCCACCGTGAGTCATCAGCATCAGCAGGAGGTGGAGGCGCAAGTGGGGGAGGACTGTGAGAAGGAGATGTTCCTGTGGTAGCAGCGGGAACAGTGCCTACTGTTTGGCTGATGGTCCGAAAAAGCAAGCCTAATGCATCAGAGACCCTCCTACCTGCCTCTTGATCAGCACGACTCAACTCCTCAGTGACAGATTTGGCGATATTTGCTGCCTGAGACATAGCATCTCGTTGCGCAGTCCAATACGATCCTGCAGCAGCGTTACGTAGAATGTTGCGGAACCCTTCCGACAATTCAGGATGAGTAGAGACGATGGCAGCCAGATTATTGAGCAGGTTGGCGACGTCGAGAGATAGGGACGGATTGGCATGCTCGAGAGAAGTAGAGTCAAGAGCAGGAAGGGGTGGATCTGCTGCCTCAACAAGCTCCGGTTCAGAGGGAAGCACTGGAATTGAAGTTGGAGCGATAGTTTCGTTGGTACGAGCAACGGAGACGGGTCGCGAGGAGACGGCGGAGGGCACAATGGAAGGCGGAGGCTGAGATACAGGAGGAGGGGGAACTTCCTGTACATGAGCTTTTGGTGTTATAGTGGGGGCAGTAGAGCTACGCCGAGAGCTGCGTCGAGATCGGTGAGTCTGAGTCTGAGTAGGCTCAGCACCCTTGAGATTGTAGACATGGATATCTGGCTTTTCAAATGTCTTTTCCTCGATAAGAGAAGCCGTGGAAGAAGCGTCGTTGTCTTGGGCTCTTCCTTTACCTTTGTCCACACGAGGGGGGATGACCGTCGAAACGTTACTATCACTATCGCTGATGGAAGTGGTCTCGTCGTGTTGAGCACCGGAAATAGTGCTGGCTCCACTTTCAATCTCTTCAAGAAAACCATGTACAGAACTGTCTTCGCGTCCACCGTTAGCGGCAAATAGACCTCCAACTCCAGACGGAAAATGCTGCCAGTCCTCATCGATGTTGAAAGGAAGACCCTCACTCATACTGCCACCAAAGGTGTTGCGGAAATTAGGTGCAGGTGGAGTTGTCGGAGACGATCTATCTCGACGACGGGGAATTCTCAGGTCCTCAACGATAAATTTAACGACATCACCAGGTTTGTAGGAAGTTTGATAAAAATCCTGTAGTTCTTCCTGAGTGCTGAGGGTGACTTCATCATCTTCAGAGTCGATATAAGCAACAGCTATTGCCTCAGCAGGAATATCAAACAAGCCAGCAATCCTTTCAGCGAGAAGAGTCCAAGTAGGCTCATCAGTGAAGGACAAACGACGAGTAGGGCCACCAGTAAGTTTGAGTTTGAAATGGGCAGTCATGATTGTTAACCGAGAAGTGAAGTTCTCAGTCGGTCTTCTTATAATCACCATGGACAAACAATGCGCAAATAAAGGCGGAGCCGGTGCGCAGTCCGTGGCTATGCAGGTTGTTTCCTATCGACCTCCATCGTCGAGGTCCATACGCGTCACCTGCTCGGCTGTTCGGCTGCACAACAAACGATTCACTGAGAAATTCGGACATTGACTTCTATCCGCCCGCGCAGCAAGTTTATTGAGTTATGTCTGTGCAAGCCCGTGAAGATCCGACAAGAAATCTTACCCAGATCACCTTGCACCTGCGCTGTAGAATGTAGAACCGGAACACGTACGTAGATGAGTCGGATTCGAACCAAGGTGCGTCTTCTTGACTCATTCTGTGTGCCCGACATTGATTAATGATTCCAAGATATAGTGAACCGTCAGCGAATTCGTCTTATTTTGCGATCTAGAGTTGCTCCAATGTCTTCACTCGTTTATACTCCCGGCGACCATCTAAGGAACTATCCAATATGAATACGACAGGCAATGCTGCAAGGCCTGTGGAGAATTGAAGACTGGAAACGCAGCATTCATACTACGTACATCGACATCGTTTCAATCTTCTTCTATTGGTTGACCGATCTACAAGATACAGGAAACCTCGTTCCAGGGTCCTACTTGGAACCTCCGTTCCTGTGGACTCAACTCGCGCGCAGGGATTAGCTACCACTACCTCCCATCATACTCTAAACAAACCGTGTATATCATAAATCTCAAGGTCCTGAATAACAACCTTCTAATTAATAATTTACATTTGACAATAAAATGACCTTTCACATGTGTTGAAACGGGCAATGTTCTTTTCGGGATTCCATGTTCTCGTTATATCCATCGTGATAGCCATTCTCTATCGTCCCACCCACTCTGGCGGCCCTTTCAAACGTGAATCGACTCGGCCTCAGCGCGTTCTCCTTGTCACCGCACACCCCGACGACGAATGTCTCTTTTTTGCCCCAACTATATTCGGTCTCGCAAATGGCTCACAGCTAGATGACGCTTCCCAAGACGGGAGTATTGGGCAAAACAATGAAAATGAACTGTTCTCGCTGTGTTTATCTGTGGGAGACGCCGATGGCTTGGGTCATATTCGCAAAGAGGAATATGAGAAAAGTCTGGATGTTATGGGAATTAAGGATACGAATAGGATTGCTTTGGACGATCCGTGCGCATTCTTTTACCCATCCTCATCCTTGAGAACGCTCAATTTACAAGCAGATACCTTCAGGATAGCATGGAAGTATCATGGGACATAGACTACATCGCAGACGTGGTGGCAGACTTTGTCATGCACCATAACATAACTACGGTACCAATTTGTACTATAAACATCCCCGAACAGCAGACCTCATTGTGCCTTACTTGTTCAGATATTGAGCTTCGACCAAGGCGGTGTTTCCGACCACCCAAACCACAAAATAATACCCTTCGGAATTCAACGCATGATATCAGCATATCCCGTGTACCCTCCTCCCAAGTTCTACGTGCTTATCACTGTCCCTCTTTCTATCAAGTACGTCGGTATACTCGCGCCTCTGGTCGCGAAATTTGACTTGTACGCGATGAACATGCTGCATTCTGCCGAAGACCGCCTCTCGTGGAGTATGGAATATTTTGGTTACCCTTACACAACTAGCGCTGTAGGTGCAAAGCGCAATCGAGGAAAAACGTTGCCATTCTTTGTTGCCGGTATCAATGATTATTTGGCTGCGCTACAGGCGATGCGTCAGCATTGGAGTCAATTGGTTTGGTTTAGGTGGTTAAATGTTATGTTCTCAAGGTATATGTGGGTCAACGAGTGGGCAGAGGTCAAAATGCAGGCTCCAGATAGTTATGCAATACCATAGAAAAACGGAGAACAATATTATTTGGCCAAACAGTTTGGAGCATACGATGGTTAGTGGGATAAACGAGCTCGAGCGTGTAGCGTGTATAGGACCAGAAAACAGTTATATCATATAGCATAAACAATGAGTTCAGGCAAAGATGGCCATGCGAGGGTCAATTTCGGCGGGATCGTTCAACTGCAACGAGGTGGATCAGTCCTGCTGGGCCATTGATAGAGAGTAAAAATATACCCTGAGATTGATGTTCAGCCCACTGATGGCTTTCATGTCATCCTCGCTCAGCTCAAAGTCTTCACTCTGCAAATTCTGTACCAAGCGGTCCGAACTATTACTCTTGGGGATCACCGCCATACCTCGCTGTATAGCCCAGCGAAGAAGCACTTGCGCAGGTGCTAAAGTCATTGTCAGAAACTTCACCGCGTCAAGGGCCACTATCTAACTTACTTTTGCCAACCTTCGACGCAGCACTAGTGACAACATCATGTTCGAACAAAGCAGTCACTCCTTTGTCCATGCCAAGTTCGAGATAACTTTGGGGTCCGAAGGAGCTGTAGGCTGTGACAGCAATACCGAGAGTCTTCGCGAACTTGAGGAGTTGTTCTTGGGAAAGGTAAGGGTGAATCTCGACTTGAAGAACTTGTGGCTCAATGCGCGCGTATCTGAAGATATCGCAGATGATAGAACCAGAGCAGTTACTTGAAACCAATATAGATATCTTCAAGAAAGGTCGAGATAAGCATAGAAAGCGAGTTACCTGATACCGATATTCTTTGCAACGCCTTGATCAACCAGCTCTTCCATGCAGGTCCATGTTTCTTGCAAAGGGATTCTCTCTTTTTTTTAAAAAATTTGATTAACCATTCGACTCCGAGACCGAGAACAGCATATACTCACCGAGAGTTACGCTCTTACCGTCGTCTCCCCACCATTCCGGAGGGTATCTGTGAGCAGGATCGACATACTGAAGAGCGATAGGGAAGTGGATCAGGAAAAGATCAAAGTAGTCCAATCCCCATAACTTGAGCTGCATCTTCGCAATCTTGTTCACCTACAGATGTGTTATTATCAACAACATTTATCCATAGAACGATAGAGCTTTCACGCACATGCTCTTTCGCATGGAAAGTGTTCCAAAGCTTGGATGTGATGACTAAATCTCTCGGGTTAAAAAAAGACGATCTCCTGGAAGATTGCGTGGGATTCACATAAATCCTCTCTGTTCACGATACCCTCGCTCAATGCACGTCGCACTCCTTCTCCAGCTTCCTTCTCGTTCCCGTAATCACCGGCACCATCGAACAATCGATAGCCAGCTTTGATAGCAGCGTAGACAGTCTACTCAACCTTCGATAAGTACATTGTCATAGACGTTATCAATATAAATCTCACGTCTGCACAGGAAGATTTGGTGACCTGCCAGGATTTCAACAAAATTTATACCAGAGCTGGGAGACCTACATACCTTCCACAGACCGAAGCTAGAGCCTCGAGATTAGGAAATTATCAACTGGAAAAAATGTTGAGTAACTCACCCAACGACGGGCATCTAAAAAGTAGATAAACCTCGAAGCACTTTTAGAATTGAAAGCGGTGACTGACCTTGTGCTGGGTTCGCTTCAGTACGATTGAGGCCATGATAGTGTATACGGTTGATGAGCTTCAAGTCGTTGGTAAGAGAGGAAGATCAAGGTGAAATCGATTCGAGGTGTATTTAAATGATGCGAGTGAGGCCAGCAGGAAACATCATAAGACCATCTCCGATGATACGGCGAAATTAGAGTCCTAGTAGTGGATATCAATGAATGCTTGTGAATATCAGTCCATGAACGGGTGATGTCGAGTTGATTTTTCGGGATTGTACCGGAATATGCCGTGCCGAAGCTCCGTTATTTCCACTTCATTCTCTTCCTGTTCTCTTCTGGCAGTGACTTCTGTCATCTTCAGCTCCAGCAGCGAACTCTGAATATTGAATACCTGGCAGTACTGGTATTGATGTGTTCAGCAGTTTTCTGACTACTGTGATATGCGATTCCATGTTGTTGGACTCGGTGCTGTTGGGACCCTCATTGCAAATCACCTCCGTCGATCTCTCCCTGAAGGACATTCTGTCTCCCTTATTCACAAAAATGTTAATAGAGCCAGGCAAGCTCTGTGGCACAACTCCATAGCCCTGGAGGAGAATGGATTGCCTTTTGTCTTGAAAAATTTCACCCATGGAACTGCCGACGTCGACGTCGTTTCCGCCACAGCGAAATTGCCGAACGTCACCTCCGACTCGCGCTATATAGAGTCCCTCTTCGTTACTCTCAAAGCACATCAAACTCTCCCTGCTATACGCAGAATTGCTGGTAGACTTTCGCCCAACTCCACCATTGTCCTCCTGCAAAACGGCATGGGTGTTTACGAACGACTCTTGCAAGAAGTCTTCGTAAACCCAAAGCAGCGTCCTCACTTCATCCTTGCCTCCAACACACATGGGGTCTACTCTAGAGGACTTCTTGATGTTGTCCATACCGGACGAGGTGAAATACGGTTCGGAATCGTTCCAGATTTCGAAGGTCGAAATTTTGAAACATCTCTTCACGATCTGTCAAAGCCTTTAGAAGAGAGACGCGGAGATCTGGGAGATATCACGCAGTCTGAAAAGCTCGATCCCATGTTCGGACGCTATAGGAGCTTGCGGAACACTGTCGCCGCCCTTCAACTTATGGAGGCTCTTAATCCGACCTGGTTGACGATGGAGGAAATGCAGATTGCGATGCGACGCAAACTGGCCGTCAACGCGGTAATTAATCCACTCACTGCCCTAATGGGATGCAAAAATGGAGAGATATTTCAAACAAGAGAAGCGCATTCCATGCTTTTCAGAATCTGTCAAGAGGCATCCGATGTTTTCAAGGCCGAAATGGTCGCGGAGGCCAAAGGTTTTATGAATATAGCTGATACGGAAGCGGGTGTGGATGTTCTCCTAGACCGCATCCCCGAGGTACTCACTAGGGAAAGCTTAATGCAGGAGTGTTTACGTGTAGCAAAGGCTACAAAGAACAACATCTCTTCCATGCTCGCTGATATACGGTCTGGCGCTTCTTCTGGCACAGAGATCGATTATATCAACGGCCGTCTCATCGAGTTAGGCCACGCGTACAACGTGCCTGTACCTGTTAATACCGCCCTCGCGCGTTTGGTTAGGATGAGAAGTAAACTCGTGAGTGGAAAAGTAGATTCATGAGGGCAGAGTCAACATTGTTGTAGCATTCGAGTCAATGGCACATTCTTGAAAATATAGTTCAAATCCCACTTCGCGAGCGTTGTCATCGCTTTCTACCGAAGTCCAGCCCACCCCATTGCTTTTCTTGCTTCACCGAATCTGCTCAGATTCTTTCTGCATTCGACGGTGGTCCAAAACTTTCTCGTACGCCCACTGAGGGTACAATCTCTTCCTGACGATTGATCTAACATTGGACGCCGCATCCCGAACATCGATTCTTTGTTCCACAATTGCGATTCACGCTGCTTTGGACGTACCAAATCCCTCATTTGTAACAACAACGGCCCCGCTGATCTGTGTCAGCTACTGGTGGGCGCGCGAGGCTCGATGATATGTCGGAGGCGGTATTGTAGACGTACTCGACCTACGGCGCAATCGAGGTCTATGATTTTCGTTGTGACATCAACGACGAACACCATGTATACTGTACATATGGGAATGCGGTGAAAGATGAGATTTGAGCATGGAGCGAGATGGATTTAACGCGTCGACAGTGCGTGTTGCACAAGTAGCCACTGTTGTTATTCCAAAAGCTAGGTTGTAAATGCATATTGTCAAGATTTGTAGCGTCTCCCTTATTCCAATATGTAACTTATTTCGAAAACAGTAAGAATATTCTCAATTGCACTGCATAAGCAATGCTTCAAAAGCTGTTGAGCGATCACACGTTCTGTGCACTTGTAACGTTCATGTTGGCGTCTATGACATGTACATCTTTTCTGTGGCAATCCTCATATCCATTGCGGCCGTTTGACTATAGGTAGATTCAAACACCCCGACGAATCGACCAACAATCCAAGCGATTCTTAGAAGATAGAACTCAGACTTCTACATACTACTTGTATGTCAGATCTCGACGTACCCTCAGCCTGTCGCATAAGCGACAGTGATATTTCTGGTATCGGTGTGCGCGTAGGTGTAGAGCTTCGATGATGTCTGTCTTTCGCAATACCAACCTGTAACATTAGAGCAGTTTTTATCTGCAAAGTTTTCTACTAGGTAAGTTACCCTTCATAGAGCTATCTGTCATCCGTCTCTCAAGATTTCGCATAGTTATACTTGTGGATAGATCAACCGACGCCTCTACCTCTCTGTGGACATTCACTGCCGCTTCCTTTGGCTTGACGATCGCGGCTGTGATGCAATACGCCAAACAACAGCTCTCCCTACTGGAGGCTTTACAGGTTTCTAACCTAGTGTGGCAAGTTCTCCATCGGTTGGTTCTGAAGCGCGCTGTGTTGATATCCTTTCTTGCGTAGGTTGGCGAATCTCGGGATCTTCGTCGCTCTAGCGAGTTACTCCCGACATAAACGAAATACTCGCCGGAAACGCGGTAGGAAGAAGGCTAGACGTGCAAATTCAGGGAGCAGGAGACCGGAACGTGGACATGAATGGGATTACGGAGTAAAAACTGCTTCTATGGTAAGCCTCTCATTTCTGCACCGATCTAAATGACCATTGATTCATTCTGACAGGTCCAAACCATCCTCTCGATGGCCCTCACATTGTATATGTGGTATGTTTGCGCGATAACACTTTCGACTCCAAAATTTAACTCTCAATCAGGGCGGCGCCAGAAAATTTTGCGCCTTCACAATGTCTTGATACCTTAACTTACGTCCTCTTCGTTTGGAGACTACCTGTCCGTCATAGTGGAAGGATTGTCGGCTTGACCTTCTCTTCAATTCTGACTTGCGTTTATATTACCATTACTCTTCACGAGTACTGGATATCATATCGAAAGCGGAAACTGAAATCCAAAAAAAAGGATTCTCCATCTCCCCCGCCACTTTCGGAACGTACAATACCTCTGCCCTTAACTTCACCCTCAAGATCGTCTGATTTTAAATCAAGTCCTCAAACGTCCTCTCTCTCCCCATCTCAGGCTATCCCCCAAATTCCTACACCAACAAAGTCCAACCGTCCAAATCGCAAACTATGGTCCAACATCGATCCTATGTTCGTTGGAATACTAATTTTCGAAACCATCGTCTTCCTGTATCTGATTGTCTCTAACGAGATACTCTTGCGAGACAACCGTGCAGATACAGGTGAATTTGGTTTTGGTCAGGTTTGTATCGATGCGGCATTACTATTTATCATGTAGAAGGCCACTGACCAATGAACGATTTTGTAGATATTGGCTCTTGTTGTCGTTCTGCCTGTATTGTTATCAGTTATAGGTGCCTTTGGAGAGAACGGCTTCCGTCCCCGCTCACATACAGGTCATGAAAAGTACCGTCGTTCGAAAAATAGTAGGGGAGAAGTTTGATTGTATAAACAGTTAGTGTTACATACCCGCATTTTTTTTCTTGTCATTATACGTTGTAGCTATACGAACTGCATCTATAAAACTCTGTACTACCACCAGAAAGAGGCCGGGAAGAAGAAGCCCTTGCGTTATGTCATTGGTATCCTTCTCTTTCAAAGACTACGACCACAGCAGAACAACGGCGGTTGAAATTGTTGAATTATACCTAATTATACCGTTTTTGCGCCAAATTTCCCTCTGTACGCCGACTCATGGTGATTGTACGAGAAGGTACTAGGTAGGTACCTAATTGATTTTAATGACCCCCAAAATTCTCTTATCTGTTCTTTAGGTTGTGGATCGAAGCAGTGGTCAGGAGTGTTGATAGAAACGGTGGCTGAATGAATATGTAGATACTTCCTATGCTGGGAAATGGTTGACATATGTGCTTTTATGTGCGGCGTGCCTTCACGGAAGAGCTGAAGGTAGGTACACCATGGCTTGTGCCTGCTTGTACGTTTCAACTTCAATGTTCATTGCCGTACTTATTGTTCAAAAGGAGGCCAGTTCAACGTATCAGTATATGTACATAATTTGACACCGATTTTAGACAGGTACTCGTCACAAAGATAGACATACGAGTTGGTCTGGAGTGTAATGATATTACTTATCGATGTCATTAGAGTGTATGGAATTCGATACGAGGTAAAAACATGCATGCATAATGTTTGGATTAGTCTGATTGCGGCTCGCTGTTCCCCTCTGTTCCCATTCTATGCATTATAGTCCAATTATGTCCGGAATACTGGTTCTGTTGTCCATTCGAAGCCTGATCAATGGTCGTCTGCACCGATATAGCCCCATTGTACCTGTCTCGTTATTCCCCCCTGCCATGCCTCCACACGACGCTTTGCCATAATTGACATTGTTGAACCCCACGTCCCAACAAATCCGATGCCTCCGGATTGGATTACTGCGTCAATTAAGACAGGATGCCTACCGGAAAGAGAAGAACTCTTCAGATACGAGTCCGATGACAACAAAGATCAGCTGCTTACCAGTTTCCATACAACTCTTTCGTTTTAGAATGGTCAGGAGTGCTCCAGTTCTGGTCGGCAACCTCCTGCCACCATGCTTCATCCTTCTCGTCACTCGTCATGATGATGTGATTAACCACAATGCCCTTTTCTGCCTGTATCTGATCCTGGACTTCACGAACTCGTCGGGCGATGACTGATATGGATGCGAAACATTCATCAAGTGGGACTGAACATTGGTCTGCGAAGTCGTAATGGCGAACGTGTATTGCGATGTACTGGAAAGCTAAGGTGAGCATGAGCGCAGTTAAGGCATCTGGCTAGTACTTACTGGCGGTGTCGGTCCGTCTTCAGGGACCCCAAACGCGCGATTGAGATAGACATTTGCCAGGTTCTGAAGAGAAGGTACCCAGTGCATGTATTGAGCTACGTATCTGACATGATTCATGAGCCAATTATAGTTCTTCTGCATAGAATCAGGACGTAACTCACCTCCATGCCGGACTATAATCTGTCTCGTATTCATAGGGCTATGAAGAATGTATATGTGAGTCGAATTCATGATGTCGTTTCTGAAATGACACTGTACCTGTTGTGCACAGACGTAATACATATAATCGTAGCACATCATTTGCGCGTCTGGAGGGCGAGAAACCCCATGAAGGGGTGACGGGAGCGGAGTGCCCAAGTCCTCATGAAGAGCTTGAGGAAAAGCAAGTCTCGCCAGGCTCCAGAATGTCGTGTGAGAATCGTGCTCAAAATCGGGGATAAGCTTAATCCAAGGTGGAGTTTTGGTATAGGAGATATCTGAACAAGAATCAATCACCGAGATAAGACATGTAGAATGCACCTACCGAGTTTTAGATGGTCAGGGGCTGCGCTTCCCCGAGGAGCATGTTCTCTATACTGCACAGACTCCCAGATATTCCAACATCCAATTTCATCAACATCCTCGCTCTCAGCGTCTTTGACCTCTCTCCATTCTAAAATTGCCTTCCCCGTGAGTTTGCGCATGAGAGGAACATCGAAAACATCTCCGAAGGCAATTGGACGAACGGGATTTGTTGCCCCTATGTTGATATGGGAAGGCGTGAACATTGGGACAACCGGGACGCGATCAGTGATGAAACCCAGATAAATCATGTTAGCCTGTCTATAGCGGTGAGCAGGTGTTCAAGTTAATTTTCTGATACTGATACTGACATATGTCATCACATCGTTCGCTGTTTGATAGGTGGTTAGCAGAGTCACAAGCAATCACAGCTCAAATCACGTACTCCAACCAGCACCAGGCCAAGATGTGATGTACTTGACGTCCGGCTTCAGGTTTTCTGGGGAAGATATTCGCATCATGGATTGTTAACAGCAGAATATACGCTGAGCAAAACATACCTCTAAACTGTGAAGTGGGTGGACCATTTAACGAGAGTCGAGGATCCCAAGGATCAAGTACTGAAGGTACAGCGGTATTTTGCTCCTCCTCAACATCACTGGCGGGTATGGCAGAAGTTGCGTTGTCGTGAGGCGAAGATATTGGGGTAGACAAGCGCAGGGAATACGGCGTCCAGAACAAGAAAGCGAATATTCCGACGAAGGAGAGGACGACAAGCACCAGCGAAGCGACTAGAATGTTATGCCGTCTTGCTCGGGTGGTGGTACGTTGAGCATCTCTAGTGACAAAGTTGCTCAAAGATTCCTCCGAGTCAGAGCTCAGCCGGAGAGTCGGGGATTTGAAATCCATGAGGATAAGGGAATGGTAGGAAATGGTACGAAACAGAAAGCAGCCTGAACAATTTAGCTCAAAAAATTAATCTGACATATCCTCGTGCGGAATCGAGAGTCAAAGTCAGATCGATCTTGACATAAAAAATGGTGCCTTTGGAGGCTACATATGTCCGGCGTACGTACAACGATCTCGGATCGATCGGCATTTTGTTTCCTTAAGACAGCTATTATTAACAGCGACTTGCCCCCCAGCAGCCTCTAGCTTGCTTAGGCTTGCCGTCTTGCCAATTACTCACCTCCCAGCTTCCAGTTTGCCTTCATCATGATTATACCTATCAACGTCAACACTCTCCAAGTTTCCGGAGTTGTCTCATTTTATATGTCAGCTGCGCTTGTTGTGAGTCTCAGACCGGTCTCAAAATATTGAAATCCACTAAGTAATTCCGACGTTTCTTTCCAGATGGTGTTTGTGTGAGCTAGTCGGTCGAGAGTCTCAATGGTCACAGAGATTTACAATTATATGCCAGCAATAAGCTCGTTTTAAACAATACACCGGATCTCCCTTTGCTCTTCCTCCTGGCCCAGCTTTTAATTGCCGTGGTCCTGCTTCACGTATCTGCAGCCATTTCTCACCGTGTCGAGATACCACACTTTGACTGGGGCGTCGCCAAAAAGCTAACACCAGTTGTACTCGTGAATGTTATTGGACTTGTATTCAATACGCTTTGCCTTCGCGGGGTTGAAGCTTCTTACTTTCAAGTGAGTGTCTAAATTCAACAACCATCTGACTTGTTTCCGACCTTCTACTACTTTCCTTAGATTGCGAGAGGGCTTCAACTGCCTTTGACAATACTCGTCTCGTCAATCTACACCCGTTGTGTTCCGTCTATTAAAACAATTGCGGCTGCTGTGCTCGTCTCTTGCGGCTTTTTTGTCGGCGTAGCTCCATCAAGCGCGTTACCATCACTTGCTAACCCCACCCCCATAACTTTGTTCTATGGAATCTTATCCTCTTTATTCATCGCCTTACACGCCGTTCTCATAAAAAGCTCACTGCCTCATTGCGAGAACTCTACCATTCAACTTGCATGGTACGTATTGCGTCTTTCAATCTGTTAATTTCTTGATGTTGATTTCGGAATAGGTGGACCAACGTAGGTTCCGCTGTATTCTTGCTTCCTTTCGTGGTCTTCAACGGTGAACTCCAAATTCTCCGAGACAATATTCTTGAAGGCAGCTGGGATGGAAAGGTCTTCGGTTGGGGTTGTCTGGTGACTGGAGTCTTTGGATTTTTACTCTGTGTCGCGGGTCTATTATCTATCAAGGTCACAAGCCCCATCACACACATGTTTTCCAGCGTAAGAGAGTGTATTTGCCATCTCGAGCATATAAAACACACTCAAATTTTACCTTCCAGGCTGCAAAGAGCGTACTTCAAACTCTTCTCGGCGTTTATATATTCCACGACATCCTGACTGTGTGGGTTTGAGCGCGAAAGTCATGACTTCACTAATTAAACTGCAATTTCCAGGAACCGTATCTCCTCCATTCTCATTATCCTTGGTGGCACAATGTACGTGAACCTGACACCCGGTCTGCAATTGCAATTCACCATATCTCAGGTATTATACTTGGGCAAAGTCCTTCGAATTCAAACCCCCACAACCTGAGATGGTGGATTTGGAGTCTGCACGCCGTCCTTCCCAAATGATGGAAAGCCGCGACTCAAAGATTCATACGGTAGTATGGTCAGTCGATGAGGAGGAAAAACGGTGAGGTAAGGCTGACGGACTAGATACAGTACCATTATGCACTACTGTCATTTTACTGAAAGTATGTCTAGTATAGTATATAATGACTTGCCCAGGTACATTAGGGTACATTAGGCTAAGTATATGTGGGCTATATTCTGGTACATTCAGATACAGTGATCTAGAGGACATTCAAATGATGTTTAACCCTTCTGACCCTTGTAATTCGAAAATTCTTCGTTGCCCGATGTACGTGTTTATCCTTTCGGAGCGGCGATTTGTGGCTACGTCCAGGCTACGTCTGACCGCGTCTGACAGAGGGTCCTTATCGTGACACATGCAGCCATGCGTAAAAGGGGAGAAAAGGGGTCACCAATCACTACTCACTCGGTTACTGCGGCCTCGGCCCTCACTCAGACTGGTCCCCTCCTCAGTTTTATATACACATACTTGTCCCCACAATCGCAGCCGGGGCATCAACCTCAAGATAAGTCCCAGTAAGTATAACACTGTATAACGACATATGTAACTTACCCGAGTGTCACGATCTGCAAAGCGATCTCTGGATCGTTAATTCGTCAAAGATGCTCAATTGATACATCGGCTAGTACAGCCTACATAGGACATCGTGCGCCGCTAAGCTTCTCGAAGCTCCGACTCCAATGCAACAGAATGCAACCCTTCATAAGAATTATAACTCAAGAGGCTTTTATGTGTTCCTGTGTGTGGTGATATGTATAAATGGCGCATGAGTACAAGGAGATGGTTTGCCGTACCACTTCTCGTGTTCCTCGACTTTCATATCCCTCCAGTTACCTCCATCCCCTGAACTATGCGCCTGCAAAACCCTATACGCATAGAGCGACGTCTCGGCGACACAGAAACCTCGTATTTTCTCCCTTCACGCGAATCTGGAGTGAATGATATGTACGTCCTACTCAAACTCATAGGTGGAAAAGTCTTTGACAAATGTGAAAGGTATCTACATCTAGGATTCTCTGCGCAACCCCAATCCATTCGACGAGATAGAGTCGCTAATGCTTGGGCTATACTTCGGTTAAAGCATCCCCTACTTGCTTGCAACATAGAAATGCATGATTACGACGATATTAAATTCGTGTAAGTTCCACGGAATGCACAGGATTGTATTTCACCCATATTTGAAATAGACTGATGCCTTATGCTTCGCCTGAATCTGTGTTGCACTCTGCCAATGAAAACATTTTTTATCGGCAGGGAACCAAAGAAGGTTCGCATGACTCTCTCGTGTCGTCTGTAACCTGTCAAGCTCATTATCTTGTTTTCGCTGGCAGAATTAATAGATTCATATCTCAATGGACCTAGAACACTTTCCGCTCAGCGATTATCTTGTATATTTTTATCCCAGGAATCGGATAGATCTCATTCTCGACACACCCACCCAGATGGACCAGTCCAATCCACGCAGGTTGAAGATTGGTTTGACTATGATTTGTTACTATGCACAACACATTTCATTGGTGATGGAATGGCTCTTCACCAGTGCGCGAACGATTTTTTCACACTCTTGTCATCGAAGAGAAGCACAGAAGAATTACATGACATTGTGAAGGAACAATGGCGAATTCGCTATGGGAGCCAATTTTCTGTAAGTGCTAGAGCCGACAGCTTCCATAGCGGCTGTGTTAAACAAATGGTGGCAGGAATTATCACTTCCTAGATCTTTAGAAGAGCGCTTACCGCAGAGCTCCGGGAGATTCCAACGGGCGGTATCCATCGTCGACTTTGACCTCAGCCAAGGCCGGCTATTGGTAAGTTATTCGAAAGTCTCGTGTTTGATCTTCGGAGAAATCCAATCCTTGTTTTAAAGGGAGGACATTCTTTTTCCAGAAGGAAAGGGAACGATAGAAGAACTGTCGTTCCTACCGTGGCATTTGATGAAGACCACACAAGGAAGGCTCTCAAGTTATGCAAGTCCCACAATGTGAGCATTTCGAGTGCTTTGTTTGCTATCTGCAATATTGCGTGGGCGCGAACCAGAAATGACAATCCTGATCTTCCTGTGTAAGCCGTCCAGATTCAACGATTCTATCCCCCTATTAATTTCGTTTCCCTGAAGCATGATGTATTCTGCACTCAATCTACGTCCTTTCCTTACCCCCGACGAGTTGAACGACTCATACTGGTTTATTGCCATCTCTTATTTTAATGTCATACTTCCTGGATTTCTCCCGGCAACCGATGTCGAAAAAACTTTTTGGCATCGTGCGCGCTTTGCGAAAGAACAAAGCACCAGAGCTGCAAAACATCGAATGTTAATTTCTCGAAGTAGAGAAATGGCGAAGGAAAGAGGGGTCCGTGCTAGGCGCTGGGCTAAAGAAGATGACGAAAATGCCAGTGGTACGCGGCTACCTTCGCCACCTGTTACGGCTACAGTAATGGAAAGGCCACCATCTACGGCATTGATTGGACTTTCGTTATTGGGAAATCTGGATGGAATCTACAAGCATACCTCGTTCCCCCAGATCAGGCTTCATACCCTCACAACCGGTAGTCGCCAGCGTTCAGGCGCCATGCTGTTATTTGGTTATACATTTGTTGGAAAATTGTGGGTAAGTCTGGGATATGACGAAAATGGGTTTGAAAAGGGCTTAGTGGAGCAATTTTGGAAAAATGTTCTCACTTCTATGGAAGAGTTGTTGCTTTAGGCAAACTATAATCTTACGGTATACAACCTCCATCCACTGCCACCACTTCGCCGACCCCTCTGTGCCCCAATTGCATATCAACCTCGGAAAAATCTGTGCTCCGTCCAGATTTAGCTGAAAGAGACACCTTGAGCCACGGCTTCGATGTTCACAACTTGATAGAATTAATGTTGTTTCCGCCCTTCTGATACACACGGATGAATCTACTGAATAATACAGACATTCAATATTTCTGTAAAGAGAGGGGTACATACATATAAGAATCCTGTATAAGGACTGGCAAGGAGTCAAATCTAAAGCTTCAGGTAGCGGCTATACCAATTGGAGAATGTCAGGACTAGTATGACGCGGTGTTCACTCGCCGCCATGCAAGCATTGCATTCGTATAGCACCAGCTTCAAAATCCTGATATCATCGAGAGCTGGGTCGAGGCTATGATTCCTTGTCTCCTTCCTACTATGGCTATAAACACCTCGCCTCCTTCACAGATCGGGCAATTCCCTCCGCGTTAACCTGTTCCAAGTACTCTCCTTCCACCACTCGTCCATCGAATCAATCCGTTCCCACAGAGTCTCCTCATCAAGCCCATATATCTCGTATTTCCCACCGTCTAACGGTCGGCCCTCTCGAGTTGCGACGTCAATAGCCGCTTTATTTTCCCCCCTATTGAAGAGAGCGGGATAATTATCAGCTGCTTCGGCGTGCAGGGAAAGAAAATTCTAACTTTAGCAGTTGAAGTAATTCCTGTCTATCCGGAAAGAAAAGTCTTGGCTCGAGTACGCCCAAGATACCAAGGGCTGCTCGGTACAAAAACGAATCACCTTCTAGGATAAGTACGTCCCATATTCGAGCGCAAGCTTCGAATGGTAGATGATCGAGGAAAAGCGGCACGATCCAATCCAAAAGGTACGATGCTGGAGATACCTGATGTTGCTTGAAGTTGAAGTAAACTGACATAGAGTAAGACGAGAAGAAGAGTACGAGATTTTCTTGCTCACTTTTCGGCATTCCATCTGCTAACAGAGTTTCAAAGATTCTGAGGCCGACCAAATATATCAATATTCTTCCACCCTCTTCGATCGCTCAATGTTATCAACGTTCTTACCTGTAATAAGCTTCAACCTATCTATTGTTAACGCACAAATCTCAACTTTTGAAAGCTCAAGAGATACCAAACTTACATCTTCCTTGGCTCCACTCCCACCAAAAAAGCTCCTGAGGCAATGTCGTTCAAGTAAGTTCCGCATGACAATAAAAGCTTGTTGTATGGGCATGTTGATCAAGAACATCGCCGCGACCTTGGCAGCACCAAACGTGTACCCCAAGCCTTCGTCTGCCCTGGCGACAACCCAAGCACAGAGCATGTCCTTAAGGTCCGGATATAAAGGCCCAGTTTCGCGATGAAATATGTGTAATGATGGAAGAGTAGATGCGATGTCGGCTTCGATTTTGGAAAGCGTCGCAGTGGAAAAAGCTCCAGAGTTCAGAGCACGTTTGGCGCGGGAGCTACATGAGCGGAAATTGTCTATAGATTTGAATATAAAGAGAGTGAACAAAATAAGTCATTTACACGATATCAATAGCCTCACCTTTACTTAAAGCAAGGGGATTACCGACTGCGCGTTCCCACATACTCGCCCGTAGTTTTGTAGGTATACCCTTCCACCAAAGTTTCCGGAGTTTAGTATTCTTATGCACCACCCTCCAATCCGGAACAATTTCTTTCTCCCAGAGATGTAATGACTCGTCGATTTTCTTCTCCCGAGCTAACCGGCGCTCCTGCAATGCCTTTCTTCGTTTTTCCGCTGGATAACGCATGAATATACCTATGAAGCAGGATCGAAATGGGAACTTTACCTGCAGCACGACTTTGTTTCATCATCGCTTCCCAATCTGCCATATGCTTGTCGTCTTCTTGTCGAGTTTTGGGCGGTAGAAATGAAGGTCTCGTTTTGCTCACAAACTTCTCCAGGGCACTAGGACCTACTGAGCGAGTAAGTCGGTGAGTGGGAGGTGATGGTTTTAGAGTTGAAGTTGGAGTATCGGATACTGAAGCTGTTGTCATGGCTGGTATTGTAGATGCTGGAAGCACGGAGGTGGATGTGGATGCTGCAAAGTTGGGATGTGTTGGTGTTACACTAGATAGTTCAGGGGTAGGCAAGGACTTTGTTGAATGGCCAGAATGATCAGATTCGGCAGTAGAAGTTGAGCGGGAGTGACTCTGTATTGACGCTGAAGGCAGGGGGGCACTAGTCTGCGTGTTATCTACGGATACTGTGACCTTGTGCGAGGATAAGTCGATGAATACAGAAGGATATGGCGTTCCTGTTTCTGTAGCATCTGGAGGATGTTCTTCATGTGGTTCAGAGTTGACCGGAAAGCCATCATGTGGGTTGGACAACGGTATCGAGACGAATCGTGACGAGCTTGCATTATCCTCATTAGAGCGCTCGTCGCTGTCGATTGTCAGGGTTGAGAAAGATTCCATTGTAGATTCGAAGAAGCCATTCCGGGGCTTCTCATCGTCCTCATTTTCGACTCCCCAGGACTGCGCATTCCTGGCCAAATCATTCCGAATGGAATCTGGAGAAAATTGAAATTCGAAGTCCTGGTCTTCCGTATCCGAGAACGCGTCGTCTATATCCAAAGAAGGTTCTAAGCGAATTTCCAGGGCGTCGTCCATAATGATGTGTAACGAAGAAGTATAGAAATATCTAACTCCGGCCCGGACTCACTTTCCAACTTTCGATGATTGCGGAAGTCCTTTTGGTTCTTGCCGGGCATCCCTCTTCTCTTTTCCCTGAAAACCACACTATTCATCCATCCTTTTCGCCTCTACTTCACCCTGGTGAACAACAATGCATTGAATCCCTTGGCCTAATTGCCTTCCGATATCGAACAATCAAAAGTTTGTGTGCCCAGCTCCAGTCTTCGTCTTCTCGATATATCTCTGCTGTATGCGCATCAATTAACCATATATTGAAGGATGACTACGAGGCGCTAGTCATAAGTACCGAGGAAAGGGTTCTTAGACGCGACGCAACTCTGGTAGCAAGCGGCTCTTTTGTGCCGCTTTCGTCAATTCGGGCAACGTTCGCGGAATGGGACGCCCCTCTGCTCGCATTGGTGTCTCTAGTAGAGGAGTTGAGGACCAGACAGGAAATTCCCCCAGGCCCTCTAATTGACTTGCTCTTGGAGCGTGCAAAGACCGGCGTTCATCGCATAGCCGAGATTTTCACCCAACTCTCGCATGCCGTTGAACGCGTCTGGCGAGTTCAACTAATTGCTTTTCTTATCCATGGATCAGTATCTAAGATGAACCCACTCGTTTCTGACACTTACACCTTCTTGGACGGTTCTTTGCCTTCATGCATAACATCACAATCTCGAGACTCCATAATTTACGTTGGACGCGCTATCTCTACAGTAAAAGCTGCAAAATGGCAGAAGCAGCTTCCAACGGACTTGGCAATAGAACATGCAAATGCTTTGGAGAGTGTCATGCCTGATGACCAGCCTAATTTCGATCGGGTAATTTCCCAGATCAGGACCAGCGTTAGCGAATGGCTTTGGATGAACGTGCTTACTTTACAAGCAGTAGAAGAAGCCGTTGACTCATTGTGTGTCATGGCCTGCATTAGTTCTCCAAACCAAACTGATATGATCACAGTGCCAACTACTTTCTCCTACGAAACGGAGAATTTGGGTTGTCTCTTATTCGAGAAATTGAGAGACTCAAGATTTCCCGTTTGACTGTCCGTTCAGGGTCGCCATCGATGATTCGAGAACAAGACTTGAATCTTGTCCTACTCCGGGCTTCGTTGGGCACAACGGCTCAACAAGATCCTGCCTTATCATGCCTCCGTTTCCTCCTACCTTCTGGACCTATTCGACCATTGTTACCTTCGCTCGGAGGCGGCGTTTTGGCCAACTCTCTCTCCCAATCAATCGGAAAGCAGCTTGATTCCTCCCTTTTTACCAGTACGCTCCTCGGAACGCCTCTTGTACTCACATACACGGTCACCTGGCCTCTCGACCTTTTTGTGCACCCCGCCGAGTTATCCTCATATGGTGCCCTATTCTCATACCTATCCGCGCTCCGAAAAACACATAATAGCATCCATACCTGCTGGTCATCATTGTCGAACACCCAACGTGCCCGAAGGCGATGGACAGGTCTAGGTGAGGGCGGAACAGCAGGAGATTTGGAAGCAAGGAAGGAGCTTCTCAGGTGTGGTTGGGGTGTTGTGCGGGATATGAGTTGGTTTCTGGACACACTCATGGGTTATGTGATGATCGACGTCGTGGACGTCGAATACCGCCGAATGAAGAAACAGTTGATGTCCCATAGTGGCGAAGAAGAACATACCAAGAGACTTGGTTCAATATCCACCCTGCCTTCTTCTACGAGCACATTGAACTCTACTCCTGTTAAACATTCAATGCCGACTTCACGTAGCGCTGCCTCTCATATAGGCGGACCTACATCTTCATTAGACTTTACCACTCTCCGCCAAATGCACGCGACGTATCTGGATCGACTTCTCACTGGATGCCTACTTACAAATCTGGAAGTAACTTCTACACTAGCAAGTATATTCGAAGTCTGTGAGCGGTTCGTGGCTCAGGTGGAAAGATGGGGTGGGGACATTCTCCCCGCTTTGTTGTTCGAGGGTTCATTAAAGGGTGGTGATGGGGAGGAGGTCGGTGCTCTAGTGAAAGAAAGGCGTGCCGTAGTTGTTGAAATCAATGAGGTTAATTCTCAGCTCTTTCCATCACATAACAATTCATGCTGACTAGTCTTCAGACGCTTCATGAACTCCTCATGACTTTCTATGAGCATTTATCGTCTTCAATCTTTCAACGGCCATTTGCCTCCTCTTCCGCAGATGCATCCAAGTCTATGGCGTTAGGAGGGCACACGACCTTCAATATGTCACGGATTCCGGTGACCAGCTCATCAAAATCGCGTATGACGGCTGACAAGGCGGACATTGTAGACGTCAGAAGGCACGTCGAAAGGTTAATGTTGAGGCTAGATTTCAATGGTGGTTTCTCAAAATTCAGCTGGGGGAGAAAAGACAAAGATGATGATATTCTTGGAGATTTATAGAGTATGGATGACTACTTAACTCATGTTGTATCATATCGTGCCATTATTATACGTGGTCTCAAATCTGTTCCGAACCGAATACTGCCTATAAGTACTTGCCTGTTGCCAACTCTCGCAGGGTCGCGAAAGCTTTGTTTTTAGCGCTGGTTCCGAGGTCTTCAAGTTTGTTTGGACAGTGACGGGACCCAGGTTTATCTGACTGTATGCAACGAGGAACTCTATGGTATGCAACGGTGAGAAATCCAGTTGAGTGATCCTTCGATAAGATTTTCAAGCATAAGCACTTTAGACGACACATTTCTTGTGTGCTCGGAGTCAAAGGGTTATGACTGTGCGGACAAATACGGCCCAGCGCCTTTCTCAACAACTTCGTTTGCTTTCTTCCCAACCATCATCTGAGATGACTTCTCGTTAGTATTTTTCTATCATTTTTCTTCCCTGTAACCAATGCTTTCATAGAATACAGTCCTCGTCTCATTGGCGCACCTAACACGCTTGGTACGTTTACCTACTCATCATTTTGACCATTGCCATCGATAACCTTTTTCAACTGCAGAACATCGTGTGTTTGTCGAGCAAAATGGCTCTGTCGTCTCGTCCTTCCACGATATCCCTCTCTTTGCTGATCAGAACAACGGCATCTTCAACATGATTGTCGAAGTCCCTCGTTGGACCAACGCCAAGATGGAAATCTCCAAGGAGGAGCCCTTCAATCCCATCAAGCAGGACGTGAAAAAGAACCGTCTGCGTTTCGTCCGCAACTGTTTCCCTCACCATGGTTACATCTGGAACTATGGTGCTTTCCCTCAGGTGCTTCGCGCTTCCTCAATATCTTCACCATCAATCACATCCACTAACCTCCTCTAGACATGGGAAGACCCTTCGCAGCAGCATGCCGAGACTAAAGCCAAAGGCGACAACGATCCCCTCGATGTCTGTGAAATCGGTGAGCAGGTCGGATATGTCGGTCAGGTCAAACAGGTCAAAGTCCTTGGAATCATGGCTCTATTGGATGAGGGCGAAACCGACTGGAAAGTCATCGTCGTCGATGTACAAGACCCTCTTGCGTCCAAGCTCAATGACATTGAAGATGTCGAGAGGCATCTTCCTGGTTTGATCAGGGCCACGAACGAGTGGTTTAGGTATGTCTTTCGACCTATGACTGTCTTTAACGAACTTTCATATCTTACTCAAACGTAGGATCTACAAAATTCCCGATGGTAAACCTGAAAATACCTTTGCCTTCTCTGGCGAAGCCAAGAACAAGAAATATGCCACCGAAATCATCCATGAATGCCACGAGGCCTGGCGTCGTCTCATCACCGGTGAATCTAACCCCCACGGCATCTCCATGTCAGATAGGTCTTCTTCTTCACATACAGATAAATTCATTGATTTCTCCAACAGTGACAACATCACCATTTCAAATTCTCCTGCGTTCGTTAGAAGGGATGATTCCAGCTACCTCAGTATTCCACCAGCCTCCAGTAAACCACCTGCTCCCATTGAACCCTCGGGCAAGTAATTTCACAATGTCAACAACCGTGTCTTACTATCCTGTCATCTGTAGTATCCAAGTGGTTCTACATCTCCTCCGCGCAAGTTTGATCACATGTACAACGAAATTCATTAGACACGAAACGGAAAATTTCTTCTCAAAGTACATAGTCAATCATATTACTTTCATTTCGAGATTGGTTGACAATTTCTACCCTTTGAAATGGATTCAATATTGTTTGATGCGAAGAAAGATGGTATAGGTACAGATGGTAGAGCAACAGAGTCGATTCATGGTCTAGTTTTTTTGAGTGCCGAGATCAGGCTGTGTGGGTGGATAGCGGCAGTAACGATCTGATATTGATGTGACCGTCCACGTCCCTACACGAGACATTACTCAGTAAAATCAGATACCACACAGGCAAGGCTGGGACATACCCTCTAAGGCGGAGAATATCGAGTACTCGTTCGAGTATATTCGAGAAACCGTGTGCGTCTCCAACACTTTGCCTGGCTTGCCCCTACCGGTAGTCAGCTCCAATCGCTGATATGTGAACGTGAACGGAGGTTCCCCGACGAGTGTAAAGACAATTTCAGCTTGATCACCTGTAGGGAGTATCAAGCGCTATTCGTCAATAGTAAAGGAATTATTTTACCCTCGTGAATATCTTGATAGATTCTCTTTCCGTGACCGACTTGTGCAGAAGGTAAAGGATGAACGGAGAACCTCAGATCTGTGATTGATGCTTTGCACATCTTTTGTTGGTGAGCGACGGAAGTCACAGTGAACTCTCCAGCCTGTTGCTGAAGTAGTGAAAAGGGCGACACTTTAGCTTCTTGTGTATACGCCTTGCCATTGATTCGGTATCTAATGATTGGGGATCAGTGACGTTCAATTATTTGATGCATCACAACCGAATTCACCCAATTGACCACGGTGGAGTCCCTTCGAGTTGAAATTGCGCCGCTTCGCCAACACAAAAGTCTTCTCGACGGTCTACAGGTACTATCGCGGCAGCTTCTGCTACGTCTACCCAGACTGAAGTGGCCAACGGATCCAAGGCAGCATGTGCACAATGGGAGGCATCTGCGACAGATTGAATGACGACAAGATGAGGTCCTACTGAGGTAAATTGGTAGGTTTGTAGACTGAGTTTCCAAGAATGATCGTGCACTTCAATCATCTGTTGATCAACGTGGCTAGTAGCCAAGTTTTTAATCGAAAGTTCGAGTTGGAAGGGAGGCGTGCCTTCGAGTACTACGAGACCATCCGAAGACAGCCTGTCAAGTGGAGTGAATAAATCATATAAGCAGTAGGACAACCTGTTGCGGTTTTTGAAACGAGCAGTAGGCCGTAGAGAAACCTGCTGTTCGAACAAGAGTCGCTCGTAACGAGGTATTGGTGTGTTTTTATGATTCTCGAGTGGGTAGGCTCCATCACCAATCTGTTTCACTTCATAGTACACCCGACCAGGATCAGATGTGTGCAGCTGGAACCGGGTACGAGGTTGAATACTGTTGAATATAGGTTGATCGATTAACCTTGTGCCTCCTTGGTCATTGCCCTGTGCGATGTTGTACATGATTTGGAATGGAGGCCGACCTAGGAAACGATTTATAGATTGTTATTCTGACAGGAAGGAGTGTACACACCAGTGAGATCAAGGTCAACGTGGTCATCCATACCTTCGCAAAGAGGGGGGAGGATATAAGAGCCGTTGAGAGGTTCATAAGTTGCAGGTGTATGTTCAGATAACTTCGCGGTGGGTCTCGGAACCCAATCTACACGATAATCCGAGGCATCACCAATGACAGATCCAGGGCACTGCGCATCAGATATCTGGGTTGACGACGTTCATTATCCAGTATAGCATAAGACATGAAAGCAACGCACCTCCAGGATCTCATATAATCCTTTCTCAGAAACATACACAACGTCGTTCGGAGTTTTCAACGTCAACGAAGTCACTCCATCGTCGCCCACGCGGTGATATTTCATGCGCCATGGCTAGAAAAGCATGGTGAGCAAGACGAGAGAGGGCGCGAGAATGCCTTTACTTACACTCTCGCCGGTCAGTCGCAGGGGAAGGCCAGCTCGCTCTCGCTCAAGTACGGTGACTTGACGTTTACCATTGACACCGTAGAACTTGACAGTAGGCTGAGATATATACTAGTGAGCGGGTTATTGTATATACGATGTTGGCTTAGCTTACTTTCAACCTCCTGACATTGACAGAAACCCCGGGGACTGAGATGGGAAGCTTGCATCTGGACTTGTCCTCGACACTGACTATATGAATGAACAGATGTGCATCAGCAAAACCTGCACCGTCTAGATAGGGTAGCATTTACTCAAGTCAATTTCAAAAGCGCCCCCTTCTTGATCCACTGCCTCAGGTATGGGTATCTGTATCGTCTTTCGATTCAAGGTGATATTCGAGATCGTGAGTATCTCTGAGCTTTGAGGTCCGACGAGCTGGAGTTCCAAGCTCCAAGGAGGAGAGCCCTGCGCTCCGAAGCATTTTCAATCAGAAGGGCATGAAAGACGGTTTCAAATACTCACTCGTAGTTCAACTTCCACGTCTACCAATCTGCCCTCACAACTATTTATGGCCTTCTTTCGCCCAGGGCCCTTTGGAATACCTATAAAGTCGGCAGACGCAGGGGGATGAATGATCTGGTTGATACTGGGTCCGTCGAATTCGACCCTCTGATAGTTTGCATCGCTGATCTTGGTGAAGGTGAAAATATAGTGACCACTTTGCTCCGGTTGCAACGTGAACTGCCCTCTGGAGGACGCAAAAGTTTTCGACATCTCTTTCGGCACTTCGGAATCTTTCTGCACTGTGTAGTATACATGGAAGGGCGGAGTGCCATGAAGGACAAGCGTAGCAGAAACCCCAGTATCACCAGAACATTCATGAATCTTCGTCCATTGAATTTCAGCGGTCGGAATAGGTTTCTCGACGACGTTGCACGATTCTGGAGCCAGGACATCACCCGCACACCACTGTTCATTCTCAGCTGTGATTATAAGCAAACAAACAGACAATGCTTACTTTGCCCTTGACACCAGCTATCATATACTCACCTGGGGCAGTTACACCTATGGTGAGGTCCCTTCGACTTCCCTGGGTTGAAAGGGTCTTACACCAAGGTTTGAAACGTTTGCTACTTTTATCACCAGAGGGAGGTTGGTATTTGATTGATACCTCCCAAGGCGCATCGACGGGATCCGCATCAATCGTAGAGACTGTTAAAGCTGCCTCTGAGCCGATAGCTAAAGAAACAGGATGTTCCGGGCTACAGTGCTTGAATGAAATCGCTGGACGTCGCAGCACAGTAAAAGATCTCATGGCACGATGGTTTGCAAGATTGTCAGGCGTGTTTCCATCTATAAGCATTGTATTTCCCGTGGCATCCATGACTTCCTCCAAAGCATAGATATGACTTCCAGGTATATCAAGCGAGATAGCAAGAGGGACTTGGAGCTTTTCAGGCGCAGGAGTCCATTTCGTTGAGTCAGCGCTGATACTGACAATCTGGGAAGAAGGATCAGAGGACGGAGATGATTTCGAGTGACGTCCGCCTTCTATTCCCTCCACCAAGAAAGCCTCTCGTTTTCCATTAACAGTTTTGGACCACCTGAGCCTGAGGGGGGGAACCCCGTTGATGTCCATCATGAGCTGTACGTCGTTTTCTTGTCCAGCGCAACGAATATTGTTTTCTGCTTGCTTATCAGGCGTAAATCCTGCCTGAGGACATGGCACTACGGTCAAATCCGAGGGAATGACCAACCGAGCCTCAGTGCTCGAGGTGTCGAATACACGTTCTAGCCGGAGAATGCCTGGTTTAGAGAGGCGTATGTGTACCAGCGTTTGTGTTCGTTGGAGGGATGGGGAATGTTTTGGGATTGGATCATCGTCGTATTCGTCATATTCGTCCGTTTCATCTTGTGATACGGGACGCGTCAGTTGAAGTGCTTCTACACGCGCCTGCTCGATTGCACGCAGCTCCTTTCCTGATAAGTCGAGGAACTCTGGTTGGCCCGGACCAAACCCAAGAGGTGTAATAGAATATTTGAGCGCGACAGGATTCGTGTTATTGAGAAGCACTGGGACAAGGACTGCGTTCCCAGATGACGGAAGACAATATATTTCCCCATAAGGGTTCAATTGTGCGGTACTTATTGGAGACATCCGCACAGTATGTTGACCGAGAAGATGTGCATCATTCTGTGCCACTTGTGGAGAGAAAAGCCCGAATGTGAACGAAGCCAGAACGTCCACGAAGCTGGACGCTTCGGGGGTATACGCAATATCTTGTTGACCTTCAGATTTAGGTTTTGGTTTGTGAGTAAAAGTTGAAGGTTCTGTATCACTCACTCGATAAACTCGTCGTCACAAGATTTCTATCACCCCACACATTGACTCTTATCCCACCAAAGACCAGCCCATCAAACAGCCACAGACATAGAATTTGAAGGGCGACGACAGCTTTACTGTAGTTAAGTCGTGGTATTCGTAGGAAAGCAAGGATGATGCAGTACAAAGTATCGAATAAAAGCCACTTTCGACAGAGATATTTGCTGTTATCCAGTGAGACAAAAGATGATATTACATCCACAGTTTTGCAGGCCTAGGAAGTGGGTTAGCGAAGGCTATATTGTGAATTGTCGTGAAAAACCTGTAAAAGAACACCAAAGCCAAGATAATACCATCTTTGAGAGGGAAAGTCCAAGTAATCTTCTGAGATCAAGGCCTTCGGGTGTGCCTTGGCGCTACCAGATTCCGCTGACATGCGCAACGCGTATATTCAAGTTTCTGCGAGTACTGCAAGTTCTCTAACGCATGAAGAGGTTGGCAATTTGAATTGTAAAATGTGGCCGTGCCGCCAGTGCTGGTAACGTGATGAACTTAGACGCTCAACTTGCACCTTCATGAGTTCATCATGTGCATGATCCATCAGATTAAGCTAGGCTGAGCTCAAGTTCTTTTGACACCGATTCATACCGATAATCAGCTGCGAGAAGGGAATCCTGAATTCAATCTGCTGCGGAATTGCAAGACTGCGCTGGACTCATTACATCGATCGAATTTTTATAGGCTTACTCGAGAGTGGGTTCTTCGAAGTTTACCTCACTTTTCCAGGTAAGTCAAGATAACTTTAAGGTTCGCGCGTTCTTCCTGTCCTCATGTCCCAACACGTTGGGACAATCGTTAAGATCGTTTCTTCGCACTGCGCTCTTCTTGCCACTTGCTACTTATACCCCTCAAACCACTACCTAAATGGTGATTGTCGACGTTGACCGTTTCTCCCAGTGCTCCGTTAAGATGAACCGTGACCCACACACCTTGCCTCCTCTTCCTAAAATTGAACATGACCTCGATTTAACATTAGCCGTCTTTACTCATAAATCTGTTGGTATCAGCAGTACTGCTGGGCCTACACATTACGACGGTGACCGCCTAGCAGAAGTGGGGGAGAAGGTTTGATAATGTTTTGCTTGTTCCAATGTAAAATTCGAACAAATTTGTAGGCATTGGATCTGGCTGTCACCAATTTTCTGTATTGCAAACAACCAGTCATGAATGGCGAAGAGATGCGAGTATGCAATCCAGGCTTCCATTGAATATCTTGATCGATTGATTGTTCTTACTCCTATAGAAGCAACGAGGAAAAATTCTGCAAGATGAGGGGATCCTCCAGTGGCTCGATTACTACAAGCTTAAGCCCAAATTACGCACCGCAGATCTTACGATTTTGGAAAACCCACGAGTAATATTGACTGCTTCTCGCACATTCACAGAGCTCATCATCGTGTTAACGTAGGAGATGAAAAAGTATTTTTTCACTTATGTTGGGGCAGTTTCCATCTCCGGCGACATGTCAGCCGTCAATAATTGGATCGCTCCGTTGATAGATCCCAATGCTGCACTACTCCCAGACTTTATTTCAGCTTCGAATTCGTCCTCTTCTCAGACTTCTCAGCAAACCTCTCCGCAGTCTCAGCACTCATCATCGAGACCACCGCAATACACTGCCCCTCCACCACCACTTGGAAATCCTCCCCCAATTCCCCCAGACTATCCTCCTGCAGGCTCTAGTTCAATGGGTGCTGCTGCTTTATTGACTCTTGCCACCATAAACCAAACAGCAGTCCAGAAAGGGGTTAACATTCAATATCAAGGTGATTCAAGTGGGCCTGCTCATGATCCTACCTGGACTGTCCATTGCCTCAGTAAGTTTGGTGAATTAAGTAAATATATGGATGGGCATTGACTTCTCATCACAGTAAATGGCCAAGAACATGGTACAGGTAGAGGAAAGAACCAGAAGGTTGCCAAACTTGAGGCAGGAAAAGCTGCGTATGTTATTCAATTCTCATGTCTTACAACCATTGATGAAACTCCCTATGGTTACAGATACCTAAGCATGGGTTGGATGCCAAATGCCTGAGGGAAATGAACTGTGATTTGTTTTGTAGAATATCTTGATAATGAAAATCATGTAAAAACTGGAATCGAACAATGAGGAATCCACGCGTTACAATTTACCCTAGCTTAAATACCAAAACACAAGATAAGCACCCAGTAAATATAAAAGTACTCGAACCTGCGGATCCATATTTGAAAACAACGAAGAGGAAGACTCAGCTATATCTCCTCCTCCACCTCCACTTCCTAGTGTCTGCCCTTTACCAGAAAATGCACCTGATCCAGCAGCCCCAGAAGAGTGTTTGACTATCGCAGCTCTCAGTCCCCTGAAGGTATCACAATAATGAGCAGAGGCCATAAAATGAAGGACGACAACGTACGCTTTATCGGCGCCTCTAACCTGATCAACCTTTGTATTTCCACGAAGGAAGATGAAAGTGGGCCTGACGAATCATGATACATATTAGGTACGATTATAGAAGGGCAACCGGTCAGCAGTCTCACATTGCGGATACACGGTACAAGGAGGCAACATCTCGCGCAGCATCCACATCGCATTTCATGAAATTGACATTGGTATATTGCTTAGAGAAGGCCTCGAAGGCTGGTGCGATTGCGTCTGAGGAAGTCGACTTGGTCAATAGGAATCGGATGAAGGAAGTCTGTTGCTAACGGCAGGGTCCACACCTAGTCATGTTTATGAATTGTGCGCGAGCCAAATACTCTCAAACTTACCAGGTTGCATGAAAGTCAATTACCTACATGGCACTATAAGTTTGGACGGAAGGAAGAGCGGAAGAGTCTTGTGCAACGATGCTCACGGAGAGTTTGTCTTTTTCTTTCTCGAGAATGCCATTGAGCTGGCTAACAGAGGCGATGTGGGTGATGGACATCGTAGTTTGTAGTCAAGTTGCAGTGAGTAGAGTATTACTGATCTTCCAGTGTTGGAGCACGTGGTCGGGGCTGTTAGCACGAGAGCATTACAATTACTCCGACCTCACCTATATATTTTAACACTACATATCCTGTAGTGCTGGCTGAGTGCTGGTGAATATTCAAATTACAAGTTGTCTATTGTATGCGTATCTTACCTATATTAGTATATACTGTATAAATATTCAAAGGTTATGTAAAGTATTAATCGTGGTGTACAAGTCACTATAAGAAATCAATCGACAGGTCGAAATTTGAACAAATCAAGCTCAGAGATAGATAAATAGATGAATATGTACGTCCAGAGAGAAAGACATTGAGCGCATAGTATCCGGGTGCACTAAGTCACTTTAGAGCAGACACCTTGGGATTGCGAGGAGCAGGGGAAAGACTGGTGAATACTTCGACCTTCTGTAGCATAGGCTTCACATTTTCAATGTTCTCCAATAGCTCGGATAGCTTGGAAGGAGGTAGTATATGTCTGTCGTACGGAATAGCTGGAGATTCAAGTCTGTTCGAACTCAACACAAACACCGGATCACCATTACGAGCCTTTATTCCCTTCTTCTCGTCTATATTTTGGTACCCTTGGTTCAAATCTGTCACACATATCTCGCCAGCAGAGGACGCTCGACGATGTCGCTGTGACACTGGTTGTTGTGCACGGTTGTAGGTTCCGTTCATCCGATTAGAACCCAGAGGACTGGATGCTTTGGCGCCAGATGATTCTGAGCGTTCGAGCGTTCTCGGATGTCCGTGCGACTGAAACCGCCGATGCAGGTTCCATAGATGTGCCTTTGACGGGTCCGTGCGGGTAAGCGGGGGAGGAGAAGATGGAGCCGCTTCACAGAGCAAAGGCGACGATGAACGGCAAGAGGTAGCATTGGGAAGCTCCATTTTTTCTGCGACTAGCTTCGTTACAACATTCTTCTTCATGACGTGCATCAAGCGTATTTTTTTGCCTTGGAGGGGATGAAGCAGCAAAGGAGAGCAAGAGAATGTCAACGGGGTGAATGTTTTCTCACCCTCACGTCTACCGGAACCTCTCCTGTCATCGACAAAGTAATCGAGTTTCCATCGGAGTTTGGGAGCTTCAGTGCTGGAATCTCCACTAACTTCCTTGGCAGGGATAATTGAAGTCTCGCTACCACGCACGATATACACACCATTTGACTTCAAACACATCGTGGCTTGGCGGGATACGTGGTCGCGAGACGATCCATTAATAGAAATACGTCTCAAAATTGGTTGGCCATCAAAAGGTGCATAATGAAAGTTGAAAGTCTGCCTGGAGATAGGTACAAACTGAGCAGCTCCTCCTTCGATCACTTTCTTGCTTGAATCCAGTGAGCGTGTGTTAGTTGAGTACCCTGCGAAACGGAAGGTAGGAGTGATAGAGCGAAAACCCTCCTGATCAATGAGGATCTCAACGACGGTGTCCCTCAACCAGCCCAAGTTTCGAGGGAGCTCGGCGTGTGGAGACATCCGAACAGGAGCAGATACTACCAGCGAGGGAAGGGGGACTTGGCGTGAATAATAGGATGAAGAAGCCGAAGAGTCTTTTATATCGTGGCAAGAGCGTGAAACAGTAAGGTTCGGAAGCGAAATGACGCTGTCACATTGAGAAAGTGAGACGGCGGGCAAATTTGACATCGAATGGAGGTCCCCTGCATAGCCGGAGTAGTTCATATATTGAGTTTCATGAGAGCGGTCGGATAGGGTGGAGATTGAACAAGACATTGTAGAATATACAGATGGGGATGGAGATGGCGGCGAAACAATGGGGGTCGTAGAAAGCAGTGTAACAGTGGTAATCAGGCTACCAGAAGTGGATTCTCTGCGATAGCCTTGCAACGAGTACGAAGTAAGAGACTTCGTCGGGTCATCATGCATCACAGTATGTCCAGCATTGTCCGATACTAATCTTGTTGGGTATGGGGAAGATAGGGTTTGAATTTGAGTGTTGTAAAGCTGTGACCTTCGGAATTGGCCAAATGTCCCGTATGTTGAGCATGTCCGAGCAGTTTGGATCGTATCAGAGCTACGACTGGAAGTAAGGCCATAAGAATCTAGACTAGAAACAGTAGAGGCACGGCGAGAGGCGATATCATCGTTGGACTCTGAATTGAAAAGAAACATCGGAACTTCTTCAGATGTCATAGTAGCTGTCAGAACTGCCGGAGCCAATATAGGCGAGGGTGGTCCCAAAGGATCTAGAATCGAGCAAGGACGTCGTTCGGGAGTGGTAGTACAATCAGCCTGAGGAAGAATTTGCGGCGGTACCACAGAGTCGCTGAATGACATTTGCGACAAGTTCTAGCTTCAAGAAGAGATAGGTATCCGCGTCGATAAGTCTATAATTAAGATAAACGCATCGGTACTTTAAGATGTGTTGAACCTTGTTGAACGTTGAGCTAAGGGAGCTTCAAGCAGATGATATACATACAGGCATGTGACATGACTACAGACATTCCGCTCATCCCGAACCAGACGGCGAGAATGTTTCATTGGCTTGCAAGAACAAACGACTACTAGTAATCAGAAGAAAAGCGAGCCAGCGGCTAAACTCGAGTGTCATTAATTCATTGATGATCGATGATAGGGTGAAGGCTATAGCTATAATGTCAGATATGGTGGGAGGGCTACAACGCTGACGAGGAAGGACGGGACCCAAGAACAAGAAATCTACAATAGAAAGGTGTGGCATACGTATAAGGTTGAAATCATTACACTCTATTGCGGAGGGGATACACGTATATATGCAAGAACTTGAACAAGACAGCGCACATGCGAAGTGAGAGTTATGAAAACATTTTGAAGGATAACAACGGCGGACGAAAAGCGATTGAAGTCGAGAGATGATGAGGAAAGTGTTCAAGTCCAAACAACGTGCTAAAACCCCGTGGATCATGTAGGGACACTGAATAAAACACAGGAGAAGCTTGTAGTCGGAGGTTGAAGAGGTTAAATTCCAGTATGAGGCGAGAGTGAAAATGATACTTGATAATGAGAAAATCCAAATGTATGATTGCTTACAAGAGAGAGGGAAGGGGGAAAGAATGTTGAAGAAATGGAGGATCGAGGACGACGGAAGTTGATCCACTGAATCACATGGTAGCTGTCGCTTTCTCGACTTCCACTCTGATTCCCCCGACTCCGCGCTCAGTGAGACTGGGGGCCCTCGCAGGCCGGAAGCCCATTTCTAAAGTGCGGTAGGTAGGGGCGGGCGTTTTGATAGACGGACTATCTCTGTCGCTGAGATCGTCGCGACTAATGAGCTCACTACTATGCTCCGCCATAGGGATGGGCTCCCCATCGTCTCCGCCAATAGCAGTGCTAAAGTCCATACCGTATCCAATTCGGCTTTCGGATTCGGCAAGATCCTGGTCGAGAGACAGATCCATGGGGTCTGCAACGATGCTACCAAGAGTGCTAAGCACGATATTCGAGTCGATAGCACGGGCATGACGAGAACCATAAGCGCCATACCCCGAGGACTTATGCCTCATATGGGGAGGAGTGAACGGAGAATTTTGAGTGACAGATTTGGTGGTAAATGCCGCCATTCCCGTACCGTCGGAGTGCGAAACAGTCTCAGAACCACGCTCTCTCAAGTCGAGGATCTGCGCGGAAGTTTAAGTTGTCTGCTATATGGGTTTAGATACTGTACTTACGAGACGGCAAGCAAGAACCGGTGCCATCATAACGCTCAGCGGGATATTAATCGCAGAAATCACTTGACGAGGTCTGAGGCAAAAGAACCGTATCTTGTTGGCGGCGGCGTCAGGACTAAAAGGAAAAACTCACTGAAGGTAAAAAATACCATTAATCAAATTGGCGATGGAGATCAATATGTAGTAGAAAACACCTGGAACGATCACAGATGAAGTGCATGAGATTTTAGAGTAGAAATATCTAGAAATACAGAGCTCACCTTCGCGCAGGAATGTCTGGATTAGACGACTGTTTGGTCCACCGTTACGTCTGCGGATAGCGATTGCTTTGATGACGGTCATAAAGGTCACGACGGTGTCGAAGAGGAGTGGCGCGATCTACGCCCAGAAATTAGTATTAGGCAGCGAAGAATACTTTCATTTCGCGCACAAAAAACCCTGATCAAAGAAATAAGTTTTGACTCAAGGTCAACTATGAGAAAACACATACCTAGTAAATGCGCCGAGTGAGGCTTTGACATAGGGAAGCAAGGGCCGCTGTCCTGTTCAGATGAAGGTTAGGGCCAACGCCTCAAGGCCCCGAAGATGACTCACGAAAGGAGGCTTAACAAACGGAAGGACTACAAGTGGATGCTATTCAGCGAGACGAATCCCATAGATTTTGTTCATTGTACTGACGCAACATTTGAGTAGTGTCCACGTAAAGCTGATAGGCAACGACGCCTCCAATGGCAGCGAGAAGGAACCAGAGAATGTAGATGTTTCTGTTGAAGAATGCATAGGTACGAATAAGAAGGACAGCTGCATATATGCGCTGTTATTCAGACTCATGTCAATGGGAGAGGGGCAAGCGTACATTCAGAGCCGACTTGATTCCACATGGCGAGTGCAACTGGAATCTGCGGAAGTATTGAGCCTGGGCCAAATTTATCATCAACGCAAGATTGTACCCTGTAAATCTTCTCGCAGGTCTCTCTCGAATGGTCCTTCACAAAGGCGTAAAGAAGGTAAGGTACGACAGCGATGACCCAGTAGCTGCGCGAATGAAATTAGACTGATTGAAAAGATAGACAATGAATGAGCGTAGTACCGGCAGAAAAGATAGGCGACTTTGACCGGAGTCCAGTGCGTTTTCCACACCTGCAGGAGAATGACGAATTAGTCAAAACGGCATTTGAAGCCAGGACTCACGAAGCGCCATTCTCTAGGGAAAGAAACCAGCCAGTCCCATATGACTACCGCATCTGGATACGTGATGAGGCCAGAGAAAGGGAGAATAGATACAAGTCGCCTTACACATCGCTGAGATACGTCAGATAGTGAGCAACGAGAAGGACTGAGGTGATGAGGCTGGCCTTACCGCAGAAATAAACCTGGGTGACATAGATAAAGTAGCTGGCCTCAGCGAGG
The DNA here is from genome assembly GCF_021015755.1 of Lentinula edodes. Lineage (NCBI taxonomy): Eukaryota > Fungi > Basidiomycota > Agaricomycetes > Agaricales > Omphalotaceae > Lentinula > Lentinula edodes. Next base: position 388,599 of record NW_025764307.1, read on the forward strand.
GTGTCTGCCATACTAAAAAGTGGGGAAAGATTGTGGTTGGGGAAAAGAAGAGGGATTGGGAAGAGACAAACGAGAGGATACTTAGGACATTCACCAAATTCCAAAAGAAGCAATCGTTTGACCGGAAGAAGCAAGTCTTAGGTCACACCATGCTCGATCCTCTGAGAGAAGTGCGGCGCTTAGTCGTTAGAGACGGGATTTTATATTACCAAAAGTCACAGAAGCTTCCAGCTAGCCAATCAGAGCACAAAAATCTTCGGATTTTACGTCTCTTTTACCATCTTCGTTGTCGGTTCCGCCCCGTTAAGTTTGTGTCTCTGCATCCGCGTCGTTGAACGGGTTGCAATTTAAAGAGCCCTAGCCACGTGGTCGAAGATCGAGCTAAAAAAATTAAATCGGCGGTCGGCATCCGGCATAATGGCATCTCTTCCAGGAACTCAGACACTTCGTTTCCGTGGACCAAACGACAAGCCAAAGCCATCCGTAGCGAAGAAGAAACACGACGGTATTCTCCAGGATCAAATCCGCAGGTCAGGCAATCTCTATTCTCCCTCAATTTCTCCATTCAACGTTGTTGTTAAAGAACTGCCAAATTGCCATGGAGTCCCAGCTTTGCTTTTGCATTGCGCATGATCCTCCTTGTACGTGTTTCTGGAGCAATGTACTCCAACATCGATGACTGCGATGAAGGTGCGCCCAGTAGATATTTGATTGTAATTCTTTCTTATGCTTTGTGCACAGTATACAACTTCTGGGAACCTCTACACTTTCTTGACCGGGGATACGGCTTTCAAACATGGGAGACTTCTCCTCAGTATGCCATTCGCAGTTGGGCATATATTTTGCTGCATATTCTCCCTACAAGTATCGCTCGATTTTTAGCTCGAGACCAAAAGGTTCTTACTAACGCTGCTCTATTCAATATGAAACTCATCTTGCGATACAGCGCGTTGCATTCTTCGCAGTCCGCATCTTTCTGGCAGTCCTAAGCTCTATCACAGAAGTTACACTGTATCGGAAAGTGTATGAACGGGTTAATCATCGAGTCGGTCGTTACTTGTTCTTCATCTTGCTTTTCAATGCCGGCATGTGGAATGCTTCCGCCGCTTTCCTTCCCTCCTCTTTCGCCATGTACACCGGTACACTTGCCTTCGCTTGTTCTATCATTCCTTCCAGCTCCCGAGAATCGCAGCGTACATTATATGCGACGCTACTCTACGCCACGGGAGCCATTGTAGGATGGCCGTTTGCCCTTGCTCTTGCCATTCCTTTCGTTATCGAAGAGCTTTTTGTGTATAGCGGGGACAAGGTCCCGGCAGCCTCTCGTTTAACATGGATGGTGAAACGCTGGACGCGGCTTTTCGGCTGTGGTGCGATAGCTGCTGTCCTTCTCGTGAGACTCTCAGTGCTCAATCTTAATGACATTACTGATCAAGTTTTTTGACAGATACCTGTGGTTAGCATTGATAGTTTGGCCTACGGAAAATTTGCAGTTGTACCGTTCAACATCGTGAGATACAACATACTGTCTTCCGATCGGGGTCCGGACCTTTACGGAACCTCTCCATGGAATTTCTATCTCCTAAACCTTCTGCTTAACTTTAATGTGATTCTTCCCTTTGCATTGCTTGCACTTCCAGCACTGGCCGTCACGGCTGTGGTAGACAAGAACCGTTTGGGCCAGTTCAAGGGTTCCTCGGAAGAAAGCTCACCTTTCACCGTTTTAGCTCTGCGCTTGTCTCCTTTTTATCTGTGGCTCGGGATTCTGACGGCACAACCCCACAAGGAAGAGAGATTTATGTTCCCTGCATACACCATGCTCTGCTTTAACGCGGCCGTAACTGTATACCTGATTCGAGGTTGGATGGAAACGGCATTCGTCAGCGTCACTAAATCACCCTACCGGGTGAGTTGTCTCCTAATGGAGTATAATTTTAAGTAATAAAGCCCTTTTAGGCTTCGCGGACTTCGATTTTCAGCACGTTCACTCTTTCCGTGCTTACTACGACTACCGTCTTATCCGCGTCACGAATCGCAGCAAATTGGAAGTATTACCATGCTCCACTATCCGTCGTGAATCATTTTGAGGCTCAAGAGTTACCATATCTTCTTAATGTTACTGGGATGCTCCCCGTGCCGATTCCGTCGACTAGACGTCGAAACAAAAAAGACGAAGAGCCTAGGATCGACCTTACACCTATCAAAGAGTTCAATTTAACTTTATGCTACGGCAAGGAATGGTATCGTTTCCCTGGTCATTATCTCGTGCCAGATGGCATCAGGGTGGAATTTATCAAGAGTGAATTCGAGGGTCTTCTTCCAGGACATTTTCCAGAACATAGTACAAATAATAACATAGTGACCACGACGTGGTGGCCGCGTTCAGAGACAAGGATTGTGCCTCAAGATCAGAACGACCTGAACAACGAGGAGCCTTCCCACTATGTAGGATATATTGACTTTCCCACTGCTTTCTTTTCTGACACTTCAAAGATTCCTGCTTCTTCTTGCTCGTACCTTATCGATGTTGATTTCCCCTCGCATCCATCTAACTCCCTACAAGAGCCCCGTTATGCTGTTCAAAATGATGTCTGGGAACGTGTTGAATGTCAACCATTCCTCGATGCTCGTAATTCGCCTCTTCTTAGCCGGGTCTTGTGGCTCCCAGGTCAAAAGTGGCGGTCGATGAATGTGTGGGGTGACTATTGCCTTTTGAAGAACAGGCAAGTCGTGGCAGACAAGGTGGCGAAGGTTAAACAGCTCGAGCAGAGTAAAGGAGTCTGATGTTGTAGATACGAGTCAAATGCCACCTCCATAGACAAGGAAAACGAGCGTAAACGGTATGGGTATTTACATGTCATTAAAATATTGGCTGGATAGCAAATATGTACTGTATCTGCAGTGGCTGGGCGGCTAAACTAGAGCGCTTAATTTTTGTTCTGTCTTCTTCCCTCAACTTCAGAAGTACTATCCATCCACCTGCAACTTTCACCATCATGCTATTCAATGAGATGCCTACAGACCTAATTCTTCTCATATGTGAGCTGACAATGTCAAGCTATTTCAATATAGATTAATGTACAGTTACGACTACCTGCTGCAAAGTTTCCTATCTTGATTTGCCGGACCTTGCTTCGTTAGCCCAAGTTGCACCATTCCTCGCAGCGCTGGCCTCTGATCCTGTCCTGCACAAGAATCGTCTTCGTGTCGTTGTTCCTTCTCGAATCCGGCATTCGTTGTTTGGTCAAGGACCGCAGGGAATAGCTTTCAGACCTACTGTTGCCGAGTTAGTTCATCGTGGTGTGATGAGGGGTCTATCGATTGAACGGCATTGGAGAGAAGGAAACTACTTTCATTCGCATCGGGTACGTTACCACTCTTGAGCACAAGTTGCAGACTTTAACCAGTCTTCCCGCAGTCCATAGCTCAGTACGAGACAAGTTTGAAGTTAGCTCGTAACCAGACGAGTCGCATCATATCTATGCAGCTACGACAGCGCAAGCTGGATTCAAGTGATTTTCTCAAGACACTACATCAAGCTCATGTTCTTCCCGACGAAGAATCATCCTGTCTACGTGTATCCCGCAGCCTGCTGCCTGTGATGCGCAAGCTGAAGTGGTCGATCCAGAAGGATAATTTGTCCAAGAAGATCAGAGACGGAACTGTTTACAGTATCCCTGGTCGACTGAGCAACAGTAGCCTTGACTCTCTTGAGGCCTTCTGTGGTTGGCTGGAAAGCAGGGGAAGAGGAATCGTGCATGACAACGAGAGGGTACGGCTGGCGATATGTCCCGACGTTCAGAAGAAGGTTATGTTCTATGAAGGACTCCTGGTTGCTTCGCCGCTTTAAGATAAGATGAAATATGTACTACATCCTTGTACTGACCTTGTATTTCTATATACGTCCTTGATTAAATGGCATACATACCCATTTGTAATGACCCCTCATTTCCTTTCCCATACTACATTGACGTCCTGATGGCACATATACTGGTGGAGGTGTGCGTCGACTCCGTCGAATCCGCAATGAAGTGAAGATATCTGGGTTTTGTTTCTACTAGGAGTAATGTCTTAACTCTCCAGTGCTGTTCGCGGAGGAGCCAATCGGCTCGAACTCTGTGGAAATCTAGGACTAGGAGGCGGTACAACTCCAAGCTTAGGATTGTTGAAAGAAGTCCGGAAGGCAATAGAGTCTTTCAAAGTACCGCTCATGGTCCGCACTTGATTTACTAGTATCGATAATGTCCCGAAGCCTTCAGGTGTAGGTTATGATTAGGCCCAGAACAGGTGATTTCTTGTATTCAGAATCGGAAATGCAGGTTATGCTCGAAGATATCCGGATTTTCAAGGAGAATGGTGTAGTAGGATTCGTTTTCGGAGTCTTGACAGGAGAAGGACGAGTCGACGTTGCAAGGACTCAAAGGTGAAGCTTCCCTAATTCCTCATGGATCTTCGCAGTTCTGGTCATTCAATATTACTGCAGCCTCATAAACGCCAGCCTTCCCGGACAAGGTATATTATATTTAGATCACGGTCAGTTACGAGCTCAAGATTGACCATAAGTTAGTATGTTTTCACCGCGCCTTCGATATGACCAGGGATGCAAACGAAGGCTAGGAAACCTTTAATAATTTGATACCCATGTACTGACGAGAATGACAGCTATCAGCGACATTATGAGGATGCATGGAGTATCACGTATACTTACTAGGCAGGTGCAGTGCTCATGTCTGCTAATCCATCTGAAAGTTCGCTGTGTAGTGGGCAAGGTAAATCGGTGTCGGGATCACTAGAAGTTCTCGCCTCGCTTCTAGGGACGACTCAAAGTGGATCATCAGGTCCCATAATCATGCCTGGCTCAGGAATCAGCCCGGATACTATAGGACATGTATTAGACATCTTGTTACCGTTGGGCTTGTCAGAAATTCATCTCAGCGCAGGAAATTGGATGGAAGGAGGTATGTCTTTTCGTAGGGAAGGAATGGGAATGGGAGTAGGAGGGAAAGGCGAGTGGGGATCATGGAAGACAAATGAGAGAATCGTAGGAGAGGTTATAGCCTTGAGCAACAGTAGAGCCTTGGAGGTGTCTGGGCGCTCAAGACGCGTTTGTTGATCGAGTGACGTGACACTCACGTGATCAAGAGTCTCATTTGCTCGCAGCTCAACTCAGTGTAGTCGAAGTAGCCCAGTTGTCGCTGTAATCGCTGTTCTACCGTCGATATCCAACTTGCACTCTGTTGAATCCTAACAAAGGAATGGCGAAACGTGATCGTGCATTCGCAGCAATGGAAGAAGGATCTTCTAAACGTAGAAAGGCGGAGGAGGCCGGCTACGGGTCTGATGTAGACATGGAAGCTGCCGAACAATACGATGTGGCAGATGAAGAAGAGCGAGAAGATGAAACCCTGGAGAAGAAAGCAATGAAATTGTGGCAGACAGTGAAAGATGCAATGAAAGAGTGAGTTATCAATTCGGAGTTGAATCCCGCCTGATTGAATTTCCTCTTCTGCGGTCGCCTTTTCTGGTTCCTTTGCCTTTCAGCGGTCGCCCTCTTTCTCTTCAATTCCTCAAAAGGCCAAACCCCAGGGTTTATGCAGACTATTACACTCTCATTCGGAATCCAATTGCTTTAGAAGATATCAAGAAGAAGATTAAATCTGGCCAATATACAGACCTTGAATCAGTTCGAAAGGATCTCGAGCTCTGTTTCAACAATGCGAAAGACTACAACCTACCAGAGAGCATCATATACACGGATGCGAAGGATCTGCTGGTGAGTTTCACTCCTCTTCCTTTTCCTGGCAAAAAAACCTTCAATTTTGCTACGGTAGAAACTGGCGAACAAAACCTACCGCAAGCTCATGCCTTCTGAACACGGGGAGAATAGCAAACCACCTAGTATGAAGCGTTTGCTCAACTCAAGGATTCAGAAAGTCATGAAAAAGACGGACGACAAGTGAGTACCAGTTCTCCTTTAATGCGAAAGGCTGGGCAGACAGAATAAATAGCGGCCGCATTCTCTCGACAATGTTTCTGGAATTGCCTAACAAGAAGTTGTGGCCGGTGTATTACAAGCAGATACACGAACCGCGCTGCTTAGAGGCAATCCAGGTTGGTGGTAATACTTCTGCTCCTCCCTTTTGTACTCACGTTAGGACAGAAACAAGTCAAGCGAAAAGAATATAAGTCAGCTGCTGAATTTGCTGCTGACGTGGAACTGGTGTTCTCTAACGCTATGACATTCAACATGGAACATACTCAGATATGGGAAGACGCATTAACGCTACGAGTAAGCTAGCCTCGGTGTTATCCCAAATTACAATCACTGATCGTCGCTCAGGATTTCTTTCGCCAGCTCATGGCTGACCTTCCTCCGCCACATGCTTTACCTCAGTATACACATCCGCCGCCTCATAAAATCAAGATCAGGATGTCCGCTGCACAACCCTCTGCTCCTGAACCTCCCATAGTTGAGGAACCTGCCTCCTCATCCACTCCTCACCCGCCCTTAGCCTTACGAGTTCCAGCTCCTACCAAGCCAGCTATATCGAAGCCTCCAGAGATGGAAGCTCAATTTTCCAAACCACCCTTACCTGCTGCCCCAGTTACCGCTCCCTCCCCTTCTGTACCGATTGCTCCAACTCAAGTCCCTGCTGCACCAAATATTCACTTACCTGAACCTGAACCTGTTCCTGAAGGCAAACCGTCTATTCCACGTTCTGACGCCAACCAATTGCCTGTGGCACGCTTAACACCTAAGCCACCTACCGCGCAGCCAGTTGTTGCGCAACCCATACCTCAACCTTCTATTGCACAGTCTACACCTAAGCCCTCTATTGCACAACCCGCAGCCAAACCACCGATAGTGCCTCCAACGACCAAACCGCCAATCGCACAGCCAGCTCCTAAACCGTTTGCTGCCCATTTGACAGCTAAACCACATCCTGCGATCAAAGCAACCAAGTCGTCGTCCCGCACTCCTCAGTCTCGTACTCCCCAGCCGATTTTGCAGCTCCATCCTACTATGTCTGTTTATGGTAATACTACCGTCACAAAGGCTAAATATCCCTCATATATGCAGCCAACCCCCCCTCCAATACCACCTACCGCTGCTATTACGCCTTCATATATCGCCTCTATGGTTCCCAAGGTGTCTACTCCTGCACCAGTACTTGCGACACCCCCACCACCAAGTCCTGTCATCCCTTCAAGCCACCAGATTCGCCATATCATGATCAGGACCGAACCTAGAGGAAGACTTTTGAAGCTTGATCATCGGGATGGTGTTACGAGTTGGGCGATGCCACTTGAGCGCGACGAAAAGAGCTTGTCGGTAGGGGAAATAGTTTTCATGGCAGAACTAGGCGATAGCAGCGGCGAAGAAGACGAAGGTGACGATGATGCTGGGGAAATGGATGTTGATTCTGCACCTGAGCCTCTCAAGAAGCGTCGGGGACGCCCACCGAAAATCGTCAAGACGGCAGCAGTAATTTCAAAACCGAAAGTTCCTGTATCGCCTAAGAAGAAAAAACCAAAGAAGCGTGGCGAAATGCTGATAAAGCTCAACGGGACTATCGTAAAGGAGGATGAAGAACGAAGTGGCAATTGGGACGTGGAACTCTCAGTTGGGAGTAATGTTGTTGAAGTGGGCGAACAAGGAGGTTTGATCTGGAAGGTTTATGCTCAGAGAATTAGCTAGATTGACGGTTGACGGTCTGAGATAATTTCCACCGTACAAATCATAGTAATACTATCATTACATTTCTTTGTTCTGGGCGATCCGTACTATGTAGGAGAGGCAGAGCTATAATTTTCAGGTTGTCCTCGGTTTCATTTCGTTTACATAACATTTTTCTCTTTTGTCACTATGTCACCCAATGTGAAATGTTGGGTAAGTTTATTTTATCGCGTCCAAATTCAACATATATCTATGGAAATAGTCCTTCAATGCAGAAACCGGTAATCCGATTGGTCCAGGATGTACTCGGGAAAGTTGCCTGTTTATACATCCACAAGACAAGAGATGGGACAGTGCGAAATCATCAAACCAATCTAGCTACGTAAGTTTTCTGTGTTCTCCAAACACACAAAGTTTGGAAAATGACTGGTTATAGCGCTCCAAAATGCAAAGAATGGAGAAACAGATGGACAGGGAAAGGGACAGAGACAGAGACTATGCAGGCAGAGATAGAGATTATGCAGGCAGAGATAGAGATGATAGAGACAGAGAAAGAGACTGGAAAAGAGAAAGAGAAAGAGACCGAGACCGAGACCGAGACAAAGAACATAGGTATTCAAGGACTCGCGACAGAACCCCAGAGTATTCGAAATCTTCACGCAAAGATGGGGGATTCGACCGTGATGATCATTGGTCTTCGCGTAGACGTTCAGAGTCTCAACTGAGCGCAAGCTCCATCGGCCACGGATGGGGCTTCGAGGACAAAGCCGCATATACTAGTGGCAGCTCGGGATCTAGCAAGGTCAATGACCGTGGCTGGGGCACTGGAAGTGGAACGGGACAGGACTCGAACGAGAAGGCTGGAGGAGTCTCTCCATGGGGATCGGGAAATGCCGGTACATGGGGAACAGAGAATAACCAAACCGCTTGGGGAGCAGGAAAACCTAGTGGATGGGATTCTGTAGAAAAAGCAGCCGATACAGGAGCTTGGAAACCCCTAGAAGCCAGTGTTTCACTTTTTCAAAAACAAAAGGCAAAAGAAAGTACGAATGCTCCACCTCCCGCAACTTCTCCACCTCCCCCACTTCCCTCTCCTCCAACGTGGAATGATACATCGACGTCCAAATGGGAATCTGTGTCGCGGAAAGCACGTGTTCCGCCTTCACCATCATCCGCCTCTCCCTTTCCACTATCGATGTTTACAATGCCTGACATTGCTGCTGGCGAGCCGGTTCATACGAATTCGACACCCAAGGCACCCCGTGCATTCACACAGCGAATTGCGGGACCATCGTACCGCAAAGATAGTAATGGTCGAAGATCATCACCAAATTTTCGGAATGCTTCTCCTACTGCCACTGAACACACGAATATATCGGTTTCTTCTTCTCGGAAGGCTCTCAAAAGCAGACGTGTTCGCAAACTCCTGGGGCAAGTTACTTCGTGTCTCAATCTGTAAGTGACGCTGACCAATCATCGTAGGTTGTTCGATCACGCAGTCAAGAAAGAAGTCGAACGTAAAACGGTCGCGAAAAAATATGAACGATGGAAGAAAATTCAAGAATCTCCTCAGTATGGACGCGTTCGGCTGAATGGTCAGAAGAAACTTGACAATGTCCGAGGTCAACTGAAGAAACGACGTGATAAGCTTTCCGAAAGGGTAAAATATGAAATTAAAGCTATCGTCAACATGATTAAACCCTCTCCGTCATCTCCATCTCAATCAAGTAACGTCGATATCGACGAGCTGAAAAACAGGGTTCGCGCGAGGCTCGACGAGCTGAGCGCATATATCCTTGACCTAAAACACATTCTCGAGGAACAGAAGAAGGCAGAGGACGCGGCTAAGGAAGCGGCTAAGGCTAGAGAGGCTAAGGAACGGGAAGCAACCGCCGCCGCTTTGTCTGCTGCGGCTTCCTCTCGAGCTCAGGAGATCACTCTGGAGAACTTAAAGTCTCGTATTGCAGAACTGGAGGTTAGATCTTTCGAAATTTTGGATGTTCAGGAGGAGGACAGAGCTAGGTTCCTTAGTGCAGAATTCATTGAAGAAGCTTTGGAGGTAGAAGAGGAAGATTCTATTTACGATGAACTCGAAGACCTCGAAGATCGAATAGAGAAAACTGGGGAGCAAGTGTCAAATCAAGGCATGGAGATTAGCAAGCTTTCGAGCCCCGAACGTAAAGAAAAGGAGGATGTGTTACAGAAACAGCTGCACAGAAATGCTCGGTTAAAGAAAGAGGTTCGCTCTATTGTTTGGGATATTTAATTTCGTTCGTGCGCTAACATATTCGTACCGCAGTTGGAAGCTAAAGTGGCAGTTTTAGATCAAGGTGCAATCGAGAGACGGGAAAAGATTGACGACCTGTCAAACCAGATTCAGAACCTCCACAATCGACACAAGCCATCTCATTCCTACCATCAACACCTGCTACCCTTTGTCGAGCGACTGGTCATCCGAATAGTAGAACAGGAGCTGAAGCCTATCATCCTTGAACTCAGGGCGACCACGAAAGCTCAAGTCAGGGTTCGTCAGAATATCATTTCGGGGGCCATAGAAAAAGCGGTAGAGCCTATCGTACAGATGACCACCGACATCGTCCGACGTTCAAATTCCTTGGCTGGTGTTCGTGATATCATGAGTTCCGCTGGGGCTTCATAAAACCCTGTTCTCGTGAGCCTTTGTTCATTCGCATCTTGAATATCCTGAACAAGTTTATTTTTCTACTGTTCTGATTAAATATTTTCCTTATAAATAAGTACACTGTATACCGCCATATTCCCTAATTTCATGTAACAATATTGAATCACAACCTTAAATACGTTCCCGTAGATTAAACCTGCCTCAGCGGGATGTCGTCTTCGTCGCTCTCACTCTCTATCTGAGGGATGTACCTCTTGTAGTGGCCTGGCGTCTCACCGACTTGTTCTAAATACCGCCTCAACATATCCTCTCTATCGGTTGGTTTGAATTCATATCCCTCAGAGCCTCGACGGACACGACCACTGCCGTTATATTTTCCGTCATCAGACGATTCGGACTCTGATGACTGCTCTCCTTCGCTTCCCTGATAATCCGGATGATAGGGTGGCAGAGTTGAATATCCTGCGGCCTTGCGGCTTTTACGGCGGCGTGTTACAGAGTCTTCTCGAAGCTTCGTGTTATACGGTTGGAGATCTGGATTGACGCCCTCGTTCTCGAACGTCCATGGTGACTCCGATAATTTGAACTCTCCTTCAGGTTCTTCAAAATAGGGTTGAATAGGATCATCAGGCGGCCAAACTTGTTGTTCAGCCTGCTCCAATTCTAAGTGGCAAAAGATTGGGTGTTAGCGTTGGAGAAGGAAGGAAATGAAGGAAGGGTAAAAAAACACTTGGATATTTCAGATGAAGAGTTAACGTGAAGCAATATTCCAACTTGACGTACCAGAGGATGCAGGTCCTATACCAAATAACCCTCCGACTCTTCGTGCTCATAGGCTTCTCGGATGCTTGAGAGTTCAATCAACACACCTTCACTTCCGGAAAGTTCATATTTGAGCCCATTACCAGGCGGTTTAGTTGGCCAGCACCAAAGTAAAAGATTTGGTCCAAGGACGGATTCAATATTTCTTCGACGCCCCAGATGCTACACAAGCAGTGAGAAGCGGAAGGACGTAGTAACATCATTCCACCAACATAGGGAAATTTCACATCCTGGATCTTTCCTCGTCTAATCATGGTAGCAACTTTGTCCTTCTCCCAACCTTCAATAGTAGTTGTGTTGTTTGAGATACCGTTGAAGTGGTAGATACTGGTTGTAATGTCAACTTTTAGTCAGCAAGAAATGAACGAGCGGACGATGTACCTAAAGGCACCGACAGAGAGCAAAACTGGGATGCACGCAACAAAATTTAATAGTATGAAAACGAATTCTATCCCCGCAATTGAGTCCTATCGGAGAGCTCATCATTTAGCTTCAAAAGTAGGGACAGGAAAACATACCCAGTAGCTGATGTTCAGGTTGTGATACACTCTTCGGACCATCATTGCAAGATGATACGAGCAGGCCATATCGACGTAGAACAGAAATCGAACAAAATGACCGTAGTTGTAATGACCGACACAGTTGTTTATCCAGGGACAATGATGATCTTTCCGACTAGTCATGCAAATGCTTAATGGGAAGCCAGGCAAGCTATGACATACCCATACGTAGGACACAGCTGGAGGAAGTAAAATCGGCATCTACATTTAGAAAGTAGAACTGGATACTGCTTACTGGTTACACTGTCGACAATGATGCGTCCTGGGTGGCTTGTAGGACTTACACATTCTGCAGTATCTTGGTTTACCGGTCAACTTCTTAACTTCAAAACCATCCGAGTGTGTGTCAGGTTTCTGAGAGCGTATAACTTAGGCTGGCTATTGCTGCGGAATAGGTTGGAGGACCATACCCAATCCTCTGGTACCCTCCCTGGGTCGACATTGACACATAGGAAGTAGTTCCATAAGAGCATCCCTACGAGCAAACTAAGGATGGGCGTGTCAGCAACGTTTGAGGGACCGTGCACAAAATCAGCGACGAACTTGAAGGGAACGAGCAAAACGAGGAGCTCGACCGATACGACGCGTCCATACCAAGGCCATATGACAAATATTTGAGAAGAGTAAGCAATGAAGGAGATTAGCAGAACGACAAAATTGACGATCAGGCGGCCTAGAAGGGAAGACATTAGAACTCAAGAGAAAACTAATCGTGCTAGTAGTGGTAAATGGAAGTTATTGACTGTGGGAAAAAAACATCCCTTCTCTTCTTTCCAAGAGGGATGCAGGTTTACCGATCCCCTCTTGTTCGTTGTATTTCTTCATCTCACGTCCGCTTCGTCTCGGCAGACGCGGCAAAATCTAGCGTACAGCGACTCGCAGCCAGCTGGGACGATATTCATATTCGTATGTGGTTCCTACTTTCTCAAAACACGCATGCTCATATTTCACATATTTTAGCATCCCGCACGGAAGTCAAGCAAGGTAAACAAGCTTGTAGTTAGTCATGCCTAAGCTGACCAGGTCCTGTGGTCAGCTCAAAGAACCGGCTCTCTGAGCTCTCGCTTGGCTGCTAGAAGGCCCAATCCCGCATCATTTTCTGCTACCCCAAATGTTCCAACCCCTACAGTAATTCCTGTTGCGCCTAATCAAGCAGCGTCAGTCGTACGCAGGACCGGTCCCCCAAAACGCGTATTAAAACCCGCTCCTCCAATGCCCGCCCGAAAACCCGATGTCACCCTGCAATCAGCAGCGGACACATTGGATGACCTCTTTCAAGTCATTCCAGATGAGTCTTCTTCTCGCAATGACTCTTGGGAAAAGGGCTTGGAAACCATGAAACAAACCGTCCGGTCCCCTTCGAGACCGAGAAACGTGAATGGCAGAAGCTGGACGCCCGAAGGTGGCAACAAAGTTACAGGTCGTGTTAATACCACTCCCAGAGTCGCACGGAACGCTGGTACGGGTAATCAAAAGATCAGTAAATCCTCGAGAGAGGAGGAAGACGACAAAAGGAGCTTGAGCGCAGAATCGAATGTGGAGGATGACGAGGACGCAGAAATTTATTTGGACGATACCGTTATTGACGGAGTATCTCTCCTGGCCCCTCGACCTGGTCAGCCTGCTCAATTATGGTACGAAAGTATCATAAAGCAAAACCGAGAACCCGATGGCCCGCGTGTCATCTATCCCGACATCGATATTTCTGCGGACTTACACGACTTATTTGGTGTGGACAGTGCTCAACATCGGAGCATCATGGTATCCAATCTTGGTGCTTTGAATCGAGGACTTCTTCGTCCGGCGGTTAAGAAAGGCAAGGTGGACTACCAGGTTCGAAAAGTTATGCGTAGGTATGGTGGTGACTACTCGCATCTGCAGCCCAACTTGGTTCCGACAGAACTGAGGAAGAAAATGCGACCGTCGCAACTCGCACGACTGACCATGTCTCGACGAAACGAGGCAAGCGCCACGCAGAGGAAAACATTCGATGCCCTCATTTCATCGACCCTTAAAAATGTAGACACTGTAGAGCAACCCATTCGCGCATAAATAGTACCATCTTTGAATCATAATACATAATAGCTCACGACTCTTCAAAGCTTCGCTGCCCACAAAACTTAAGTCTCGAGAAAGATGTGCAACAATCTTGGAAACAGTAATAACCACAGGAACCGAAATTTTGTGGTATATGTAAAGTCTAGGAAACTTCCAAACTCCTTCCTAGTTTTCATTTCCTCTGAACTTCAGCTCGTTCTCCCGCGAGTTGAGTTCATCTACCACAATTTTTTGTTCATCGCCATTCGGGCCTCCCGATCTGCCTCTTCTCGATCTACTATCATTCCTTCGACGTCGTTATTTCTATCTTCTGAAAGCTCACCACCCTCATCTTTCTTTCTTATCATCATTTCTTCTTCTTCTCCACCTATGTTGCCTGGCTCTACCTCGTCTTCTTGTTGCTCTATTTCAAACGATTCATCACCACCGATGACAATGGCTTTCTTCATTCCTTCGCCATCCTCATACTCACTTCCCGAATCCTCGCTTTGAGACTCTTCGCTGTGTTCTCTATGCGAAGTTTCTAGAGCATTCACAAGACGTTCGTTTTCCGGTGTACACACGCGCTCTCCGTTTACGAACCGTGGATTCAGCTTGAAGGACGGGTTTATCTGCTGTGTATACCTGGGATCCTCTTCGAAGCCGATATGTAAAGAAAACCTGAGTTGAAAAGTATCGTCGTGTAACAACCACAGGGGTAGCTCAAAATCCATCTCCATATCAGTAACATCGGAAGGAACTTTGAATCCCCAGGCAATATTATGCCGCTGCCTTCGGATTCTCGAACTCCCTTTTTCGTAATTTTGAGCAGCGAGGACGAGACCACATTCCTTTTTAATGCGTGGTGGCGCGCGCGATAAAGATCTACGAGCGACAGGTGCAGAAATGGATTCCCCCCAGATAGCAGCATCTGGGTGGGGAGGCGGAGGCATCGAACCACTTTCTTTATCCGGAAAAACAGCGGAAGATTCGTCGACAGCGACCGTCGTGCGACGCTTTTTACGAACAGGTTGTGAAACAGGAAGTGGGGTTTCTGGTGTGGGCGTTGCGAGCTCATCAATGAGTGCTTCAGCGGATCCATCTAGTACGACGTCTGACGGCGACATCAGTTTATTCCTGGATAGCCGACCACGTCTTTTAGAGGCAAATCGTTTTTCGTTCGATTTGTGTGACAACGGTTCGAATTTGGATTGCGACGATTCCGCCAATTGGTCGATTTCATCAGTTATTAGTATCTGGTCAGAATCGGGTATAGATAGTGTAGCAATTTCGGGATGCATAGGAGAGGGGGCGGAAGGAGGAAGTGAAGAAATCTTTCGGGGGGTGCCAGTTGGTGGTGATAACGGTTCAAAGCGTTCGGCGGGTGGAGAGGGGACAAGAGTATCGTTCTTATGCTTCTTTTCTTTCTTCGTAGGACGAGAACGCTTGACCGGCGGCTCGACGGATTTACTGAAGTTTAGCTTCAGCTTAATAGGCTGCTTGGACAAAGAATCCTCTTCGAGTTCTTCTTTTTCTTCGACTTCTGATTCCCCATCGTCAGGTAAAGGATATCGTTTGGAAGTAGAAGCTGCAGTGGAAAGGTCTGCCTGCTCGTAGCCCTCTGCCGAAGCTGAAAGGTATTTGCGCCATTTTTGACTGGGAGGTAGCAATATTTTGTAGCGTTCTTCCAATGACTCAGCGACAGCCAGCATTTCTTTTTTACGTCGTTCACCTTCGGTAACGGAAGAGCCGTTCAATAGTTGACCACTCGCATCCAATTCTTGGCCGTCTGGGAAGAGTGCGAAGGAAGAGGCAGGTAGAGCGAGAAATGCAGAGTAATCCATGGCGCGAAGTTGCTCGACCCGTTCACGAAGCTTGTACTGCTCGTGTTGCAGCTTCTCCTTCTCTCGCAGCCGCTGACGTTTCTCGAACTTTTCGTACTTTCGATGTCTTTGCAAATACGCCTCATCGGAAGTGTCCACTGCTTGCTATAGTATGATTAGAGTTTATAATGGCGCTTACAAGAATCTACGCACCGTTTCGACTATACGAGGCCTGAACCGGCTTACGACGCCTTCACCTTCACCGATAGCCTCAAACACGGGTGTTTCAATCATTTTCTGTTCACGATACCCCTCTATCACGTCCGGTCGGTCGAAATATCGTTCGTAACCGCGAGCATTGATATTTATAGAGGAAGTGGACGCTTCGGAAGGGGCAAGATTGGAATCTGTTGTTAGGAAAAAGGGGGTGTCTTTAGGAATCAATGGGTCATTTTCCGCTGAAATATAACCGCGTCAGATGGAATGTTGGAGCAAGCACTGTCGTTGACTGAGCCGCACATTGTCTTTTGAATGTATCGAGTATCATGATATCTGTTTCACAGTTGCCTACACCAGGCCCACCGCGTCGAGAACGCGAAGGTAAGACTCGCTTTTGAAATTCTCTACTGGAAGTGATGGAAGGTATTGGTTCGTCCATGGATTCAGCAAGCAGAACGAAAATTTCGCTGGTCAATATGAGGATTCAAGGCGCGTCGTAAAAGTATAGGCAGTATTGAACGTAGAGGGTCAATAGCAAAGACAAGAGTCGTGAAACATTGATTCTCACACTATCCTGTAAGTACAAGTACTACTAGTTACGTTGAAGCAAAAATCCAACCATCTACCCTCAAGGCCTCTACAGCTGTTTCTAAATTACTAGCATTTACTAAGAGATAGTCTGTATTCCTGGGATTATGGTTTTTAGGGAAGGGCGGACGGCTGAAACGTCTTTCTCACCAGGTAGATACAACAAAAATTCCTATCCCTGCTTCCTTTAAAGGCGCAGCGAGCTGCGCCAATACCCCGACAAGTGCTTAGGGACAATATAAGTGGCACTTTGGAAAACTTTGACAGCCCGCTCACAAAATTCCATAGGTCCCTGCAGCTTGATACACCTCCACACAGCTTCATGTTCAAAGGCTGCAGGTATCCCATCATGCCATTGACCAACAATGGATGTCTCTTCTTGGGTACGAGTCAAACTCAAAAATCTGCTATCATTAATCAGATGGTCAACGATGGATTGTGGTACGGGCTCAATGGGCTCGAGCTTGGATACGAAAAACGTATCTGGAAGCACAAGGAGATGAAGACAAGGATGATCAATTGGAGGAGGCATGTATGGTGGGTGTCAAAAGAGGAAATAATTATACACACAGCCTCCCGAGAAATTTCCTCCAATAAAGGAAGGTTGAATATTGAGCAGTGAAGCTTGAGATAATGTAAGTGACACCAAAGAACTATGCCTTGTAAAGGAAAGAATCAAAGCAAGATTTGCATTAACTTGACCAAGCCGCCGGCGAACCTACGAGTTCTCTTGATGGAGAATGGGCAATGTACGGCTACGTTGAACTTGTATGCATGATGAGAGCCTTTTTGAACCAGTTGAGGGATTTTGCTTGTATACTTAGCCGCGGCCGTGAGCGGCGTACCGTTGACGCGGAGAAAATCGGATCAATCGCTGTGTGGAGTCACTAAACCATCTATGCACACGACCCATCCAATGCAATAATTTTTCCTCTTTCGACCGCCAATTACAGCTTATCATTGCGAGCAGTCAGCAACACTGCTCGTACTGTAAATTTTTGGCCATGGATTCTGACCATGACACAGAATGCCCCTGGACGACGTACAAGAAATCGTGGAAGAAACCCCTGAAAGGCTGCTTAAAGTCCCCCTCGACGTCGAGCTCACCAATGCACAGTCCAGGCTCTGACTCTCCCATTAATCACAGAGACGATACTTTTGCCTCCTTTGCCCAAGCTTGCGCAGATCTGCAAACTTTACGGCTCCAACCATCGGAGTTAAATCTTGCCATACCTGGTTCTACTTCATCCAATTCCTCGTCTGGCTCGTCTTCCCCAACTAGCAATAGCTATGAGAGCTCTGGTACATCATCACCGGTCACAGATGGTAGTTTGACTCCGAGGACTCGAGCACGAAAGAATGTCTCTTTCTGTTCCGAGGAAGACGGTTTAGAGGAAGTTTTTATCGCGGATGTGTGGGATAGAACTCCCACTGAGCCCGCAGGCCATTTAAGCTATCAGTGAGTGTAATCCCGACTAGTTCATGATGCTTCCCCTCATAAACGAACTTCACGTAGGGAATTGCTTGAACTAAAAGCAATTCAGAGAACCCTTCCCCGTGCCCAGCAATTACCCGATATGTTTACAGGAAGACCTGCTCATCACTACCTCCAACACGTCCCGATCAGTCTCCTTCCACTAACAGACCAGAGCAGTCCTTCTCTTAGTCCTCTTTCTACGCCACATTCAACACCTGTCTCAACTCCAGGAGGCAGTCCTATCGGACAAGGTAGCCCAAGCGGCAGTGCTGACCGCTCCCCACCGCGATCGCCTGTATGCGGCCCATCCCCGAAATCAGCATCGAGTGCTCATGGTGCTTGGCACTCTTACACCCCATCAACAATGTCCCCACTTACTGCCTCCGCTTTAGCAGCTGCATTCGCTTCTAAGAATGCGGAGAAGCGTGTTTATCCTGCAAATCCTATTCCATCGAATTTGGGTCCAAAATTCGTACCTCCGACAAATCCACCCGTTACAGTTGCGCGCAATAACACTCCTACTCCTTCTCCAACCCTCGACTCGCCTTCTACTCCAAAACCCTCCCTTACTCCCACCGCCACCTCATCACCCGTTCCATGCACCGCTCCTGCTATCCTTTCGCCGTCACCTTCCGATCCATTCTCGCTTTCTCACCTTTTACCATCTAAAACGCCTACTCCCATGCGAAGGAAACCAAATTTCGCTTTCCTTCCGCTTTTGGACACACCCCCGAGTTCCGGTGACATTACTCCCACCACTATGATCCCCGAGCTTGACTTAAAACCTAGTGAACAAAACAAATCAGTATCGTCATTGCTTGCATCACCAATCGTTTTCAATGAGAGCAGTCCTTGTGATGATGAGCCACCGTCAATAGAGGCTTATTCTTCATCTTCCTCATCATATACATCCGATTCTGAACGTGAGTCTGGCTTATTTTATACCGATGGTTCGCCGTTGTCAAGATCCACGTCAATAACTTCGGTCTCGACCTCAGGTTCAGTATCTGCGGAAGTGCCTGTCATTGGTTCAGCATATACTGAAACGAATGATTCAGGAAACCTGGGATTCTTCCTCATCCCACCTTCGAAACGCGCACAACTCTCGAAGCCAATGGCCTGTAATGGCAATAATGTGGCATTCTCCATAAAAGATCCAAGGCTCCAGGCCGTGACATCTCCTGTCCTCGCACCGCCGAGCCCTTTCATTCTAGATGGGGCGGGTCCGACTGGGGCACGATCTTTAGACACAGATCTTGCAGCTATGCAAGAACGTCTAGAACGCGTGGAGCTGGAACGATCTCTGGCAAAGGACGTGCTGGAAGATACAGAACCAATCACTCGAACTCCGTTGTCGTCGTCTCCTCTCTCGAAAACTCAAACCGATAGCAGCTCTGTCAGCGGTGCTGCGAGTCCAGATGCAGAATGTGGTCAAGAACACGCAGACAAGACAACAGATTGGGAGGAAGTAGAAAGATTCAGAAGGGAGAGGCTGGGTAATAAATGGACTCCTCCGTCTAGCCGGGGGCCTAGTCGCACCTCGAGTCGCGCTCCATCAAGAGAACGCAATGTGGTCGAGATCAACGGCGTAGAAATTGAACTGGATGACTAGATGCTAATCATACGCATACATACATTTTCTATAAACATTCCACCTCATTCCACATCCTCACATGTAATCTTCATATCTGTATTCTTAACTTAACGGAATCCTCTAATAATCTCATCATACATGTTTTTTTTCGTAATTTGTTCGAGTTTTATTGCCACGCTTAAGAAAGTAAAGCATTATCGTTCGCAAGAGGTACAACTTGAACTCAGCAGGTACTATATAATTCATGCGTTTTGGGTTGAAGTTGGAGATTCTGCTCCCTCCGCTTGAGTTGGAACACGCCATTGATCACTCGAGCTCCAATACGAAGATCCGTCAGTACTTGCGTATGCTCCCGAATACCCTGAAGCTTGAGGTGACTGCGGCTGTGTATTCGCCAATGGCATATTACCATATGAGCCTCCATTCATACCCATCCCACCACCCATCCCACTCATTCCTAAGTGATGGGCAAATAGAGGGTTAATATGCGGCTGAACAAACTGCTGCTGTGGACTATACGGCATCCCATAGTTGGGCATTCCTTGGGTCTGCGTCTGAAAAGGCCATTGATCTATCGGCGAAACGGGGGTTTGCTGGTAAAACTGGGACTGAGGCTCTAACGAACTCGGTATAACGCCGTTTCCTGAACTGAATGAGACATTTGGACCATGCTTAGACTGCCATTCGAATTCGTTGTGGGTGATAGATGAGCTGCGATTGGAATCATTAAAACCTCCTCGCCCTCGTCGGCTTGGGTTTCCCCGATTGTGATTATTACCTCTCCCCCGTCCGCGGCCGCGATGACCTTCGTCCCTGCCGTTGGTTTCTCGATTTGTAGACCGCCGTTGAGGTCTTAATGAGCTAGCGTCGTTGCCGTGAAAGGTAAATGGAGTACTGATAGAACTTGCAATACTTGTGCTGGCTGATGGAACCTCAAATTCGTCCGCGTAAGGATCGTCGTACGGTATGGGTGCTGGCCGAGATATAGGCGTATCGTAATTCAGATCGTATGGACCAATTTCGTCGTATGCGTTGTTATTCATGAAGTAATCCTCGTTAACCATGTCTGCATCACGCGCCCGAGATAGGGCAGGGGTAGCTTGTCTCGAAGGAGCAGTGGAAGAAGCGCGACTTGATGCTCGTCTATGGACAGAACAAATGAGATCAAAATTATGGGTAAGGGCGAGTCTTACTTTTTCTTGAGATTCCTCCTATGTTCGGCCTCAGCCTCGTCGTCGGAGAAATCCAATTCATGATCAGCGGGCTCTTCGTCGTTCATGTTACTCGCGTCACTACCCTTCATGGCTTGGATTTTCCGCATGAACACGAAGTTACTTCGCTGAGGAACGTGATAGACTTGACGTGATATGCAAACTTTCTCCGAGTCCAGGGGGTATGTTGTCGAGTTGAATTTGACCTGGTACATGGGTTGTGTTGTCGGACCAAAGGTTTCATATATCTGTGATGATTTCTTAGAGCAGTGGTCAAACTTCGGAGAACAAAAGCTTACATAGCCCAAAACTTTCCTGTCTTCGAAAACGAGAAGAGTATCAGCATCAAGGGCTCGATCAGACCCACCTCGAGCAAGCTCAGTTTGTAAACCTTCGATAATGACAACATTGCCAATGATGTTCATGATTTTTCCGACAAGCTCGAGGTATTCATCTGATCCTATCTCTTCAACGTCCGGAACTGTAATGGTTGCATCCGCGATTTCATTCTTGGTTGCATAATATGAGGCAGTGGTGGCAGACGGCCCAGGATCCTCTTCGTCCATCATAGCTTCCTCGTCGTCTTCAACTTTAGCGCCAGCCTCATTTTTTCGGAGCACCTCTTCTGAATCCGATGAATCTGAATCCGAGTCAGAGTTAGAGGAAGTGTCGTGATCGTCGGAGGATGAGGATTCTTGGGGAACTTGCGCAGTTCTGGAGTAGATTTGAAAATAGCACGGTTCATTCATGTCCTCAAAAGTACAGGCAAAGGTCGACATACATTTGAGAAGTTCCGTTGGAGCTGGAAGACTTCATTGAGTTGTAGAAACCAAAAGCACAATTACAAACATACCCAGAACCATCCAGGTCAGTTTTGCCAACTAATGCTGCTTCAATTTCGTCCTCACTGTCTGGTTCACTTCCCGAACTGTCGATGTCATCTTCTGGAAGAGTGGTTTCCTGTATACGCAAAGGAGGCGTTTCGGTTGTGCCAACCAGACTTTGAATAAGGAGCAAGTCTTGTGCGATCCCAAGTGGAAGTTTGAAAGCATCCATAATTGCCAGAAAAAAATCGTTTGAATAATTCGACAAGTAATATTCGGCCCGAGATACCGAGGTACATAGTCGCGGAAAAAATTCGACGCGTCTTTCTTGACACGACCTCGACAATGGACATGCTGAAATTCACTCGGCCAGCTCAATGTGGAAGACGCCTTGCATTTCGAAGACTCTACTCCTCCGCTCTGACTAAAAGTAGAGTTCAACTCGTCGCAGAACTTCGAAAAATTTCCAATGCCCCCATCATAAAAGCTCGCCAGGCGCTTGACGAAAGCAACGGTGATTTTGAAGCGGCTGTTCGATGGCTGGAGGAGGACATGCGTCAATCTGGCGCCGCTAGAGCAGAAAAAGTCAAAGACAGAGTTACATCCGAAGGCCTCATAAGTATTTCTGTCCTTGAAGGAGGTATGGGATCTCATATAGGCAGCGGCTCTGGGCGGGTCAAAGCGAGTATCATCGAACTCAATTGCGAATCCGATTTTGTCTCTCGGACAGACGAATTCACGCGTCTGGCGAGCGAGATATCGAATATTGTTGCCCAGTCGCAGACACAGCAACAACATACGACTTCGCCGTTCACATCTTTGCCTGTGGAAAATCTATTACAACTGTCACACGAATCTGGCACCGTTGGTTCTCTCATAACAGACCTTATTGCTCGTATTGGAGAAAACATTTCTCTCCGCCGAGCTATGCTTCTTACTTCCCCCAATGATTCGAATTCTACCTACCGTGTTGCTTCATATCTCCATCAGGGCCGCGTTGGCGCACTGGACCTTATAGCCTTGCGACCTTCACAGTCTTCACTATTCAATGACGACTCTTTCGTTGGGGACCTTGAAAAACTCGAGCGTGCACTAGCTAGACAGACCGCTGGTTTTATGACGCTTGGTATCAATGAAAAACGGAATCCAGAGGACGAGTTGGAGACCGTCTTGTATCAACAGCCATTCATGATGTTAGGAGGAGAAAATGCCTCAATGCCGGTCAGGAAGGTATTAGATCAGTGGCAAGAGAAATGGGGTCTTGAGGAATTCGGCGTATCTGACTTCGTAAGATGGGAAGTAGGGAGGGATTGATACGTGCCTGTACTTTACTACTTTTACCTATACTTTCAGAAACGTTCAATCACAGCCCGTTCACTAGAAATTTTATTGCCTTATGCAAACATAGTCGCTAAACGCGACCACGGTTTCTACCTTTCCATTCGGCGGGAGAATTTTCGGTTCATTCGTATTGTGGCTGCTCTGAGTACGTACACTGGGTGGATTCTAAGTTTTTCCGCCATTGGTACTGTTTTGAGAAATATCTTCATCTGTCGACGGTGAGCAATGCCATTTTCCAAATACTTACTTGAGGTCAGGAACCGCCATGCGGGTGACCGTGGATGCAAGGGACAATCTCGGCGTTAGAATTGGTCTGTCATTTGGAAAATCAATCTTTCCTCCCTACCACCACAAACCTTGACTCAATCTTGTACAATTCTGTTCCTGCTAGCCACTTGGGAAGACCTTCGTCAGCCTCCATCTCGCCCTGCCATGAAACGTCATGGAAGGATTGTCCGGGAAATAGTCGGGACATGAAAGGCGGACCGTGCCGGTAAAAGTTCCTCCTCCTATAAAGCTCGATAGCACTCAACTTTTATCTCTAATTTCCGAAGATAACAGAATGTCTTTCACTATCATTGGTTCCTCGTATACCAACGATGTTTACACGTATTCCTTTGAGGGTGACTCTCTGGCTTTGAAAAGTTCTGTTGAAGTTGGTTTTCATCCCTCTTGGATTGCGTTCCATCCCGAAGACAGATCGTTGATTTTTGCTGGCCTGGAACAAGATGAAGGGAAGATTATAGCAATCAAGTACGATGCCGAATTCAAAGGCACTGTAGTGGCAGAATCGTCCAGTGGAGGAAAAGATCCTTGCTCCGTTGTCGTAGTGAAGGATGAACTACTTATTGCTAATGTAGGTTCACTTTCTTCCACTCGTACATTCTATTTGGTCTCTTACAATGCCAGTAGTATTCCAGTGGATCGATCTCTGTTCTCCCGGTGTCCCAGAACGCGCCATACATACTTGCGGATACACCTACCAGCACGATCACGTTGAGCGGATCTGGACCTAATCAAGAACGCCAGTTGTCACCACATACTCACCAAGTCATCTACATTGATGAGTATAATGAAATACTGGTTCCTGACTTGGGCGGAGATCGCGTCTACCGACTTAAGAAAGATGCGAAGGGTACATGGAACATAGCCGGTCATATCGACCACGAGGCGGGCAGCGGTCCTAGACACGTTGCTGTTCACGGTATGTAAATACAGTGACCTCTAGAACGATGGCTCTCACAATATCGCAGATGGATATTTGTACACTTTGCTCGAATTGAAAAGCTCTATCGCGAAACATTCTTTCCCTCGTTCTCCCACTTCCGACGTTAAATTCATTGCGAAAACTCCCACCATGTATAATCCACCACCCTTACCCAACGATATGCTCGCTGCTGAGATCCTTATTCCAAAACCCAACGCGATATTTACTACACCATATGTGTACGTTTCGAACCGAAACCATCCTTCGCCAGAGGGTGATTCTGTCGCGATTTTTTCCATCGAGAAGCCTGATGCGCCAGAACTCATCGCAGAGATCAGAACTGGGCTACGACATCTCCGCGGTATGGAATTCGGCGGACCAGATGACAGGTATCTTTGTGCTGGAGGTTTGTACGCTGGCGGGGTCAGAATATTCGAACGGACGGAAGGAGGAAAAAATTTGAAGCTAGTTGCACAGAATTCCAGCATCAAGTCTCCGACTGGATTCCTCTGGGTGTAAGCATGCACTAAAGTGGAGCTAGAGGGCTAGTCGATGATTTGGGAGAATGCAAACTAAAATGTTAGCAGTGTTCGTAAGTTATAGCTGTGGATCCTGATTATACAAAATAGACCGCAATAGAAAGTTTTCATTGACGTTCCGTGAGGGAAAGAACTGTTTTGCCAGTCCATAATGTAACTATCTGTAGTTACAATATGATATCTGGTGTAGTGAGGGATCAAGTACGATTTCCAAGTATCCGCATGCTCCTGATAGTTCTAGCTGTTACATTCGTACCACTGCTAGCATTCGTTATTGTCAATGTTGTATTGGAAAAATCCAGATTAGGAGACATTATAGCCTAAGGAAGCAGATATGAGTTGTAATAAAATAAGAGCATGTTGTAAACATACACCAATGAGTGACAAATGGGCAACTGCTAGCGTAGCTCGTCCAACAGCGAAGCTAGCTGGAACTTGCAAAGAGTAGTTTTGATGAGGAGGGAGGGAGTCAGGTGGCGTGGCGTACTGCGGGTTGAATGGACCTTGATAGAGGATCTCGCCAAGTTCGGACTTGGGATCAGGACATTCAGTTTCTCCGCACGGCGCGAGACCGATGACAATAGAAACTTCTTGAGAGCTTGAGAGGGAATTCTGCGATGGACCTTAGACAATGCTCGAAAGATAGAAACTGTGCACATACAGGTCTCTCGATCATCACCGTGAAGTTGGATCCTGCAACAACAGAACTACCCGTTTGAGGAGCACCGATCTGTGCGCTCTGCGCAACGACAGCAGAAACTATAGCGAGAAGGGAAACGTAAAACTTCATGGATTACAATGAAGAATAAAAAAGAGGAAGGGCCAGCCTGTTGAAAGTTTAGGGAGAAGGACTGAAGTTTTTAGGAAAGACGAAGTAAATTTGCATCGCCTTTCGTAGTGATACGTTTTCGGAAAGCCCGTAGGCTGTTCTATGAAATTGACAATTTTGATCTCCCGCGCCACTGGGCTCTTCCTGCTCGCCGGTGAACTGCACTAACTCGTAACGATTATCGCAGTCAAGCAATGAATTCCGAGCCCTTGCTTAGATATAAATTCTCCATGGGCTATTTGACTATTCCATTCTCCCATTATTTCCTTGCGCTGGTGTGAATATAAACATTATCCGCCTAGATTCGCATTCAGAGAATCGGGAAGGAGTTGATTTCTTCCCGTCGCCCAGTAGGCATGGCCACAGCCTTGACCTTGAGCAAAGAATTGTTTCAAGTAGTATGGATGGAGTTGATACGAGTTGCTACGTCGTGGAAGAACTTTTCAGTGCTTGTTGGTCTGGACGTAAGTAGTCCTTCGTCAAAGACTTTACACCCGCACTTCCGGATCAGACGGACCGAACACTTTATTAAAGATTTGACAGAGTCATAAATAACAACAAACATGAGCTCAACGGCGCAAACGGTAAAATCATTATGCACAACCTGCTCGGACTTGTTCCGACCTTTCCCGATAGGACACGATTAACGTTGATACTCGTATTCGTAAAGATGCCTTTCACGTGAGACTCGCTCTTCCTAAACATCTCTACTCTTCCATTCCACAATATAATGCCCTCCGCGAATGAACTATCTCGGGATGGTTTTTTTGGTCCCATTACTGCGTCTCTGGATTGGTGCGAGGTACGTCGAGGTCGTTTCTAACTATGAAGCCCGGATTTCTCATCATACTTACGTTGTAATCAGGCAAACTACCAATTCTCATATTACATTGCAGAATTGGTAAATACCTTATCCAATCTATTTACTCTTTATCTGGCAATAAGAGGGGCCAAGAACCTTCGTCAGGAATCCCTTCCGGGTAGATTTCTTGTTGGCTGTATCGTACGCCGCCTGTTCCAACATTCAATCGTTTATCCTGATTGAATACAGGGATTCGCTTTGATTGGGGCTGGAAGTTTTGCTTTCCACGCGTCTCTGCTTTATGAAGCTCAACTAGCAGATGAACTACCTATGATATATGTTGCGTCAATGAGCATTTGGATTTTGTACGACTACCAGCTCGGCTTCGATCTCTCCTCAATCCAGACAAAATCTCAAGTTGCTTTCTTGGTTCTGTTCGATGCCCTCTTTACCTGGAGCTAGTGAGTCCGCCTCAATGGCTGTCCTGTGTTCGCCTCAAGTCGTGAATTTGCCAGTGCTGTATATCGGAACCCCGTTTACCATCAAGTCGTGTTCGCGGCACTGGTCATCTCTTGTGCAATACGGATTGCCTATCTTCTCAACTGGTCTCCTGTTCGCACCCGGATACCAGATAGCAAAAAGCAAGTTATCGCACAAATGTTCACCACTGGGGCAGTCACCTTCGCTTCCGGTTTCTTGGTTTGGAACTTGGACATAATTTTTTGTGGTACTCTTACAAATTGGAAACGGAATCTCGGCTGGCCTGCTGCATTTCTGCTGGAAGGACATTCCTGGTGGCATCTACTCACCGTAAGTTTCTATCGCGATGAGCTCGACCAGTCTTCACTACGTCTGCGACAGGGTTTGGGGACCTATTACATGTTTATCGGAATACAATGTAAGTATTGTACGTTTCCTTTCTTGCTAGAGAACATCATCTAAATTTTCTTTACATAGACATGTGAGCCACATATTTACTTACCATCGATTCTGGATCGACCCTCATTGCCTTCCGTACCTTGATCACAGTACCTTATGCATCAAAGACGACCACCGCAAATTTACAATGGCCCGGCGATCCTGGCTTCCATATGTGAAGCGCCTGGACAAATAGCAGGCATCTGCCATCTTTACTGCTTACCACTTCGTGTCTGCTAGAATTTTCCTTGAACACAACTTGAAGAAACCCATCTTGGCCTCAGTGATAAGCCGCTTAAAGCTAGATCTGTCTACGTACGTCGGATACGTCCCTCTGTTCAATGCAATAACCGCCGAGTCCGATTCTCCGTATTCTCCTGCTTGATGTTTTGCGACCCGTCCGGAAACTCACGCATGACGGTGAGATCAATAGACGGGCCAGGAATTCTCCTCTATTTCCCAGACTAAGTTCATTCCAAACTTGTCCATAATTTTTCTTGAGCTGCCTGTTTTTTTCCTGGTGGTCAAGCTGAAGGGAAGTCGCATTCTCCGGAATTACTGTCATGTCTGAGCTAGTCCAAGTTTTCCTTGATTGTCGGTTGTTCCCCTCCTTGCAGGACATGCAGCAGTGGCTAACGCAAGTTTAATGAGCAGGCACGGATTATCGGTATTGAACATCACTGAGTCGGAACATTAAAATTGTCAGATATTAATCATTCAAGTGTCAGTGATTGTGCCACTCCGAACTTGAAGGGCTCTATGTCTTGTGTTATTCATGGAAATTTTCTTGGTAGTGGCAGACCTGGGTGCGGATGAGTATTTTGCACTGGGTCAAATTTGTATCTTGAGCACAGGATGTCAAAATTTCGAAGAGCCCAGTTCAAGCCTTGTCAGTTAATATTCAAGTTCCGGACCTTTTTAAAGCGACACATCGATACGTACGCCGCTCGACATATCCCTCAGCTAAACATCGGCATAACTGCAGCGAATGTCTTCGAACGACTTTGACTATAGCCTTTGGGCTAGAAACAACTATCATGGTATATGTGGCTTGATTGCTGAGAGCGCACTCTATGGTATCTCGACTCGTAAATTCCAATCTGCCTGTTCTGACGATGTTATTTCAAGGCATATATGCGGTCCTTATTATTTATGCCATCAGAAATCTTTGGTCCGTTCTTCTGTTCTGCCACGAACCTTCGCGTTAAGAGTCAACGGTTTCCTTTGTACCTTTGCAATAACAGGTTCGCCGAGGACTCCAGTCGAACGAAAGCCCGAGTTATAACTCTACTCTCTCTTCTTATCATGTTCACAATATCCACGACACTTTGGGCACTGGATATCACCGATTTCCTCAGAGGCTTGCACAAGATTCTCATTCTCACCGATGGGACGACTACCCAGAGAAATGCGGACTATTTAATCGAGCTCAATCCCAGAGTCATTGTTCAAACGACGCTCTTTTCCATAGAGGTCTGTACCCACTTGCTATTATTACGTTCTTCCCCACTGGCAGATATTTAACCTCATGATTCGATGTTAGTACCTTATTGGTGATGGCGTCGTAGTGTGGCGTGCATGCGCACTGTGGGGGTATAGCAAGAAAATCATGTTCCTTCCAATCCTGTTGCTGAGTGCAGCGGCTAGTAAGCAGCCATCGAGACCACTGTGGCACAGAGTGAACTAACATCCACAATAGTCCTAATAACGTTTTTTGTTGGTTGTTTGGGGGTTCATGATTGGACGTATATCGCCGGAGAACCAGAAACTTGCTATGACAGCTACATTAGCATCTTCTTTCTATCAATCGCCACTAACCTGCTGGCCACAAGTTTGATTGCGACAAAAGCATGGTAAACTAGATACTAGATTTACTGCCAATATACTGACGCGTGCTATTTATCAGGATGCATCATCGCCTTCTGCTAAGTGCTTCGGTGGAGAAAACGACTAGGGTTTTGAAAGTCTTGATTCTTCTGGTCGAATCTGGATTCATCTATCTTCTCATATGGGTGAGCTATAATGATATGACAACTGGGATGGGAGGAATTGACGCTGACAGCAACTTTTGCAGGCCGCGAAGAGCATGAGTGTATTTGGGGACCTCAGCTCAACGGTGAATGGTCAATTTGCTGTCAGCATGTTGAATTCAATGG
The DNA here is from genome assembly GCF_021015755.1 of Lentinula edodes. Lineage (NCBI taxonomy): Eukaryota > Fungi > Basidiomycota > Agaricomycetes > Agaricales > Omphalotaceae > Lentinula > Lentinula edodes. The sequence goes on from NW_025764307.1 coordinate 417,865, forward strand.
GAAACCAGATTGTGGTACGTTTTTCTCTTGCACAATTAGACAACCTTCCGAAATCATGAATCTTAGGGGTTGTATCCAACGCTCTTAGTAGTGTTAGTACACATGCAACACACAGCAATCAATGTAGACCTGGAGAGCTTTCCAAATTGGGTCCCGGACATGAGCGATCACGATAAACGTGCCGCAGAAGAAGGGCTTATATTCTCAAATCCTTCTGACACTTCGACCACTATGGGTTGGCCCATCAATCTGACGTTGTCGAATGGACCGCACTAACAATCTTAAAAGCTAACCATTTGTTCCCCTCCGATCTCACAATATAATGAGGGTAAATATCTCTATCATGGACTATCACGACACACATATGTTGTACAGTATCTGAACTCTCAAAAATGCTTGTGTTGGAAAAATCACGATATGACACGATATAGCTATTAGTACTCCTACAATAGTCGCTGCAGCAATTAATTTGATAACTTCCTTGGCCTGTTATCAAATTTTTGTCGTCTTCCCCGACTCTGCTGTTTGACAACTTCAAACTCCCCTTCATCATCTGTAATTTCGTGTAGTTCTCTTTTCAACTCCTCGACTCTCTCCTCAAAATTCTCCACATTGTGATAATATTGCAAATGTCTTTTTCTTCGTTCTTCGGCCTTCAAAGCTACATCGTCAGGTACAAGGCTGTAAACAGAGTACACTCCGTATGCTTTGTACGATTCATATTTCTTTCTCAAGGCGAGGATTTTTTCGTCTGTGATGGGATACAGCGGTTCCTCCATAGAATCACCGAACGCCAGAGACATAATTGTCTCTGCACGATCCTTTCCTTTTGTTTCGTTTTCAAGATCAGCTAGTCGTTGTTCGAATTGAATTAATTCGAGATCACATTCTTCCGCAAAGGTGTCACGGTGCGAGGAATGATCGGCAGAGGATACCGAGACAGCAGATGTTTCTTTCATCATGTGTTCCAAACCAGGTGTAGAACCAGATGCGAGAATGAATTCTTCGGGGGAGTACGTGTCGAATTCACTGGAAAATTTGAATACTTCGTCATCTCCCATTCGAAAGTAGTAATATGCACCAGGGATCCCTTGATCCATCCAAGAAGCGCCCTTTCGTTGAATATCCTGCGCGTCCATCCCTTCGTACCGGAATATGAAGTCTGGGGCATGAGGATCCAAGTGAAAAATTATTGGCGTTGACTTCCCCGACATGGCAAAATAGTGCTCGAGAACAAGTTCGTTATGAGAGCGGGTTACAATGGGGACCAACTCCCACCCAGCAACCCAGGCGGGCCATTCATACGACCAGCCAAATGGAAGTTGCAGATATTTTGAAGGAAAGAACCAGCCCCGTTCCCTTGCCACTTTGGAGATATTAAGCTAATGCCACCATTAGAAGTTTGCCCAGTAAAAGGGATTCAGCACTCACTTGTCTTTGCTCCAGCATCCGTTGCATCAAAACCTTTTCACCTGCTGTAGGCCCATCCTTGTGGGTTTTCAACCTCGATGTTTCTGGCTTTGTACGAATACCACGACGTTGCACCAAAAGAGGAGTTGCCAGGCGGATGCGGGATGCATAGGCGTTGCAGCGAAAATTTTGAAAAGTAGAAATTTGCCGTCCAAAAGAGCGGGGGGTAAGTTTTATTCGAGAAAGCATCCTCCACGAGTTTGAGTAATTTATGGTTACAGTACGTAGTTGCCAAACTTAGTCAGCCCTTTCACGATAAGCGCTGAGTAGATGCAGTATTATCGATCAACGTTTACGAGATGGTCATATGTTCAGTAAAATTATCGTTTTCTTCTTTCCCTTCTTCACGCTGGTCGAACACACTTTTTCAGAGAATATTTCGCTGGTCGAAATCTAGGGAATTTTCTGCATCGCAATCCATCGTCTATAGCTATCAATCATCTAATATCACCTTTAAACATCAACGGGGACACGATTAGTCGAAAAATGCATTTTAACGTCTCTTGTCTTGGAATTCTCGCTCTTGCCGTTGCTTTACAACCTATATGTGTATATGCAGCCCCCCATGGTGTAAGTAACCAATTCGTATATAACATACGCTCACAGCTCTGAAATTTGTATCATCACGGTGTGTGTAGTCAATGGTCAGACGCGACTCTTCCCGATCCCTGCCGGACCGCGACAGTGGAGAAAACAATCCAACTGGTACTTTGAGCCAAGATCCCCTGCTCTTCACGAAACACCATACCCGAAATGCTGAATGCACACTAAAAGTCCTTCCTCTGTCCACTATGTATTTGGACGATCCCCACAAACGCTCTGCAGAGTCCATAGTCCGCAAGGTTGCGCAGGGCCATAAACTATTCGGAGCTGGCAGCTCAGAGCTAGGGTTTTTCTGGGACGCTGATCCTGTACATAAACTTGCGCAGTTGGATAAGTCGAAACCTATCAAGTTCTCAGTGGTACCACTGTCTCCTGCAGGAAGTTGTATCGGGAACCTATACATAGTAATGGGCCAGAAGAACCCTGGTAAAGACTACGAGGCGTATGTTCTTCATAATGACATCGATGCGTACCTTCCGTTTGAAAACGAAGAAAGGGTTTTGATTTCCAAGGAAGGAGATCGTAAGTTGTTCTCTTTTTACTATAAGGAGATCTCTGATTATCCCAACGAACTTCGATGCAGCTATCAAGAATAACATTCCCCAAAACTTCGCATTGAGGATCCGTTTCCTCAACTTACACGGTCAGAACAAGGACGACAGCATCAAAAAGTCTGTTCAAGACCTCATTCAACATGAGGAAAGTCATGATCCAGTTTTAACATCCCCGCCATCTTTTCCAACAGATGGCTGGGATTTCAGTTCTTCTTCCCGTGATTTGACTAAACCCATTCATTTCATCGTGGAGCACGAGTATGTCATTGGGCATCCCGAAAGCATATTCGATGTGGTCATGAGCAGTGCGGACCATCGAGGTAACTATGTGTTCAGGGAAATGGTGACAGATAAGAACGGCGTGATCTACGCGCGTAAGGGAGACCGTAAGTAAATAATGAGTTTTGATCTCGAAATCTCTGGCTGAAATGAGTCGGTTTTTAGCCGATAAGAACCCATGAATGGCGCGATAGCGTGGATGTAGATTGGAAACTTGGAATCTGGGATGGACAACCTGTGAATCATGAGTTGCTCTCAAGCTGTACTGCATACTGGATGTTGAACGTATCGTTGCTTAGAGGGGCGATATAAGTGTGTACAGTGATCATGATAGTGAGGAAAGATAGATGCCTGATGTCCGCTTGCTGTTGACACCCATTTTCGAAAGGCATAATCGATGACGGGAGAGTAAGTTTCTCCAGTCCATACATCCGTAACTTCGAGCGCCGGTGAAAATTTCCTTTTAAAGTTGTCTCTGTCCGTTCCGACGGCTTATAGGGCAAAAGGGATCCAAAATGCAGCCCTTTCATCTAATGGTGACTCTGACCCCAACCAGGCTCTACACCCTTTTACTTTCCCTTCATCTAGTGGGGGCTCTGACTCTGCTCTTCCTGGCCTCCCTCACTGTACAGTATACTTATCACATTGTCTCTGAGCTTTTCCATGCTTACAGGATTGTTCCTCATTTCAAATGGTTCCCCTCTGCCTCTGTGATTACTTACTTATTGTGCTTGTTTCTCTCCCATATTTTATCAACATCAAAAAAGGAAACAGAGGATCAACATTACAAGTTGTACATCATGAGTCTTCTAATTATACCCCACCTTTTGTATTATTGGTATTATACACAGTTCAACATAGACCATGTTCATGATATCATTTCATGACAGCCTCCACAAACCATATCCTGACACAATGTAAGTGAAGATTAACGCGCAGATATCAGGATATTTGGATTGAGATGTATCAGAGGAGCTTATTGAGGAAGCTCCAGCGGTCGGGGCAGAACCTGACATATTTGTCTCTACCGAATGTATGGTCTGATTGGTTATAAACTGTCGAAATATTGTTTGTGCGACTTGTGGTTTGTATGCTGGCTACAAAGATGCATAAACTATCAAATGAACCTTTTATTGGGACATTTCTGCTCACCAGGGTATGTCCAGCTCCATAGACACGGCTTACGAGGGAAAAATGTCAGGAACATGACTGCTCGAAGAAAACTAGGACATACGCAAATGTGAAGTTGTCAACGACCGCAAATGAAGCCACATTGTCACCATTGATAGACATGTTCTTAAAGGCAGTATTATTGAGTGTCTGGTTTCCGTACCAATTCATCTGGACCATAGATTGATGAAGTCCGAGCCAGTTTGCTCTATAATCAAGGATGATGGATAACATTTTGAACACTTTGACCGTAAGAAAACGTATACGTACTTCATATCTGCGTCACCTCCCTTTGAGATGTAAGATTGGATAGGCAAGTAACCGCCATTGATTCTTACCCAGATGAGTATATGGAATCCAGAGTTGGCAAGCTTGGCAAGTTCAGGTAGAAAAGTCCTGCCAGTCTGCAAATTTTTGAGCCAACGGGAAACCATGTATATATTGAACAATGCCAACGAACTTCCCCTGATTGCGAAAATAGGGCATGGGTTGTATCATCACATTGGTCAAATGTAGGATGAGAAATCAGTAGATTCGCGCCAATGGCATTTTGCACTTGTTCTCGGCGAATGTAAGTGGCGTAATACGTCGTTGGTATATTGCTGTCGGATGTTGAAGACGTCAACAAATAGTCCGCATCTCTGTACCCCACTGCAGGATCCATCACATCTTCAGTCTATGGAGTCGATTAATAACGAAAAACCAGACATGTAGTAAACCTTTACGCAGGTGGTGATAGCAGTGTTACACGTATCAGCGCCGCTACTTTTCGTGATATCAGCGTCATAGCAATCCTGTAAAAGACCACGACATATGTTATGGAAAGCTTTGGTCATATTTGAGAGGACACTGTCATTGACAAGGGGGCCGTAGCCAGGCGCGTCTTGAGCGAAAGTGACAAGACTTCGAAAGTTTATCAGAGGATCATGTTTTCCACTTGTATCCAGCAATTCAAGTCATTTTGGTTAGCAGTTGGAAGGTGGGGTGCATGGTAAAACACACACTTACTCGTTGATCATAAGCGAAGATACGACCACTTTAACCCCATTAAGGCCTCCGCTTTCTATCAATTCGTTCTGGACATTGAAATAATCGATGAAAACTGGACCAAAACGAGCACCATAACTTTCTGTGGCCAGGACGAATCTACTTGTATTGTTGAATTATCCTCATGAGTGAATTCGTATTATTATATTTCCTGGAGGAAAACTGACTGGCGATCTTTGTATTGAGCGAACGCATCACTGGTGAACAGAACTTGAAACGCAGTCCATGCGTAGATAGCGGCGCTAGAGCTGTTGGTCAAGGTAGGGCCTGTAGAAAAACCGGCACCAAAAGGTTGGTCAAGGTAAAGGACTGTCCGTAGCATTCAACAGGGAGATTGATTCCATACAGTAATAGCAGACTCACTGTTGCTATAATTGTTCCAACTATATGCAAAAACAAATTTGAAACGATGCTGACAATTTCAAAAAATAAGCCAACCTGTACGGATTAAGGGTGGTCGATTCTCCGTCCGAATCGACTGTGCAGGGACCGGACTCTATCATAATGAACAGTGTAGCATTCGAGGTGGGACGGTGACACTCAGCAGTCAAATACCTGTGAACAGACCTATCATCGATGAACAACCTGGACCTCCATTCAACCTGGAGCAAAGGAGTAACGTATGAGTTTTGATATAGCAGTAGAATTTCTCAAGTACCAGAGTACAAATGGATCAGTGCTGGCATTATTTCGAGATTCGAAAAACCAAAACCACTGACAAGACCTATGAACCAACGAGGACAAAGATAGACGATGAGTACACACGAGATAATTTTCATCTCCCACATTGATGTATCCTGAATATTGACCTACTCCATCTACAGTTTCACATATTCCCGAATCCTTCACGTACGTGAGACTGAAATCTTTGGCAAGATTCGATGCGCGAGGATTCAACAGTCGGGCGGGGTTGAACAAGATCAGAGAGAGAAATGAGAGCCAAGAGAGCGTCTTAGCCATAGGAGACTGCGAAGAGGAAGGGAGTGGGAGTGTAGGAGAGTGCATAGCACTATATATATATCGTGAAAGAAGCGTTGAGAACGTGCGATTACTCGACCGCTAAGTGATAGGCTCTGATAGTAGCTGATTTAGGACTCTTATCTTGGGCCAACCGCGACGATCAACGGCTTCTTAGTCAATATGTGCATCGTTGGCCGTGGGTGGAGTTGACTGCGGGTGGACTGCGCTAATTAAAATACTATGCGAACCTTTGAGACTTGCCTGCGAAGTTGATTAAGTATAAGTAGTTGATTGAGGGTTTGAAGAACTCGGCTTGTGCTTCTCAATTGTGGTTTGTATAGAATCAATTTACTGAGACGTACAGTTTATGAAAAATATGGACAATCCGCGCGCCGGATTTGTCAATGAAGAAGTAAGACGCAGCGAAGTTGAACTTACTTCAAGCTTTCAATGAAGCTCGAGGACGATCGAAGACGACCAGCACACGTGCACTGTTACATCAGCGATTTCTTGCTTTCTCATACTCTTCCACCTACGCTCCATGCATAAATCGGTATTTCGCTCAGGGAATGGTTTTGTGAAGAATGCCTCTAGATCTCTCCACTCAAGCACGGTGCCCGTGAATGCTACTCAAATTACTACTCTCCCCAATAAAATTCGCGTCGCCACAGATCCGACCCCAGGCTATTTCTCTTCAATTGGCCTGTATGTCGACGCTGGCTCGCGTTATGAAACTCCGGAGACCTCTGGAGCTAGCCACTTTATAGATAGGCTGGCCTTTAAGGTATGCAGGAATTCATTGGCCCGAGCTTATTGTTACTAACAAGTTTGCATAGAGCACGAATAAGCGGTCAGCGGAAGAAATGGCGGCTGCAATGCATACTATGGGCGGTCAAATTATGGCAGCATCATCTCGAGAAACTATTATGTACCAGTCCTCCCAGTTTTCCAAAGCAACCTCGACCGCTTTGGAATTAATATCTGAGACGGCCTTGAATCCTTCATTTCTTCCGGAAGAAATTGAAGCACAACGTGATGCTGCCTTTTATGAGGTTCGGGAATTACAAGCAAAGCCGGAAATGGTTCTCCCAGAAGTGCTACATTCCGTGGCGTATGGAAACAGAGGATTAGGGAATTCTATTCTTTGTCCCGAAGACCGGATAGGTGTAATTGACAATAACATATTGTGGCGGACCATGTCAGCTTGGTATCAACCAGAGAACATGGTTATTGCTGGAGCAGGAATAAGGCACGAAGAACTGGTTGAGATGGTCGACAAGTATTTTTCATCGCTAAAAGCTAGCCCATCCTCTCCCTGCGTATCTACGTCCATCCCAACAAATCAAAATCAACGATCCTTGCCGAATCCCCAAGTTCCCGTAAATTTACTCGCGTCCTCTGTAAATCCAGTGCGGAAGTCGCTTTCTCGCGCTGCTTCATATCTTTTCCCTAATACCCCATCCGACTCTATTCTGGATGCTTCCGTCTCCCCGTCATCTTCCTATACGGGTGGACACAAGTTCATTCATGATTCCAAGGGTGATTTTGATCATTTGTATATTGGTTTTGAGGGAGTAGGAATTCATGACCAAGATATTTATGCTCTTGCCACTATGCAAGTACTTCTCGGAGGTGGTGGTAGCTTTTCTGCAGGTATGTACTCACTAGCCAATGAATTGGGCCTCCAATCACGTTTATCCCAGGTGGACCCGGCAAAGGAATGTATTCCCGACTTTACACTCATATTCTTAACCACTTTTCTCAAATCGACCATTGCGCGTCGTTCCATCACATTTATACGGATTCATCATTATTCGGGTTATTTGCGTCGTTTGTCCCCGCTGCATCAGGGCTGCGCGGTGGCAATACGCCATCGCAAATTCTCCCTCATCTGGTACATCAGCTAAGTTTACTAATGTACACCACTGTTCCAGCGGAAGAGTTAACTAGAGCAAAGAATCAGCTCAGCTCAAGCTTGATGATGGCAATGGAGAGTAGGGCGATCCAAGTAGAGGACCTTGGTCGACAAGTGCGTTTCCCTCATTCTAGCACGCTTTATTCAGTAATAATATGTTCCTCAGGTGCTCGTGCATGATCGTCCAGTACCTGTCACAGAGATGACAGACAAAATTGCTCTCGTCACTGCTGAAGACATCACACGGGTAGCCGCCAGACTCTTCGGTCCTCGTTCGGGAAATAAACCGACCATCGTCTGCCATGGGCATGAGGACGTGGGCAACTGGCAATCGACGTTTGCGAAGTACGGTGTCTCCTCTTCCTCATAGGCTTGCTTGATGGTGTCTTTACCTTGTTGGATTGCGCTAATCTACGTTTGTATGCACATTTAACAATCATTGAACGCACAGCAGACATACTTTACATTTCGTAAGGCGTACTTATGTTCGCCTTCTAATTTGTGTCGCCAGCGGCACAGAATTTGACGACGATTCAATCTCTTGAGCACATCCTTTATAGAGCTATGTACTCAATATTTCGAACTGGTTTGCGGTGACCAGTGAACGTTATTACTGTAACTATAGGAAGCGGTGACTAGGACACAGCCACCTGAGGTCACTACTTCAAATTCCTGTGTCGTTTGGGCATGCAGCAACCACGTTATAACGACTGTGCAACGTTTACAATAACTTATACCTTTTCGTCTACCCTCATCTTCTCCAATGCCCTCTTTTGAATCCATCAAGGCCCGCTACGAGGCCGCTGGTCAAGACCATGTTCTCAAATTCTGGCCTGAGCTTACCGATAGCGAAAAGGCATCCTTGCTGGAGCAACTCGGTTCCCTCGACATCGAACGCGTCAACCGCATCTACAAAAAGGCTGTGTCCGCCGAGTCCACCAACTCGAGCGCAACCAGCGATCTTATCGAACCTTTGCCCAAGGGCGCGTCAGAGTCAATCACTCGTGTAGAATTGGCCAACGAATGGAGGCGGATTGGACTAGAAGCAGTTTCTAGAGGTGAAGTTGGTGCTCTGCTGATGGCTGGAGGTCAAGGCACTAGACTGGGCAGTAACGCGCCCAAGGGTTGCTATGACATCGGACTACCCTCCCATAAATCTCTCTTCCAATACCAGGCCGAGCGTATCTCCCGCTTGCAGACTGTTGCCGAGCAAGAGTTTGGAAAGAAAGCGGGAACTGTCATTGTCCCGTGGTACGTCATGACCAGTGGTCCCACTCGTCGCGAGACAGAGAAGTTCTTCAAAGAGCATGAATATTTTGGACTTGATCGTCGTAATGTCATCTTTTTTGAACAAGGTACATCTCAAACTGGTTTCATGAAATTCGCTGAACCTTACCCTGTTTGCCCAGGTACTCTTCCTTGTCTGACAATAGAAGGCAAACTCCTTCTAGATACTCCTAGTAGTGTAGCCGTTGCCCCAGATGGTAATGGCGGACTATATGCAGCTACACGTTCCCCTCTCGGAGCTGGTGACAAGTCCCATACCGTCCTCAATGATTTGGCTCGGCGAAAGATCCTTTACGTCCATGCGTACTGCGTGGACAATTGCCTCGTTCGCGTTGCTGATCCTGTATTCATTGGGTTCGGCATCTGGAAGCAGGCAGACTGTGCTGCGAAGGTTGTGCCGAAGGCATCGCCTACCGAATCAGTCGGTGTTGTTGCCTGCAAAGGTGGCCGTTTCAGTGTTGTCGAGTATTCCGAGATTTTGAAGGAGCAGGCCGAGCGCCGTGATGCCGACGGCGAACTGGTGTTCAGAGCTGGTAACATTGTCAACCACTTTTACACCACGGCATATCTGAACCAGGTCGAAAAGTTCGAAGAACAGATGGCATTCCACATTGCTCGTAAAAAGATTCCTCATGTGGATCTTGCGACTGGCCAAACCGTGAAGCCGACTAAACCCAACGGCATGAAACTCGAAATGTTCGTGTTCGACGTCTTCCCGTACACAGAACGCTTTGCTGTCCTCGAAGTGGAACGCAAGCAGGAATTCAGTCCATTGAAGAACGCACCTGGGACCGGATCCGATGACCCAGAGACCAGCCGCCGCGATCTTCTAGCACAACACAAGTACTTCTTGGAGAAGGCCGGGGCTAAAGTCAAGGATAGCGTAGAGATTGAAATGTCTCCTATCGTCAGCTACGCCGGTGAAGGTCTGGAGAGCACGCAAGGCAAAATCTTTTCCAAATCAGGAATTGCTTCGTCGCTAGAGGAATTGGATGCTCTTGTGTAATGCTCGGACATGGAACTTTTGTACACTACAGACACTCAGTTAATGAAGGACTCAATCACATCACGCGTTTAGTTCGTGTAGAAACGATATTCGATTCTTGCGCTTCCAGGTACCATACCTCTTTACTGTAAAATTGCTTTGAAAAGCCACTTCTTTAGCCCTTTCCGACGATCTTTTTCGTGCGTTTTCCCTCGCACTTTCTGTGAGTTTGAGGGGGACGAGGTTCATGGTAAGCAACTGTATTGGTGTTAATACCCTTGGTCAACTACCCACATGTCCGTCTGCTGGCCCTTTCTTCCCGTTGACTGTCACTGCCCCGATAGAACTATTGCTATTATTTGCATTACTATTCAGGCTCGGAGCTCGCTTTTCGAGTTCGTCACGCAAAGACGCGAAGAGGCGTTGAGTACGTTCAGCATTTGGCTTTTCGTTCCGTATCTGAGTATCAGTCAAGTAATAGAAGAAGAGGGTACAAGAATATACTGACCTCTTTGCAACATTGAATGAGCTTGTCGATGAGCATAGTCTGTCCATTTTGGGAATCTTCCAGATCCTTCCGGAGCTGTTGAATCTGAAGGACAAGGATACTGTCATAAAGAGGAAAAGCAAGCGCGCAAAAATTGATAGGCACCTCTTCTTCCAGTTTATCAGCTTTGGCCTTATCTCCAGACGCCAGTTGCTTCTGTTCCGCTGCTCGAGCACGAGAAAGCAAAACTTCGAGCTCTTTCGACCGGATCACACACTCGAAATGTCGTTCTCGAAGTTCGTATTGCCGCAAGACTTCCTTTAATCGTTCTCGAACACTGCGTATGCATTGTGTAAGTGTATTTCGTTAACAGCAATCCCCCAACGGAGACGCACACTCCATCAAATATCTCCTCCAGTGATCGTTGGGCTCTAGAACAAACGTAAGTGAGCAGCGTAGACAGGAAATTCGGACAAGAAACACACGCATGAGGATCATCTGTCCAATTCTTTTTCAGCTTTTGACGTTGAGGTTCCAGGATTTGGTCCTATCGAGACGTTATAGAGAAACGTCAGCCCAGCTATGTCAACACGCACGTAGAGATCATCGCCGCCAGTGCTCTCTGTGAGATCCATTAACTCTACAGCTAAAATCTCGTCGCCGTCCTCCATACCAGCCTCTTCTGGTGTCATGTCCGCATCCACTGATCGTCCATTATGGGTAAATACAAATTGCATGGCTGGGACAGTGAATGACGGGGGTACGACGTCTTCGGACCCAGGATCTACGTTCGTCCCTGAAGCAGGCGCAACGCCATCAACCTTCTTCAAAACACCGGTGACACCATGACCTGTTCGTTCCATTCGCTCTGTCCAAGCACCAAAGAGTTTTGATAGCTTTGTCTTGCGGGAGATTTTGAAAAACAGTTCAGCCCGGTATCGGCATGAAACTTTGACGAGGATATCGGGCTTTTCTCTGTATTTGTTGTCGAGGAGTTGTGCTTTGGATGTGCGTTTGGCAATATCAGCTTTCATTTGGTGGAGCTGAGATTGGTTGAGAAGATTGATCTAGCATGTACAAGGACAAATACCTCGTCCTGAGCATCCTCCACACACTGCGCTAACCGTTTTCCATCTTCCTATGCGGAGATGGGCATTCGCATTCATTGTATTCGATGTTCTCTGCTTACCCGTAATCGCTTATTATCCTGGAAGAGCGGAGTGAGTACTGGCAGACGGTGAGAAGCAAGCAAAGCAAACTTTTTGCAGTTCCCGTGCGAGATTCTCCATTTTCGTCTTCGTCTGGTTTGCTTTCGTCAATTGACTTTTAGCTGACATGTGGTGAGGATTCGGAAGACAATACATAGACAGTGGACATACCTGCATCCTTGTCCTTGGACAGCTTCTGTTTCTCCTTAGCATGGTCTCGTTCCAAGCGTTTGAATTCCGCAAACTAGGAAATTGGCGCGTGTTGTGTTAGGGCGGGTATGAGTATGAGAAGAACATACGAGCTCGATGTATTTTGCATGTATTGTGTTTTCCTCCAGGCCCTTGACTGATTTATGCGCTTCTTCAGCTAGAGTGGGGAAATAAGGGATACTGTGGACTTGATATTGGTGAAATTACACACCAAATCGGCGTTCCTCCTCCTCCTCTAGCTCTTCTTCCTCTTCCAAGGCTGCTATACGATTCTTCAAACTTTCATACATGGTAGCAGGATCAACAGGAGCATCATTCTTCTTCTTTCCCTTGGAAGCGCCGTTGGCCGTTAGTGGTGGATGAGTGTGAGTTTGCGGCGGATTGGAACGGCTGTGATTGGGAGGATTGGGAGGAATTGAAAGTGGTGCAGGAGGTGCTGGACTTGCGGGCGGAGGTTTTGCCATTCTTGAAGATTTGTGCGGAAGATAGAAGAAAGTGCTTTCTGTGTGCCACGGACTTGAGAGTAAAAAGTCTACAAGGAAACCTCACGGCAATGTGCCGGCCCAAAACGGCTCTTTCAATTGCTTCACCAAAACTATGTACAGTGACATAAATACTTAGTATACTCTCTTTGAATGCTCTGTTCTGTGTATAGATGTAAGTTCGCATGTAAAGGTCATTGATGGACTGGCCGTAGATTTATACTTCCACGAGATTGAGCCGGACCAATCGTACAGTAGTTTCCAGGTAGCATCCAATGTACATTGACATGGCTGACCTTAACATGTTCCAGGGGGAATGGTAGAGCAACTGGGCATCGAGATTACCTGTGAAAAAAGGTACTGTCTGTTATAGTCGATAAACGAAGATAATGATAACGCCAAGTCGGAAAGTTCCTTGGTTTTTCTTCGAGGAGATGGAATCCCTTAAATTTTCTTCGAAATCAATATTCCCGGCCAAAATATGAACTACATATCTTGCGCACAAATACTCGGATGCAAAGAGGGACATGAAATGGTCGCTGACCATACAACCAGTAACTTGACGTACTACTGTACATGTGAATAACATAAAGATTACCTGGCTAATTGGCCTGCAGTTTATGGAGGGAACACGCGTTGGATAGCCTAACTGGCCATATACTTTGGTATGAAGAAGAAAAGCTCAAGGTCGTTTCTAGTAACATAGTAAGTATGTACCTGTATGTACGCGACTGAACTTACTTTTTGATGTAAGTCAGTTGCGTGATCACGTGAGAAAAGACGTGTAGATTCACAGTGAATAACATTGACACTGACCCACTCAACTTTGTCGTTTCTAACGCGTCTATGCGTCGTTATGGTAAATCATACAGCTTCAATTGACGGTGAAGATCAGCTAAACGCTTCTTAGATCGGTCTACAATGTCTTCACCCTCGCGGAAAAGACAAAAGACTATCCTTTCTTCACCAGTCTACCCAGAAATGGACCTGAGCCAAGATGATTTGTTGGCTCTTGACGAAATTGAACGCAAACTCTCCCAATCTGCACATTCATCATCTCAAACTCAACCTGGCTCACCCTCCAAACCTCCCAGACTGCCCCTTTCTGATTCCGCTGAGAACCCATTTCAAGTATCATCCACGAAGCTACCAGTACATTTATTTTCCGGTTTCAAGGCTGCTTCAGCTATGACTGTCACACATGAAGATCTTGATAGATTCTCACCGGACCCCCCTGAAGAAAAAGATTATTCGACGTGGTTTGAACCCAAGGGAATCCTTCCCTCTGGCGGATTTCAGACAGCCAACTCTGCATCGACTATCGCTTCATTCACTTCTGCATCAGCGCTAGGGCATACTTCACTGTTTTCGACAGCATCTTCTTTAGTGGATAAGGAGCAACTACCTGTATCCGGATTTCGTACAGCGGGAAAAGGTGGTGGCTTACTTGCTCCATCTGCCGCAGCTTTAGCAAAAGCACAGGAGAAGATTCGAACATGGCAGGAAGAAGAGCCGAGGCCATGTCCTGCTTCAACTTCCGAGGATACATTTCCCCGATCTCCGTTACGAGCCGTTCAGAACAGCGTATTGGAATCAGAAGCACCATGCCCTCCCGTTTATGGTTCTGGATTTGCATCTGCATCACAACTATCCAATAATTTCACCAGCGCCTCCGGCTTTACTCCGGAAACCTCTTCAAATAAACCCTCGACTTTCGTTTCTCCCTTGATAGACAGGTCGAAATCCCAGAATGTTGACCCCAATCGCCCTAAGCCGTTCAAATCACCACTCACCAGCACTCCCAAGACCACCATGACCCCCACCAAACCCGTTGCTTCTACGTCCTCATCTGCCCGTTCACAGCATCCGCTTGCTGCACCACCCTCTAATGCTTCGTTTCGAACTCCTGTACGATCGACAAACGACAATATCTCATTTCAACAAATTGCTTCTTCATCGTCTACCGCTTCATCTTCAGCCCAGAAACCCACTTCATCTACTTCCAGACACCATCCAAATCATGCAGCGACTGTTGATACTCTCCGCAGCTTCACAACGCCTGCTCGACGCGTACTTCACCCTGGTAGCCTCCCTTCCCCCCACGTCGCAGGACGGATACGAAGTACTCCAGCAAAGTTTGTCACGCCATTCAAAACCGGAATGAAACCTGGTGAGGCAGGTCGACTCGAGCTTGAGGCTCAACAAAGATCCCAGCAGCGATCCCGTGCACCTGCGATCTCAGCTACAAATACTACTGGAAAATTAATGGACTCTCTGCGAGCAAGCAGCGTTTTTGATATGAGTGAGTGCTCTGCTCTCGAGTGTCGTTCCCTTGACTAACATCCCGAATAGCTGTTCCGCCGACTCGAATATCATTATCGGAGTCGGGCCTCTTTCCTCAACAGTATACTGCACAAGAAATGATTGATCATAATGTGTACTAAATCCGCTTTTGTTCCGTTTTCGGTCGGAGCTGACAACATTGACTTCTACAGTGCCATCGAAGAGCTTTCTCAGATCACTACTCCTTCCCTAGCATTATACTACTGCTTTTACACGACCCCGCAACCTTCAGACTATCCATCTGTCCGGGTGGAAGACCAAATTGGTCCTGCTGCCGCGTTGGACAAACTACTTGCACATGGATGTTCGCGTGCTACAAAGGCTTGGGTCGATAATGCATGGTCTCTCATTTTATGGAAATTAGCGGGGATGGTAGCGTTGGAGCCTGAGCGGGAAACACGTATTCCTACTTTTGGTGGAGCTGCAGAGGGACCAAGATGGTGTTGGAATGAGATTTGGAGACAGTTGCTGTATCGGTAAGCCTATCTTTCTATCGTAAACGAATTCCCTATCTGATGCCTCATATCTAGTTATGAGCGCGAGATTAATCTGGGTATACGCGCTCCGTTTCATTTAATCACAACCCAAGATCACCCCGCAACTGCACCTATGGTATTATGTGTCTCAAACATCATTTGGCCGGAAGCTTCGTCTTCTCTGGAGGGGCAACAACGTAATCCTCAGCCACTAGTAGAAGTCACTGATGGGTGGTATCTCCTTAGGGCGCAAATCGATCATAGTATGACCAATGCTTTGAAAAAAGGAAAGTTGCGAGTAGGTAGGAAAATCGCTGTCGTGGGCTCCAGGGTAGATTTCCAGTTACCAAATCGTAGTCTCTTTGCTTATCTTCTTGGGTGTAGCTTGAAACCGAACGCAAGGATCCTCTCGAGCCTCTTGAAGCTTACCAGTCCACGAAACTAGTCCTCAGTGGTAACTCAAGTCAACTTGCACCTTGGCACGCGAAACTTGGGTTTCAACGCGGACCGTATATATTCACAATGCACAGTTTGACACCTGAAGGGGGCAACATTGCATTGATGGATATCGTCGTGCTGCAGGTACATCCAGTGGCCTATCTAGAATTTCGCATAGATCCAGATGGCAAGAAGCATCAGGAAGGTCCAAGGAATGAAGCAGATGAAGCGGCGTGCAAGGAAAGCTGGAGAGTAAGTAGCCACCTAATTATATTTTGTTGGTAAAGTCTAACGTTGATTGCGTAGAAAAAGCGTGAAGCTGCCGAGTCTAAAATTTACGAAATGCACGAAAAGAAAATTGCGCGGTATCTCTCGTATACTGAACGTCTTGATCAGAAAGCAGCTCAATTTGCGCATTCTCTGTCTGAAGACCCACCGGAAAACATCGACAGCCTTTATGAGGAACTCGAAGTGCCAGAAGATGCTGGGCAAGTAATATCACAAACCAAAGGCAACGAAGCCGCATGGCTAGCACGGTATATACGGGAACGACTCGAAAAGGATCGAGAAAGGGTAAAAGATGAGTTAGAGAAAGAGGTAGATGTAAGTCCGCTTGAGATCCCACTGTCACCACTGTTAGTAACTCTGCTTCTTGTATGACAGGATATTTGCCCATCCCGCAACGTTCGCTCCTTCAGGGTTATCATTGTTCAAGACTCCCGAACGAGTAAATTTCCTTCCCACAGGACCGCCCAATTAACAATATGGGATGTTATGGACCTCAAGCTGACGGAAGAGAAACCTCGGGGCTATTTTGAAATAGGTTGGAGGTGCCGTGTACGTATACTTTATTTCCTGGGTCCGTCGAAGTGTGCATTGAACTTCGGTCGTTACGTTCAGGTGACAAATCTGATACCTAGTTCGAAGGCGGCATGGATGGGAAATGAGCCGGATTCTCAGATTTTTTTGGTGAGCACGAGGGTATCGAAGTGGCAAAAATTGAGGAGCTTAGAATAATGCATATGTATGAAGTATATTAATGTTGTATGACTATACACTGGGAAAGGGGCTTATACAGAGGCACTGACCTTGCCTGGATTGCCTGACTTACCTTTGTTTTTCAATTGTACAAGGATATCTATGGACAAAATAGTGAGCTTAGGTACAATTTCTTACATATGCACTTTCAAAAAGTACATGGCATTAGACTCCAGAGCACAAACTTATTGTAGAGCAGAGCATACACAGATTATATCTAACATTCAGATCAAGTGGTTGAGCATTGAGTCCCGATGAACCCAGGGCAAGCAAAAATGACTTTTGAAAAGTTTCTCAATGTCACTCATGCTGGCTTGAGGATGCTCAAATATTCACGCTGGGTTTAAGCAGGACTAGTCTTCACCATTTTTGCTAAATGGCTGGCCACTTTCTAGCCTATCATTTTCTTCATTCCCATTTCTGCTTACCAGTGGTGCTGGATTCATAACTGGGGTTGCTGCAACTGCCAGATCTTGAGGAACTTGAGAAACATGCGATTGAAGGCCACTGCACGGCTGTGCATGGCATTCACTTTGCCAGTTGAACCATGCATTGAAGTATTTTGGCCCCTGTACTAGGATTTTCAATGAAAATTCATGCAATAGTAGAGAAGATTCACATGGCCCCTGCACAAGGATGACCTTTTCTATGAAAATTCATGCAAAAGTAGAGAAGATTAGTATGGCACCTACTCAAGGATGACCTTTTCTGCCAAAATTTGAGCAGAAGTAGATGACATTACCATGGCCCCTGCGCAAGGATGAACTTTTCCCAAAATTAGAGCAGAAGGAGAAAATATTGGCATGGCCCCTACACAAGAATAACAAAACTGGATTTTCGCGGCAAAAAGCAAAATAAATATTGAGATCCGTAGATCTACCACTCCGGGAAAGCGTGTCATCCTTGTGCAGGGGCCATGCTAATCTTCTCTGTATCGTTCCAATTTTTTCGTATGTCACCCCGAAGGGGACATTTATGATGTGTTCATGAATGGGGGCAATGATCAACACTTTAATTGTATGTAGTTCACGGGAACCGGCACTTTTACACATGGGAATTAATTTAACACCTCCCACTTCCCCTGCAGCTCCTGCAGCTGTGAATTACACTCTTGGTGTTAAAGGAAGACTATAATCACAAGCACCGATGAAACAAAGTTCAAAAGGACTTGGGAGGTTTGTTAACCCCTCAGAGATAGTCAGAGCAATGAGCAAATTGGGGACATGACCGGGCCGAGAAGGAAGCGATTGTGGCATATTTGCGATATGGAACGAAAACTGCGTCGAGAAACTTAGCCAAGCAAGGTGATATGTTTCGAGGTGTTTTCCTGATTACTTCCGCACTCTATAGAGTCAACTCGTCAAGCACAAAACCTGCTTCTGATGACCAACCAAATGCTTTGATCGAGTCTGTGAGACCAAAGTTGTCAAAGTTCCTCTGCAGGGAGTAGTTCGACCTTTGATTCGATTGATGAGGATGAAGAATTGTTTAATCGTTTCAAGCAGCCTGAGGACCCAAAGGTGACAACGTGGATACAGGGTGTCGAGAAACAGAAGGCTCAGGCTCGCTATTTTCCCGTGGCCCTACTAGCAAGTCCGCTTTCCAAATATGTTCAACAACAAAAAAAACAATGATGCACTGGAAGGAGAAAAGATTCACTTAAGCATCGGACCTCGCCAGTATAATCTATATCCTGTCCCATCCTATCTCGACTAAATAGGTATCAATGAATTCGAGTGATGAAGACATGGGGTATTTACATATGTAAATGGTCCTTTCGTACATGACAACTGTGAAGACAAGTAATTACAGAGATGGCGATTGTTCAATGACGGGGTGGAAAACAAGTCCAAGCAAATTTGCGAGTATTATCGGAGAACTGTAGAAATCTCAGTAAGTGTAAATTCTCCCTTCCATTGTCCCATCCCGCCAGTATTCGATCATAAAAATGCAATCTTCTGTGAAGTATACATGTCTGCGAGTCGAAGCGTTATCTTCAGTGGCAGTAGCCACGAATGTGTTGTCGCCAAACGAATCGTTCGCATTTACCGGAGCTTCTTGAATCCAACTTGAACTCATCTTCCACCCCTGGCCTTGAGGGTGTCGCACGCGAATCGCCCCTCCCCCCTATAACTGTGCGCAGTTTTTATAGTCCCTCAAATATATCTTGAGCGTGAATCCATTACACCTTAACAATCTCTTCCCGTTGATCGATGGAAGATGGCCTATACCAGCCTATACCCCGGTGAGGAGCGACACAGGGCCCAGGCACGCACATGATCCGAGAAAGTGCTTTTGGTCAAACACTATAAAGAAGGGATGGGTGTGAGCCGCCTCAAAGTGAACGAAGTAAAAACCAATGATCTGCTCGTTCGGATCCGAATGAAAAGGACCGTTTCTATCTTCGATCAAAGATCTCATGAACAAAATGGTCCAAGCCATCTGGGTTCCATAGCTTGAGGGCTTTCATCGGAGGCCCTGCCCTGGGTATGAAATCCACACTTTGGAGAAAGCATTTTGGTTCGTTGACCTCGACATCTCTGAGCCGCTGATGCTGGCGAATTTGGCTTCCGTAAATAATAACTTGGAAGACTTGTAGAACTGCTGGTTTCATGTTCAAATAGTGACTGGGTTTGTAAGTTGCATAGAGAAAGCTACCCTCTGCTATGAATTGGAAGGTTTCGACGAATTCCTGTGGAGTGCTTTAATCATTATAGAACACGAGCGACACTTCTTGATGTTTACCCTGAAGACAATTTCCCCGGTGACCCAGTTCGCAACTGTAAACAACTGGGCCGGTATGGCCGCTCTTACAGGTTCAAAATTCAGTACGATATGCCCCGACAATCTGAAATTGTGGAGGTCGTACTATCGTACTCCAGTCTATTGGCCACGAGAAAGTTCTTGAGTTCTTTCTACCTTGGGGATTTCGTGTATGTATGACGCAATTACCACCGTCCTCTCTGTAAATAATATAGGTTTAGTGATAGTATTTGATGCTTCACTTACTTTTGCGATGCTGTAGCATTTTCTGAGATATAGTCTACAGCAAACGCAAAAATTTCAAATGGGTATCAATTCTTTCCCATTTCGGATAGAGGGAGGCCGAATCATCTCAACGTGATTCCCTATAACTTGGTAGACCGCTCTCTCCACAGTACGTCCGAATCTTTGTTTCTCTTTCCTTTGCGTATCAACTTTGTAGGTGGTCCCAGGGGAACAGATGTTGTTGCTTTCTCAAAGCTTTATGCTGTATGAGGAAGTACCTCGTCTCAAAGACTATCCTCATAGACGGAATAAATCAAACGCTTATCTATTTTTGCTCACGTCGGCACCGGGGTCCACCATCCTTGTCATCTTTGGTCGTGAAATATTTAATTGCTCAGGCGACCGTTGAGAAGTGAAGAAGCGCGTGTAGGATAAGCGCCTACCTGAAGATCATCTCATCCACTGATCCTGGCCAGACGGAAATTGACACTTCACTTCGGAATCAATGAAATCAACATTCAGTGGGTCTTTCATGACTGTTCATCTGGCGGAAATCCACAGAAGAAGAAAAATACTTCGTATTGACAGATTGAAGACCTCCCTGTAGTGCAAGCTTGTAATTTAAGGTCACTATCCGTTCGAAACTTCACCGCTTCCACGTATTCAAAACGTCGTATTAATTATTGAAGGAACCTACCAGAAAACTACTCCATGAAATATTTTATGTCGCCATTCTACCTTTCATCTCTCTCGCTGGCACGTGCTTCCTTCCCTGGCTATAATCACATTAATCCAAGTGATACTAGTAGAATGACACTTGATGACCATTATGTATCCATAACTCATCTATAGTGATATCAGCGACGATCCCGAACTTTCTTGTAGAGGTTGATAATGAGGTCATTGGCCGTCAAAGTCACAATTCTATTTTGAGGATCAGCTTTGCTCTTGAATCATGGAAGACAATCTCACGTATGTGGTGCGATGCGTAGAAAATGTGCGGTGGATCCTATAAGGAGCTCGGCTTGGAATCATCCGGTTGTACAAGTCGTGGCGCGCTTACCTTTGTACCATCCACGTACACCTTCAGTCTTAAACGTCTTCCATAGGCAATCTATAGGGTTTTTATACAAGGCACCAACAATTTTTCCCTCTGCGTTTCGAATGGTTGGTTGGTTGTACATCCGAGTCAGTGCCTGCAAAAATAAATCGTTACATGTGATGTAATAGTAATGCAGAGGAGAAAACATACGGTGTCCGCAGGCTGCATTACAACACAGACACAAGCTCCTGAGACAAAGCTACTCGCTAAAAATGTCCAGGCACTATTATCTGGTAGGATACCGCGTTTTACAAGTTGGTATTTCGTGAAGTTGTAGCTTGGTAGTTGTACCTGCCCTTCCGTAAAAAAAATTGGGGAGAGACGGATAAACGAATGCTCACTGACAGAGGATCCCATGGAAGTTCTCAAAATAGCAGCATCAATACCTCGGACGAGTCCGCGGAAGCGTTCCGCTCGAAAGATTGTTGACAGCGCATCGAATGAGTTCTTATAGTAGTGTTGTGCACCAACGGGTAAGGCAGGCGAGTAGGCCTACAAACGCAACGAATACGATTGGTGACTCAAACCGATTAGTAAGAGGCACTGACCTGCATACGTGCTTTTATCAAGAAAAGGGGATTTCCAAGGGAAGCTTGAGAGTAAATGGTAGGCCAGTGAGACTCTGGCACAATAGGTTCGACTACGAACCTCCTACAGCCCCGCTGGAAGCTCCTGCCAACACGGAAGTAATTGGGATCTGTTCTTCGGACGATCGGCCGACAAGTTCATTTATCCCTCGTCGAAAAGGTTCATAGAATCCTGAACATGAATGAGAAGAGTGCCGAAAAGGGTATCTGGAGAAGAAGAAGTACCGAGGCGAGATCCGTTCAGAAGTATCTAGAAATGTGTTGAACCAGGAAAGGTTGCGCGGACTATGTCAGACAACTTACTTGATACATATACTGTCATGAACTTGGGAGTCAGAACACGAAAAAGATCAGGCATATAGCGGCGTACAGCTGGTCCAAGACCTCTCTGCAGTCCTTTGATTCCCTCATTTTTCCAAGTCTTGACAAAAGCATCTGGTGCATGCTGATATACCCGGATTGCTCCCTCTTTGGCTAATTCCCCTTGTAGTTGCAGACGCGTCTTAATGACCTCTGCTGGGTTGGATATGGTAACCTGCGAAGTTTTTGAGAGCTCAGCAGCCCGCCGAAGTCGTACAATTCTATCACATACCGCAATACAGGCCGCAATGCCTCCGAGAATAAATCCTTCTGCCGTTGATAGTTTTCCTGCGACCACCTGGGGCTCAGGCTTTGAAGAGGATGACATGCCGTTGAAAGAGTCCCAATGTAGTTCGTTCGAAATTTAGTACAGGTTTAGTACGTTCAGTGACTTCAATCGCGAGTTGCTGAACTTGAAGTCGGCCATTCGCGCTTTCACGTGCTTCAAGTTCTTCCTTTGACCGGTCAGACCACCATGGCAACTGGTGCAGTATGAATTATCCTTTCAGCACGCAAAGTGTCGTGCTTGTCGCTGTGCTGGGAACGGTCTTGCCAGTTCTCTATCGGATAGTCTCTTCGCCTCTTACTCTTATCCTAATATCCCCATTTGTCTTGTTATTCTTGGGACTCAGTTTTCTTGCTCTTCATGTCTTTATCGGCCATATCCTGGATTCTAGGAACCCCCGTCCACATAATACGGTTCACAAAGCCGCCAGGCCTTTTGCATTCTCAACCCCTGCAGCATGGCAGGCCGTCTTGACTAGATCGCAGTGGTCCCAAAATACTCCACAATCTTTCCCTCCCTTATGTCCAGAATCACCAATGGTGTCTGCCGCACTGAATGACATTTTAATCATGATTGTCAGAGACTTCGTCCTGACTTGGTACAAGGAATTGTCTTCCTCTCCGTCGTTTCCTGTCGCTGTGTCTTCAGTTTTACATGATTCGATTTCTCAACTTCTGAATCGCGCGGCGGCCATTGATATCCCAACTCTCGTCGTGAAGCGTATCCTTCCTCGAATAACGGAACATATTGAATTGTTCCGACAATCCGAGATTGCACTGCGAGGGGCAGGCTTAGAACGTCGGTTGACGCACTCAGAGGAACTCGATATGATGCTTGCAAGTAGATACGGTGCTGGAAGTGAAGCGGGAAAACTGCATCCAGCAATAGAAAATCTGTCTACCACGTTCACTAGGCAGAGCGAAGAGGCGCATTTGAAACGGCTCATTGACAAAGCTCTTCCTTATGTGTTACCCGAAACGGAAAACAGAAGCAAGGCGCTGAAGATTGTGGTGCGAGAAATTGCGGCATGCGTTGTATTGTATCCCGTCATGGAAATGTTGTCAGATCCGGACTTCTGGAATCGGGCGATTGACCAAGTGGTAAGATTCAATTTCCTTCCAAGTTTCCTTCGCCAGAGGTATTAACCCTACGTTCTTCAGGCAACTGCCGCAATTCATCAACAGTGAGTCCTTGCAAGTTTGTCTAAAGTCCTCACCCTAACGACCTTAGGAAACTGATCACCAAAGTCCGGAACGTATTAGAGGCGCAATCTCCTCGTCCTCAAAATCACAATCGTTTATCAACTGTAAACCCGAGCAATCCTGCGCTTACAACGGAAACTATCACCATACGCACGGATGCCCACCAATTTGAATCCTTTCTACGAAGTATACATCGGTGCTCGTCCCTTCTCGATGCTCGGCGTTTGAAGAACGATGTTTTGGGAGAGATACGGCGAACCAGAATATTACTAGGTATGCTGCGAGACTCTATAACTCACATCATTCTGAGCCTATACTACAGCAAATCATGAAAAGGATGACTGGATAAATGGAGAGAAAACTGAAGACGTGGTTGCCTTTCTTGATAGACTTTACACTGCGAAACGTAAAGTCGAGCAACGGATCGTAGAACTAGGTGGAGGGGAGGACTCGGTACGTCCTTGCATTACTGTAAAGCTCATCTCTTAACTGGGGAAAAACAGACCATCTACCAAGAGACCGGTAGTCTCACCAAGTCAGGTATCACTCTTCGTGATATTCTCAGCAACCCTAGCTCTCTTTCGTATTTCATGGAGTTCATGGACCGTCGGAATCGCTCCCTGTTGGTGCAATTCTGGCTCACCGTCGAGACCTTCAAGAATCCGTTGGAAGCTGTTGATTCGAGTTCCGAGGATGATGAAGATGAACCGGTACAAGACGCATTGACAGCTATCACTGTGAAGGAAGATATATCCATGATCCACGATCTTTACTTCTCCGGTACTATTCACCCCGTGCTTTCATCTATACCTAAGAAATACGTGGAGTCCATCCGAGCTTTTGTCCGAAACGAGGTTGAGAACTCTCGTGTTGCTCAGGGACGCGTACGCAAGAACGTACTTCTTGCTCAGCGTCAAGTGGAGCGCGACATGGAACATGACTTTGAGGACTTTGGGAGTTCAGAACTTTGGTTTCGGGTGATGAGCGATGCCGATTTTACCTTACGCGTTCCTCCACCTCCAAAAGAGAAACGCTCTTCAAACGTTCGTACTGGGAGTACCCATGACTCTGATACCCCCAAATCATACCGTCCATCTCTTCTACCACGTTCAGGATCTGCACCAGGACCCTTTCCTAAGACAGAAATGCCAGGCTCTACTCAGTCTCTCCGTTCGGTTGATTCTGTTGCTTCTGCAAAAATTTCATCCATGGCCCATCCTACAAAAAGCAATATTGAAATACTCATGTCTCCTGTTACGGATGCTTCTTCCGACTCTGAACGAGCTCCGCTATTCGACGATCCTGATGATCGCGCGCAAAGGGCAGAAGAACATCGGATGGACGCGATTCATGCCGCTTTGACTGATATCATGGCATTGGATGAGGCCCACTATGGCTCGGAGGAAGATATCGATGATCGTGTGTCGATGTTCTTGTCCCCCAGATCTCCCAGAGTCAAAAAACAGGGTGATGCATTCTCCCAGGAGGTTGATGACCACATTGTTGAGCCTGATGAGGACGTACCCGATGAGATGGAAGAGGGGCGCGGATCATTCCAACTTGCTGGTCCCGGCGATCTTCAGTTATCGTATGAGATAGCTCGACTGGCAGACAAGATTTTGAGTGTACAGACTCAAGAGATCATGTTGGACAACCTTATAAAGAAGGCGGAGCTTACTGGCGACAATCAGGAATTAAGACTTCTGAATCGCTCGAAATCTTCGATGAACCGTGAACTGCGAGAGTTGAATTTTCAGAAGGTGCAATACGAACAGCAGGAGTCTGCAAACCGTCTCGTCTCTGATCGTACCAAAATTTCCATCGTTAGCTCAGCGGCTGGAGAAGAGGAAGGAAAATCCGTCGTCCGTTACCTGATTGAGGTTCAGCAATTGGGTCTAGACGGCACTTTCTCCTCTGGCTGGGTTGTTGCAAGGCGATACAACGAGTTTTTAACCATGCACAACAAGCTACGAGAAAAGCATAGTGCCGTGAGGAACTTGGAGTTTCCGGGTAAAAGTCTTGTCCCCCATCTTTCCATTAATTTCGTAGATACTCGGCGGGCTGGTTTGGAGAAGTATTTGCAGGGTTTGATATCCATTCCCCTCGTCTGTGAAAGCGACGAGCTCAGAACTTTTCTTTCTCGCGAGTCTCCGTTCGTAGCGTCCGAACACCACGATCAACCCAACCGTCGTGGACCAGTTGCCGGATTCTCTGGGACGGAACTAGTGCGAAATGTATATCGATCCGTAACCGGAAGCATCGATGACATGTTATTCGGGCAGTCGATGCTGGATGTCATGATACAGCGTCTCACTCGACAAGCAGCCGAATTTGCCGGAATAGTTGGGTCCGGAGTTACGGACGAAAACTTCGTTGCACAAGCTCTGAATGCTTCAGGAAAGACTGCTCCTGCTGCACTCATGCAGTTATCTGCCGATTTAAAACCACTGGAAGGAGAATCCAGCACATCCACATTCAGTGCCCCAATATGTGATCTCTTACTTGCAATTTTCGAGCTGAACAAGCAGAACAACTGGCTACGAAGACAAGCCGTTGTCATTATCTTACAGCAAGTGCTTGGTGGCACTATTGAACGGTGAGCGTATTTATGCTACCTCTTCTTCAGCTATTTATTCACATATGTGTTCAGGAAAATTCGTGAAACGATCAAGTCGTTGCTGGATGAACCTAGGATTATGTCATACTTGAAGATTTTCCGTGATGGTTTGTGGCCCGCAGGAAAGCTCAAACCTCAAAGCGTTCCCCGTACTCCTGAAGAAAGATCACGGAGTAGGGATGAAGCCAACCGAAAGCTATCTGCCCTAGTACCAGGTAGGTACTCTTCCTGACTGTGTACCCCAGTATACCATTGACTAGATTCTTCAAGATCTGGCTGCAAATATGATTGGACGATCCAATGCTCGGCGAGGAGCCCGACGAATATTTGCTGTGTTGCAAAATCGTAGACTCAATCAGCACATTGCATACACTGTTGTAGACGAGGTTTTCTCTGCATTATTCCCTGAGTCCACACCGAATACCAAGGTAGAGCGATTAATGACCTAACTATTAGTATCATAAAGAAATGGAACATCTGTAAATACTTATGCATCATCAATTATGACCCGTTTGACATTAATCATGGACTTGGCGGCCTTAAGAACGGTGGTGTAGCTTCAGAAGAATCCAATGTTTGCTCCGTATCCGTTTTGGGCTTTTTACTGCGAGGTATTATGACAGAGTTGGCCGTAGGGTCATCGTAACTGGAACCGCGCGCATGAAGTTCCATCATTAGATCTGATAAAAGGCACACTTACACTTTTATGACATGTAGAATATAGCCCCCCGAGCCAGATGAGTTCATTGTAGGATGAGTCCGTCCGGGAAGCACCTGCTCTTAGGTCAGCAAGAATATCAAACACGAGCTAAATGTTTCCTTTGCCTGGTATTTTCGAAGCCAGCCTTCCGTTAAACTAGGTCCTAAAAACCCTGGCGCATTTCTCAGTTTATTTTGAAGGTCGACCAAAGGCTTCAACCTGTTATGAGCAATTGTCACCCGGAGGACTAAGTTGAGCTTACTTGGGAATGAGGACTGTGCACTACGATGGAAGCGGAGCCCGCAAGGTATGGCACTAGTCTATCAATAATGCCTGACGGTTCATATTGACTCGCCACCATGAGTCTGAAGTGAACATAATGAGCCACCAGCACATCTGTTTAATTAAGATCGACCAACGCTTCGAACTCTCCGCCAAAAAGTTCTTCTCTTGTGTTTTCCAAAAGTTCGTGGGCAACCTTACGCTTTCGTAACCTAGTCTTCTGTCTGTCTGATCTAATTTCATCGACAGGGACTTCAACAGGTGCATGAACTAATGATTTGTGAGGAACGGTATGAGGGAAAGACGGAAGTCTAACCGGAAACGTAATCTTGCTCTGAGGTTGCCCAATTCAAAGACTTCAAGACAGATTGCACCATCTCTGTAGGAAGGTTCATATTGGCTACTACCGGATATGCTGGGGGTGAATCTGTGTCACAGACAGTAAGCAGAGTCCCGGAACCTAAGCAGTAGATCAAAGATTGAGCCATCAAAACCAGACTGCTCTTTCGTACCTCCCATTCTCTCCAAAATAGCAGCGGCGACCAGCCCGGACGCATCGTCTACGGCAAGGTACCTTCCCCCCGGTTGTATATTTGCCATAGCTAACATCTGAGAGAGCGTATCTGGCCGTATATCTCGTATTCGATTCTGATCTTTATTGAACCAATAGTCGCAGACGTTGTGCATGGTAGGCTCGATTGTGATGAATGACTTTGAATACCTAGAATCGACAATCTTAGAAATTAATTCAAGATATCACACATCACACACTTCGCTTCCTTGCGCTTCTTGTACTTGTCTTTACTATACTCTGTTTTTAGAGAATAGTTGGCGTGTTGCTCTATTTGCCTCTTGATGATTTCCTAGTATGACTTTGTTTAAGGTCCGATCCAGGTTTGTTAAATAGTAAAAACAAACCGACGCATGGACACCAGACTGTTTGAGAGTCTGGATCTCATCTAAAGTCAAAGGTTGCACAAATTCTCCATCGTTGATAAGTTCATTTGTTGCATCCGTGTCCTCTAGCCATCCGATAAGAGCATTATTCAGACTTCAGGTGGATATCATTACCAACTTCTTCCAACGTCCTGACCGGAAGAATCTTGAGCTGTTTGTTGACCATCTCATAGGAGAAGCCATAGGGCTGCCCTATAAGTTCATTCGCATAGAAGGATCCAAGTCGCCCAACAGTTACTATCCTGGATTATGAGTCAGATCTGCTCGTTGAACTGCTGCAAATTGCTTGCACCGTTGAACAAAAAACGCACGAGTCCCGGTCAACTTTTATGCTTCGAACATCTCCGTTGGGTTGTCTTACCAGCACATTATGGCCTGGTTGAATTTTTGGAAGGTTTTGTTCAGCATTCGCAGCAGTAGAACTCGTGGAAGTTGAAGAAATTGACATGAGGATGAAAGAAACGACGAAAATATTCTCAATTAAGGATAATCTTGATCTTGATCTTATCTTTTTCATTCACCAGCATGACCGACGCTCAATCACCAACCGCACTTCCAGATGAACTAACATACCTTATTACTGCTTTTCTTCCTTCTGAGCCTTCAGAAATTCGCTCCAAATCGTATATCATCCTTTCTGCCTTTTGCCAAGGTGTTCGGCAAGCTCATCCACCGAATGGACAAGAGCCCGATCCCGCGACCGAAGCTCTTGCAAAAATATTCTCTCCTCTGGTCGTTCCTCGTTTGGAAGAGACTGACGAAAATGATCTCTTGGTCGGAATATCATTCTTGACCGCTTTATTCCAAGTCGACTGGCAATCAGCCTCTGCAATTTTCCGGCAGGATATGGTACAGGATTTGATCATGGATAGCGTTGAGCTCACGCCTTCGGATGAACTATCGTTGCACGTCGCGCATTTGCTCAGTCAGGCTTGTGGATACAAACCAAGTCGCGCTACGCTATCCTCGCAGGCATCTCAATGGCTGGAAAGTAAATCGCGCACTACGCAAGCCTCTTTACGCGCGGCTGTAGCGATCGCGTTGATCAAATTGAAGAAAGGCAGCATCGCAGATAGCGCGGCTGAAAATTTCAACGATGCGTCATCCACGAAGGGGAAAAACGTAGACGATGGGCTGGCAGAAGTCATGAAGAAACTGGTCATTGATGGTACTGAAAAGTCATCCTTGGCAGATGCTGTAGAAGGTCTCGCATACCTGAGCACCGATCCTGCAATCAAGGAAGAGTTGTCCAAAGATTCACAATTTCTTAAACGACTCTTTTCCCTCACACCTAAACGTAAATCTACTGCCATAAGCGAATCAACTTCAACAATCCTTTATGGTGTTCTGATCATCGTGTCCAATATCTGTGCTT
Organism: Lentinula edodes; assembly: GCF_021015755.1. NCBI lineage: Eukaryota > Fungi > Basidiomycota > Agaricomycetes > Agaricales > Omphalotaceae > Lentinula > Lentinula edodes. The sequence continues at coordinate 447,273 of NW_025764307.1, forward strand.
ACCGTCCTCAGTTAAGCGAAGAACAGAAGCAGATGGAGAAACTCCGCAAAATGGCAAAATCTAGCGGTACTCCCTCCGATACGTCTGATTCTTTGAATGACGATGGTCGAGTAAAGGAAAGAATCAAGAGATTATTGACCGCAGGTGTTCTAGATGTTCTTGCCACCGCCTTGCCTTCCACGGACACTTCTGGAATTAGGATTGCCATTGGTAATGCCCTCCTCGATATCATCACCGACAAAGATAACAGGGGCAAAGTCTTACAGCACGGGGGTGGTAAACTCCTTGTTCTCCTCATACGAAAGGCTATGTCAGAGCTGAATGGGACAGCAGAATTAGATGTGGCTTATCTGGCACCGATACAGGCTTTGGCCAAGCTCGCAATCACGTCGTCGCCTACCGCGGTGTTTGGTCCAAACCAAGGTGCTTTATATGATGCCATTCGCCCATTCTCACTGTTACTTCGACATCCATCTGCTAAACAGCTGCAACGCTTCGAAGCTCTCATGGCGTTGACGAATCTGGCATCTGCAAGTCCAGATGTCTCTTCCCGAATAGCTAATGCGGATGGCCTGCTCGATCACGTCGAACTTCTGTTGTTAGACGACCACCCAATGGTTCAACGAGCTTCCGTTGAGCTCCTCTGCAACCTAATTGCTGGATCCGATAAGGTTTTTGATCGATACAGCGACGCAGATGGCGCAGGGAAATCACAGCTGCACATTATACTAGCACTGTCGGACGCGGAAGACTTGCAAACGAGACTTGCGGCTTCAGGTGCATTAGCTACTTTGACATCTGCACCCAGCGCTTGTAGAGCTCTCTTACAGATACAACGGGATCGTCATCGAGTGTTATTAATCTTAACGCTACTAATTGATCCTTCTGCTGCTCCTCAGGATGACCAATTGGATAGCGAGGGTCATCCAGGGCTTGTCCACCGAGGCGTAGTATGTGCATGCAACTTCCTACTGAGTATTGAAGCCGAAGAAAGCCAAAAGATAATCCGTGAGGAAGCCAAAGAGATAGGCCTTATTCAAGCCTTACAAAACACAGTAAAGTACAATGGGACACCACAGATAGTGCAGTTGGCATCGGAAGCACTCAAGTTCTTATTGGAAACTAAGTAGACCTGTAGTCCATACTCAAATAAGCTTTCTGAAAACCTTGAAGGAAGAGCAATTCATCTGCAGCAATTAGGTGCACCGGTACCGCTTCGGCACGAGCCAATGTCGAGCGCTACGGTCGGCGCTGCCGTTTTTCCCGATCCAGATTGGGATCATCACCTTCCGAGTCCTACAATACAACATTATACACCATTCTGATCTTGGTAATAGGCATCTGTGCACATAATGGTAAGCTTATTCCAGCCTCACGGTCTTTATCGACCTGTCATGTTCGTAGGCCCCATCCAAGAAGGCGGGCAAGAAAGTCACTCCGACCGCAAAGAAATCAAGTGGAGGGGCATCGAAAGGCAAAGTCGCAAAGGTAAAGTATTCATCTGCTTCAATGATTCGAGTCATCGACCTGAGATTGTTAGGCCGACTGGAAAGAGGGATTCAAGAAGAAGCAAATAGGCGTCTCCGATATGACGCTTCTGTCAACGATCAGCAACGAAAGTATCAACGATAATCTTTCGAAGAGGTGGAAGGGTGGCGAGATATACACCTATATTGGACAAGTCTTAATATCTGTGAACCCTTTTCGAGGTGAGTAATAGTATTATAGTATGCTACACAACTAGCTTAAAATTGGCCTAGATCTCGGGATATATACTGAAGAGGTACTTGAACGATACAAAGGAAAGAACAGACTCGAAGTTCCACCTCATGTATTTGCCATCGCTGAATCTGCCTACTACAATATGAACGCGTATCACGAAAACCAATGTGTCATCATCTCCGGAGAATCTGGAGCTGGAAAGACGGAAGCTGCGAAGAGAATCATGCAATACGTTGCCGCAGTATCGGGAGGTCAGGATAGTAGTATTCAGGAGATAAAGGACATGGTGTTAGCGACCAATCCTCTACTAGAGAGTTTCGGGTGCGCCAAGACATTGCGCAATAACAACTCGAGTCGCCATGTACGCTAATCCCGTTCTTTCTTTCCACTTCCATCCATTCATCTTATCTAGGGAAAATACCTCGAAATCATGTTCAATTCTCAGGGTGAACCTGTAGGCGCGCAGATCACCAATTATCTGCTGGAGAAAGGCCGAGTCGTGGGCCAAGTTGAGAATGAGAGGAACTTCCACATATTCTATCAGTTCACAAAAGCTGCAAGCAGTGAACAACGAGGTGTGCCGTAATACTCTAATTTGTGAGCAGCTCTTAATGCCTGCATATCAGAGATGTTTGGTTTGCAAGGCCCTGAAGCGTATGCGTACACAAGTCTTAGCAATTGCCTTGATGTTCAGGACATTGACGACAACAAAGATTTTACAGACACCATCGTTAGATTATATCCTCTCTTATTCGGTACTTGGATGCTCACTAACCTATCATCAGAATGCCATGCGAATCATTGGTCTCAGTGATCACGAGCAGAGCGAAATATTTCGCATGCTAGCGACCATCTTATGGCTTGGAAACGTTCAATTTGTTGAAGATGACAGCGGGAATTCGACGATCGCAGATGCTGGTGTCACTGATTTTGTCGCATATCTCTTGGAGGTGGACTCAGCACTTGTGCAGAAAGTAATGACCATACGAGTAATGGAAACACAGCGCGGTGGTCGCCGTGGTTCTGTTTATGACGTGCCTTTAAACCCTGCCCAAGCAACCTCCGGAAGGGATGCACTAGCCAAGGCTATTTATAACAATCTATTTGAATGGATAGTATCACGAATCAACGTTTCTATGAAACCTAGGTCAGCTCATGCGCAAATCATTGGTATCCTTGTAAGTTCTCGGAACATTGGCCTCTAACGTGCTGATAACCGTTTTTCTGGTAGGATATCTTTGGATTCGAAATATTCGAGGTAAGGAAAAGGCGGGAATTCTCAAACCCTGATAATGCTAATATTTGAGAAGGACAACTCTTTTGAACAACTTTGCATCAACTATGTGAACGAAAAGCTACAACAGATTTTCATCGAGTTGACTCTCAAGACAGAGCAGGAGGAATACGTCCGAGAACAGATCAAGTGGACACCTATTAAATATTTCAACAACAAGATTGTCTGCGATCTAATCGAGGAGCGACGGCCGCCTGGCATCTTTGCTGCCTTGAACGACGCGTGTGCTACCGCTCACGCTGATCCCACCGCTGCTGACAATAGTTTCATGCAGCGATCTGCCGGACTTGCGTCCAATCCTCATTTCGAGTCTCGGGGTGCTCAGTTTTTGGTCAAACATTATGCTGGAGACGTGATGTACAATGTATCTGGTATGACAGACAAGAACAAGGATTCCCTCCTCAAGGATTTGTTAGATCTCATCGCATCTAGTGGCAACCAGTTTTTACAAACCATATTCCCTGACCGACCGGACCCAAATAGCAAGAAGCGGCCACCTACTGCTGGAGATAGAATCAAGGTAAGCACTTGGTTCAAAGAAAATAGCTGAAGCTTAGTCTTGTTAGGCTTCTGCCGGTGCCCTTGTTGAAAATCTGATGAAAGCTCAGCCTTCTTACATCCGTACTATTAAACCCAACCAGAATCGGAGCTCGTCAGAATACGATGAGAAAGCGATTCTGCATCAAATCAAGTACCTAGGTCTACAAGAGAACATTCGCGTTCGTAGAGCAGGTTTCGCTTATAGAAATACTTTCGAAAAGATGATAGAGAGATTCTACCTTCTTTCTTCTCGGACCTCCTACGCCGGAGAATACATTTGGAACGGTGATGCGAAGTCAGGATGTGAAGCAATCCTGAAGGATACAGGCATTGCCAAAGATGAATGGCAGATGGGCACAACCAAGGCGTTCATCAAAAACCCTGAAACAGTAAGTTTGCTCCGCTCTGCATATCTTAATCCAATCTGATGGTCTATTGAGCTTTTTGCTTTGGAAACAATGCGCGACCGCTACTGGCATAACATGGCTGGACGTATACAACGCGCGTTCCGGAATTACATGCGATACAAACACGAGTGTGCTCGTCGTATACAGAGATTTTGGAAGAATAACAAGGAGTCACTGGTCTATGCTCAAGTCCGAGATCATGGACACCAGGTGCTTGCTGGACGTAAGGAACGTAGACGATTCAGTCTGTTGAGCTATAGAAGGTTCATGGGTGATTATCTCGATGTAAATGGCAAGAGTGCTTTCGGGGAAGAACTTGCTTCAGGATGTGGTATCGGCAGTGGGTGTTCGTTTTTAGCACCTATCTTGTGCTTACCCCATATCGATAGATGATGAAGTGACCTTTAGTGGCAAAATTCAACTTCTTGTGTCAAAACTTGGACGCTCCAGCAAACCCAGCCCTCGATGGATAGTCGTGGTATGGCCATTTCTTTTTGTATCCCTTTATCTAATATGTGCAACAAGACCAAAAAAGCTGTTCATATAGCCATTACCACGGCCAAGGATGGTTCGACAATGACCACCCTCGAAAGAAAGATTCCTCTGGTAACAATCAAGAGTATATCTATGACGAATCTAAGAGACGATTGGATGGTGTGTTGGCTTTTTCTTCGGGAACTCAAAACTGTAGCTTTTTTAGGCCTTGAACGTGAATGCTTCCGAAGAGGGGGATCCTGTCTTTCATTGCTATTTTAAAACCGAGTTGGCTTCCAATCTAATCACCTTGACAAATTCAAGCATTAGTCTCATGATCGGGCCTACGTAGGTCTCGCTCGTTTGGTTCTATGATAACAAGTATTCAGGCATTGGTTCTAGCATCGAATACGCCAAAAAGAAGGAGAAGCGGGCGCAGATCAAAGCGGTCAAAGACGAAACCATACAGAAAGACGACTTATACAAGAGCCATACGATTCATGTCCAGTCCGGAGAAGCTCCTAATAGCTTGTCTCGTCCCGCTGCCAAGCGCAAACCCGGTACTGTTCGTCCTATAACTCAGGGGAAACTTCTACGTCCTGGAGGGCCTACTGTATGTATCCGTTACTCATTTATTTTCTTGTTATAACCTGTTCGATAGAAATCTAAACCCGCATCAAAGCCGAAACCTGTGGCCCAAAAGCTACCTGGACAAACAACAACCCCCGCGGCGCAGTCGATTATGCCCAAGCCAACCCCCGCCTCTACTAATGGTGTCGCTCGTACGGCCCCAGCGCCATCTCGTGCTTCCGTGCCCCCTCCGCCTCCGCCTCCCCCCGTCCACCCCGCCGCCGAATTGTACAAAGCAAAGTATGCCTTCAATGGAGAAGAGGGAGAGATGTCTCTTAAAAAGGATGATATTGTAGAAGTCATAAGTAAGGAAGGAGATAATGGCTGGTGGCTTGTCAAGAAGGACGGTGTGGAGGGTTGGGCTCCAACCAATTATCTGGAACTAGTCCCTCCAGCTGCTCCTCCAGCTGCCCCAAAGCCGCCACCACACAGAACCAAACCTGCTCCTGCTGCTCCAGTGGCTGCCAAACCGCCCGTTGCCACAGCGAAGACCGTTGCCCATTCATTAACTGCAAATGCTTCTGCAAAACCTGTTTCTGTATTTCCTGGCATGGTTCCCGCAAATGGATCTACTGCGCCTTGGAAGAAAACATCCGCTATCACACCAGATGACTCGCCTGCTTCTTCAAGACCATCGAGCGTGATCGGTCATAAACCTCCGCCTCCTTCTGTAGCTAGTAAACCCAAACCTCCTGCTCCACCAGTCGGAGTTAAACCGTCCCCCAATATTCCTGGAAAACCGCCAATACCGAGCGCACCTCGCCCATCTGTCGGCGGTGCCCCAAAGACTGCTAATAACTCTAAGCCTCCTGCTGCTCTAGGTGGTCAGATGGATCTAGCTGCTGCGGTAAGTTCTCGTTGATGTCTCCAGTATGGGCCTCATGTTCTTCATCTTTGACAGTTGGCGAAACGGGCACAGAGGATTGCTCAAGACGAATGATGACATGGTATCTTTTCCGCGATGAAGGATTTACATACGTACCCCGGAAACAAATAGAAATATGTATCTTATATGTTGGTCTGCGCTGAACTTCTCCATACCTTCTACTGGTCTCAAAATCGTGCAACGTGTTAGAACTATACGACGATCTGACGCCAACCATCACGTTTTGTCTTCAACATCAGTTTTTCGGCCGCAAAAATCTTTACTCATGCCGCTACGCAAGTATTTTAGGATTATTCGTTACCTGGTGAACTGTCCCGCCAAGTCTCGGGTCGCCTGGTCTGACAGATCGCACCTACATCTCCGAAGCTTTAACCTTTGTTTCTCCTCATTTTGAGGTCTAGCTTTGTTGTTAATGTGCTTTTCCCTTTGAAGGTAATTCATTTTACACGGTTTACATGCAAATATTACTTTTTAAAGGATGTTAAACACACGGTTACCCCCTAGATCCGCATGGTCTGACGGATGAGTCGGAGGAACTGCGGGCGATATTACTATGAACGCGAACGTGACTACCTTTAGATGAATTGCAGCTTCTTCGGCTTGAACAGCCTAGTTTCATCTTCTCCGCCATAACTCAATCCTAGTATAGCATAGGCTGCGTTGGCCAGCAAAAAATTGAAACTACATCCTCGTCCTTCTTCGGAAGTTTCTTGTATATGTTGTAAGTATGGCCCACTATAAAAGATAGTGGTTCAAGACATTATTTTACATCAAAAAATCCTCTGCAACAATCCGCCTGAAAATGCATTTCTCTACTCTGGTAATCTGCGCGGCAATCCTTTGTGGCATTGCTTCTGGTCCGCCGTTTTTCTACTACACGTGTTAACGTTCATCTAAGCGTCGACATTCTACAGCGCATCCTACTGAAGGTGTTCCGCGAACTCTCGCAACGCGTGATTGTTCTGCAGAAGCCGCTGCCTTGAACATGGCGCGACGCGAAAAACGAGGCCTTCCTCCTCGATCCATCTACCCCACCATGCCCAACGTGAGTGCACTGCAGTTCAGAGACTCGCTAGTCACTTAAAGCGCGCCTTCTCGTAGGAAATCTGCGTTCTGGCCCCCGAAATTGCTAAAGAAAACTACGTCCTTTCTGGTTCGGTAAGGAGCCTAGGATCTCTTTCGGATTCCTTCCACTCCAAGGCACTGGCTAACTCTATCTATTGGTCTGTAGGTGGTTCGCAACGATGTGACGGACGGTGAAGCGTAAGTAGATTTGTTGTGCCATTCAATGAAGTCAGCTAACAGCAAACCCGACCTTCAGAGGAGTTCCTTTGACAATGGACATTGGGGTCTTGGACATTTCGACTTGTCAGCCTTTACCCAATGCTATGGTAGAAATTTGGTCGAGTAAGTCACTTTTGTCGTTTACTTTAATCGCTGGAAGGCCATTTCACTTATCCCCTTCTTCTGCAGCCAACGCTCAAGGGGAATACAGTCCCACGGCTCTGAGAGGAGCCTACCCATCCGCCGCTAATGGGATTGCAGAAATTCAGACGATCTTCCCCGGGTTCAATTCTGACGGTGCCAACCATATGAACATCGCTGTGCACTCTGGTAACAGCATGAACTCCAGCACTTCACACAATGGTCGAGTCTTTTTCACTGACGGATGGACTAACATCATATCAATGTCTTCGCCTCCTTATCAAAACAATTCTAACATCCGCACACTCGATCTCGACGATCCAGTCTACGTAGAGGCCAATAGCAACGGATATACTGCCGTCGTCGAGTAAGCGACTTTCCCGTATAATTGCTCCTGCGCGTCTGACAAATTTTTCACGTAGCATCGAGGAGATTGAGGACGACTGGCCTGAAGGGATCGTCGGCTACATTAGTCAGTACTTATTTATCTTATGCACCCTGACAGACGATTCTGACCTTTACTCTAGCTGTTGGAATCAATCCTTCCCTGATCGTTGATTAAATGGTTGCGTAATGTACCAGTAGGATATCCATCGGCTTGACGAGCTGAATTTGTGTAATTAGCAAAACCAGATATATTTCTTGCTCTGGGACTCGGCCCCGAGTGTCCCCTCGAGACTCGAGTCTTGAAATCTAATCTGGAACTGCCGAACTTCCGAGTCGAGGCGCCGATCTTTTTAGTCACGTTGTTGACGTCAGCTAAAATGCCAATTACATTGACGTAAGAGGAGAAAAATCAGACCACAAATAATAAAAGCGCCTTTCATGGATTCTTATTAGTTGAGAAACAATCAGACCATCTTTCTTTCTTTCTTTCTTCCTACCTTTGTGGTATGATATATCACTGATAAAACACGATAAAAAGTCAATTTCATTCGTTCCTCGATCAGGATCGGCACCGTCTGTCAAGATTTCCAATCCGAATTTCCGGGATTATTTATGAGTCTCTAATTCTCGTTTTCTTGTTTTATTTCCGTCTCTCGCCCTTGAAATCAACAACTGGATGCTTTATGATGACAACCCACGAAAACAAACTTCAGCCGTTGCTGGTCACTATTTTGGCCAGTGCAATAAGCTCTGTTGGCTACGGAGTGGTCAGTTTCTTTGTTTAATCGTGATGTTTTTATCTAACCTCAAATTCATATCAGAGTGTCTTCGCCATTGGAATCACTTGGCTTCTCCCTTCTGTCAAGCCCGCGGCACCGATCCTAGTAATGCCTAAAAGCAAGCCCAGGCATCATCGGAGGCGTTCCGCGCCTCCAGTTTTGCAAACCGACCTTTCAAGACCACCCTTGCCATCTCTTATAAGCAATAACTCACAGCCTTCCACCGACAGCCCACGAACCCCTTTAACCCGACGTGTATACTTTGAGGATTCCGCGGCGCAGCAAACCCCTCCTAATCGCTCCTCGCGGAGATATACAGCGCCGCCAGAACAGTGGCATAAAAATATCGAGCCATCGCACGGGTCAATTGGCACAACAAGTAACGTTCCTCTGGATTCTTCACCTCGTTCATCTTCGTCGACTCTAGTTCACGAACCTTTGCCCCCAACACCACCATCACCTCCAAGTACTTCCGTCCACATTTTGGATGCCAATTCCAAGTCTGAATCTACAGAGTCAGATACTTCGAGACCTGGCTCCTCATCTTCATCTCGACCTTCGTTATCAATTTCCCCACGTTTCCCTACCAAAATCTGGAGTCGAAGACCGGCTGGTAGAAAGTCACTCGCCAATCATGCTACCGATTCCGGAGGCGAAGCCACTCGTAGGTTTCTTTCTTTGTGCCAATAGTTCGGTTTCTTACTTACCTTACTGTTTTCTCAGATTCAGATGAACCGTCTTGCTCCGCAAGGCCTTCCACTCCGGCTAGTAGACACAAGCGAAAGGCCGCGAGCCTCGGTTTCTCATGGCCAATATCCAAAAATAAGGCCTTACCTGATACTGCTACGACCCCTTCCTCATCCCCCAAGACACCCATTGATGTGCCCCCGAAGCAAGATTGTCCTTGTACGCCCTCCTCGATAACATCTTTCGTCCGTTCGTCCAAACAGCAACGGCAAGCCTCTACTCCTGTTCGGGCTCGCACACAGCCATATGCATACCCCTATTTCGCCTTACCTCCTACGGTAGCTGGAGGACAACCTACTACAGCCATGAGCTCAGCGGCTGTCTCTAACAACAACACATCGTTCGGGCCTGAAGGTGCTTCGAACGTCGGAGAGGCAGAGTCAACAACCACTGCACTTCGACGGCAACAGAACATTGTAGCCCAGGAATCGCTAGGAATTGGGCGAAGGAAAATATCGCAAAGGCGCGCTATGAGTGAAGGATCGGCATTGGCTTTATGAATTATTTTTTGGGTGTTGTGTGTACCTCCTTCTATCCATCCTGAGTTCAAGTTTGGTGACTGATTTATCTCCCATGTTTCCAGATGGCCATGATGAATCGCAACGAATAATTTATGAGTAAACATTGTATTTCTAACGCAATATCAGTATATATAATTTATGGGTCGCAGAGGAGTACACACACTGGGATAATCGTCTTATTAATCTAGAATTCACAAATCTCTAATTTCAATGAAATAAACTGCTGTGAACAGAATCGATGCTAACTGGATAACTGCATTCGGGTAGAACCTGAGTCCATGAAGGAACTGGAGCAAGGTGAAGGATATCACCTGTTTCGCATCACTTTGATTCCTGGACAACATGTTCACTGGTTTGGTTGGCTCATCTGTGGAGAATCCCTACTTGTCTTAACATCTCCTGCCATATAGATTGAACACCTCGGCACTGTGTCGCATATCGATGTTGATTCTGCAGGAGCGACGCTGATTATCTCTGATTCTGCCGCAATTCTTGATGATTGTCATATCGGCGACTCTATCGCGGTGAATGGATGCTGGTACGCTTTCTTCCTTGTGCTTATTAATGCCTTTAGTATTGAGACGACAACAGTCTTACAGCGACGGAATTTGACAAGGCAGAGAGGGGAGGTTGGTTCAAAGTTTGGCTTGCGAACGAGACGCTGGAGCGCAGTGATCTAGGTATGAACGAGTATTGATTGGGCACTTTGCAAATTGACTAATCAATGAGTAGGTGAACGAGTCGTAGGAGATCAGCTCAATCTTGAGCGCGCAATGGGTACCCATGCACGATTTGGTGGGCATTTCGTCCAGGTAAATTCACCTCAAATGATCTGCATAGTCATTTTGTTAAAAAGAACCAAGGGCCACGTTGACACTACTGCGACCATCGTTGAGCGCACTCCAGATGGTGATTCTATTCGACTCAAATTCCAACTCCCTGAACCAACACCTACACGACCATCTCTTCTGCGTTATCTTATATCCAAGGGTTTCGTGGCAATCGATGGCGCATCGCTGACCCTAACTGAAGTTAACGACTCGGACAGGACGTTTGGTGTGATGCTCATTCAACATACGCAGGAAAAGATCACTCTGGGGAAGAAACAGTTGGGTGCAAAGGTGAACATCGAGGTCGACATGGTGAGCAAATATCTTGAGAAGAGCGTTACTGCCGCTCTTGAGGGAGAAGGAGCAGAAGGAGGCTTGGGCATACGGACCATGGTCGAGAAAATCGTGGAAGAGGTCCTCGTCAAGAAAGGATTGGCAAAGTAGTTAAATAAATAAGTTCTGAAATACGATTTTAATTCACGGTTCATTCGTTGCACAACAATCTTGTCGATCCCGTGCTGCGCTCGCGTTCTGACGGCGCGCGATTTACGCATCTTTCCTTTCTTCATCGCCCTCTTGAGCCTTGTAACAATCCTATGTCTGTTATCCCGAGGCCATAATTCCGCATCGATGTGGTGGCGTTGAGACTAGATTTGTTCTAGACGCCCGAACGGAAGGCGCTAAATCTCGCTAAATTGGCGGAAAGCTGAAAGTCACCACAACTTGTTCTCTCCGCTACATATTACAACGACTTTGTCGTTTACAACTCTTATGGAGGCTCCAATCAAGAGAAAGGTGCACGGTTTCCCAATAGATGTTATTGAATGCCGCTCAGATTAGCTATATCGAAGGTCACCTCGAAGCTCTCGTATAATGACCGTCCCACAAACAGAGTTCCTTCTCCATATCGACCTCCTTCTCCCATGAAATCGACAGTCTCTCTATCCATGACACCCACGACAATGATACGTCCAAAGGCTAAAGTTAACAGCAGCGCTACACCAGCGAGTGCTCGTGCCAAAGTAACGAGACCGTTGAGTGCAGTCAGCCCGATTGGAACAAGACCTCCAGCGAGCGCCATTCCGCGACCAGCATCGCCTACGAAGAGCCATACGAAATATTCGCCAGCAGTCTCGCATAAACCAAGAATAGCACGTAATGATGCACGGCCCCACTCGTCGCATTCCACACCCGGTACTCCAACCTCCACTTATCTTTCCATTGAGTCGCCTGAATCGGAGAATAAGTCGAAATATGGCGGAAGTCTGTCCGTGCGGCAGACTTCACCACCTCTGGGTCTTGGCTTGTCAAATGGTACGTTGGGTGCAAACTCAATATTCTCTCCGCCATCGGACGAACAAGCCGATCCTCCATTGAAGATTAAATCCAAACTCTCGAGAGTAGCCTTGTCCGGCACAGAGTCGCTTTCACCTTCCCCGAGTCCACATCATTCGGGCTTTGCTCGCGTTCGTGCTCCATCAATATCTTCTAATCATTCTCTCGGTTCGAACACGACTAGCTCATCTACGAGACCGGAATATGCTCATTATCCCATAAATTCGGTTCCTGCCGCCGCTAATCTGCATCGCTATACACCTAATCGAACCGTAGAACTTTCGTCCTCTCCACACACATATCAGTCATTCTCTTCACCGTCTTTGCAGGACGATACAACACTTCACTATTCGCGGATAGTACCCAAAGTTGATCCTGCGAAGATTCCTCTGCCCACTCATTCCCCCCCTACTTCTGCTTTGTCATTTTCTTCACGATCGTCCGTTTCGCGATCGTCCGTTTCTCGTAGCGAGTCTACAAACAGTAGTACCTCTGTTTCAACCAATCATGTCAAGAGCCCGTCTATAGGATTTGACCTACGCTCCACCTTAGATTCTTTGGTACAGATCAGCGAATCTACCCCTGGTCCTAGAGACGACCTCTTATCTCCAATAGACGACGATGACATTGGGAGCGAAGATAGGAAGGCGAGGAATGAAGCAAAAGTGAATCGGAAGGTATGCTTCATTTTCATTCCTCAACTAACGTTGAATAGTCTGATCACTGACCTGCATTTCAGATCGCAGACCTTGAAATCACAAACCGCTCTTTGCTCGCTATCAACTCGACCTTGGAAGCCACGAAACATCGCCAGGCTAAAGAAATTCGAGAACTGCGTCGAAAGCTGCGCGAGTCCCGACTCATTCTTCCCCCGCATACCTATCGCGCAGTAACCTCGAATGATACAGAGACGTTGGCTTTACCAGAAGACGACGAAGAAGAAGACGAAGAAGAAGAAGAAGAAACCCACGGGAACGACCAAACCTACATGCGCATCCGGATACGATTGGATGAGATGATTCAATCTGCACAAAAAGCGCTTACGACGAAGTATACAGACTTTGCTGAAATGAAGGGCCCCACAAAGGTGCTTAGCGAACAGGAGGTGCGGGATTGGAGAGGAAGTGAAGATGTAGGAGATGTGTCACTAGTGTTGGAAGACGAAGATGAAAGGAATGAGGTTTTGTTGATGAGAGCCCCGTCTCGGAACGGGGAGATGGGAATTCAAGATAACGATTCTGATGGAACTACCTCTGAAGACGAAGTGGAAGCGATGACCATGCTGCGAGACTCACCGTCTCCTCCCCCAATCGTTGTAACATCCTCGACGTAATAAATATAGACGCTAACTATGTAAGTATTTTCACGGAGAACATTCGCAAGATTTACATAGACGTAATGAAACTAACGCTTTGCTACACGAACAAGGAGGTTTCCACGTTTGTCTATTACGAGCAAGGAGTTCGGTCAGTCCGAGTTACGCCTATTAGCGCCTGTAAGCGCCTATTCCGGTCAAGCGGGGCGGCCACCGTCATCTATCCAGGAACCATCAGCTGAGCCACTTATACTTTGAGTTTATGGCACGATTTTATTGCCTCAGCTTCTGAAATACATTCTCGTCCTCCTCTTTCCACAATGGCCAGTAAACAGGTTTGTTATGTTCCTTTGTAAAACCTTGCTCTGCTCTGATATCTATGCCTTCAGTTGGGCAAACTTCGCCAGGTGAGTCTTGTGCCATTTTCACTTTCAAATTCAAACCTGTCTAAACCTTCTTTCCCGACTTTGATTGACAGTGGGCAGGCGAAGTCATCTCTTCCAGAGAAAAGACCGTCATTTCTGAAGAATTCAAGGAGCTTGAGCAAGATGTTGAACTCCGTAGAGGTGGTGTTGAGCGGTACGTTGCCAAAGGTTCTTCGTCACAATTCGGACTATTCATATGTATATATTACAAGGCTGTTTTTGGCTTCCAAAGGATACCACCATTCGCTCACGAAGAAGAAAGACAACATAGCTCTTGATGATCCAGAGAAGCTTCTTCCACTGGATACATTAGGTATCGTCATGATTACACATGGAGAGGAATTTGGGGGTGATTCTGAGTTCGGTACACATAGAGGTTATTTTGCTATGTGATGCTCATATATTAACGACTCTGTCACAGGCGCGTGTCTCACAAAACTCGGACGTGCCCATTGCAAGATAGCCACTCTCCAAGAAACCTATGCCATTACATTTCACGATACTTTCATGGCCTCTATCGAAAAGTTTGGAGACGAAATCAAGGAGTTTGATCAGATGAAGAAGAAGCTAGAAAGTCGACGGTGTGTAACATTTGTTCATTTGAATTCGAAAGCAGCTCATGACTTGGATTTGGCTCAGATTGAGTTATGACGCTGCGATATCAAAGGTAGAGAAATTGAAGAACGGCAAGAAGGATAAGGAAAAAGAAAGGAAGGAAGCGGAGGAGGAATTGGAGAGTGCTCAAGCCCGATAGTATGTTGTTCTTGCTATGTTCCCGTCTCAAATTATTAATGATGTAACAGCGAAGAGACCGCAGAAGACTTGCGAGCGCAAATGCACTTGATCCAAGAGAACGAAATAGACCAGACGCGTGAAATGACTGCCTTCTTGGATCTCGAGTTGAACTACGTCGAACAATATCTAGAGGTGATGAAGGATGTGAAATCTGAGTGGTCCATCAGCAGGTATCTATACCAATGAGATTTTACATCTTACACAGGTTGATGAAATGAATATTCTAGTGCAACTCGTATGAACTCGATACGCAGGCCTAGCACAATTTCTCGTTCTACTTCCGTCAAAACAAAGTCTCCCAAAATACCTCCCGCCCCGCACAAACGGACCCCTTCTGTAAAGTCGCATGGCACGCAAGATGCAACTTCCTTAGACTTGACAGATGACGACGATGAAGAGGCCTCACGTACACTTGCGTCTCGGAGTCGACGGTCTTCCATGCACCGTGCTGATGGGACAACGGGCACGTCGATCTCCCGTCCGTCCTCGCGCGCGTCGAGGAAAAGGTCGGATAGCAGCGGTGCCCCAGGGGACACGGATAAGAATTCTCGTAAAATGAGTGTTGCTGGTTGGGCTTCGACTGCGATGGGCTCATTCTCAGGCCGGAGCAAGAAATCGAGAGACAAGGAACAGTTTTCTACATTAGATGACAGTAGTGGAGGTGCTTCGAGAGGGTCTTTAGATGACGTCGATTGGAATCCCGCGTCCGCTCCGATGTCATCCTCACTCAACAAATCGTCTTCCCTGGGCAAAAAGTCACTCTCCAACCTTCGGGGCACCAAGTCCAACAGTGGCAGCCCGCAGATCCCACCGCGCATTCTTAGACCCCCGTCATTACAAGGCAAAAAGGTGATGAGGGCTTTGTATGATTTTGATGGCGCCGCGGATGAGCTGTCGTTCAAGGTTGGAGATGAGATTGTCGTGATCAGTGAGGTATTGGACGGATGGTGGACGGGTGAGGTCCATGGGAAACAGGGCTTGTTCCCGACTCCGTATACAGAGGTGGTCCCTGCGAAGCCTCCGCTTCCTAACCGACCTGATCTTTCGGGAATGGGTGGAAAGAAATCCGCCAACGGATCCAAAGGTTTCGGGTCCAGGGAGTCGGTGTCTTCAGGGGATAATGTCTTGGACGAAGACAATATACTTGATGTACACCCCCTTTCGGCATCAAATAGCCCATTCTTTGGTGGCCTAGTGTCACCAACAGCCGCACATCAGAACAATGCGGACACGGAAAGTATTCTGAGTAGTCTCGTTTCCGAAGGTGAGGATGAAAGCGATTTCCTCGTCAGATCGAGACAAGCGACATCAGTAACTGCTGCACGTTCAATATTATCCTCTCTACCTTCACTATCCCACCGCTCGTCTTCAGACGTCTCTTCCTCAACCAGCACATCCTCTGGTGTCTACGGTGTCTATGGAAATGGTGGAATCACCAAGAAAGCCCCTCCGCCTCCTCCGCCGCCGAGACGGATGACGGCTGCACCGATCGCGACTCCCCCTATACCTTCCCGGAAATTTACCGGCAGTAACAGGTCGCAATCATTTGGTGCTGGATCGGGATCTGGGTCACAGTTCATTCCTACTCCTGGGTCGTCGGTAAGTAGCCATGGGTATGATACGTCGCCGTTTGAGAGTGCGACAGAGCTTCAGTCGTCTGCTGGTCAAGGTTCGGGATGTGGTCAGTTCAAGCAGAACCCGTTCAAGCCGAAGGGGATGTGCAGTAATTGCTTTGAGTACCATTGATGGACTCGCGATATACATTCTAAATTTCAGATTCACTAATTTTGGGACTTTTGATTTCATTAGACATTTACTGTGTAAATATTTGCATCTAACATGACGACAGAATAGCTAGGACTTGGGCCTTTTGTTTATGCGGTTGCGATCAAACGAGAAAGCACGATAAGGGGACAACGTGCTTGCTGGCAGGGTTCTGCCATGGTTAATGGCATGCGCCTTTGGGTCAAGCGGTCTGCGTAAGTTGAAGCGTGTTCAATAAAACCTCTAGTGTGAGTTGTGGTGATGTGATAATGGCGCAAGGATCTTTCGTTCCCGTTTGGTGGCGAGACGATTATCCGGTGATGCTGGAGCTTTCTACATATGATTACATTCTAATTCTAGAGCAGTCCGTAAATGTTGGAATTAGGAAAAGAAAGGAACGTGTGTGCATCTGGTTGACATCGTTACATTGCCGAATTTAGCAGTCTTCGAATGAATTTATGACCAAGTTATTTGAACTCCAAGTAAAAGGCACATAAGCACCGAGGAAAACAACGAATAGTGGAGTATCTATGTACACAGGACACAGAATACAGAATAATAACATGAGAATTTGAAATAAATCGACGGTCGATATGATGCATTGAATGATGTCAGTACACAGGTACAACAAATTGTGAAAAAAATTGAAGAAACAAGTTGCTGTCAATTGTCATCACTTTGTTTTCGACCACGATGGCGGGGTTGAATGTGCCGGAACTCGTGTGGACAGACCTGTCGACACCAGCGAGCACAGAAAGTAACGAATCTAACGACGCTTTCTTTACTCCTCCTCGGTTTAGCTCTCGGAGGTCGGCTCAGAAACTTCGTAAACTAGCTCACCCGCCGCCTTCTTTTCATGCATTCTCAGCCGCTCTCGCTGCGAAGCAAGCTGAATTATCCTTTATAGTAGATCAACCACCGTCCACAGAGAGCTCCAACTTTCCTTTTATCTTCTCAGAGCCAGCCGCGAGAAGAAGTGCCAGCTCGGATTATGAGAGAACCTTCAAATCCCAGTCGGACTCGGGCCATAGTTACGCTTATCCACGTTCTCTAGATTCTTCTTCTTCAAGACCACTTACTTCTCTATCTATGGCTGATTCACGGACGCCATTATTGCGTTCTCTCTCGTCCCTCGGCATGAGGAAATCGATGAATACCTCGGCTCCCACAAGAAAACTCACGAAACGCAAACCGTCTCAGGTCGATGGTAACCAGTTCAAGCCTTTACCTATACCAGAGCCGGAATCTCTACCAATGCTTCCTCCCACTCCACCGTCAAAGTCAGTAGAACAGTTCTCAGATACACCCAAGAGACGTCCGTCGATCACTTTTGCTTTTACTATTGCGCTAAAGCGACGATTGAGTATGCCCAAGGGCAAGGCAAAACAGGAGCAACAGATTGAGGAAACGGTATGCTTGAATCATTCTAGTCTTGGTCACAAACCTTAGATCCCTCGTTAGTTGAAAGCCCCTCACAAGACGCGTAGCACGTTCCATGTACGCTCTGTGACGACAACCCAATCCTTTATGCCTTGTTCTAGCACAAACCCCAAAGGAAAGAGCGCGGAAAAGCATTTACCGTTTCTACCTCCACCTACTCCGCCAGCGAAAGACTCAACATCATTCCTGTCACCTTCACGCGTTTCACTGCCATCCCCAGCATTGTCAGCCTCGACCACGTCATCAAAGCTGAAAAAAGAGAGGAAAGACAAGGTCAAGAGTAAGAAGAAGAAATTCTCAATCGGTGAAGATAATGATGATGATACCATCGAGGTTCCTGCAGTTCCACCACCACCATTTCCCCTCTCGCATGCTCATTATGTGTCCGATCCTCTTCCTCAATCTTCATCGACAACCGCAGTATATGACCTTAGCTTAGACCATGATCCACCGACGACCGTTATTCCAATTCCGAATGATAAAAAACTACCTTATCCTCCGCGGCCTCCACTCACCCGTCGACACGATGGGACCACTGAAACTGACGGTCATACATCAGAGAACACGATAGCTTCTAGCAGCCAACATGCTTCCAGCAGTAGCTCTATTGAAGCACGGACGCAACGTCGATGGACTCTTGCACTTGCAATGACCTCTGACGAATTGACTGACGAGGTGTTTGTGGAAAAAGTGGAACGCTTACGGCGGGACTCTGTACGTGTTCCTTTTGAACACGAAACAGCCGAAAGTAAAAGCAGGAGTGTGGAAGGTGTAGGCGGGTTCAGAGGTTGGGAGTTTGGTTACCTTGATCCTGACTCTGATGATGGTTCAGACGGGGAGGATGAAGGGTATGATGATGATGAAGGATTGTATGAGGGCACTTATGACAGAGCTGAGAGGTTAATGCCTGATTTGTCTCGATCTCGATCTGTCTCTGTGAATATTGGTCAGTGCATTCTTCCTGAGCTGAACTTGGAGAATGTCTTGAGCTTATATTTACTCAGGGCTTCCTCATTCGGTATCCTACGTATCTACCGAGATAAACCGTCCAAATCCAGATCTAGCAAAGGCTTGGTCCTCGGCATTGCATGCTATGCTCATCACACGAGATTTGCTGAGGACGGAAAAGAATTACTTGAATCAATTAAGGGTTTTACTCTCCAGCTCCCCTTGTGTGATGACTCCTGCTGCACAAGCTGTCGCGGAGACATCATTTCTGTGGGGTATCCCCGGCGACTCGTTGCTGTCCTCTTCAGGAGTAGCGTCAACAATTGGTATGTTGAATCTAGCCACAGTGGACTCTGAAAGGTCAACCTCTGCGGCCCTTCCATGGCCGAAATATCCTCCGCCTTCGCTCATGCACACGTATCTGCTCTCCCTAATTGCATTATCGCTTTCCCTCTTATCCGAGTGGGAAAAAGACCCGACTATAGCTGGTGCGGGTCGGGTGTTGGTCGAGAAGGAAGAAGAAATCGAGAGGGTGTTTGTGGGTTGGTGTGGTGTTGTTGGAGGGTGGTTTACTCACAATGACGACGGGTCTGGGAAGAAGGTAAAATTGCCTAGGGAAGAACCTGGATTGAAGAGGAGTAGGAAATTGAGCAAAACCAAAGTTTCGCCGTCGACGTTGTCGAGCTTATCATCGCTCACGTCCCAGCCTGTCTCGGCAGCTGTCTCTACTATATCCATGCTCCCCTCCCCTCCTTCGACAGCCGCATCATCATCACCTTCTACGGTCAACCGTCATTCCGTCGCTCGCAGCTCCACTATGAGTATCAAGATGGCGAAGTGGAGGAAGAGCATGCCGAACGTACCGGCATTAAGTGATCTCACCATCAATCCCGATGCCGCTCGTTCCAACGCGGCATCTGCTCCGTCTCCACCAAAATCCGCCGAGCCGCGGGTGAACGGCTTTGATCAGCAGCGGCAGCAAGAACTACCTCCTCTGCCGAGATCGGCGTACAAATCGAAGGAGTGCGCTAGTGTTCGTCGCGCGTCCACGTTCCTCAGCTTGAACAATCTTGAGAAAGATTATGAACAGCGTGGGAGGGGGAGAGAGAAAGAGAAATTCTTGTCGCCTTCTGAACGAGGGGAAGTTCCTCGCAGTCGAAGCCACGGGGTCCTTCCCCGGGTCAACTGGTCTGAGAAGGGCAAGAATTCGATTGGCTTTGGTACTGTCAAGCAGCCTGGCAATGGTCTGATTGACTCAAGAGGGCGCAGAATACACTCTGTTCGCGAGTTAGCCATTTTGCCGGTTCAGAGGGTGACTAGATATGCGTTGCTGTTCCGAGGTCGGTTTCTTTAATTTGCTCTCTTGATCGGGATGGTGTTGACGAGTTTCTTCATATGGTGATAATGATATATCTAGATCTTTTAAAATATACCCCAGCATCATCACCATCACGTCCGCTTCTGGAACAAGCTTCGGAGTCCGCAGCTCGTATCGCAGCCAAGTGCGACCGAGCACAAGGGAATGCAGAGTTCTTCTTTGGTGTCTCCGTTACTGATAATATCGGATGAAGGACAAATCATACCATATTATTCCTGGATCAATCTCGATGCCTTACATATATAGAGAGACGGTGCAATCTCCCTCTTTAATCATCAATCGCAACTATTTTTGCGTCTTCTTACTGCGGGATTTTCATAGCACTACATACGTTGTTTGTCTCTTATTCATCATTCATGTACGACCTGTGACAAGCACCTTGCTGAACGCTCGTTGTTCATTTTAGATCTATGATATATCTACTCACGCCGACATAATATCCAGATCTCATTATTTGTTCCATCATGCCCCGTCCTTTCTTGTTATCTGCCTCACTTAATCACTTGTCTACTTTCACGGCTGACCCATCCGAGGCGAGTATGAATTTCCTTCCTCTATACTCTCCATTCAATTGCTCCAATATAAACCTGGTAGATTTCTCGGCCTTTGGATCCTTAGCAGTGGATGCTGTAACATGCAGCTGGCCTAAATAAGACACTACGTCGCTTTCCATTATAAAATGAACCATGTCGCTTCTTCGATATGGCACTTCTCTCCACTCAGATACCGATGCGGTGAATCCTAATTCGGACGCTACGAGCTTCAAGCAGTGTTCTATTTGGTCTTGAATATCTTTTAAGGGCAAGGGTTCTCGACGACCTTGATCGAATGTTATCGTCACCAGCTCTTTGTTTAGGTCGCGCTTTGGAATGATTGCTGGATTTACGTTGGAGGGGGGTATGGATACAGCTGGCTTATCCTAAAAGACATGATAAGTAGGTATGCATTAAATCTCATTAAATATATTTTGAGCTTACACTGGAAAGAGGCATAGCAGCTGCAAAAGTCGCGCAAACGAGCCCGAAAACAAAGATTAATGAAAGCTTGCAGCTCAAGGAAGTCCTGGAATGATGGAAAAACATGCTGACTGTAAGATCTGAAAATAAGCCATTGATTAACGTAGACGAGAGCGAAAAAGACCCACACAGTAAGTGCGCGAGCGAGGCGATACTGATTGGAAGAAAACGAGTAGGATGAGGAAATCTGGATAGCCGGGCGTAGGGAAACCGTCGAGGGAGATGGAGCGTGTACTCGAGGGAGTCGATTTGTGCAAGGATAAGAGGTTGGGAGTTTCGGGAAGCACTCTGTTTTAGAATGAACTTGTCTTTGACCAGCAAAGAGAAGTTGTGGCTGACTAGCGGCGAGCGAAAACGGGGTGATGGAAAACCTGATAAGGACTATAGCCTTATATATGTCGAATCCTGGATACTTAGCATGCGCCAAGCGCAAAAAACGCTCGCTTTTTTTCTTTTAGCCGGGAAGCTAGTCGACACTTTGCTATTTCACCTTGCTCAACCCTGCTCAACCTTGCTCCTGATAAGTCAGCCAGGCGGTGCGAGCTCGGCTAGCGCCAGTTTGGCGCCTGTCTTTTCACATCCTAGCATTCGGCTGCAGTTGAGGTGGTTGGGCCCGGGGACCCCGCCTTAGGCGGAGCCGCGTATCTATCTATCTATCTATCTATCTATCTATCCTACAAGCTCTTACACCACGCTGCTGCAATTCCTCGCATAATTATCGCTATTTTGCCCACCCACGCGGGGTTGAAGCCCATTTAAACCTCCTCGCAAGCAAGATAGATAGATAGATACGTCTCACAAAGGAACAGCTGGGCCCAACCATCTAAGTCGCAAGTATTCTTGCCCAAGCAAGGTGCAGTCCGCAATAGTGGAGCCTATGTAATGGAGGAGAGTGGAGGCAAGGAAAGGACAGATCACCGACACGGTCCCCATTATGTTGGTTCTGGAATGTGAGATATAAATCAGCATTTTCATTGTGCTATGTACATACATAGGTATGCGTGATGAGCCCATGAAATAAAATAAAATAAAAAGGTACGCGTCGGCTACCGAAGAACATTTGCCTATGTAAAATTTCCTTATAAAGTTGTCTCTGTCCGTTCCGACGGCGGAGCAGGGTCACGTGATTGACTCATAGGGCAAAAGGGATCCGATGCAGCCCTTTTGATTTAAGACTCCGACTTCAACCCTCTCCAACCAGTCTCCAACCCTGTCCCACAACAGCCTAGAACAGCCTCCAGTTGTTGCGGCAACCAACCGACCCGATGTATTTTCTTCTCTCCTCGACGCGCTATGATGCATCCCTTCTGAAATTTGGATGGAACAATGATATCGATGGACCATCTCCGTTTTTCATCCTTCCATACCACTTCGACCGCCTTCAGGATGCAGCTGAGCAACATGGCTGGCAGGAGGCCAAACGTTTGTTATCCTATGCGAAGCTGAAGGGGAAATGTCGTAGCAAGGTTGAGGAGGAAGGCACGGGGCAGGCTGTCAAGGTTGGTATATCTGGTATATAAACATGTACCTGCTATATCAATGAATATCAGGTTCGGATAACACTTTCTGAGGCAGGAGAAATAGAAGTGACTGTTTCTGCTGTCCCTCCATTCCAGGCGAATCCTATGAGCCTTGTACACTTCAATCCAACATTAGATGTTTATCCCATGAATGATCCTGTCGTGTCTGTTTATCTCGACTCTATGAGCACGCCCTCGACCCTCTTCACCCGCACAAAAACAACACATCGAGTACCTTATGACGAAGCTCGAGCGCGCTCAAAGATATCATCGCCAACCTCGGAGGTCGTTTTATTCAACGACGATACTTCCATAACAGAGGCGTCCATATCAAATGTCTCTTTCTTTCGCGCAGGACGTTGGTTAACGCCCTCCGCATCCACGGGATGTCTTCCAGGTGTTGCTCGGAGGTGGCTGCTCAGCAATAAACTCGTGGATGAAGATCATGAAGAACAGTTGACCACGAATAGCATCTCAGAAGGGGATTGGGTATTGCTTTCAAATGGTGTTCAAGGATGTAGATTGGGAAAAATTACACTGATTCGATGACGTGTAGGGCTCAAGGTCCTTATCATAATTAACCACATAATTAACTCATATCCAGATCCCCGTCATCATCGAACATGACGTTGTCCATCTCTCCTAGAATATAATCCACCGTATAACTCTCCTGTAACAGTTTGTCCATTCTCGTCAGATGCCGTTCCGTATACGGTACGAGCGAGTCAATCAATTCCTTTAACGCATTCCCGCTCTTGATGTTCGCAGAAGAATCCGCCAACTCCCCACTCACTAGCGAAAGTTCGACTACTTCGTCTGTGAACGTTTTCATAACGTCTTCGGCCGTACGCAGTTTGAATATCGCAAACAGAACTCTCTGTGCTACCTCGCTGGTTTTCGCATTTGCATTCCAATCGCGTGTGTACCGTAACAAGCGAGTGAGATCAGACCCAGAAAGAGTTCGCAGGACCTCGTCGACAGCTGGATCGCCAGATAATGACAGGGATTCCGGATCGTGTGAGCCAATGTCTCGGAACAGCGAAAGAAGTCGTCCAGGCTGTTGCATGGCCAAAGCAAGCTGGATGGCTTTACGGTAGTCATTCAGGGACAGGTAGTTGTGGTAATCTTGCTCCCTGCAATGCAAGTTGAGAAAAGATGGAAGAACTAAAGATAGACGACACAGACTTCAGAACCATCTCTTCCCGTTCAAGTTCCTTCTCCTGCTCTTGTTCTTCAGTGCAATCTTCCCAGAACGTTACGACAGAGTCAGCTGCTCCGGATATAATGGTCTTTTCATCCGCGCTGATAGCAAGAGCCCAAACCTAAAGCCGTTTTCATCAATCAATGAGAATAGCATACTATATTCAAAAAAAAACAACACATTACCTTGTCTTCGTGATTATCCAACGTCGCCGTGCACTCTTCCTCTCGAACATTCCATATTTTTACTAGGCCATCGGAGGCCGAGCTCACCATTTGCATCCCAGCATTCAGAAACTCTACCCGAAGAACCGAATTGGTGTGTCCCTCGAATGTCTTCACACATGAGAAGTCATCTATATTCCACAACTTCACCGTCTTGTCTCCGCTTCCGGTAGCCAATACACGTTCTTCCTTCCCAAAACGCACAGTCCAGACCCCTCGTTTATGTCCCTTGCACACGCCGAGCAACGTTATGGTTCCAGAGACGGACTTTTGTGAGCTATTGTTGTAACTGATTGAATATATTTTGGCAGTGCGATCTTGGGAACCAGACACAAGTAAACGATCATTGGGGGCGACGTCAAGCGAATTGATATCTTTGTCGTGAGCCTTCAATGTCATTAAGCTTTTACATCGACTTGGATCACCGTCATGTGCCTGGGAGTAAAAATCGATTTCGGAGAGATCCCACATTTTTATTGTACGGTCCTGGCTTCCAGTAAACATGAAAGCAGGAGACGGAGTTCCGTTCCCGTCGACGGAAGCTTTGCGGGACATGGCTACGGCTCCTACGCTTTCGCCGTGCCCTTCACATATTGCGACACAGTGGTACCCCCAATCAGAATCTTCATCCGTGGAGAGATTGGGTGCCCATATTCTTGCAGAGCGGTCTTTACTTCCGCTGGCAAGCACTCGCCCGTCTGCACCATGATCGAGAGCCAAGACGATATCGGTGTGCCCTTCGAGTAATCGAGCATCAAGGGTTTTCGAAGAGTAGACCCTTATCAGAGATGAATTTGTTGCCAGTGCAAGATGCGTGTCGCGAAGACCTTGAGATGACGAAGCTAGAGCGGGGGATAGGAAAGTGACATCGACGATTTCATCATTGAAACCGATTAATTGGCGGGAAAGTTGACGAGTGGAAAGGGAATGGAAGAGGATGTTCTGATCTGCATGAACCGATACTACGGTTGATGTCTGTGGAAGATAGCTTTGATAGAGAATCAGCAACCAAGAATGAGCACTGGTTCCGAATGCCTTACATTCCTTGTACAATCTGTCGTTGCTCTTCGGAATCATCTGATATTCTTGTTTGTTCATCACCAAGACTGAAAAGAGTAGTACCCTCTTTCGCTTCCCAAATTTTGATTAACCCTGATTCTCCTCCGGTGAAAAATCTCAAGTCATTTAAACCTACGGCGGACGAAGACGATTCCTCATCTGAGAGTAACAACCCCAATGCTTCGACGCGCTCAAGAATGGGAAGGGTTTTGACCAACTTGGGAACGGAAGCTTTATTTTTTCCTTTTTTACTCGACTCTGTTGTGCTTGCGCTAGAAAGAGGAGATAGATCCCATACGAGAACCACAGAATCTCGTCCTCCGCTGACCAACCAACGGCCGTCAGACGAAACGTCCAAGCCTCGAGGGACTGAAGAATGTCCTTCTAAAACAGAAATAGGCTTGAGCCCCCCAATTCTGTTCTGGCTGAGCTCGAATATCCTGATGCGAGTATCGACTGAAGCGGTTACCAACTGCATCGAGTTTTGCTGTCTCAATGAATCCGAATGTTGAGGATAGTTGAATTTGAGAGCACTGACGACACCGCCGTGGCCCTTGAAGACATGAGTGATGAACCCACGTAAGATATCCCAGACCTTCACCACGCCGTCTGCTGAGCCTGAGGCAAGATATGTAGAAGTTGGGTCGGATTCGCAAACGTGAATTGGAGCATCGTGTGCACGGGCAACAACGCGGACGGGCGATATCGAATGAGAAGATGGTTTGATAGATTTTGGGAGTTCGAATATGCGAAGTGAAAGGGAGGAAGTAAAGACTAACAGATGGCTTGATGATGGTGTTATACAGAGAGAACTAATGGCTTGGGTGTCCTAGAAGATATGAGGCGAAGAGAAACGCCAGCTGATAGAGACTCACACCCAAAAACCGACATATTTCAGCGCCGGAAGTCACATCTGTTAGCAAAATTTCTTCCCCGACACAAGTCACAATTTTCTGCCCATCCGAAGTCACCGCAACAGGCCCAGACGTATAAAGAGGAGAGATTTTACGCGCATTCTTGAATCTAATGCCTGATTTAGCATCTGTTTAATTTAGGGTAAGGGAATAACCAAGAACATACGTGGTTCGCAATTTAGGACGACTAGTTGGTACCGCCATAAAAATTTCAAGGCAAGCGCGCCTATTTTTCTCCATTTTAATTTTTCACACCGTAACACTTGACTGATTGATTTCTGAGCAAACTCCGACATGTCCGGCTTCTGAAAACTGTCGAATCTGAGCAATCTGGATTCATAATTGTGGGCCCGTTGTGGGCGCATCGTGTATCATTCATGTTGCGATAATGCAGTGTATACAATTCCGATCCAAGTGTAGTATGTAAATAGCTGTAAAGTGTGTGTGTGTGGAGAACAGATCCAGATTCCAGAAACAAAAAATCAAGTCGGTGAAGTATCTTTGTTGGCCCAGCGCTTTTCCATCAACCACAACGCCTCTTCAGCATCCCGTCGCAGTCTCATCTCATCGTCTGCCAATTTCTCTGCCTCTACTCGCTTAGTAGTCTCCTTTTCTAGTAAAGCCTCCACAGATCTTAGAGCAGATTGTGCTCTTGAAGCTTCAGTGTGTGCCTGGGCCAGTTGATCAGAAAGTCGTATGGATAGTTGAACAGCATCAGAAGCTTGTCGTCGAAGCTCAGCTGATTCAGACTCTAGTCTTTCAATTGTTTTGCTGTTCGATTCGTCCAGAGGGGGTAAAGGTGACTGAGATGAAGGGACGTTGGTTGGGTAGTTTGTTAAACCTATGAGGGAAGACCGGCGGTCAAAGGGATGTAAAAGGTCCTCGTCACTCTCATCATACATTTCCTCATCACGAGGCGTCTTAGCTCCTTCGTCACAGGCCATCAGCTCATCCTGTCCTTCCATATCCTCACATTTGACCGGTGAAAGAGACAATTCTTTGCGAGGTCGACCGCGACGGCTCACCGGGGCTGGTGCAGGTGCTTCCACCACAGGGTTAGAACTTGCATTTGAACTGGATCCGCTTGCAATTGCTGCGTCTACCTTAGGCACGGCCTTGTTTCCCCTGCCACGCTTACGGGGACGCTTAGTCCCTGGCGGAGCAGACAAATTCACAGTCCAATACGATCCAAAACCAGGATCAGTAGCAGGTCGCGGCTGCCTTTCGAAAAGACGATTTAGAGAGAGATGATGTCGCACAGATTGCTTTGGGAACTAGTTAAGGGCTAAAGAGTACACGGCCTCAGACCTACACATACCTTCCATGTGGGACCGGATGTTCTATAATAGTGATATTTCCCTTCCATTGCCGCGTATATTTCCCGAATGGTTAGCCGTTTTCGTGGACTCCCTAAGATCGCACATCGCAAGATTACAGGAAGTGTATGTTGTGGTCTTCCATCCGTATCCGGTAGACAATCAAGGGAATCCGGGCAATTGGGATGAGGTTCATGATCCACGCGTTCTGGTACTTCTTCGTGGTGATAATCTATGGCGGTATTGTCGCTGATGTTTGATTCGGGTGAAGATGGTCTTTCATTTTCGGGGGTGACATTGTGGTTC
Organism: Lentinula edodes; assembly: GCF_021015755.1. NCBI lineage: Eukaryota > Fungi > Basidiomycota > Agaricomycetes > Agaricales > Omphalotaceae > Lentinula > Lentinula edodes. The sequence goes on from NW_025764307.1 coordinate 474,871, forward strand.
AGGAGAAGCCTTTGAACAGCTTTGATTAACGTACCACCCACTAAACAGAGAGTAATAAACAAGACGCACTTGACAGTTTTCTTTCTTACTTCGATAGGATTTAGCAGGTCACGTAGACTGGCCATGGAGTGGAAAGAGTGGAACAACGGCGAAAAGCAGGCGGTAAGTGGATTGTTGTAGGACCAAGAGGTGCTTATATAGTCTTCCAAATTCTCACACATGCTTTCGTTGTTCTCCATTCGCATCTTACCTTGATCTTACCAAACGTTTTCCATATTGGTCAAGATCGTTGATGAGATTGGCGCGGTTCTTTTTGTATCTTTTTGTGTGCTTATTCGTGTACATATCTGTCTACAAAAGGCAACAGAACCACAAAGTACAACAATCATGGATACATGCATGAGAATGCTACAAGTCTATGTATTCATATTAATTCAAGGACCATACTGACTGTAATTATAAGGATAGTTATACTCCGGTACCGCGTTCGAAACATTCATCATGTTACCGTCTGGCATCCACCCAACAGCAGGACCACCGTAAGTATTCAGATTACTATTGGATCTGGCTTGAGTGTTTATGTTAGACGAGACTTGAGGATAAGATAAGTTTTGTCGAGCGATTTGCGACGTGGGCGTTGATATCTGCTCCGCGACTTGACCTTGTCCAGAGGTGGGTGCTGGCCAGAATTCATACCCTGGAAAGAAAGACGTGGATGGTTCTACTCCAGGAACAAGGCCCAGCATTTGGGCCATTAAACGTTGGCTGAGATCCTGGACGCCTGTTTCTTCTGGAGGGCGCACTTTTTGTGCCAGAGGCCGTACTTGTTGTCCCCCTTCGTTAGTTAAGCGGAATGCTTCACGATGAGCATGATCACCGTTATTTTCTTGGCCGAAAGCATCGTCGACGTCTCGTTTTGCTCGGCCTACGGTTTCACAAATATCGATCCCAAGCTTGACACCTGTTTAGTTCAATTATTTAGGGTGGAGTTGAGCTGAATTGTTATCAGAACACACTTCCAACAGCCCCGCTGAGTAAATCTTTTGCGCGTGCGGCGCTAGGCCAAAGGACCTGTGCAAATTCAGACCAATATCGTCGGCTCGATGATTTTATAGTTCACCTCCATCTCTTGCAATGCTTCTAAGCACTGCCGTAGTCCCTTCGATGCTTGAATGTTTCTTGGCCGAAGTGTCACTGTACATGTTTGTGAGATTTTGCAGAATGTCCCTGTATTATGAATAGCATACATGTCAACAGGTGCATGATCCTGTGACGATAGATCATGATTGTAAGATGCTATACAACGGATGCAATACTATGAGACTCACCCAGTGCTGAGCATATAAGATGTCAAAAAGGGAGACGTCCTTCTTAATGTGAATTTTTCTCGCCAGGCGGTCACTTTAGGCGTAGAGATAATGATATCAGCTTTAACCTTTCGAGGGTGGACGTATTTAGAACGAACCGATGGCGCTGAGATGGGTGGCAGCCCCTTGGGCAAGATCAAACGCCTTCAACCCTAACGTGGATCTCCGCGAAGAAAAATCGATTCTGAAAAAGGTAAGAATCCAGGCAAAACCGAGCAAAGGAAAAAACATACTCAGTCCAATTTGGAATGCTAATGGGGTTAGTTAGACTTGTTGCCTTGAGAAAAGCCGCGGAAGTACTCACAATGCGCGATTGAGTAATAAGACAGCACCCCAATACCGGATGTGTAGAAAGATAACATGAGGGGGTGGAATATTGCGTTTGCTAGCCACATCGTAACGAAGATAATCTGGCAAAGCTAGATACCACTGATCAAGCTCTGATTCGAATGTTTGCAGCAACGTCCGTCGTGGGATGGTATCGATGACCGTTATGGGGTACAATTTTTGTATAATTCTACCCAGAATGGTGACTTTCAAGAACAGATGAAAATATGAGATCTCAAAGCCATGGTGAGAAAACGGGCTTACTGAGATCTCCCGTGACACGCTGACATGCAATAGTATGACATGGGGTAGGAGAGAAAGGGATCTCCATCGTATCAGAAGCCAACGGCTGCCAAAGCTCTTGATCGTCCTGAAAAATGGTTGTTTAAGCCAGTTTACTCGCAACGTGAACAGCATTTGGTTTTTCTCCCACCTCCTCAATTTCCGGTAGAGGAACGTCGAAATCTTCATCTCTGATGATAATTGGCCGTCCTGATGATGGTGTAAGATCATGCTCCTTCCCAAAAAGGTCTGACTCACCCATATACACGGACCCATACCTTCATGCGTTAAAAACATGAGGACTGAGACGAAATGAATGGAGGGGTACTCACCTGTCAGCCAAACAGCAAGCCCACCAAATCAGTTTTCTCGACTGCCTTTCATCTACGGAAAACAAGTTGTGGCCGTGATGTTTCCAACTGTCGGAATTCCGATGCAAACCCAGATCAACGGCCTATAGTAACATTCAGTCTTACAACGGGAGGAACCTCACCCCGACTTACCATCCGAATAGCCATCCCTTATGTATTGATGAGATGTTGCAACAAGAGTCACAGAAACGAACCAAACATACCAATATATATCCATCCCTGTTCCATGCCTCCAATGCCAAACTCGCGATAACCAAGAAGTAATAGCGATTGCACTGTTGAGGGTCTAGACCGATCAAATATTTTCGCTACATTTGATGTACTTCAGCAATGAACCGGATGATTGGGCAGCTTTAGCGCACTCAAAATAGTTCTGGCTCTTTCTAGGTAGTCACAACCTGCTTCCCACATTTGACCAGTAGGAGATTTGGGTGCTTCATCGTCGCAGAATCGTGCAGCAATGGAAAATATGGATAGTAAAAGCAAGTTTGTAACTTTTTGCGCGGTTTCGGGCTTAGGTGATGACACCGAGGAGGGACTGTTTTCTCGCGTCCGTCTAGGCTCAATGAGTATGCTGTAAGAAGAGCTTGACATTCCCTTACCCTTCTTTCCTAAAAAAAGTTGCTCAGTTGCTCAGGTGTAGCTAAAAACAACCCCGTACCTTGCTTTATATTCTGATAGAAACCGATTTTTGTGGATGACTGGGAACACGGGATGTATGTACGTGAAATACAGGTCAATTAGGTGGTCTTGAATATGTATCGGAGGGAGTTCGACTACGATGTCATCTTCTTGCACAGTAAGGGCGGCAAAATCCTTGGAGGGTGGCCACACACGAGCCATAGGCATTTTCCTATCCCAATTAGCAAGCGCACGAGGCGATAGAAAGGTTGTATAATACCATAAACCGCCTTCCACTCGGTCATCTGTTCGATTATTTTTGCTGAGGAACTGCAATCCACTGGCTTTGCCATGATATCGAATCTACAGTACGGAATTTATAGGATCATCAGCCTACGGAATGTAAAGTTGGGACCAACCTCTTGGTTTTCTGTGACTGATAGCTCTCCCATCCCCTCAGTTATTCCATCACTTTCTTCGTTATCTGACGGGTGTAATGAGTTCGTGAACGCATCATGACGAACGTCTCACACACCTGATAAAGCTTCGAGGGTATACATATCGTTCCAATCAGGATGTCCTTGAGAATCAGTCGGAGTTGAATCGAGTCGACGCCTCTGAGCGGCAGGTCCATCTGGTGAGGACGCAGAAGTGACACTGTACGTTGAAGAGGAAGATCCCGAGGAGCAGAGGCGAACGGCAAGATTATCCTGCCATTCTTGGGTCGGGACAACGGACAACCCCCGGTCTGATATATGCGATAAATGGACTGAACGGATCAAATTGATTCGGGACATAATTACCTTGTGTGAGCGAAACCTTTTCCCTCGATACGCGCGATTGTCTTCTCGATCGCGAGTGGTCACGACCTGGAGCAGCGCCTCCGTTACTCCGTAAAACGGAGGCAAAGAAGTCCTCTTTAGTTGCGCCTTGCGGTTGGAAACGTTTCCCTGAGGGCCCCTGTATCTAAATCAGCTTGGGATAGGAAAGAATAGACAGGGGGTAACACACATATGGTCCCATATCGACTCTATTCAGAATTTCGCATGCGAGTTCATCTTGACGAAGATCGGCGACGAGGCCCTGTACGCGAGGATCTGTGCATTGTAGGATTACGCCTAGGAGTGATTCGACCTGGTGCCATCTTTGTTCAATTGCATGAATATAACCTTTTGGAGGTCCTCTCTTGTAGCTTGGGCCTGAATATCGGTAAGCACTTTCATATCCAAGCAGTCACAACATCCTTGTACCTAGAAATGTACATGCTTGACGACAGTTAGGGATCACATTCAAAATAGGACCACTGGCACTCACTGGTCCCAGCCAAAACACAACTTTTACAAGGAACTCCCTCTCCAGCAACTCTTTCGCATTTACTTTTGGTTTTCCTGCATGAAAAGTAAGAAGAAATAAAATTTACTTTGACAGACCATTCAACAAAGGAGTTAGTTATATACTAACCTGCATTGGTCGCATGCTGAGCTCGGTTTAAGATTACGATGCATTTTAGAAGAGATATTGACATACCTCTGCTACTACGCTTTCTAGACGCTGAAAGGGATTCAGGAGCATCACCATCTTCAGAAGGGTCAGAATCGTGCCAGTCCATTGTGGAGCAGAAAGTAAGCTCAGGGAATCAGAAAAGCAAACTCAGGGAAGAAGATAAAGAGTCAATGGAAGAAAAACTATTTAAAAGTGAACTCTGCATGACGAAATTCATAACATCTTAGAGAAGCACGTGGATTATTACTCTTAGCGCGCTAAGCGGATAAGCTCGGATGTAAATCCCGGATTCCCGACAATCGACGCGACTGAGTCGGACTGACCGTCCGGTACCGGTTGCTGGACGTGCTCGATACTTCAGCTGGAATCATTTCAAGTGTCACGAGCAAAATAAAGATTGGATAAAGTTCAAATAGCGAGTGTCCTCGATTTCAAAAAGAGCAGCTTGAAAAGGCATAGAGATTTCGAATCAGTGTCAAATAAATTGTACAACTAGAGTCCATCAACCACGATCCCGGCCTACTTCAAAGGACTGTACGACAAGGGGGAGAGAATGAAGGAGTCCATGAACTTAGCTAATTGTGAAGTCTGGGTATAAAACAAGGATCAGATATCTGACTGTACATAGTGCTGAACAAAGCTTACTTTGTCTACAGTCTCTGCCCATCCGTCAATTTGCCATGCCTTTTCTCGTGTTTCCTTGCGAGTTTCAAGGTTTCTGCAAAAAAGAATAATAACTGTCAATTTCTTCAGCTTCCACTGTCAAGGAATTCGAAGACTGACGGATATTGCCACATGTGGTGGACTTGATGCAATCGGCCGACCTGCGAAAACCACGCACCGACGGGGGCGACAAATTTCCTCCTAGCGTCGATGCCTTTGCGCCTGGACACGTAATCGGTAAGAGTAAACCTCGGACGAACAACAGATTATCTCAACCATGCATGTTCCCATGCCAGAAGGGTGCCCGGAATCAGTTGGTAGGTGCGGAGCTCGAATATCCCGCCTTGAGCATGAGGCGGGGCGGTAGGGAGGAAGGCAAACTCTTGGTTTAGCTGAAGGGATCGAGAATTGATGTACGGAAGCATCGCTTGGTAGTCCTTAAGATGCTGGAAGTGTAGAGATCGATCAGAAATGTTTCAAGGATGTCAGCCAAACACACACCTTGGAAGTTTTCACCAACTGAGTAGTCTTGTCATAGCCTCCATAATTTTCATATTCCAATATGTGCAGAAATGTATCTTGCTGTCCGACAAGCGTCTCCCAGGACCCGGACAACTTCACATGAAGGTTTGGATCCCGTATGAGCCCGGTATAATAATTTTCACTAATTTTTGTCGCGTCATCATCTTCATTGGCGATTGTATGGGAATGGAGGCTCACGCAGCTTCCTTGTACTCTTGAGTTCTGTCAGGCTTTACGCAGTGAACTAAATCCAAGTAAGTTCAAAGGTTCGCACATAGAAACAGCATGAAAGACGTACACTCGAAGCCATGAACGTATTTGCCACGACCGACTAGTCGAGAGTGCTAGATGATTTGAGAAAGATCACGATGAGAAATCACCGAGCTAACGGATTTGCAAACCTGCTGAACATCAATTTCTCCAGCTTGTTGGGCCTCAGGTGAACCATGTAGAATGTTCTACATTGTCTTAAGACAAAAGAAGTAGAGGGTAGTTGTTGAGTTCACCTTGACAGAAATTGACCGCCTAGAGGCTGTGGATAAAAGATTTGTTACTGGTCGACGAAGCATGCGTAGTGGGAGTATTGTAGTAGTTGTACAAAAGGCGAGGTATATTTTTATGACGTAATTACAGGACAGACGATTGTTTTTGTCACTGCTGCAGACATAGTACTACTACGGCCAGGAACTAGAACGTTGAAACCTACCGCTCTCTCATCCATATCTCTTGTAAGCATCCTCTTCGCTCGACAGCTCTCTGGAAAAATATTCGAAAGGCCGAGAAACGTGTTAATGGTGTTGAAGCGCTGCATTCGTGCAAATCATCTTCTTTTGAGACACATGTAAAAGATATACTTGACTCGAACTACAAAGAAAATTACATTACACGGATGAAATAAGCATACTGTATGTAGAAAAGCTTAGCTGGGTGCTTACCCATTCATCATTGCCACGGAATTGTAGTGTCGCCGCAGCGATTAGGATTGATCGAACGTCACGGTCGACGAGAAACACGACTTCAGCCTGCCCACTCTTTGCTACAGCGCCAAGGAGATCTATTTCAATTGTGTCCCCTTTCCTGACGCCTGTTGATGTTCGGCAAAACGCAATACACCGAGTTAACTGAAGACCTGCCTTTCGGTATGCAGAACCCAGTTTGAGGATTTCCGTCTACAGCATGAGACGGAGGATGCAGAAGGAAGTCTTTCGTGTCGTTTGATTTGAATGAGTTGCGATTGATCTTTTCGATCTCTAAAATCTGATTTGCAGAATCGACATCGATTTGGGTAGAGGGGAGTAACGAAATGTTAGTTTCCAGTAAACATTGTGAACCGACACAGGGGGCTCTATACACCGAGGATAACATTTGATCATCCAAGGACGTGAAAGGAACAAGTTGGCGGATGCATAGAGTTGAGGTGCAATTAATGATTTCATCAAGGTATTTTGCTGCTTGCGCCTATAAGTGACTATTTTAATTTAGATTAACAGGAATTTTGTCAATACATACAATATGTTTGTTGTTTCGTTCATCTCCTTCTGCACCCTGCGTGAAAGCTTGTCCACCACCAAGTTCGATGCCTTGATCGAACCAAACCTCTGGATAGACATTTGCTAATAGAGCATAGTAATTATCAGCCATCTTCATCTCATCCTCAGAGGCATTGAGGTATTGCATGAGTGCCAAGAAATCTCGCGCCTGTGTTCGTCTCATGATCGCACCGTATCCCAGCCACGCAAATGAAGTGTGAATTTTGGATTTCACGTGTATCCTCTTCAGAATAGTTGACATAACCTCATGAGGAGGCGAAAGATAAATGGTTGACACAGAGTCGTTCGAAAAACGCGAATGTAGGGTTTGTATAATTTCCGGTAAAACAAGGTAATCATCATCCTACATGTAACACCACACGCATTATCAGAGGAGTTTAACGCGATAGATTACTCATGTACATGCCTGTATGAAGCAAAATGGTGTGGTGGCTTCTGCACAAGCAAGGAACCTTGCTTGGAAATAGAGATTGGAGGGTGAGTTGGTGATCTGGAGACGATCTGGTGGACATTCAGCGAAATCCTGGATACTAGATTTCAATGAATGAATACAATTTGTTATCGGAAAGCAAGCACTTCTTTCAAGATTCTGTTCGGACTATTGTTCCATATGTGTATACTTGCAAGTGTGTTCTCTAATTCGGGGAGACAGAGGAGAGACACTATTCGGACAACATTGGGAAACCGAGACCAGTTCAGGATGACTGCAGTAGTATCGGCAGTTTGTTTCGAGGGTGAGAAGGATAGAAGGGCAGAATCTACTGGGAATTCTTGCGGAACTTGAGGTTTCTTCATCAGCAATGCAGTAATAGTTCCCCATAGCACTATGAAGAATAACCTGGTAAGCCACATAGACGTCGGCGAACGGAAAGTTGTGGGAATTGCCTGCCTCGGCGCCGGCGACTCTTTGTCCTTCGTGATGTCACGCTGACACTGACAGACGTTCAGCGGCTCTCTACGGCTTTAGTTGAGCAATACAAGGATATGGACCTTGAACTTATTCTTGCATGCCACGATGACCGTATCTGCCTATCGAAATCAACTTCCCCGGTTATGGACCCGTACCTTCTCCATTTCAGGCCCAGATCTGTATAATTCAGCTAGCGGGGTGAAGCGAGCTGCACAGGTGGAAATCATCTTTGGACACAAAAAACACCTGCTTATTTTCCTTCATGTCGTAGGCCAAGCTCGACCTTGTGGATTCAGTCCGGCCATTTTCTGGAGCTCTAGTGGACTCTTACAATAGACGACATGACTATCTGCGCATATCGTTGACTGAAAGATGCAATCTACGCTGTAAACTTCTGGTCACATTTTAGACATCACAGCACCAACTCATTCATAGGCTTCTATTGCATGCCAGAGGAAGGTGTACAGCTATCGCTAAATGAGAAGATACTTACGGATGAAGAAATACTGCGATTGGCCAAGCTGTTTGTGCAATCTGGGGTTACCAAGATACGACTTACCGGAGGAGAGCCCACGGTTCGCAAAGGCGTGGTCGGTATCGTAGGTGAGCTTTATTCTAGCCATTTTCCCCCTTCTTATCTGATGTGGATGCGCTGCAGCTGGTTTGAATGAGCTTCGTCAATACGGTCTCAGGTCGATAGCAATGACAAGTAACGGGCTTGCTCTTCATCGGAGACTGCCGGAACTTGTAGAGAATGGGTTAACCCATCTAAATCTAAGGCGAGATTACATTCTTACGTTCCTAGAGGAACTCGTGTCAATCTCGCAGGCAGTCTAGATACCCTCGATCCTTTCAAATTCGAGTTCATGACGAAGCGCTCAGGACTGGAGGCCGTCCTCAAGACACTCAAAGTAGCCCTAGAATCTCCGCATTTACAAAAGGTCAAGTTGAACGTTGTGGTGGTGAAAGGCTTGAATGATAATGAAGTACTCGATTTTGTCGAAATGACAAAGGATCGACCGATTTCGGTCAGATTTATTGAGTTTATGCCATTCATCGGTACGTTTCATCCTTCCAGCAGTCTCAATCATGATCGTTGTTGCTCAATTGCAAGATGCGTCTAGGGAACAAATGGGACAAATTCAAGATGGTACCTTCATCCGACTTGCTTCGAGTGATATCCGCAAAACATCTTGGACTGGAACGAATGGCTGACGAAACGAATGTCACTGCTCGCTCTTGGAAGGTACCTGGCTACCAGGGAGAATTTGGCTTCATCAGCAGTATGTCTGACCATTTCTGTTCTGCTTGCAATCGCCTCAGAATTACAGCGGATGGACAAATCAAAGTAAGAACATCATGTTTGTGTTGTTGTCAAACCTTGAAAAATCCCACTAGGTTTGTTTATTCGATGCCAAAGAGGTCTCTCTACGGGATGAGATACGCAAAGGCGCTAGTGATTTCGAAATCCTTCGTTTGATTGGCCGAGCGGTCCACGGTAAAGAAGAAAAGCACCTTCAGATGGAAGATATCGACGTTGTCTCTAATCGACCGATGATATTAATTGGTGGTTGAGTGCCCTTTCTTATGTGACATCTAGATGTATCCATATCGTGTTCCATTGACTGTAGGACCAACGATTATGTCTCCCCATGTATCACGACTACGAGAGAACAAAAAATCTTACGCATTTACGAGGTTTTGTCCAATGTACCTGAAACAGCATCAATCGTTGCGAGGCTTTTCCTCGTCAGCCATTCATTCATCGGATTTGACACACCTTGACGGACAAGGGCGTGCATCGATGGTGGACGTATCCGAAAAGTCTGTGACAAAACGTTCAGCGACCGCCAAAGGGCGAATAGTTATTACTGAACGTGCTTATGACTTGATTAACAAGTCTTACTCTTCCGAATCCGAGTCGATAATGGGAAAAAATTCCTCGTCTATGGATGAGGCCCAGAAAAAGGTTCTTAGGAAAGGTGATACATTGACAGTCGCACAACTAGCGGCCATAATGGGGTCAAAGAAAACCTCTGATTTGATCCCTCTCTGCCACCCTCTCCCGCTAACAGATGTCAAAGTCAAATTGACTTGCGAGGCCTTTGAAGAAACACAGGGAATATGGAAATACAGTGTTGTGTGCCAGGCTACGGTGGCTTGCGAAGGGAAGACCGGAGTAGAGATGGAAGCATTGACTGCTGTATCCGTGGGTCTACTTACAATTTGGGACATGCTGAAGGCGGTCGCGGGTAAGGAGATGGTAATCGGCGAAATCATGGTGTCCGAAAAATCGGGCGGTAGAAGTGGGGAGTTTCACAGGCCATGATTCGTACATGAGTAATATTCACGGCTAGGTACATCTGGAGTACATTCCTGGTACACGAACACCATGTTAAACTTGTTTGTTCTCTCGAGCTACAGATGAATACACATGTCAGGAATGAACAAAATTCGCCAAACCCGGGATGATCTCTCCCTGATCAACCAAACGGCCGACTTCTTTGCCCTAGGCGTTATAGAGCATCAACTTCAAGATCCATACATCAAAATCAACAGAATTACTTACATTCTGGATCTTTACAATAGAGGGTACACATTGAACGGCAAATGGTCCCGTCCTGAAGATGTTCGATGCAGATTTCCAGCTGAAGCGCTTGAGTATATGGGCCATAAGGTAAATAGACCACCATGCTCACGTAGGACGATCGCCAGCATATACAATTAGCGCAGAGGGGGCATCTTCAGAAGAGAAGGTACGCTCGACAAGCTCTTCGACAGCAAGGCAATCCTGTAGATACTTTAGCCAAAATGGCGGCGATAAGTACTGATGATACAGACTGGACACCACATTTGCCCGTCTACAATAGACGAGTAAAAGACTAAATATTCCTCAGAAACTTTGGGTAAAGATTCTGGGGTAATGTTTGGGTCCGCTATATGGATAGGCATGGTGAAAGGCTAAGTGGGATAGCTGAAAGCCTCGAAGTGGTATTTTATAGGGAACGCGACATCTATATAATGATCTCTAATGAACTGGCAGTCACCAGCAGTGCTTATTGATGGAATCGTGATTAACCACGTGCTGTCGGCCAAAGCAGAACCATGACCCAAAGCCTAATCCTGTTCCCAAACAACTTACAGTGTCATAATTTATCTCGGGGGACCGAGAACTGAGAAGTTAGAATGGTTGATATGTATAGATATGTACATCTAGGGTAACTTGTAGTACGACACAGTCGACACTCTAGAACATGCTACAAGGAAGAAAGCTACCAACGATATCCTCACTGCAGACTCGGAGCAGTGCAGAGCACTAGAGAGCAGTGCAGGAGACTGCAGGTCGCATGAAGGATCATTTTTTTGATTCCCAAAGAGTTTACTGAAGAGTATGCAGTCCAACTTTGCAAAACAGATTAATTCGAGCTGATGGAATACCAGGGAATACCCCCAAAGTAGTTCGATAGATCAACACGAATGAAACGACTAGGAATCGACCCCTGAACCTATCGTCGAAAAGAAACTACGCTTGCAAAATCCGTATTATGTAAGCACCAGAATAATTTTAAATAGCAGCGAGAAATCAAAATGGTATAGGTCAAAGTCCTTGAGTGTATAACAGTGTGTAAGTTGGTCCATGAAATGTGCCACGATGAAAAATATCTACAGTATGAACAGACCGCGTTATGACATTACTGCATTAGTCAAGAGGTTTTAGCCCCTTAACAAGACCCCGACGAACAAGACCCTGACGATGCACCGTACGACGAGGCTGAGGAACTGGCAGCAGCATAGGTAGCGGCAGCAGAAGAGGCCACAGCCATGGAGCTAGCGACCGAGTACGACGGTGAGGCCACTGACATGCTCGAGTAGACAGCTGAAGTCATCGCAGAGGTTGCAGCAGCGGTGGAGGTAGCCATACTAGCATATGTGTTTCCGTACATATTATTTCCGGCTGTCATTCCCCACGAACTCTTGCACGAAGAAAGGCAAGAAGCGAGAGCAGTCTCCTGAACTGTTGTCGTAACTTGCTCAGTTTGGGTCGCAGTTGCAGTTGCAGTAGAGAGGTAAGTTAGTCTGCAGAATTGTCAGCTAAGTCTAGAGTTTTTAATGAGAGACTAACGTCGACAAATAGGTCAATGTGTCCGTCATCGTTTGTGTAAGAGTGTTTTCGACAGTAGATGTTTCGTCAATAACCTGAGTAGAAACGTACGTCGACACGTATGTCGTCTATAGAAAATAGAATGAGCACAGGAAGAGAAAACCTCGATTCACATACAGGTTCCACCATGGTACTAATCTCGGTCATTGTCACGAAATCTGTAGAATATAAGCAAGGCACACTGCTGGAATGACGTTGGACATACCAGTAGCGGTCATAGTTTGAACTTGGGTCTGAATACTAGTGAACCTGTGGAAAAGATGAGAGCATTGCAAATAAGGAAAGACAGCAAATACGGACATCTCTGTCTGAGTCGCGGTGAGGGTGTTCTCGACTGTCAATGTCTGGTAATTATATGCATCAGTTGCCATTCGTGAAAAGCGGTACGGCCGTGATATTTGACCCAGCTCCGACATAACTACTCACGTTGTCGATGATGTCAGTGCTCACATAGACACTCGTGTATGTAGTGGGTTGAACAATGGTCGAGAAGTCAGTCTACAAATAGGTTAAGATGAAAGCTTCCAAACGAAATCAAATTTATCGCTCACCATGGTGACGAACTGGGGTTTTGAAAGCGAAAATCTCAATTACACTGTTGGTATAGAAACAGAGGAAAATAAAAACCTGAGTATCGATCTGAGTTTGAGTAGCAGTGTCGGTCTCGGTATCCGTCATCGTGTAGACGTTTGTTTGGGTCTGAGTCTCTGTTGCGGTAACGGTATACTCTAGAGGGAAAGACAAATGAGTGAAATGCACGTTGATATCATTACGAAACAGCGACATTTAGTAGGAAAGAAAAGACATACCTTGAGTGAGAGTGTTGTCAATGACTTCGGTAGATACATAGACTTTTGTCTGTTGGTCAAACTGTGAGCAACGAGAATGATGAGCAGTAGAAACAAATAGTCTACCGTTGGAACCATCTCAATCGATGTATAAACTTGAGTCTGTGTTGTCGAAAAACGTTCTGGTAAGAAAGAAAATAGGGGTAACAGTGAAGAAATTGTTGACCTGGGTGAGGATATCCGTCTCTGTGTTGGTCTTCAGACATATAAGAGTAGAAGATGAGCACAGTAAAACACAAGGATATCTTAACCTACCTGGGTCTGGGTAACATACATTGTGACTGTAGTCGCCTCAGTCATAGTAGACGTCTGCAAAAAAGCGTAAGTTTTTACGACAGATCTGGATGATTTTTCGACTAACCTCTGTAACTGTCGAATACTCCGTCTAAATTCGATGAGGACGCGAAGGGGGCAAACCAAAGAAGTCATAAACTGACCGAGGTTTCGGTTACGGTAGATACGCTCCCGTACCCGTAATTATCGCAATATCCCGAATATCCTGAACTGCCCTCACTAAAAAACTGTCAGAGCTCATGAAAAGAAAGAAGTGATTGAGCGCACTTGATGATGATGGTTTCGTAACATCCAGAAAACTGAGTGTTATACTAAAATAAAATATCAATTTCTGTCTTCCAAAAAAAGCACTCTGATCTACTACATACCCAAGACTCAGCCTGACAAGAACCATCAGACTGTTTAGAGTATCCATAACCACAAGCCAGGCTTTTGTATCCACCGCTCGAATATGATGAGTAAGGCATCACTGAGTAGAAATCCGAGGAGGATGGCGCAGCAGTAGCATAGGAAGCTGGAGCACTGGATGAGGCAGCAGCCGTAGCACTGGCATAATTGTTGTATGCTGTCATGGCAGGGACCATCGAAACACCGTTAACTGATATCTGCGCAGCAGCAGCGCTAACAAGGGAAAGACCAAGGATTGTTGACTTCATGATTAAAAGAGTGGCTGCGTGAGGTGGTAATAGGGAAATCAAGTGGAAGTTGAAAACGAATTGGCGGGCGGTCTACGCTGGTTGACTGGCTTGCAGTGAGGTGAGGGGAGGTGCGGCTAGCCTGAACGAAGCGGCAAGCGCTCTACAGACGTTTTCATCGATCAAGATAACTTTTTAGAGGTACAATCTTGGGGACTTACCGCGAAAAATTTGAAAAAAAGAAGGAGGGGAGAAAACGAAAAGAGAACGAAAGAGGGAAGGATGAGAGCAACACATTGATTGAACCTAAGTATTTGAACCCTCGTGAAATGATCGGAATCCCTTCGCAACCAACCAAAGCTCATATCACATTATAATCTGTGTCTTTTCACACGTTGAAAGTTGGACATCTCGGTGTCTCCAGGGTCTTTGTTCTCACTTCAATTGGGCATCCCTTCCTTTGGTTCAGGCTCAGAATCCCATTGGTCAAAGTCGAAAGCATCCAATGGGAATCTGCTATGCATGTATTACAGACTACATCCTACTACATCACGCACTGCCTGTCAGTAATGTTCATCCACTAACTAGTCCTTGCTATAGAGTTTAGGAGATATCAGAGACAGTTTATTTCCTGAAGCTGCAGCACGTCTTCCAAAGTCCCCATGAACGTCTAGAAGAATTTTCAATGCGTTTCGCGCGCGAATTTTAGATATTTCGTCCGGCCGCGATGTTAAGGCGGTTTCCACACGGCGAGGCTTATCATCCCAAGGGTACTGGAACAAGATGATGAGGCACATCAATACCAAGAGAAGGAGCACTTACGGGGAACTGAACAATGATATGAAGACATACATATGGCAAGAAGGGGCGATGAGCTAAACCTCGTGAAACTGAACTACAATTTGCTTACAAGTTTCTTTAATTGTTCGTATGCAAGAAGAGTGAATCCGAATTGAGGGCTACTTCTTAAGACTCGAGCTGGTCCGCCCTTGAACAGCGCACGAAAGCCTTCCTCGTGGTCTAAGGAAATGATATAAAATAAGATCCAATTTCAAGGATTTGTTTAACCTACATATTTTAACGAACGCGTCTCGAAGACCTTTATAGTGTGTCTGCCCTTTCCGGGCTTCGACTTGGAGTCGTGTTTTGACAACATCTTTAATCAAACAATGAGCGCCGCGCGATGACAGAAGAAACATATTTAGGGCTTACCTGCGGGTGTTGTGAAGTAGGCTGCTGGCATACCGCTATATAGCATGACATCAGTCATTCAACGTCAGAGCACTGCATGTTGATATTACAAATATCGGAAAGGATGAAACCTACGCGATACCAGCAGCAGCGAGAGTTTCTATGAAAGATAACTGCTTGCCATTGTACCCTTCCTTGAAGACATCGGATTTCAAATGCCCATATGCAGGGAAGTAGATGGCAGAGAAAGGAATGTCTCTCAAGAGGCAGGCACTGGCGCCTTTGTAAAGACCAACAAGACCCAACTGGCGTATGATGTGCATGGCTCCCCTGGGTACCGCTCCTTCGGCCTTGGCAGCCTCACCCTGAACTTGTAATCGAATTTTACTACAATCCAATCAGGCTACAATTCCTTAACAACGAGTAGCGAAACGTACACAATCTCGAGAGGATTGGTGAAGATCTGTGCTATAGTCAGCATCACTCTGCTGGTGTGAAGACATTGACGGACCACTTGACATCCTCCTGCAGTACCACCAGCGACTAGCTCCCATCCGAGCTTGATACGGCCAGTTTCAGGATCCATCGCTCGAGATCGGATAAGATCATTGACAGTCAGCTTGATGGCTTTTTCAGGTGCTACACCCTTCAGAACGATGTTAACAGCTCAATGATAGGGTTTTACTTGCGAGAAATTGTACGTACGATAAGCTGAGGGCCAAGACCACGGTAAAAACCAAAGAATCCTTCATTCACAAGGATTTTGCGGGCGCAATCAATGCTGTTCTTATATAACACTTGCCCAACCACTGTACTCCTCTGGTTCTGCATCCTTTCGCAAGAGTTCGAAAACAGATGTCTCAGCGTATGCAAAGTAAACTCACCGTGTCTAGGAAATGTGGAACCACCAAGGTTATTTGGGATACCTGAAAACTAATTGCAACGATTGCAACATACCTTGACTACAACAGAATGTGAGTAAAACACTACAATTAAATTTTTCTGATACTCACCCATGTCGATAGGATATACGATAGTTGCTCCAACAGCACCAGCAAATCCTACAGAAAAACAAATTCTCCAGCAATGCAGCGTATGGTAAGAATAATGACATACCTCCTTGGATGAAACTATACGCCGAATGCGCGATCGCATGAAGTGTAGACGTAGCAGTTGGTTTTTTTGCTTCTACTGCATCGTAAGGTGCCACCCATCGCGGGTCGAGCAATTGCGCAAAGTCAAGGAGTGCTAGACGTTGATCACCATTGCCACGACCTGCGAAATGGAAAATGATGGACGCCTCCATAGGAGTGAATAGTGAATATCGTGAACTAGAAGATGCATAATCAAGGAAATCTGATTGATTTATGCGACCATCCTTGCTTAAAGCGGTTGCTTCGCGTATGATACTGTTGACGTCTGATAGTCAGTAAGTACGAGGCACAAAAAACATCATATTTACCGTTCGACCATGTCCATTTCTCTAATGACATTATGAAAAGCTATAACTTCAGAATAAGAGATACGTTGACCAGGTGATAATGTGCAAAGTGTAGGAAGTCTATCAATTACTGCGTCAGATAGTTTATGGCCTGCAATTTCCTGTACGTATCGGTGAGAATGGTCAAAAAATGGGGCAGGATGAAAGATCAACGTACTAGGATGATGCGTTTGAATTCATCGGGTCTAATAAAGCCATCTTGGTCCTTGTCTAAATATTTGAACGCTTGGCGCAAGCGTTCTCCTTGCAATCCCTTCATAAGTTGGGTGAACTCGTTGTCTGGAACCCGGTCAAACACTTGACCCCAATTGACAGTCGTGCACTCACATCCAAGAACGTGTGCGCCATTCTTCTTTCCTAAGTAAAGTTTGACCCAATCACTGTAAAATGAGTTTATTAGGACGATGATCTACAGCAGGACCCCTAGCTTTGATTTCACCAATCGAAATCAAACGGAATGGCATCTGAACCAATATTGGCGCTCATAACATTCTTGAATTCGTCAAAATCAATATAACCAGAGTTGTCACTGAGAGCTCAATATGAATATGAAATCATGATAGCGGAATGAGGAGACGCACACGTCGAAAAATTGAAAAGCCATCCAGTAATCCGCATCCGGACGTTTGAGAAGCGTCTCAAACACGATGAAATCCTCCCAAGAAACCAATCCACGCTTTGAACTATCTGCTACCTTGAATAAAATAGCAAATTGCGCTTTCCCAATCTTCGAAAGGTCGCCAGTAGGTGCAATGGCATTGACGAAGCTGTCTGGGTCTAAATACCTGCACAAAACATATAAGCAGTATCAAATATCTTGACGCTTCAACACTCACCGTTCACCATTAATTATCTTCGAGTTGACGTCAAATATACGCCTCCATCTTCTGAGTTCTGTCTCCGGGACACTGACGGCAGTTCGAACGGATTTTATAGCAGAAGCAGCAAGTGAGCTATCGGAATCACAGTGGACGACTGGAAAGACTGTAGACAGAATGCCCATTTTGAAAAATAGCCGTAGTGTAGGGTATCGGGAGGCAAAAGTGAATGAGCCTCGATATTAAATTGAGGGATAATAAAAATCTGTCAAGGTGCGCGCGCGCGTAGAAGTAGTTGTGTGTGATGTATTACGTCAGCTTCCGATGCGCATTTAATGCGGAGAACATCGGAAGTACGGTAAGTAGGCTACCCCTGGGCTACCCTGGCTAAATTCGCGCTCAAAACTTGCTCAATCCTGAGCATTACACGCTACTTCGAACGGAAGTCTGAAGCTGATACAATACATCTCTTTTCCAGGGGCCACTGAACGAACTTTTCTAATTTCGGCATCGATTAGTCCACCCAACTTTTCTTCTACCCGCTGAGTTCGACGGATGGTTTTGAGAGACAGACATTAACACATGTTTTTGCGGCTCACCTGTTTAATATCGATCTCAGCTTGTTCCGGCTCCAGTTCTCTCGTAAAACAATGGCAATGAATCGTGGGCATCGTTGAGTATACTTCTTGGAGTGCTTTAGTTGAGAGTACGCCCCGAAAGGCATCCAGAAACATTATTGCAGTATCGGGCAAATTCATCACGAAATGATCTATCTTATTTCTAAGGAGATTGGCCTCTGATGGTGTGCTAACGCTGCTAGGCTTGTCGCGCGTTGCTTGTTTTTGAAGTTTCCGCAGTGCTGTCTTGCTCAACTTGGGCCCCATGTAGGCAGGAAACGGTGTGTCATAGACTCTCGCGAACACATTGCGGATGAAATCTCGACCGTCCTCGCAAAATGCCCTCACTTCGTCAGAAACCTGTTGCATGATGAAAATGGTATCAACATCAGACACAGTGACTTACCTCATTATCCTTGATGTTTTGGCACAGATACATATAGCTAGCAGGATTCAAATCATTTGCCATCACCGCGCATCCCTTCTTACCGGCAGGAATGGCGAATGGCCCTACGCCAGCAAAGACATCCACAAGGACTTCACCAGGGTGGACTGATTGCACGATGCGGTCGTGCTCGGTATGAAGACGAGAGTTCCAATACACGCGAGAAAAATCGAAGGTAAAGCGACAATCGGATTCATGCTACAACATGAAGAAGCTGTCAGCAAACGCATTGCTTTTTCAGAGAAATTGACGCAACATGTTCTACAATGAAATCAGGTTCTCCTGCAATCACCTCCATCTGAAAAAAACGGAACTGCGTGTCGATATTATCCAACTTGTTGACGACGGTTCTGATGGTTTTGTTTTTCTACGCCAGACATTCAGTACATGATTCAGATGAAGATCAATAAAAAGCTAACATCAAGGAAGAGTTGGCCAATGGTCTTTTTGTAGGAAAGATAATCGTCGTTCAGATTTACGTGTGCTTGAAACATTTTCAGTCTACATTGCGATTTGGTATTGCTCTCTCATGAACATACCAATGTGACCGGTAGCTGCAAAGCCTACGGGGGCTCCTTCACGGAGCTCTTCAGGGAGTATGGCCTGAAGTAATTCGCCTTGAATGCGATAGGTGGTGAACATTCACTAAACGCTGATTTAGAGACGTACTCGCTGTCCAGTAATCATAATCCAAAACCAGATTATACTCCGTGAACCCGTTGCCTTTGCTTTCTAATAGTTCCAATGATTCTTGAGATAATTGAGCTACCTTGCTGTTTGGTCAACGTCATACTCCAACTTCAAGTGGCCAGTGCTCACCTTGATCAGACACGCCCAAAAGTACCAGTCTGTCACCCTCTGGTGCAGAGGGATCGCTCACTACCGGCCTCACTTTCGGCAAACCTATGAGATATCTGGCAAGAATCCTTAAGAATGATAGATAAATGACACGAATCTGATACATACTTTCGCGTCACTTCCGAATGTAAAATCAAAGCGATTTGAGAAGCGGGAACCCGTGCGGCAAGAACTGGGATAGATTTTTGGAACACAGCCTTGTCAAGAGGATGGAGCGGGCCATTGTATTTTGGTGGTGTAGTATCCAGGTGCGACCTCGAGTACAGTTGCCGGGACATTCCTGAGCGAATTCGACGCACTAAAGGTGGAATTCTAAGCATACAGAGTGAACACAGGATAAACTTTGATAAATTCGGTAGAACGGCACATGGCAAAGGACCCTCGACACTCTTATGTGACAGGCAAACTGAAATCGTCGACGAACATAAAATGTTTGTTGCTAAGGTAATTCGACATCTTGATCAAATGTGATTTTCTCTTAAATCCTGGACGGCGTTCATTATTTTCCGACAGCATCTTGTCTATGGACACAGGTCTACACCTAGTTATTCGGGGCCCAGCGTCAAGTTAACAAACATGTCTTCATCGGAACTGCCACCGTCCGAAGTTCTACAACATGTAGTCGATGTCCACTGTCATCCCACAGATGCACCCTCGATACTTCCCGAATCAATGGAGAAGTTAGATATAACAATCTGTGCTATGAGCTCAAACCCTTCAGATCAGCCATTAGTCTATAATTTAGCCAAATCGCATCCTCGGAAGGTGATCCCTTGCTTTGGTGCGTTGTATACATAAATCCTTTGTTTACTTATTGCCGGCTCATACTGTTCCCTGCTATTCATCAGGCTACCATCCCTGGTTCTCTCATCTCGTTTGTCTCCGTGGAGATGTTTCCAAAGAGGATCATTATCGAGACTTATTCTGCGCATCTAGTGCTGAAGATCTCGAAGCCTTCAACGCTCTCTTGACAAGCCTTCCCTTGCCTATTCCCCTTGACAATCTCTTGGTCGACTTACGCCGGAACCTCCAAGAGTTTCCTCACGCTATGCTGGGCGAAGTCGGTCTTGATCGCGCGTTCCGTATACCTTACGATTATAACGCGTCTCCCCGCAAGTTGTCCCCTTTCACGGTTCCAATCCAGCATCAGATCACAATCTTACAAGCACAAATGGACCTCGCAGTCGAATTGGGCAGAAATATCAGTCTACATAGTGTGAAAGCACACCAACCCACAATGGAACTGCTTGCTAACATGGAAACCAAACACGGTGTAGATCGTTGGAACAAAATTAGCTTAGATTTGCATAGTTGTGGATTCAAACCGGAGATGTTGAAAGATATTCAGGTATTGAAACCTATTCAATATATGTATATCTTGATCTGATCTTGACTGATGAACAAACTCAGAGGCGTTACGCGAACACATTCCTTTCATTGTCTACTGTGATAAACGGGCGGTCCCCTAATCATCTATCATTAATCAAGGTCTGTGATCCCCTTCGTATCCTGGTGGAATCCGATTACAACGACGTGGATATGTGTACTGAACAAACGTGGGGCATGATTCGCACTACGGCCGATGTCAAAGGTTGGACAATTGAGACCGAGTGGAATGAAAATGAAAATGATTCCTCAAAATGGGGAGTTGTTCGACGGTTGGAAAAAAATTGGTTAAGGTTCAAGGCCGGGCACCATTCTGCGAAGAAAAGGAAGTAATGTATTGAGGTCCATTCTACACACCACCTGCAATGCACTGGCATTCAGGCCGGTGCTCCTTACCACAAGTAAGATATGATAAGTATGATACAGATTCCAATCACAATTCCTAGAATGACAGAATCCCGCCTTCGTCTGGACTTGATCATGGACACCAGATTGTTGATACCGGGCAAAGTATCTGTTCACTTATTAGATTTTTACTTCGCGAACGAACAGTCAAGACGCACTGAGAGCATTACCAACACGGGTATTGATGCCTGATAATGAAGAACGTTGCCTAGCAAGATCTGCACGCGTTTCGTAGGCTTGACTTAACAGAGGAATTGATCATCATTGGGGGTCGGGGAAGAGAAGGGGCGCTCACTTGATAAGATCATCTGTCATACGATGTGAGCTGTCAATCCTTCCTCGTTCGGCGAGCAATGAGTCAGCGGCGGAAGATTTGTATGCGCTACTCTGAACGGTTGGACAATAAGTTACAGACAATACAAGTTGTAACGCACTCGATGTCATTCCTCACACCGCTCAGTAGATTTGCCTGGTCCAAAGCGTTTTGAACGCTAGTCTGATGGATTTCATTGAGTATGAAATAGTAGCGCATGTAAGGTCAATCACTTTTGTACGCTTGAGTTCTCGAGAGTTGTCCTGGAACAGTTCTCTGTGTCTCTGTATTGCACGTAACATAGACGGCGACAGGATTTCGGAATCGAGTGCAGCCAGTTGTTCATTAGTTTCTTCTAGCTGAGTAACTATGTAAGAGTGAATTCACGAAGACAAAAAACAGTGAAATAAAAACTCGCCTTTTCCAGTAGTTCCTCGGCCTCCATTTCAAGATCTTTCCACCTAGCTCTCGAACCTTCGGCTTCTACATCTTCTGAAGGACGAGAGATAGTCGAAACGAGCTGCGAGTAGGATGTGAGTTTGGTGTCGAAGAGATTTTCCAGTGTCCTGCACTGTCGGTGAAGTTGTTCGTAGCTAGACATCAGTTCGTGGAATTGGAAGAAGACGTATACAATAACAAGCGCTCATTTAAGCGCTTCAACATATATTGAGTCGGATAATCGGCGAAATCCTGGGTTTGGGTCAAACTATGATATCCAAGGTGTGTACCCTGCAGTTCCAGCTGGACATAAGTAGCCAATTGAAGAAAAAAAAAGATACAACTTACTAGGCTTTGAAATTCCTTGGAATTTCAATATTTAGATTTGAGACATTGTTAGACATTGTTACATACTGTTACATACAAAGAGTCGCAAACAAAACTTGATGTTTTGTATCAAGAACTCCAAGATCACTGTACATAGTCTCTCTAGATCCTTAAGTAGCTTTTTGGATTCGTTCGTTACAGTTCGTTACGCGAGGACTACGCGAGGTTCACGCGTCACTGGTGACGACGCAAGCGGTACGATTTTTACCCAACCTTAAAGGAACCGCGTCAGTTTCCTTTCAGGTTTCCTTTCCTGCGACAGTGTATCCCCTATATACACTGATCATTGTTGAGTACTTGATAGTAGGCATGCTAAGCAGATTTTGATTGCATCGATGTCTATCAATGTACTGTACTATCATCTTCTTACTATTCGGCAATATCTGATATGCCTTCCTCGTGTCTGCAACACAATCAAGTTCACGACGCGCGATTACGCATTTACCAGAGTTCTGCCAGCCACGAGTTGTTGGTAAAGGTGATTCTGCATCGACTTCCTATCCTATGAGCGACTCTGAACCTTCCAGATTCATTTTGTACATCTAAACCTGCTGTAAGACGCTCCAGATTATTTAACCTCATCGTTGCATGCATGATTCTAAATGAAATAAACGTAAATTGTTAACGGAAAGAATAGATCGACATATGAAAAGGTGAAGAGTCCTTCATTCAGAACCTGAACCAACTTTTCGCAGATTGTTCAGCTGCTAGTTTCTTGGCCTAAAACAGCGCTCGTTAGTGAATCAGGCCCTCTTCACAAGGGATCAATCACACCTGATCAACCATGCTACGACTTCCAGACTCCAAAGAATTGAAACGATCTTCCAGATCACCCAGCATTTGCCTAGACATATTGATTATGTGAAAACAATCCTTGAATATTGTGGATGTTACGCACCCTCTTTCATTGAGGGCAGAAGTTAATCTATCATACAACGAGTTTTGCGTCGCAGCGGCTTGCTTCGCAATTTGTGAATGATCTCTTGCTGCATCATTGGCCAATGCCTGGGATCTTGGTTGCTGTATAGGCACAGGTCTGTCGGGCCCACCCACTAGAAAACAATCACTATTCAGTCAATTTGAATAGTACATAAATGGTAACCTACGCAGAGCATCGATTTGAGCGCCAGTCATTGATTGTCCGAAGTTGAACCATGAACCCAAGATGGATGTAGGCCCTAGAGATACGGGTTGCGGCTGCGCAGGAACCACGGGTTTGGTACTGAGTAGGTCAATTGCGGGTGTTGTCTCGACGCGACGGAAATTGAACAACGTCCCGTAAGTCGCTTGGCGTATCAGTCCGTTTTCTGGATTTCGAGTCCACGCGAAGAAATCGCCAGTTTCATCGACAGATATAGGCCTATAGCAGAAAGTAAATAAGACCAGCGAATAGAACAAAGGGAGATAACGCACAAGTAGGTTATCGGTGGAAGAGCCATGTTGTGCAAACACTCTAGGTTTGGTAGAGAATAAGCCCATGCTTCATGATTCTCTGTAAGTGCCACCAGAGCGTAGGAGCCTGCAGATCAATTGGGCATCAGTAGGCTGACCACGACGATGTGCAACATACTCAGTTTCTGAACAATTTGAACAGTGAGAACTTTGCCCATTTTATGATTCCATTCGACTTTACTAATGCGCTCGCCGGTGATGTTGACATTACAGCGAACACCCTTCGTTCCGGCCATGACAAGTAGAACCGGAGCGCTAGGTGATATCAAGGAGGTATCCAGAGACGTTGCTAGCCTTGACCTATCGGCGGTACACCGACTTCCATTTTTGCTATTGATGACGAACATGCCTATAGGGTGAACAGAACCGTCGAACTTCACCACTTCTTCAGTGGGCTTCCAAGAGGAATCTAACGATCGACCAAACGTGAAAACTTGAGAGGCACCCGAATCATGGCCAGCAATGAGCCGAAGCGCGAGGCGATCCTCTGTATGTAAAAGTTAAGAGTGGAAACAAGTTGTGGCGCTAATATCCATACCTTTGTCTGTGGGACTTATGGTCCACTCAAGAGAAGTTATCGGATCTGTGTCCGTGCCCACATGTAGGCCAATTGAATGCCTGCTCTTAGCTTTCACGCCATGGCGTAGAATAACTGTCGGACCCCTCATGTCAATCACAAACAAACACCCATCGGCATAAGCAACAGCAAGAAAACCTGGGCATTTTTCAGTATGTGTACACCATCGTTTCTGATTTGACGATAGCCTACCGACGTCTGCAAGAGCACATGCTGATACCTGTCCCCGATTTGGTGAAAGAGCGAAGAATGGAGAGAATCTTGAAGTTGAATCAGGACTGGGAAAGACATGTCGCAGAGATAACAGCTCTGGATCAAGAAGCTCTTCGAAGGGAGGAAGAGGGTCTGGGGGTGATGTAAATTGATATAAAATAACCATTCCCGAAGATAGGACCACTGCGCATTCGAAAGACTCCGCCGCCATCCTGACATATTGAATAGTATGATCTTGCACAGGTAGCTTGGAAGCCACAAAAGGAGCCATGAGGACAACATTGGTATCGATAGTGAGATTTGGCAATGAATTTGGAAACTCGCAATCGATGGGGTCCGGTTTGAACTTTTGAACCAACTGAGCGCTTACATCCCAGATTTGAACTGAAAGATCAGCATGCCATGTAATAGTTATACGAGGAGGTTGATACTAAAGTTGAGCTGTTGAGTATGGTATGGTTTCGATTATCATTGGATTTCATACCTTGGAAATATGATCAACAGGATCTGACCACGCGTAACCAGCTTTGAGGCTCAAGGCATGCGCGGGAGCGTCGGTTTGGACCAGAAATGAATATGCGTCTTTAGTCAACGTTCGAATCACACCTCCCAAAAGCCCGCTGGTTCCGTTACTGAGATATCCAGGGAGCTGGAGGCGACGAGGGTCATTGTTTATCTGTAAGTCTTGCAAAGTGTTGGCCAAATCATCAAGGGTATCTCTTCCTTCCTCAACCGGGTGTGGATCATCGTGGGCATGTTCAGCAAACGCGGGTGGAGGGAATTCGTAGGCTTCGACTACTCGCGTCCCGGCTACAGACTCTTTGACTACTAGGATTGAAACTACATCAAAAGATCCAGTAAAGTGAGGACTCTCGCGCGGTATAAGGATATAATCGTGCACCGTCCCGTGGATTTCATAGAAATAAGTATTCATAGGTTCAACTGATGTTCGCATGCTCGATCTTATGTATGGATGTAAAGCAGGAGTAGTTGATTGAGACACAGGAGGGTCTGTGGGATTGAACGCAGGTAGCCAATGGACAGTGATACCTGGAGGATCTTCCAGACTTAGACCACCTAAAATGACAAGAGCGGTTTCACCACCCCTAGGATCAGATGAATTTGGAAAAGAGCACCACGATAGTTTGAAGATAGGCTCTCCGCTGAAAGCCGCAGTTTTTTCACCTTTATGGGCAAGATGTGCTTCCAGTTGCTCTGCATTGACATTTTGCACGTCGAGATCGTTGAGAGTCCGCACGAGCAGAGGCTGGTCTTCATCCTCAATCGCCCAAAATGCTATGGACCCATCCGCATATCCAACGGCGAAGAAATGACCAGCTGGATGTACTGCCATGCAGGTCGCTTCAGGGCGACGATGGGTGAGGATATCCTAGTCATAAATATGAGGATCGTTGTCAATTTTTGGAAGCTTCCCAATGCCAACTCACATTACTTCCATACCCCCACCCTCCTGGAGCTCCAGGAGGATATACAAGCTCATACGTTCGAAGAGTATTGCGATTGCTCTGGAGACCCTGAGCGAAATATACACATATTCATAATGAAAGACTCACTAGATCAGACAGTACAACACCCCCTGCAGCAGACTTCCTCAGAATAGAAAAGGTTGCATAAGCTTAAAATGGCGCACCCCGGTAGATGACAAACAAGAGGTTCAAGTCTCGAGGATGTGTCAAAGTATCTATCGCAATTCCACTTTCTTACCGCTCAATGAAATCAATAAAGATTCGGAAACATGAAATGCTTACGAAGTTGGCGTAGCAATCTCTGGCATTCCGCTTGCAGCCATTTTCTCTTCGTACAGTGTCCACATGTTCGGGATACGATAAGATGATTTGCGAAGGCATTCCAAGTCATAGGTTAGGACTTCACCAGCTTGAAGGGCAACGAAAGCCTTGGATGTCAATGTTAGCAGCATCGCCTAAGGATCGAACTACGGATAAGACCAACATGCGAATGAGACGGTGAGATGGTAATTGAGCTGCGAAACGATAAGGGAACAAACGATGAAGGACAAAAGAGCCTTCCCTCACTTCGGCTGGTCGAACCGTGTAGTCGCCAGAAGTTTTGGTTGGCCGTAAGTCGAAAGATCATAGATATAGAGCTTGTCGTGATCATCTGTGATAATACAATGTTGACATAGGATCATTTGTCAGAGGAGCTTGCATACCAAGGCATAACAACTTGAAAGTAGAAGGTGAGATGTGAAGTGTTTTCACTACGTTAAGGTCAGGAAGTGTGATTTTGCACGTAACGCCTGGCTTTCCCAGCAGCTCGATGCTTCCAGGAGTAGCTAAAATTCCCCTGAGCTTCCGCTATCAGCCTGAATTATGAAACACGCACCAACTGCCAAAAGACCAGCAATCGGCTCGTACGCAAGGGCAGTGACTTGCGACGCATATTCAATAGTCCTCAGTACTCCAGGATTCCAATCTTGTGGTTCATGCAAGTCGAGAGAGAGATCGATAAACGAGTCATGGTGTTTAAAAAACATGCTCATTGTATGTCAGGCTCATCAATGATAATATATCATCGACTTCAATACATAAAGCACATGTATAAAATGCATCAAGGAAATACGTTCAAAGCGAGAAGATGTGCGAAAAGGTGCGCTAATGATACAGAGTATGTCAATTGTCCAGTATGTATATTGTAGAGAGTCAAGTATCATTATCTCATGGAAAGTCTCGCTGTATTGTAGCTGAAGAGGCTCCGCGTATCTTTCCTAACCAGCTACGTTTTTTTCCGTCAGCAGGCTGTCCTACACTGGGCAAGGAAGCGCCATTCGAATAATCAGGCAGACTAGGAGGGGATTTTATGAAAACGGGATTGGAACGCTTGGGCGATGGCATAGGAATTGTAGGTCGATTTTGATGCCGTGCGGGTGTAAATCCTGTTTGGATATTACTGAGGACTCTGCGAATCTTTGGCGTTGCGTGTTCGGACCCTTTCTCGCCATCTCCTGGAAGGCTTTCTACTGTGAAAGCCTGTGGAGGGATTTCATATCCTTCAAAGTCATCAGGTGCTCGACGCTTCTTGCTTTGCGCCGCAGGAGCGGGTTCAGATTTGGGTTTGTCCTTCTTGGGTGACATGGCCCTAAGCACAGGTCCTAGTACGTTTCGCCTTTCTGGAGTTTTAGGTCTGGGCAACGCTGAAGGCACGGACACTACTCGGTTTAATCTGTCGGGAACCGCAGGGGCCGACACCCTATCGGAAGGGCCAGGAGTACCTACCATAGTATTTGAACGAGGGCGAGACGTGGATGCGGAGGTCGGAACCGAGGTTGAAGGAGACAAGGAAGATGTCGATGCGGAGGCGGGAGAAGATGTGGAAGGAATGCGCTGCTCAATCGTCGGAGCAGGAAGGGTGGCTTTGGCGGCGGCCAGTTTTGTCTGAAGGTTAGACACTTTCCGAGATAGAGACTCGACTTTCGTTTTCAGACTCTTGTTTTCCTTCATCAACCTGAAATAGCATATTTTCAACTTGAAGCAGTTTACCAAATCGCCATCATCGCTTACCCTAGTTTGACATCATCGTTTTCTTCAATTTCCTCGCATTTTCTTCTCAACAGGTCCTCCATTTCATTGATACGTTCCTCTAGTTCAGCAACCACGCTCTCTAGGTCCGGACGACCCTTCAAAGTCTCCACCTCATGGTGAAGTTGAGAAACTTCCCGTTTATGTTGGGTATTTTGGAGACTGAGATTAACCTCGGCTGCGCTGCAAGCCTTCTCGACCTTGGCTAAGTGGTTGTTGACGTTCTCTAGCTCAGTGCCCAGGTTTGCAATCGTGAGTTCACTAGACGATGGTCAAACTACGATTCCAGAAGAAATGCTTGGGATGCCTACCTCTCACGGATTTGACTCTCCAGATGGCGATTCAGGGATAATGATCGTTGATTTTTGGCTTCGAGTGTCGTCATTTCTCTTTCAGCAGTTTTCTTCTCGTCTTGCAACGTCTGGATTTGCGCAACCGCTTTCCGAATTTGTGTCTCAAGCGCCGAGACGTTCTGACCCAGTTCATCTACTCGCAGCTCTGCCTGTTCTTGACATTCTTTGGCGCTCTGGAGCGCTTCTTCGTAGAAAGATCGATCCTGAAGACGGCCGTGAGCTTCCTCCTCCAACTTTTTCTGCAACGCGGAAGCCTGTTCTCGAGATTGATTGGCGGCTGTCGATTCTTCTTCGAGTCGTGTCTGTGTTTCCGCAAGTGCATCGCGCGCTTCAGCCAGGACCTTTTCGTGTTCTAGACGAGCTTTTACCAACTCGTCAATGTTACGCTGAACAGATTCATCGGATTTGTTCAGTTTTTCACGTGTAAGAGTCAATTCCAAATTTGCAGCAGCCACTCGTTCTTCCAGTTGCCGAGCCTCGTCCAAGTGTTTCTGACTGGCTGTTTCCAAGCTTTCCTTGATCTCTTTCAGGAGACTGAGCTCACGAATCGCCTCCCGAAGCTGTTTCTCTACTTGAGCCTTTGATTCGGCAGAGTCTGCTAATGACTGCTCATGTGTGACCTGGGACGAGCAGTGTCGGGCCTGGAGTTCATCGAAAGCAGTGGTTACTTCGACTAAACGCGACTGCAACTGCCCGAGCTCCTCGACATGCTTCATCTTTAGTTGCACCAAGTCTCCCTCCAGATCGTTGAGAGCCAGGTCCTTGTCTTTCTGAATTATTTGTTGCTGAAGATCCTCCAGAGCCACTCGATGCTCGGTTTCTTTGAGCGACAGCGAAGAGCGCGCGCTTTCGAGCTGAGATTCCAGCAACGCAATCGTGTCAGCCCGCTGCTTGATAGTGCTTGACGACTCCTGTTGTAGATTCTCCAATTGGGATGTAAGAGTAGAAACCTCAGTGACGCGGGATCCGAGTTGATCCTCGAGTTCTCGAACTTGTCCGGATAAATCAATCTTCATCTGCACGAGATCTTCGGTAGACATTAAGCTCCGGGTCAATTCTGCCTGCGATGACGCTAAAGATTCGGCTGTTCGTTTTGCATCCTGCTCCGAGGATTGCAGACGTTGTTTCACGTCTTCGAGAGCTTGGTTGAGGGTCTGTACATTATGCAGCGTATTATCGTGCTCTTCCAAGAGGCTCTGCATACGTGCCCGCATTTCCTCAATCCGACCGTTCTCCACAGTCATCTTCTCCTTGGTCCTAGCCGAATTCAAAAACATCACTTCGATAATGGCCTCCTGCTCCTGATTCCTGTCCTCGAGGAGATTTTCCAGACGCTCTACATCTTCTTCCAACTTTTCAATTTTCAATATTGCTTCGTCTCGCTGATCCCTCGCATCCGCACAGTCCTCGACCATGGCATCTTTTTGAGCCACTATCATTTCCATCTCTGTTGTCATTTCGGCCAATCTTTCCTCATGCAGCCTCAAGTTCGTCTCCAACCTTCGTATGTCATGCTGATGAATACCGATCTGTTCCGTGCGGCGCATAACGCGGCCTTCCAGTTCTTCTATCTGGGAGCGAAGGGTTTTCGTAGCTTGGGTTGATGGCATATCAGAGAGTTGGTGGAACTGGAGTTGCGTATAGCGCGATTCTGCTTCGGTAAGCTCTTGTCGAGCAGAAGCAATTTCGGAATCGAGATTAGTGACCTGCACGCTGAGGGAATCGCGTTCGGACGTGACAGTCTCAAGCATCTTAGAAATTCTGACCACCGATGCGTTCAAATGGTCAACCTCATTTCTGGACTCTTGCTGTCCGATATTAGCATCGTCAAGCTTTGTGCGCCACTCCATGTCAAGGGCTGAAAGACGAGACATGGTGTCATTCCGTTGAGTGGTCGTTTCTTCAAGTAGTTGTATCGTGGTCGTAAGCCTGTCTTCTGTCTCGTGTAACCGAACTTCCGTCAAAGCAAGTCGGTTGTATTTTTCTTCATATGCAGAGCAAGCCGAATTCCGCTGCACTTCCAACTTTGTTCGATCTGTCTCCAGATGACCGATAACAAGGCTGCAAACCAGTGCCAAGCCTCGTAGGCGCTTGATTTCCTTCCACTGCCCTTCCGCTGTTATCATGCCGTCTTGAGCTGTCTTTTCCTCTTCTGAAGGGGTAATGCAGATGGAAGGAATGTTGTGGTCGAACTCGGGGGAAGCAGGAGAAGCGGGTATGGAAGAAAGAGAAGTAATTTTGGCTTCGAGTGCTGCGATAGTGAATTTCGACTCCGTCTCGAGGAAATGCATATCTCTTCGAAGACCATTTCGCTCGCCTCGAAGACGATCGACCGCACCGAGTAATCGTTCCATATTTGCTACAGCTTCTGGATTCAGATCGGGTGTAACTGCTGGTTTACTGTAAAGTTGATGAACAAAGTTGTATCATTCAAGATGTGAATGTCACTCACCTTCTGAAATTTTGAATATCCGATGAGATTTTACTCTGAGTCTCAAGCTCAGTGATTCTACCTCTCTCTTCTTTCAAGTCGTTGAGGGCCTTTTCCTTCTCTTGCACCAGCTCAAAATTCTGGCCCTCGAGTTGGCTGACGCGTGAAATTTCTGATCTCAGTTTTTCCTCGCACTTGGCTAATTTCTCCCTTAACAGAGGTAGGTCGTGTGCATCTCCAATGAGACGTTCTAGCGCTTGAATCTTCGCATCATCTTCGTCAATGCGCTTAATCAAGTCCTCCTCCCTCTCGAGACCTCCTGCGCCACCCTGCTCCCGAAGGTATCGTAATTCTTCTTCCCGCTCTGCAAGCACATTTTCCATTTCTACCATTCGAGTTTTCAGTCGAGCCTCCGACGCCATCTGATCGTTGTTCGCCTTGAGTGCATCACGCTGAGCGACTTCTAATCTGGCTTGAATGGTTTGCACTTCGGTGCTGCGGGAGACGAGTGCGTCGCGAAGTTCCGAGAGCTCATTCTCGAGTGTGGTGATTCGGAGATTGGATAGCGAAGATGATCGGCATCTGGCAGGTGTTCTGGGCGTATTCTGAGGGATTACTACGGTGGCCTTCAAAGTTGATTCAAGCTCTTTCACCCGAGCTTCCAATTTCCTCTTTGCCTGCTCCATCCTCCCAAGTTGCGATTGCTGTCCCTCCGAACCTTGTGATAATGAGACGAGGGCGTTCTCCAGCTCCTTCGCCTCGAGATCCTTCAGTCGAAGTCTTTCTTCTGTGGAAGCTAGGGCGGCAGACGTATTCTGCACATTTAAGCTCGAGTTTTGAAGATCCAACGTGGCTTTATTTAGAGAGGTCTCAAGTTGAAGCACTCGAGAGGTTTCGGTATTCAACTAACAGAAGAGTCAAAAGATGGCCCTCTAGTTTCCACAGAAAGTACCTTTTGCATGGCGTCAATCATAGTCTGTTTCATCTCGTCCATTTCTTGGGCCTTCCTCATGAGTTCGCCCTGTTGCGCCGCAATCTGTGCATCTTGAACGGACAGTTAGTCTTTCGAATAACAGAGTCTATGACCACATGCCTTTGCTTGCTAGTTTGTCCTTCATCGCCTGCATGCTTTCTGAGACGTCGTTCATCCCAAGAGTGAAGATGGACATGGCAGACCCGGGGGACGATGACAGGACGATGACTTGCAACCGTCAACGATCAACCTTGGTAGCACGTGGAAACCTTGTCATGTGACCGCGCTTTCTAAATACGTCACCGTGAACAAATCGGCAACTTGTTTTTTTGAACTCTACTGCGGTCCATGCTGTGATTCATAGGTAACTTGTGGCTACTGATATCCGCCGGCATTTTCTGAGGGTCTCTTCGATAAGGAATTTGAATATGTATGTTCAAAAAAGTTTCAAACTGCTTGAAGTCCAAGAAAAGCAACCGATGTTTCTCCAGGTTTCTCCATATCTCTCCGATAAAGAAGCTCCAGGCGCACACTGGCAGTGCGTCCTGGCACAATCCTTCAGTAGCCTCCAGTGAAAATCCTGTTTCATCCTTGATATGAGGTGTAGATGCCCGATATGGAAATGTGAGGTATACGGCAACGTGCTCCACATTGCACGGATATGAAGCGGTGGTACATACAGATAGATATGACACTGTAAGGTTAACCTTCGAGTTCAACCATAATAACGAAGCCTCCGTGCAATTCAAGGAACAGCTGCATTGGAGCAGGAATTTCCAGTCACCAGTACTTGGCAAGCCTAATCTAATTCTACGTCGAAAATATGAGTGACGTCTATTCGCGTGATGTATCGCGTCGAATATAAATAATGTATGTATATAGCTCCGAGATCTCCAGCTAGTGTCCACAGCTTTCATCATCCCCTGATTTCTTTATAGTACCAAGCTCGTTATTGTACGTCTTTCTTTCTTTGCGTTATCCATTTCGCCACAACCTACAACCTTACAGCTTCGAAATGTCCACTGGCGCTGAAGCTCCTTCCCGAGTCACTCTTTCGCTTGGCCATCTGCCTAGTAAAAAGAACATTAAAGCACCATGGCCGAGGACGCCAACTAGAGTGAGCGTCCATCATATACAGGATACATTTCAGCTGAGTATATGCTAGATCGACCCTAACAACCCACCATGGCCTGCATTCCGAGGGTATCATGAATATTCCTTCGCCCATGCCACTATGCAATCACGTCTACCAACCATCCTCGGCAAGGCCATCGATGATACTACTCGTACTCTCAACGAGCAATCATCCGAAGACAAGGTCATCGATCTTGTACAATGCATCGAGCGCATGGAGAGACTTATGACCGATCTAAGTGGAAACGCAAAGCTACGTCCCATCCTCGATGACAACGAGGCTGATGTGGCGTTGTGGAACAAGGAAATCGCAAAGTACTTCCAAGGCATGTACTGTTAGATTGAACGACAGGTATCTCGTCTAATACATACTTTTAGGCAAGGACTTCATGAATGCGCCTTGGTTGTTCGCAGAAGCATACAAGTATCGTCGCCTCAGGGAGTGTTTCAGTGTTTCCAAGTTCTGGTCTGACTACGATGTTTTCTACCGTCAAAAGGTTCCTTCTACCCATATGTCCACTTTCTCTCTATTTGACAACATTGAACCTTAGTGTGATACCTTTTCACGTTCATCCGACGCTGTTTTCGAGTTATCCTTGCGCTTTGCTGAGCCCTTCGCCATCGCTGATAAGCTTTCCGCGGAGGAGAAGCTCGAAGCTGAACGATTGATGTTCCTTGAGCTCACCCAAGGTACGTTATGCAATATCGTTGAAGCAGTGTGGCTGACCATGTTATTTCAGTCTGTCTATGGGGTAATTCGACTGATCTTTCGCTGCTCATCAACATGACCGAAGAGCAGATCAAGGCCCTTCAATCTACTGGGGGTGCACATCTCGCCGCGACGGAAAAGAACATTCTTGGAAACCACCTGGGAAAACTATGGGATACCGTCAAAGAGCTCCGAGAGAAAACGAATGGACGCATCGACTTTGTACTAGATAACGCTGGGTTTGAACTGTATTGTGACATGGTTTACGGTAAATGAATCTCTTTCTTCATTGTTTTCACCCTTCCTCATGGATCTTGTCCAGCCGATTTCCTTGTCCAAAGCGGTCTTGCAACAGAAATTCACTTCCACGGGAAACGTTATCCGTGGTTCGTTTCAGATGTCACCAAGAAAGACTGGGAGTGGCTGTTGAACACGATGGTCTATGGACAATTATTCCCTCAAGCTAGTGATGTCGAGTTGGAGTCGCTGCGACGCCTCGGAGCTAGGTGGAAGGTAAGAGACTATTTCTCGATCGCAATCTACTTGTCAAACTTGATTCCAGCGATATGAGAAAGAAGGCAAATGGGTCTACGAGCAACATCCATTTTGGTGCACCGGCTACACTTTCTGGGATCTTCATTCGGAAGCTCCTGATCTCTTCCTTCACCTCTCGCGATCCGATCTTGTCTTCTTTAAAGGTGATTTGAACCACCGAAAGTTGACGTATGATTGCGCTGCGCCTGCTTCGACGCCTTTTGAGGTGGCCATTGGACCGATGGCGAACAGCGCTGGAGCACCCAAGATCGCGAGCTTGAGGACAATCAAGAGCGATGTGGTAGTTGGTCTGGGTGACGAGGGTGATGAGACTGCTGAAAAGCTGGATAATGAGGAGCCTGGTTGGAAGATCAGTGGAAAATACGTGAGTAGTCTTCAGTGATTAGTACCGCAATGGCTTTCTGACTCACTGTGATTTGCTTCAGGCTGTTGTTCTTCTTTCTGAAGGTCGTCCCGGGGAAAAAGTTCGCTTTGCATAAGGACCCCGTATCACCGACGAACGCAAGCAAGATCGATCAGCAAGCTGTAGTGTAATAAACAGTCTCTTGGTGTACTTTTTCGTTATGTAGATTATTGCTGTTTTCACAAAAGTTGGCGCCTCGGTCACACGCTTTACTTCTTGGCTTCAAAATGATACCGAACGAAAACATCGATATCTCACTCGTTCCTCGACCGATTACTGTAAAATTTAGTGCGTTGACAAGCTGTAGTATACGCTCAGAGCGCCCCATGGTTATTTCTCCCAAAATATATAATTTTACAAATCTCAGCTATCAAATGGTGTCAAATGAAAACACAGATATCTTGCTCAATCCTCCACCAATGACTGTAATTTTTAGTGCGTTGACAAGCTGTAAGGTATCCTCAGAGCGCCCCATAGTTGTATCTTGAATGGTGTGACCCAGGCAGTAGAAGTTGAGGAATGTCACATATGGCCGGAAAATGACCCTGAACTATCAGGCGACTCATTCCTCGCTGTTTCTCTTTTCATTGTCTCAATGGGCAATAAGAAGCATGCTAAAAGAAGGCAGTCTGGAAGCCGCAAGAACAAAAAATCAACTCAGGAAATAGAAGAGGATCAACTGAGCAGTGATGAATCACTCACTCCCGATGCTCCCCTTTGACCACCTCGCCCCACTCCAAAACCTTACCACAGAGGCATACCAGCTTACGATGCATGTCACAGCAATTTAGGTGCTGAGATTGATGATACCGCTGCCGCTAGACTGCTAATGTCTTTTTCCGGAGTCTCTCCATCTGAAAGTCAGGCAACACCAGCACGTACTCATCCGTATGGTGTCCGTCTATCAAATGAGCTTTCATCCACAAAGACAAGTTGCGCAGCCTGATATAAGCGTGAATATGTTAATTTGAACTGTGCTCGTTTGAATTCATCTTGTTCAATTGCAACACGAGTAATCTGTGATATACGGATAAATGATGAGAATGTCAGTCGAGGACAAGATATCGTACCTTCTTGAGCTTGTATCCAGTCTGCCTAAGTGTCCTCCATATTGTTGTAATGCTAACCTGTGTACCTCGTCGCTCCTCTAACTGTTGCTTCAATTCATCAAGGTACATGTCCGGTGTGTGTGCAAGTAACCCGTGAATAAGCTGGTCCTTCCATTAGTATTGCTTCTATACACAAGCTAAAGAACAACATACCTTCATATCCTCGATGCTAATCTTCCGTTTTCTCCCTCGAAGGTCAGTGGTAAGAAGTAGAGTGCCTTGGAAGCGTTTCCGGTGTTGAGACAGGATGCGTTGCAGTGTCCGACGTTTGCATGCTGATTTTGTAACAATCTCATCAAGAGACACACAATTGCGACGAAGGTTGATGATTGTGTGGCGAAGGTCTTCAGATAGAGGCTTTCCGCGAGTCATACTGCAGTGAGATGGGGTGTAACGTCAAGAAGGCAGCGCAAAGGATAGGACAAGCAGTAACAAACAGCTTCGAATTGATTTCGCTCTACCACATACTACAACTATGGGGCGCTCTAAGGATGCCTTACAGCTTGTCAACGCACTAAAAATTACAGTCATTGGTGGAAATTTGAGCAAGATATCTTTGTTTTCATTTGGCACCATTTGATAACTGAGATTTGTAAAATTATATATTTTGGAAGAAATAACCATGGGGCGCTCTGAGCGTATACTACAGCTTGTCAACGCACTAAATTTTACAGTAATCGGTCGAGGAACGAGTGAGATATCGATGTTTTCGTTCGGTATCATTTTGAAGCCAAAAAGCAAAGCGTGTGACCGAGGCGCCAACTTTTGTGAAAACAGCAATAAGATTGTATGTTGTATCATTCAGTATATTTTTAGAGGAGAATCGGATATTAGAAAATGGAATACGAAAAAAAAGGAATGCGATTATTAGTACCGTGTTAGCAATCATCGTTCTCACGCTTCACACTTCTCTTCCCTCCGTCAACAACTTGAAGGGTGTGCACCTCTGAATCGGTGGTATGTAAGCTTCTTTTCTTTGAGGCGACATGATGATTGTGGTTCCCTATTATACGAAAACTTTTGAGCTTGCTCTTATGTCTTCATGAGATCACATACCGGGTTTACTGATACAAAACAGACTCCGTTGTTTTCTGTCACTTGCTGACCCTTTCTCTTTGTATCCGCTAGTGAGGACTGGTGCGCTGCGACTTGCTGGGATCCGGACGGAAGGTGTGTCTGCTCCTTAATCACCCCTCCATTCTGTCTAACAACATCTCTTGTAAACAATTAGCAGGTTATCGGAGAACCTTTCAAGCCCTCCAGATGTCCTCTCAATACCATATCGATGTTATAGCTCCCAGTTCTATAATCCTCTTTACCATTGTCTACGACATCGTATCTGTCTTTCATGCCGTTATTCCAAGCACATTTAAGCTTCTTTGGAAACATATCTCCTCGCCCTTCCAGAACTTTTTGACACTTGATGATTTCGATGAGCCCGCCGGGAAACCTCTTCCCAAGTCACAAATTAAACTTGTACTTCTGTGCATTCTGGGTATCCTCCAGTCCAGCGGCTGGCTAGGTTACCTCGTGTACACGTGTGTCAACGACGATGGGACGAGTACCATGATTAGGGCTCTCCTGATTTTCATAACTTGGGTGCGGGATCTCAACTTTCCCGCATCAACCTATGTATTGAATTTTGATATAGTTTTATGCGTCTATGAGGGTTTTATTCAAGAAACCAGCCACTCCGCCATACTTGCTAATTCTGTTCGCATCTCTCCATATCTTCGTTTCCTTCTTCAACCTTTGTTTTCGCACCCCTGAGGTTTCCCTATGGATCGGTGCGCTCAATCTGGTCATACCCGTTTTGTTTTTGTGGGTAGCTGGGACACTTCCTTTACGAGATACTCCTCCTGGAGAAAGAATCGCCAGCAAAAATGATGTATGTTATGATGCTGCTCTACTTTCTTCGTTACCGATGAACAGTTTGTATCTGTAGATTCCGTCTGTAAATATGACCTGTCCGGAAGACAACGTCACGCTGTGGTCCTGGTTGACGTTCTCCTTCGTTGAACCAATTTTTACTGTCGCAAATGAGGGAACACTCAACGAGGGAGATGTTTGGAGTCTCTCGCCATACTTCAAACACAAGAATCTGTTCAATAAATATCTTAGATACCAGGAAAAGTCAGTTATTCTGGCGTTGAGTCTTCTTCTGATTACTCACTGTCGTGCGATGTAGATATCCGACGCACTCTCTACTGCGATTTTTGCTGGTCTCAAACTCGCTTGACCTTATACTTGACGTCGCTCTGGAATTATGGACTGCTGTGATTGGTTGCTATCTCCTTAGTTGTTTCGTTTGATAGCATTTACCCTTATTCGTCTACTTCACAGGATTCGTGCCTCCCTACGCTCTCAAAGAAATTCTGTCTGTGTTGGCAGATGATACACCAGAAAGCCGTCAAACTGCATACTTCTGGGCTTTCATCACTTTCCTGGCTCATCTTTCGTTCGCTCAAAAAGATCTAATTCAGCAATGGCACACAAGGCGATGCTATGAACGAACTCGGGGTCAACTTTTCTGTGCTATTCATTACAAGTGAGTAATACATTAACCATGTCTGTTCCGTTCCCTGAACCTAAATCTGATTACCAGGGCTCTCAAACGGCAAGATGTGGCTGGACGTACCGACGCTGAAGAGGACAACAAGAGTGCTGATTTAGGAAAGATTGTGAACCTGATGCAGTCCGTCCATTCCGTTCCGTGAATCAGTCTTACCAGATGACAAAATTATTGCCCAGAGGAGACTCGTATGCAGTTTCTCAGAGGTTTTGGGAGTTTTCTGCAATCATCGCTTCCCCTGTACGCCTGGTCATTGCCTTAATTTTTTTGTACAAGTAAATTTGTTGCACTGTGTCTATTCTCTTGCACTAATCACACATCAGAATTTTGGGTTGGACAGCACTTTCAGGCGTCTTAATCGTTCTCATCGCCTACGTTCTCAACTATCCTCTGGCGAAATACAATATTTATGTAAGATTAACCACTATCACCTCTATAGACACGCTTCTCACAAGCTTTCAAGGTCACTAGGCAATCCTGGAAAACCAAGGATGTGCGAATGTCCATCGTAAACGAACTTCTTCAAAACATACGCTTCCTCAAATTTTATGGGTGGGGTAAGGCACACGCTAACTTCACGAAGCAACCACTCAATCAATACCATACAGAGTATCATTGGGGCACCAAGACCGCGGATTGCAGAGAAAATGAACTTAGCTGGCGCGTGAAGGAAAATATAGTCGACACAGCAATCTCGTTCATTTGGTAAAATCACTCTTGATCTGAAAATAATTTATCGCCAATTGTCTTATCCTAGGACTTGGATGCCCTCTGCCACGGCTCTAGTGTCATTCTTAAGTTATACGTTACTAGCCGGGGAGCGTTTAACAGTATCGACAGCATTCACTGCAATAGCCCTATTTACTCAACTTCAAGAACCTATGACAGCTCTACCTGGGCAGTTCTTCGCAATGTTACATGGTCAGTCAAGATTCACTGGTCTTCGTATGGACATCCTATTGACATGTCCACAGCCTATGTATCCATGCAAAGGATAGAGCGCTATCTTGCTGAGGAGGAAGTGCCGGCTTGGGTGTCTGCCTTTTCTGTAGCGACAGCTTCGGAGTTGAATCCCGAAGTTGGATTTTCGGAAGCCATTTTCGAATGGCAGCCCAAAAAAGGACCTGATATTCCAGACGGTTTCCGCCTTGGCCCTTTAGATTTTACTTTTCCAATCGGCAAGGTTTCGCTCATCAGCGGTGCGACGGGATCTGGCAAGAGTGCTATCCTTGCTGCGTTGTTAGGAGGTGATCTACAATAATTATGTCTAGATCGCATTTTTGATGTTCAAGGATCGATGCAGAAATGCAGTGTTTATCGGGTCATGTTCATTTGGACAAAAGAAATCATCAAGTGGCCTATTGCGCCCAAAGTCCCTGTGAGTGCCTTCAGTTATATAAATTCCTGCTTACTGATTGCGCAGGGCTTGAGCACGCTACGATCCGGGACAACATCATATTTGGATCGGCCTTTGGATTTGATGAAACTCGCTACCAAACGGTCATCGAAGCATGTGCTCTAAAACGGGATCTAGAAGTATTTGACGCAGGAGATCTGACTGGTATGCAATTCATGCAATCCACCTCTTCATACACACTGCTCATGCGTACTTACAGAAATTGGTGAAAAAGGCATCACTCTGTCAGGCGGACAGCGTGCACGCATCGCGCTTGCCCGAGCGCTCTATTCACAAGCTCGAGTTATTCTGCTCGACGATCCGTGAGTGTTTCAGCCCATGCCTTGAACCTTGTCCTCTGAACATTGCGTAGTCTTGCTGCAGTTGATATGCATACAGCACAGCATTTGGTGAATAACTGTTTCGCAAGTGAACTAGTCCGCGGTCGAACCGTTATTCTTGTCACCCATCATATTGGAATCTGTCTACCCATTTCGTCCTACCTTGTCGAGTTATCCCATGGGGGCGTTATTCGCAAGGGTCGAATACAAGAAATCGAAGAGAGAGTTTTGCAGAATGTCATTGAAATTGAAGACAAACCCTTTACAACCGAAGATCATGCCGATCTTCCTGTCCCGGAACAGGTGAACGAGGCGGATGTGCTACATGATAGTAAAAAACTGCACCGGAAACACCCGCTCAAGTCAAAAGATGGCAAATTGATTGAAGCCGAAGCTCGTGCAGAAGGACGTGTCTCCCTCAAAACATATCTGACCTACATTAGAGCTGCTGGTATAATGTCCTGGGTATTCACGCTCCTTTTGATGCTTGCGATCCGCGCGATCAACATTGGAAACCAGGTAACCGTGTATTTGAGTTTGTGTATGAGTCTAACAAAATTTCAGGTCTTCTTAGCAGCTTGGGGAGAAGCATATCAAGAGAAACATCCCGCGTTAGATGTCAGAATAAAGTATCCCTGGGACAGCTTTCCCTCTCCTGATGACAATGTGAAGCCTTGGTTGATGGTATATTTTTACATATCAATGGCAGGCGCCTTCTGTGTTCTTTTCTACATTGCTCTTGGATACTATGCCAGTCTACAGGCTTCCAGAAAGCTCTTCATGAAACTTCTGAACTCGCTTATACGAGCATCAAGTAGATGGCTCGATACTACTCCCATAGGTTAATCATTAAATGTCTTGCTTACTTACGAAAATTTCCGTTCTCATTTTTTCTTCAGGTCGAATTTTAAACAGGTCGGTGTGTTTCTCTTTTCTTGACCAGGAGTTGTACAATGATTCTTCAGGTTTACGACGGATATCAATACTATTGATGGCGCTCTCCAAAATTCTGCAAGAAACTGCCTTGCTGGCGTCCTCAACTTTCTCGCTTCGTTCTTGGTCATATTGATCGTAATTCCCACTTTTGCCCCTTTTGCTCTCTTCATAGCTTGGCTTTACATCCGCCTCGCTCCTCCTTACATCCGGGCTTCTCGCGACCTCAGACGATTGGAATCAATATCACTGTCTCCGGCTTTCGCTGGCTTCGATGAGTTACTACGAGGACTTGCGCACATACGGGCGTTTGGAATGGAGAAACGTTACCAGAACAGCTTTTACGCAAAAGTAGACAAATTCCAGTCATTTGACCATTGTTATGTAGGTCTTTTCATCAATGATGTCCTTGACTATGTGTCACTCACATTCCATTAGTGGCTTGTAAATTGTTGGCTGCGTTGGAGATATGACTGTTCGTTCTTTACACATTTGATGAGTATAGCGATCTCACAGTAACGATTGTAGGTCTTGGATCCGTTATAGTTTTGCTGTCGACCTTGTTCGCTTTATGGATGAAAGTTAGAGATGGTTCGACTGCGATCGTCATTGTTCAAGCTGGTGTATTCGCTGAAGCTAGCCGGCAGCTCGTAAGGTAAGATATATGCTATAGATAATGTATATGATCATTTTTAATTGTTTCCTTAGGGTAGCTGCTCAGTTGGAACTAGACTTCAACAGTGTAGAACGAGTCATTGAATACCTCGACATTCCGCAAGAAGCACCAGCCATCATCGAGGATCATCGACCACCAGCATTTTGGCCATCGAATTCGGGAAAGTTAGTTGTAGAAAATTTGAGCGTGAAGTATGCACCGGCCCTCCCTGCTGTTCTTCGAAACCTATCATTTTCCATCGAGCCCTCAGAAAAGATTGGGGTGGTGAGTGAGCGCATTGTGAATCCTGCTACACGAGCTCAAGATGTAATCACACCCTCTCCTCACTAGGTTGGGAGAACAGGTTCTGGTTAGTGGCTACTAGTCCTGTGTTCACCGGGGCTACCTATACTGACCAAATTATCAAGGGAAATCAACTTTGGCTATGTCTCTATTGAGAATCATTGAACCAGTGGGTGGAAGGATCATGTACGTGGTCATAGACCCATTGTTGCATTTCTAGCTCTGAATTGTGGGTTCGAACAGCATTGATGGTATAGATATATCGACGATAGGGCTCGAAGACCTTAGAAAGCGTATTGTGGGTTTCTATTAACGTCCGCCCTATCATTGTGGATCTAAACTTCGCGCGTATTGTATAGACAATCGTTAGTCAAGACGTGTCCCTGTTTTCTGGGACGTTACGAAGCAATTTAGATCCCATGGAAGAGCACAGTCCAGAAGAGTGTACCGAGGTGATGAAACGCTGCCA
This sequence comes from Lentinula edodes, assembly GCF_021015755.1. Classification (NCBI taxonomy): domain Eukaryota; kingdom Fungi; phylum Basidiomycota; class Agaricomycetes; order Agaricales; family Omphalotaceae; genus Lentinula; species Lentinula edodes. The sequence goes on from NW_025764307.1 coordinate 517,420, forward strand.
CTTAGACTCTGTGATCGTCCACAAGGAAAACGACGGCAATGCCCTCCTAAATATGCCCGTCAATCAAGGTTCCTTGAGTGGCGGGGAAAGGCAATTGGTGGCACTTAGTAGGGCAATACTGCGGGGCACGAACGTCATAATAATGGATGAAGCTACATCACAAATCGATGCTCAACTGGACGAAAACGTGTGTGCCTTTTTGGATATTCTGGGCTCTACACTCATGTACGTTACATGTTCCCAGATCCAAAATACCATCCGAGAAGAACTGGGAGGAGCAATCGTCATAACAATTGCACATAGACTGAAAACAATCATCGATTACGACCGCATCCTAGTATTAGACGACGGGGAAATTGCAGAATTCGGCACACCGAAGGAGCTTCTGAATAAGGATGGTGGAGTGTTCAAGGAAATGTGTCGAAAAAGCCCCGACTGGACAAACTTCAAATCGCTCATTAGTTAGTCACGTGGTGTCATGCCCTTGTAGAATCTAGACTAGCCGGTAGACCTCTTTTTGTTGAAAGTTTCTATAGATACGTTCTCCGTGTTATATATCGTGCCTTGGGCTATGCGAAATTATTCTCTCTTCCTTCTCGCTGTGTTTATTTTCCGCTCACAAACTGCTATTTCTCATCCGCTTAATCGAAGTTCGGCATTGCTCAAAACTAGGCGATTCGAGTTTTCACCGCTGTTTGGCCCCACTCCCGTCTCTGATAGCAGTCTGCTATCTTCCACTTCAAGATTCGAAACTGATACAGGAAAACTGAACCCAACAACGACTTCAGGTACCTCTCTGTCCGCTGGCGGAACAGAAAAACACCAAAGCGGCTCATCGATATCCACCAGTGGTGAAGACGATGAAACACACTCTGTAATTGGCACGCTTCCTCCGCTTCCTATCACGTTTAGTACTTCGCTTGCGACCACAACCAATGTCCTAACGTCGTCAAGTATGTCTTCGTATTTCGAACCAACGGCCTCGCCTACGAACTATGATAACTCGCTCAGTTCTATATCTATCCACGGAGACAAGGAATGGAAAGTAATCGGAGTCGGGTTGATTGTGATCGCGTCAATTGCAAGTATGATTCTTTTGACTGTTTTTTTCGAGTCCTGGTGGGGATTTGTGAGAGATATGTGTGGTAGGAAGAATTCTGGACGAGGCGTAGAAGAGATGATCCTTGATTCTGAAGAAAAAACGTGGCAACTAAACTTATCGAGTCAAGATGGACATCGGTATCCTTCCGCCACTTCAATGGACTCGATGAAGACTCATCAAACGCAGAAGACAAAATCGCCATATCCATACCCTATTACGCCCAAGCCGCTCTTCCAGCCTCCTTCATATTTTCGACCTACATGCGATCCGCATCCCCTAGATCCACTATACCGCCGCCCTAGTGTCAGGACGCCGGTCATCAAATCGCCCAGTATGCTCCCCTACTCCTGATTTTCTCTGTAACCAACACTGCTATCGTGTACTGTTTAACTCAATTTCCTTCCATGGCAAGCTGACGCCCCGGAATTTCTATGGCTGTATTCTGAGTACTATACTGTGTGGTTGCATGTAACAACGGTTGATTGAATAAACTCGTATAGTATGTATCACTTTATTGAAATTTGGCTGAATACAGTACACGATAATATGGCGTATGTCACTATGTGGCAGTGGATTCCTGTAGATGTGCTTGCGCCATGCCTTCACCACGGCCATTACTCACATCTTGTCATATTTCATATACCAACTCTTCCACGACCAGCGAAGGCACATCTGTCTCGCAGCCTGCAGGCCTTGGAAGTACGACTGCCCATTTCTTTCACTCCCTTGGCTCTTTCGCTGTTCGCCGGATCGACGCACACATTGTGAATCGACGTCTCCTCGATATTCAAACCAGATTTCCTCACAGAAATCATGAATTTGTCCCCGATGATGACTATAATGTTCTCATAGAAGTTTCTAGGTCTGTCACTAAACATTCTACTGCGAGCTCACCTTGAACAAAATCCATTCAGGCCTGGCATGTCCTATGATGGTTTTTCAAGACACAGAGCCTTGCAAGTACTTTCTCTCCAGATCGGGCGTGAACAAGTTGCTCAACTGACGAGGCAATTGTTGATCACTTGGCAACAAGAATGGCATAAAATTTCGGGCGAATTGACAATGCTGTTGAGAGAACTTTGGAAAGAATGGTAAATCCTGTAAACACCTTCTGAACCCGTTCTAAACTACGGTGACTGATTATGCCTGATTATGCCTGATTATGCCTGCACGGTAGCTCGTCTTCAGGGTCCAAAATGTATACAGGATTTGGCAAATATACTTCACATTCAGAGCAAACACTACCGCATCCTGAGCGCTCGTTTCTGAACTTCTGCTTGCAATTATGTCAGGTCGAGCCAGGAGTCTTTGCGTCTGTTATGGATATCGTATGGCGAATTGGGCCAATATGCAGTAGTCACCCTTTGACAAACTTGTGTCGCGAGTTCCGCTTAGGGCTTCAATGCATGCCTTTGTCGATCCTATCATATCGGTACTCTCCTCATATGCGTCGGGAAGCGTGGAATTATCTGGGCCCCGGCTTCATTCAAAAGAGGCTCACATCACTCACCCTTGAAATTAATCTACCTCGAGAATCACGCAATGAAATATTCGATGCCTGCTTTGACATCCTTGGGTTCTCTAGGTAAGTCATTGATTGTAGGTGATGTGTGTCAGTCCAACTGTTACCTTCTGTGTGTTGCCTGTAGTCGATCGTCTTTTAACCGGTGTTATTTACAGTTCCAACGATGACTTGTCTATTCTAGCCATTGACTGCCTTGTCCGAATCATCAAATCCGGAAAAGGATTGTGGTGGGAAACCTTGTCAGATGTGTTAGCAGAGAATACATACCAAGATCTTTCTGATGTTGTCGACTTAATGTTGAATGACTCGTACGTGCATACAAAACTGGAAAAGACATGTATACTCATTGAAGATGCACCAAGTCCACAATATCGGGAGTATTCTTCTAGCCTTTCACTTGGACAGACCCCTACTATTTTTCCGCAATCTCCCGCCAGTGGTTTCAGTATTCAAGACTGTTTTATCAACCTCATTCTACACAGTATCGCTAGTAACCCATCATTCAAAAATACACTCTTGAATACTCCTTTCTGTTCCCTTTTTCTGCGCCACATCTCTCGACACCTTCACCCTCCCATCTCGATGAGAATGGACATCGACCTCTCGCAATCTCGTCAAACTGTTGAGCAGCTCCTGAGTGCGATAGCAGGGGGAAACTCTCTGTATCATTTCTCTGGAAACACCATGCCTCGGGTGCGAAAAATATGGGAGAAAGTGTTATGTATATTTGGTCAATGCCCTGAGGTTTATATGCCTGTTAAACCTGCTTGGTTCATGGTATCCCATGAACGATGTCATATTTCTTCCTCTCCAGAAGCAAAATCCCAACCAAGCCGTTTAATTCAATCTCCTTCCTCCGTTCCTTCCCAGTTAACATCAGAACAATCACGCTTGGAGGCCGAAAGAAAGTCTAATCAGACTAAACAATCTGCGAGGCGCGAAGATTTCCTGCGCATTGCTAGCAGCTTAGGTCTCTTGCCGGAAATGTCCCATACAGACTCAATCCTGAAGGAAGGCTCGAAAGCAGAGGTTCCGAGGAGCTCGCGGGCGTTTCAACCGCGCAAACGAGAGAGCGACTTTTTTCATGTTGCTGGTGAACTTGGTTTGATGTTGCCCCTCAAGCGCTCATGATCGTCTTTGCTTTACATACTCGATCCACTGCCAGTTTGCTGATGGCGCCGTGTATTCTCACATCTATCTATCTACTCTAATCTCAAGGAGATGTTATTCTAATCAGACATTCCATCGTTTTTGAGTAACATCAATATTGCGCCAATGGTCGGTTCATCATACCCTTCATTGAGCATGGTCCCATCTTCTATGCACTTTCGAAGTTTCGCTTCCAAAAGGTGTCTAAGTAGCTTCACAATCAGCGTAGGTCAATTATCCTGGTGTATAACGAACCGTATGTGATTCACTAATATTCCTATGCGGGGCCAAGCTCTGATCTTGACCGTGCTGTCTCTCGTGCTTACAGTCAATCCACCGCTGACATGATTGATTGATATCGGTCCACCAAACAATAGGATACTCCAGATTGGAACCTGGTTATGCCGTCCGTACTAAGCAAAAAAATCAAGAGGCGAATTTAAGATAACGAACCTCTGTCACATCCCTTAGAAAAATCTTGGTGGTCAGGGATTTCTGGAAGTAAGCAATAAACGGCGATTTCCAACTCGCATGTCCAAAAAGCACGCTTGAAGGGTGAAGGAATACCCTTCCTTCTTGGATGTCAAATATTTTGAACTCCTTTGCAGTGTTTTCTCGTTGTACCGTTCCACCTTGCACTTTGTCAAATTTGATGGCTGATTTTGGAAGATGAACACGAGCAACTCTAGGCCATAGCCCTCCTAGAATCAGAGCTTTTAACAAATTCTCCTCAGAGCTATTGACGTTCAGCCCTGGGGAACTAGGTGTGGAGTCAAAAGGGACAAAGCCTATAGCTACAAGAGGACCTAGATAATCACGGCGAAGGGTTGAAATTTCTCGTAATGTTGATTGAGAGATAAAATTCTATTACACGTTAACGTTGTGCAGAGCATCGACTGCATTTATTTCACTTGCCTTTTCACAGAACTGTCTCACAGCACTCTGCGATTTTCCACCAGAGGTCAGGCGCAAGCATTCATTGAATGCATTCATGTCGGTTAGCAGATCGCTATTACCTTTGGAAAATTGAGCTCGAGCTCTAAATTTAGTAGGGTTGAGAGGTGAGCATATGTAAAGAAATGCCTGGGCGCACTGAGCAGCGTCCTCCCTTTTATCCATTGGGCTAACGAAGAGAGGCTTTGATGATAAACAAGCTGCGATAGTGAGCATGGGGCCGAGACAACGAAAGATGGTGCCAAGGATGAGCATCTAGACCCTTTTATTTAGTGAGAGATACATTAACCTGAAATGATTGTTGCCGACCTTGGCTAATCGTATATCGATTGGAAGCATAGACTGCGTGACTGTGAATGTAATGCTACATTTCAATGAGTAACTGGACGTACAATATGGTGCCCCAGCGGTGTTAGCATCCCTTGTTCATCCAGAGCACCCAACTCTTTCAATGTCGACCAAGCCGTATCCATTGCGTTCGTTTCCGGGGAGTCGATAGCTTGTGCAAGGTAATGCTGATGACAAGATCCCAATGTATCAGGTAGAATTTCTTTAAGCGGACTGGTCTACCTTAACATCCCCTTCTGGACGCATGACTCTGACGGCCAGCGAAACAGCCTCAAGCGGTACACGAAGAATTTCGGGAACTGCATACTTTGCCATGTTTTCCTCCTGTTTTCGTGTGTAGAGTTTGTAGCAAGTACCCGGTTGTGTACGTCCCGCTCGGCCCCTTCTTTGTCGGGCAGCGGCTCGAGTGACCCATGTCTCAACTAATTTCGAGATATTGGCCTCTGGATCATATTGAACCTCTTTAACTTTCCCCACGTCTACCACATAGAGTATATCGTCAATTGTGATGGAGGTCTGTGAAGCATCCAGAAATCCAGGTTAGCATTGTCCAGCTATTTGTTAAACATATTCACACACCTCTGCTACGTTGGTTGCGACAATTATTTTCCACTTCGAGGTTCTTACGAAGACCTTCATTTGTTCCGCACTTGATAGATTCGCATGCAGGGGCAGTAATAACGCATCATCTTTCATAGACTCTCCAAGTAAAGCATCTATGCATTGGCGTATTTCTTGTACGCCTGGAAGGAATATGAGTATTCCACCGCGCTTCTGAGAGGTTGCCTTTATGTGGCTCGCGAGAGCAGCTATAAGCTGGAAAATTCTTCAGAAAGATTTACAACTGTGCTCAAAAGAAGGCTGACCCGGTAATCAATGGAATTGGAGCGAGTAAGTGTTTGAAGCACGGAAATACTTTTCTTGTTTAAACCTAGTGACTTCGCGTCCTCGTCCTCATCAAAATCCCGAATCTTGTCCGCCCCTTTCATGTGCCTTCCAGCAGACTGAGGCTGGTAATCTAGCTCTTGTATAAAGTCTTCCAGATATCTATAATGATGTTGCTGTCATCACGATCGAATTAACTTGACTGCCACATACCTGTCTGTAACTGGGTGGGTAAAGCCAGGTATAGTGATAAGCGGTGCTCCGTCGAAGTACCGTATGAAGATTTCATGATTGATAGTTGCGGACATAAGTATGACTTTGATTCGTGATTTGCGCTTGAGTAATTCCTTCAGCTCCAAAAGAAGAAAGTCGCCATCAACAGAGCGCTCGTGAACCTGAGGCAAATTGACCAAGTTGTATGTTGCGAGACTGGATTGCATACCTCGTCTACTACAATATGTGTCACATCCTCCAGTCTATCGCCTAAGCTCAGACGGCGCAATACCACTCCGGTAGTACAAAACAGCAGTTTGGTTTTTTGAGACCAATTGCTTTCCCCGCGTATAGCGTATCCAACGGAGCCATCATCCAATCGCTCTGCAGAAACTCGTTTGGCCACTCCGATCGCCGATAACCTTCGAGGCTGAGTTACCAAAATGGAAGCGCCGGAGCCTTCGTGCGACTTGATCAACGAGTCAAGAATGAACTGAGGTACTGTAGAGCTGTTTTCAGCCTCCACGCTATCTATTCACGTTCTTACTCACACTGAGTAGTTTTCCCGCAACCTTTGCCCAATATGCGTCAGATGGGGTTGAATCGTTTTGAGCTGAAGTTCCTAACCTGTTTCTCCCACTACCACTACGACTTGGTTTGACTCAAGTAAATTCAAGAATTGCGCTTCGACTGAGAAAGAGGGCAATTTTTTTCGTTCAGAAAGTATTTGGCAATACTGGGAAAAGTATGAGATGGGCTCCCAAAGAGGCAAACAAAGGTTACCTTTTCACTCTGGCAGATCTGGTCAAAATCTACTTTGATTTGCTCACTACTTCTCGTGTCTCGCTTCTTTGTATTGTGCTCAATTTCCTTTTTCGTTCTTACTGGCGTATTCGCTGGAACTGCTGTAGGTTTGGAGGAGGTGATAGGTGAAGGAATGACATGTTGCAAAACCTCGAGCAAATCAGGAGGTCCTTGATCTTCAACTTTCGCCCATACGTCTTCTAAGCACCGCATTGCAGCAGAGCAGAATCCTTCATCGTCCTGTAGAAATTCTGGATCCTTGACGGCCAAGAGAAGGCAAGATAACAGGTGGAGCCGGACATAGCCTGGTATCGAGGGCCCTGTAATATACATCGGGGCGTATGCACGACGGGGATACGATCCGCTCAAGAACAGAACATGTAATGTCACTGGCGCACTGAACATGGGCATAACAAGGTGGTTAGGATCTTCAAAATGTCCCCCGAATGCTTCCGCCTCTTGTGCATCAATAGGGAAGCACTCGTCATTTTCGTCCGCCTTGTCAACTGGGCTATCGTCGCCGATGAGTTTTTTCCCGAGCATTGCGATCAGAGAATTCCAGTCGTCTATATATTGGGCATCCATGAACTCTTTAACGAGGTGTACAGGCCATCCAGCCTCCTTGATGGCTCTCTCAGCCGTCCAGCGAGCCTTCAGGTTGTCACGACCAGAATGCACTCCGGTGACAAAGGGATTAGATGAATTGATGGATGGAAGGAAACGCTCAGGCAGAGCCTCTTCTGGTAAATGAAGGACTAGGTACTCGATAGAAGCGTCGAGGGGTGAGAGCATGCTCAATAATCTCTCTGTCATAGGTGAAGGCTTCGACAAAAATTCAACTGTCTTTCGAGCCTGAGCAGACTTGAACCCAAGATGCGTCAATTGTTGCATAATATTTTCGGCATTATCTGCGTCTATTGTCAAGGGTTCTTCTGTTCTTGTCGTATCATATCCAGAAAACATGGATAATCCCTGCAGGTAGATCGTTAGAGTATCTTCCATAATATCTGTAGTGCCGACTCGGACCTGCTTCACAGCCTCTTCAACTTGATCACGTAGAGCTAATGCCATTCTAACCTCTGGCGCTTGGGAAAATTCACCAGAAGCTGAGGCAGCACCTTTGCGGGAATTCTCACCCGACTCCGCACTTGATACCGTCTGTGCACGTTTTTCAGCGGCTCGTGCCTGTCTCTCATCGACTTGTTTCCGTGCAGCAAAGGGATCCGCATTGTACATCCAATCCATATGCTCTGGAGCTTGCTTATGTTCCGCCTTGCATGCTCAAGTGAGTAAATTGCAAAAGTATCCACAATGTGAAGAGCATAATCACCGCCAACTCGTTCCAATAGTCAGAGGGACCTCGCGGTAAAACACGATTTAGTTGAAGGGAATTCGAGAACTGTTCAGCAGGGCATCTATTGAGACACAGTTGCGTTGAAAAGTTCAGCACGAACTCGGTATAAAGCATAAGTAGCACCCCAGTGGCGGGCTTCGAGCGGAGACGGACGAAAATATGGGGGATGGGGTTCGAAGCGGACAGATTCTTTCTCTCTCTTTTTGTTATATCTGCTAAGCGTAACGACAAAGAACCATCCAGCGGCATTCTTTCTCTGCGGTGCTCGAATCACTGAGGTGTACTATCAAAGTGACTGGTAAAACACTGACAATATCTATGATCGGTTTCTCCCATCCATTTTTCTGGCATCTAGGGATCTAAGGTTTATGAGAACTAGGAAATTAATCGTCACATACCGCTCATGCAATAAACTGGCAGGATATTTGGAGCCTGGAGGAAAAAGTGATTTTTCGCTCAAAGCTGCAGCTTCGGGAGCTCGTCCAGCCGCAATCGTCTCCTTTCCGCTAGATTTTGAGGAATTCCCAGCATTTCCTGACTTGACTATTCCTTTGCGAGGAGGCATCGAGTTATATACATATCAGTGATAATTCAAAACAAACCAGAAAGAAATTGACTCGAAGTAACAACAGGTCACGTTCGTTGCGTCAGACTATCCTTGGTACTCTCACCAGCACTCTCCATCTGGATGGCCAATTCCGACATTTACAACCTAGAATACCTTTCGCTGGTCTCCAAAATTACACAGGAGATTGACAATCACACAGGGATAAATGACAAAGTACTCGCGGAATTTGTAATCTCACTTCATGACCAGGCCAACAAAAGTCTAACTGAATTCAAGGACAAGCTAAAGAGCGTCGGGGCCGACTTTCCAGACTCATTCATTGAAAATGTCGACAGACTCATTCTCAGTATGCATCCCAAGCACAAAAAGAAAGTGTCGTCCGATGGAGAAGCCGTGCCGAAGGGCGATGGGGAGTTAACGGAGCAGGAGAAGAAGAAGCGAATGTTTCCCGGACTCTCCATGAAGGATCATGAACAAGAAGCAGTATCGGACGACGTCTTTTTGAAGGAACTCGGTGACTTGGTTTCTGGCAAGAAGCGTCCTTCACAGCTGGAACGGTCTCCGAAACGGCAAAGACGAGACAGGTCTCCTCCTCCGCGAAGACGTACTCCCAGTCCTGTTCGCGGGAGAGATTATGACCGCCGAGGAAGGAATGGGCGGCCATCTCAGGACGAGAGACCCATCCTCTTTAAAATATATAGTGGTCGAGTTTCCGGTTTGAAAGATTTTGGTGCTTTCGTCACTTTAGAAGGTGTCGCGGGTCGTGTCGAAGGTGTGTGTTCACTCTATAGTAATTTCTTGTTTAAACTGATCGTTTTTAGGCATGGTTCATGTATCCAATATACAAACTGGAGCACGAGCGAACTCCGCATCAGATCTGCTTAGTAGAGGTCAGAATGTGCAAGTAAAAGTCATGAGCGTTGCTGGAAGCAGAATCAGTCTTTCGATGAAAGATGTTGATCAAGCTACGGGTCGGGACCTCACGCCTCACTTACGAATCAAATCCGAAGCCGAAATAGAGGAGGAACGCACTAGGGCAGCACGGATATCTTCTTCCGGTGCCAACGCGCTTCCCCTCAATTCTAAGATCCTTGAGGGTCCTGTTAGATCTGCGAAGCGCCTCACGTCTCCGGAGCGCTGGGAAATCAAACAACTCATTTCTTCTGGTGCTCTTGACGCATCAGAGTACCCAGACCTTGACGAAGATTTTAGCAATCCTATGGCACACGCAGAAATTGAAGAGGAACTAGATGTTGAAATACGAGAGGATGAGCCGCCGTTCCTGGCTGGTCAGACCAAGAAGACCCTCGAATTGAGCCCTGTCAAAATCGTCAAAGCTCCTGATGGTTCTATGAATCGAGCGGCCCTTGCTGGTGCTTCCTTAGCTAAAGAACGCCGGGAGCTCAGACAACAGGAGGCAAATGATCAAGCTGACTCGGAAGCTCGGGATTTCAGTTCACCTTGGTTGGATCCAATGGCAAAGGAAGGGGAGAGGGTATTTGCTCAGGATATGAGAGGTCACTTGAAGGGGCAGAAGGCCGGAGAGGTTCCATCTTGGAAGCAAGAAACTTTCAATAAAGCCACAACGTATGGAGAAATCACAACTCTCTCCATACAAGACCAAAGAAAGAGATTGCCCATCTTCAAATTACGAGATCCATTGCTCAAAGCCATTGAAGAGGTACGCGATCGATGATTTACATCAAAGGGGTACTGATTTAAGTTATAGCATCAAGTCCTCATCGTTGTCGGCGACACCGGATCCGGAAAAACCACTCAGATGGTCCAGTACCTTGCTGAAGCAGGATACGCTGACCACGGTCGTATCGGATGTACGCAGCCTCGTCGTGTCGCTGCTATGTCCGTTGCAAAACGTGTGGCCGAAGAAGTCGGATGTCGACTAGGTCAGGAAGTGGGGTACACCATCCGTTTTGAGGACTGTACAAGCCCGGAAACTCGGATTAAGTATATGACAGATGGGATGCTGCAGCGTGAATGTCTCATCGACCCTCTCTGCAACCAGTACTCGGTGATAATGTTAGATGAAGCACACGAACGTACAATCGCTACCGATGTCCTTTTTGGTCTGATGAAGAGTAAGTCACACAACCTCTCTTCCAACAATCTACTCAACGTTCCCTTCGTTCAGAGGCAGTTAAGCGGCGGCCTGATTTAAAGCTCATTGTGACATCGGCCACCTTGGATGCCGAAAAATTCTCCAAGTATTTTTATGGTTGCCCAATCTTCACTATCCCCGGTCGTACATTTCCTGTGGAGATTCTCTATACCAAGGAACCTGAAACCGATTATCTCGACGCCTCCCTTATCACAGTAATGCAAATACACCTTTCGGAACCCCCAGGCGATATACTTCTTTTTCTAACTGGACAAGAAGAGATTGATACCGCTTGTGAAATCCTTTACGAGCGCATGAAAGCTCTGGGACCCAAAGTTCCTGAGCTTCTCATCCTGCCCATTTATTCCGCTCTTCCATCAGAAGTTCAGTCTCGAGTCTTTGACACGACTCCTCCAGGAGCACGAAAGGTCGTCATCGCCACAAACGTAGCTGAGACGAGTTTGACAATACCTGCTATCTATTATGTTATCGATCCTGGGTTTTCTAAACAGAGTGCTTATGATCCGAGGCTGGGCATGGATTCGTTGGTTGTTATGCCTATATCGCAGGCACAAGCCCGGCAAAGGTCGGGTCGTGCGGGGCGTACAGGGCCAGGTAAATGCTACCGTTTATATACGGAGGCCGCTTTTCGGAATGAGATGTTACCCAACTCGATTCCCGATATCCAGCGAACGAACTTGGCCTCGACTATTCTGCAACTCAAAGCAATGGGCATCAATGATCTGCTCAGCTTCGACTTCATGGACCCCCCTCCTGCACCGACTATGCTCACGGCGTTGGAATCTTTATACGCACTCTCCGCCCTAGATGACGAGGGTCTTCTCACAAGGTTAGGAAGAAAAATGGCCGATTTCCCTGGGGATCCACCACTAGCCAAGATGCTAATTGCATCCGTCGAGCTAGGCTGCTCGGAAGAGATTTTATCTATTGTCGCCATGCTTTCTGTCCAAAGCGTCTTCTATCGACCAAAGGAGAAACAGGGTCAGGCTGACTCGAAGAAAGCCAAGTTCCATCAACCAGAAGGTGACCATCTTACCTTACTTACTGTCTACAACGGATGGAAGAACGCCAGTTTCTCCAATCCTTGGTGCTACGAGAACTTCATTCAAGCGCGAAGCATGCGTCGTGCGCAGGATGTGAGGAAGCAGTTGTTGGGAATCATGGATCGATATAAACATGATATCCTTTCTGCTGGCCGAGACTTCAACAAAGTGCGTCGCGCAATTTGTTCTGGCTTTTTCCGACACGCTGCGAAGAAGGACCCCCAAGAAGGATACAAGACACTCGTGGAAGGAACTCCTGTATACATACATCCTTCTTCAGCCCTCTTTAACCGGAATCCTGAATGGCTCATATATCATGAGCTGGTCTTGACAACGAGGGAGTACTGCCACAACGTTACTGCTGTAGAGCCGAAGTGGCTTGTAGAAGTAGCACCCCAATTCTTCAAAGTGGCAGATGCCAACAAGATCAGTAAGCGGAAGAGACAAGAGAAAATTGAGCCATTGTACAACAAGTACGAGAAAGAGGATGAATGGCGGTTGTCAAAGGTCAAGAGGAGTGCTCGTTCGGTATGTTATTTGTTGACAGTTCCGCTTGGAATGCTTTACTAATGTTCTTTTGTTTTCATTGTAGAGTCAGACATTCGGTTAAAGCACCTGGTTTGGGTGGATGTATCTATCATGTATATTGTAGTCGTAATTGAAGAATGGGAAATGAACCAGTATCATCTGGAAAAGCAATACTACAATTGAGATACTGTAAGTGATAATCGACATTGTGTGATGAATAAACATAGTGAATAAACATACAAGAAGCGTGTTGTCAGCCAACGAATCTCAGAGCATCTGCGCCAATGTAGTATTTGGCAGGCTCTCCCGGCTGCGAAGGTGCAGCGGCAGAATCAGGAACGAGCATAAAGGTCTGCGAAAACACTCGCGCTTGCCCTTCAACTGACTTTGTACGTTGACCAGGCGCGATCTGAGCTGGTTTACCGTGAACAACAGTTCCAGACACGGTAACGAGAAGTGAAGGCGGTGTGGAACCTGACAGATGAGGATAATTAAAATGCGAACAGACCTATTAGAGATTAAGAGAAGTAACCTGGTATTGGGTGGCAATCAAAAGATTGCATTTCGTGTTTGGTAGGAGGCATTTTCTCGATCAGCGAACGGAGGCCATCTGGACCCTGTAGGGGTTTCCCATTCCATGTCAAGGAGGAAACGGGGCGGTAAAAATTTGGTAGATCTGAGAGTCGAGATGGGGAATCGTAGGTGGCATAATACAGCTGTATAAATTTGTCCGCAGCGCGAGTAGCGATAGAAATACTAGGATAATTCAGCGAGGACAGAGAAGGGGAGGGTTGAAGAGAACGTACTCGTCGCGAGTGAGTACGGTGAGAGCGGGACTATTGGAAGCCGTGCTAGTCATGGCGACGGTCAAAGCATTTGTGACTGTCACTCAGGTCTAATAAGTGACTTAAGTCTTAGGGTGACTTCGTGCGTGACTGTAGCGCCTGAGAACTACCGGAGTGCCTCAAGCTCAAGCTCAAGTACCAACTATGACCGTGACTGCTGATCCCAAGGAGGATCTCAACGGAAAAGAGCCTTCGCAAGTCATTGAGGATAATGACGATGGCGAGGACGACGTTGCAGAAATAGACCCTGCTGGAACAGGTTCGAATTTGTTTCTACTCCCCATCCATCCGATGATACTAACAGAGCCCTACAAAGGTGACGCAAAGAAGAAGAAGAAGAAGAAAAAGCCCAAGAAAAAGAAGGCAGAACAGTCCGATCCTCCCCGCATTGGCTTGTCAAAGCTTTTTCCTACCAATGTATATCCCGAAGGAGAGCTTCAACCATATAAAGACGAGTGAGATACTTATCCTCTTTCTCGAAATCACTAATCAATCAAATCCAAATACCAGTAATGCATGGAGAACTACATCAGAGGAGAAGCGATACCTCGAGAAACTGGCAAGCGAGGATCCCCAAACAACCTACCAGAATATCCGACGAGCAGCCGAAGTTCACCGTCAAGTTCGTGCTCATGCACGAAAGCACATCAAGCCTGGGATGTCCATGATAGATATTGTTGAGAATATTGAGAATGGTACTCGTTCGCTGGTAGAAGAAAATGGTCTGGAATCCGGAGTTGGCTTTCCTACCGGTGTCAGTATCAACAATTGCGCTGCGCATTATACTCCGAACGCCGGAGACACTACCGGTGTGTTACTGCACCTTTGCATGGTTGTATTCGGCGCTGATTGAAGGTCCCAGTACTGAAGCAAGGAGATGTCTTAAAAGTGGACTTTGGTGTGCATGTCAAAGGTCGCATTCTGGATTCGGCCTTTACTCTCACATTCGATCACACATATGACAAGCTTTTGGAGTCTGTAAAAGACGCAACAAATACTGGAGTCCGGGTAAGGTGATTCTTAACGTGACCGGGAAAGCTGCTGATCAGTCTCTAGGAAGCAGGGATCGATGTTCGGCTAGGGGAACTCGGTGGCTACATCCAAGAGACCATGGAGTCGTATGAAGTTGAAGTTGGAGGAAAGATACTTCCAGGTATCACAAACTTGCAAAGTTTTCTTGTGTTTTTAATGATTGCACTTTTAGTAAAGACTATTCAGAACCTCAGCGGACATTCCATCGGACTCTACAACATACATGGAGGAAAGTCTGTGATGCAGATCAAAACTGACGACATGACCAAGATGGAGGAGGGTGAATACTTTGCGATTGAGACTTTTGGCAGGCAAGTTTTTCGACCTGAGCCATAGGTTGGGAACTAATCCAAATTTTCCAGCACTGGAAGGTGAGATATCGATTCATACTCACTCGCAATAGTTATTAATCATTCAAAGAGGGCACGTTGTGGATAGCGTAATTCGTTTGAACTCTTGCAGCCCGTAACATTGTTAACAATCATTTTTAGGGAGATTGTTCACATTATGCCAAGATCGTAGACGCACCCAGGGTTCCGTTGAGGTTTGTGAATTTCAGGTGTACTCGACCCAAAGCTTATCCGTTTCCTAGATTAACCAGCGCGAAGTCACTTCTCAAAAGCATTGACAAGAATTTCGGTACACTCCCCTTCTGTCGACGATATCTAGATCGGGCCGGCGAAACGAAGTATTTGCTTGCTGTTAGTAGATTTATTCTCTTGAGACGATATGCGCGCTGACGGAACTTGAAAAAGTTAAATCATCTAGTACAACAAGGAATTGTACAAGATTATCCACCGCTTTGTGATCAATTGGGGTCCATGACAGCCCAATTTGTGAGTTGGGTGTTTCCATGCATGGAAAAGAAACTGAGTCATCTTGCTCATTAGGAACACACTATTCTCCTGCGACCTACGGTAAAGGAGGTGGTCAGTCGAGGTGATGACTATTGAGATATCAGCATGTGTTTGTACTGGACTACTCCGCCTACATATTTCGTGTATTTCATTCCACATTTTTGACTAAAGCGACCAATGGAAGGGGTGATACTTGTCTGATACGCGTGTGATCATACATCCCCGGATCCCGGACCTTCGGCGTATAGCCCCACATTATCTGAACACATCCTATTACAGTAGTGTCTAATGTTACTCTGTTATTACCCCACCTCTATGGCATAATTGTTGTTCCTTCTTTCATGTGCTTAGCCACATACTGGACCTTTGCCTCAAATATTTTCATCAGTTGCTTTTGTTTTCCCCAATGTTACTGTGGCCATTCTCGTGGACTAGATCCGTTCCTCCTCTTCCACCGCCAGAGGTAAAACATCTACACGAAGATCCACAATCCCTTTCGTCTATCCTTCTTCATTATACAACCCCCGGAGTTGCACCACCTTCAGCTCGGTCAGATCCGAAACTCAAACTTCAAGAGCGTCCTCCAGTTCGGTTCTGGTACTTGTGGAAGTACGGCTTCGTTGCAGCAGTTAAGGGTTAGCGTACTCTCTTAGCGACGCCTTACATTCTATCTAATCAATGCTTACAGCAACCGAGCTTACTGGAGCCGTCCTCGCACATCAAATATGGGGTCCGAAGAAAAAATCATGGGGAATAGAGATGACCATACTCAACAGTCTCATGCAGGGCGTCAATCGCCACAGTCATCTCGTAGACATTGTACGCTGTATATCTATGTTTCAATCAGATTTCTTATACTGATGATATCTCTAGACCACCATCCGGTTGCTAATGGGTCTTGCGGGACTGGTGCCTCTCCCTTCCGATGCCCTAGTATCTCCAGTCACATTCAACGTTCGCAAGCGCAACTTACGCGGCATACTGGCGGAATGCGATCAGAAAGAGACAGGGAATCGAGAGCTGACGGGAGAATGGGTGGTCGGTCGGCGAACATGGCAATGGAAAAAGGCGCGGATCTCCAATGAGAAGCTAAAGAAGAGGAAAGAGAGGGTGATCCTTTATATACATGGAGGTAGGCATCTTGCTTTTTTCCAGGTTGTCCTTTCCCTGATAGTGATATTACAAGGTGCATATTATGTCTCTTGTGCTGCTGCTCAACGAACCATTACTATCCCACTTGCGAAATACACCGACGCGAGAGTCTTTGGTGAGACTTGCGCACCGAGTGATATCGTGCCCACTAAACGCTTCACCATGTATAGCCTTGGACTATCGTTTGGCTCCCGAAACTCGATTTCCTGGACCGTTACACGACGCTGTCAGCGCTTATATGCGTCTTGTCGAAGATCTGCATATTCCACCTTCGAGTATAATATTAGCAGGAGACAGCGCTGGCGGAGGATTAACCCTTGGTCTGTCTCAATTCTCATAACATTTGCTGGGTGGACATTCATTCGAAAATTCAGCACTGTTGATGTACTTGCGCGACAATGAATATGAATTACCTTCAGCGGCGATTCTCATGTCTCCATGGGTCGGTCAGTGTATCTCTCTATCCCATTGGTGTCACTCTTACACATATAATTCGTAGACTTGACCATGAGTTGTGAATCCTGGGACTCCAACGAACCTTATGACATTATTCCGATGCCTGCACCAGATGATCATTTGAATCCCGTCGCACTCTATCTTGGTGATAACATGGAACAATTCATGACCCATCCTTACGCGAGTCCCTTGTTCGGAGATTTTACTGGCCTTCCGCCATTGCTTATACAAGCAGGAGACTCGGAAGTCCTGAGAGATGAGATAACATTGCTCGCTCACAAGGCCTCTCTAGCTGGGGTTGAAGTGCGGCATGAACTGTACCAGGACGCTGTGAGTATTGGGAGTGTCTTTAACCGCTGTGACGGCTGAGTTTCTCTTAGATACATGTTTTTCAATTATACCCATTCCTTGATGCCACATCTCGGTCGTTCGCCTCTATCCGCGAGTTTGTTCGGAAATTATTACCTCAAATTGGAAGCGAAGTACCTGATAAACTCGGCGAACAAGCCGAAAAGGTTATTGGGAACGAGATTGAGAGTGAGAGAGCCATTTTGGTTGGAGGAGATGGACAGCAAACTGCGTCAGGTATAGAAGAAATGGAACGGAATATTGACGCAGAAGTGCCTACTTCCACGGATTCCAGTAGCGATACAGATGAAGAGAATCGCATTCGCAAAACCCCTAAGGAACTTGCGAGTTGGAGTCGTCGTTCCTGGATGTTGTCGCCGTTTTCCCTGTTGTCACTGTCTGTTGCACCAGTACCTTCTAAAACAACTCGGCGCCGTGCGGACACTTTACCTTCCAGTGCGGCTTTCTCCGATCCCCGTAGATTGGCTGTCGCCCCACCTCAAAAACCTACACAGTCCCGGACGAGGTCGCAAACACATATCCCTCAACCTGGTCTCAACTCAAGGCGGTCTGGGCTTCCGCCCCGCATAACTATAGCGAATAACAAGGTACCACATCCAGGACCATCAACCCTCCCGAATCGGACTTTCATGCGCATGACCCCTCCTTGGTCCACTACAGATAGTTTACCACCTTCGCCATCTATTCGTCGTTCATCAAGAGCGAGTAGCCATCAAGATCTGTCTTCTCTTGTACAAGACTGGGCCAGCACAGGCCCTGCTAATCGCACGTTCATATATCCTCTTTCAGGCTCATGAACACCACCTGCCATTTCTCCTGCTTCTGTGATTATAAATTGTATCGCAATAATGACAGTACACAATGCAATAAGTAGTATGTAGATAAATAATCCGTGTGTTGTACAAAATTACCTACGCCTGCCCGAATGTAACTCTAGTCCCTGTTTAAATACCTCCAGTTCTTCTACCATGTTCATAAGGGCATTGCACTCCCATTGTCCATAAACAAATCCCTCATACAACATCGTCGTACCAAGCCACGACAAGAATACAGTAAAAACGATAAAAATAGGATTGAGCCAAGGGTATGGAAACCATGTAGATGCAACTGCAGTGGTAATTAGGAGCATCACGCAAAGCACGAATAATGCTAACTCTTTCTGAGCTCGAGTTTTTGAGAAACGATAACAGCTCGTAAGAGCTTGAACCATTGTTGTAATGCAGGCGTTGGAAATCTCTGAAGGTTCCGAAGACTGCGTTGACCAAGCAGCAGTCTGACTGTCCGAAGGAAAGGTGATATCATTCGCAGAGGGTAGAGCACCCGGAGTCTGGATTTGTAGGACAGACTTCAAACCGAAATGGTCGGAGAAGGAGAATGTGGTACCAGGTACTTCATGTGTGAAGACCACTCTCGACTCTTTGCAATGAAGCACAGGTAATATCCCAGGATTAGAAGAATGGGGTTGTCGGTAGAAAATGTAATCCAGGCGCTTTCCGCAGAATTTACGAGCAGTGGCGTCCAATCCTTTACCAGCGGAGTAAGTATTTATTGGAGAGTCGGCGGTGACTCCAAAATCGTCTATGGCCTCTTGGGGAGAAGGGGTGACGTCCGATGGAGTGTTTGAAAAAGGATGAGTCACGAGCCAAGAGTCTACGAGCCCAGCGTGTTCTCGGATGACTGTCATGGGTAGCGTGGTAGGTATACTGTTGAAGTCTCCCGCCTGTACCGTGAATTATCAAGCACAAAAGAAATCGACGAATGGATAACCACATACTGCAATCACATAACGTCCAAGTTCAGCAGCTCGTCTTGCAAGTTTCGCGAACTCCCATGCATTTACCAACCGATGTGCGCGATTGTGTTCAGGCCCATCTTCACCTCCTTTGGCATAGAGCTAGATATTATGCATATAACTCATCTGAAGGGGATGAAAAGCACTGAGCGGACATACATGAGTGTTGAAAATCTGCACCTCCCCTAACTCAGGGTGAATAATTATAACACTTGCTGCGGCCTTGCCCACGAACCAGTCGCCACCAGCAACGTCAATTGGCGCGCCATTGAGGGAGTAAGGTTGAATTTCGGTAGCGATGATAGGAAACCTTGAAAAGATTGCCAATCCTGCTCCGAGTGCACCGCTAGACGGTCATTGAGTCTTCAGCAAAAAATGAAGTCAAAAAGAATGAAGTCACCTATAAAAGAATTTGGCATATGGAAGATAACTGGCTACACTCTCTCGGACGTATTCAAAATCGGAATACACCCATAATTCTTGGAGAGTCACAATATCGTATTCCTCTGTACGCGAAAGTTCATTCGCGATGGCCACAACTCTATCTCTGCGATTTTTGGAAACAAACTTTAAGCCCCTGCGGGATGGAGGTTAAAGCAAAATGGGGTAAGATAGCATACAAGAAAGTCTCTGACCAGCAATTGAGGGTGAGTATTGAAAGCTCTTGTTCAGCCATGTCGGAGGAACTACTTGGAATTCCACCGGCGCTTAAATAAAGTTATAGGACCGGCGCCTTATGATCACTGTCATCCACAAACCACTATCTACAGAGAGTTCAATTCCTGACATTTAATTCGCATACTACTAGATTGCACTTCCCACACACGTCCTGTATAATAATACACCACCTAACTTAGTATTTCCTCCCTTCATCCCATCCCGATGTCAGGATCCGCACTGGGCTCATTGTTTGCTCAGGATATAGCGCAAGCATGGCTGACCGACTTTTCTCGCTCGCTTTCGACAGGCGACTGTCAAACAGCTACTTCTGCATTTCTTAAGGAAGGGTGGCTTCGAGATATCCTCGTCTTCACATGGAGTAATCGCTCGCTCTTTGGCACTTCTAAAATCATGAAGTACCTTGAGGAGAACTTGAAAAGAGATACACTTTCTGATTTTAGGTTGAACGATGAGTCTCACCTTGCTCCCTACAACAATCAGTCTCTACCTACGGCTGTTTCCTCGGGCTTTACCTTTCGGACGCCTATTGCGTTCGGACAGGGCTTTGTCAATCTATCGCAGGACGAATCTGGAAATTGGAAAGCTCTAACGGTATTGATGATGATGAAAGATCTCATAGGTCATGAAGAATCAGGTCCAGAAGAGGGTGTTTATGAGGGCCACACTCGAGCATGGGTGGACGTGAATGAAGAACGTCGGAAGGCCGTAGAGGAAACCCCTCATGTTATAATTTGTAAGGCTACGCATTTGATCAGTGCTTTTCCGACGTGTAACGACCTCAAACATTACTATCATCATTGATCTAGTGGGTGGTGGACAAACGGGCTTAAACGTTGCAGCAAGATTTCATCAGATGAAAATCCCAAGTATAGTTTTAGAACGAGAAGACAGAATAGGGGATCATTGGCGAAAACGGTACCCGACTTTGAGTTTACATACCCCAAAGAATCATCATTCAAGTAAGTTTATTTTTTCATTGCCTTTTCCCTAGCTCTATTCTCCTTGAATAGTGTTATACAAGCCATATCCCGCGACTTGGCCTATATTTACCCCACGCGATAAGCTTGCAAGCTGGCTCGAGCAGTATGCAGATTCACAAGATCTTGTTATTTGGACACGATCCACCATCCTTCCTACTCCAAAATATGATTACACCTCTAAGAAATGGACCGTCGTTGTTTCCCGCAACGGGGAACATTTAACTTTTCATCCTGCTCACATTGTCATAGCCTGCGGTACGCTCGGGCATCCCCGCATCCCCTCTATAATCAATATGCAAACTTTTGAGGGTCATATTATACACTCTGCGAAATACAATGGGGGGAACGTGTTCTCTGGAAAACAGGTTGTCGTGGTTGGTGCTGGCAACACCGCTGCTGATATATGTCAAGACCTTGTCCATTGCGGTGCCGAGGTGACGATGGTACAACGCTCCTCCACTTGTGTTGTTCCTCGCCCAGTATCTACGGCGAATCTTGATCGGATGTGGCCACAAGAAGTACCGACTGACGTTTCTGACTTGAAGTTTGCTAGTTTACCTCTTCCTCTCATTTATAAATTAGCCACTTCCCGAGCTGCACATATAGCGGAAATTACACAGAGTATGCAAGATGGATTAAAGAAGGCTGGAATGCAGGTAAATCTTGGACCTGGTGGCGCCGGGAACTTTATTCTGGTTTTCAATCGGTTTGGAGGTATGTGTTTGTTAGCATAAACTCCTTCATTAACTCATATGATCCCTCTTATCTTGAAGGCTACTGTGTGTGATAAGCACCTTCATAAAATTCCTCTCACCTCATCCTATGATTATTGAAGGGTTGGACGTTGGAGCGGCCGAGCTAATAATTTCAGGAAAAATCAAGATCAAACAAGGAGTTGAACCAGAACGGTTAACTAAATATTCTATGATTTTCAATGATGGTTCCTCGGTACAAGCCGATGCTATCATATTCGCGTGAGCTTTTGCACAACACACTAGCACACACTACTATTCCCCTTTGACAATTTGCTCATGCTTTTCTATTCCACATACAGGACTGGATACTATTACATTCGAGACATAATGAAAGATACATTTGGGGAAGAAACCATTGAACTGACAGCACCTGTTTGGGGTCTTGATGAAGAGGGAGAAATCCAAGGGAGTTATAGACCTTCTGGTCACCCTGGGGTAAGTAATATTTGTGCCGAAGAGAACTGAATGTCAACATGTCTGTTTATCCCTACTCTACATACCTCACTTTACAGCTCTGGTTCGCTGCTGGTGATTTTTTTTCGTCGAGGTTTTCGTCAAAGCAACTGGTAGGAAATTTCCGAAATCCAAGACGAGCCATGTTTTTACTTGACTTACATAAACAGGCGTTGGAAATCAAGGCGATTGAACTGGGATTCATGTCTTTATGAATTATCGACACATTATGCCTGTGCAAATTTTTGTAGTTACCATTTTATGAACCAGAGTTTGCAAGTGATAGAGCCTTAGTTGCGCGATCGGGTTGTATGTACAATTGTAGTATTTGAAATATGATAGCACGTATCTAGGAAGCCTTAAGATCGTATGTAGGCTATCGACATGCACCCGTTCAGAAATATAGACGAAGGTTCGGTAGTAATACATGGTGACACAAAATAATAGTACAAGGTTGGGAAGTCATAGATGGGGTAAAATACTTACTCCTCCTCAGAAGAGGTGGCCTCATCATATAAGACCACATACTCATCCGGAAGCGTCGTTGCCCGTATGGTAGCTTGAGATTCAGCCCCATGTCCTTCAACTAGAACACTAGTTCGACTGTCTTGCCATAGCTCCTCATCGGAATCGGAATCAGTTACATCCAGCAACGACCCAGAGGTTTCTGAATCATTGTCCGATGTCTCGACATAGTCGCTTACCGAAGGCGCGGAGAGCGCGGTAACAGGCGAACCAGGTATTGACGAATTTCGGTGCAGTCCTTCAGGAGCACCGTTCCTGTTCGCGTCGTTGTTTGCAACAGCGGAAGAGGGAGTGGAAGCAGCTGTAGGCATAATTATGATGGAGGACGACGATAAATAGTCAGAGGAAGCTAGAGTTTCTGGGCTGTCTCGTTGGAAAGCTTCGGAGACGGTGATACTGACGAGAAAGAGGCCATAAGCATGCTGCAAGATTCAATAGTCTGTTGTTATAACCACTCACTCGAGCCAGATGCTATGACCAAAGAGGTTTCCTTCACCATCTCTGAGTCTGTAGTACGCCACATAGCGACCTGGATTTTCAGGCGCTTTGAGTTCTCCGGTCCACAACTCAATTTGTTCGTTAGGTTGAACGACGCCAACTGATTGCGGCTGTATAGTAGTATTATCTTTTGCAAACGATTCCCCAGCAACGAACACAAGTTCAGTACCTTCCGGCCAAGGTCTGCTCCCACCATTGCGCATTACCCATGCTTTCAAAAATTCAGCGCCCGGAGCAACTACTTGGCCATCAACTATGTTTCTGTCAGCTACGAACTCTGCGTTGAGAGTGTTCAAAGTGGAGGGTGTAGAAGGGAGCGAAACAACAGGAGGCACGGGGGCGGAGGGTGTACCAATAAGAGCCTCCTTAGACTCCATTGCAGTGATGAAAGGATTGGTCGCCGGCATTTTGATGCCACTCAGGATAGACGCCAGGGAACGTACCGAACGTTCGGATTCCGAAAGAGAATTGGATGACGCCGGTCGAGAAAGAAGAGGTTCTCTCTCACCAACAATAGAAGACTCTTCAGCAGGTATCCCACTTCCAGTTGACTGTGCCATGGAACGACGCAGGTCACGGGAGAAGGAAGGCTCGTCGTCCATCAAATGTCTGATCTCCTGAAAATTTTCCGGCCAGAAGCCGGAAGCGACCGTCGAAGACGGGACCGGGGGTAGAACATGTATTGGACTATGCTCCCTCCTTGATATGTTACTTGAAGGATGAGAAGGAATTCTGACCAGGAAGGGATTTCCATTCCCATGGACACGTCCCCAATCCGGGGAATTCTGGGAAGATATCGTGTTATAATCTACACCAGACGGAGCCATCACCGGATAATCACAGGTACGTTCTGGACTAGGCGAACGAGCAGGAGCGCGTTGGGATTCAGACATATACTCTCCAGGAATAATGAACGGAGAACGGGGCCTAGCATAGGGTGTGTGTTTCCAAAGTGGAGACGGGGTACGAATCGATTCATGAACCAATGGCTTACTCTGAATAGGGGGAAGAGTAATAGGGGGAGAAGTCCGCAACATAGTCGACAACGATAAAGATTCAATGGGCGGGAGATTGAAGAACGTCGGCATCGCGCCAGGTATCATCATGGTAGGCGAGGGGCTCCGCGTAGAGACGGGTGAAAAGTTGCGCACGGGAGCAGGAGCAGGGAGTGAAGTATTTTCCACTTCACTTTCCGGCGTTTGGCTTCGAGCAGATTGGGATCTAAAGTAAAAGGGAGAAGGAGGCTGAGCCTCAGGCGAAGGTATACCATGGGTCCCAGCTGCGGGGTTCCGCAAGCATCCGGATCCATAGGAACCAGTAGGTGAAGGCGCACGAAGACTGGCGGGTGCAGCCTCGATAGGAGAGCGGTCTGACGCGCTTGTCGCGATATCATTGGCAGGCGGTCGAAATTCACCGACGTTGTTGCGATGTACTGTGGGTAGAGCAGTGCCAACATCTTTGACTTTCAACAATGGATGTGTAGCTGGGTGCACGGCAATCGGCAGCGCTTCGCATGCACTAAAATAGCGCTATTGAGCACGACTGCAGATTCAAAACCACTAGAAACTTACCTGCAAAGGTCAAAGTCTGGACAATCTTGATGCATACACTAAAACACCGTAAATCTCACATAGAGACAAATGAGAATCAATATACCTTATAACGGATACCGAAAATCCGCCGCGAGCAGGAGTCGCAAGTGGCAAAATGTTCTTTGACGGGGGTCTGGTCACGGCGCTGCAACACACCAAGTTAGTAGATCTGGGAACTAACGTGACGAGACGACCTACAATAAAATCTTCGGGTCGAGAAACCTTGACAAATGCATGACGTGGATGGTGTTCATTCGTGATGCTATAGATAAAATCAGCATCCAAATTATCAGCTGAAAGGAGAAACAGACGTGAAACAGTTGGCTAAAAGGTTGAATAAGCACACAATATTGCAGTTGATAGTTACGAATGACTCACCACAGCAGTCCCAATCCGGGCAATTGATGCATTTCTACCAGATAAAAATTAGAATATATACATAGCGATTGTGGAAGCAGGTGTCGTACATAACGGTCACCACGAATTCTAGATTCACACAAATCACACACTGCGTTATGGACCACGGGCTGAGAGGATTGGACTGGGGATCCATTGTGACGCATGGGTGGAGCCACCTCTCGCTCGCCGCTACCACTGAAAACATTATGGACCACGACACGCCCAGGTTCGGAGATTTCGAAGAACTCATGGAAGGGTGTGTGACGTGCAGCAGCACCATTAGCGATGCATGATGAACATAGATCATAATCTATGAAACCAAGGGTTAATGGACAATATTTTGGGACACGAACAGACTGCAAACACCAACCTGGACAATCAAGACATTTGTGTCTGACCCCTTCTATGATAGAGCGACAAGAATCGCACGAAACACCGTGGTGAACGACTCGACCGTTCTCATTTCTCGCAGACTCGTTTTCACCAACGGGAAGAGCAAAAGGCACAGTATGAGGGACAGGCATTTCTGGAGCAACGTCCTCCCTAAGTACAGGTGCCATTGTAGGAACAGATGGAAGCAAAAGAGATCCAAATGTCAAAGGAACAGAGCCCCAGGAGGCGGGTTGTAATGGAGAGGGTGTAGGAGTAGGCGTGGAATTGGGGGCACAGTAACTGCATGTTTGTTTCTTCCAAACATGAGGACTTCCGAAAAAGCAATCACTAATGCTCGTAGTCTCAAGGCAGGTGACGCACTAAAGCATGATATGAGATGAGTTCGAATGGATTAGATATAAGTAACACCTACCAGCTTGTTGTTGCATGTCGAGCAATCGAACCAAGGACCCTGTTTAATGACACCACAGCGCCAACAAAGATTGTACTGACAAAGAGGCGGATGCATAGGCACAGAAGGGAGGGAAAGAGTTGACGACGATTCAGGTACGTTAGAAGGTGGAACCTGAAGCGGTATCTTCGGTAGCTGGATCGAATCTTCGGAGTGGGGCACTTGATTCAGTGGCATAGGAATGTCATTCTGAGGAGATGGTTCAAGTGAGGCGATGACGCGGTCTAAGTCAACCTTGAAGCTTGTGATTAACTCTTGAACATCCTTCCTAGTTTGTGCAACGGCGCAGCATGAAGCAATGTCATGCTGCGGGACAGTAGGCGGATCATTTGTTTCAGGCTTGCCTACATCCATTGGTTCCTGAGGGCAGGGCCTCGACGAAAAGATAATGGGAGGAGGGGGGATATGAGAATAAGAGATCCGACCGAAAGATGGTTCTACGACAGGGAATGGATTAGAAACGACCGGCTTCTGAGGATTTGAAGCCTGAGGCTGCCATGTATGAGGACTGGATGGGAGTTTATGTGGAGTTTCGTCGGAAACAGAAACCCTTAGCGACGGACCCATCCAAGCTCTGCCCTTGAAGGGAGCGACGGCGAGATCATACTCTGCGGCATTGCGCACTTCCCTGGATAGAAGCACCCGAGAATCGGAGGAGTCCGGTGAAAAGAGTAACTTGGAAAGAACGATGGAATGGCTTATTGGGAAGACCCTGTACAGCTTTACGAAGAGATAAGCTTACTGGAACTTGTCTGGGGTGAAGAAACATACCTGGTGGTAAAGTTGGTCGAATGAAGGAAAGGAATCACATTCAGGAAAGCTCAATTTCCGTGTCTCTGAGCGGTATGTGGCTTTGACGGTGAATGGCATTGGATACGAGGTAAGTAGTGGGAGAGTAATAAGAAGGCGCAGCCGAAAGCGGCGCAATGCGTAACTTATATGAGATCATATGACTCAACTCACGTGCTAATTAATGGCCGACGGCGGTTCGGCGCGCTGCTCAGTGCTGAGCGCTCTCGTCGCTCCTCGTTTTCCCCACGACTTCGAAAAGTTCAAATGGTAGATGCCACTAATGTTGAAGACGAATATGACTTGTTCGATGACTTCTCTGACCTGACAGAAGAACAACTTGCACAAATTGACGCCGCTACCTCTTCCGCATCGGCATCAACTCCAAAGAGTATCCCTCACGTACAAGTTGAGCTGGAAGGAACCGATATCTCGACCGAGACGTGCAATGACCCCAACGGTGATACTCATAGGCCAAACGAATCCGAGCGGGTTTCCCCTTTGCAGCAATTCCGCAAGAACAATATCCTTTCTGTGACCGACCTAGTCTCACCTTCATGGTACAAGAATTGCTAATGAATGCAATGAGAAATTGACGGAAAGCATATAGGTGTGAAGTGCAATTTGATTATGGGCTGCGACAACTGCGACATCGGAAACTCAAGGATCGACCAGCATCTTTTGTAACAGACCAAGGGAAAGAGATTATCGTTGACAAGGGTGTAGCAGCGAAATCTGACGCCACAAAGAAGAAAGGAGTGGTATAGACTTTCAATTGCGCTCTCACAAAGCTTCGCTGACGCCTTCATAGTCTGTGCACAAGAGATTGGAACGAGAGATCCGACCGGAAGAGATCAAAGTACAAGTCACTACCGAAGAAGAAAGGTGGGGACTGCGGTATAATAATTTCCCAGCATCTGTTCTTCAAATATTCAAACTAATATCTCTATCTAGAATGATAAATATGATTGATTGTATCGACTCTCTATTGTTGTTAGGTTGCGCTGTTCGTCTTTCTATTCTAAGCTAGTGACGCTCCTAACCCAACGCTCAGCGTGAAACACCTGTATTTGGCCTTATAGAGGGAAATATAGTTGTGGGGATTATTGTGCGTGCCGAGCTTTGATAACGCCTGCTATTCCTCATTCATCAGTGTAGGACGAGATCACCTTTTCGCAAGCATCACCTTCGTCTCCTAATCACGACAAGAAGCGCGGATTTCAATCTTCGCCATCCACCCCTCAAAAGCCCAAACGAACTCGTCGGTCTCCTTCCCCCTCTCAGTCTCGAATCACGTCATTCTTGTCTCCTGCCAAGGCCTCCATCACTCTTTCCACTTTGGATCCACCATCTTCATCTAGTAACCATCACAGTCCACCTACTCTTCACTTGATCGATACCAAAACTCGACGAACAAATTCGTTACCTGGAGACGAAGACACACTGCCCTCTCGCTTTCAGCTTATGCTCTATCATCGCATGCTAACAAAACTTATGGCTACAACGGACGCTTTCGATTTTTCCTCCTTCTGGCAGAAACTGAAACTTGATGATGTCGCATCATTTTCTCATACGTTTCTTGCCCAAACTTTACTGACATCAGAAACAAACTGTCTTCACCATCTTACTGATCTGTGGCATATTGCAGTATCTCGATTGAACGGGGCAAAGATTGATTCCACTCTTCAACTAGTTTATCGCTTGCAACCAAATCGACAACGAAGTTTTCGAAAGAGTCAGAAAGGATCATTCACCTCTTCACGGGAGGAAATTGAAATTGCAAAAGCAATTGAGGACAGTATGCGAGACTTTCAACTTAAATCGAAGGACGAGCAACAACTCGCCCAAGCCCTGGCTCATAGTGTGACTGATCCAGAAGTGGGTAGCTCGGTGACCGAACAGGAGAAGAATCTTGTCGATGATCCTGAGCTGCTGTGGGCGTTAGAGCAGTCGTTGTTAACGCGTCTTAATGACAACGGACTCGATTCCACTGGTGAGAACATTCTTTGGAGCTGGAGCAAGTTGTGCTGAGCTTCTTGCAGCTCAGTCCCAGGACATTCAGAGACCATCACCTATAGACAATGCCACGCAGCATCAATCGTTTGGTAATCATCACTCTGATATCATTGGAACAAAGGAATTCGAGTTTGACGCTAAGTGTCTTGACGAATATCTGGAAGACATCTTGAAGTGGTGGAATGGGGACCGCAAACCCCGAGGTGTCTCTCTAGAACAGTCGGGACGGTGTTTGTACGTTCATTTGTTCTAATCCAGCATTCTTTGTCAATCGACCCTAACGTTATTTAGCTCTTGTGAGTACCGTTTTGGATGTGAATGGCGCGAGAAGAAGGCCAGAGAAGTAGAGGAGGGATTGAAACTTCGGAGGCAACAGAAAGACGTCATTTGACCGCGCACAATACTGTTATCTATAACCACAGTCTACTCGATATTTAATTATTCGTATTTATCTGGATTAGCAGCGCGAATTGCGCCGGATGTATCATATCAGATCAGCGGAGTGTGGGGTAGCCAAGGTCACCATCACCGGTCTTCAACCAAAACGCCCAACTCTGCTCAATCTTTCTTCTCGACTCTCCTTCCAAACTTTTTCGTGCTTCTGCCAAATTAATTAGTTCCACATGGGATCTGCCTATGAAGAAGATCATGTCCTGCACTGGTCATTCCGCGGCACACATATCCTTCTTCCCGGCCTCCGCCTTAGTTCTTTCGGATCCTTCACCGCTGCTTCGCTCTTCGTCATCGCTATATGTTTCTCCGAACGATTTCTCTCTTTCATATCTGAACAAGAATGGCGACCGCCTTTCGTCGCTCGCTCTCGATGGCAGAATGCATTCTGGAAGACGGCGTTGTATTGGGTGATAACGCTGCTTAGATTGTATGTCTTGGAAACACAACTAAGGAGATACTGGGATTGAGCATATTAATTCAGA
Organism: Lentinula edodes; assembly: GCF_021015755.1. NCBI lineage: Eukaryota > Fungi > Basidiomycota > Agaricomycetes > Agaricales > Omphalotaceae > Lentinula > Lentinula edodes. The sequence goes on from NW_025764307.1 coordinate 547,000, forward strand.
CTGTACATGTTATGTGCCATGTCTTTCCACTTTGGTACGTCTATGTCTGTTATGACACGAGCTCACTGGCGGCTGATTCATTGGAAAGGATTACTGCTAGTCATAGTGCGTACAAGATGTCTTCCAAAGAAATACAGACTTAACCCTATCATGAAGGTTACTTCATTGGCTGTGGCTCACCTATTGATTGAAGTCAGAAAGGACATCCAGTCGTCAGATACAAGGGGGTATGTTCTCGAGGTAGCCATCATATCTTACTCAAGCTAACGCGTCGTATCATGATATTCTAGGGCGTATTCATCAATCGAACAACCCTTCCACGACGATACGCCAAATCATCACCTTCCTTCTGTGCGGCTTCGTTCAAAATCCAAACCGAATGGTATATTCATCCATCCCCAACATTCAAATCTTGCGCGAGCCGACGCTGCTGCTCTTCAATTAGGGCTGGGTGGTCCAACAGAGCGAGTCAGTGGCAGCGTTTATCAACTGAAGGAAGAAGCTTCATGGAAAACTGGGACAGGAAAAGATGTTGCGAGAGCATTACTCGGCGGATCTCATCAACAGTTAAACACAAACCGATACTCCTTCGATGTCGGGTCGGATTCGGATTGTTCTGATTCTGAAATGTAAAGTACCGAGGATATGCAGATTATTATCATGAGCACGATTCATCATTGATAGTGAATGATCAAGTTGGTAGATGCATAAATATACAAACATGGTAAGCAGTAAATGAGTCCATGGTCCATGGTCAGTTTCCACCGTTGACTAAAGCAGCCTGTTTGGCTACAAGCCCGCCTCGCTTAGAAGTTGGTGTTCTAGTTGCTTCCGACTCTACAGCAGTCTTACGCTGCCATTGGTCAATCAACTTGCCAACACCCTGGTAAGGCCGCTCTGGAGAGGGAGATCTTATGTCACCGGACCGAGCGGGTTCATCAGGTGCTAACGTAGGTTTTCGTTTTTGGGGAAAAGGTATTTGGGCGTCTGCTTTTGTTGATATCCGATGTGCGCGAGGAGTTGCCAGCTCCGGGGGTTCGTTCGACGTTGTATAGCGCTTGTTGGGCGATGGACGAGGCGTTGCTCTAGATGTAGGGCGATTCTTCGAAGGAAAATGTGTATCATCCGTATCCGTTGAAGGAGGGTTAATAGGTCCATCTCGTTGCGAAAGAGCAGAAGCCTGCGAAGAAGACTTATTCTCAGTAACAGGGACAGGCACTTTCTGTGAAACGATTCTGGAAGAGGCTGTTGGTATGCCAGTCTTAGCAACAGCGTCGATAGCCTCGAAACGTTGTACCATGTCAGAGATCGATGTCCTGCGAGCGGTCCTCGTTTGAGGAACTTCGGGAGGGGTCAATCCAGCAGAAGGTGGAGCATACCCATCTGTAGATTTCGAAGGGAATATGAACATTGACTGTGGCCGGGAACGCGACGAAGAAGCCGGACTGGTGATATTACTCTTGACTGGTGGTGGGTTTGTAACATTACTTTGTTGACCAATCAAATTTCCTGCTGGTCGGCTTGGACTAGGAGATGAGACTAGCTGTGGCGAGATAGATCTCTGATGTGGAGTAGTTGGAATGACAGGGGTGGCTAACGAACGATGTTTGGACAAACCCTCCGATTTGGGTAAAGGCGTTACCGTGGCACGGGCCGAGTCCTTTCGAGTCTCCCGCTTCTTTTCGGGGCTGACCCTATCCCCTCCTCCTCCCCCTCCTCCCCAGAGATCAACAAGGTCGTGTACAGAGCTCTGCCGACCCTTTCTACGCTTCTTAGTATCTGGGGACACATTTATCGAACGGGTAACATCCTCAGGGCCTTCGTCGGCACTAGACGACGTGTAGGATTCCTTGAGTTGCTGGGGTGCAGAAGGGGTAACAGGACTCCAATTCTCTGTCAAGCGCTCGGTACGTGCAGGCTCAGCGGCAGTTTCCAAGTCTGGGAAGACGCGATGTGCCCGCCGAGATGGGGATTCTGGTGGTAGGGACTCAGGAGTTACAGCAACCGCTTGATGAATCGGGATGTGACTCTTCTCTATGTAAGAAGCCCGTTTGCTAGGAGAATCACGTAACACAGGCTGGGGAGTTTCGACAGTACGTGTCGCTGGCGATGAAAATTCTGATATGTCATCTCCTGTTAACCAGTCACGCTGTGATGGCCTTGAAGGTAGTCGAGGTGCAACCTCTGACGAAACGGGCATTTGAGAAGAGGAAATCTTGGGATTATGCAGTCCATTACTTCGATCTTGGGAAGTTTTGGTGGCCGAGGAGCCGTGACGCTTGCGAACTGAATTCCCGCGCGAGATGCTGTTGGAAGAGCTAGGCGTCTTCGTAGCTTTCAAAGCATCCATACCTGGGGTGGTGGCCCCGGTCCGCAAAACAATGCTACTGATCTGCTCTGTTCGGGCACCATCTGATCTGAGAGCCATTGGGGAGGAAGAATTGGGGCGAGGTAAATTGGAAGCAGCTGTGTTTGTAGGCTTTGCGACGGGAAGTTTGCTGGACAGTTTCGGTTCGCTGGGTACATGAGGAACAGGCTTGAGAGAATCTTTACTACGCTGACGATTATGTCCTGGAGCAAATGATGCATCAAGCTCTTCCAACGAAGGAAATTTATATTCTGCAGCAAACGCATCTGGGGATTGCGGTTGGGATGAGCCAGGTCTGGACGAAGGAGGCTGAGAGCTCCATGAGGAGCCGGAGGTATCTTGCTTTAGAGGAGCGGCAGGAATACCTAAAGTTTGGGGTCCGGAAGGAGACGGTGATGTATACGAAGGTTTAGGGGACAGCGAGGGTTTAGGCACCAAAAAGTTATTCCCGTACTTTCCATTGGAGTACTGATTAACCGATATAGCTAGACCGGTCCTCAATTTCCTGGCTTCTGCAAGGGTGGGTGCAGGCTTATTGTTTGAAGAAAGTCCTAAACCATCGAATGCGTCTTTCTCCTGGATGCGGGTAGCAGGTTTCAGAGGCTGGTCGCTGATACGGTGGGAAAGTGGGGGCCTTTCTGCAACCTTCAATCCTGGGCTGGGCGAAACCGTTGGCTTCATGACCTGTGAGTTTAAGTTGGATGACTTCCACAATTGTTCACCAAAATCATCCCCAAACCCTCGTTGACCAGCCTTCGGACCAACGTAATCTGAACCGACACTCCAGACGTCTTTCTGAGGTTTAGACGTGCGAGCAGACTGAGCGGTGACTGCCTGCCATGCCTTTTCCTCGTCCTCCAACCAATTCTTCTCTTTCGTAGTTTCGGTAGCCTTTGTCGGAGAGGACGATCTAGATGACTCTTTGGATACAGCCGGCCGACCCCGTCTCATCGGAGCGATCGCTTCTAGAACCTTATCGCGCGCTTGAACACCTGCGTTTCTTGGCACTGATGGAGCTGGAGAGACACTAGGATTCGCACCGTTAACAGTAACAGTCATGGCAGGGTCTTGCCTATATGAAATCGTACTATGAACAGGATTAAGAGAGGGTGATTTTTGTTGTGGCTGAATCCGAGGAGCAAGAGGTTGAGGTTGAGGTATGCTGTACTGGAACTGGGATTTAGTGCCTCGAAGCCGGTGTACTTGAACAAGTAATTCAAAGACTGAAGGTCTCTGAGTACCATGCTCGCGAAGCATGGATGCTATGAAACATGATATGAATTCTGGCATGTGAGGCGAGCAGAAATCGTCCTATAACGTACCAATCAAAGCATTCATTTGAGACGAATAAACTGGATACGGGGGAATGCGATATTGAACATTGAGAATTGCGAGTGGCCCATGTTCCTCAAACGGAGTAGTATAGTAGCACAACTTGTATAGCAAAACGCCCAGCGCCCAAACATCGCTCTTCTCGTCAATTGGCCGTCGAAGATGCGCATCGATCATTTCAGGAGCTCTGTACTGAAGAGTAGTGTGTCGATTCAAATCTTCCTCCAATGCTCGAACTTCCTGCATGTTGGCGGGCGGCCTCGTTGCTACGGTGGTTGCTGAGCCAAAATCACACAGTTTAAAAGAGGTAGGTGAAGCCTGCAAAATATTCTCCACTTTGAGATCTCGATGGAGTAGCGGGGGACGCGAATTGTGCATGTAAGCAACACCTTCGCATACGTCAACAAATATTTGAAGGATCTCTGATTCGGTCAGTCTTTCACGTAGCCGTCGATTCATCATGTCAATTATACCACCACCTAAAAAGCTTGGTCAAGATCGAGCGTGCAGTCGAATATTATCGCAGCGCACCTGGGCAGAATTCCATGAGAATAAATACTTCATAGAGACCATTTGACATCCTGTGCCAAGCAGCGTCGATGAGATGGACAATGTTGGGGTGCCCTTTCAACAACCTCTGCAATAAGACCTCAACGGAGCAGCGTGATTGTTAACCTTTGATACACACCATGATATCAACTTCCTTCTTCACATCGGTCAACATGGCCTCATTAGCGACGGCAATCCTCTTCAGAACATGGTGTGTTGTATTGTAGACTGGCGTGGCCGTTCGAACCAAATAAACATGGGCGAATCCGCCTGCGTAAGAAGAAAATAAAGCAAGTGAATACAAACAAGTGAAATAAGAAGGAGTAGGTTGAACCTTGCGAAAGGTACCGTTCAACTTGGACAGTATATTTGTTGACGGAGATGGATTGTCCTGGCACAAGAGTTCCTTTGTTCTGCTGGTAAGCAAAGGCTTGTGAAGCATCCATTTTCAAAGCCTATATGCCCGCAATCGAGGAGAGTCGAGGGCGATGGAAGCAGGTGGAATTGGAAGTATAGTGCAGGACTGACTTGGGTGTAAAGTAACAGTTGCGCTACTTGGTTGCATGGCTCATCACCACGTGGCTGCCGAATTAATCTTCCTCCAACTTGTTCTGCTAACTGCTTCCAATCATCATGACCGAGCACCTACTCGCAAATCTCGGGGTACCGTACTCTCGACCAGGGACCCCTGGAGCTCACTCTAATGTACAAATTGGTTGGATTGGTCTCGGGCAAATGGGTTCGTTATCGCGCGTTCATTCGTGCCAATCTCAATTTCTGTGTGTACTTATCATTCATTGTTGGCGATGAATCACATAGGTTATTATATGGCTCGGAATTTGGCCAAAGTGTGTATGCATGGTACATCAGGTTGCTGTCTTTTGCTGATCTGACTGGCACTAGCGAGTGACACCTCCTGGGTCTCAGCACTTACCTTTGAAAGTTTGGAATCGCACAGCGAACAAAGCCGAGAAGCTTCAACAGCAGCTCGGCAAAGCACTTATTATCATTGCTGCGGACATCGAGGAGATAGCCACAACTTGCGATGTTATTATCACCAACCTCTCTAACGACGAGGTGGTGAAAGAAGTTTACGAGCAATGTGCCAGGTACCTCAAAGTACGGATCTCCGATCCTTGTTTCTCTTGCGGCAGCTGATTAGATTACTTGCAGCTTGCACCTCCAGTGAAGAACAAGATCTTCGTTGAAACCAGCACGGTTTGTCCTTACTTAACCTCCTGGTCTTCCCCCTAACTGAATACCCTAAGATCCTGCCACGTCTTTCAGGTAAGGTATTCTACCCTCGTACTGTCGGCAACTCATCGACCATCTATCTCGTAGGCGAGCTGGATTATCTTATTTCTCGGCTTGCACATTGTCATTATCTCAGTTGTCCGGTATTCGGCAGGCCCAATGTCGCAGATAAAGCTCAACTTCTAATCGTAATTAAGAGTAGCGGTGTCTATTTGCCTGACACTAATTATTTGCGTATATAGGTAATGGCGGGCGAGTATCGCTCAAAGAAAGAAGTATGTGAAGATTTTCGCATTCCTTGTCGAGTCATTGCTCATAGACACCGACTTGACTTTCCACTCGTTATCTTCAGGTAGCGTATCTGCTTGTCCCTGCTGTAGGTGTGTATGTGCATATCACGTTTGTGTGTATTTTGCTCATCCTAGTGACTTTTTGTAGGTCGCAAGGTCATAGACCTCGGAGAAAACGTAGAAAAAGGTTAGTCAATGACTCACACATCCGTTATTCCATGAACCCTCGACTCGAAATAGCTCCTACTTTCAAACTTCTTGGAAACTCAATGATTCTCGGTGCCGTGGAAGTCATTGCTGAGGCATACACCCTCGGTAAGTTTATACTCAGGCTTCAAAGGGAGTCTTTCCGTAATCAGATGTATATGTTCAGGGGATAAGGCTGGCATAGAAGCAGGACGAATTCAAGATCTCATAGGAGGTATGTAAGGGTGTTTCCTGTGCTATCAGCAACACGAATCGTTACTGATAATTGCAAAGAAATTCTCCCGGCACCTGGGTACGTTTGCGTTTCTTAGCATGCTGTAGTGAGAATTAGACTAACGCAGGACACAGTCTAATGGGTTATGCCGATCGGATGGCCCGCGATGATTACAACGGCGAAGATGGATTTTCTCTGGAGGGTGGGATCAAAGATGCTTCGTAGGTCAATGTATTCATACGACTGACATGCATACTAACTGGCCCCGCAGTCACATTCGCCATCTCACTGCAAAGTACAGTGCCCCCATGCCAATGATTGATATCGCCCATCAACGCCTGATAACCGCTCGGGCTATACATACAACTCAGAAAGAAGAGGGTACACAAAGTCATGATGTTCTTGACTGGACAGCGCTGATAGCAGGATCGCGAGTTGCTGCAGGATTGGACCCTTTCCAAAGCAGAAAGGTAAGTGATATATTCGTGTTATAACTTTCAGCGATATATTCATATTGCTTGTGTTCAGGCTAAGGCTGTCGTCGAAGAGGCATGAAAGCAATGATCTAACATACGTATGTAGCCTATGCAAACATTTTTTCCTACATTCTTGTTACTTAGAGGAGTGTAGTTACAATGTACACTTATATCTGAATTGTACAATTTATCGTCAACACTTTGCAATGCTGGTTTTATTTCTCTGGTATTTCAGCTGTGCATTCCATCTCAAAATCGGCACCCATTGGGAGTGCTGCAACCCCAATGCATGTGCGGGCAGGCATTTTGTCCTTGTCAAAAAACTGTCATTGAATTATCAAGTTTGAGCCTGTGATCCAGTTGCATTTGCATGATAAATACCTCTGCGTAGACCTCATTCATGGGTCCAAAATCCCGAGCCATGTTGGTTAGGTAGATATTGGCTTTGACAATGGAATCCAAACCGGATCCAGCTGCCTTCAAAACAATTGCAATGTTTTCCAAAGCTGCCCGCTGTTATACAATTTGTGAAGAGTCAAATGAGGTCAAATGACACTCCATATTTCACAATGATGATTGAAACTGACTGTTTGAGCTTTGATATCACCCACAATCTTCATGTCCTTGTCGCATCCAATGTTCCCGGAAACATAAATTGTTCCTTTCGAAATGACAGCTTGAGCTGTAGAGCAACTTCGTCAGCCGAGTATGGGTGATTTACTTTCATGGTTCACAGATTTACAGAAGACTGGTAAGACTGGATTGGCCTGAGGGGTGAACAAAAATTCGGGCATTGTGTATCAACAACGATAAAATCAGTCCTCAGTTCCTGACCGGTCGTGGAGAAGCCGAACAGGTTGCAACAATCGCATGAGAAAGTGCATACAGTACAAATTCTGTGCATTCTTTTCGTCCCTGTTTGGTTTTGTTAATCTCAGTGAATGTTCGGGCCTTTCCTCGCACCGTGTCCGGATCTAAGAATCACATTCGTTACACCCCCATAACCAGATGCAGATAAACAACGGGACCTGCAGACAATTATGCAACAGGCAATAAATTCAAACCCATCGGTGGACTCTCAAAACGGCGGGCCGATGCTGGGTACCTATGATCACTCACATCTGCAGCGTAGCGGAGACCCGCGGAGACGTCTGGACTCTAGACTACATAGATAAAGTGTAATTGGAGAGAGCTTAAGTCACTAGCGGGTTACATAGTAGTTACCAACAGGCGATAGATATCCGGCAAGTACAGATTATAGAACAAGATTAAGTATGGAGACACGCCTTTCGGGTGGATGAGGAGTTCCACATCCGGAGATATCGGAACATCGGACCAGCACCCGAATTTCGAGCCGAAGTTATCGACCGCTGGTATGAGCTTAAGTGCATGGCGGGGGTTTCTTTGTCGAAACGTTGAACGCAGAGGAAGGTGAGGGAACCTGGCAAGGGGAAGATGGCACAAGAGGCTTGTAGTCGGAAAGAATTAGAAACAGCACACCGATGGTTCCGGATGAAATTATGAGCGCTGGATTTTGGGGTGTGGTGCTTTTGTGAAGTTTGTGATGCCAAAAAATTCTGGTGTACTGACGGTTCCCGAATTATGATATAGTTTTTATTTCTTGAGCCTGCAAATTTCAGATTAACGAAGTTTCACTGTAGTGAGCGTATTCAATGGTTGAGCTAATGGTTAATGAATTTCTGTTACATTAACTACCGTTGTAACGAAGAAACTTGAAAGGTATAAAAAACCGAAACTGGTACGTCGGCGGACAGACGGATATCAGCTGCCGACTTGATTACCAGATCCGGCCAGTGGAGCTTCTCTGTTCAACTCCACACTATGTTTCTTCTTCCGTCAGAAAAATTCAATGGCATTCAAAATTCGGGGTATATATAGGACGTTCTTCCTCGATCTATTCACTTTATTCCCCCCTCCTTCCCTGGTCCAATCATGGCTTCCTTATCGGAAACACCTCAGTCTTCGTCACCAGCAGAGTCGAAAGTTAATATCAGAGCGACAATAAAGAATGGCGTCCCCACATATCTAAATCTTTCTGGCGATGCGCTCTTAAGGGCAATAACATTTACATCAACTTGTGGTGAGTAGTACAATCCCTACATCCCAGGGGCATTTTCTTATCCAATTCTTTAGCATTCTTACTCGTACGTTCCAAGCTTCATCGTAGTTTTATTGTGCTTATGTTGTCAATCAAAAGTTTGGCTACGACCAGGGTGTGGTAAGTGTAACCAATCTGTTAGATATGTTGTTGTCCTAAAATTCGTACTTGCAGATGTCTGGAATCATCTCTGCGCCACAGTTCTTTCGGATATTCCCCGACCTCAATCCGGATGTATCGGGAAGTGATCATTCGTCAACAATGCAGGCTTTTTACACTGCCATTTATGAAGTCGGGTGTTTAGCTGGCGCAACTATTGCTCTTCTATTTGGTAACAAGCTTGGTCGACGACGCTGTATTGCCATAGGCGCTACCTTTGTGATCATTGGCACTATCATTCAGATAACACCTATCCCCGGGTAAGAGGCCTCCCCCTCTTTTCGTTCATCATTTATCTCACTATCTTCCCTGTGATTAGGCATAAAGCAGGACATCAGTTCGTTATTGGACGTATTGTCACTGGTTTTGGAAACGGTTCGGTTCATATTTTTTCCGAGGACGAACAAAATAGCTGATATTATTCATCATGTAGGTTTGAATACGGCTACTGTGCCTAGTTGGCAGGCTGAATGTTCCAAAGCGCACAACCGTGGCTTGCACATATGTATCGAGGCTTCTATGATCGCCACTGGTACTGTTGTCGCCTATTGGATTGGTAAATCGAATTCGAATTATCACCCCAATTGCTGATTTTACTTTGTTCAGATTTTGGTCTCTCTTTTGTTGACAATTCCCTCTCTTGGCGTCTCCCTATCGGTCTCCAGATCACCTTCGCTGTCTTGGTCCTCATTGGTATTTACCACCTACCCGAATCACCTCGATACCTTCTTTCCACGGGGCAAATAGAGGAGGGTACCCACGTCGTCGCCGCTCTTGCTGCCCTACCGGTGGAAGACGAGGAGACTCAGCTACAGAAACGGTTGATTATTGAAGCTCTTCAGAATGTTGGCGAGCTTCAAATTAAGCACGTCCTGACTGGTGGTCCTTCGCAACATCTACGCCGTACCCTCATCGGCGCTTCCTCGCAGTTGTTCCAGCAGATCGGTGGTTGTAATGCAGTGATTTATTTTGCGTGAGTCGAAGATTTCGTTGACCATACGCTCAACTTCTCAGCTGACTTTCGCCTCCCGCCATCTAGACCCGTCATTTACGAGCAATATATTGGTCTCGACCGGAGACTTGCTCTCATTCTCGGCGGTGTTAATAGTACTGTGTACGCTCTTTCAGCATTCGGCTCATATCCAATGATCGAACGTCTTGGTCGTCGGAAAATGTTCTTATGGGGCACTGCCGGTCAGGCATTGGCCATGGTACGTCCGTTTTCCCCCCCTTGTTTAACACATGTGATCATCATTTTGTTGTTAGTTCCTTGCGTCCTTCTGTTTGATTCCTGCGGACCTGCACGGTAACAAGGAAAGCGGAGCAAACAAGGGTGCCGTCGTTGGACTATTTCTTTTCCTTATCTCTTTCGGATGGTAAGTTCTATTAATTCGCTGTTGTTCCTTATCGAGATGTCAATTTCTCACAGCACATGGCTTGAACTTCCTTGGCTTCTGCCCGCTGAGGTCAACCCAAATGCTATCCGGACGAATGCCAATGCTATTTCTACCATGACCAACTGGAGCTGGAATTTCGCCGTTGTAATGTGGACGCCCCCCTTGCTCAATGCCATCAAAGGTTTTGGAACCTTCATGTTCTTCGGCGTGATCAACCTCTGTTTCTTCCCCTTCATCTACCTCTTTTACGTCGAGACTAAGGGCCGATCCCTCGAAGAAATCGACATCATCTTTGCCAAAGCGTACACAAACGGGGAGTGGTATGTCAAGACCGGTCACGAAATGCCAGCCTTGAGTGAGCATGAAATCGAACGGGCGGCTGTGGAGTATGGACTCGCCAACGATGTAGAGAAGCGAAGACACGAGTTTGAGCATCCACCCTCAGTGCGGGAGGAGTATGGGGCGGATGAGAAGCAAACGGGACAGTAATCGTCTCGCTTGGCGGGTGACGGGTCCAGAGAGCATAGTGCAACAATGTTTTGTGGAGGCTGCACCCTACCACGTTGTATTCTACTCTTCCACCTCCCATTCCCAATTCCTACAATTCAGCACACATCGTGGGGATATATATTTTCAACTCCCGGCACGATGTTTGGGGATAAGAGACTGTAGGAGAGGCATTGTATCTGTATAGTTGAGCATGTCGCTAGCGGTGCAGCACACCGTACGATTTTCCTCTTGCCATTTACTTTCCCACCCATCCTTCATCAGACGACGCACTAGATATCAAGCCATCATGATCTAGACGACCTTATCTTCTTATTTTCTGATTACTTCCAACCAAAATCATGATTACTTTGTACGTTAGAACTCAATTTCTCATATATACTTAATTATCCATGTAACTACGTAGACAGTCAAGCAATGTGAAAACAAGTAAGTCAAATAACCACAACCAAAAAGGGCATGATAAATGACGCTTTGACTTGTGTGAATTAATGTCTTGGTTCGGCCGATTAAGGCCGATTACTTGTTGGTACAAAATTTTGTGGACAGTTAAATTTTGAACTGTTGCTGCATAGTTTTCCAGCATTAAGACTACTCATACTGTGCGCTTGTGCTTTCGTTTGCTGAGCGACTTTATCATGATCCGGCAGCACATAGTCTGTAAAAGGCGTGTACAATTAAAAAATACGGTTTTCACGGCTTTGGAAATTGTAATAAATTGCACGATTTCTTGAAAAATAATTTCCATATTGAGTAATTTCTTACAAATATTCTCTCAATGAATTCTTTCATCGAGTCTCTTTCCGCTGTACGACACACTGTCTGTCTCTTGCAGCCTCGTGTGAACGGGTGAGTCTCTGCCGTAGAAAAAGCAGTGTACACATTTGGTGCTACGTATCTCGATCGGAAAAGTGAAAACAAGATAGTTTTTGAAACATCTCCCCTTTGTCGAGGAGTGGTAGTAGCATTCAGCAGGTCCATAGTATGAGATATGTGCATATACAGATATAGTTAAATTGGTAAATTAGACATAGATACTAAATAGAATATGATACAATGAATAATTGCTTCAGATTACTTATCTTCGCATGGTAGGAAGAAAACCGACGCAGCCCTTATTGAGAACTTGAAACACAAAGCTCGCGCAGCATGCAACAGGTGCATCACACGCGTCGAGGAAGGTATACTGAATTAGACATGATGGCGTGGCCGACGACACACGTCAATGGCCAACAGGCCACTGGGATCGAGTTGGGCATGAACGCCACCCATGTCGATGTCATGAGGAGGGAAATTAATGACCCATTCATAGTGACCTGATAGAACAACAGACATAAAACAGATGAGCGATATATAAAACAAACAACTCACACTCTGTTTCCATATGCCACGCATCCGCGATGACTTTTAGTTTGTTTCCCTTCAGTACCGAAATAGTCACCATTTCGTGTTTAATATGGTCCGGGAGTTGAACTGTGAGTGTGTACCCTGATAAGGATGATTGAACATCCATAGAGGGACAGTTCGAAATTGAAGCTCCCCGTCGTTCTCGTTGCATAGGGGAAAATTCTTCATGGGAGGAGGTAATAAATGGCTGGGGAGATACTTCGAGTTGTGGAGGATAGCACATATCAGGCAAAGAGCGTCTGAGAGGCTGTATTGGAGTGGCCACTAGCGTTATGATAGTACGGGGACGAGCAAAAAACCTCGATAGAAGGTAGAAGGACTTTGGAATGAGGACTTCCCATCGGAAGGCTTACACTTATACTACGTTACCTAGTGTGAGACGTGGCCAGGTGCAGGACTCAAGTGCGTTCTACTGCGGCGGACGAGGTTTGACGTCGTTAGTGTGATGGAGGGAGGAAAGGATCCTAGGGTCAAATCTGGATTTAATAGTGGACTAACGCGTATTGCCTCTAGACAGCGAGAAACTAGGAATCAGGTTTGGATAACTTAACATCTTTGAGGAAACACGGGATTGACCTGCATTCAACTTGGCAGAATCCAAGAAAGCCTGGACATAAATGCCTCTACTCAAGCTTGATGAAATTCTTATTTTATGAATCTGGACATAGGATCCTAAACCTTTGATGGGGAAGTTAAGATAGTGTCAATACGGCGCGCAAGTCTGCGATCGAACGTTGACCCCGCCGCATTGTAATACGAAGAGGTTAATCCATCTGACGGTACCCGTGTAAATGGGTAGTCAGAGGTATTGAAAGTTGCGCTCTCGAGTCAAGTAAACTGTTTCATGAGGTCGATCAGGGAATACCAGAAAAATACTTGTGACCATCACACAGTGACTCAATCAGTTTTGTAACCCAAGATTTCTACGATATTGGATGAATGCAACCAAATTGTCGCGAATTTCTTCTCCTCTTCTCCGCAGATCTTTTCCTCCTGGCTTTTTTCTGTCGATTCGTTTGACGGCCTTTCGCACGTTTTCAACGCTGGCCACCAGAGTTTGCAACATGCCCCCTTGACGAAAGTTGATGTCATAGGGTAAAGTCTCGTCTGAATAGATATCAATCAGTGCAGACACAGCCTGCATTAGAGATTCTACGCCCGCAGGGGATGGCGAAGAAGGGGTGGGGAGAAGTGTGAGAAGGTAACTGGCGATGACCTAGACTCAGAAGTGAGCTGACAGTACCCTCAAACAATCTAAAAGGTACTTGCCTGATTATTCGTTATTGACTGAGGATATTGCGCAAGGCATTCTAATGCCCCAATGCATTTGACTTTGGTTATCTCATCTGATGCCCCGTCACTGTAACGAATCAAAACCTGTATCTGTTCTTCAGTTGCAGACTATTGTATCAATCAGACAATGCAGCGATTCACATTAAGACTAAGCTCCACTGACCAAAGTTCCCTTCCAAACCAACGCTAGCCCCCACAGGACACCGACTCCGATTTCCCACATTTCCTTTCTCCGCTCTTGTCCCAAGCCTAGCTCAGTACCGACAACACCAAGCGACGCCCACACTTCATTCCACACCTTGCGTCCTCCTTCAGCATCCGCGGACACCGATGGATTGGGTGAAGTAGCAAGCGAAAGGAATATATTATTTAGACACTCCATAGCACTGATATGAATCGCACTTAAAGCGGTCGTGGTTGGAGGGTGAATTGATGAAGTAGCGAGAGGAGAAAATGACAGAGACGTGGGCTGTATTAATGACAAAAGAGACGGGACAAGGGAGGGCAGTACTGTGGGATTGGCCGAGTCATTATTATATCCTGGATCCTCGATGTTCGTATCATCCAGAACTTATTGAAATATCGGTAAGAGATTGTTGAAGAAACATATGACCAACCTTCATCATCATCCGCCATATCTTCATCTTCATCATCAATTTCGGTTTCGCCTTCGATGCCTGCAGAGGGATCCGGGAGAGTGGCACAGACTCCGGTCAGAATCTCCAAAGCTAACTGTACAGTCCGTAGATTCGCTTCCAACTGTTCGAGCTCCAACTCGGAGCTCGATTTGTGGTCGGACTTGGGCGTGTTTTTAAGTGACATTTTTTCAATCTGCGGTTCCAACGCCTGGCAGGGCATCTTAGAAGGACATTCAGATCAGAATGACTGGACTTACCAGACCATCCACCAGTTGCTGCGCACGACTTGCAATTTCTGGAAGTTTTACAGAAGAAATCACCGGTTGCAACAGAGGCAGAGTGATATCTTTGTCAATGTCTACAACGGAAGCCGCAGAAGGTTGCGGTAAAGGGGATATATTACGAAGTATACCTACGAATGGTGTCAGAAGATATATTGAACACTCATTGAGCGCTCACCTGAGCTCAATACTCTGAGAGTAATTAGTCTATGATCGTTGATATCCTTGCCTTTGCCATTCGCAGGCTGATTGAGCGATTGCGCTATGGACAGCAAACAAGATATATATTCTGCATTCGATTTTAGACTGACACCGGCGGAATCGTTATCATCAGTCAGGACATATAAGCACTGTGCTGACAAAATCAAGAATTATGAGCGTCCAAGAGCCTCGCGATCAAGAATGCATACCGGCAGCAAGGACAGGCGCGATGGATAGTCTATCCCGGGATGCCAGGAACGACATGAGGAATGGGATCAGGTTAATCGAGTTAATTGCGTTGAGTGCTTTGTTTGACGTTTCACTGGAGATAATGAGTCCTGCATGTAGCAACAATGCGTTGAAGAAACCTACGACAAACACCAAAGTGTCGTGATTACATTGTCGGCGAAGTCGTACACTAGGCGTTGGGCATTTGCGGGGGCGGTTTTGGGAGCCTCCAGGTATTGTGAGAGTATGTTTGATATCTGAACTTCGTTCATGAGCGATTATGAAATATATTGAGGACATGAGTTGGTTTACTTTGGGAATGAATGTTTTCAAGATTGTAAGGATATTTTTATTATACATTTCTGCACAGATATCATATCCTCCATCGATACATAAGTTTCTGAGAAGGAACATTTCATCAATAGGTCTCAGCCATAGTGGTCGGGAAAAGAAGTACCTCAAAGCACCCATAGCTTCTAATACAACTTCATCTTCACTGTCAGTAAGCCTTGTAATAAGAGCACCAACGACATTTTTGCCCTGTAGGAGCCGGCGGGTAGAGGAATCATTTTGAATGAGGTTGGAGACAGCTACACAAGCCCATTTTCTATCTGAGGCGTCTGGACCCTCCATCTAGCTTGCATTTGTACTGAGCGATTGTCAAAACAGCATCGAGCGGAATAAGGTGCACACTTTTTGGATTATCGGTAGAATTGCTTCATTTTTAGTGGACGTGGAAGAAGCAGATGCAAGACCCTTCGGCAGATGAGAGTCAGGTACGCGCATTGGATTGTGCCTGCGCATAGACTTTTTCTTCTGAGATTTGCCCATCTTGATTCACGAATAAGAGGAAGAAAAATTCAAAATTTGAGCGCGCGTCTCAGTCTGGAGGCGCCCTCTTTAAGCGCTCAACCAACTGCCAATTGTTGACACTTGTTGACGGTGATTCGTTGAGTGAATTCCATCCCCTCCTGGTGCTGCGAGGTCTGTCTTCCACTCTATTTCTTATCCAGGTCATAGAACTCTTTCCAATTTGACGGCTTTCCGTTTTGAGCTCGGAGGCTCTTTTGTAATTGTGTACGTATTAGTATGTTGCGCCTTAAAAATATCTTACACACTGATATTATTGTTCACTCAGATATCTTATTGAGACTCATGCGGGGCGTCTCTGTAAATTGCAGTTGTTCTCTAGCCTTCTCTAGCATAGGCCAGGATTATCATTCTTCCCATGCCTATACATTTCCATTCGCAGTGTAGCAGATGCCGAAAATATTCTCCGATATTCTCCGGAAGTGGAAGCCTGAAGGTCGTAAGGCAGCTCGACACGACTGCCGGACTTTCATCCACGATCCGCAGCTCGATCTGGATTATTGCCTTCCGCCATGGGTATGGACATTCGGGCATTGGTGTCATCGCCGGGTGCACTGTCCAATGTCGAGGAGTCTTTTTCTACCAGTAATCAGGTACCTACACCTGGGAGAGAAAAAATCTTCCTCAATTTATTCCACGTTGCAATTTCGATCGTCTATCGTTTGGAGACAAACACGAAGAAAGCACATGGTCACTGTCGACTTGAATTGGTTTTGATTGCCTGAATAAGATAAGCAGAGGATTGATGGAGCAGGATGGGGCTTGGGTGGAACCGTGAATTATCAGGTCCATCCTCAATGGAACCGTGCCGGTTCCTTCTTATCTTTCTTTTATCTTGAAGATTGGTTATCGAATCTGTCTGCATTGTTGAAGAACTGATTGACACCAATGTTGAGAGCACTCAAGCTTCACCGGTTACCGAAGTTTTGCAACACATTGTAGACTGTTCCTAGTGAGAAATTGGAACCCCTTGCGTGTTAGATATCTTCAATCAGATAACTGGACTCCAGGGCACGATGCGAAAATCATACGGCTTTGAGATTGTTTGTGAACGACATATTGGATACAGGAGCTAAGTATATGCTTTGACGAATGCAAGAAAGGGTAAATATAGATTGCTACAGTTGCGTGACGTACGAATAGTTCCTTCAATATGTAAACCAGCAAAAAGGAAAAGAGAAGAGTGCGGTGAAAAGGAAAGCAAAGCTGTTGAAGGTACCGAAGATCCACAGGATATGAGCTACATAGAAGGAGAAGACTCGAACGTTCTCCCGTCCGGATCTCTGTCATTGTGAGATGCAAGTAGTCCATCAAGCGAAGACTCTTCCGGAGAAACAACAGAAACACATGTTCTCAAGGGACGTATTGAATCTTCCGATAACACAGCGAACTTCCCCGTCAAAGTATTTTGGTCGTACGTCTCGACTACGGTCGATCCCTCATCCAAGAAACCACCATTCAAGTCATCCGAGGCCTGTAGATTGGGGGCACTCGGGTGTTCTAAAATATGATTCTCGGAAGGTTCAAATGGTGGGGCACTGGGAGTTGTATCAAATACTCCAGAAGTAGACTCGAATGGCGGAGCACTCGGACCTGCCTCAGGTTCGACGTCCAGTATAGCCTGTTCATACTCGAACGAGGACCCGTAAGATCGATCTGGGTGATAAGAATACTCGTACGGATAAACTTCTACCCCCTTGCCTTTTTCGTTCAAGGAAAAAGAAAGAACGGGAGGAGGAGGGAAAACCATGGTGCCACCATTGTGGGAAGGATATTGGTAGGCGTGCCTAGTATTGTCTACAGGTTCAGTAGATGTGGACTCTCGGCGAGGTTCTTCTAGTTCAGTATAATCGGATAATTCTTCGTCCTGCCAGACAGGGGCAAAAGTTGTCGTGTCGTGTCTGGTAGAAAGCCCTGATACATCAGGGGCACTAACCAGTTGATTCAATCGCTCTAAAAGGGCCTTGTCGTCTGTTGCCACATGTGCCATATGGTGAGAAGAGGTGTAGGGAGCCGGCTGATTGATACAGTGCACATCTGGAGTGAGGGATGACATTGACGTCCTACGGGATTGGACATAAGAGGCGGTAG
Source organism: Lentinula edodes (assembly GCF_021015755.1). Lineage (NCBI taxonomy): Eukaryota > Fungi > Basidiomycota > Agaricomycetes > Agaricales > Omphalotaceae > Lentinula > Lentinula edodes. The sequence goes on from NW_025764307.1 coordinate 564,881, forward strand.
GTGTAATATTGCCAGAAGGCGCTATGTTGTGATGGTTGGAGGAGAGAGAATGATGAAGGTAAGCAGGTGGGGAAGATACTGGTGGCGATAGTAGAGAGGGCCGCTCTCTCGATGTGCTGAGTGGTATCTGGTCGACAAAAGAATCTGCTTTTGGAGTTAAGACAGAATCAACGGAAGAACGCCTGGAATGTGCCGGCGAAGATGGAGAGCTTTCGGTTAAAGTGGTGTTTGTGGGAGGAACATCTGCATCACCCTCGGTGTGAGGTACAGCCCTACGTTTGCCTCTCCTCTGCCTGAAGGTATAACGAGCATTGGCTTTCCAACGAGCGGTAGCCCTGGCCAACACCCTTCTCTTCGACTCGACTTCTTTCTCAATCATGACCTCGAGATCGTCACTCGAGTTTGCTTTACTTTTGCGAACGGGTTTCTCGACGTCTTTCAAACGCCTCTTTCCTCTTCTCCAGATTACACAGAATATCATGGTAATGCAGATGAAGAAAGCGAGAGAGAGGGATATACTTAAGGTTTTGGCTGTATTATCGTGGTTTACGATAGGCTTCCATCCTGGAGGTAAAGAATCCATGAAATCATCTGCCGAGGTAGTTGATGCCGCCGCTGTAGATGTAGTAGTAGTGGCAGAGACTGCTCCTGTATTCACAGAGTCGTCAGCATCAGCGGTAGGCATGGACGTTGAGGATGTAGATTGCGGGCAATCCTATAAGCGAAATATAAGTAAAGCAATGGTAGATAGATAGCCAATGACAGACGTACAACACACATTGATGAACCATACAGGCTCCAATCAGTTTTTCTCCAAAGTCCGTCACTTCCTCTCACATATCTGTCTGGCAGACGTCTTCTCCTGCCCTTTATTCTCGTTGTCTTTGTGTCGACTGGAGATATTTCGCGTCTGGGATAAGAAAATTCCTCCCCGGCACCTGGACAGAGAAATGGGAGCGCAACAGGGCTAGCGCTCACGAAAGTTGAGCTAACAACAGTTGCTAGTAAGGAAAGAAGACCAGGTGAAGGCGAAGAATAATGAGGTGTACGTCGACGTCGCCGATGTTTACGACTGTTAGAGAATAAAGTGGTGGACGTAGATGACGAAGGCTCCGACAGTGAGAGCATTTACTTGGCAAAGGATATCTATAGTGCCAAGAGAGGGTGAAGTGATGGGGGTGTGCGAGTGTTCAAGGTTGATAAAAGCATCGGATGTATATGTACATTTATTACAAACTTTCAATCTATTTTTAAAATTACTCTCCTAATAAATAGCTTGCCTTGCTCTCTTCTACTATGGGCTCTTTCCTCCAACATTGCACTGTCTTTCTGCCTCACTATAACGGTCTCTTCAGAACCCCTTTCGTACACAATCTTGTATTCTGGCAATGAAATCCCAATTTTCACTTCCCCCTCCATCGTGACCGTTCTGTTTTCACTCAATTGCCGAGTCCTATTATTGGTTGAAAGATCAACCTCGGCAACAGCCTGTATTGATGATGTGAACTTACCTTCGCAGGAAAACAGGATGAGGTCCGGCTTCTTTATTTTGTGAGGGCATCCACTCCGTGGGATACCGGAGAATCCAACTGTCCACATATGCTCTCCATCGACTGTGAGGTTTTCGGAAACTGTTGACGCTCGCATCTTCCTGTCTCATCAAATGGATCCGCATTATTTTCAGCTCCCGCTCCTTTTGATTTATGGTCACCTATGGTCACAACGTTGCTGTTACAGAAATAAACCAACTTCACTTACCCATTGAATCTTGTAAAGATTACCATCTTGCCCGACATTCGTCTCCGCCTCCCTACGATATCGGATAACGTCTTGATTCGTAATCGACTCTGACACTTGTGCACTTTGCAATAAGGACCAAAGCTCCTGACACTTCGCATCAGAGGTGATTGTTTGCACCTGTATTGAGCATATTGAGATCCGTTATAACTCTGCGACGTAAAAAGAATTCAACCTGCTTAACAAGAGCTATAATCAACTTGTCCAAAGTAAACAAGTGATAGGCCTAAGAATAGAATCATCAGTTATTATTATGAAGAAGTGCTCGTCCATCCTCGCCTTATTGCCGAAAAACCATCTCATGTGCTCCTCAAACGAAACTTGATCAAGGTCTCCCGCAAATACCTTCTCGCATGCATCCAATAAATACATGTAGACCACATTAGTACCACCGTTCAGCTGTTCCATAGCTTGCGCTAAAACTGTCGCTGGTCCGTTGGGGTCATCCAGACCTAATTGAACTGCGACTGGATTAGAAAGCAATTGCGCGTGCTTTCTTGTTGCAAGGTCTTGTCCGATCTCCTTGCACATGAGAAGACGGGAATATAATAACTAAGTGGCATTTCAGGAATTAGTCACCTTCGGCGATGATAGACGTCCTTACCTGAAGCAAACGAAAAAGTGTATAGAAAGTTGTGTTTGCGAAGAATGGCCTTTCGAAATTGCCGTTTCTAGATTCCTCAGAGTTAATGAAGTCCATGGTTGTCGCTCCTGCGGCAGAAGACTCTCTGATCCAGATATCTTCATGAACGGTGGCGACGGGATCCTCTTCCTGACGCGACGCTGGTACTAGCGGAGATCGATGACTCTCAAGAAATGGCGGAGAGCCAGCTCTAGATGCCGCCGCTGAAGTGGAACCACCGCGTTCCTCGCGTTTACGACGCCGCTCTTTAGCTGTCTTGAGAAGTTTCTTCCGCAAGTCACCAGCTACGATACCGTTAGACTGGCCAGATACTTTCCTTCCGCCTTTGGAACCTGCAGAAGAATCCATTGCGTTGCTTTCAGTCATTCCATTCAAATCGTCAGCACCCCCTGTATTCGTACCGACCCCTTCGTGTTGTGGTTCACACGCGAGGTTGAATTCGGTAACAGGATACATCAAGAGGGTTGGTACGAACACTCTCAGGAACTTTTCAACACTGCGGCGCTCAAGCACACTGTACTGGCCTTGAGAACGATCGAGAAATGAATAAACCAGTTTTAGACAGTCATGTAACACGGCCGTGTCCTGAATCTGGAATTCAAGCTGTGCTGGGAGAGAACCCCGAGCGAATGGCGAAGTCCAGGCTTTCTGCTTCCCCTTCTCATCCCCGCTCTGGAAGCGAGCATTGAGATCGTCGATCTCCTCAAGCTGCCGAGCCTGTATCGACTCGATGTCTGCAACGAAATGTTTCGCAGTGATGGCCTTTTTATCATTTTGCTTGAAGCTGATACCTTGATGATCGAGAGACTTGTAGAAATTCTTGCAGTCAACTTCCCGCCATGTGCGACTCCATTCACGGTGAGCACGACGCCATTCGTCATCCTTCTGCTTGAGCCTGGAAAGGACAACAGGAATGGCAACTCCAGGGCATTCTTGAAGAGCTTGAATGATCTCTGCACCATTATCTCGGCCGTAAACCTTTTTGATTATCCGGGTATAGATGCCTTTACTGAGTCCCCCGAGACCCGGAGGGAGCCTGTATAGACTACGTTCATCAGCAGTCATGGCTTCGATGCGCTCATTGAGTGGCTCCAGAAGAGCGATAGTACGCGTCATTGCTTCTAGATGAACGTGGTATTCGTGGCGTTCCTCCTCGCTCTTATGAAGTGCATCTTCGAAAGAGTTTTTCTTGAGCGTCAAAAAACCGGCTTCTTCAGACGCCCAAGTAGGGTGAGAAACCCATCCATCATTCAAGACGGAACGGCAAAGTTCATCGCGGCCTGAACAGGCAAGGCGCACCTCCTGAAAGAATTGAGGAAACATAAGGAAAGTAAGAAAACAAAGAAGAAATGACTTACACTCCAAGGCAACTTTCTATAGCTTGGCCCTTGTCCGTCGTCACTGGGCTGCGCAGCCAGCGCCTCAGGGGGACCAGTGCGAATGCTACCAGGTGGTCCGTTCTCCACATCGTCTTGCTTCGGATCATAACCAAGGACCTCCTTAAACTCATCCATCAAGTCTCCCTCTCCAAGAAATACTGCAGCACGGCTAATCAATGTTTTCACGTCTATGATATCCTTGGAGTAAAGACCGAGAAGCTTTAAGAATTCTTCGTAAATTTCTCGATTCTCCAGAGTTTTCTTTAAGCGATCGAAGAACTTGAGTTTGCTTGGAGTGGTGGGGATAGGAGGTGCTGGGACAAACGAAGGTGTAGACGGGACTTGAGAGTGTTGGATAGGAGGTAATGAAGGCGCTGAGTGTGATGTGGGAAGCTGCGGTGATTTTGGCAATGGGAAAGGGGAGAATGAAGGAGATCCTGGATCGCCTTTGTGAGCAATTTTGGGTTTTTTGGCCTGGAGATAAGAAATAATTAAATCTCGTTGAGATGTCAATTTGATCACATACTCTACTAGGGGCTGGTTTCGACGGAGGGGCTGGCGTCGGCTCTTTCTCTATAACACGTTTCTTTCGCTTTACGCCTGGGGCAACTGGCTTTTTCGATGCTTTCTCAGGAGAAACCGGTGCAGAATCATTGGGGTTGCTCCATGGCTGCGAGCTGGGACCGGCTCCTGGAGGTGGCGGCATCATAGCGTTTCCGGGATGAGGTATACCTCCAGTGATCTCAGGAAGAAAGTCTTTGAATTCAGCTAAGAGATCGGGCGCGTCTTTGAACAAAATTTGTACTTGGACGTAAACTTGCGACTGTAATAGAATCAGTTGGGATGAAGAGACTCGAAAAGAAGTAGCTGACATCTTGCAGGTGCCTCTGCTCCTTCTGATATGCTTGTAATATATCCAAAAACTGCTTGTAAGTATTCGCGTCGTCAGAATATCTGTTTTTGATTTTGTTCAGATACTGAATCGCGTGGTTGAATTCTTCCCCTTGCGGTTGCTTTTCGATCAGATTCTTGTTGTTCAGGTTGCCGAGCAAAGAGGCAGCAGCAGTGGTCTGAGTTTGTTGTATTCCAGGCGAAAACGGGAGGTCGAATATGAGTGACTGATGAGGAATATGGAAAGGCTGCTGTGGTGTCATAGATCGCGAGATTGTATTCAAAGGTGTGAGGGGCGAGGCGCCATTTGGTGTATTGATTCCGGGGAAAGGAAAAGATTGTGCAAGATTGGGTCCGAACCCAGGAATGTCACGCGGCGGGTGCGAAATGGTGCGAGGTACGTGTGCGGTAGAGCTTTGAGTGGTAGTCTGCGTAGTTGTGCCTTGTGGAGTAGTCACTGTGATCGTATTGGGATCCAGTGGATCCCCAGAAACGTCGATACGGTATCCAACTGGAAGAAAAGTATTGAATCCTTGAATTAGAGGGGGATTTCCGTGGAAGAGTTTCGATACCCGGCCAATGACACCCGGAGTGTCAATTCTAAGCAGAAAGTAGTAGGAATTAGCAGTCAAGAATATTGTCAAGCGAGATATGACGCACTGTTGGCTTTTAAAATCTTTCATGATATCCAAAAACCTATTGTAAACCTCCGGTTTCTCTGCGAATTGGTGTTTTACATCATCCAAATAGCTGAGGGCATCTGTGACATTCAGAGGGCGAGACATCTCGAATGATTGAGCAGAAGAAGGGCCTGGGATGATATTTTGTTCTGCCTGTGGCCGTGGTGTCAAAGCTTTGGGGGTTCTAGGCATGACAGTCGGGTTGCCAAGAGCTAGATGAGAGGCCGGTCGTGTTGGAGAATTCTCTCGGGTAGAGAATGCCGACATGGCTTTCGAGCTCACCGCCGAATTCGAGGTGACGTTATAACGGTTCAAAAGAGGCTTTGTGATATCTCTGATCTTCCGTCTCCGGAGGTGTGTTTTTAACTGAAGCCACGTGCTTATCAAATATCTTATCTGCTGTTCCATCGATCACTACCCCCATCCAAATCCGTAGCAGAATTAAGCAATAAGTACAGTAACATTTGGTATGGATGATACAACGATGTCCGTGTGTTCGCCTTCGCAAATCTAGCGGTACAATCAGTGTGTATCCGGAGGTGAAGAGCCTTGCTAATGAGTGGGCAAGCGAGGCAGATAATTTAGATAGAGTGTAGGAATGCCATTATGTTGCCCTCCTCTGAGGAAAAGGCATTGTCTGACTACGAACAGGATTCAGTCGAGGTCGCAGGTATTCTGTCGAAGAAGGCGAGACGGGAGTAGGGACAAAATACGGGGCTTCGTATGGTTGCGTACGCTGACGTACAACCTGAATTTTCTTCTTCTTTTCCTTCTCACGCACTACGGTCTCAGATGGAGATGAAGGTGTCTATGAAATTACAAGAAATAGATATGGTTACAGTGGAGATCGTGGACATACCTTGGAAGTAGGTGGGTCACTAGGTGTTCTCTGGTGACCCTTCGATTTAAAGAACGACATACTACGACTCCCACGTAATGCGCCATCAGTCCCAATAGTTGCACTGCAAAGTAGCGCTGGCCTTCTACCGGTGCTTGCGAGTCGCTGTTTGGCGTGCGAACTACGAGGCGCTTCATCTAAGGAGGTTTTGGTCACCACAACATGGGGTATCTCAGACGCTGGCGAAGGATCCATTGGTGGAAAATAATCATGGACTGGGTACGGCAACGAATTTCGCATTTGAGCTTCCATCGGTGAAGACGACAACGGACTCAAAGATTGTGAAGCTTTCGGAAGCTTCAACTCCACAGAATCAAGCGCGTCTGTTGATTTGAAGGAGGGTGAAGAAGCAGGTGTAGAAAATGAAGGTTGGGCTTCAATCCTGCGACGAATTGTTTGGCGAGAAGAGGCCCTCGAAACTGTGTTGGATTTGAGGGGGACGCGTGGCCGAAATAGGACGGGAGAAAATAAATGAATGACTGCAGTTATCACACTCTAAAGATATATTTTGAACACTAGAATTTCGTTTTTCCTTGGACGTACCAACACGAATCCCATGCATCCAAAGAAGATGCTTGCACTTGTAACTATGACTCTATGCGCCGGTTCAGCAATCACCTCTAGGGAAAACACCGACATTGTGAGAGAAGAAAGGACGCGTGTATACTTTGCACAGGGTGGAACGGGAAGGGGACAGTAAGCGCAGCTATATTGAATAAATCCGGCAACATTTTCGCTGACTTACTTGCACTCTGCCAAGGTTTTCTTCCCAGTTGAATGTTTTGTAATCGCAGCTGAACGATGAACAACCAGTGCGCAGTTGCGCAGAATCTCGGAATAATCTAGAAATGCTTCTCGAGTCCACGGAACACAGAACTGAGAAGAACTGGTTATTGTCGGGCAAACGTCGAATGAGGGTGAACGGGCAAGTCTGCATATAACAAGGCTTCGCTTATATACGTAGTCGGCTAATCAAATATGTGTTTCTGTTAGTGTCACTGTGTAAAAAATAATGAAATAGAAGCCGCTCACATAGATGTGTTTTTTCGGAGTTTGTACATATAGTGGGAGGCACTGCATTGCAGTCGATTGCATGTAAGCTCGGCAGACGGTCTGTCTCGATCTCCAATCCAGCATAACCGCGAATTGTGCGCGCTCGATTATCAATGCTTTTTGAAGCAACTGGGCGGCCATGGGTAATGGGCCATAGCTAGTTATAGGCCTCTAGAAGAAGAATCATAGTGTCGACCATTGTGGACCTTGAGCATAAGATAGGAAATTACAGAAGCTCTTTCGAAATTCGATGCCCAAAGGAAAACAGTGCCAATGATCTCACTGGCGCCGGGCCGGGGTAATCGACATCGCCTTCGGAAAGGCCCTCTGTGCAAATCCCTCTTTTTCTCTTTCATCCATGGGCTGTATTCGACCAGCTACCCCAGGATTCATCTGCACCTTAACGGCAACGGTATTGCTTGCCATTGTCTCCTTCTGCGTTCCTTACTTCAAATCGGTTTACTTTCTCAAAGCTAGTACAACCGATGGCTCAATCACCTTTGGAACTCTAGGATATTGTCTTGAGTTGTCGAATGGTACAACCTGCTCAAGTCCTTCTGTTGGATACGAGCTCGGTGTGTGATAGACCTGCTTACACAAATAAAATCCTTCTGATAGTTGGGGATAGACATAAACAGCCTTGTAGGAGATGATACTTCCTTTCAGATTCCACAGGTTGCAGTCAAATGGATTACATATGCACTCGTTCTTCATATCGTCGCTCTTGCGCTTGCGGCTGGCTCTGCTGTATTCGGTCTTCTTGCCCATGTTCGTGAGATGTCTATGAGTTGCTGTAGCACCTGTGTGTCAGGCTTCGCGGCTGCTGTTGCACTCTTGGCTTTCATCTTTGATCTCGCTCTTTTCTTCACCGCAAAATCTCGTATCAACTCCGTAGGGAGTGCCAGCATGGGGAACGCCATATGGCTTACATTAGCTGCGTGGGTACTCCTGTTCTTCAGTGGATGCATGTACACTCTTGGGCGTTGTTGTATTAGCAACCGTAGTCCACGAAACAAGGACTGGAACAAGGATAGTGAAAGGGCACCCGTTCCCGCTGCTGGTAACGGATACAACGACTATGCCGAGCAGATGAGAATGGATGCGGTCAAGGCCGAAGCTGACAGGAAGGCTCATCAGAAAGAGGTTGGGTTGCCTGCATTCTCGGAGACTCAACCTCTTACCGCTCGAGTTGACGGCGATAATGTTTACGCCGAACCCTATGAAGATCGCAGCCCTCTTCCTACTACTCAGCCTGGATACGGCAGGCAAACAACTCCAGGCGCTAGTTACACAGGCGGAGGCTACGTTCAGGCTCCAGTAGGCACCCGCGCCGTGGACGAATATTACAATCCTACCCGCGACAATTACACTGCTGCTGCTATGGCGCCCAATTCCTACCCTCCTCAACCAAACCCGCAAAGGCAAGGTAGTTCGCATACTTATGCGCCTTCCAACTATGCACCTTCTGCATACAGCAATGGGCCTTCTCGTATCACCTCTCCGTCTAACAATAGCCAATTCCTTGCACCCGCATTTGCTCATGATCGTGCTTCATCGGCTGCATCAGCCCAAAATTACGGTCACACAGCTGGCGGCACCACTTGTAAGTTTTACGCTCTTTGCCAGCCTTTGAATAAATCTGTTAACGTATGTCTTCAGACCATTCCGCACACGAGCAGTACCCCAGTGGTTATTCACAATATGAACAGCCCCAGACCGACCCATATGGCGCGAATCAACCAAACTACAACCAGCCCGCCTACTATGCTAACACAGCTCCTGATCGCAGTTATGCCACTGGATACGGCGCAAATTCTGTACCGCCACTCCCAGAACGCTCGGGCTCCGTCCCTGCGTTACCAGAGCATCCCCCGACAGCAGGATATGTTCCTTACTCCACTGGTACTCCTTCGACATCATTGCCTGGGGCTATCCCAGGACCACAACGTACAACATCGCCACAACAATACGAGGATAGCCCACCTATGTACGATGCAGGAACTGGTCAAGTAACCGGTTCATGGGGTAAAAGCTGAACAACTTTGATCTCGGACATAAACTTATTTGAGTCTTTTTACTCATGGACAATTGCTATCAGTATTTATCTTACGCTATCTTTCCTGTATACGCAGTTACGATGTTGCATTATGAAAGGTGCCCTCTTTGTATTGTTTCAACAGTTGACGTGCGTCAGCTTCGACACCTAATGGCAAGAGATCTCGCGAAAAGCTACAACTCGTCTCTTGGATCCCCTCTGGCCTTGCGTTTTGTGGGAGGATGGTCGGACAAGAACATCATTAGGAAATCGTGCACCAAATCTGCAGCTGCAATGCCAGTAATCTCGGCTGAATTTCAGGATTTATCAGTCCCAGATGAATGTATGTGGCACAAACATGAGAAACTCACCGTTGTCATACGCAGGCGCCACTTCCACAATGTCAGCGCCTCTGCAGTACAGTATCACTATCAGTATGTATCAAAAGGGCAATTCAGACTTCACGTACACCAAATTCAGGCCAGCCAGTCCGCGAAGAATGCGCTTCAATTCTCGGGTCGTCCAACCTCCAGCTTCAGGTGTACCAGCTATGAAGATTTTAGATTTCATGTTTTTTCAAGTATACTAGCGATGAGCTTAACTGGCAGGTGCTAGTCCTGGATCTAGAAAAATGGTTAGCATTAGTTGGTGCAAGCTGTTCATGATGATTCTCATACACGGACCTATCACATCGATATCCAAACTAACGGTGATAAGGGCGTACGTTGAGCAGAGCATCAAAACTCAGAAGTATCACAGACCTCAGATACACGGGGCTATCACCAATTCTCTTGCGTATGAGCCGGATGATTTCAGGAATGCCCAAATCGTCGATATCGTCTCCTGAGATGAGTTGGAAACCTACGCTCTCATCATTTTCAAGGTCTTCCTCCCCCTGAGATTTAAGGTTGAGAATGATTGGGGTAAGGGTACTGAAAAGTAGCAGACTCACTTCAAGCTTGCATCGAATACCAGCATGTATACTCGTGTTAGAGATTAGGCCTTCCTCTTGCGCGACTGCAAAGAAAGTGCCATGCGTCACTCGAGACTGATTCGTTACTGCTCCGGGGTAACTGCGCCAAGTATCCTGTCATTATCATCGAGGGATATTAGTTAACGAAAGTCGGTGTATGTAGCACTGTTTATCGCAGAGTTACCAGGTGAGCATCAAAATGTATTACAGAGATGGGACCATGGACCTTGTTCAAGGCACGAAGAATTGGGAGCACCTATGCAAATATTTCAGCAATCTCAATGAGGTCTATGAACCCGTCAACGACTCACGATAGTATGATCACCTCCTAGACTGACACGATATCTCGATCAACGTACTCGTCGAAGGTTGACAGGCTCGCTTACCTTATGATACGTGGATGAGGGTTTAGCATAGTACCCTTTGCTCTTTCAGGCGTAGCAAGGGCCCTCCTCAGTAATGTAGAGTACGCCACCTCCATTTGGTCAATCGCAAGAGCATTGTCAAAAGGGTTCACAGGTACCTACAAGTAAGGTTACTTAAGTCATCGTCAATATGGACTTGGGAGACCCACATCCCCGCAGTCAATTATCTTCACACCTTCGGCGAAAGGATCCTTCGCCCAAGACAATGTATACCCTCTAGCTTCTCTTTGCCTTCGACTTCCCGAACGTATAGCATATGGACCAAATCTCGCTCTAGTATCCGAGCGTGAGTCGCAGCGACAAGATAACAATCAATTGTCCGAACCCTGGTCTGTAGGTTACAGCAGTGTCGAAAGGCATGCCCAAAATAGCAATGTCGAATTTTGTCTCTTCGTTCTCTAGACACCTTGTGTATGGTAAATGACTGAAAGATAGAGGGCCCGAAAACGATTGGTCAATCTGAGGACCATACTTCTCCAACCAAGTGGATTCTTTCAAAGATTCTTGAAATTTCTCTAATTTGAAGGCGTTTTGCTCCGGAGAGTGATCATGGGCAATAGAGGTTACAGAAAATAACAGAACCCCGAGTATCAACAAGGATGTAGAATGCGACATGGTGGGACCGGTGAGAGCAAATTCGAAGAGGCTCAGTGTAAGCTGCGTCATGGGTTCGAAGCATGGTATAATTCTGGTATGTACAAAATGGTATCTTAAGTAGATCTAGAAGCAACCGTTGTACCACGCGACATCGGAACATTTTTCAACAGTAAGTATTTACAAGCCTAGAGGGAGTATATGCCCGTGTATATGGACCCTAATTGGAGATACTATGTATGATCACAAAGAAAGAACAAATTTTTGATAAATCGATCAATATGGAGGAGGAGAACCCGCGTAAAGTGCTAGTTCAGCATGATCTGCATGTCTAAGCATTTGTTCAAGCATATAAATCCGCTGTTCCATTTGTCGGATAGGTTCACTGGGAGGCAGAGGTTCGTTGGGACTGTTGGTTGAGTTTGTAGTATTGGCAGTATTGGTATTATGGACTTCTGGTTGAGGATGGGGCGAACTAGACTCGGATGGAGATTCTTCTGATGGATACGCGAGATAAGCATGCATTACGCTGGACTGGATTTTAGCGACTCTGTAAAAACTTACCAGGGTCTCGGACTTGACCTCGAACAGGTAAGAGTAACGCAGGCGGTCCTGAATGTAGACTTGCGGGAGTCACATGAATTGCACTACTGGTTATACTTGAAAGTATTTCTCGTCGTGCACCTTTTTCTAGCGGCAGTTGCCTATCCAAATCTATGATTTCGAGGTGAAACCAATTCACGATGGAAAATGAAAATACTCACTATGATCGAAGCGAAAACTCTCGAGCCCTGGAATCGAACTCGGAGCCTGCTTTGACTTCCTCCTTCGCCGTGCGAGTAAGAAAACTATAACAGCAACCAACGCCAGACCGATAACACTCCCTAGAACCGCACCAACAATTGTCGCAGCTGCGGGTTTAGATTTCTGGGAAGCGAGTATTGCAGCACTGGTATTAGTGGACACTTGTCCTGAGGTTGTTCGGCTCGGTTGTGATATCATAGTGGAGGTTTCCACGGATGTTCCGATTGTGATGAGGATGATGGAGGATAAAACTGTGGAACCAGAATTAGATGTAATAGATGAGGACGTGCTAGTGTTAGTGGCGGTAGTGGAAGGACCATTGGTTGTGGTTGGTGATAGGTTGCTGCTCGTGGATAAAGATGTTCCGGAAATCGGGTTGATCTGTGTGGAAGAGGGAAAAGAGGATACTTGAGACCTGTGAAACACATAAGTGGGAGAAACGACGTGTCGAAAAACGAACTAGTTTACGTAGATGACGTCGAGGTGCCGGCTTGACTTTGACTACTCTCTGAGCCACTACTCGAAGTAGTCGAGGTGGAGGAACTCGCAACATCGGAAGTGACTATCGCGTAGTCAATCAATGCAACAGCATTAGAGACACTAGTTTCGATAGTCCACGAAAGAGTATGAGAACCACTCGCAAGCCCGGATGCACTGAAAAACTGATAATTGTATACTTTGGTGGGAGATTGAGGGATTGACGAGAGGTCGAGATTGACTGGAGAACCACCGTCTAGCACGAATGTTAAGGCGCACGTTTGGTCGGCATTGGTCACACCGTAGAGTGTTACACCGGAACCTGATAAGTGATAAGTTGGGTTGTATACCGAGTGAGCTTGGCTAAACTGTCCACAAGAAAATAGAAATTCGTCGAAAATCGTACCTTCAAACTTGAATGACGCTGTACTCCCAGCTACCGATCCATCATGCCAAGTCCCGTCCAGAACCTGGGTTGAATCTAATTTCGTAGCACACCCATCGCATGGGTCTGAAGGGGTTATAGCGTTCCAAGCCGAAATGAACGTGAAAGCACTGGAATCTGCATCATCGACGGTAGTGGTAGTGGTGGCTGCCTGTACCGTTAGGCAAACAGGGTAGCTAGTGAACCATGCAAGAAGGGTAGCGGTCACCCGAATACAGGTTATAAAAGAATGACTGGGATAAAGGATAGGAAATAAACGAAAAGTACCCATAAGGAAAAGGAAAAGAACAATATCATCTACATTTCCTCTAGCTCAGAGGTAAATGAGAGGCGGCTACAACATCACCGTATCATGTTAGTAGATCAGTTCTGGATTAATTGTCAGTATGTAGCATTGCCGGTTTCCCGGCACCCGCAACGGGAGTCTGGGATCTCCTCTATTCATATCCTGCACATATTGACTGATTCATCTGTGAATATGAATTCACATTTCAGTCTTGACAGATCCCTTTATTCAACTTCCTAGAGTGTTTTCTGGCGTCTCAGGCGGTCAGCCTGTCCCGAGTGTGCCTGTATGAAAAGATAATATCCGTCTTGGATTACAGAAAGTGTCTGTTGCCACTGTCCACGCTACTTGTCCACGTCTTGAAATCCTCTGTCGCACAATCACTGACAGACTCCGGGGAGGTGTAGGGAGTCATCTAGTTTGGGACGATTCGTGAAGATGGACCTTTTCTTTTTCTAGAGTCTGTTACGTACTGTACTTACAGTACATCTAGTAGCACTCAACAATCTAGACTGTCCCGCGATACCGGCAACTACAATGATTGAACTCAAGATGGATGTGATGCTTTGAACCAGTCATTCTTGAATGTTCGCATCTCCTAGCGCAGGCTTGTGAACAAAATTACATGAAAGGAGACGCGTTTCAACCATGCAACAACGGTGACCGTTAAAAGGAAGCTTGTGTCTTGGCACGTTCTTCCTCCTTAGCTTTCCGTCGTCGTTCGAGCTCCTCCCGCGGAATATAAGGATGAGATGCATCAAATTCCTCTGCCTAGACAAGGGGGTCATAAACAGCTTGCGGATAGGGGTAAAGTACTCACCCAACGAAGAAGGTCGCCCTTCTCTATAAGCACATCATTTCGGCGTTCGGTATCGAAAAGCTGGAGGCCTTGCGATGTGCGAGACGAACGCGAGGGGTAGGCCGAACTTTGAAGACTGCCGCTAGAAGCCTGCCGTCGTCGTGCGAGCTCCTCCCGGGAAATATAAGGATGAGATGCATCAAATTCCTTGGCCTAGACAAGAAGGTTATAGAAACGGCATCAGAGTGAGGGTAAGATACTCACCCAACGAAGAAGGTCGTTCTTTTCTTCCACGGTACGCGAATCCCTACGTTCAGTATCGAGCTGGGTGCCTTGCGATGGGCTAAATTCGTTACTGTCGAAACAAACAGGAGATAAAGAAAACAGGACAGTGAGAAAAAACGAAGGATGCGAGGTGTAAAGTATCATCAACATACTTTGCGAAAAGAACAACCATATTGTCAAGTTGAGGGTCTCCGGGATAGAGAGCTTGAGTGTTTCGCCTTTCTAAATTTGTGGTTTCAAGGTTGTCATTTGTTCCGTTGACATCCATTATTTGATTATGCGTGCGGCTAGGAAACTGCTAACAAGAGTGAGTGTTGTTAGCTGACTGCTGTAAGAGTGTAAGATAGAGGGTTATAGGGGCTTCGAAGAGAAATCCGTAGATCCATCAAAAGCTTATGTGAGCATTCTCATACCTTCCGTTTTGAGCGAAATTGACACCCAACGGGCCAACCGCCCCGGGCCTATGTACTATGTATCACCCGGGTATGACAATAACTCTTCGTACAGTTGTACAGTGCGTATTGTACATGTTACGGTAGGAAATAAAATACATACTGTAGATAATGATACATAAGTTTACAACTTTCCAAAATTCCATCCACCAACCTCGATTAGATACCACCCGTACGCCTGTTCACCGCTCTCAAGGGAACACACTCGAACTTTCTTCTCAATTTGGCTTTCTCTGTAAGATTCCAGTCAGTGTGATCATCCGCTGGATTTCGTTTCGCTATCGTCAACATCTTCACATCCCTCTTTAAATCAAGTGAATCATCTACTTCTGCTTCTTCTCCTCGATCTTCCTCTAAAACTTCGTCTTCTGCTAATTCAACGCCGCTGCTAGCTACTTGCTCCGGCGTCGCATGGGTGTCTGTGCCGCCTTGGAAGAACGACACTAGAGGGGAAGCAAAATTAGACGTTATGAATTCCGAGGCATCGTCAATGAAAGATTTCGGTTTTCGGAGGGGGACGGAGGTGAGTATATACGTATTGTCTTTCCAGGAAGCGTTGGCGGAGAAAAGCGGATAAGTTGGATCGCAGTCAAACTCGACGTGAATTTCACCGGTGAGAGGAGTGTAGGTGAATTTAGGCAGGGGATGGGCGTAGCGATTGGGAAATGGGAGTGAGATAGGACGACGGTGTCGGAGGACGAGGTGGTTATCTGTGAGGATTTGGAAGACACTCGTCAGTTCATTGAATGAATTAGATAGGGGGTATTTGCACCTTCAATATCGATAGCATGTCCCGAAGCCCTAGAGCACAAAGCACCGGATGTATCAATGAAGAAAACTTGGTTGTTGGCCTGAGGATCTCTTCGAGCTACATCCAGGAAAAGAGCAATAAGCATCAGCAGCAATTGAAGAACTCGATTACTAACATTCAACCAATGAACTTTCCTTCTCCGGCCATAGAATGATCTCTGTTCCATCCTCTGCGTAATCACCAGCGACGTCGAGTAGTCGTCCTGTTGCTAGTGAACGGATTATGAAGTAGCCAGGTGGGAAACCGTTAGATCTGGATTCTGGTGATGGTTGAGGAGGAGAGGATTGCGAGTTTGCGAGATTAGAGATGGCCGTCATGGTCAAGAGATATCACTGGATGTTCACAATGGGAAATGGTAAAGTGGGGAATTGGGGGAGATGTCTGGCGCCAATTATAGGAGGGCACTGCCCTCATCTTTACATTCCTTACACTGCCCCAGCGACGACAAGAAAAACCTAGAACATTCCAATGTCAAAAAAGACAACTCTAATGCATTAAGGGGGAATCGAACCCCCGGCGGGTCGAATCCGAAACCGCAATGGCAACGACCCAGGTTACCACTACCCCATTAATGCTGTGTTAAAGTTGTACAACCACCAATTACTATCCTTGCATGACTTTTGGAAGCAGGCGAATTCGGCACTCTATCCTGTTCGAGTAGTCTGGAAAGAAAAAGGTTGGATATAATGTATGTACCATAGACTCGGCGAATAACTGAAAAACCATTGCAAGAAAGCCTTAGAGAGCCAGAGTCTGACGTCCAGCGCTTATTCGACAATCTTATCAAGCGCTTGAGCCTTTTTCACTTCTACTCGAACGAAATTCTGTCGAGAGGCTACTGTACGGAAATCCAGGAATCCCAAGGAACATGGAAACTCCTGTGCGTTCTTTTAAGTGCTGAATGTCTGTCAAATTGCTTACGAAGGAGGCAGATAGGGTGGAAATGTTGCGAACAACTCTTTGAATCGAAGTATGCAAGGCCTTTGGAAAAGGAATAACATGAAAAGTACCAAAATCAACCTGAATAATTCGAGTCTGAATGCTACTCCTTCGACTACGACGACTCCTACAACGGAGGAACCCCCAGCCAATCAGAGTGCGAATCAAACAATCTCAACTCTGGTGGAAGCTCCTGAAGATGGTGCTGTTCCCCTGATTGTTAACGGAAAACGCAAGATTCGTTCATCACGAACAACCGACTCCGAAAGTAAACGACAAAAGGTTTCCACAACCGCGAAAACCACATCTAAAGATTACACTCCTCCCTCTACTCGACTCTCTGATCTGGGTGGTGTCGATGCTTGTATCGAGAAAATGCTTGAATATATCGCTATGCCATTGTGTCATCCAGAAATCTACTTGCATACCGGTATACAACCTCCGAGAGGCGTACTGTTACATGGTCCACCAGGGTGTGGTAAGACGATGTTAGCGGGTGCCATGGCTGGGGTGCGTTCTTCCTCTCTAATCTCCTTCCTGTTCCTCTTCTCTATCCGTTTCCGTTTCGTTTTCCGCTAATCCGTGGCTGGGCTCGTGCTGATGAATAGTTTGGTCTGGTTATCAGGAGTTAGGTGTACCATTCATCAATATCTCCGCACCGTCGATAGTCTCTGGGATGTCGGGAGAGTCAGAGAAGACACTTAGGGATGCGTTCGAAGAAGCCAAGGTGAACCTTCCTTCCTTGAGCCATTCTGTGTCCTTCATACTCCCTCCCCGCGTTTCCTTTTCTTTCTGGCTAACAGTCGTTTCTACTGTATAGCGCCTCGCACCAAGTCTATTGTTCATCGACGAAATTGACGCCGTCACTCCCAAACGTGAAAGTGCCCAGAGAGAAATGGAACGGAGGATCGTGGCTCAGTTCCTTACTTGCATGGATGGTACGTTTGTCAATCTCGATATTTCCCTGCCTTACAGTCCTTTCTCGTATCTTCTCATGCCTACCTGAAATTATTGCTCACGCCTCTTCTTCACTCAAGAACTATCCTGGGAGAAAACCGAGCACAAACCTGTCATAGTAATCGGTGCAACAAACCGACCGGATTCGTTAGATGCTGCGTTGAGGCGAGCAGGGAGGTTCGACCATGAGATAAGTATGGGTGTACCTGACGATGAAGCTAGGGAAAAGTAAGCAACGACATCTTCCAGCCTCCCTCTCTATTTTTCCTTCCTCGCTCGTTCTTTCTACCACCTTTTCTCTTCCTTGTTGCTTCAAGGACGTATCGTTAATTCCACCTCTGACATTCAGAATTCTCCGGGTCCTCTCTTCCAAACTCCGACTTGAAGGTAACTTCGACTTCACCGCTCTAGCTAAAGCCACACCAGGATATGTAGGCGCGGATTTATCGTCGCTCACGGCTGCGGCGGGAATTAACGCTGTGAAAAGGATTTTCAAACAGTTGGGGGATATACCGCTAAATGGTATCCCGGACGTTGCACTCCCTGTCATAACGACTGTCGTGGAGGAAGGGGAGGAAGTAGCAACGGCTGAGGTAGAGATGTCAACTGACGAGTCTAACGAGGTCATGATGCAGATCGATATTGATCAGCTAGTTGAAGGGGGAGATGCCGTCGCCTCGCAGCCAGAACCAGAATCATCATCCTTATCTTCATCTTCGAAATCCAATATCTCCTTCCCTTCAACCTTCGGACCCATCGCTCTCTTCCTCAACGCCCACCCTACCCCCTTGACCCCCTCCCAACTCTCTCCATTATGCATAACCTCCTCCGACTTCCACCTCGCCCTCACCCAAATTCAACCTTCCTCCAAACGCGAAGGGTTCGCTACAGTCCCCGACGTCACCTGGTCCGATGTCGGAGCTCTCCATAACCTCCGGGAGGAGCTGAATATGGCTGTGGTTCAGCCTATAAAATATCCCGACCTCTTCCGCGGGGTGGGGATCGACGCTGCCTGTGGGGTTCTGCTCTGGGGTCCACCAGGGTGCGGGAAGACGTTGCTAGCAAAGGCGGTAGCTAATGAGAGTCGAGCAAATTTCATCAGCGTTAAAGGCCCGGAACTTTTGAACAAATATGTTGGTGAATCCGAACGCGCCGTGCGTCAATTGTTCTCCCGCGCACGCGCTTCCTCCCCTTGTATCGTATTCTTCGACGAGCTTGATGCTCTGGTTCCTCGGAGGGACGATTCCTTATCGGAATCCTCTGCACGAGTGGTTAATACCCTCCTAACGGAACTCGATGGTCTCGACTCACACAATGCAAGGAAGGCTGTATACGTAATCGCCGCAACGAATAGACCGGATATGATTGATCCTGCGATGGTCAGACCAGGGAGGTTAGATAAGTTGTTATATGTGGATCTGCCGACTGGGGAGGAGAGGGTGGAGATCGTTAGGACATTGGTTAGGGGGGTGCCGCTGGAGGTGGGCGGTAACATCTCTGGAGCTCATAGGTTAGATGAGGCCGATATCACTGCTGGAGAGGGACTGGGTTCAGGAGGGTCCAGGGAACGAGCGCTGGGATTCATAGAGGACTTCATCAGAGGGGGGAAATGCGATGGGTACAGCGGAGCAGATCTCAAAGCATTGGTGCGAGAAGCTGGTGTCATCGCATTGAAGAGAACATTGGGTTTGTTGAACAATTTGGGAATGAAGGGAGTGCTAGATACGCAAGCTACCGAGCCGGTGACAACCCCGACCGTATTCGTCCAAGACACTGATTTCATCCAAGCACAAGAAAAGGTCTATCCCAGTGTTAGCTTGGCCCAAAGGAGGAAGTATGAAATCTTGAGGTCGAAGATGAGTGGGCTTCCAGTGCTTCCTGCAAGAGTCGGGAGAGTTGAAAATGAGGGGGAGGGGAATGGGGGTAATGGCTCACTAACATAGCTATGTTCTAACCACTTCATAAATATCTTTTCTGGTCTACATAACATTGATAGAGTGAAGTTGTCAAAGAAATCATTATTCTCTTGCTTGCCAAGTGCTTTCTACATGTATAGACAGTGGTCCATTGATCTTATTTCGTTCGCTAGGTTCCCCTTGCATAATTCTGGAGATTATTTTTTACAGACAGTTCATAAGCAACTTCGACTGGGATTTTCAGCTTGACAGTTGAAACATTAGCTCATCTGCAAAACCTGGATATTCGGCTAAGGATCCGAAAGCAGTTGAAAGCATTTCCCAGCAGTGAAAGCACTCAGAGCAGCCTGCTCTCAGTGCTTTCGGTACTGGGATCTGCTGGGATCTGCTGGGATCTGCTCTCAGCCCTTAGCCGAATATCCATGTTTTGCAGATGGCCTGCTTGATGTCAACAGGATCACTACTTACTGCCAAAATAATGATCAAAAAGTGATATACAACTACAAAACCCTTCAACATCTAAAGAGGTAGCAGGAATTGATGCACAAGGACTTTAGGCAGTTCTGTTATAGATGACTAACCTTTTTAGCAATCACAGTACATGCATTAATGGGGTAGTGGTAACCTGGGTCGTTGCCATTGTGTTGTATTCGACCCGCCGGGGGTTCGATTCCCTCTTAATGCATAATGGCTTCCGTATGCTGATTTTTGGTTGCTGGATATTATTTTTTTTCACTACGGAGGACATATGTAAATCCCACCTTTTTTTTCAGTCCTCAATCTACTGACTTCATACGTGATTCGATCTTCGGAACCTCTAGTGAATGCCGAGCGAGGTGAAAGTATCTTTGAAGCTACTGCTCGAAGGAGACCATATATTTTGAAGCGCGGGTCAAGGGAAGATTTCAAGAAACTAAGAGGGCAATTGATAGAGAAGGTGATGAGCAGAAACAGAACCGGAGGAAGCATTTCAAGATGATCTACCTACAGGTTGTATGAGGGGAAAGTTCTGGTACGATTGTGGGGTTGTCGTTGTCACTCTTTGACGCTTGAACGGTTCTGGTAAACTTGAGCGCACGGCAAAGGCTTGTTTTTTTCGGAAGATGTCATTATTCAAGGTCAAAATGAAAGGAAGTAAAGATTCAGGCATTCAGAATCATACGCTGGAATCTCCTTGCTCATAGATTATTCCCTACAGGATATTAAAATTGGGGGACACTAGCTGCTCGTTAGAACCATGGGCTGCAAAGTTGGATGGATTCCCGACACCTAATAACAAACTAATGGGTGGATTAGCTGAATCTCCCGCTGATGTTCAAACAAGTATAACCCTTACCAATGCCTATATAACACCTCTCCTTTCTCCAACAACCTTATACCCTCTCTTCGCCTGCCTCTCTTTCGTCATTTCCTCCTTTGTTTTGACCATCCACCCAGGGACATTCTCCACCTGCACGAGCTCTTTAACCTTCAAAATCTTTCCTGCGGCTTCGGGTGTATGTCTATGATACACTGTCTGGAATCTTCTGTGTATACCGAGGGAGGTAAGGGTGTCTTTGATGCGGGAGCCGAGAGAGATGGCGGAGCGGTGTAGGGTTATTTTGTAATGGGTTGTCATCGTCGGTTGTGGAAGCTCTTCGGAGGTCGTGGCAAATGGTGGGTTTGGTGGAGGCGGTGAGGTCGATGAAGGAGAAGACTGGAGGAGCAGGCGTGTCGGGGAGGTAGAGATTGTACGTGCAAAGAAAGGTTTAACGCGCGTGCAATCCAACAGGTAGCGTGAGGCCATAGCTGTATAAAGAATTAATGAGAGAATAAACAATTCGCAGTTACATACTATGATGAGTAACCTGGAATGAAGAAGAGGATTTCGGCGCTTATTACACACACATTTTTTAATTTTGCGCCCGTTCTGCACTTGTGTTCTACTGAGTACCGGTCAAGTAGTCTGGAGGAGCTTGGAGGTAGAGCCCACCAGGAGACGAAACCTCACTACGCCCACATGGAGGAACGGTTTCCGCGTCTACTGGTCAAGAAAAGGTAATGAAACTTGGTGAGAGTCTGAGTTCTTTCACACCCGACGCCAGAAGTAAATATATTCACGACGGCGGAGAGTTGGCATACATTTATTATGATACATAGTTACTTGTAATACACCATAACAAAACCAAAATTGAGATAGACAGCCTCCATCTCACCTCATCACTTCCTATTATTCCCTTGCATAGCAAGAATCTGTACCAGGCGAATGAAGATGTTGATCATATCTAATTCCAACCCAATCGACTCGTTTATAGCGTCTGCTTTCATGAGCCCTTGTTCTGATAATCGAGCGTGGTGCAAGATCTTCTGCGTGCTGTCATTGTCAAATGATTCGGGTTATCATCAGCAAGAGTGAGAGTCAAACGAAATTTTAGGCCACTTACTCATACAAAACAAAACCTCCAAACACAGCAAGCCCACCATAGAGCGAAAGGGCTTCGGTTACTGCCAGACTTCGGACACCGAGGGGAAGAGCCATAGGTGCGAGAGATGCAAGAGCGACTACGGTGACACCAGCGAGAAGAGGCCCGCCTAAATTCAAAAATGTATCGTTTCTGTATCGTCGTCAGTATCAAGATAGGCTATACAATTTGTGATAAAATACATACTTCGCAGTAGCACCGACGTACGATAACGACCCAACAATACCGACTGTGTATAGAGCCGCGCGAGACAGGATAGCTGGGCTAAAGAGGAACAGAGGGCTGAGGGTAGCGGCTTGACAAGCGTTGAAACCCTGAAACGAAGAAATAAGTTACGTGTGAGCTTCTGAGGGTAGAAGAAAGTCTACCAACCAGCCAAAGTAAATGCTTCTGCACTGTCTTCTCCGGAGGTGTATAAAATGTTCCCATCATAGTCCCGATACTACCGACGAGACTTACACCGAGAACCAGCCCTACACAGTGTCAAGTTTCGGCATGAACAGTACTAAACGATGTATACTAACGAAAACGCACAAGGGTTAGCGGTCATTATTCTGAAGGCAAGTCCGGATTTGAACATGGAACGAGCGGCTTGAATGATTAAGAATAGAGCAATGAGCTAACAAACTCAAGAAAAACGGATTTTGTTCGACGAACCTAATGCTGTGAGTACAAGACCGCCGCCAGTATACTTGAAAGTGTCATGTAATAAAGCTTGTTCTCCAGTAGACAACCCATCCCTCGTTTCTCGGTTCAAAAACCCATCAATGACCACCACAGCGCCAGCGACACCCGCCTGAAGTGATTTGAACCCATGAATCAGCAGTCAAATTAACAAACGCACCGCAGTCAATGCCATTCTCTGCCAAGTTATCGGCTGACCTTGCTGAACAAGCGGCGCATTCTGCATATACGTTCGGGATGATGATTTTAAGTTGTTGAAGAAGCTTAATGTATCCCTTGGGTTTTTGGTTTTAGCAGTAGCTCCATCAAATTTGACAGCATTTGAGCGAAATAGACTGAAAGTTCTTCGTTGCAGAGGCTGTTCGGTGAAAAGGCGGAATGAGAGAGTAGAAGCCAGGGTTCGAGATGGGAGAAAAGACAACCGCTGCATGGCGTTGTCGGGACGGAAGAAAGTGCAAGGAAGAGTAAAGAATCTGCACGGCGCTTATGTACTTTATCTGAGTTGCCGATCTTGCGTCATACAACGGCAAGGCCACCTGAAAGTTCGAGCAAGTTCTGCCTGAGCTCAGAACTATCGTTCTGCGGGCATGCTTCGATTAATATACATATGATGTATCTACAAATTCCACACTTAGAGCATCTTTTACCTGACATCGTTCAACAAATCCTGTAATATCGGTCTCCCCCGAAGGAAACCTTCCTCACCACCAATCTTCCGGGATTTCTTATTCGTAGACTGTCCCTCTTTTGATAAACCCGTATTCTCGTCAGTCGTTCCGCGCTTGAGGCCATTATGTTTAGTATCGAACGCATCTGCGTGAAGTAAATTTGCACCGGATGGCAGACGAAGAATCCAGTCTTGATTTTCCATGAGATTAAAGAACTCCTTCAATAATGGTGCGCCTTGAAGGGTTTTCCGAGAGCCCATTATAATAAGCTTAGATCGGGCACGGGTGAAAGACACATTCATACGGCGCCAGTCTTTCATGAGCTCTCCGACCTGTAGATATCGTCGACTAAAGTCAAGATTGAGGAAACTAAATATAACACACCTGGCTCGTGTCGTTCGATCGTACCATAGATATGATAATGCATTCCTTGTCCCTTCCTTGACTTTTGTCGGCCGTGAAAAATTCCAATCCCTGACGACCTCGGAAATGCTGCCCTAAGAGCTTGATCTGTTGGCGATATAAAGAGATAATGCCTATTTGTGCAGGTGGAACACCACTCTTCATCATGGTCTCCGCAATCTGGTACACTAGTTTGGCCTCTGTCTCATTTTGGACCAGGTCCCCAACTCTAGAATCATGGGCAGGGACAAGGTCCGTGTCGATAAAAACAGCTTTACACCTTTATCAAAGACACATCGTAAGAATCCTATATGGCAAAAACCGACCACCGAACTGACCTCTCTGCCATAATTTGACTTAGCCAACATTCAGAATTTTCGCAAGCCGAGTGACCTGCGTGCAAAGAGCGGAGGAATGATTTATCAGGTATATCCAAGAAGCGACGAGCCACAACTTCAGAGCCGCAGCGAAGACGGTCGCTATATATAAGTTTGTTGGAGAGCAACATGATATCTGCGTTCATGCGATATTGGTACGTAAGATCCACCACGGCATGAGGGTGCGCATTGGATAAATGGCGAAAGAGCGAAACATCGAGACCACCCTTTCTAGCGTCTTTGTTGCGAACCTAGATCCCAGGTCAAAACACCACAAATACTGTTTAATTCATCACGCACCAAAGGCGGGAGCTGGAAATGATCTCCTACGAGAACAAATTTTTCTGCAAATCGGAGAGGGCCAATACAGGTAGGTAGAGTGATCTGAGAAGCCTCGTCCACGATACAATAATCGAATTTCCTTCTGGAAAAGAGAGCACTAGTTCCGTCTCAGTTGCAGCACTGGGTTGAAATGACTGTGCAAGGTCACTCACTCATCAATAGACAGGCAGGTTGTTGCTACGACAGGTGGGGACATGAGCTGATACTCCAGTTGCTCGACGGTAGTAGCATGTCTCCGGTGATTTAGGGTATATTGGCGGACGTCAGGGTGAACCTGTTTTGAGTTAGAATAGATACATTACCATGTGATGAATTAATACCTTGTCTATGTTTCCCAACCGAAGAATAGTGAAGTCTGTATCCTTCAATTTCGCCAAGATTGTATCAACAGCGGAATGAGTATAAGATGTTAAAAGGACCGTCTTATTCATAGCAACGAGAGCTTGGATCATAGCTGCAATGACAGTCGTTTTGCCTGTTCCAGGCATGCCCAACACCAAGGCATAATCTTGGGCGCTAAGAATTTTATCGACGGCTTGACCTTGGTTCGGGTTCAAGTGCGCCAAATGATGCGCTGCGGAAGGAGGAATGTTGATAGATGATGTGTCGTCGAATCGTGGTTCTTCCAGGTCAACAATTTGTTTGAGTTTTCGAGCATCTCCATCAGCATAGAAAAGTTGCGCAAGGTTATCCCGAATACGACTCATACCTCCGAGCATCTCATCCTTATCAATTCGAAAGATAACTGGATTCGTGGTAAAGACTTTTGAGGACTCAAAGACAGCGAGCCGGGAGCTAATAATATCCAGAGATAGATCATGATCCACACCAACAACAACATCCGTCGATGTAAGCTCAAGTATGAACCCACGAGCAAGAGCGAGCAGGTGCGGTTCAACTGAGATAGTGACCGCGTCGTTGACGTCCAGAAATCCGTTCAGAAATGATCCGGTAGATACACTTTTTGGGTCACGAATGAACCTGTAGGTGTATGTGTGAATTTTATCCCGTGCGCCGGGTCGTTTAACAGGAGGAGGAACAAAGGAAGAGTCGAGAATCATGGATCCAAAGCACCGTCCATGTTGTTCACGCTGTGCGGCACCCATTGTCCAAAGTTCTTTACGGAACCGGCCCACGTCTTGTTCTTCCAGGGAGAGAAGATGTTCCCAATTTTTGAAGAAGGCGGTCTGAGAAGGTGTTAGATGAGAGGTTCTCAAGGAATATGCATCTGCGATTGGAGAGACTTGGTCCTCGACATTCTCGACAGCCTGTCGCGGGGCTTAGCGCAACCAGCAAGAAGACAAAAGTAACACTTGCCTTCCGGTACAGCATGCATAGATCCAGTGAAAAACATCGTTTACAAGTACGTTCATCATCGATAGTCGGAGGAAGAAAAGGTTCTGTAGAGTTTTTCTGCCGACGCATCATGTACATCGCAAGTTCATTCCTGCCGATGATAAGACCCCGTAGCTCGTTTCGACTTGCGGGAACTTGAACGATTTCATCGCTCTGTGTATAGTATAGTAAGCCCGAGGTGACATCGATACCATATCGTTCCTGAGCCAACAGGGTATAGAGCATTGTCTGAGCGCGATGCTCCATGCCTGAGGTGGCACGTCCGGTCTTGATCTCGAGGGGCTTGGGGCCCTGGGTAGGGGTTATTTTTGAGAATGACAACCTTGCTGGATCTGTTTTCTGAGAGATTGTAGTCTGCACAGTGGCATCCAGTTTACCCTTGAGTCCATAGGTAGGGGACCAAATATCCTCCTCCACGTCAAGGAGCTCGGAAATGGCTAAAAGTGACACTTCATTACGAGCAGCGCGATTGTTGTTCAAGATGGCATCAGCCTAAAAGATATTTGAGAAATTCCTTGGTAATTCTAGTAGGAAAAACATACCTTGGGAGTTTCGGACATATATCTATTGAAAAATGATTGGACACCTTTAGCTCTGGCTTTCACTTCGTTGATTGCAGTTTCCACGTTAACATTGATGCGAACTAAGTCCACAAGGTTTTCACGAACCACTTCGTCGATCTTGTCGTCTAACCACCGATCATCCCAACAATGGGCGGACAAGCAAGCTTGTACCACTGTGTGGAGGATATGTCCCCAGACTAAGGCAGGTGATACATCGCTTGACGAGCGAACCATGCTTGTCAGGAGCGGGCGGCGGCGACATTGTGCTGCTGTAGAGACAGCCGTAGCAGTAAGGAGAAGATCAGGATGTAGGATAAGAAGATTGTGTTTGGATGAGATGACGATGGAAGATATGATAGAAGAAGAAGATTGTAGAAGTGGAGTGAATGTGCCAATAACATTGATGATGTCCTCTACAAGTTTATACGTTCAGATATCTCCTTAAAGTTCGAGGGGGAATGCATACTGGGACGGACTCCTGATGTTACCCAGTCATCCTGTAAAATTACGGACCGACGCTCCCCGGACTCAAGGGCCACAATGAGATTCTGTTCGGGGGCAATATGAGGCTTTAACAACAGAATGACAGCACCTGCGCTAATACCTTCGAATAACGGCCACTTATCTCGTACTCAGAGACAGATTCAACACTGCATCTGGTGCATGTTTCGCGAACATGTCTGGATCCAGCCAGTTGAAATGTCTATGAAGCAAGAAGGGTATTAAGTTCATGAAGGCGGCCTTCCAGAGTAGCAGCACACCTCTACTTTAGGCTTCTTCATTGGCGATATCTCGTTCACGTCCCAGTCCCAGTCGTCCTCTACCCCTTCTAACATTGCCTCTATATCCGCATCATTGGCAGAGAAAACTCGAGAAGGAGACGGGCCAACATGCTTGAATGCTGTCGGCGACCTTGCGGCCAGTTTGAGCTTGTTTTTATTCGAGGGTGTTCGTGGCTCTTGTGCTACTTGAAGGCCTATTGGTCTGTTCCTCGCAGGTGAAGGATCAGGAGTCGGCGGGGCGTTCCAAACTGATTCGTCCAATTCAGCGAACAGGTCATGTAAAAGCGCTGCTTCTTCTTGAGCAGATCGAATTACGGGGGGCATTTAAGAGATGGAAGAACGAATTTCAAGAGATGTCTGGTAGAAAGGTGTAGAAGTTGATGACGCCCTTGACGCGTCGAATGGGAGTCATGTGACCCCGTGTCGCGTCAACAATTCACAATAATCAAGCAAAAAATACAAGAAAATATAATATGTAAGCCCCACATAGTGAATATTGCATACAATCAGCTACTAGTACATCGCGTCGATCCGACAAGTGCTATGAGCCTCTCAAATTAGCTATAGCAGGAACCCTGCGTAAGTCAATGACACCAACCAACCGACATTCCAGTGCCATCGCTATACGTTCAATGTTTTGCGACTTATGAGTCTGCCAGTCTATCTCAAAAACTCCAGGTCTATCAGCACCGGCGAACCATGACCATATTCTCGTTTGAGTCTACTCGACATAATTCAGTATTAGGATATTGATAATAGCTCACTGAAATGCTCGTACCTTCAAGTCGTACACGTGTAACCATCCATCCCCACCTCCTGTAGTTAACCAGTGATTATCAGGACTGATATCAAGTGCATATACAGGACGTTTATGATCTGCAAAAGCATGAAGACATCGGCCGGTGACAGAGTCCCACAGACGAGTTGCACCATCGAATGAACCGCTGAAATCCTATGTGAGAAGGAAGTGTTTGAGGTACAAGAAACAACACTCACGTAGCAATCAGTTCATTCTCGGTGCCTGGCGGTTGATACCAGCCAATTGTGCTTACAGAATGCTTGTGGCCTTCGAGAATGGTGACTTGATCGTTGTCAGAACTACCCAGGCCTGGGATGGAATCGGCTTCTGAAGGTATTGAAGCAGAAATGTTAGATACATTCCATATCCTTGTCGTCATATCGTCTGAGCAAGATGCAAGACGTGTCCCAGAAGGATTGCACTTGATCTGATTGATTTCGTCGGTGTGTCCGCTGAATGAAGGCGTATATCATAATCGATAAGATATAGTCTCTTCGCAGTGACATCAGACGTACCCGAAAGTCTTGATTGACTTCTCTTCGTCCACACTAAATATGTGAACTTGTCGATCGGCCCCACAGCTCGCAAACATATCGTTGTTTAACCAATCCACGTCTAAACAACAATCTGTAAATCCGCGTTGTAAGTCTTCGAGCATGTTGATCATGAATGCTTGATAATTGTCTGACCTTTGTGACCGTGGTATTGCCGATGCAGCTTTTTACCAGCAACGTCCCAAAGACATGAACTTCCATCCAGACTTGCTGTCAAAAGCCAACGACCTGATGTTGAAAACCTTGTTGTGAATATTGGACCCTTTGAGAAGAACTTCAGTATCCCAAACGGCACGCAGGATATTGTCAAAGCCCGACCTTATGTATATCACTTTCAAAGTACATTTTGCCTGCAGTGTCACATATTCGCAATCTGGAATCGTATGAAGCAATGGCGAGTAACGTCCCATCTGGACTCCAGCTCAAACAGGTCAAATCTGCGGATTCTGCCTGAGAGAACGAGTCGATTGTGATGGGTTCTCCGGCCTGCGCAGAACCCGCCATCGACTCAGAAAGTGTCCATATCTTCACTACAGCATCCTTAGAGCTAGATACACATCGTGAAGCCAGATCCGTCATTGAATTTTGGAGACCTACCCAGAAGCCAACAGGTTATAATTGACAGGATTGAATGCACATACAAACACCTAGATGTACTATAAAAACCAATGCATGCATACCAGTAGATAGAGCGAGATCGTACCTCCGTAGCATGCCCAGGCATTAAAGTGATGACATTCGGATCAGTAATGTCGTCAATAGGTCCTTGGAGCAATTTCTTTGGTTTCGAAGCAGGTTTTTTGGGAGGATCTGCTGCCTTAGGTCTTGCTGCGGTAAGGTCAGATGGAGGAGGAGAGCAAAATAGTGAGCTCTACAAACATTCCACAGGGGTATCGACATCCATGTCATTGGATTCCTTCCTGGTGCGTTTTTCGGTAGTTGTAATACTTCGCGGTAGAGGACTGATCTTGCGGTGCGAAACGTCCTGCATTAAAACATTGCTTTGAATCGGTGGAGCTACCATCATCAATGGGGGAGCAAACGTCGGTGCAAGGAAAGTGTGAGATTCAGGAGGGTTCGGAGAGCATGTATGGGGTTCAAGGAGAGAGAACATGGCCTTGCATTTGATTGCAGCCTCTCCACCTTGGAAATGGCATTCGACTTCATTATAGAGTAGTGACTTGCTCAATAGTTCGACTAGTTCTCCTCTAGGAACGTGTTTTTTGAAGACAGGTGATCTCTCGAGTTGGGCCTCCTTCACGAGAGTGTAAGCGGAATGTTCAAAGCCTGAGTATAAGACGCGAAATGAGGGAAGTCGTTGGATAGTTCCGAGTAATAATAGATACCAGAGTCTCGAAAATATGCGTATATCAGACGATTGATTTCATCCGAAGTGATAGAGATTGGGGACATCCTACAAAAGAGGACTTAAACTGAGACTTAGAGAAAGCGGCAAGAAGTTGTTTGGCCGGATATAGACGCCCAACCGGTCACCAGACTTCGGCGCTCTGGTGCTGACTTTCGTAGTGTGGTCAGCGTTCCGCAAGATGACAGACCAACTCCGAGAATTGAATTGTACCCGCTTCTTTCCTTTCTTACTCCGGCCATGGATGACGATCCTAGTCAGTTCAACGTTGAGCAGGGCTCAGAAGATTTGCCAGAGTTAAATTCTTCCCATGGAGCCGGTCGATCCAATCTGCAAACTCTCCTAAGTCCGTTGCGCATCCTTATCTTTTCTCCCACCACTGTCTTCCTGATCTAAGCACCCTTCACAGATTTATTAGCGGCGCGCACCTCTACTCAATCAAGTGTCCTCATGGGTGATTCCAGGATATACGCCGCAACCGCCATGGCCAACTTGTTATCCGCCGACCACGACTTGGATTTAGAAGGAGAATTAGGCACTGACGATGAAGAAGACGCCGACTACTTGGACGAAGACGAAGATGAAGTGATGGAAGATGACGGAGATGAATATTATGCTACTCCTCGCACAGTATTTACCTACCCTCCAGCCACTACGCCTCAGGCTGCAGGTGTGCATCTGATCAAAAGCGGGGAGTTTGGTCGAGTGGGACCCAAGATCAAAGCTCGGAAGAACAACCGGAACCTCGCTGCCGTCTTTAACAACCGTCTAACAAACCCTCATCCTGTTGTGTATAAGGAAGATTACGCCGCTGTACGTTTACTGCATTAGATGGTTTGTTTTAGGACTCAAATGATTGCAGAACATTGTTCCAAACTCCAATGGAGTGATAGTGGCCAACTATGATGCAAACATCTACACCGCACAGTACTCTAACGGCAAGACATTGATTTTAACATGGTACCACGAACAGCTCATTGCTGACCCCGAATTTCTGTAGACTCTTCATTCTTCTACACTTGCTCTCAAGGTACAGTTTCAAAGCTTCGGGTTTCATTCTAATCTGATCATAACAAAGATTTCCGTCTTCACATATACGACACTACTGCTCCTCCGCAGAGGGCAATGTCGCGGGCTGACGTAACTCAGGACCAGCCACAGACGACAATGAATCTTAATCGTAGAATACAAGGGCAGCACGGTCGATGGACAATCACAGATGCCAATCTGTCCCCAGACAATGACAGGTGTGCCGTTGTCCCATCTTTCGAGCCTTGTCTTGTTGCTTATGCATTTTCGAAGAATTATCTATTCTTCAATCGTAAGAATGCTCATTTTATATGTGAGACGCACGTAGCTAATACATCAGAAGACTTCCACTGCGTACATGTGCAGCACAAAGGAAGACAATCCCGTACAGGTTCCCATCCCGTTCCACGATTCTCCTGGTGTCCACTATGGATTCTGGGATTCAGGCCCTGGATCATTTGGGCTATTTTCTTGTAGATTCTCAGCAGACGGAAATGAAGTCATTGCTGGTGGTCGGGGATACATATATGGTATGTTATGTCATGCATTCCTCCACTTGTAATTAACGAATACCACGTACTAGTGTACGATCTTTTGGCCAATAGACGAAGTTGGTGATGTTGTACGAGTTTTCGTCATTGAACTTATTGCCTCTATAGGTGTCAAAATTCTAGCACATGCGGATGATGTCAACAGTTGTTGCTGGGCTGATACATCGTCTGGGAATGTACTAGTCAGCGCTTCAGATGACAGCTACTTGAAAGTTTGGTGAGACTCTGTTT
The DNA here is from genome assembly GCF_021015755.1 of Lentinula edodes. Classification (NCBI taxonomy): domain Eukaryota; kingdom Fungi; phylum Basidiomycota; class Agaricomycetes; order Agaricales; family Omphalotaceae; genus Lentinula; species Lentinula edodes. Next base: position 596,586 of record NW_025764307.1, read on the forward strand.
CTCCTATGTCAGCCAAATCGGCACTAAGAAATTTTTTAGGGACAGACGATCTCTCGGTAGCTCGCCGAAACCATCAGGCGTTCTGGTCGGACATACGGAAGGTATAACATATGTATCTGCCAAGGGAGATGGACGATACGTCGTGTCTAACGGCAAAGACCAAGCGATGCGCCTGTGGGACCTACGCAAGATGCGAAGCAATGGGGAATACGAGAGGACTGCTCATATCGAATACGGCGTTCCGAACTTTGACTACCGGTCAATTTCTTCGACCTATTTCGAGACTTATACTCACGTTGCATCTATTTTAGATATCCTAGCTATCCCAGGCCTAGATACAAAGCCCATCCTCTGGATTGTAGTGTCATGACATACCGAGGGCATTCGGTGCTCATGACGCTCATTCGTTGCCATTTCTCCCCTACGGAAACAACAGGGGGACAATATCTCTATTCGGGTTCTGCAGATGGAAGGATCCATGTAAGTTGAAGTTCCACAGACTATGTTATCGAAATTTGACTAGGTGGCTTTGATAGATATGGTCGTTAGATGGAACTCTTGTTCAAGTACTTGATCGTACAAAAACGCTTCCCATACGGGCAGATCCTTCTGGTGTCGAATATTCCAGAACCGCTCGCAGAAATAATGGTTCATGCGTTCGTGATGTCAGTTGGTCACCCGAGGTGCGTCTCAATTACATCTGGTCCTTGATACAGAGGCTGACTCCTGCTCACAGCAACCCGTGATCATCTCTGCTGCTTGGGAGTCTTCCCGTCATGGAAGCACACTTGCTCGACATGAATGGAAAGGATTATCGAAGATGTCTAATTCCCTTCAGGATTGGGAAGAAAAAAGACGTCAGGAACAGACAGAAATCGCTGAGGGTGGAAGCTCAACTCGAAGGTCAAGCCGAATTCAGCAACAAAGGCTTCGTCGATTGCTCATGCCTGGGATGTATTTCTCGGTTGACGATGACGATGACGAAGATATGTAGCTCTAGAGATACACGTCGCTTGCTTTGCTATGTTAATTAATGCATGTACCCGGAGAATATCTGTATATCTACGATCACGTCGATTCTTTCATCTTTTCGGCAATGGAAACATATGAGTATTGTAATGAAAGGAGATATGAATAGCAGTAGGTGCATCGACGAGACCGACGTGATCTTAAGCGCCCAGTTGCCGAGCAATCGGCTGGCGCCAAAATCCGTCACGTCAAGTTTTCGTGTACCCACTGCAGTGTCCTCAAGTCTTATCGTTCTCCCCTCTCTATCAATCAAAATGGTTAGTTTCTTTGCTGCTGTCTATCTTCCAGAGCTTCTCGAGTTGTTTGTGGTGGATTTTGTCCGGATTCAAATGAAGGAATGGTTGGATTGGAGATTCGGAGCTAGGATGACCTTTGCGAAACTGATGGCTAACGATGAATTTTACAGAGTAACACCGATCTCGCAGCCTCTTACGCCGCCCTCATCCTCGCCGATGACGGTATCGAAATCACTGTATGTCTCTTGTTCAATTGGATAAATGGCCGGATACTAATGCATAAACTCGTTCCTATTCTAGGCCGACAAAATCGTCGCTTTAACAACCGCTGCTGGTGTTGAACTGGAACCCATATGGGCGTCATTACTGGCAAAGGCCCTGGAAGGCAAGAACGTCAAGGACTTGCTATCAAATGTTGGTGGTGGTGGTGGAGCACCTGCTGCTGTTGCTCCTTCTGCTGGGGGTGCTGGTGCCGCTGCAGCAGAAGCACCAAAAGAAGAAGAGAAAGAAGAGGAGAAGGAGGAATCGGACGACGATATGGTATGTTGCCTTAGTTCCTTTTTGATGAATGTAAACCTCATCACTGAAATTTCTGCAGGGCTTTGGTCTCTTCGACTAATTCATATCCTTCGTTTTCCTGTTTCTCTCTCCATATGATGTGCTGTCCTGTCAAACGAACCATGCTTTTACCATTACTGTTGTGTGTAATATGTTGACAATGCAAGCATATCTTCTAGAAGTAGTTAACTTAGTGTCATCAAAAACTTGCGAATCACACAGATGCAGGAAGGAATTTCAATCAAAGATGGCCATGGGGTGCGTTGCTCCGGGAAGTGTGGAACATTTTACCATGAGATTCGGTCCGAGACATTGATCCTTACATTGATCCACGCTCCGTGGGTGCAACAACCTGGACCCGCTGGCTTTTTTCGTACTTACATAAGTACGACTCTCTAGCATTTCGATCCTCAAGCTCAGCTGCAAGCAAGGTCTCAAACATAGAAATGAAACAGGATTCAGTGTTTTTAATCTCGCTTAGGTTTTGAAGCGTTTGAACGTAACTTTTTTGCGCTTGAAACTGATACGATCTTGTATGTGAACGGTCTGGACCTGGCCATGGGCTAGATGAAATTTTCATGAATCGTTATAAAATGTACTCAGGCTTTACCCCGGCTCTACCTCCGCCAAAGCACCCCATGTCAAGTCTTCCCCCCGAGCTGCTGGCAGAGATCTTCCAATACTGTTCTACCTACAATGCAGACGCCCCACTCCTCCTGGGCTCAGTCAATCGACGATTTCGGGAAATAGTGCATAGTCATCCCGCTGTCTGGTACAAACTCCGGCTTCGTCTGGGTTTCGGTACAGAATTCGCGCAGATTCAAAAAGCTGGACTGTGGTTCAAAAATCGCGGCGCGTGCCCTCTCAAGGTTTTCATGAACATCACCAATACATGTGCCCCGAGATCAGATACCTCCGAACAGGAATGGTTCTCGCACAATTATCCGTTCTTGATTGCATTATTTCGCAAGAACATTCATCGGATCCACGCATTAACCCTCCAGTCGGATACGGAGCTCAAGGCCTACCATCTCCTTGACGCCATTACGGCTTCAAGTCCCGTATCCCCTACTGAATCGCTTCAGCTTCACAGCTTACATTTCCAAATCACGGCCGATATTCCACCAATGCCATCTGGATGGTCGCCAGTATTCGAATCCTTTTCCCTCTTTCCCCAACTCGACTCACTCAAACTTATAAATCACATCCTACCCGCACTTACCCCTCCGAATATTGTACACCTCCAAAATCTTTCGATCGTTCGTCCCCTTACTGCGCCGCCGTTACCTACTCTCAAAATTTTGCGCATGATAAGTTCCGCTCCGTCGCTGATCCATTTAGACATTGACTCGCGGATTTCGGGAGAGCCGCTGTCAGATCTCCATGTGGAGACAGACTTACCTGCTTTAAAGTCATTGTCGTTGCGCATAAACAACCTTCCGTCCACATTGAAACTCTTAGCTTCGGCATCGTTGGAGAAACTTCGCCTGACGGATCTAGATGGTAGGCGGCCTCGCGCTGGAGAGGAATTGGGCAGTGTCATGGCGAACTTGACAAGAGAGTTGAAGACAAAGGATGGTAACTCAGGCGGTCTGGATCTCCTCAAAAGTTTGGAGATTGCTGGAGTACATTGCGTCTCGTCCACCAGCGCTCATTGGGACTGGTGTATTCGCCATCTACCACGACTAGAATCGCTGACTCTTAACAAGTCCGGTTTTGTGAGCTTGATCAAAGTTCTGACCGAGATACAACCAGAACATCTAGACGTCCAAGGCGGCTTCTATTGCCCTAGGTTATCTTATGTTCACCTTTCGAGTGTCGACGCCCTTCTCCTTCTCCAGGATTTGAAGATGAAAAGGCCTTCCCTCACAGTGGAATGGGACAACGGTGGGCCAGTATGGCATCATTCGATCCCTGATCACCCTCGCACGACGTTCTCATATACTACAGGGGGATACGGCTTCGCCTCATTGTTTGACTATGATAGGAGGCACATTGAGGATACTCAGGTGAAGGGGGTTTCTTTGACCGATGAGGATTCTTCCTGGTAGAGGATGAGGGTCTACAATAATATATCCTCACTATTATTGATAGACTTTAGATCAAAATACATATCTCATAATATACTATATCTATTTATCTGTATCCGTTTTTCATGCAAAGTTGCTTCCAAACATTCAATATAATAACGAGTATATAAAATGCTTGCGCCTTACAGAAGTACCGCGAATAAGCGCGCTAGTATAGCACTACGTCATAGTTAATCAAGGCTTTCTCACTGCAACCACCAACTTCAAACAATGATTCCTCGCAACTTACTGATTAGCTCTCGCTCCAGCTCTGCTGCTATTGCGCTGTTTCACACTTCTGCTCGACGAGCCGCCGCGCAGCCTAAGCATACTAGCGAAACTTACAACAAGGACGACTCGGACATGTCTCCGCCACCTGATTCGAAAATCCATCGTGTCGATCCAAATTCCGATTCTCAGAAACCGCATGAGGTGAGCTCCTACTTGCGAGAAGGCCTGCTGGATACTTACCAATCGCTGGTCCTAGGCTCCTTCAGGTCCTTATAGTCGAGTACTTTGTTTCGTCGTTGCACCCGCGGTCATTGCTGATCCAGTTTCTTTCTTTTTCAAGGTAGGAGCGGAGTCCGCAGAGTACAAGAATACGAATTCGGAGTATAATGGAGATCATGATACTCGTTATGGTGGAAAGAAACAGTATGATGAAGATAAGGGCCCTGAGACAAGCAAAGCTGATGAGGGACCAGCTGGAAAATCCTCTCAAGGCAGGAAGCCTGAAGGGAGATGAAGTGTACATGGAGAAATGGGCTCATATGCTCCCAAATCAACGTCGGTCTTTTTTTCTCATTGTAAGAACATTCCATTTATTAAGATATGTTTTTCAACAGCGACAAAGTGAATTAAAATAAATATTCCTACGTTTGTATCATGATACTAGTGCCTCTTACTCCTCTGATTCTCATGGGTGACATATTCAAATTGACCTTGTTCGTTTTTTGTGTCAAGCACCTGTTGAAACGATCACAACCTCCTCATCCAGCGCCGCCGTCGAACAACGAATCAATCAAAGTCTATCAAAGTGCCTCAGCCCGCCATTTTCAAGTTCATCCTGAATAATTGAATAATAATCTGAATCATAAACAACTTTCTGTCATGCCTGAAAGAGGAATGTCAAATGGATTTCGACAAGCTTCATTATTTCGCTACGTCGTCGAAGTTCAGTTTATGTCGGTACCAATTCTATACTGCCATCCGTTGGGCTACTCAAGGTCAAAAAGCTTTTCTAAATGTCCACTCGAAGCACGCTCGCCCTCGTAACAAATCATAAATTCAAGTTAGCGCTGGATTGTTATGAGTGTTGGTACGGTAGAACTGTTCCTTCCATTACATATCTTCTAATTCTTGCTGGAGATTTGTAATTCCCCCCGGACATCACAAAGGCTTGAACGCTATGCAGGTCCGTTTCTCATACCCTTTCTTGCTTCGTGTGTTCCGAACCTCGGTGATCTTCAAGTTCAAGCCTATATTCTTTTTCTCGTCCCGCCCTCGCAAATTGTTACTTACAGGTAAACAACGTATGCCAACGCACCTTGGTCGCAGTCATCCGATATCAGCAACCTCATCCGATTCTAGTACATAGTCAATAAATCATGCTACGTTTGAATTGAATTTATTAAGCCTCAAGCTCGTAGATAATGTTGGTTAGGCGCTTACTTTTGTGCAATCTCAAGCTACTCGGCGCCTAAAGCTTCACTAACTCACGCGCACTTCACTTGGAAGTATACAGGGTTCTGTATTGTTCCTTTTAGTCGTCGAGTATGTCGACCTCGACGCTGAAACAAGTAAGCTTTATTAATTGAAACGTCGAATACTTTTTGATCCTCTCCCAGGCAGCGGCGCCTTCAACACTGCAGCAAGCCCAAACTGCAGCCTTGCTCTCTCTTCTGAATCTAAACACTGAGCCAGTAACTTCCTCATCCTCCCAATCGTCGAAAGGCGCAAAGACACCAATTGTAGCGGGTCCACCGGTTTTCAAAATTCTTGTCCTCGATCAGCAGACGAAGGATGTCCTCGCGACTGTGCTACGTGTTCAAGATCTACGTGACGTTGGTGTAACACTACACGTGTAGGTTCAGCAAGCCCCCTTTCACCGATGTGTCGTGCTCATTAGTCTCCAAGGCAATTACACTCTACGCGACCTCCATTGCCTGACGTCCCGGCTGTTTACTTTGTTTCGCCAACTGCTGCGAACATTCAACGAATTGCGGAGGATCTCGACAAGTGTTTATACGAATCTTTCCACCTCAACTTTGTTGAGCCTCTGCCACGGGCCTTGTTAGAAGAGCTCGCAGCCTCGGTGGCGCGTGATGGTACAGGGGAATTGGTTCAAGAAGTGAGTCCTGATTGTTCGAGAGTTTCAAATATCTTACACAATTCTTTCCAGCTAATAGATCAGTATCTCTCCTTCATTGCGCCATCTTCATCGCTCTTCTCCCTACTGCCTCCTTTACCACAAGCATCCCCTGCTACACCTGCTGCGGCAGGCAGTTCAACCATTCCTTCCTCGACCTACACAATCCTCAATTCTCCCGTCTCAACCGAGCAACAAATCGAAGCAGAAATAGAACGAGTGGCGAACGGTCTCTTTAGCGTTATTGCGACGCTTGGTATGGTCAACGTTATGTTTGTCTCTACTCGTAGTTACTTATACATTCTTGAATCAGGACATGTCCCATTCATCCGCGCACCACGAGGAAATGCCGCAGAGATGGTTGCTAAAAAATTGGAAACCAAAATCCGAGATGCCCTTATTACTGCCTCTCGATCACATTCTTCCTCTCTATTTTCTCAAGATGCAACGGGTCTTTCAAATTTACAACGGCCTTGTGAGTCTCATGAAACCGGACAAGATAGTATCAGACTTATTTATTCATTGTCATTTCAGTACTGCTTATACTGGACCGAAATGTTGATCTGGTCTCGACTATCTCTCATGGGTGGACCTATCAAGCACTGGTGTCTGACTGTCTCGAGATCAAGCTCAACCGTGTGGTGGTCACAGAGCCCCAGAAACGCACCTATGACCTTGATGCGAAAGATTTTTTCTGGGCTCGGAACGCAGCCAATCCGTTCCCTTCGGTCGCAGAAGATATCGATACCGAACTCACTAAGTACAAGCAAGATGCAGCTGAAATTACGCGAAGTACAGGAGTCAGCGATGTTAATGATATTGCCCAACTCGATCTTTCTACCAATGCTGCCCATCTCAAGACTGCCATCACACAATTGCCTGAGCTGACTGCGAGAAAGGCGACTCTAGATACACATATGAACATCGCTACAGCATTACTGGAACAAATCAAAAAGCGAGGTTTAGATGAGCTTTTCAGTACTGAGGAGGCTATCGGTAAACAGGTATGCAACTCTCTATTTGTGGGATATACACATTGTAGTGATAATTTTGTTTCTTTCAAGACCACTCAGACAATACTCGAGATTTTGAGGAGTTCTCGTACAGATGGCAACTTCACTCCCTTGGATAAGCTTCGACTAGTATTGGTCTTTTATCTGTCTTCCCCTGACATTAGCAAGGACGATGTAGCTGAACTAGAGAAGGAGCTCAAATCAGCAGGAGCCGAAGTTGCTGCATTTGACTACGTTCGAAGGACAAGGGAAATCTCGAAAATGGCTGTGTCGAATACATTGGGAGGAACTTCTACGCCTGTGGCTGGAGCTGTTGGACAAGGAGCCCAGTTGTTTACAGGATTCAGCGTTTTCGGGAACAAGGTGAGTATACTAGATGTTGCACATTAGACTACCTTCAGACGAGAGATCTCTATCCCAGTTGACCGATCGATTGAAGGAGGGTGGTCTTGAGAACCTCATTTCAGGTGTCAAAAACTTTCTCCCCGCCAATAAACTACTTCCGGTCACCAAATTGACAGAGGCTCTCATGGATTCTTCTTCAGCCTCCAATCAATCACTACAAGAAACGGACGAGTATTTGTTTTTGGATCCTCGAGCGCCCAAGCACGTCAATGCTGGAATGGGTGGACCTGGGAGCAGCGGGGTGAGCAAAGGCCGTCGGATGGCTTTCGCGGAAAGTGTCGTCTTTGTTGTAGGTGGGGCCGGGTATGTCGAATATGGAAATCTCGAGGAATGGGCGTCGAAGACTGGTAGAAAGGTTACTTATGGCGGTACGGAGATTGTGGATCCGGGAGGTTTCATTTCAATTTTGCATGGTTTAGGGAAAGATAGCAGTGCTTGAATTTGCAAAGACTTTTTTGGATGGATTTTATATGACACCAATAATGTTTCTGGTCGGTCATGAGTCATTTGAAGTCACCCCCGTTGTTCCCCGATATTGAAGCTGCTGAAATTTCTCTATTCATGATCTTGCGACAACCAAACTGGAATTGGGTTTACAGTCCCTTCCGTTGTGTTTAGTATTGGAGCTGCAGGCGTTTTTGGTTCAAAACTTTCTCAACGTCATGCGCTTTAGTAGATGACAACATTGTCCTTAGGTACTCCAGACGTTGTGTGTATTCAGCATTACGAATATTCACTAATGACTGTCGTAGTCGAACAAGCAAAGCATGATTTTGTTCAATACACCTCACTGGAAAAGGAAATCAATTTCTCGCCAACTACTCGTTGAATGACAAAGGCAAGACCGAAGCGTATATAGTTATCCCCGTTTAGTGTCAGAGCGCTTTCGACAGTTTCCCCTGTATCCGCTTCAAAATCGGTATACACCCTCTCATACGCGATGATATCACCGTCTTGTACACCATGTCAGCAGCAAGGATCTCAACGACTTGATTTGGCGACGGCCTTTTTGAATGGGAACACCTCATATATAAAGGTCTCGTCTGTCTTCGAGTATGTGCTTGTCAACAAATATTGTCTCTCATGCAATCCAATGTGTCTAATGGACCGACTTCACTTCGAAAAGGTCAGGCGTGCATTTATTGCAGAAGAAGAAAAATGGTTTTAAAGTATTTTCTAACACGAGTGTGATATCGTCCTTACCCTTCCTATAGAGATGCGATGGCGCACGACCCATTTGCGGTCAATGTCGTAGAGGACAGAGACCAGAGGATTGTGAATATACTGATCGTCAAGGCCAATCACGTATGGAAGCATTGGAGAACAGCATAGCCCGCCTCAAAGCACGTATCTACGAGCTGGAAAACCCTGGTGGCCCCATGGGAGAGACAGTCGTTCTACGCCAGCCCTATTCTGAAACCATGGGCTTGCCAAGTGGAGATCATTCTGCGCTCGCAGGTACGCAATATCTGAGGATGATGGTAGTTCGAACTTATCCTTTGACAGGTCCTTCTCCCGGTGCGACGAACGCGGTCGCCTCGACATCCCCTGCGCAACCTCCGAAAGAAATAATTTCGACCCTGTATGTTCCTAAATTCTACGGTCTTGTTATTCCGCAATCTAAAAAACTTTTTATAGTTTGGATAAATTCTTTGAACATGCAGCTAGCTTTGGTTTTTTTCTTTCCGCTGATAATTTTCGAGCTTCAACTCTTCTCCCTTATCCGATGGGAGATCCCAGACGTCCTCTTAACTCGCTCCTGGCCACTGTGTATTTATTCGGTTGTCTTTTCTCAGACAATCCAGCTTGGCAAGCCCGGTCTCCAGAATATCTTGCACAGGCTCTGCAAAGTACTGGTTTGCCTGGTCTCGCTGGCAATCATCCCCAGAAAGTTCTGCATACCATCCAAGCTGAAGTCCTGCTCGCCAATTACTTCTTCTCAGCTGGTAGACTGCTCGAAGGCCGATACCACGTTTCTACTGCCATGTCACTTTGCGTTGGAAGTGGTTTGAACAAGATTCGTTCGCCGGATGTCATGATGACGATTGACAACCATAATGATCTATTTCCAAAAGCTAATGGACCCGTCGAAGTTGGGGAACGAATTATGGCTTGGTGGGTAACTCTCTCTTTGGATCAAGGCTGGGCCGCGGCTTTCGAGGTCAACTCTTACAACGATCTGATCATTGCTGAGACTGAAACTCCGTGGCCGTTGCGCGTTGAAAACTACCTGCGAGTAAGTGTACCTATATGAAGAAATTACATCGAGCAATTGCTCATCCAACGTTCCCTGGACCCGCAGGGCCAACTGACCCCGAACGCCCCTCGATCAAATCTTACCGTCCAAAGTTTTCTTGATGGAGCAAATAGAGATAACTCACCTCAATCTTCACCTTTGGAATTGGCAGCTAAGGCTTCGTTGTTGTGGAAGCAAGCCCATTTGCTCAAAGAAGCTTCAACAGGCAAGGATTTACATCGAACCACTTCAAGTGGAGGAGTTCACTAATACACTGATTTCATAGCCGCAAACATAGGTGCACTCCTTGAAGCCACTCGGGATCGAATAGAGGAGTTGTTGGTCCTTTTGAATACTTTGCACGATAGGGACTCTTCAGGCTTCCCACTGTTGCTGGCCCGTGGTACAGCCCATGCTGCATTCATAAGCCTCATTTGTCTAAGATCCAGCAACGCCGAGAATTTGGAAAAGGTCGTGTATAGCTCGCTTGCAATTTTGGAGATAATTCGGAAGCTAGAGCCTCGTAACAAGTATATCAATCCTCTGTTCACGGTAAATCAGATAACAGGCTACGCGCAGGACCTACCTGATATCGTCTGATCACAGATGTTGTGGACTCTTGCGAACAGGTCTCTCATTAGCATACTGCAGAGAATACCTAATATTCCGGACAACAAGAGGAACACCATTGTCACAGCTATGCAGAGCGGATTATTAGCCATGGATCAGTTTGGTACGAATTGGTCTAGTTTAACAAGTTTAGTTTATTTGTCCCACTTTCGATTGATGGCTGACCTTCTTCTAGAGTACGAAGTCCACAAAGTTCATGAAATGCTTGCAAATATTTGAAACTGTAACTCTGGAAATTTACAAACCTGAAGAGACTCAAAATTTCTTGCATATAACGTACATACAACCCGTATATAATCTATGATACTCGAATGTTCATATTCAGTGATTCCACTAAGAAGGTAAGTAGACATACGAAAAATAGATCACTTGTTTTTGTTTGTTGCACTGACATCTGGAGAGCTTAAGCCCAGACCACATAAGAACGATATTCGCATGGAGGCACCCAGATAGACAAAGCCCACACTACCCCAGACCAACGCATTCCACTCCCAGACTTTCCAAAACACGTCCATACCCAGAGGCGCCATGGATAACAAGTGACCACAGTCTGCTACAAGCAGACAAAACAACATTCTTTTCCAGGTCTTGATTGAAGTCGTAGAGGAAAGAACCAGATGCTCATTCAGAGCAAAGAGCAGGTATAGATTCGCAAGCTGAAGCAGAACCATGTTCATCTGAGTAGTCACCACCGGTGTAGTGGGCTTGACGATCGAGCCATCAGATAGAATGAGATCGTCCAAGTAGTTCTGGGGTTTGAGCGCAGCAAAATAAGCTCCAGCAAGGGCTGAAATGGGCTCGATATATAGGAAGAAAACAGTGTAAGGGAAGAAGGGTATCGATCTCGTCGACATGGTGTCTGGTTTGGTAAACTATATTTTCACACGACATCTTTCGTCAGTCTCATGGTTTTCTCGGATTTTCCCGGGGTTCCCAGTGTTTCTTTCTTTCCATGTTCTACCGCAAAATTAAAATTAATCGTTGGCCCTTTCCATAATCTTCTGGTCTAGGCTTCTACTTAGGACCTTGTGATTAACATACTTATTACTGGCCAATTGCCTTCGGTGCTTCCAGGTGCTTCCCCGTCGGGACGTCTTGCGATAGCTTCAAGTTGGCCCAAGCTCAAGTAAGTATAGGAGATGAAACTTCGTTAGGCTCGCCCTACTAGCGAGGGGTTCCGGTCCATGCAGTCTTGCGATACAGTTATTGTGGGTGAACGTTTGAACCTCTGAGTTCTTGCTGTCTATAGCAATGCATATATGCAAATAGGTTGGTGGTCGTATCATGACTGAACGAAACTTCTTGCAGGAACCGATCATTCGCTATCGCAACGTCTGACGGTCTAAGTTGGCCCTGCAGGTCACGACTCACTAGAGTTGAATGCTACTCTGATGCTACTTATCTGTAGCGGATGCCGATGCTCAAAAACCACTAAATCCAACCATATCCTGTACATCCACTGCCAACAGCACCAGGTATAAGATACATTAGCATTCATCCTGTACCATGCATCTTGCTCATTGTCAAATCTTTTCAGTTCAGCCATGGGTTGCATACCGAGTAAAGTTCAAGAGCCTGAAATGCACAAGTGCTTGGAGGTGCAGAGCGACCGCCAGCTTGATGGAAAACAATGTACGGAAAATGAAGATGGTTCCGAGTCACTTTCGAATGGCTTGGCCCCTCCCTGGGTATCTGGTCACTCTAAAATGACCGTCGAACAAGGTGGTACTATTCGGATACGCACTTCTTTTTCGTAACTCCCATGGTGAGCACAATTCAACTGGTTCAGTTTTTCCCGGATTTTTTTCGATTCATCCATTTAGATCACCTCCTGACGGGGACATTGGTGGGCCCTGGGGTTGTCCTGGGAGAACTATGGTCTGGGTACATGCTCGCTGTCCGTGATGTTCTTATATTTTACAAGGCACCTTATCATCACTTACTTAGTAACCACCAATTTACATGACGAGCCATGGGAGCATCATATCTGTTCCTCGTTTCCTTGGTCATAGTTATCATATATATCAATGAATTACACATGTATACACTCTTTTCCGCTGTTCCTTCAAGCCCCGCACCTGCAATTGTCTGCAACTGCATCCCATATACTTTCAAAGTTAAATTGCGTTGAAGATCACAGTGGGTGTACGCCACAGTTTATATTGACTTTCAATGTTGAATTTCCTTTTGGGGATAGCAAACAACAACAACAACAACAACAACAACCACCATCACCCCAGCCCCCGAACCTCGATATTTTCAGATATCCTCTGACTCTCGTGCTTTAAAAACCTTTTACTATTCTTTATACGTAGTCTTCGTCATCTGAAACCGCTACATACAAAAGTCGAAAGCTGAATTGCTGAAAACGACATCAAAATTAAAAATTTCCTATCTGGGAATTTTTGAACCATGGATATAGATTCCGAAAATAACGCCGACGGCCGTCGAACTCCTCCCTTACGCGTCGAAAATACTATCGACCCCCCAGTTACACCTCCTACTCATCATCGCTCTCGTTCTCCTCACCAAAATGCTCCGACTTTGACACCTCCCCCTTTCACTCCTCGAAAAGCAAACTCCTCCATGCAGCAACTCCTCATGTCTCCTTGCGCTAACCGATCGCTTACTGGTGCTGTCCGTCCTGACGGCGTCAAATTGATCGTCCGCAATGCTTACCTCGAGGACGACGCAGTTCATGATCCTGTCGCTATCATGAGGAACATCACCACCTTGCTAGCAGCCTCTAATCCTGAACTCAAGTGCATCCCAATCGAAATCTCTCCCTTTCGAGCCACCCAGCCTCATCCCGCGACCTGTTATATCTCCCTTCATAGATCGCTGGCCAACGATCGTGAACCTCGGGCTGATCTACTAGAGAAATGGATGGAGGGAATTCGAACCTATGGCGCACATCGCGGCTTACAGGTTGAATGGGCACCATCGAAGGATGGTCAGGATAAAAGAATGTGGCTCCGTCTCCACAACGTCAGCCAGCTATACGAGGATGAACAAAATCGCTTGAACCCGACTCGAGACCAACCAGCGGAGAACAAAGAGGCGAAGCTCCTGGTTCCCTACATCATCGATGTACTGCGAAGGGAAAACATCATGTTCTACAACGTATTTCCCGCTGGGAATAACATCATCATTGAAACGTCGGTGCCGAACGTCTACAAATCCATCTCTGAACACGGCTCTCTACCGATCCCCACAATCTCATCCATTCCCATCCCTGTTTTCCCTGTCCGTCACAACCCGGTTCATCACCCCTACGAGTTAGTCATTGCCGGATGTGCTCAGTACGAACCACCACCTGCCGAATTTCTTCGCACCTGGATACATGCAAACTGCGCGATTGACGGTGAATCAGTTGTCGAAGAGCGTATGGCTCCAGGCCCTTTAAGGCAAGACGATCTCTACGTATTTTCATGCACGTCATGGACAGCCACGCAGAAGGTCCTCTCAAAAGCACCACTCTTCACGAAGGACGTCACCTCGAATTACAAATATCTCTCCGCTCCACAGTTGCTCTATACATATAACTCCAATCCACCTGCGATAGTTAGAAGAGACACAAAGGATGTCGTCAACCAAGGAGCGAAACAGGTAATTGCATCCGTCCTGGAGATCACCAGACGTCTAGATGAGAGGGACAAGCGCGATCGCGAGCGGGATACTAACTTTGCTGCTCTTGAAAAAAGGGTAGACAGCGGCGAGCAGCAGCTAGTGAAGGTAGTTGGCATGGTCGACATGGTTCAACAGAACTTCGGTGCATTACAGTGCAATCTCCAGGCCGTTCAGCAACAGCTGAACATCGCAACTCAACGAAACTCGCTGACGAACCAACTGACGATGCTACAAACAAGGAAGCTGATAGGTATGGAGTCACAAGTCAAGGAGATAGAATGTGATCGCCAAATCGAGCGCATTCAAACCCTCCTCGATAAGCTCGCTGAGTCCGAATTGAAAACTCTCGGTATGGCCTCACCCTCCTTGGCTTCCCAGATTCCTCCTCCCCCTCCTTCCCCTCACGTTCCGGCCTCTAATCCTCCATCATCACCACAAAATCATGCATCCTCCTCATCTGTCAATCGCATTAGGCAACTTTCTCCGCCGGCTCAAACGGAAACACGGCGAACTAGGCGAAGGACATCCGAATTAATCGATGGGGTTACTGTGTCTCCCTCCCGCAAGTCAATATCAAGAGCGCTATCAAAATCCGGGACCAATGGCGAGGAGGTAAGACATTACACTGTTTCATCTCTCTCTTCTCATTCTCCCTTCTTGTCATATCCGTCAACATTAGGAGACAGTCCCAGAGAGCCAGTGAAGCATCTTGCAACTCGGTTTACTCGCGGTCCTGACGGGACAAAAGGATTTCAGAATAGAATGTTGAAACGGACTTCGAGCGACACAATTCCTAAAATACACATAATATCAAATCTCCCATCACTTACCATACCAACTTTCATACGTTATTGCACTATCAAACTCCCTCAGTCATCCTGCTCTCAACTCGATTCTGTCGTCAGTAAATACCCATATCATTTTGCTCCTCATACGTCCCGCAATATTGCCGTTACACAAAAACGTTCAATCCATTTTCCAAAAGTTACCCTAACAAAAATTACATCGCATAATCCCATTCCTCTTCCTATCCATTCTTGCACAAACGCTTTCAGCTATCCAATGATAATCATCTTCTTGTTGTACCTCGTTGGCATTGCGCAAGCTGCCGTTCCGTCTTCCACTTTTTCTCTCTATTCCCTCAATGCCAATGGTCTCGGAAGCGCAGTCAAGATTCACCACATCAACACAGCAATACGTTCAATGAAACCACATGCGTTCATTCTCAATGAGAGCAAAACAAAAGCATCTGTCATCAACGATCTCCCAAGCAATGAATACGAGATATTTGAAGAATGCGCGGTCAACTGCAAGAACTCTCAATTATACAAATGGGGAACTGTACTTGGTATCCGAAAAGACATTCAAGTAATTAATCGTCTTCAAATTAGCGACGCTACCCTTCGAGGACGAGTAGTTGCAGTCGATATTGCAGTGCAAACATCAAATGGGCAAGCATTCATTCACCGAATATTTGGGGTATACGCTCCATGGGACCCAGGTAATATCGAGACCCAGCAATTTTGGCCCAAATTAACTCAAATCATATGTCAAACTCAAACGTCATGGTCATTAGCTGGCGACACTAATGCCACTGTCAACGCGGAGGAACGTTCAATGGGTGGAGGAGACGCACGCACACAATTCATCAAATTCCTCAATGACGTGAACGGTCAAGACCTTTGGTCACTGCAACCAGAGCGAAATAGGATGCAACATTGGACAAGTCGATCAAGATCAAACGAACTATCCGGTGGCAGTATTATCGACCGTGTCGTGGTTAAAGCAGGTAGTATGGTAGATGGTCAGATATCAATACATGAAGGAAAAGATAGTTTCATTCCCTTTACGGACCATCGCGCAATAACTGCAAGAATGATCATCACATCAACGGGAAATGCAAATTCATTTTTTCTCCCCCATTGCATAGCAATGAACAAGCCGCGTATCAAATATCCAACAGTTCAAGAAAAATACAGGCATCAAGAATTTCAAAACTTATTCGACGAAATGGCACGGGCAAAGCACTTACAAGACATTCTAGTAAAAGATGATGAATCATTCATGCAACTATACAACGAAACAAGCAAAATTCTCTTATCAAGTGCAGAAACTAGCTATGGACGTGTCCCTCAATATCGATCTACAGCAAGAGGTAACCGCATAACCAATCCAGAAATTCAAAGTCAAATAGGATACCTGCGGTCAATTGGTGGGGCTATAAGAATAATTCAGAACCCAGATCTATACTATTTAGTCTCAGCAAAATCAAGAATCACATACGAGAAGTTCCGAAGGAAAAGTCAGCAACAAAGGATCAACCTACTCAAGTATGCTAAACAAGAACGATCGAAGATAGGAAAAACACTATTCAAAATGAAAGCAAAAGCAATAACTCAACAAGCAGCACAAAGAAGCAAAGGTCAAGTCATGGCTCGTTCGGGTCAGCTGGCTGTAGCAGATACACTGTTTTCAAGGGGAAAAATCGACGAGCCATACTGCAGATTTGGATGTAGGGCACTCGAGGATCCGCATCACTTGTTTGTTGAATGCAAGAGATACACAGAATGGAGGGTCGAGACGAGTAAAGAGATTGAAAATCGTACGCGAAGAAAATTAACAGAAAAGGGCTTCGAGGAGACATCCCAAACAAGTCTCCTCAAAACAGCTAAGTCACTTTTTATTAATGATAAAGATATATGGCCTCTACAGTACTCCTTTTACTATCTAGGTCACATACCGAAGCTCGATTCATTACTGCCGTATTCACCAACAATGACACCTATTGCAAGAGAACAACTACTTCACCATCTGGCAGCAGACTGGCACACGCACATTATACGGCTAGCGGGACGTATTTTTGGGGATTATCAACGGGAAATGGCCAAGAGACTTACCTCGAACCATAAACCTCAATGAACCATCGACGACGCCCAGTAGTAAATTTCCTTCGCACAAAACCAGCAAAGCCTGGCATTTTACTTGATATCTTATGATACGTTTATTACATATTATGGGCACTCCTACTTAAAGTCTGGTTCATCGGGGTTACATGTAGCCTTAGTCCTTTTAGGACACAGATGAATATCATCTTGTAAACTTGTAAACAGTTAGAATTTTGGACGCGACGAAGTGCTCTCTGTGAACGCGGGGCGAACGTTGACGAGGTTGACGCGTGTATTTACTCATGACCGACCATGAATTTCTGGCTTTGGCCGTACGACAACGACGACAAACGATACCCCCTGAACAACAAGACTGGCTCACTACAATTACGAGCGGAGGTTCCACAATAACTTCTAACGAAGATATATCTACGACTTCTTCTTCAACCCAATTATCTGCCCCATCTTCTACAACAGAGAGCAGTTCAAGCTCGTTTAAAGCAACGACAATCACTGATTCTTTTCCCATTTCGACCGTCACGCAACAGTCTACGACTTTTACATCCTTTTCACAATCCATCCTCACAACCTCGATACCCATTTTTTCTGCCACATCCACTATTTCTTCCAGAACCAGCACTGCTTCTTTACCATCTACTTCTGCTTCCGTCGCAGCAAGCTCGTCAACGCCAGCCAACCAGTTATCCAGCAATAGTCCAATCTGCATTGGAAATGGAGTCGACTCATCATCAGATGGAGTACTCGCTGCTTTGATTCTTCCTTCTGCAATCGGTCTTATCATCTGGGTGAGCACAAGCTGCGACCTATTTCTGCCCGTCTATATGTACTCACCTTCTATTCAGCTACTTTTTGCCATTTTGCGCCCACGATATCGACAAGTGTATGCTTTGCGGGAGTGGTTTGTGCACCAAAAGTGCGTGTCCCACTCCTTTTTTCGAAATTTGGGTTATTAACTTATATTCTCTCAGTCTTCGCCCAAAACCTCTCGGAAGTGGTTTCTTCGCCTTCTTATTTCCCCATGTTCCTCTCGTACCCTCTTTGCCTTCGGATGTGTCTGATGCTGGCCAGTCAACTTCCGGAGACACCCGCTTATTTCCTTCCGATGAACAACTTGCTCAGCGCGCTATCTGGATTAGTTTCCTTATCGTGTTGGGGTGGTCGTTTCTTGGCCTTGTAGGAGCCCTGCCATTATATTTGGTTAACATCCCTTGCTTGGCATCTCAACCTTCCACATCCGTTTATGGCGGCTCCTATTCTGCTTTGCAGGATCTCAGTCTCGTCAGACTGTTGAGATCATTTGATGCCAGCAATATCTCTCCCAATACGCTGGTCTCAATTCAAAAACGAGCTACAGGTGACCCTCAAAACCTACGGGCAAGAATTATTGTTCTTACTGTACTCGTTATTATCCTGGCCCTTTTCCCGGCTTTATGGAAGATCATACGAGAATTCAATAAGCTTGTTGCTTATAGAAGTCACTGGACAGAAACAAGGTGTCAAGGAATCGAGATGGCGTGGTTGAGTGCGAGAAAGGCACCGGGTTTTGTGGGTTGGGGTGAGAAACATTTCAAGGATTTTATTCTCAGAACCGGGTTGAGTTCTTCCTTGGATCGGAATGGGAACGGCGGGAATGGGAATGGCTCTCGATCTGCAAGTCAACCCCGTGTCACGTCAAGGCATTCAGAAAGAGAACCTCTCGATGACTCCGAGAAAGCCAACTTGGAAGTAGACATTCAGAGTCTCTTTTCCATTTGGTATGTTCTTCGGTTTCAGTTTGATCCCATTGACTTTGATCTTATCATATATACAATCAGCGATACTCAAGCAATTGCCCTACTGATTGAGGAACGCGACGAAATATTGGAAAACTTGGAAATTGCTGAAACGCGATACATCAACTCATTCCGTCTGACCACTCCCGATCCTTCTCTGGCCGATTGGGAGCCTCCTGCGCCCGAAGATTCTTCAAGGCCTTATATTAGCCGACCAAGGCCTTTAGGACTGAACAAATCGGTATTTTCATTTCCTGTGTCTCTGTGGTTTTGCTAATTTTTTTCTTGATTTCAGCGCAGACGAGGCAAACGCTCTAAAAATCCAGCTTTCGCTGCTTCGTCATTGGCTCCGACCTCTTTTGTTGCGCCATCCCAATACTATCGCCTCAAAGGTGTATCAGGAGTGAGCGGCGGTCGATTCGCGGACTCGTTGTACGGGAAGGATCCTAGTTTCTCGGAATCTCTCAATTCTCGCACAGGTGGTAGCCATTTTCAGGAGACCGTGACGAATCGTGATTCAAATGCATATGGCCGTCTGCTTTTAGGCAGCCAAGTAAGACTTGACGAAGGGGGTGCATTTGTTCCTGTGACGGGGGCCGGTTCATCCACGTCTCTTCCTTATCCGGACCCTCGAAGGTACGGGCCCAACCACGCTTTAGAGTCGTCGAATGAGAACGATCAAGATGGTCTACGCACGTTGGAAGAGGAACCGGAATGGATGGAACTCTCGGAAGCCACACCTGACATCGCCAGTGTCGACAACGGGGCTGCTCCCGCCGGTCCTTCCTCTTTCAAAAGACCTCAGCCAGAAAAGGTGCCTTCTGTTCGCCGGGAAACCTTCCCTTTCCGGAACAAAAGCAACACGGCCGCGGACGCAGTACCCCCGCCCCATTTGCGTCTCCAGCCATCTCAACCTTACGTCCGGCCCATGGAAGGCATCAATTACGAAGCCCTCGGCAACATCTACAGCTCTATCACAGAATGGCGAAGCAAGCTGAAAGCTATCAATCTTGAGATCTCGAACGCTCAAAGGGATAGTTACAATGACATTGCAGACGGCGCAAGGATCAAGGGATGGTTGTTGATCGGAAGAGGACTAAGGTTTATTCCAGGAGTTGAGCTAATTGAAGGGAGAGCGAAAGAAGATATTCGATGGGACGTGCTGCAGAATGAGAGAACAATGCTAGATTCTGCTGCGATGTGGGTTTGTACCTTTCTGGCAGCAATAGTCGTTGCGACAGGATGTACGAAGAATCCATATCTCCCCGAGGGTCGCTGCTGAAATCCTTTGTCTAGTAACTGCTGCTGTTGGATTATCCCTGGCCACAGCTCCAGATGTTGCTCATTTCCTGCCCTTCCTAGCACCACTCCTGAGTGATAACAAGTTAGGCTCCGGAATCATTACAATATTCATACCCGCACTTGCGATTTCATTATTCACTATGGTTGCTCTCGCCTTTGTACGATGTGAGTCTCCTCGGCTTCGACGGTCTAATCAATGTTTTATGAAACGGCGGTTCTACATAGGGATAGCCAATATACGTGGGTCGGCGTCTGTTTCTGGTGGACGCCTGCTGGTCTTCAAAACGACATTTGTCTTTGTTACTTTGGTAGTGGGACTTCTGTTAATTGCTGTCGGAGGTTTATTATTCGCGATGGAAGCGTTTAGCACCGGAATTACTCCTTCCAGAGCGGTCGCTAACGGCTCCATTTATATGACTGTTTTAGCAATGACCATAATCTTACAAATTGCAATCATCTTTCCAGGCCTCCTTCTACTCCAGCCCCATAGGTGATTTCATTCTATCTGACACGGTGATGTGAACTAAATCCGTGCATGTAGGTTATGGAACGTAATTAGGGCAGAAAAAAATGCAATCACGCCTCGTCAACGCTTTCGTTGTATGCCCTTCGCGCGCATTGTTAAATTAATTTGTTGGCTGACGATAATCGAAACAGCTGTATATCCTCGCTCGTATGATCCTTCGTTTGCTATGGGAGCATGTATTCTTGCTAGTAATATCAAATGCTGTTCCAATGAGGTCAAGACCCACTAACAAACCTTCTAGTTGTATTCGCATCCACCTTTTCACTTATATTTCCATTAATCGGACCTGCCGTTGTCGTTTTGCTATTCTTGACGCTTATCGGTAAGTAATCAACGGCGTGTTCATCGTCCATTGACAGTAATATCGACATTGACTACAGCACATCGCTTCCTTATCGGATATGTATATGCGCGAACCCTTGCCCAGACTGGTGGCTTACTTCAACTGTGGCTCCTACGCCGTTTCGCGACACTTTTAGCCTTTCAACCCATTCTTCTGGGACTCATATTCCTCAGTCAGAGATTCTGGATCGAAGGCGGAATTCTGGTTGGCACCGGGTGTGGGGTGATTTTATTCGTGGAGACTTTTGCAATCTGGAAAACTCGTACTCCGGGAAGAAGCTCTCTCTCGCCTATCACGAATGATTCTCTTGATACGTTCCGGAGCACCGCCAGAGCTTCAAAACGTACAAGTGTGGACGAAGCTAGTACCGGAACTGGTGCTCCAGGAGGGCGGATTCGTGGCTCCATGGCCTCAGTTTTGGAGATGATGAGTCTGACCCTAGCAGTGATGCCATCCTCATCTATCACAAGGAGCCCAGTCCCGTTGCGTACGTGCTTTTAATTTTTTATAGTGGAACTGATAGAATTTCTGACTGAGTTATATCTCAATAGAAACGGAGACCTTAGATGATCTTACAGCAACAGAAAGAGCAGCGAGAACAAACCCTGATGCTCCACCACTTTTGCCACCATTGCCATTCACTGACCACGCAGAAGAGATGGCAGGTATTTTGTATGCACCAGAGCTTATAGCTCCTCCTCCAATCATCTGGCTACCAAATGACTCCGCAGGAGTCGCACGGTCCGAGGCTGTTGACTTGCAGAAATACCACGACTTGGTTGTCACGTTGGATGTTCGAACAAAGGACCAAGCGGCTGCATTGGAACAGAGGCTGTCGTGACCAACGCTGTGCCGGCGATGTGGACTATCTTATACCATATAAATATATCCTTTTGAATTTCTGAGCATTTCGTTTCCGTTTATGTGGTGTACGAGGGTTCCAGTTTCAGGAGAGCTTCCAAGAGACGGGAAAACCAAGGGGAAAACCAGTGAAAAAATTAAAATGATCGTTACTAACAATCTAACAATTTAATTATTTTCCCATGACCCGCAGGAGCGCTGGGCTTTTGGAGCTTCGCCGCATGCCACTCGCGGTGCCTCCGAGCCATTTTGAACGTAGCGAGAACAGGCGATAGTCATGGAACAGCAGTGTGAAATGGAACTCGGTGCGAACAGCCTAATGAGGTAAAGGGCTTCGAAATTCGAAAGAAGTGTGTGTAATTTTTTGAATAAGCTTTTGACGGATCATTTTTGCCGGAGCACTGAAGCACTTCCTTTACCCTTTCATTTCCGCTTCATCCCTTTGCAGTTTCGGCCATCGTTTCCTCTATAATTCTTGTCATTGCACAACTAAAGGTGAAGCGCTTAACAGCATATCGCTTGTTCTACACTAGACAACCATCAAGAAAAACGTAGGTAAACCAGTAGAGTTGTAAAATCCTTTGTTGCGAGTGGCCCCTCAGAGCTCCACTCTCGACGCTTTATCCCATTCGGCAAGTGGGGTTTTCATGTGATCGGACCAAGGCTTCACGGCAGTGGCACGATAAAAGCTGGGGTATCCCGTCGCCCTCTACTCCCTTTTTAATTCTCAAGTTTCTTCCAATGCCAGCCCCTTCGGTTTCTCCTCAACCAGATTGTCGAAATAACCACGATACCGACCCTTTTGTTCTATACTCCCGGTCGGTGCACGATTATACCCTTAGACTTTGGGCGGAGTCGAGGAAGCTGGCGGAGGAAAAGGCCCGAGCGCGGTCGAAGGACGCTGCTTTATATGATGCGCGATGGAAATTGAAACATGATTCCCAGAGATTGTCGTCCTCTAGAACTCATGCAAGCGCGTAACACTCAGTAAGGTCCACAGTACAGGTTACCGTGTGTCCTTTGTATGTGTTTGCCCATTTTATTCCTTGGTTGGTATCCCAAATATCATTTTCCTATTATTTGCTGCCTACTAAGCATCAGCTAACCAATGTCTTATAGTGTCAATGTTCCTGTCTGCTATGCTTGCTGTCTACCCACTTGTACCATTGGCCCGCCAACATCCTCCAACTTACGACCATCATTTTTCTCGGTGTCCTATTTCCATCCTCATCAACGCATGTATTTGTATTCCCTTCATCATCGTCATAACAGCCGCATCTTATACTTTTGGCACGATGTCTATCATAACATTATCTGTAACGACACCATCTACCAGCCTTATTATCAATTCTCTATATTTACCCATTAGTGATACTCCTTCTATGTACCTACCTTTCCCGTTTGCTTGCTGGGTATGATCTGTCTATCCCACCCATCCCTTCATCGCCGTCTGTCTGTGTTTATACAAATATTTTCGCAATGAAAAGCCCCCGTGGATGCAAGAGGATTGCGATCGCGTGTACGGCCGACAGTGAGCCATCGCTCTGCACATGGGCTGTTCTTCCGATTCGGATATGTCCGGTGTCGATACCGGTGCTGGACTTGGCGCATTTCTTTCTGCGAATGGAAATCCGATACGAGACAGGCTCTGCATAACATATCAGACGATTGATAGGTACATGCTCCAATTTTATGCGTCATTATTCCGGAGGCTCCTGGAAAGTGGTAAATTCGACACTTGTATCAAACTTCTACCGATGACATCGACCAAGAGACAATTTGCTGTCGATACAGTAGATTTAAAAAGGGACGGGAGTGTTAACAATAGATTGCAAAGTGTCTTGTGAGTAAATGCTCTGGATATAGGCTTAATTGCCTGAGCGGGAGTTTGAAGTGATGATGGTTCCCAAGTTCGTACACTGTAATACATATACGTATTAGGCTGATCATAAATCTTAGAAGTTGACCTCCAAGAAGACGAAAGGTACAAAAGTTTGTTCAGAAATTGCTCAGATATCCTAGGAGATCTAGTTATTTGGGAGCACTTACTGGGCGCCTCATTCGCCGAACTCGATGAGCATAGATAGCTTTAATCCCGCTCAGCAAATTTCGCCGCGAGGAACGATATGCATGTAGACGCGAATAGAATGAGACTATCTTTTGATTTGGGACCATGTGGGTGGAAGTCCTTATAACCCCTTGGATAATGAGCCGAATACTTGCACCATCTCCTTTCCCCTCCATGGCGCTGGGTTTCTTGGTTCTCTCTGGCTGCTTACTACCGTTGTTGACGTTAGCTGCATCTAACTCAAGCTTCCCTACGTCGATATTCACCGTCCCAGGAGCCTTTCCTACTTCGGTATACAGCAAATATTACAACAATCCCACCGCAACATCGGCTCAAGTTCAACCAGTCATCTCCGATCCTGTCACGGTTCGCTCTCGATATCCATCAAAGCTTTGAATCCAGTTTGACGCGTTCTACAGCACGAGATATATCCTTTGGAGCTGACAGATCCTGATGATATAGCCATAATTAACACAAAGGATCCTCATCCGCTCCCTCCTACCGCATCTTCTTCGAAATTACTCCAGTCTGCCATTGCTCAAATCAAGTCCATTGCCAACAGCACCGTCTTGAATGGTACCTGTGCCAAATGTATTGCCTCAATGGAAGTTGCCAAATTCCTGGCATTAGCTGCTCCAGAACAAGGCCCAACGTTTGCCGTTGAACTTTGCAATTTTTTCGGTTTCTCCACTAGTTGCAACGCGACTTACGGACCACATGCTTTGGGCGGCGTCGTTACGCAAGTGGTCAGCAACGCCGATGTTGGCGGCTTGGACGGTCAGGTATGAATTCCACTGCGGATCAGACAGGAATAGATTACAATTGGAATATGTAGATGCTTTGCCAAAATTTCCTTAGCTTATGCCCACTCCCTCCAACTTCCCCTCTCAATCTGACGGGTTGGTTCGCAAAGCCTAAGCCAGATCCTCTTCCTGCACCCAAAACGCCTAGTGGACAGCGTTTGAAAGTACTCCACTTGTCCGATTTCCATCTTGATCCAAGATATTCAACAGTAAGCTTGTTGTATTTCCATGGGGTCGCTGCCTGTCTCAACTTTGCACTACTTTGCATCTTTCTCACGATAGGGCTCGGAAGGTGAGCAACTCAACGCGAATGCGAAACTCATTCAACTAAATACAGCCAATTCTCAGCGTCATGCAGCTCTGGTCTCTGCTGTCGCGCAAACAACTTCAATAAAACCAATCCTAATGCTTCTGTTTTCCCGGCTCCTCGATTTGGAACCTATTCTTGGTGAGGATCTCTGCCAACCTTTTTGAAGAAATTTGCCTCGGTGATAACGATTTCATCAGTGACTCGCCGTACGCTCTTATATTGTCCGCACTAGAGGCAATCCCTGTTCTGGCTGACACTAAGGATTCTGGTTTCGATTTCATGATATTCACTGGAGACCTTGTTTCTCATGATCCTGAGAACGAACTATCCAGGTAGGTTGTCCTCTCCGCATTGAAATGAGGAGCTTGAATGTGTCTGTCATAGAGAATTCGTGGAGTACAGTGAGGTCGGTCAACACGCCTTTCATGAGTACATTGCAAATTTCTCACTCTCTTCGTTCAGACTGTGTTGTTTGATCTTATTAAACGTACCCTACTCTCGGGACCAGTCTATGCCACACTTGGGAACCATGACAGCTATAGTCAGTATGTACCGTTTGCCATCATTGAGTACTTCTTTGCTACTGCATGCTGATAATTTCCTGCCAGAGCTCAGGGTTCGCCTAATTCTCTCGATGCTCCGGGTGCCAACCAATACAGCTGGTGCGACTTACTTATTAGCTTAGGCGCACAATATCCATCAGCTCTTTCCCGTTGTCTTTAGGAATTACGACCACATATCTTCTTTATGGGAGCATGAAGGGTGGTTGAAAAACTCTGTCGCTCAATCCGCAAAAGCCCACTACGCGGCGTACTCAGTTCAGAGGTCTGACGGCCTGAAAATCATTTCATTGAACACTAATCTCTGTACGATTGAATCCCCGTTCCTGGGGAGGCATGAAGCTCACTGATGATTGTAGGGTACCGGTAAGGCTAGGCCTTCTTCGTCTTGGAGCATGGAATTGACGGCGATAGTAAAGGCCGAACTATTTCAACTACATCAACATGACGAATCCGGACGTGTCAGGAATGTTGCGAATGCTGACTGATGAGCTGCAGGAGTCGGAAGACGTGGGGGAGAGAGGTATATTGATGTTTTTCGTGAGATTGAACGGTGACTGAGTTTGTCCCAAAAGTCTGGATCATGGGCCACGTACTCAGTGGATGGGATGGGACAAACCCCCTGCTAAACCCCACTAATCTGTTCTATCAAATGTGCGACGCGTTCTAGCTCTCGGATCCTTGTTAAACTTTATCTAATGCGCCATTCCTCAAACAGCGTTGACAGATATTCCCCTCACGTTATCGCGAGTATGTTCATCTAGCTCCGCTGAGTTCGATGTGAAGTATTAAGCAAAGTTCTTTAGACATCTTTTGGGGACATACACACGAGGACCAACATTCAGTCAGTAGTCCTACATTTATGCTTTCGCCAAGGATCTAAACTTTGTACAGATTTTCTATGCCAACAATGCTACCAACATCAGTGTCGAGACTGCTCTCGCTCAAGCTTGGATTGGTCCTTCAATAACACCTGTAAGTCTGGCCGACGATGGTCTGGCTAGTTTCAAGTTCTGATCACCTCTTCTAGCTCACCAACGTGAACAGTGGCTTCGTAAGTGCTTAAACTGAACATCTGTGCACAAATCCAGTAATTCGAAATACTGACACGATATGTAGAGAGTGTATGAGGTCGATTCAGCGGTATGAAAGCTTCCTCCTAGTGGTTTCCTCCACTTACTGCATTTGTCCGTAGACGTTTGAAATTATGGACGCGTTCACGTAAGCTCTCACTACCGTTCGTGGATTTTTGCCCATCCTGAGTTGTCTTTCAGATGGAAGAGCGACGTAAATGTCTTCCCAGAGCTTGACTCCCAACTGGAATTCGGTCCTACATACGCGTTTGAGTATAGCACTCGTGAGGCTTATGGCCAAAATATCGCTGGTTGGACCGATTCCGACCCATTGAATGCTACCTGGTGGCATCTTGTGACTGAAGGTACACCCTACAACTTTCGCATACGGTTCAAACTTCCTGACCCCTTCTCCGCAGCTATGGAAGCCGACAATTCTTTGGTTACAGTAAGCATTCTCGCGTTTTCTACGTGGCCGAAACAGTTCTGAACTTTTGTAGACCTTCAACAATTTCCAAGGGAAAGAATCCGTCAAATCTCCCGCATGTACTGGTGACTGCATTACTGCGAAGATTTGTTATATTCGTAGCGGATCCGCTCCCATCGGTCAACAGAATTGTCAACAAGGGTTTGGGTCTGTACAGTAGGCCGTAGGTAGAAATAGAACACGCTATTGCTTTTTCAATGTGTTTGCACGGCACAAATGAGGAGAATAGATAGAGAGTTGAGTGGAGCATATATGAAGGGCGTCAAGACACAAACGGGGACAAGATACTAAATTAGGTGGGAGGTGCATTGTCTATAGGTAAACTGTAAAGTCAATCTAAGGGTATATATGGGGTATATGTATATCATACAAAATCGATTTTATGTTAGTCTATGGTTCAAGTATCAATAAAAGAAAAAAAACGATCAGAGCGAAAAGTAAAGTGTCAAACCACCACTAAATGACATTCATGCTGACAGAGTTTGACAAAAATTGGGGCAAATCGAGGATCAGTGAGTATATGACTCCAATCTCCGAAAAGCCGAAGCGTGTGCAGGGAGGACAGACATTCAATGAGAGTTTCAAAGTGTCTCTCTAGCAACATCCAGGCATCGTCGGACATGAACATGAGGTTTGGAGCAGAGTGTAATCCAACTGTGTGGATTGAATCATGAGATTCATGTAGCAGGGGCGGAAGCGTGAAGAACATATGATAGTTGAGCTCTTCAAGTTGCGAACAGTGATTCAATGCGGAAGTAATGACATCGCGCACAAGGAAACTGGCGTGTCGGCCAAGCTCCAAGGACTTGATCTGTTCACCGTATACCTCCCACAAGGTTGATACATCCGGAACACTAACGGCCCCAAGAACTATATGGGATAGTGATGGTAAAGCCCAGCGGTAACAAATCTGATGCATCAGTTGGCCGCTGAGACAGGAGATAGCCAAAGTATCCAGGGACGGCAACGAAATTTGACGGAAATCTATCATGGGAGAACGAGGAACGCAGCCAATGAACAAATATTGCAGATTCGGGGCGTTCTGCAGGGTAGCTCCGAGGGAGTTGATGCCACCCGAATGCTCAGCATCGAGGTTGTAATTCCACTCCAGACGTTTCAAAGATGGTAAAGGGAGCGAGTCAGCATCAAACTGGAACTGCTGAGAGACAGCAGACAGTGGCGGTGATCGTGGGCGAATGAGAACCTCCAACTGATGGCAGAACTTGAGTATTTCTACGGAAGGTAACGGCGTTGGGCTCCATGTAGGAGTGCTCGTATATTGGAAGGGCAAAACTGCTCTTCGGACTAAATCAAATTAGTCGGTACGTTTCTTGAAGCGAGATAAAAGAAAAGCATACCAAATCTGCCATATCCTTCCTTATCGCACAACGCGCCCTTGAGGGCGCTTTGGCAGTATCCGATACGAACGTCCCTGTAGAGGAATTCTGTGACAAGAGCATGCCAAAGCCTGCATACAAGAGCTAAGCTGTAACTGATTTCAGTGTCGCGACAAGTTGGCTGTGCTTCAGAAAACGCGGTAGTGCAAAATGGCTTGTATGCAGTCGTGTAGGCATCGGGATAGAATGTTGCCCACTCGAATATTTCAAGCAAGAGTTCAGGAGGGATAGATGCGGTGGTCATGGCTTTGAGATTGGAGATAAAGGGACATGGCTATGATACTTATATGCTGCTGGCAGTGCTGCAAAGAAAGAAAAAAAAATATACGTAGCGGCTTGATCGGACCCTGACGGACAGCCGATTTTCTTATCGGCAGAATCGGCCAGAACTTCACCGCTTCCACTTTTCAATCGGATCGACGTTGTTCCTCGACCCTCGTCGGCCTTTTCGTCATTAACCTCTTCGACCTCAAGGTTCTCAAGGTTCGCCGTTTGTGTACAGTACAGCAGCTCAATCAAGCTTCCTCAGGTTAAATGATCTACCGAAGAATGTCTTTTACTTTATCTATCTCCCAATATACACGTCCGAACGGACTAGCCTGAAGACCTCAACCCTTGATACATATCCAAATTTGGCGCGAGCGTCTGGTACATGCGTTAATCATGACCGAGGGGGGTCCAGATTTGGCGGTCAGTGCCTCATTCCTCGGAAATTTTTAGCATGCGGGAAATTCATCAAACTGCAAGCCCATGAAAATTTCGAGGCCTTCCAGGTTATCTTTCCAAATCAGGGGCGCGCTCAAAAGCATGTTTAGGGTCAAAGGGGGGTGAAGAATCAGCCTGGGCTTAATCTCAGCCGTTACCAAAACGACTGAACGTCGAGCGATGAGAACGCCGGAGACCTCCGGAGACATGAAAAATGTGAGTGATAATCCGCAAAAATTCAATCCATCTCCTGAACGCATTTCGTCATTGCGCATGAGGTATACATCTCTGTAGCACCGCATTAGAGATTGATACGCCCATTCCACGTCCTACGACGCCTGGATCCCAATATCCTTCTTATCTCGGAAGCAGTCGAATAGTCAGACTGTTGTGAAATCGCTGATGATTGATTATCAACGAAGCAGAACAAAGATACAATCTGGATACAATAATTGATGTGATACGACTCATCGCTTGCATAAAATGTATGTATAGAAAAGTCAACGATGATGAAGTAGTGGATTTGAAGCTCGATTACGACGATGCAGTTTAAAGCACGTCACTAAATGGTTGACCCAAGTTAGAGTTTATATTCTGTGGCGACATCCAGATTCTGCAATATTGCACTTCACACATGTACTCTTATTCTAGTGTCATCGACTATCATCTTCTTTAGTGCAACTGCCTGCGACGACTTGAGATACTCAGACACCTCTTGGGAGCCTCGGCCAATCCTTCAGCCCAGTGGGATGCCGTGCTGCCTTATCCGTCCAGGAGTAGGCTCCAAAGGCTCATGGCACGTCAAGCCAAGGTGTGTATCGACAATTCATTCAAGAGCGAACGACCTCGGAAATTCTGTTTGTCACAAATTGACCCCCTACCTGGGCGAACGAGCTTGCTTGGACGAAGAAGGATAAACAGTAGAAACAACGAAATTTTCCTTACGGCAGTGTGTACATATATATATTTCAGCCTCCACAAAACAGACTGAGATAAATATTCAAGTTACATTGAGCTAAGTGGAACAACTAAATTTAGTTCTTGGGAAGCCATTTGATACCGCTCGAAGGACAGTCGCCTTTCTCTGGAGCAGCTGGGACGACATACATACTTAGTCATGTCAAAGGCACAAGTGTGAAAAACACTCACATATGGGCTCGAACTCCCCGTCGATGACGGAGCCCCTCAAGTGGAAGTACCAGTATATTTCATCCAAATCGCTACCATCACAATTCAAAGCGGGAATGACGCCAGCTTCCGCCTCGAGTGCAGCGGTCAACGCAGAATATGTGTGCGTGGTAGAAGAGCTCGGTTTGATTCCTTGGTTTGTTAGCCTGACCGAAAAGAATGTGAGAAAGAAACTATAGCCGGAAGGTCGGTTCACTGACCACTCGTAAGTAGGCAAGGCCTGGTTGATCACCGATTGCGAACGTGAGCAAAAACCGAACAAGATGTTATTATCTTACCTTAAACAAGGTCACAACCTGTTCGAAGAACGCCACAGCCTGAACGAGGGTGTAACATTAGCAACAGTGCAATCGACAACACTTTCGCCCATGAGTATACCTCAGCGCCCTTGGGGCTTCCCTCAGGCAGACAACTGGTTTGAAGTGTGCTGTAGCATGTGCCATGCGTGGCCCTAATTGTTTGTAACTTGTGAACGGAACATAGCTGAGGGTCTGTAGATTATTACCATTCATGCTAGAGAATGATTAGAATTATAATCGAAGTACAGATATAAAGCTCGAACTGACTTCCCAAAGTTCTTCGTTGCTGCCATCGTCCGGATCATTGAGCCAGAACTTCAATCATGTTAATACTCAGTGACAAGAGTGTGTTTTGATTGGATACCTGGTTCATGAAGCTTAGAGTCGAGCTCGCCCCTTGAGCGGTGAGTAGCTGGAGAACCGTGAATTATTTCCAGTGCAGCAGGCGAGACGAGGACGTACGCTGGATATACCGGTGTAGTCTCTGGAAGGATCGCAATCTTCCGAAAACGAACCGTCACAGCTGTAATTGGCAGTAAGGGAATGTCCATATGGATGTATGCCATTTAAAAAGTCTCCCACTTGTCAGGCCACAAACCGTGGATAGTCCAACTGTCGGTTGGGCCTGTTTCAGGACTCGTATCCCAAAACTATCATGCGAAAGGAGTCGGTTTCTGTCAGGACTCGGATATTGCAGTCATTAGAGAAACCATGGACATGCCTGAGTTTGAAGAATGAGGCCCTATGATGGTCTGTTTTAGCCGAGTTCAATTTGTCCTACAGCCTTAGAAAGGACATACTCCGGGTGCCTCGAAACAACAAGTACCCTTTGCATTCGACGAACAAGACAGCGCGCCAGTGGTTCCACAACCAGAGCTAATAGACCCTGCTCTCTTGTTGAGCGAGCTTGTGTTCAAAG
Source organism: Lentinula edodes (assembly GCF_021015755.1). Classification (NCBI taxonomy): domain Eukaryota; kingdom Fungi; phylum Basidiomycota; class Agaricomycetes; order Agaricales; family Omphalotaceae; genus Lentinula; species Lentinula edodes. Next base: position 628,279 of record NW_025764307.1, read on the forward strand.
AAGCAGCGATGGATCCAGCGGCCACGGCGGGACGTAGGAGACCGTTGAGAGCTACCATGTGGGATATGCCTTCATTTAATACACTCTGGAGGGAGGGAGGCTTTATACTGTTGTCTGATGTATTTTTATATCAATCTGCCTTTCCGAATTTCATGTGGGTTTCAATCGAGGTCGTAAAGATGAAAACGTGCGTAGTGGTAAAATTCAATGAACATTTGCCAGCGAACCGCCAGCTACGATGCGCCGCCATGGCAGAGCGCACTAATGCATGTGTACCACTCACGAGTAGTGGCGAGCGAGATCTTTTTGAACACATCATCAAAGATAGAAGAGTAATGAGCCATATGGACTTGCCTCGGTCACAAGGCATGCAACACAAGGTAGGGGTAGATTTAGAACACCACTGTCCTGCGAGCGGTAAAGGAATTGGAAGATTTGGTTCAGGAAGTACACGCGATCGAGAGCAAGAAGAAGTCTTGGAAAGACAGTGGAACCACGCGTTAAGGCATCTGTAAAGCATGCACGTTCCAGGAACTATAGAGAAGTCTACCCCGTAAGTAGTACGTGAAGCGGAGTCAGATGTTGCACGTCCACAACTCGACGTTAAGAAGGTCGCAAATAGAGGTAGAGAACAATAGCGAGCACTAGCCACTGAACAATCATTGGAAGAATGTTTTCAACCAAGTAGCCTCCTGTTCCATCTCCGCCTCTGTCCGCGGTTTACGATTCTCATCCGCGTCAACCTTCATAGTCTGCCTTGCAGTTTGTTGCAAATGCATATTGAGCGAGCCTTCTGAGTTCTCAAGGGCAGGATATATCTCGTCGTTGTTTGAAAAATGATCTCCGACAGATTTTCTGGGCAGGATGTGAAAGTGAACGTGAGGCACCGATTGACCAGCAGCAGTTCCGTCCTATGAGAATCAAGTCTATGATTGAATGTGCTTATTGTCAGATAAAGAATATTCACTTGGCAAGCAACAGTCAAAGCATCGGCCCCAAAAGCGCGTTCGATGACATTCCCGACGCGTTGTACGGAAACCATTAAGGATGCAAGTTCCGCATCTAATTCATCATTAATTTTTGCCTTCGGAAGATATTGGCTACGACACACCATGCAGATCAGACAGACGAGGAACCTTCCTCGTCGGTACCACAAGGACATCTGAGCCGAGAACGACGTCAAAGAGCTATCAAAGACCTTTTATTGATACCACCTCACGTCCAGGAACAATTGGCTGGCAGTCGTATTCATGAGCCATGATTTGGATAGTAGTGACGATACGGACCTTGAGATTGACGATGGCGTAACTCAGTGGATTGCGATAAAAACACTGCCGAGTGACTTCGAATGAGGAGAAAAACAGCGAGTTCATGAAAACCCGATAAAACCTGATGAAGAGAAGAAATGACAACGTGGTATGACTAAGCAACATCCTTTCCGATCACTTAGACTGAAATTACCTACGAAGTCTCTTGATATCTCACAAGATTGTGCATCGTGAGATGTGGACCAACAATAGATTATTAACTTTCACTGAATATCTGTGTCATGTCGTACAGCAAGGACTTTACTGTCGCAATTTGTGGAGGAGGGCTTTGTGGATTAGCTTGCGCGGTGGCTCTTTCAAGGGCGGGTATTTCCGTAACCGTATTTGAAGCCTCTTCGTTCTCACAAGAGGCCGGTGCTGGTGTCGGGCTTGGGTGAGTCGCTCCCTTGATCGAAGTACCGTTGCCGCTATCATCTCATTTATCTCTAGGCCAAACGCTGTCCGCGCGTTAAAAGTAATATTCCATTGACTACAGTCACACTAAGGATAACCTCAACATTATACAGGGCCTTGGGATATTTGACGCTATCCTTGCACGATCTGATCAGCCTGAACCTATCCCCAGACTGTTCGGCTTTGTGTCTGCAAAAGATCCCCATGATTTTATTTTCAGCGTAAGTTGTGTCGTGAACCTCAATTCACCCTCCGCCTTTAATCGATTGCTTTTCGTCACCATTTATAGTATGAAACGAAGTGCGAAGACCCGGTTGCATTAGCGATTTACAGGTCCAGTATCTTTGTCACCTATGACCCCTCCCAATATCTCATTGTTATCCTAGACCCGCATTCCTTGACGCAGTCGTCGAACTTTTGGATCCCTCTATCATCCAGTTTCGAAAGAGATGCACGTCCATAGATGTCTCCGAGAATGGCAGACACGTTATGCATTTCGCTGACAGTACCACTCATGAAACGGACCTCATTATCGGAGCAGATGGTGTCCGCAGTGTTGCGCGTCGTTTTGTCATCGGAGAACTCGCGAAAGATCCCCTCATATACCCCAATACCGCAGCTTATCGGGGACTTGTACCCACAGAAGACCTTCGGCGTGCTGGTGTACAGACTGAATTGACAGGACGTCCGCTATGTTTTGTGGGTCTTGATAAAGTAGGGATACTATACAGTGAACGACATGTTATTCACTAACCTCTTCGCAGCACATGATATGTTTCCCAATCAAAGGTGCTACGGTTGTGAGTCTCCTGCATACATATAATCCTAGTCTTGATTCAACCCTAATGATAAGATTAACATTGTTGTTTTTTTGTCCGACTACGACAAACCTCCACAATCGGAGCTGCCATATCCTTGGGTCGAGTCTGTATCTCAAAAAGAGCTCAAAGAGCATTGTAAAGACTGGGGACACGATCCAAAGATCATTCTAGACCATCTCAAAAATCCCAGCAAGTGGTCTATCCATGCGTTGGATCCTCTACAAAACTATGTCCGTGACAAGGTCGTTCTCGTTGGAGATGCAGTGGGCATTATACTTTCTTCTCGTTATCGATTATTATGAACATTACATCCAGTCGCACGCTATGCTTCCTCACCTTGGCGCAGGCGCAGGCCAAGGTTTTGAAGATGTTTTCGTTCTGATACAGCTGCTCACTCATCCTCGAACTGAAAAATCCAATCTTTCTGTAAGAAGAATCTTTCAAGTTCACTGTGATTCCTCTCATGTATATCGATGTGTTATAGGACGTCCTCGCGCGATATAACGATGTTCGGCCCCCAAGAGCTAACGATGTCTTACGAGCAAGCGCGCGAGCGGGTAGACTATATGACTCTTTTCGCTCCCCAGAACAAGACAAAACCAGGTTGCAAACTGAACTATCCGGGATTTGGGAAGATGTTTGGAGCTATGATTTGCATAAAGACGTTACGACTTCGTTCGAAACTTTGCATCGCTTGCATGTTTTCTAGGTAGGTTGTTTGTACAAACATAAACGGAATATATACTAAATAGGATTTCTAGATTCATAATGATACAGTTGTGGTATATATACATTCGTGCACGAATCTACTCTACTCTGGAAGGTTTGACATTAACTATGGTCTTCGATATAGTAGGTCCGTGGGTCCGTAGATTTTATCGACCAACACAAGTTCGGGACACCCATTCTTACTCGGCGCTAACCCGTTTGGACAAGATAAATGAGGACCTTGAATGACGCCTACGCAGCGATGATTGTCAACCACATCCGAAAAATCGATGATGCGCACGCCTGCGGTTGAACAAACGATATGATGCATGCTATCGATAGATCCGTGAAGGATGCCTGCTTCATGGAGCTTCCAAGTCGCGCGCATGATCTGGAAGCTAGGAATGGAACGCGGGGACATTAGCCAAGCAACTCTCGATGAAGATAATACGTTGGATACACACTTGCGCTCCTCTATTGAGTAGGTCATCAGGTGTCTGTAATATTCTAAAAGCATGCACGCAAATTTTTCACCCTCGACCTTTCCCCTGTACAGCCCATAGCACATAGGGACTACAGAACCCTGCAAATGCTGCAGTCGGTCCATGTACACTCGATACTCTCTCTCCAAGGCTGGAACTTCATTGTCACGCGCCAATTTAGTGACGACCAGGGAATCGGGCTCCTCATCTCGAGGACCCAAGTATGCAACCCGAACGTTTCCGCGAGGTGTGAGATGGGCTGGCAAAATACGGGCTGTTTGGTGCCGGGCTGTCTGGTGCACCTGTGGTTCCCAAGACCAAAGCTCGTATATTTTACGGTCGTAGAGCAGCTCTAAGGTCGACATCGTTAATTGAGACTGAGAAGAAGTGTAAGGCTGAGTGTACAGCGAGGTTTAGAGTGCAGAAATTGATTAAAAAACTCTAACGCGGTGTTCAGCTTTATATGCACAGGAACAATGGCGTTCTCGAAGAACCCTCTTTCCTCTATGGTAGTGCGTGGTAGTGGCCCGTGTTGACTTTGACTTGCACATTATGTATGTTCTTCAATGGGAAGCCACTTCTGGGAAGGACCTGTCATTGTTTCTAACTGCTTCCACATTAGGAATCTAAGAAATAGCAGGAAATAGCCGATGTCCACTCTCTCGGAATAGACTTCGAAATAAAATTGGCCTTACTGATCAATTGCATGATTGTTCACTAGATCTACAAAGCTACACAAAGCACACCCTGTAGCCAATGAACATCTGAGATCTAGTATTGGTCAAAGCTGAAATTGGCACGGTCCAAGAGAATAATAACAAAGACTTGGATCAGCGAAACATCTGCTTAAAACGAGAAAATACCGCTAGCAATCGTCGTCGCTTCCCCCCTAATCCTGAGTTTTGGCTGTCCATGGACCAAGAAAATACGCAAGTCGCCGCCTCTGCGACCGACGTGGATTGCTCTGATCTCTTCGCCATCGGAAATAGCTTGTTTTGTAGCCCAATAAGGTCCAAGCAGCGCGTGGGCAGAGCCGCATACATGATCCTCACCCCCAAGGCTGTCCAACGGCACGAAAACTCTCGAAGCAAAATGCTCGTTTCCAGTAGTCGATTGAGCTGTTATGGCGTTGATAGAGTAGCCCGTTTCTTTCTGAAGGCGGATATAAGTTAGTGGCAGGAATTCAAACTTCTGCGAGGACTTACTCCCAATTTCGTGCTGACTTGGCAATTTTTGATGTCATCTTTCTCATCCACCTCGATAAGGAGACAATGTCCGTACATCCCCAGTCCTTTTGCTACATGATGGATCGTGAGCGGTTTCCCGAAAGCCTCGTTCACGATATCAGTGATCCTCTTCTTCTCTGGATCCGCCACCTCAGCGATATCACCCCTAATGAGTTCAACCTCTATCCAACTTTCTGGATTGTCCGATACTTTGCGGGCGGTGATCACCCCATGAGTTTTCGTCACGAACTCGAGCAACTTCACCTCTTCACCCAGTCGCGCTGTTTGGAAGATGGTTTTAGCTGCTGCCAAAGTTGCATGTATACATAACGAAGCTTCTCTTTCTGCTGTAAAGTACCGCACGGAAAATCTTTTGACAGTCACGTCGGCGCCGGATGATGGTTCGTTCGACAGGAAAGCGGTCATAGGCTGTTTGAAAGTGGCTGCAACTTCTGCAAGGATGTTCTCGGAAGTTTCGTTGGGGTCCAGGAAGGCTACGACTGCTGGATTACCGCCAAATGGTCGATTCGAAAAGGCGGAAACCAGATAGTACTCAAACGAAAGAGGGTTGGATGAGTGGAGTGACATCCTTGATACTGAGCGGGGTAAGGCTTGTATTGAAACATTTATAACGATACATCGAAATCGAGTCACTCGAGCGCATATTACAAATCCGGATAGTCATAAACCATGAGATATCAATAGATAAACAACAGAGGAAGGAACTTACAAAGCACAAAAACCAGCAAAGAAATGACTCGTGTAAACGTCGAAAATCAAAATCAAACTGAATCTGCATCTTGCCACTCGCCATCAAGAACACGAACGCCTCGTCGTGCTAACCGTCGACGCCATTCTCGCATTTCGCCTTGAACCCCCGCTTCCATGGCTCGCGGACCCATTCCCTTTCGGAGCCATTTGATATCTCTGATCCTGACCGCCTTCAAAGACGGGAGATGAGATAGAAGTCGTGAGATGAGGATCCACGAATCGTGGCTGGGTTTAGGGATTGAAAGTATCTCCAGTTCATGGTCCTCGGTCAATTCCATAGCTGGAAGGGGAATTTCTAGGGATAGATGTCTGAGAGCAGGCGAAGTTTGAAGGAGAGTTGATGGTGAAGGATGTAAACGGGTGGGCCATGATTTCCGAGTTAGTAAGAGTAGTGATTGCAGTGTTCCCCCATGGGAAGATATGAATATTGATGATCCAGAGGAAGGAATATCATCGTATGGTGTAATAGTCAGCTTAGTGAGTGATGGGAGGGGCGTAGAGAGTAGGCACAGCATGAGAGGTGATAGTTGTAAAGATGCAAGGAGAGTGAGCTCTCGGAGCTTTGGAAGATAAAGTGGTTCAAAGGAAGGAGGGGAAGGGGCCTGTCCGTACCATAGAGACATGACATCGTGCTCAGAGGCATCAATGTCGGGTCCAATAACCTCAAGCTCTTCAAGGTTTGGGCAGTTTCGTAGTAGGTCAACCAAAGCTTCGCGGGGTATACCATGGGATGGGATATAGAAAATACCGCGCAACGACCTCAATTTATTGACACCGTTTCTCTCGTTCAAAGACACGAATGCACGACAGCTGAAGATAAACTTTGGATTCATGAGGAATTCTAACAGGAAAGGAAGAACAGGGAAGAGTTTGCTGAGTAGGGAGTCCAACCGGAGAGCCATGAGTTGCATATTATCCAAAGGGTTTTCTAAAAGATGGTGCCTTGAGATATGTCTATATAGCTCTAGTCTGGAAACATCGAGTGATTGAACCCATCTCCCAGGTGCGGAATATGGTACCCGTCGTAATGAGTCCCATTTAGATTCAGCGTCGTGTATTCGGTTGCTAAACTTTTCCAAGGCATGAAAGTGCTGGAAACTAACACGAGAATAGAGCAATGGATGAACGATGTCCTTGCAAGCTACCGTTAAATATTCCGTACTCAATTAAACAACTACAGCAAAAATTCATTTACCTTGAACTTTTTGCACACGAGCAGGACAGATAATAGATGCGTGCTTTTATGACCATGGTCGATCACTTCAAATATCTGGGTCCATATTTCAGTAGGAAGAGCCGCGCTGATATGCCTCGGTTGTAGAAGAGGTAAGAGGATCAGAGATCCAGAATGACGAGCATAAGGACGAGGATGGAGTAGCACTGTTTGACTGTTCATGGGAAGGAAGCCGGGGACCGTAAATTTCCGAACTTCCGTATTTACCCCAGTTCTGCCCCAGTTCCCACCAGCTCTTAACTATATCGTATGTACTGCATATAATTAATCATTATATACATGCGCATAGTCGATGTGGTAGCTCCCTCTCCCTCCGTAGCCCTCCGTCTCCATATAACTACGAAGGGTTTAATATATCACCAATTTCTTCCACAAATCGTTCATAATCATCATTTTTCTTGACAGGTTCCACCTTAGGCTTCTTCCTTGGTTCTTCAGAATTAGCAACAGCAAGAGCCGGGCCAAATTGATTTCTGAGAGTACTCAAAAGGTCGGGACGCACAGGCGCAAGTGCATTGGATGAATCTGTATTATCGTCGTCGTTTCCAACGCCAGGAGCGGCATTTACTTTGGACGTCGAAGCCGATGAAGCACCTCCTCGTTTCCGTTTTAATGCACTCGGTACAAAAGCTGTTGCTTCCTTCTTCAAATCGCGCAATTGAGGTTCAGCAGAAATCGTCGCGGCGGCAGTCAAGGCGGTAGACGATATTTGTGTTGAAGCCCGTGGAGGTCCAACTGAGCCAGGTTTTGCAGGGAGGGAAGGATGTCCTGCTAAGTGATTGGCGCGATGGGCCTGGTATGTTTGATGAGGGATGGAGGATAGTGGATCCTGCATTGCCGAAGTAGATTTTTCGCGACGAGGAAAAAACCCAGGCGGAGGTTGAGACATTGGGGGTGGAGGTGGAGGCGGTAGATTAGGAGGAAAACTAGGAAAACTAGGAAAGCCCATAGGGGGAGGGGGAGGTAAGTTTCCGGCCGGAAAACCGGCATGTGGCGGAGGTGGTACGATTCCAGGTGGAAAGCCGGCAAGTGGAAGTGGAGGCAAGCCTCCAGTGTGAAAGAGCGGCGGGGGTGGTGGAAAAGGCATTCCTGCAGGTAGTGGAGGGAGTCCAGGTGGTAGAGGTGGATTGACTCCGGTGGTTGATGTTGAGGGAGGAGGCCCTGGAGGAAGTGGATGTTGTGAGGTACTGGCGGAAGGGATATCGGCATCGCCTGGTATGTCATATCAGTATCAGTATCAACGAATACGAACCGGATACGTACCTTCAGCTCCAAATGGGTCTTCTGGCATTGGGATATCATCATCGCTGTCTACGGGTTCATCTATTCCAGGGGGAGGTCCTGATGGCATGATAATATCATCGTCCGGGTCTTCATCTGGATTGATGTGAGCAAGGAAGCAGATGGCAGAGACCAAAATGTTCACCATCTTCTGCTTCAGAGTCAACCTCACCGGGAAGGAGAGCTGATAGTCGTTCGATAAATCGATAAATGGGTTCGTCACGGTGAAGGAAATACAATGCACTCACGACGTTCCATGTATGGCATTCCAGGCGGAGCAACGCCATAAGGATTCATTATTTTGTCATAGTAAATGGAGCGCTCTGGATGACGAGGAAGTCCGTTTTTGTCAAAGTAATTTCTCTTCTTGGGGAGAATGAGTTCCTCGACAGGCTTTCCGTCATCTCTATCTCTACGGGGCCGATAGACTAAACGACGTTGTTCAGGGTGTTCCTTGACATATTCCTCCTTCTTCGCATTGATCTTTTCCAATTCTGCTTTGATGGCGGAGAGTCGAGACTTGTCGGCAGCAGAAGGCTGCGGGAGACCCTCGAGCTTTTCAATTTCCTCCTCGAGATCTGATTGACGGTATTAGATGGGTAGCGTGATTTGCGAGGAAAAAGTATACCTCTGGTATCCTTCTTTACGAGTGCAAAGTCTCGCGCTTTTGAACGTTCTGCCTTGTTCTACTGCAGAAAACAGTGTAAAGACTTGGAAAGTCTGTAGGATTGGTGAATTTACGCGCCTTTTTGAGCTCTTTTTTTCGAAGAGATTTACCTGAACAGAGTGTAAGAATCAGGTTATTATTTGCGGAGAATAAGACACATACGATATGCATCGGCTGGATTCAGGTTCTTGCCCATGATGACTTGAAACTTGACGATAACTTAGACTGGAAGGTTGCGACAGAATTCGGTTCCGCACGTGCGCCTGATAAATAAGACGGCCCGAGTCTAGCATCTCGACTGAGTACTCCCACTGGCAGGGGAGTCAGTCACCCAGTACATACTCAGCTCTCTCTCCAGTTCCGTGTTATTGTTCAATCTTTATCCAATGACCAGCCCACCGTCTTTGACGCAGACGACGCCAAAGCGTACAGCCAAGATGGCCTCCGCCTCCGCCCAGAACTTCAATCATCTCCTCAACTTTTCCTTGCCTCCTCGACAACGACAGCCTCTGTCCAATCTTCCGAGAAGAAGCAGAAGGACAGGCGCAAGTCATGGTGTTTGGAATAAGGAACGTACGTTCTTCCAATATCTCCAATAATTAATATATCACACTCAGGCGTACCTTATCATAGGATTCGTTAATGCACAGTATCGGTTCGTTATGAACCCTATCGGTGACTACACAGTCCATTTCGCGGATCCTGATATGTGAGCTGCATTTCGATTTCGTGCAACTCGGTTCAACTTTCTGATGATTCATCAACTCCTAGTTATTTCCAGTGGAACGATATCTTGCAAGTCATCATGCCCCTCTCTTCAGCGTTCCAGTCTGCAGCAGCTGCCGGTGATCACGCTGGCTCAGATGAAGGACATACAATATGCCCTATCTGTCTCTCCCCTCCGACTGCTCCTCGAATGACGAAATGTGGTCATGTAAGTTATCAATGTATAAACCTCAGTCACGCCGGTAACAATGCCTCCACTTTAGATCTTCTGTTTTCCTTGTATTCTACATTATCTCAGCGCGTCAGAGAGCAAATGGGCCAAATGTCCTCTATGCCTCGATTCCATTAATTCCAGTCAACTTAAGAGCGTCAAGTGGTTCGACGGTCCTGATCATTCAGCGGAAGATCCCATAGGCACCCTACATTCTTCTTCTTCCTCTAGCTCTATTGCAGACATGGCACTTGACAATGTACCTCGGGAAGGTGCCACAATGTCCATGCGACTTGTGCAACGCCCTCAGATAACCACTCTTGCTTTACCTCGCTCTCTCACTTGGCCTTCTGACCTATTACCTCCCCACCAAGCGCCTTTCCATTTCCTCCCTGATGTATTCGACTTCTCCAAGTTCATGCTCGCAACACCATCGCAGCTGATCGCCGACCTCACTGGGGATCTCGACGAACTGATCGTTGAACGCAGAATACTCGCTGGCATGAATGATGATTTAGGGGTCTGGTTCATCGATGCCGCCCAGCAGAAGGTGCAGAATCAGATTGACAAGGCTTCAGCTCTCGACACGCCATTTCTACGAAATCAGATTGAGAAGGCGCATAAAGATTACCAAGAAATTCAGAAGCGAGCGAAACTAGACGAAAGAACTCGACAAGTGGAAGGCAATCACGATTCTAACGCTTCCGATGTCCCCCAGGAATTCCTTGCCTTGAAGACAAGTAACCTTATACAATCCCCACCTATATCCAACTCCAATAGTCACAATCCGCGGTCTGCTCCGAAACAACGTCGCAATGTCAACCCTCCTCCTCCCTCTACTTCGACTTACTATTATTATCAGGCTGCTTCTGGCCTTCCCCTCTATCTACATCCACTCGATATCAGAATTCTCCTATCGCACTTTGGAGAATATGCATCTTTTCCAGATAACATTACCATCCGCGTCGACGCTTTCTCCGAAGGCACAGTCAATGACGACCTTCGTAAACGTTGCAAGTACCTTGCCCATCTTCCCGAAGGTGCAGATGTCATCTTTGTCGAAGCTGATCTCGAAGGTGCTGTCGGCGTTGAGGGGTTGAAGAATTTTGAACATGCATTGAAGATGCGGAAATCACGCAGGAAGGAGAAGAGTCGAAAGGATGATCGGGCCAGAGCCCGAGCAGAGGAACGAGAGCGGGACAGAGGACACGACATCTTACATTCCTCTTGGGAAACGTCACAGAGTGGATTGGTCATACCCCCCGAACCTGTTGCGGTAATAGGCTCGGAGGTAGAGGAACCCGTTATACCGGTTCCTCAGCAAGTTTCCGGCGCCTGGGGTCAGGGTAGTTTTGCTTCAGCTTTACGTTCGACGTCTACAGGCAATCCATCAAATGCGAATCGTCGAACTCAAAATCAGAGGGACGCTGATGATGAATGGGATATGGACATTGCGTGGCACGAACTCGAGCAACGGAGTGGCGGGGGAGGGAAGAAGAAGCGGAACACTAGAATGGTCGTTCTTGGTGGTGGCGGGGGGAGAAGGGGCCGTTAATGGTTATGATTGTATAGACTCGAGGAAGACTCCTTCTGGTCAAATTTCGTTCGTTTTTGAAACTAAACCACTTTAAGATCGCAATACACTGTAGCACCATTCACAATCTATCATATCTATTATTGGCTCGATATCCACCTCATAGTCAGACAAGTGACTGACACAACCTGGGCACAACCTTGAAGAGCTCATGTCCAATCCGATGCCGACCTACTGTCGGAATTTCGAATAGGAAGGTTACGGGAGCGTTCAACGACGGAAAACGGAACTCGGCACTACTGAAACGGAATGACTTTCTCACTGTCGGCCACATTCTTTCTTCCTAGTCATATGGCTCTCATTACGGGCTTAGTAACACATCATCTCCGATGTCTGGATGGAATTCGAGCCACAGAAACGGTCCAGGTATTTACTCCTCTGCTCAAATGAATTCACGTTCCCAGATGCCATTGAGCTCAGGACCGGTCCAGAGTTAACGAAGTATCACTCAAAAAAAGTTAAACCACCTATCGTCAGGCGACGGCATCGTATTGATTTTGTCAACCACTCTTAGTAAGAAAGTACAACCGCTCTATCTTCGAGTCCGAAAATATCCTCCCGGATGTTTGCGATCTGCCATGACTCGATTACTCTTGGAACCTCATCGAACATCTATGTGTTCCACTGGTTGCTATATAATGCCATGAGTTATTCCTAAGCTCGACAGTTACTCGTAACTACATAATCATTCCAACCCACCAGTGAATCACAGTTCTTATTGTGGTTCTCACATCGACTCCTACCTCACGTTAAACCCTCTGAAAACATCAACTATGGCTGGTACGCCGATTAATTCTTCCCCTATCACAGTAGAAGCTTATATCGGGACAAAGGAAAATACGGCGAGAAAGATGCCCCCATAAGCACCTACAAGACCAAAAAATTCTGGCTGTACGCCTGTGCATTTGCGCTTTTGTTCGGATTGAGTAAGCCACCTCTACCTACATTGAGATCACTTATTCATACTCAAACGATCTGTTCTCCAGCCGGCGCTGAACTCGGTCTGGTATCTGATCTCCTCCACGAAGGTGGCAACTCAGAAACCAATTACCCATCTGCGGAATTCAAGCATGATTTGGGTATTTTACTCTTCACAAGTATTGCATCTCTATTGTACATTATTGGGCACGCATTCATCAGCATGGGCTGTAAGTCTCGACAATCTGTTAGATCGACACAAGATTTACTTCTGTGTTTTCGTAGTGAACATCTTTGTCAACTTTGTCCTCGCTGTCTTCTGGGGAACCGGTGCTGGTGTTCTTTTCCATGTTTCGCCGTTTGAATCGTTCACCTGCGATAAACCAAGCTCTTCATTCAGCCCGAATTGGGCTGTATATTCTGACCATTGTGCACGTGTCGTTGCAATGCAAGGGATTGCTTGGGCATTGTGTAAGTTTTGTCTTGTGCACCTTCGTAATGAACAATACTGATCGTAATGAATTTGCAGGGGGTCTGTCGATTATCCTAATGTTCGGGATGTTGTTCCACCTGGTAGAATTCAAAGCCAGGAAGAACGTCTCAATGTACAAAGTATAACGTGCCTCTTCAATTCTGAACACCATTCCGCAAATCTCCACTCCTCCTACTGGTTCAACGCGTTATGATCCCCATGTTTTTAATGTTAATGCTTCTAATGTCACTTCCCCCAATGACATCTTAAATCTATGTAGTGTACTGTAATTCTTGTTGTATTCATTCCTATCTCTAGATATTTACTTCTTCGATTGCAAACGCTGTATTATGTAGTACCCACAATTTTCAACGTCCTTTTGTCGACGCTATGCACACCAGGTGCTTTTCATAGGCAATTCATAGATGCGGGAATGAAGGTACGAAGTAACCAAAAACTTTGTTGGCATTGCGAAAACGCGTACAAAAAACAGGTAACACAGCAGGGGGAACGAAAGATAGACTTGGATAAGTACGGAAAAGTGGGAGGCAGAGACCAACATGGTGTACAGACAAATAATATAGGGAGCAGTGGAGTAGGGGGTTCTGGCACTGGGTCGGAGTTATCTCGTAGCTATATAGTCATTGTCCAAGCAGATGTCCGAGTGCCGGGGTATTCCACTTGAGTATTATGTAGCGCGAGTGTGGTAGACATAAAATCGTAAGAAAGATGAAGGCAAAGCTGTGAGGACGAAAGGCAGGTTATCATCATCGTTATATAATCTGTAGATAATTTGACGGAGCGACTGGAAACAGATGTTGATAAGCAAACAGATAGAAAGAATCAGAATTCAACTCACTTCCAACCGTCCCGTCTGATTTTTTGGCCTGCCACCATTTGCCCTGCGTATCCATAATATCAAGGAGTTCACCTTTGTTGAAGGATATCTCGTTCGGGTCATCGGGTGATTGGGTATCTAAACGCATAACTCGATAAATGACAATGATCGAAGGACAAGAAATGAGAGTCACGCACATGTGTATAGGGCTTTTGCTTTATAGATGTATTCTGCAACGGCGGGATCTGTTGGTGTAGCCTGCGGCGCGCTTGCACCAGCACCAGCCATAAGCGGTGAGCTGGGACCATTATCTCCACCACTACTTGATCCCGGTCCTCCGCCACCAGGAACATTAGTAATGCTTCCTCCTCCCAAGCTACGCGTCGCAGCATCTGGACTAGGTTCAAAGCTCTTTGTACTCCGAAGTGCAGTGTTGCCCATACCAATTGGACTCGCCAGAGTTCCGCTACCCATACCACTAACCATTTTCCCATTGTAAGGCACGTCGTGCGCTCCGATCCCGCCTCCAGAGGCGTAGCCTCCGTATCCATTGGTGACGTTATGCACAGATTGTGCCCGAGTCCTGCGACGTCTTGATGGAGGAGTTAGGCCGCCTGTGCCCATAGAATTGAAAATGTGCAGCGCTAGAGAGTCTTCCTCTGAGGTGAAGTACAAGACCCACACAATGTCAACCATGGCAAGGATGAGCCATCCGACAGACATTGCATCGAGCGAACCTATACCGGTAAAAATACCAGCTTGTACACCATTGACAGCGAATACGATGGCGACTGCACCAAATACTGATATTTGGAAACGGTGCATTGCTATAGAATCGCTTGCTAGGGTATAGAGGACGCCGAGAATAAGAGCAAGTTGAAGGAATATTGCGAACCATAAAACTCCGACATCGCCATTACCGCCTGTGCAGAACAATCAAGAGACTTGATTTTGGGATGGAATGTGGTATCACTCACGACTAGCAGTCGCAATAATTTGACCGATGAATGCTATGAACCATGCAAGCTGAAAAGGCGTGAAATTTTGTCAATGCCAAAACAGACGAGACATAAGACTTACAATGGCAAGAAGAGACGTGAAGAGAAACAAATAGTGAGTTAAGATTGGGGTAAAGTCCAGTCCTTCATTGCCACGGGGAGGCATAATAGACAGCAGAGGTTTCGAAAAGTTAACCGCTAATCGCTGTGGGACGAGTTCGATTAGTCGCCTCGTGGCTTAAGGATTCATGCTGACATAAGCATGAACAGTATATTGGCCTAAGGTTATTACTTAGTACAAGCTTTAGAACCCGTGCCTTCGCCACGGTGGCTCGCTCTGCTCGCACCGTGTGCTACAGCAGGGTTCACAGCTTGTTGGGGGCAAGCCCCCAAACCCCCCTGAGTCGGCGCCTTGCGCCTCCATACTTCAATATTTATTATGCAGTATTCTGAGCCATTTTCATTGCAAACAACATACTTTTCCTATCTAGAAAAACTTCTGGGTACACCAAGGTACACCATATTTGTAGTAAGGCAATGTCTATCTTCTAAAATTCAAAGTCAAAGTTAGAGACTTGCTATGAATTGAATATAAAACTTACCTTTACCAAACAAAACTTTTATTACAGCCTTCTTTATCATACTCCACATCTGTAAAGCTTGTATATTTGCCAGTCCAAGGGTGCCAGGTGAAGAGCACTCTCCATTACCCTAAGCACTTGGAGTATTTTTGACTTGTTCTAAATGGTTTGGCTGCTGGGAAGCTCTTTCAGGTGCTCTCAGACAATTATCCAGTACCATTGCTCTGGAAAACACACAGGATTTGGAAATGCAACATGTTTTACAGATTTTCCCTGTAATTTATTTATTATCATTGCAAATGTAAGTCATACTGGAATCTGGTGCCTCTTCAAAACCTGATGAACTGAGTATAATACAGGGAATTGATTTTCCAGATTTATCACAACCCAATATTCCTGCTTCCAGAACTCTGACTCATCTGCAAAACCTGAATATTCAGCTAAGGGCCAAGAGCAGATCCCAGTGCTGCAAGCACTGAATGTAACATGCTTTGGGTGCTTCCACTGTTGGGAAGTGCTCTCAACTGTTCTCAGACCCTTAGCCCAAGATGAATATCTGCAAAACATGGATGTTTGCCAGAGCAAGGATACTGGCTGGAGAGCATTGTCAGCTGCTCTCCAGCTATTAGCCAAAAACCCAGGTTTTACAGATGTCAGGTTCTATTGCAGATACCTGGAAGTAATATTTCAAAGTATCATAATAGGTGCACCAGTGGAAGACCTGGTTCATGGATACTATTTAAATACCCAACAGGGTAGTGAAATTCATTGTTGTTGTCCTCTCCTTCATTTGCACCAACACTATCAGCTCTCTAATAGGTGAATGCATTTCCTGCTAAAGCATCCAAGTAATTAGCATCTGCAAAACCTGGATATTCGGCTAAGCACCGAGAGCAGATCCCAGCAGATCCCAGTGCTGAAAGCACTGAAAGCAGTACACTTTGAGTGCTTTCACTGCTGGGAAGTGCTCTCAATTGCTTTCAGACCCTTAGCCGAAAATACAGGTTTTGCAGATGTAATATACTACAACATTTCTGTGGCAAATGATAGTACATTCAAGAACCCATGGATCATTGTTTACTGCAGGATGTATTGAGTTGAGACTTGTAGATGGCAAGCAATTTTGCTAAGTCAGAATTCTTCTTCATAATGCCTTGCAAAGTTTGAAGTGATTTCTTCAATTTGTAGCACTTCTTATATCAATACTGTAAAATAAGGCAGCAGCCACAGCATGCAGTATACTCAATGCATACATATGAATGTATCATGTCACAGAGTTCAACTGTTAAAGTACTCGTGGTGTTGACCCTCACTTAAAGTAAAAACTGCCGGAGAACACGGCATTGATTCCGGCGACTCCGCAGCACCGTTTCGTGGTAAAATTTAGGCGTTTAATCTGCTGACCAATTATTGGTAATCATGCTAAGCGCCCAGTTAGTCTTTTATAATATAGGATTGGCACAGATTGGCACCTACTTATTTATGTACCTGCATACCTGTATTTGCTACACGTTAAGATTCAGATCGAATACGCAGACATCATGCTTTTGGCCTTTCGCTTCGACATGTCCTTTTAAAATTTCTCTGAAGACGAAACCGTTCTTCTCCATTACTCTCCGACTTCCATAATTTTCCACATAGCTCTCACCAATCATTCGACGGACACCCATCCGAGGAATAGCCCACTGCTGGAGAACAGCCTTGAACGCGTTGCTCATAATCCCCTGTCCTGCATGACTGGTAGCAAGGAGATCTGCAACCCTAGTCAGAAGCACTGGGATCGAACGTTAGAAGAAAACAAACTCACATCCTACCGACCAAAGAATTTCTGGATCCCCATTCTCACGTTGCATGTTGACCAACCCCAAAAGTTTGGCCGAATCTTCCAAGCGTTCACCATTGTTTTTTACGCCCGGCGCAAGTTCCATTGACTCGCAACGACGTAGATGAATATCGCCGATAAGTACATCGGACCCATCTTTCTTGATCTCCCGTATGCATCGAATAAGGGATCCCCCGACAAGTTTGAGAGTGTCATTCCCTTCGACATCTTTGAGCTCTTGTAGTATTCCATTTGCTTCTTCTACAGTTGTCGTTACCCAAGCTTCTGCATGCTCTGTTATACATCTTTAAATAGTAAAGATAAGTGCTCAAAAATCCTGGCCGCTCCCCACCTAATGTATATGGATGAGGTGGTCCTGTGAGCCAGACACAGACTCCTGGATCGTTCATGAGATCTGGGAGCTTTGGAATGTCACTCAAGCGAGGAGGAGTGAGAATAATGTTTGGATGAGTTTCTAAGGGAAAAAAAGGCTCTCCTGTAGTTGCATTCACTTTGAGTGGGTGGAATTGAGATCGAACCATGTAATGACTCTAAATCTCTCTGAATTCGAAATATCGCTCGGAGACATTGCCGGAAGTTGCACCGGAACCGGGGTCCGCATTGACTCGGTTGAGGGCAGGCCATATAAAGGGGTCACGTTCTGATCCCTTCGATAAACCTTTGTCAACCAGCAAGGAAATTTCTCATCCAAACGCTCCCTCTCAATTGTCTCGGGCTCTGCACCGCTACATTGGGCTAAAATCTCAATTTTCTTCTCCGATCCTGTTTTTGTAACCTTACATTGTAAAAGCTAGACACCATGGTGTACGTTGATCCTCAGCTCTTTTTGTTTTTCTCTGCTCACTTTTTTTCCCTATCCATGCAGTAACTTCACCGTCGGTAAGCAGAGAAACTTTTTTCTTCAATGTTCACTGTTCATTTTTGTTCTACGATGTTCAGACCAGATCCGTGGGCTTATGGACAAGCCCACAAACATCCGTAATATGAGTGTTATCGCCCATGGTAGGTATCTTCAACGATCCTATAGCTAATGGCGTCTGTCTGATGTTCAATTTTTTTTTCGCAGTCGACCACGGAAAATCCACCCTTACTGATTCGCTGGTGTCGAAAGCCGGTATCATTGCTTCAGCAAAAGCTGGAGACATGCGTTTTACGGACACAAGAGAGGACGAGAAAGAACGTGGTATCACCATCAAGTCTACAGCCATCTCCATGTACTTCGAGGTGGATAAGGAAGAACTTCCTTCCATCAAGCAGAAAACCGATGGTATGTGGATTAGCTCTGAACATCCATAGTTCCATCGATAGCTGACAACACACGCTGCAGGTAATGAATTCCTGATCAACTTGATCGATTCTCCGGGACACGTCGATTTCTCGTCGGAGGTCACCGCCGCTCTCCGTGTCACTGACGGTGCACTTGTTGTCGTCGACTGTGTAGAGGGTGTCTGTGTGCAGACAGAAACTGTCCTGCGTCAAGCTTTGACTGAACGTATCAAGCCTGTCGTCATCATCAATAAGGTTGACCGTGCTTTACTCGAGCTCCAGGTTGATAAGGAGTCCCTCTACCAGTCCTTCCAGCGTACTGTCGAGAGCGTTAACGTCATTGTATCTACATATCATGACGAAGCCCTCGGTGACGTTCAGGTATATCCTGACCGAGGTACTGTCGCTTTCGGTTCTGGTCTTCACGGTTGGGCTTTTACCCTACGGCAATTCGCTACACGTTACGCCAAGAAGTTTGGTGTTGACAAGGAGAAGATGATGGCCAAGCTATGGGGCGACAACTTCTTTAACCCGAAGACAAAGAAGTGGTCCAATAAGAACACCGATGCCGATGGCAAGCCCCTCGAGCGTGCCTTCAACTCGTTCGTTCTTGATCCCATTTTCAAAATTTTCGACGCCGTCATGAACTTCAAAAAGGATGCTATTGGCCCTATGCTGGAAAAGCTCGATATCAAGCTCGCTCAGGATGAGCGGGATCTTGAAGGAAAAGCCCTCCTGAAGGTCGTCATGCGTAAATTCCTTCCCGCTGGCGATTCCATGTTGGAAATGATAGTCATTAACCTTCCATCTCCCGCCACCGCTCAACGTTACCGTGTCGAGACACTCTACGAAGGTCCCATGGATGACGAGTCTGCGATTGGTATCCGTGATTGTGACCCCAAAGGTCCCCTTGTCCTCTACGTCTCTAAGATGGTTCCCACATCCGATAAGGGTCGTTTCTACGCCTTCGGTCGTGTATTCTCTGGAACCGTTCGTTCTGGTCCTAAGATCCGTATCCAGGGCCCTAACTACTTGCCCGGAAAGAAAGATGATCTCTTTGTCAAGTCTATCCAGCGAACTGTTCTCATGATGGGTCGTTACATTGAGCCTATCGAGGATTGTCCTGCTGGTAACATTGTCGGTCTCGTTGGTATCGACCAGTTCCTGCTGAAGAATGGTACTCTGACCACCTCGGAGACTGCTCACAACATGAAAGTTATGCGATTCTCCGTCTCTCCTGTCGTGCAGGTCTCTGTCGAGGTCAAGAATGCCGCTGATCTCCCCAAACTCGTCGAAGGTCTCAAGCGTCTATCAAAATCTGATCCCTGTGTCCAGGCATGGATTTCGGAAACTGGTGAACACATCGTCGCTGGTGCTGGTGAGCTGCACTTGGAAATTTGCTTGAAGGTGCAACATAATTCCATTCTACATACCCCAGATACTAATAATGTTATTTCCAGGATCTTCAAGAAGACCATGCTGGCGTCCCCCTCAAAATCTCTGAACCTGTCGTACCTTACCGTGAAACTGTCAAGGCCGAATCCTCCATTGTTGCTCTGTCCAAATCACAGAACAAACACAATCGTCTTTACGTAAAGGCTTTGCCGATCGACGAAGAGCTTACGAGGGCAATTGAGGAGGGCAAAGTCAACTCTCGTGACGATTTCAAGGCCCGTGCACGTATCCTCGCAGACGAGTTTGGTTGGGACGTCACCGATGCCCGAAAAATCTGGTGTTTCGGTCCAGACACAACCGGTCCTAACTTGATGGTTGATGTTACGAAGGGAGTCCAGTACCTTAACGAAATCAAGGATTCTTGTGTTGCTGCTCTCCAGTGGGCAACAAAGGAAGGTGTCTGTGCAGAAGAGAACATGCGTGGTGTGCGATTCAACATTCTTGATGTGACCGTAAGGATTTTACATGATGTGTATCTTCTGTTATCTATTCTCAAGATCGATTTTCCTTAGCTTCACGCCGATGCCATTCATCGTGGAGGAGGACAGATTATCCCCACTTGCAGGCGTGCATGCTATGCCGCTTGCCTACTCGCTACACCTGGTCTCCAGGAACCTATCTACCTCGGTGAGTAGTCTATATAGCAATCAATATACCATCGCTTTTCTGATAAATATTCTCAGTCGAAATACAATGTCCTGAGAGTGGCATTGGTGGTATCTATTCTTGCTTGAACAAACGTCGTGGACAAGTATTCAGCGAAGAGCAAAGGCCCGGAACTCCTATGTTCACTGTCAAAGCTTACCTCCCTGTCGCCGAGTCCTTCGGTTTCAACGGAGAGCTCCGACAACATACGTCTGGCCAGGCCTTCCCCCAGAATGTGTTCGACCATTGGGAATTGATGCCCGGATGTACGTCTGGATTTTATGTTTCAAAGACGTCTTTCGAGCTCATACATGCATTTTTTTAGCTCCGCTCGACAAAGGTAGCAAGATTGAGGAGGTCGTAACCAAGATTCGTACACGCAAAGGTCTCAAGGTATGTTTCGAAGCAGTTCTAGGTCGTCGGGTGTATCTGAAGTTGCGTTTTTTAGCCTGAAATTCCTGCTCTTGACACCTACTACGATAAGCTATAAATGTGGATGAATTGTACAGATCTGCGTATAAATGTGTCTCTGCTACAAGTGTTGTTTCAACTAGTTTGAACCCATATACAACCTGTACTTTTTGTCTTTTTCCGATAATGACATGTCATGTTCCACTCTTATTGACTCTATAAGAAGAGTGCTTGTGTTTCGTAAAAAATGGCAGCGGTTGTCGACAGCCTGACAACTGCAGGCGAACTATGTATATTGTGACGAAACGAACGGTTGACTTTAGAACCGTCAATGCGGTCCCGCACCTTGGCGCGCACATCATTTATAAATGATCGTGGTGCCATGAAGGTTCATTACTCATACACACCCTCACCTTGGTGGCCATGTCTTCCAGAGATCTTGCCAATATTGAGGATTTGAAAGAGTACCTGAAGGGAACACCATTTGTTTCTTCCGGAATTGACGTGCTCACTGGTGGCACAGGAAATTTTACTTGTCGTCTGCAATTAATATCGCCACATGAAGGCCAACCGACGCTGGTACTCAAGCATGCAAAACCATATGTTTTTACATCGGAGAACAGGTTTCCTTTCTCGCTTGAACGACAGGTACTGTTATTTACATTGTAATCACATTTTCTTGTGTCTCAATATGCTTCAGAAATTCGAGGTGGAGGCACTGAGAATTGTTCGAGAATGCATGCCTAAGAACTCGCTTGTGACGGTACCGAAAGTGCATCTCTTTGATGAGAAGGAATCCGTTATCATCATGGACGACTGCGGGGATCAGTCGACAACCCTGAAGCAGTTTGTCCTGGATGGTAAATGCACATTGGACGTCGCCGAAACCATAGGCTCAGAATTAGGGATTTTCTTGCGCCAATTGCATGATATTCTTAACCGGGAACGTCATCCAGCTGTCTGCGATTTGTTTGAAGGTAATGTGGAAGGGAAGCGGA
This sequence comes from Lentinula edodes, assembly GCF_021015755.1. Lineage (NCBI taxonomy): Eukaryota > Fungi > Basidiomycota > Agaricomycetes > Agaricales > Omphalotaceae > Lentinula > Lentinula edodes. The sequence goes on from NW_025764307.1 coordinate 650,146, forward strand.
TTTCGGCTTGGGCAACCTATGGTCGGCTTATGTCGACGTTGAAGGGGGAAGCAGAGCTGCCTGCCTTCGATCCGCCATTGACTATTGGGGATGACGAGATGAAGGTGATTTCGAAGGTTGGAGAGAAGATGTCTTCTATGATTCTTGAGGCCAGAGATACGGTGAGTATGCTCAATCGGTGGTCAGGTTCCTTGGAAATTCAACTAGACTCACAAACTGCAAAATAGTTCGTGATGGGTGATTTTTGGCCTGGAAATATTCTGCTATCATTCGATTCTCATACCGGCGTTGTGAAGAAAATCAATGTCATTGATTGGGAGTTGTCCAAAACTGGATTACCCGGATTAGATTTGGGCCAGTTTACTGCAGAAGTGGATCTGCTTCGGAGGTTTTGTCCTTCGTTTAAGACTGCTGGTACCAAGATGTTATCGGCTTTTTATGGTTCATACTCAGCAGAGGAGGATATCACTCGGATGGCAATGTTCCACTGGGGAGCCCATTTAATCGCTTGGACGCCTCGTGTGCCTTGGGGGAGCAGTGAAGAGACACGAGAAATGGTAGCTAAAGGCATCAAACTCATTGTGGCCGGTCCGAAGAAATTGATCTATGACTTGTTGCGAGAATGAAAATAAACTCTAGCGTAGATTCTTTGTGTTGAAATTATGAAGGGAAATGAACAAAGAGTCGAGTATGTATTGTTGAGAAAAGTATTGTGGAAGGAAATGATCCGTACAACTTGAACCTGAACGATCACGTTCACATAACATACAGTATACTGGGCTATTAACATGGAGCCCAGTCCAACGAGGGTGTATCTACCGTCTTCATTTCCATATCCTATCAAGATTTCATCCATCGACACTGCCGCTTCATCTGATATAGCTCGTGGAACACGTCTGCTCAGCTATTCTTTTGTTTATCTCGGCCAAGCCCCGGGATCTCAGCCCGAGACCCGCTTTGGAACTTGGGACTCTGCCATCGACGGCACTCTTCAGACTTGGAATATCAATGTCGGGGATGTGATTTCCCAGAGAAAGGCCAAAGAGAAGCCAGTAGCGGTCGTCATTGAACCTTGCAAACATGGCATGCAGCTTCATGGTCTCTGTGTCCTCTGTGGAAAGGATATGACCAAGTGAGTGTCTTTTACAGCATAAAAGAGCCTCGTATTAAGCAAACGTGATAGTATCGATTACATAGGCTTCTCCGATACATCCAGGGCATCTATTCAGATGACACATTCAGCCTCCGGACCTACCGTCTCGCTTGAAGAAGCTCAGCGGATAGAACGCGAGACAGCTCGGCGATTGCTCAAGGATCGAAAACTTTCTCTCATAGTCGACTTAGACCAAACAATAGTGCACGCCACAGTAGACCCAACTGTTGGCGAATGGATAGCTGAAGGCGAGGCTTGGGAAGCTAGGCGTGCAGCGAAAGGCTCAGAAGATAATCATGATCCTGACGACCATTGCAATCCAAATTGGGATGCTCTCAAAGATGTCAAGAAGTTTAGACTGGGCCCCGAGACCCTAGGAAGTGCATCTCGAGCTAAAGGAAAGTTATTGTCGAACAAGGGCGTCGAAAATGACGGTTGTATCTATTACATCAAACCCAGGTGAGTTTGTAACTATCATATTCCCCATCGGAAGAACGTCTAAAAGTATTGTGTTAGACCTTGCTGGCAGGATTTTTTAAAGGAAATGGCAGAATTGTTCGAAATGCATGTGTACACTATGGGAACTCGTGCTTACGCTGAAGAAGTATGTGCAGCAATAGACCCTGATGGAAAGGCATTTGGAGGCCGAATATTAAGTCGAGATGAGAGCGGCAGTGAGTGTTGCTTTTTCGAGCTACTGTATATCCCCTCGACTTATTTACTATCAGGTCTTACACAAAAGAGCCTCCAGAGACTGTTTCCGTGCGACACATCGATGGTGGTCATCATTGACGATCGTGCGGACGTTTGGGAATGGAGTCCCAATTTGCTGAAAGTTATTCCATGTACGACTTTTGTTTGCACAGTCGTGACCCATACATCTTATGCGTATTCCTCGTAGTTGATTTCTTCGTAGGGATTGGGGATATCAACTCGACATTCCTACCCAAAGTCGAACCGCTCACAGTTTCCACCCCACCTTCCCCGTCTACTGTCGAAGCATCTTCTTCTGCTTCCACTGAGACAGGTTTCACTCCTGAGGAAATCGAACGTTCGGAAGCAGAGAAGAAAACGATGCTCAGCAAGAACTCTGAAACCCTGAATGCGCAAGTTCAGGAGCGTCCTTTGGCCAAGATGCAGGAGGAATTGAAACAATTTACCGCCGCTGATGGATCACTCTCGAAAACAGAAACGATTTCTTCCGATAAACCTGGAGTGGAAGAGAAGCAGCCGAAAGAAGTAGAAAATGGGAACGAAAAAGAACAAGACAGTAAAAAGGACCAGCAGAAGAAATCGGAGGACAAGATTGATAGCCACGATACTGATTCCAAGCAACTCACCAAGCCAGAGAAAGCACCTCCTCGGAAAGCGTTGCTAGAGAATAACGACGCCGAATTAATACGAGTTAACGAGGTACAGTTTCAAACATCTTTCTTGCAGTTGTACTCTAATCGTGATGACCTTTGTCAGATATTGAGTGAAATACATTACAAGTTCTATAATGCGTACGACGCACACTCTAAAAAATCTGGAGACCCACCACAAAAACGAAAGTCTGGATCATCAAAATCCAACAAACCCTTGTATGATGTTACGGTGGGTCCCATAAACATCGGATATTTGTACGTGCTCATCTTCGTTGCGCAGCGAATCATCCCCGAAATTCGCGCCAACGTATTGCAAGGCGTGAATCTTTTATTTTCCAGTGTCATACCGCTTGACACTAGACCAGAAAGTACAGAAATTTGGCGGATGGCTCTCATGTTCGGTGCAAAATGCTCGACAGAACTGAGTCCCGACACAACACACGTAGTTGCAGCCAAGGTTCGTGTCTCCTCTTGAAATTCGGCTTGTCCGTCAATCTCATTGTTGTAAAACTCTAGAGGGGTACAGTTAAGGTAGATGCGGCTCGTCGGCGTGGCAATATCAAAGTTGTGTGGCTGCAATGGTTCACCGATTCCGTTGCCCTTTGGCAGCGACAAGACGAGACGAGGTACCTCTTGGACTTGCCTCCTGCAGCCGGTCCGAGCACTAGCCCGCCCACGGCATCATCTGATCTGGATATAGATATCGATGATGAGGACTGGGATCTAGACAGTCCACCCACAAGCGGGGGCGTGGCGCTCGGAGTAAGTCAAAATGCAGGATTTCATGCAAACGAAATAAATTGGAATGACATTAATGACGAGGTAGAGGCGGCCATGATGGAGAGTGACGATGAAGAGGAGGAGGAAGAGGCGAACAGTGTAAAAAGTGATAGGAGCGGCATTCGCAGTGAAAACGCGAGCGAAGAGGAATGGTCTGACGAGTCAAACAGTGTTGCAAGGTGTGTCGGTACTTGTCGCTTCGAGCCTCATTTACTCAATATATATTAGTACCAACAACACGCCCAAAAGCAAACGGAAACGGTTGCGTAGTCTGACTCCTTCCGAAACACCGGGTATCAATGGTGACGCAGACGGTTTACGGTCACCATTATCCAAAAGGAAGAAAGTCGCCGCGGACCGTTCAAAGATGTCGAAACTTAAGGTCGCAATACACGCAGACGACCTTCGCGCCGACAATCTTCGTCGCACTGCTTCGCGAGAACCGAGCGCAAGTCCCGTGGTTAGGGTAGCGGGGTCGCGAGTGAATAGTCCCGAAAACGATAGTGATATGGAGGAAGTAACAGGACCTTTGGGTGACGAAGGTGAAAATGAGAATTACGATGAAAGTGGAGCGGAGAGCGCAGAAGAAGATTTCCTGGCGAAAGAGATGGAAAATGAATGGGGATAGTGTCTTGTCGTTGTATGTCCTGATGTCACCCCGCTGTTGTTCCTCTGTTATATCATCCATCTGTCTAATGCTTCTTTCTGTCGCTATCTGTCTTCGCGTATTCATCATCTTCTGCATCGGGTCTTTTTGGGTTGGCGTCGCTTTTTTATCTGCTGTCTGCAGTCATTATAACTTTTTCCATCATTCTCCTATTCCCATCGGTCAAATCATGGAATGTCCTCATTGCTACTATAAATTTAGGCTATACATTTGTATTGTATGATAACTTATTGGCATAACATATGTACATAGGTTGTAGATAAATATGTCTATGTACTTCAGAATGCATTTTCAATAATTCTTAAGCTTCAATTCTTTGTTATTGAGACAAACAAATGCAACATACATACATACATCAATGCGATGGAATATTTACACGACGAAGGGTACAGGATAACAAAAGCGAAAAAAGTGAACAACTGATGAAGCAGAAGGGTAAAAGAGGGAGACCTTTGATTACTACTTCGCAGGTCGTTTTTCTGATTTTCGTATCAGGCTCTGTAATGCACGATTCGCAGCTTCCTGTTTCCTCGCTGCGGGTGCATTTCCAGTCCTCTTGTAAATTTCTAGAATAACCATCCACGTTAGTGCCCTCTGGTGTGTTCGCGAAGAGATGTCGATTACCTAGGCTTCGATCACTGACCCAGATTCTCAAAGGTGCATTGCCAATCGCATCTCCAATTTTCTCCTTACCGTTCGTCCCAGTTGTAGGTTTCACGGTTGCTCCAAGACCGGCAGCGAGATTCTCGCACATAGCAAGCATGCCCAAAGCATCGTCTGTGGCAGTGTGAAAGTAGTGCGACGCAACGAGCGCGAGTATCAGTGCACGGAGGTGATTATCGCCTGCCGAAGACGCGAATGATAAGGCAGACTTAAGGTGTTGCCTGTGCCAAAACCACAATTTAGTTGAAAGCAACTTGAGCAAGAAAATATGTCAAACTTTGATTTCAGAATTTCGTCGGTGAGACACGCTTCAATGACTCTGCCGACACTCCACATTGTCCCGCCCATCCCACGACAAGCCTCTACAACGTCTTCAGCCAATTTTTGTACATCTTCAAATTCTTCGACAGGAGTCTCTGGCTCGACCACCGCTGCATCTTCGTCTACCTCCATGGCGTTCTCATCACCAACTTTCCTCTCCCTGCTTTTCGCTCGAGTCTTTCGTTTTGTTTGTTTTGCCTCTTCTTCCCTTTCCTTCTTCGAGCATTCCTTGTCTCTGATCAAGCCAATTTTCAAACAAGCCCTCCCTGCACGAGCTGAGACCCGAACAAAATCGTCTCCACGTTCTTCGGCAAAAGCCTCCGCAGCTTCGTAGCATTGCATAGCACGGTCTGTTTGGCCTTTGGCATGAGCCAAGTGTGCATGGTGCAAGGTTATGCGGCAGGCGAAGGATGAGAAAAGATCAGCGTTTCGCAAGTGTGCTATCAGCACCGAGAGGGTCTTTCAGATAAACGGGTAAATTTCACTTCGAACTAAATTGTGATCAAGCCGCGCATACCTGTTCAGCAGCATCGAATTCTGAACGCATAATAGATACCTAAGAACGTTAATTAGCCTTGTCGGGTCGTAGTGAGACATACCGATTGTCATACCCCTACAAGCTCACACATTAAGTCTGCTTTGATCTTTGCAAGTCTTAAATCTATTCCTTCAAGGTCGCCCATGCTGGCGAAGGAGGGCACTTACAAGATACATTAATTTTGCTCTCAAAAGAAGTCAAAAGAACTCACGATTCAATTCCTTCTTTAATTCCCTTTCCCATGTCGACAAGCCTTCGACCGCAAAAATTTTCCGTTTTGGCCTTCTCCCAACAGGATCTTTTTTCGCTACACACGACACCAAGAACGCAAGGGTGTAAAGAATTCTTGGATGTGTTGTCTGAACATACAAAGGCAACGACGGTCCAGACAAGGCAATTCGCACAATTCCGCACGCAGCGTCATCGCTTTCCTGGGTCTCCTGCAGTGTAGCTTCTATATTGGTAGTATTGGCGGAATTTGAGCCGTCTGCAGAAGGAGAAGCTTCCGGAGAGGTTATTGTTGAAGTGGATACAGGATTGGAGGGTTTCTTGTCAAAACGTAGTGCACCTGCATCGAGTAGGGCGTGGAGGTGGGCTAATCTCTGTGAAGCATCAGACACCCTCCCGACATAAGTGCAAAAGACCACCCCGATAATGAGGGTATGTAGTGCCATACTGCGCTCGAAATATGTGTTGAACATTTTTAATGGAGGAGCCGGTGCTGAGGCACTCTCGGAGGAAGGCCGAACTTCAGTTGTATCCGAAGGTTTCGTATTTATGGAATGTTTTGTCGGCGAAGGGGGATTCATGTGAACGGTATTGAGATCTGTGACGCGTAAACCTTTGCGGAGAGATTGACCCGCAGGTTGGTCAGTGGATGGATCTTGCTCGCTGGAGAATTCGAGTTCCAGAGCCTCCTCGGTCTCAGCCAATGCTTCGCTTACTTGATCCCAGAGTCCAGAGGACACAAGCTGTCGAAGACGAAGTACACGCGTTAAGAGGATGACTCCGTTATGACCGTACTTGGCTGCGTGTTTCTGCATGGCTTGTATTGCGGTCATGGTTTGTCTGACATCCTGTGACAGCTTCGTTGGGGATCCGTTGGGGGCCATCGCGTTAGGTCGAGTCTGTGCATCTATTGGAGTGATCAAATGCGAGATCAATTTGAGATGAGCAGTGTAAATAATATGTGGTGGGTCGCTGGGCAAATAGGTGGTTAGGAGTCGACGAAGAAGCATTCGTGCAAATTTGATATTGTTCTGCCAAACGGCAAGTTGGGCAGCAAGAAAAGTCAGTTGCGAGCGATATATGCGTAAACTTGGATGCTGAATTTGAGTCATGGATGAGAAACCTCGATTATTGGCTAAAGTTAAGACTAACTTTTTGCGCTATCATCAGCTAGAGAGCGATACGTCAGCATCAAGTACAGCGAAGACGGCCTACCACTTACTCCTTTACTAGTGGCTTCCTCGACCTAAAATGAGATTAAGCCAAGTGGTGCTACGAGCAGTAAAGAATATATGCGTACCTCTGGTTCGATTCCATTCGCCCAAACATGCAGTTCCTGCTGGCTGAATCCTCCGTCGATGATTATCATTCCTACTTCGGCCAGAGATGTCAGTGCTCGACACTCAATATCGGGGCTTAGGCCTGGAATCTTGAGGCATCTTCTCAAAGCAAGCAGGGACATGCATAGGGAATGCGCGTGCAGTTGGTGGTTGGGTGGGTGTATCAGAATTGAGGGCATAGAGAGTAGCAGTATTGAATCGGGCAGAGGATTTAGGGATAACTTTTCTTCTTCATATACATCTGGTTCGGTCAATGGAGATGAACTCAATATGAGCGTATCAGACATTTCAACATCTTCGTCCAGCTTCCGTCGCTTAACAGAGCGGGGACTAGAGGGTGAAGAGATGGAACTGGAGCTTGGGCCAGTCGTTGACGCGTCAATGGCCTCCATGGAAGATAAATGAATAGATCAGACGAAGAGGCACGTGCTCTCGCGGTCTATTACTCATGACTGTGATAACATGATTAAGGTATTGTATCTTTTACCCAACGACCATGCAACACGAATTTACCAATCTCATTGACAATACAGCCATGGCCAGCAGCAGTGTAGAAGTTCTGCAAGTTTACTATGACCCGGACTGGTGATAGCTATAGTGTCTCTCTGCCATCGATGACTCAGCAATTTTCCGAATAAATGGGTCTAATCTTGTCCCAAACACTCATGGTTACCGACCCAGAACCCAAGAATTCCTGGATCCTTCCTCGACTTGACTTTCGCGTAGACGATCTAGGTCATCAGGGTGCGGAACTTTTTTTCCGTCAAATTTCGAACCCATACGATGCAATGAAGAGCGCCGTGGAAGCTAGCTGGAAATGGCTTTACGGCTGGAACGAGGGTATTGTACTCGATAATGACAGGAATAACCATAAACAAGTGATAAAGCCTCCTTTAGCGTAAGTCACTCGGTATTCCGTTTAATAATTTGGCTGATGGATTGCGCGTTGATAGTGTTCAGCGCGTCAAACGCATCACACTTACTCTTCGGCCTATGGACGGTGTTGCCTATACATTTGGATCCGATGATGGATCCGAGAAGGAGGTTCATTTCTCTCTCAAACATATCGTCAATTCTTACAAAGGCGATACGGACGATAAGAAGAATGCCAGGGTACGGGAAGAGATCCTCGGCGTGCTCACGCACGAGATCGTCCATTGCTACCAGTATAATGGTCAGGGAACAGCTCCCGGTGGGCTGATTGAGGGTATCGCCGGTGAGTATCCTGCGATTGCTTGCTCTTTTGTTTTTCATGGAATGTCAAGATTGCGTACGTTTGCACGCAAAACTTTCGCCTCCTCACTGGAAACGGATTGCGCCGAAAGGAAAACACGTACCAGAGCCAAATGGTAAATGGACATGGGATTGGAATTGGGATGCTGGCTATGAGAGAACTGCGTATTTTCTTGATTGGATTGACACTACATCGGAAACATGGTCCCATCCACATATCCTTCGGGATTCTGAACCTTCAAATGCGATTTCTTTCACAAAGTCGGCACCTTCCTCATCTACATCATCCGTGCCCGTGCCACATCAAATATCGCCTTCGATCTCAGACCCTTCACCACCCCTCGGGAGAGGCTTGTTTTTCCGTGTTCTTAACGCTCGACTAGAAGAATACAAGTGGGATCCCGAAGAGGATCTGTTCCTCCAGCTCACAAATTGGCCTCGAGAAACGTTGTGGGAAGCCTACTGTTTAGATAATGGACCAGGCTAAATAAGTATATTCGTACATGTTAGTTCGTGCTACACGGCTAGACGCGGCACAAGTCAAGTTGTGCAACTACCCCTCCTTTCTATACCCCGGAGGTTCCTCAAATCGCGGTCTAGGCCAGAACCGCTGGCAACGCTGACCGGGCTGACTGTTGTACTAGGTAAATTATAAATGTCCTTCTAAACCTGCTTGATTTTTCGCAAGGGATCCGATAGACCGTACGTGAAAAATCTTCTACCCGTCTCTTTCAAAGTCTTCCCAGAGTTTCGACCCAGCTTGAGGACATCGGAATGACCATTCATGTAGTGCACCTCGGAAATTACAGGACTATCGATGTTCCTCTGTGTGTTCTCTACCGCGAATCCGGAACACACATCATCTAGCAGTGTGTTCCTGATGCTCGAACAGTGAGAGGTCATTGTCGGATCGTTCCGGAGGGTTTTCGGAATACCTACGCCCTTCCGAGTTGTCCTTGTTCATTCCCATTGGTGCCAGCTGGTGCCCCGTCCTCAGCGCTACATAGATGTCGGTGTCACTTTGTATGCTAAGCAACACCTATGGTAGGGATGTCAGACTGTATACGTAAGATGAACTTCAGTACAACGAGATTCGGATACGTCCTGCCTCATTCCATTCGATTTTGGATACGTTTCCTTCTCTCGTCCGATCTCGAAGAGACAGTTATTTAGGTTTCCGTTCAACCGAAAGGTTGATCATGAATCCAACTTGAGATCATTCATACCTCTGTAATTACGTGCCCCACGGTCGTCCGACTTGATTCGGAGTGAGCTCAATGTTCACCTACGGCAATGCGATTATCGATCCCATGAGATGGCTCGTAGTACTAGTAATGTTAACAGTCACATGTATCAGTGTCGGTTTCTGGTCTCAACTGAGAACCTGATTTAAGGAAAGTGGCAACCTTGAACATTTACGAATATACTATAAGCAATACAGTGAGTACAGATAATAAAATGACGAACACTAGGGCATATATAAAACAACATGGCTGGCTACAAGGCATTCGAAATAGATTGCGCCTACGAGCAGACATAACAAAGAAACCAGACCTAGTCATAAACATACACAGAGGACGCTGGATAAAAATCAGATAAGGACGATACACAATGGGAACATTCTAATACATGGGTCCCGCTTCAAACCAGCGCATCACCCACAGTGAAGTGCACGTTGTCGCCCTCTCCTAAGGTAAGCCGTACGGGTAGCCTGGGGTCGATCCTGACAGGCGCGCTGGTTCCAACATAGAAGTCGCCTCTAGAAAAATTGCGGGTGATTGCTTGAGTTTCTTCATCGGTGAGCGGCCTTGGGCGCTTAGCAGGACGGAAAGAGGAGGATGAGGCGCCAGTAAAATGACCGTTGTAGTCGTAGTATTGGGTATGATTCATATTAGCCGGAGTAGAGACGGCAGGTGGATGAGTAGGCACAGCAGCGTACATTGGAGGAGCGAAGGACGGAACTGAGACGAGATGAGTGGATGTTATACAAGTATGTAATTGAGTGATACTCACCGGCATGAGGTGACTCAAGTTGACCATTAGTGCTGCTATTGTTGCTGTTGGTGCTACTCTGAACATCGGGATCAGGGTAAGCACAGGAACTTCCTAAGCCACGCTTGAGGCAGCTCTAAGGGGTAATGTTCATGTTTAAGTAAAAGGCAAATAATGGAATGTTAATTCATGCCCACCTGGCAAGGTAGGACTTCACTACATCGCGTCTTACCAGTATGGCATGATCTGCACGCCCTACGAACAGATGGAGCTTTGGCTATAAAACAGATGAGTGCAGTTGAGATTGTGAATGACTAGATAATCCTTCACAACGTACGTTTTCGAGAAGCAGTCTCAGGCGTCTGGACATTTGAAACTTGATGAATGATCTGAGGCTGTTGGTCGGGGTTGCCAGCAGTGAGCTGTTGTTGAAGTTGAGCATCAAGGCCGTCCTGGACGGGATCCTCAGGCAAAGCGGACATCCTTTTACTGCTTTTAGGGTTAACTGTACGGAGGGCGGGCTGGAGAACGGAGGAGTGACCGAATGACCGTCGTCGGAGGAGAGAAAACAGAAAACGGGCAAAAATGGGCGGAACGGAGCTTTGATGTAATTCTCACGGAGGTCATACGTAATTATTCCGGTGCCTCGGCTAATCCGGCTACTTGCTTCCGGTTACCGATTCATTATTATTTAACGGCTTAGCCCTTACCAAGTCCTTACAGTCATTCTGCTACCAAGTTTGCAAGAATGCAGTCACCGCTTATGCCCCCAGTGCCTTATGCTGACTTCCAACTTTCGTTCGATCCTCAATTATCCAATCTCTTTCCACATCCACCGCAATTACCGCCCTCTGCAGAGCTATTTTCTCCATCGGAGACCAACGAGCTCTTCAACTTTTTGGATGGTTTCGATGGCAGCATCTGGGACACTGAGCCTGATTCATTAGACCATCACTCCTTTGGTCCATTACCAGAATCTCCTCGGCTTCCTCCCCACTCTCCGTACTCGAATCCCCACCTGAAAACTGTTCCAAAGCCCAATCCTGCAGCTCCATTATCTCGGCCGCGAAGAACTGCTCGAGTCAAGCCCGGAAGGACAGCTCCCCGGAATACGAGTAAATCATCTAGCCATACCTCGTCCTCCACAACACCCCCTGCCCAGTCCTTCGATGAACCTTCATCGCCAATGTTGGATAATACATCTACTCAATCTACTCTGACACAGTCACGCGCCAGTGCACGCACTAAAACACTGTTATCTACACCACAAAAAAGGTTAAACCATATCATGTCGGAACAGAAACGGCGGAATGCGATCCGAGATGGATATGCTCAACTTATAACCCTTCTGGCACCCAGTGGAAATGCCCCTGCTTTAGGAATGCCCACTCGAGGCCGGCCAAAGGGCAGCGGATCTCGGGCGAAAGCCGGAAAGAAGGTTGGAAACGACGCAGACGGCGCGAAAGGGAAAAGTGGTGTCCTCTTCCGGGCAGTTGAATATTGCCGCTGGCTAGAAGAGGGCAGGGAAGCGCTTCGGAAGGAAGTAGCCAGAGTTGAAGCAGCGGCTGATCTCACTGGAACATAACCGGTCATGCTCTACCTGTAATCCTTCATACTCCATTGATGTCGGTGTTGTTGTGCCTCTTTCGCATCTTCAACGCACCAACTAATCGTGTTGTTCTTTTAGACCCACTATACGATCGATATTGAAACTTGTAATGCAAATACTTGATACCACCAACTTTCCTTAATCTAGCCCGACAGAGGCTCTCATTGTTGTATTGTTATGCTCTCTTTGGAATTGTTTTAGGTGTCTATGCGACATTCCTTCATGTTGATTCACTCATGTCGCCATGTACGTCCAGTTATCTCACCTTGGTTTCACTCACTTCACGGCCTACTCTTTCAGTTTATTGTGTATTATCCTGCACATTAATCCTGTGTTTCATTCTTAAATGAGCAATCTGACCAGTCATATGGAACCTTTGTGCGACCACGCTACATACCCACCTCGGTTTCCGCCCCCTCAACGCTTAATGAATAATATCATATAACACTACGAGTGTGTGTGAGGAATAATTCAACGCGCACATGGCGCGCAAGTATGCCTTTCTCAGATGATCAAGAAGCTTGTGGTCCTGTCACCGCAACTAGATTCACCGTGACATTTCAACGCGTCAAGAGAACCACAGATGCAATGCCGTGTAAATCATAGAGACCCGCCTTCCATCCGCCAACCATGTTGAAGAGACTCACTAGAACTAGATCAATCGGGTCTCGTCGGTCGAGGTACAAGCAGCCACATCGCAATCATAGCTGACATCATCCCCACTAATCTACATCGGTAAAAAAAAAAAAGGTCATTCCCGCTGAGTTGCAGTGAATCAAGTCATCACTTACAAAGGCTGCAAACTGCTAATACCCACAGCGTCGGCAAGGGCACCAGTTAAGAATGGTAACGCGGCACTTCCAGCCTGTCCTATTCCAGTGATCCAGCCGATAGCTCCAGTGTATATCCATCGCGGAATAACTTTTCGAGACGCGCTCAAAGCAACTGGAAACATAGGCCCAAAAAAGAGTCCAACAAGAGAAACAGCGACAGCATTGCCGATGAGAGAGGGGACCAACCAGACGACGATTTCGAGCCTGTAGGGTACAATATGGAATGAACAACCTGAAGAAAAATGTCCCAGGTAACGTCCTACCCAATAGCCAGTACAATATAAATCAACATGACCAGTCGATCTCCGAGCCAGTTATTCAAGGGGATTAGTATTATCCTACCTAGCAATATCCCTAAGGAACGAGCGTCAACTCAGGTTTTAGGGGATCCATAAAAGAGTGGACGCACCTCCCCAAAACCCTGAAGCAATATAACCAGAACGAGCGCCTGCATCGCGCTGTTGAATGATGTAGGTCACAGTCCATCCACTGAAAAGCTCCTCATAAATTGTTTAGGTATGCTTTGTTTGACTTACCCAATGGTAACCTAAGTGCACATTATAATAGTGAAAGTTGTCACAACCACCCTGATGGTTGGCATACCTCGGTACCAACGTACAAAAATATGAAAGCTGCCAGAATATGTACACTCTTCAGGTTCATTATCTGCCTAAATGGACTATGTTCTGAAGTCTCAGGTTCCATGGCTTCAAGTCCAAGTTGTGCCCTACAGTCTGTAGAATTGAAATGATCAGTTTGGAAGTACATCAGGTCCGAGGATTTTGACAGCGACCTTCTTTAGATTGAAGACGAAAAATTGCCGAAGTCAAAAATGCATTTGTGGTCACCATACTAAGGGAGACAAGGTAGTGGAATGACCAGTGGCGCATAGCAGAAAATTGCGTTGCAACTAAAGGTGCGACAAATGCCCCGGCACCTGCCCATGGACAAGATTTAAATGAAGGTTGCTGAGTGGCCTAATATGATCCGGCACAGGCTTGTATGTCTCACCATAGGATGCCTGCGACAGTGCTACTTTCAAATTAACATTGTGGCCCATTACTACCAGATACCCGTTGACTTGAGCTATCTATGGGTGTTTTAAACTACACGAGTTTGACTCCTGAAGAAATAAACTAACCTGTAGAGCTGACCCTATGCCATTGATGAAATACCCTAACACAAAGACAGGAAAGGGAGGAGCAGGAATGGCCAGCGTGAACGCAATCATCTGAAGAATACATGCTTTGATGGGAGCCCCAGGTAAATTTTGATTCGGTTTGGAAGAAAACTGCCTCCTCACAAAGCACGAGAAGCTGGATTTATCGAATTATTAGACCCCGAAGGACACTCAGTACAGCACATTGTTACCTTTCCAAAAGTCACATGCTCTGATACAAGAACGTTCAAACATGCTCCGAGAATGAAGCCCACGCAGGCAAAGATAAAGAGCAAAGAAACAATGAGGAACGATATCTAAACATTATTCAGTATACCCTTCGTAATTTGACGGCGGAAATCTCACTTGGTAAACGCTTTGCATACGAGGCAAAAGTGGACCAGCAGAGGCGTCATTAAATCCTATCGCGAACATACAGCAACAAGTAACTATGAACTGAGCCCGAGAGTGTATGACTTGTTCCTTGGTTTGTTGTACCGACGAAGTACTGGTCGTCTCTTGCCCAAGCTGGTTAGACGCCACAGACCTAAGTCGGCTATGATCCAGAGAAATTGATGAATGGTCTGGAGGCGACTTGAGTTCGCTTGATGAGATTTGCTGAACAGAGTGGCGCATAATTGCGGGTAATGTATCGAGCTCGATATCGGAGACCATCTTTCAAGTCGAAGGTTGTGTTCCAAGAAATACTTCGGCCCGAACTCAAATTTTGATTCCACGCCACCGACCACATCCAGCCACACTCACTCATCCTCAAGTGGGTTACTGGTGAGTGCGGTGTTGATAATTTACAGTCTCCTGTTCTTGGAAGTTGGGGACCTGCGTAGGACAGGGTCTGAATTTTACCCATTAAACTTTATTTAACCTTATTTAACAAACCTCAGCCGAGTTCGTCGACGATGTACTGCTGTTAGCCTAGGTATAAACCGACTTGAACTTGAAGGTAATACGGACATATACCTATTCTCATCACCAGTCCTTGAGATTCTGTCTCTGATCGCAACAGCTCATCATTTCTTAAAACTCGTACAACCTGGTACGGTCAAGTTGGGCCTCGGGGATAAACATTAAACACCCAATTGGACCGCATCGGCGGAGAGTTCGCGCACGCATGCATCCTTCCCACCTGCTCCCGACAAGTTTCCGTTTCGGTGGGATTCTCGGTGCTATGTTTTCTTTATCAATCAAACCCGAGTATCGATACTCAGTGGCTTCCTTGGAAATTGATAATCTGATAGTACGTATGGTATTATTCTAAGCACATAGAATAGTAATATGTAATATTAAGTCCAGATCGATTAGAGTCTGTAGTCCGTATAGTCCAGAAAAGAATGATCATGGAAAAAAAGAATGACTGTGTTCTGGCGTGTGATGATAATATTTTCATCCGAATAAGATAGGTATGTGAATGGGTACAACAACAAGTGCTATCGTGGTGGTACAAGCCAACGTAGTGGATTTTCCGTTTCGTTTGTTTGTTTTCGTCTCCCAGCGTGATGATCATGGCACATATACAAGCTATCACTGCGAATCCTAAAATAAAATCAATAAACGAACTGACTAAACTGACGGAAAATGAACTTACAAGTGTTGGCGAGGATGGGCAATCATAGTACACTGAATGTTTTCGTTAATGGGACAAAATTCCTGCAGCGGCTTCCAGCCTCTCGACTTCCTCCTTTAGTGCATCCCTTCCCTCCTCAAGCCAATGGCAATATTCAACAGCCCTATATAAAACCCCACTTTTACCCTTCGCCCCCTCAATTTCATTACCGTTCTTGGCCTGTTTGCCCTTCGCACCACTACCTTTTGGCCTACCCCGTGTGGGCATTACCAAAACAGAGTGAGAACCTTCAGGTCCGGCAAGTAGAGCAATGAGTTGTGCATAACCATCTCTAATGGCATTTCTCCGCTTCTGCTCTGACATGATGTGATTCAGGCGCTTCTGGGGCGTGGAAAGGAGAGGCTTTGTGCGTGGCAGGGGGAGTTCAGAGACATGCGAAGCGTGATAATTGTGATCAACCAGGGATCCCGAAGGAAGTGAAGCACGCCGGGAATAATTCAGATATGAAGGGGGGACATCGGTGAGATTGAGATGAGCGAATTGCACAGAGGGTGTACGATTCATCAGAGATGACCGACTAGCATTCCCCTGGCTTACATTGTGGGTCCTCGATGAGAGACGGCCCATCCTGGATGACGAGGCGGATTGCATCGGAAAGCTCCTTCGTCGGAACACCGATACATTTGGGGGAACATCTAGATGCGAACTGGGATACGAAGTCGTATTCGAAGACATTCCATGCTCGTGCTGCGGCATGTTGTCTATACCGTACCATGCGACATCTTGCTCTACAGGCTCGGGCTTGACATCCCAAGGAGTTTGATCAACTTTATTTTGATCAAATTCATCGAAAAACCTTATGAGCCCGTCCGTCTCGCGAGTAGTAAAAAGTCCCGGAGGCGACTTTTCTGCAGGTACCGGTTGGTCAAAGGAATCCATGTCGTGATATCGATTCGAAAGTCTGAGGTGTGGGTTAAAGGTAAAATGATGGTCAGCATATGGTATCGGAGGATGAAGGACAGGATAGGTCATCATTCTGAAGTTAAAAGGATACAATTTCCTGAATCCGAGTAGGCTCGAGCGTTCAACGTTCAAATCTAAGGACAGGGGAAGGAGTTTGAAAGGGAAGTCAGTCAGGCGACTGTTTATAAGAAACGATTGATGAGAATTTTAGAGGTTGCCCACATCAGTACACGATCATATCTAATGCAAAATGAGAGTGCAGTGTACTCAGTTACAGTTTGAGTTACCGTCAGTCAAGGTGTGTCTTATCAACAACGTCCGCGTTTCGCAAATCAACCCGCCGAGTCGCCCATTAGGTTCTCGATACCTCTGATCTTTTGAGTTTTTGATCACTGATTTGACTTTGCAAAAAACCCCTGGGCTAAATTGGCCTAGTGATCCTTTTCTGGCAGGACATAGATTAAGTTGTTCAGCGTTGAATCATGATGCTGTCGCTGTAATTCGGGAAGGAAATAATAATGGAAGCAACTGGTTACCGCCGATCCTCTAATCCAACATTAGACCATCCGCTCGGGCCGCTGATATTCAGAAAGTGAGGCGCTGTGCACGTCCCAACCTGGTCTTAACACCCAATCCCCGGCTCTAACCAGGCTCTGACGGTGGGTATTCAACTCAAATTGCCACCCCCTGACACTCTATAACAAACGTATCATGTCCTCGACACTCGCGCCCGAGATAGAGAAACAATGTCTGGTCAGAACTCTAGAGAAGAAGGACGTATCGACAACTATCGACAAACGGAACAAACGGAAGCTTTGAAATTCTTTTGATGCCCGCATTGTGCATCTGTTATATCATACAGAGTATCTCCGGATCCTGAGTCCTGATCCTTCCCGTTGTAGAGCTGTAGCACATAGCTCAGCTATACAATAAGAACAATTTCAAGCTTAAGTAGTGAGTACTAGTGAGTCCTCAGGCCTCAATCTTCATCTATGAAATGATTGTTCGTCGGAAATCAAATTAGTACCGTTTTTCGTGTTCGTTGCGTATACTCTGCCAAAGTTGTGCTTGATCCGATATCTGCAAAACCTGTTTTTTCGGGTAATTCTCCGACAGCAGCTGAGAGCACTTCCCAGCAGCCAAAGCACCCAGAGCAACTTTAAAAATTTGCTCTCGGTGCTTTGGGTGCTGGAGAGCACTCTCCAGCCAGTACCCCTTGCTCTGGCGAACATACAATGTACTTAAGAACTTGTCACGAATCATCCAGAAACATTCTTTCCTTTTTCCGATGAAAAATAACGTCATACTCATATAGTCGTGAGCTGTGCTTGCCTCTTACCTGTTTACTGTTTACTCCGACTCAAAGAAAAGAAGTAGACTAAGACAGTTCGGTATAAGCTTCAGGCCAGGTATTGGTTAAGCGCGTTACTACAACCTATTACAACGTACAACTTGTTTGGGACAAGCATGGGGTAGGCGTTAGAAGGCGGGCTGTATAAGGGGGTACCGCGAGCAGTGATAAACAATACGGCCGGCTGTACGTAGCTTATATAATTATATTCGCGTCTTACTCAGTCCATGGTTAACATGAACTACTTCTCCAGATTATTGTTTGCTCGGGCCCTTATTTTGAAATGCGGTTTGTCAGGACCATATTGTTTTACAAAGACTAAGTTTGTGTTGTAGATAACCATATTTTTATCAGTTATCCTCGCTCAATATCAATATCTCAGATGGACCATATTCTTGCTCAATCCCCCATGGTTGACGTCCTCCACTTTTTCGTTCCAGAATAGAGCATGAAAGGGTAAGAATAAAACACCACACTCAACTCGAGACCACAGTGCGGATGTTGTTCATTAGGGCCATATTGCATTGAGGTCTGCCTTTGCCATGTCGAGGACGCGGAGATGTGGTTCTTGAGGACTGTATTATACGGTTGGTGATGACCTTTTTCAATTGGTTATGTGGATGTGGGCGGTGGGGTCCACTTCACGTCGAGGGTGCAGATGTGGTTCATGTGCACCATATCAACATGAGGGAGTAATACGGTTGATGGGGACCATATCATGACAAGAAAGTGGTTCCAGGTGCGACCGTATTGTGACGATGCGGATGTGGTTGGTGAGGACCATATTGTGTGCACGATGCAGATGTGGTTGGTGAGGACCATATTGTGTGCACGATGCAGATGTGGTTTTGGGGTACCACATCTGTGTTGAGGGTGTGTATGTGGTTCCGGGCGACCATATTGTGACGATGCGGATGTGGTTGGTGAGGACGATATTGTGTGCACGATGCAGATGTGGTTTGGGAGTACCGTTTCCATGTCAAGATAGTTCCGGGCGACCATATTTGTGACGATGCAGATGTGGTTGGTGAGAACTACTTCCGTGTCGAGGGTGTGTATGTGGTTGGGGGGTACTGTTTCCGTGTCAAGATAGTTCCGAGCGACCGTATTTGTGACGATGCAGATGTGGTTGGTGAGGACGATATTGTGTGCACGATGCAGATGTGGTTTGGGAGTACCGTTTCCATGTCAAGATAGTTCCGGGCGACCGTATTTATGACGATGCAGATGTGGTTGGTGAGGACTACTTCCGTGTCGAGGGTGTGTATGTGGTTGGGGGGTACCGTTTCCGTGTCAAGATAGTTCCGGGCGACCGTATTTGTGACGATGCGGATGTGGTTGGTGAGGACTACTTCCGTGTCGGGGGGTACCGTTTCCGTGTCAAGATAGTTCCGGGCGACCGTATTTGTGACGATGCGGATGTGGTTGGTGAGGACGATATTGTGTGCACGATGCAGATGTGGTTTGGGAGTACCGTTTCCGTGTCAAGATAGTTCCGGGCGACCGTATTTGTGACGATGCAGATGTGGTTGGTGAGAACTACTTCCGTGTCGAGGGTGTTTCAGGGGGACCATATTGCTGTGCAGGCACCGTTATCGATGAATTTAGGAAAATAATCAAATTTGTCAGATTTTCAAGTTTCGCTTTCTTCATTTCCTTCCACTTCTCAACGTCAATCCATAACGATTCAAAATCAGGCTGTTTTCCTTTGACAGGTGCCATTCGTTGTGTTAATATCTTACTATTATTGCTTATCTGTCTCGCATTTACAACATTCAGATGCATGACCTCCCAATTGATGTCTTCGATGTTCTTCTGGAGTTCTGCGAGCCTGAAGATGTTGAAAGTTTTCTACAGGTCTCGCCCCATGCGCAGATGGCAGCCGATAAAATCATATTTCATTCCATGAAACTCACTAATGACATAGGGCAGAGTAAAGAACAACTCTCTCTGTGGCAAACATACGATTGTTCAGGCCGTTTCAACTCCTCTCCCAGAATTCTTCACATTCCCGCCTTCCATATCCTTGGGCCTCGTATGCAGTACAATGCATTTATCTGTGATATTTTGTCCATTCCCTCCATTTGCAAGAATGTCTGCCGTCTTATCCTGGAATTTTCACATCCCAGCACACTTGCCCTCTTTTGTCGTCCCGAATTTTCCTTCATCCAGCTCAACACCATTCATGCTCACATTCCGTGGTACTTATTCATTCACTCTCTACCCCACCTTGCATCCCTCACCCCTACCAAGTGCATCGACAGTGTTGCTGTTCACGGATCAATCCACTATGATGTCATGATGCCCGCACTTCCTGCTGTTACTCTACCTCCCGGCGGTGCGCCAGTATCAGTCAAAAAACTGCTTTTGCCATATGCGAGCTCCTCGCCGGCCACCTATCCACATATTCCCCGAGCGGTGGTTTCCGGGAGAGTTGATGTTCAAAAACTGAGTACCTTCATCGTCGAGATCACTGGCTGGTGGCAGGATCGTGACATTGCCCTTGTACTTGGTGGGATGGTGAATCTGCGAGAACTCATAATCAATGCTCGTGGTATGTATTTGCACCTTCAAGCCTGCCTGCTATTTACTAATACCCAACGTTGGTACCTCAGAACAAGCCGACGCTCTAGATCGAATCCACTTTCCTCCAATCCGCAGTCTTGAAATTTTTGGATACCATGGCGATATTTCATTCTATAACGTGACAAAAGAGATTGGATATGTGCCGCAGAGTTTGCTGAAAGCCTTGCAATCCATGCAATGTGACCGGATTCAGCATCTATCCCTTGATATCTTTTACAAGGGACCCACCACCATTGATGATGAGCTAGAGAGCGAAGAGCCTTTTAAATGGAAGACTCTCAGTAGGTTCCTTGGCGAAAAGCAAAACCTCCATGACGTTCACTTCAATTACTGGCTTGACCAGAATTATGATGGAGATCTTGCATACTATCACACAGAAGATGTTCATTACTACTTTTCTTCACTTCTTCTTAAACAAACTTCTGTACATTTTTCTGCCACTAGGTGTTCTTTAATTTCTTATGTACCACCCTGTTCATGCAGTTTACAGAACTTCTTCGGCGAGTAGATGCAAATGTAGCTGCCGGTGTTGCCGGTAAAACATCCACATTCGGACACTTTTTGGACACGTCAGTTGATCACCATATCTTGTTTGTGGTTGCGATGAACCACTTCTATCCCCTTCCACACAATCCTACAAAATCATATATCTGACTAGGTTTACCTATCTTTTTACAAACGGTTGTTGTCTTTCATTTTACGAATTTTCAACCGGTTCCAGACAGACAAAAAAACACGGGTATAGATAATTGCATTCACCTGACCCATATAACTGACTGACTTTCGAATTCTTCCCAGTCCGCTATTACCACACTCTGCTGCGCTGGAGTTGATTCTTGCTAGAGTAGAATCCACCTCCATGTAACTTTTGAGAAATGAAGAGCTTGAACACCGTGAATGCCCATATGCGTGGAACCCATCTATCGTGAATTTTGTGTCTGCAAAGAATTCTGGCTCTCGCGTCATGCAGTATGGGCCCAATGCACAGGCGAAATCATATATTACGCGTTTTGGTGCTCGTTTCCACCTGGTGACCATTGCGGAGAACACGTCATTCCTCCCCTCACTTTCTGGGATGCAATGGAATCCATAGGCTATGCTATGTGTACACCAGCACACCATGATCCCACCGGTAAGTCGTTTTTTGCCATATGTGTCATAGTACTTAGAGCAAGCCCCACCACGCTCAGAGTTCGCATCAGCTTGCCCGTCTTTCTGAATTCCTGGGTACTTGGGCCGTCTGCGGACTTGCGACATTCCGTAACAGCACCCTGACTATGCTTCGTTGAGTATATACATTCATTCAACTTGATGTATTGCTTACCTCCTCCCAGCTCTCGTTTCCTATCTCTGCTGCTTCTAACAGGGGGATAGGACTGGTTACGCCTTCCAAGACTCTCTTCAACACCTCATATCCACGCTCATACATCCACTCGCAAAGCCCCAGATCCAAGATCCGTTGATTGCTTGGCTTCCCCTGCTCCTTCTGGATGATATGGAACATGGATGGGACACAACGTAACGCTGATGCTGTGTCCTTATCCGGATGTTCTATGAATGCGTGTAGTGCTTTCAATGATGTGACATTAATAGTCTGAAGCGCAGATTCTTCTGCGCTTATCTGAAATAACAATTAGCTTACGCTCTTATGTTCTACCGATTCGGAGAAATTAGAACATACCATCTGAAAGAAAGCTTTATATTCTCTCTGTGGTTTCCACCTTCCGCTCTTGTCCAGCACTTTATCCCCCAAATGCTCATCAAACACCACTGCCAAGGTCTTGCTCACGCAACGAAGGCTTTCCAAAATACCTGGATATTCCCTCTGTCTCTCTTCTGCAACCCCTTGCTCTTTCTCGTCATTACCACTGCCCAAACCCCCTTTTGCAATCCAGTGGTGTAAGCGTTTACGCGCGACACTATCTTCAAGCCACTCCTTTCTCTTTGTCACAGTACGTGGACGAATAGGTGAATCTGCGTCTACTGCTGTAGGTGGTCTCAGACCAACCCTGAGCTGTTTCCTCGCATAGGCCAGAGTTACCCCATCCCAAATGACATTCTCGGGTGCTTCGCCACAACGCTCACACCACTTATCTCCTTCGAAGTTTATCAATCGAGCATAAGCAAACCAAGCTGCGCGGAAAGTATCGTTGCCCACAAAAGGTAAGGAATTGTCTTCAGCTTGATACCTCCGACTAATCTGTTGCACCCAGGCATCGAATGGTGTCTCGGAAGAAGTGAACGCACTGGTGTATTCATCCAGTAACTCATGCGTGAAAAGCAGAGAATTATTGAGATTGAATAAACCCAGGGATCGTGTTTCTGGACCGACATAGCGCCTTTCACAAGATGGACACCTCTGAAGCTCAATATTGGCCCGTACAGCTTTACTCAGAGTGTACACAGTACAATTCCGTAGGAAGGTAGGCGAACTGTCATCATACATTCGTCGGCCTCCATCACGACAAGCGCAAGAGCCTTCACCCCCCTGTATGGATACTGTCTCGGGAACTTGACGGAGTGGTGGAGGACGAAGATATAGTTTCACGTCTGATTCGAGTTCGCACCATTTGGGTGGCAGTACGAGTTTGAAAGATATAGCGTGATCTTGCTTCTTTGACACCTGGTCTGCTGTAAAATGGTAAGACATTTATTATTATCAACTAAGACGACTTACTAAGGTTCATCCCCTCAATCTCCTCCCTTGTTTCCTCTAGTTCGTCATCGCTATCAATTTCCTGTATTCCCTTCTTCAAGAACTGCTTTGCTGCTATGATGTGGATGCATTGGGTACCATCTCGCTGACACCGCCAAAGACCGTCGCCCTCATCACGACCTTCATGAACTACGATCGCTCGACCATGCAAACTCAAACCGCTTCCGTTTTTTGCCACTGAGAAACGATGTATAACCTGTCCACTACTTCCTGCCTCTCGGTGAAAAAGTACAGTCCTTACTGGTCGTTCTAGTCAATGACTATCAATAATGCTTCTCATCATATATGAAGCTCCTACCTGGCACACGCTCTTCAATCTGTTGATCAGACACCATATATTTGCAAAAGTACCGTTGGTGGATGCAGTTGTGATCACCCTGCCCACACATACAAACAGGAATCAAGTCCGGTCCTCGCTGGGCTGCCTCAAAATGGAACCATTGTCGCTTTTTAGCAAAGTTAGTCATCCAAAAAATTGAGGCTTGGTGGAATGCTCACTGTTCCCTCTTTCTTCTTTGCAGACCATCCTTGCACCACATATAAGCTTCCACCTATCGGCAAGAAGGCCACAACGTTCCGCTCCACGGCATCACAGTACGCTTCATCTGCATCACCTTCTACCACAAATTCGTCCACACTGTTTCCAATCTCAGGCTCCTGCAACTGAGCGTGGTTGCTTCGATCCATATCTGGATTGAACATCACAATATCGGGGTCCAAAATGAAATCTGCCTGCTCCGCAATCTCGGGCTCTGAAAAGGAACCCTCTTCCAAGGGAGTGGAGGCTGAATCCTGCGTGTATGAGGATGCTTCAGGCTGTAGTGGCAAGGTTCGTCTTCTGGAATTTTGTACTCGATGGCCTCCTGATGCCATTACATTTCGGCGCGTTTTTCCTCTCTTAACCGGACTAGTACTTGGTCCGGCATTTGCGTGAGCAATGCGAAAGGGATACGAGCTTCCTGTGGAGTTTTTTACCACATTCCGTCGCAAAGAAACTGAACTTTCATCCGGCATGGGTAAGAAATCAGACTAGGGCAAGATATGAGAGCGGTTCCTTCAAATTTCAAAGATGATGACATAAATAGCCTAGATTGTCCGCACCACCCTGTGCTCTCTCATCTCTGCCACCATGACACATAGCCACAAGAAGAAAGCCCGCTCCTCACCTCGGAAACCCAAAACACCTACTGCTGTAGTGAAAAATGTCACTACGGTTTCTCAAAAGACCAAAGGAGCTCCTCGTTACTGCAAAACATGTCCAGGCCGCCCATTAAGAGCTTCAATTGAGTGCCAGCATAGTGCTATTTGGCGGAAGGCAGTACGTTTCGAATTTTCATATTCCTTTGAATCGAAAACCAACCATCCTTGCAGAATGCTTCCTCCAGGATTCAGGAAATTTCCAGTGGCAACAACGCTGATCAACAATCTGCAGTAGGTGGTTTTTATCTTGCAACAAAGTTACGCTTTCATGACTTGCTAGACCACTCCGGGCGATATTCTTGGACTTCTCCCACAAGCCCCGCCGTGTACCCCAACTCAAGGGCATACTGAACGCTCATCTAGAGTAGGCGTCACATAACAGACTAAGAATGTGACTTATATTTGTTGGATTTGCAGTATGAATCCAACGGAATCCTGGGCCTTTCTCGTCCAAAGACCACACTGCCCGCCGGTGCTAGATCCGAGTCTGAACACGAGCCATTGCCGGGCTCAGGGCGTAACCCTGACGAAGTATGTTCAATGTTTAAAACTCAATCTATACGCATTATGATTCATTGACATCTAGGAGTTGCCCTTTCCTTTGGATCCGGCACTTCAGATCACAGATATCATGTCGACTGTTCACCGCAGTCATGGTCCATTATCATCGCCAGTTGTGTCTACATATGCTGCCAGTCCCAGCATTCACAGCAGTGGACGTGGTCCATTATCATCACCAGGATCTGGTTTGGTAGCAGCTAACAGATTGCGAGTGCGTGTTTCTAAAGATAATGCAACCTATGGCTGGGTTGAAGGGGCGGGTCGTGGCCAGTTTCCTTTAGGCGAGGCACTTTGCAACTTAACTGTCATTTGAACATTGTGACTGATTAGAACAGTAGAACTTGTGCGACCACGTGAACTGCCACCTCCTCGCTCAACAACTGATGAGCAGGGTCAGCGTTTCCGTCGTCTCATGCCCGATGTTATTGCTGCGGTATGTTTTCCCTAATGTACCTCTCTGTTTTAAATAAAGTTGATGACATTGATTAGTGTGAACGAATGGCATCGGAAAGCAATTGTTGGGTTTATATTGCAGGCCAGCACCCCAATGCTAGGATTCCTTTCTTGCATTTTGCTTCACACCGCTTGAGACTTGAAGCACCATCTGTCCTCGATGAGCTTCATGGCAGTGCAGATCGTCTTTTTACCTCTCTTCTCAGCTCCCGCCGCCAAGAGGCGGCCGAACTTACTGACAAACTGTTACTAGCTCAAAATCGGATCAAGGAGCTGGAGTCTGAAAAAGTCGCATGGGAGCGGGCCAATGGGAGTCTCAATTGAGTGTTTGTATTTATTGTCCAAGCTATAGTATAAGATTATTTCATCTGGCTACAAACTCGCTGTTTTGTGTATGCACTTCAGGCTTCAAAGTCCGTTTAGGGCTTGCCTTTGGCTCACCCTGTGTTTTTTCTCTTGCGTCCTCGGAATTTTTTAAAATAGAGTGACAAAGTTCTTGGGTGGTATTTCTCTGAAAAGTGAGAGTTGACAGTTGTTCGTAAAATTGTCTCAGTAGTGAAATAGTGGCAGAGATACCTGCAGGCACCTATGAGCGCCTACGGAAATTTGGAGAGCAGGAGTCCAATACACCATCACTCATTGGGTAGCTTCTGGTAGTCAAGTCAATCTCAACGCCCATTCTGAATTCATACAACCTTAGGGTCCCAAAAGTGGGAAATTTGAAATGACCATTCCCACCCGTTTTCAGGGGTCCTTGTTCCGAGGAAATGTGTGACGGTTTTGTCAGTACTCCTTGCAATTTGAGTGATGCAGCAAAATGCTTTTATAGAGGAATATGACTGCTATGTAGCTTCATACGCAGACTGAGTAGCTTCCCAGCAAGCCACCGAGCTAGTTCCCAGTAATTCCGACCAGGGAGGTGGCATCGGAATGATTAATGTGTCGAAATTGGGCAAACCTTGGTGCTCTCCTGCCAAGTTTGGTTTCCAAGTTTGCTTTCTCTAGCCTTCATTGGAATGTTCAAATTACTGCCATTACTATCCACATATGTAGCCTTATGCACAATTTTATGCAACCCTTGCTACTCAGGCGGTGCTAAGTCACTACTTGTGCTTGACAAGCTTTGCTGTACTGGGTCACTTATACTTTGGTCAGTTGTGGCACATCATCTTAGCTAGAATCATATTCCAGGAATAACTCACTTCATTGGACTTGATATTATATGATCTATCAAATCAAAACCCGAGATAGTATTCAGAGCTGTTGAATGAGGATAATAGTATATAGTCTACATACTCTAATATACCCACTGAGGTCAACAGAAAATTGGCCACTTTTGTATTGATACTGTGCTCAAGCATTGACCTTGTTCAATGCTCAATTGAAGAAGGATATAATTTTGCGGGGAAGGATCAAAGGCAACAAAGCACTAGGATTCGACGCAAACTCAACATATTTTACTGTAAAAGAATCGGGGACAGCATCCAGGATCTCCTTTGTTGTAGGTCCTATGATTTTCAATGTATGCACATGCATATAAGGAGAGAGAGATGACCTTACTACATGCATATTAGGAGTGAAAGACAGATACCGTGAAAGATGACCTTGCATTATCCAGAAACGACTGTGTTATTCTATAAACCCTTTGTTGCTGTATGTGTTCATTTTAATTTGCTGGTACTAACGCACATAAAATGTATACCAGGCATAGAGACACCATGCCAGCATTGGTGATGTTTTGAGTTGGTCTAATGCATGGGATATCCACTCTTGCTAAATATTGCTCTGTGTTTGCAGACGACACAAAAAATACAACGGGCATACCATTGAAAATTTCACTGCCACTGGTGACATGATTAGATACTCTTACCTAGTCTAACATGACTACAGAAGGAGACCGGTTGCACACTTGCAAAACTGGGATAAGGACATCTGTTTTTGCCAAAAATCACATTACCGAGTCCGAAATGAAACGTTTGCGAAAATTCCACAGAGGGCACAAAAAATACAATGGACAGGTGGTTAAAATTATCATAACTCACTGGTGGCATTACAAGATTCTCATCGTAGTTTAACATGATTAAGGAAGAAACTCATTACACGTTCAGAAAACTGGGTCAGGATTTTGGCGACTGTTGGCGACTGTTGGCGACCTTTCAGCGCTAAAGTAGGTGCACTTGACGCTCAAACCCAATGAGATTGTGAAAGTAGGTATTTCAATAAAATAATCTATTTCGTAAGAAAAGTCAAGCAGGCCACACCTTTCCCTATCTGCTTCTGCATTATACAAGCTTCAAAGTACATAAGTTTGAAGTCTACTTGTTTCTCTGGCAGCTGTCGAAGAAGCAAGTGACTAATCTCAGAAGCCAACTTTTCACCAGCGTCTACATGTGATCTGTACCGTCTCAGTTCCATAAAATCATCTGAGGGGAGGGTATCCCAGAAGCGTACTCCTCCAAATTCACGCTCCCATAACTGATATCGTTCATATAGCACTGCAAACTGATTATACAGCGAGGCAAACTCTGGTGAGCGTTTCTGGCGGAGCATCTGGTGTAAGTGAAATTGTACATCTAGGGAAGTTGACGAGGTCTTTGAATACTATTAGGCCTGACTAAAATATTAAGGCCTGAAAGAAACAAACCTGTGAGCTATCGATTCGTGGCTGTTCAAATGGCTTCAAGGTCCTGTTCTCGGTTTCCTTACTAGGTACATTGGTGTCAATATCCATTGGGGATATAGCTTGTGAATTTGCGCTGATAGTTACTCTGAGTGTCCTGCTTATATAATTTTGCAGAGGACATACGTTTCTGAATAAGCTTGATTTTTAGTGCTTCGGTGACTACGATACCAATTTTTGGCTTGCTGATTGCGTTTGGCTGCATTTCTAGATGATCCTTAGTCAATGATGAATGTCTGACACAAATGAAAAGGGGACCTTCGGTAGTATGCTTGATGTTTGGTGAGCTTCGCGGGGGGCTGAGAGCATCTAAAGTCAGTCGACATGCTGGAGGCAATCCTCACACCTGAAGCTAATTTCTATTATGGATTGTTCACGATCTGAGAAGAAAGATCGGAATATTTCTAAATCTGATAAGCACAGGAGTGAGATCTATTCCGTCGCTGACCAAGTAAGACGTCGGGGGTTGCATGCGTACACCGGACAATGATGACCAAATCAGGTGAGGTGGACTGGGTTACAACTCAACATATACTCACGTACCGAGAAACAAGACGTTCATTACATCAAGATCGAAAGAAAAAACCCAATTGTCATCCATCTCCAACATCCGCCATGTTGAGCACCACCAAGATGTCCAAAATAAAGGCAATAGCCCCCGAGTCTCTGTCGTCGCAGGAAATGATTTCATGTGAGCTGGAATTGTATGTCCTCATCAGTGGACTGACCGCACCCGACTATTCAGATATTTCAGATCTCATAAACTGCCTCAAGATGTTCGACAACGAGGAAGCAAAAATCAGGTCAGCCATTAGAAGGCATGAGGACGCATTGGCAAACCCAACTTCGAATCACGATCGCAAGACCAGAACAAAAAAGCCCAATGTCCAGGACCTCATTGGTGAAAAGCTGGCGAAGAGCAAAACACTGCATGAGCAGCGAGTGATTGTGCAAGCAAAGCTTGACTTTCTTCATAAATTCAAACAATGTGAGTCGTCATCACCTTGCAGCTGGCATATAACTCACCTAAATCTTAGCTCACCGGCAATGTTTGTGTCATGGATGTGACATTGGACTCGAGATATCAATTCTTACCACTAGATGCTGGCCCTTCAAATGCGACAGTAAACCCTCAGGAAGAAAGAGGGCAAAACGCTTCAAATAGTGATGGTCAGTTTCGGTCTTCTCGTATGAGCTTGTTATTCACAGCAAACAGAATCGGACCTCACCGACATTGACGAAGAAGGTCAAACTACCACTGGCAAGCATAATATCGAAGACTCTTCAAAGCATGTCATTAGGAACGGTAGAAGAGGTATAGAGAAACAGGGGCAACTATCAGAGGCACCAACCAAGGCACTTGAGAGAGCTGAGTATGGTGAGCGCCAAAGACGATACAAAGATATTCAAATTCCTGATGTTCTCTTAAGCTTTTATCACCGAAACCGACCAGAAAGCTGGTAAGTAATTCCTATGTTATTGCTATGGTCCATTTTTAAGATGCTCTAGCGTTGATTGGTCCATCTACTGAGCCGAGGATCAGCGATCCAAAGGAAATTAAAGCCGCTGGTCAGTAAGATGCATTCTACAACATAATGATTAGTGACCTCATGACACAGAAATGAAAGCCGCATACGTCGATAAAGGATCCTCTCAAACTCAGGACACACAAAATCTTGTCGATAGCGAGAAGCCTGTAGGCATGGGTGAGTAATTAGCTTGCCTCAAAAGAACTAATGCTTAGTTGTTAAGAGATATGCACACTGTGACTGCCCAGGAAAACGAGGTGCAAGTAGACAAGTCCACTGAGAACAGGGATGGGGATGGGGATGGAGCCCTTGGAGCACTGGACTCGAAAGGTACGGGTTAGCGAAGCAATTGAACTGATATATGTATACCTACCAATTGACAGGAGAACGTACTGCCATTGCCGGGCCAAAAAAAAGGAAGCCAGCAGAAGGTACCACGGGACTCACTACTACGGGCGAGGGTCCTGCAAAGAAGTCGAGGAAATCTTCTCGCCCAGGCCCAGGAAAAAACTCAAAGGAAATGAAGAGTCGGACTGACAGCGGCACAGAGGAGCAAATGTCAGAGGTTGCCGAAGATGGTAAATTCAATGAAGATAATGATTTGGATGACGACGATACCATCATCAACCTCGTAGGCCCAAGGCATCCTGATGAAAAGATGGGTAAGCGACTGAATGATTTCTGGGTGTTTTGCTGCTCAAGATTGCTTAGCTGATTTCAACAAACGAAGAGCGAAGATGGATCAACTCCAAGGTAAGACTCACTTTATTACTTGATTTATTGTTAAGACCATTGCTTCTGTAGCCAAGGCCCGTAAAGAATTCCGACTTTTCCATGAATACCCCATTGGAGGAAAAATCAGCCCAAGGATTCGTCGGCTGAGCCAGGAAGTACCATGGTTCGTCCCGGAGGGCGGAACTATGAGCAGAGAGTTGTCGGTAAAACTTCTTACAAGCGGGCAAGGTAATATATTGTGCCCATATCACGCAGTAAAGGACAAGGCAACCAGGGTGCGTGACGAAGACGGGAAACATGGAACTCGGGACCCCAGCCTCACTGGTGTCCCTAAGCGACCCACGAAAGCGAAATCTCATGCAGGAAATCCACCAGATGGGTACATGCATTGCGGATGTGAGCTGGATTTAGTTTTACTAGAATTTTATTATTGGAAGACAGGGAGAATCTATTCGCCGACTCTGGAGATATGGGAGACGTGGAAAAATGAGCAGATGAACCCAAGAGTGCGAGCTTTTGTTTATGGGGACTGGGAGAAAAAAACGGGGTTGAAGTTGGAAAAGATGTGGACACGAAAGCCTAATAATAATGTTGGTGGCCGCGGGGCTCTAACGATGATCAGGTCTGAGGCCGAGGTGTTAGAGGACCAGATTAAAACCTTACAGGCACGTAGAGATGCTCTTGAACCGCCAGAGGAGGAGGAAAAGTCTTTATTGTAGTGCTTGGACTTGTTTGTTTGTAGCGCTTCAGCTCAAAACCGTCACATTGCTTGCAATTTTGCTATTTGTTTGGTAAGGTTTGGCTGAAGCATCTGCACTACTGTCACATGTCTGATATCTGGTAATTGCCGGAATAACCTGCGCTGACCCGCAAACTTCAGCGGGATCTCCCGAGTCCCATAGATGAGGTGGTGAGTATAACGTAGTTACACCGTAAGTAATGGTAGGTACTTGAAATACTTATAAATACTTATAAAAAGTTTCCATCCGTCGCACTAGGTTCTTATTGGTAAATGGTTAGACTGTTCAAAATAATCACTTACTTTCTGCAAGAAGTTCCGTACGGTGATGGTTTGTTGGGTAAGGGATGGAAAAGCGTACAAATAAGCTGTGAAGCCACTGGGGAATTTGGTTGTGGGAAATCCAGCGGCGCATTTGGTAGAGGTCATCATCAGTGATGTGGCAGAGAGCATTTTTGGATTGAAGCTCGGGCGAGGTTATTGCGAATGCAATAAGCATGGGAAGATGTTTGTGTGTATATGGGGCAAACTGTCGATCACTTGAGATAAACTGTTCGGGTTCGAAATCGGTGCTGGAAGGACTGGGACAGGCGGCACTTATGAGTGCTGTATGTGCCCGATACATTGGAGGAAAGCTGGATGGCAGGAACGCGCAGTGAGCATATCTCTCTTGAGCTCTAATTATGGCAAACTACAATAAATCAGATACAAGAAGTGTGAAAAAGGGCAAAAGCTCACCGCAAGGTACACTAGTTTGAAGCAGCTATCCTTGTCAGCCGCTGAAAAAGTGCCTAAACTATTCTTGCTGACGTAGTGCTCTGCAATGAGGCAGTAAAGGCAAGCCAGACGTCGAAGATGAGTAATAGTCCTAGTGTAGACAGTGATTTCGAGAGCAGTCATTGCACTGGTTCCAGAGGGAGCCTGGGCGCGCTGAGCAGTCGCTAAATAATTTTGGAAAGTCATCAAGTCAACAGCCGATTCTGAAGCGTACCTGATGGGCGTCGGTCCGATTTCTCATTGCATCGCATCGCGTTCTTGGATTTCACCGCCTCCTTGTAAACATGGCTAGTGTCGTTCCAACTTCCATTACTCAGCATCATTGTCTTGATTCAGCAGCAGAGCGACTCAGTGGTTGTGCTGAACTGGTTACCATGATCTTGAAGAACATGAACGAAAATTTATCAGACGGTTCGCGTGCCAACGACTGGAAGGATGTACGAGGGTTGATGTCTTTGTCAAAGATATGGTGGCTCACTGGGCGTGAAATTCTCTTCCGAACTCGAGTTGTTGGGAGCAAACGACAAATACGCAAGCTCTCTGATTTCACGAGGGCATCCAATGGCATGTATCGAAAGATGTGGAAGGTCTTGATATACAACGTAAGTGAATCGAACTGGAAAAGGCTGGGAGAAGAGAGTGCTTGGTGGACCGATCCGTGGATGCTGGCGGCA
This sequence comes from Lentinula edodes, assembly GCF_021015755.1. Taxonomy (NCBI): domain Eukaryota; kingdom Fungi; phylum Basidiomycota; class Agaricomycetes; order Agaricales; family Omphalotaceae; genus Lentinula; species Lentinula edodes. The sequence continues at coordinate 682,575 of NW_025764307.1, forward strand.
CTCAAGAATCTAGATCTTTCGGGAATTGAAGAAGTTAGGGTCTGCGGAGGGTCCTGCGAGAGCGACGGCTCAGATGTCCACAGAAGCCTGGATCCTTTGTACACGATGTTTCAAAGGATGCCCCTACTCTACAGGGTAGACTGTACGAATTCGAACTTCCACACCGATCATGCCCATCAGCTCATCAGCATGGCACAGTTCGTAGTGCCTGTGGCAGAGGATGGGGAGAGAGAGGTGTCATTTCGAGGATGGAGAATTTCGCACTTTCAAAAGCCAGATCTGACGATAGACCCAATCTTCCCATTGAAGCTGAGGCCTAGAAAATTAAATTGTACAGGTGCTCTTTTCGATCAGCTTGGAGCCTCCTTCGCTATTGATTGTCATATGGTCAAGGAGGTTGTACTTACAGTTGGGGGAATTTTTGATCTGGAGAGCATCAAAACCGGTATTGAATACTTTGACGGACTAGAAAAAATGGAAAGTAAGTTTCTAATCGAAAATAATGCATATATCGTTGGCTCACATTGAACCCAAGTACGTATGTTGATAGACAACATATATCCAATGATTGATCCCCTGGCCAACCTCAAGGAGCTCACAATCACAGTATTTACGAAGACATGGGCAAGCTTGACAGGGGCTGGGTATCTGCTTGCACTGCTCATATATCCAATGGAGTGGGATAGCCTTGCTATCCTTCGTCTGAAGATGACGCCCATGCAAAACCGCTCTGTCACAAAAGAACTTCAGAATAGTGTTCAGTGGGAGCAGCTCGGTGAATTCTTGATGGACCGGCCAAGGTTCCCATGTTTGTCCACTGTTGAAATTAATATTGTGCGAGACGTTCAAGACGTGCTTCCTTGGAGTAATGAGGGAGGGGAAGATACCGAAGATGTATTAGGATTAGTGGAGATTGCGGCAAGGGAAAGGGTGACAAGACAGGTAATTTTAGATGGGTTGCAAGTTGTAAAGATGGCAAGGGGATTGGATGTTTCTGTAAACTTCGAAAGGGAGAAAATATTTGGTGTATAAGAAATGTAGTCATGGCGCACAATAAAAGTTGCCACATACCAGTGATAGTCTTGTGCATGGACTGGAGAAAACAGTGACACCACAAGAGTGCTTGCATTGCTTAAGGGTTATGACACCTCCTGTTGTACACAATCAATGGGTGTGAGTTCGAGTCTTGCAGAGTGAACATTTTCTTTACTATTTTGGTAGTACACATGTGAACCTGATATTGTACATTCTGAACCCCTCTTTGTTGTAATATTGAATAAGTATCTTCGCTCTAGGGAATGTTTTTGCATAATATGAATTGTATCCACAGTTCCGAACCTGGGTCTGCATTGGACTGGGTAATAAGGAGTTGCTCAGTACTATATTTCAACCTTTCCTTGGGATATGGTTTGTGCCAACTGTATTTTCATTGGGTGAGAAATGGTTGCTCAGTACTATATTCCATGAAAAGGTTGAGATATGGTTTTTGTCAACTGTATTTCACTGGGTAATAAGGAGTTGCTCAGTACTATATTTCAACCTTTCCTTGGGATATGGTTTGTGCCAACTGTATTTTCATTGGGTGAGAAATGGTTGCTCAGTACTGTATTCCATGAAAAGGTTGAGATATGGTTTTTGTCAACTGTATTTCACTGTGTGATAAATGGTTGCTCAAAACCATTTCCCAACCTGGGTCTGCATTGGACTGGGTAATAAGGAGTTGCTCAGTACTATATTTCAACCTTTCCTTGGGATATGGTTTGTGAGTAACAAAATATGGTCAATGCCAACTGTATAATGATATGCATGATTGGTACATAACGTAAAATCGGCATGCGAGAAATTTTTATTGTACAACACACAGCCGGCTGTACTCACTGTCTCCGAGAAACCACAGTAGGTTGATTATCAGCTCAACAGCAACCTATCATGCACTGTAGAACAGCATATGCAAGGATGATTTGCAACCTATATAGGTTGACTAACAACCTAATATTTTACCAGAACCTGTAGGTTCATTTGCAACCTATTATCAGCAAAATCAACCTACTCATAGAATATTGAATCATTGGATAAAGCAAGTGTATAATAGGTTGCATATCACTACGTATAGGTTGCATATCAGTTACATATGAAGATGACTATTAAGTTGAATAACAACAAGAATTACACTGTTGATGTAGGTTGAATTGCAGACTGAAATACGTCGCTTTTAGCAGTAGGAACTATGAACCGGATACGTTGAAGGATGACCAGAATCACGTTGCTGGTATAGGTTGTATTGCAGGTTACGATATGTTGTTTTCGAGTATGATAGAGCTTATCATATAGGTTGGATATAAGTGCAATTCCACTGATTACTCTAGGGCGCGCGCGCGGGCAATTGTGTTGATTGTGAAAGGAGATTTTATTTCAGAAATCACCAACTCTACGTTCATATGACCATGTATAACATCCAACACTATTTCATAACCAATGCTGGATCCGCAGGATGGAAGGACTCGTGAATTTAAGCTGGGGTTCGAAGAACTCGTGAATTTACGAATTGACATCAACTGAATTGGATTGAGAACGCGCGCGTGAGCTGTTTGAGTATCATCAAACCAATCAGAATATGCCATACATTCTAGCCATGAGGCTTACCTGTTCACATCGCCGTCTCTTCCTCTTCTTCTTCGTCTACATCCATTTCATTTTCCCCACCATTATTAGTCTGCAATCCCGATGACCCTTCAATGAACTCCGGCATTTCCACATCACTGTCAACAACCTCAGCTCTACGCCTCAATCGTCTCCTCTTTCTCCGTTCAGCCTTTGCTGCCTCCTTGGCTTCTTTAGCCTTTTCCTTTCGTCGAATGTAGTCCTTTTGAGCATTGGATTTCCGCGATTTAGACTGGTCACGCTGCGCTGAATTTGCGGTGAGGTAATCGTACTTAGCACTGCGTTGAATGGTGTGAGACCGAAAACTTTTGCCACGCAAGTTCTTGATGTATTGGCGTACTAGACACTCTGATGCCCAGTCCGTCTCGAAGCGTTTCAAGATGGGATCACGCTCGCGCATCTGCAGTAATGAGTGGTCAGTGGTTGGTCACATTTAATATAAGTACTCACAATTGCGAACAGTAGTGCTTTGTCGGCAGCAGCAATATTCCTCCATTCATACTTATCCCAAGGGATCCGGGACTCATGAACTGCCCGGTGAGTATTTCGCTGGCATTTGTAATAGTGAGTGTACAGTCTATCGTTAGAAGGATTCCACGTACAACTAATGCGTTATATGTCACAAGACCCTTTGTGCTCTTCGATAACCCCATTTTTACACAAAGTGTGAAGTCTCTTCCTGCTTGGCCTTTGGGCTTCGGAATAACTGGCAAATCTTCACTCGAAGGTATGTTTTTTTCTGTTGTGACCGTTGTTGAATCTTCATGTTGGTTTGCCCGCAAGCTGGTAAGGCTTTCTAAGGCTCGTCGTCGGTCTTGGAAATTGTTTTCGTTAGGTTGGTTTCCAACTTGTGTATTATTTGCACCAGCTTGTGCGTCGAGATTTTCACCAGGTGTAGCTTATGTACGTATAACTCGATATTAGGTTAGGTTCTATTTCAAAAGATAGAAAGGTACTAACAGCTTGTTCCCCCAACAGGCGTAGGTGAAACCGTCTGCTGGCCAATTCTGGTCTCTGAGAGGACCGTGGATCGATAAGCACGCATGGCCATCAGCTCTGCATTCAAACGGGCATTCTCAGCATCTCTGGCAGCCTGCGAAACTAGATTTGGGGATAGGTAAGCCAACTCATTTCGAGATACATTCATACCTTTCATTGCTTCCAAATCACTCATTAATTTTGCTAACGCATTATTTTCTTCTTCTGTCCTTGGTTTACTTTTAGGTTTGCGGCCTCGCTTTGGTTTTACAACTGCTGGTGAATGGTTGGCCGAAGTGTCAGACATTTTTTGGAAAAGGGTTAGAGTAGTAGGAGCACTGTTAGCATCGACTTCGTTGACTTCAACGTGTGCATACAAAAATCGTGCAAAAAACCACGTGATTGGCATCCTCCTAATATATCTCTTTCGTGTTCGAATGCCGCCTGAACGTCGCTTGAGAGGGAAGGACTCGGTCACCTCCAACAAGATATACTGTGGTGTCTGCAAGAAAATCAAAACACGGTACCATGTTGTTCAGCATGAGCGGTCAACACATGCCCCGCCCAACCCTGCACTCACTCCTCCTGTATTAACCCATGTACCCATCACCGACATACCATCCGAATCAGAACCCTCATCGGATTCGTCTATGTCGGACACTGAGCCCGAGAATCAGCACAACTCTGACCCAGAAACTCATATGGCTGATGATATTGTCAGCATGCCACTTCGTTCAGAATCTGAAGGTGTAGCAAAGAATTTGAATGAATCTGGTATAGATGGAGGACAGTCTTCGCTACAGATAGAGGATGTTTCGAACTTCAGTGCACTTGATATTCATGATCAATGGGCACATATGGAGAAACTTATCCCTACCAACTGGATTCCTCCCGAAGACTCCGAGACTGATCAGGAGGATAGAGATGGTGCGGATGATATCCCATTTCCACTGGAGGATGAAGATCCATTTGACGATGATTTGGAAGAAGATAATTTCTGGGACTTCGGGAAGTTTGACTGGGAACAGTATCGAGAGTACGGGAATGACAATCGGCTGCCTGCATTACAGCAGGTGCGTGCAGGTTATTTCAGTGAATTTTCAGAAATCAGTATGTCTTTTACTCTCAAATCAATGTTAATCTAACAGCAGTTACAGAAAACAAGCTTTCAGAGTACGACCTTGCCATTTGCCGCGCTTTCTCATATAAGCTTCAGTCACATACTACAGATGGAAATTTCCGAAAACTTCCTTATGCGTTCCCCATGGCGGCTCCTTTACCATCTCTTGACAAAATCCGTTCCCGTATTGCATTCCTCTCCAGCGTTGAGCCTGAAATCTACCACTGCTGTATCAATTCTTGTATCTGTTATACCGGATCACATGAATCTCGCGAAACATGTCCATTCTGTAATGAACCACGTTATAACAGCAATAAAAAGGCACGAAAAACATTCGTTTACATCCCAGTTATTCCCCGACTCAAGGCCTTTGCCATGAACCCTGAAGTTGCAAAGAATATGCAATATCGCAATGATTTCACAAACGGATCCAGTGAAGTGCGCACCACAAAAGATGTCTTCGATGGAGAAGATTACAAATTCCTTCGGAAACAGAATGTCGTGGTGGGGAGTCGTACATACACCTATCATCATTTCAATGATCATCGAGATGTTGCGCTTGGTCTATCTACAGATGGCTTTGGTCCCTTCAAACGGCGTAAGCATACTTGCTGGCCATTGATCCTCTTCAACTATAACTTGCCACCAGAGATCCGATTTCACATGGAAAACATCCTTGCTGTCGGTGTTATTCCAGGGCCAAAAAAACCAAAGGACGCAGACTCATTTATGTGGCCCCTCGTGCGAGAGATGCTACGATTAGCGCTAGGCATAACCACCTTCGATGTCTTGTCGAAGAAAATGTTCACTCTCCGAGCCTACCTCATACTTGTCTTTGGTGATATTCCAGCAGTCTCGATGATTATGCGAATGATTGGACATAATGGTATCTCTCCATGCCGTATGTGCAAGATTGTTGGTCTCCGCATTCCTGATAGCAGAATCACCGCTCATTATGTCCCTCATGACCGCTCCGCTCATCCAGCAGTGTTAGCCTCTGACTCAATTAGATGCTACCATGGTGGTAATCTTCCTTTGCGTACGCATGATGAGATGCTTTCACAAGCCAAACATGTAGATGCTTCCAGCTCAGAGGCAGAAGCTACTCGACGGTCCAAAGAGTACGGTGTTAAAGGAGTTTCCATTTTATTCAACCTTTCTTCGCTCCATTTCCCTCAATCATTTCCATATGACTTCATGCACCTTGTCTGGGAGAATCTTGTTAAAAACCTTCTCAAACTTTGGTCGACCGATTTCAAGGGCTTGGACCCCGGGCAAGAGGACTACAAATTTTCAAAAACTGTATGGGAAGCAATCGGTGTAGCTACTGCAGCCTCAGGATCCACAATTCCATCTGCATATGGTGTGCGCGTACCTGACATTTCCGGTGATGGTGAATATATGTCTGCCGAAATGCTTTCATTTTGGACTCTGTATCTCGGGCCAGTTCTTCTTCGCAATCGTTTCAGTGATGAATCCTACTATAATCATTTCATTGAATTGGTGCGATTGCTTAATCTGTGTCTACAATTTGAGATTACAGATATAGAGCTGGAGGACATCCGTACGGGGTTCATTCGATGGGTCGATGAATATGAAAGGTATTGTGTCGGAATCTTGATAAACATACAATTTTTATTCACATTATGTCCAGGATATACTACCAGTTTGATCCCCAGCGCATTGCTCTGTGTCCATTGACTATTCATGCTCTTCTCCACATTGCGCCAAGTATCAAAGCGAGTGGACCAGTTTGGTGCTACTGGGCATTTCCAATGGAACGCTACTGTGGTAAACTCGGACCTACAATCCGCAGTCGGCGCTTTCCATTTGCAGCTCTTGCCCGGCAAGTATTGGAAGAGGCCCGATTGGCCCAAATCAGCATTTTCTACAATGTCCATGAGCTCCTTTCATTAACCCCTCCTCTGCAAGGTGCTGTCCAAGGATCATTCACTGACCCCGCATGTGTGTTGTTATTTAATTAGAAATTCTACTTCCTACTTACCCTCAGACAGATCCCAGTTGTCGTTTACTTCCTCCCCGTAATCCCAAGTCACCTGAGCTCTCCCAGCTAACATCTTTGGTTGGAGCAATGGTTACCCGATTCAGTAGCAATACTCATCGTGTAACACCTGGTCTTGTCAGGGAATGTCTCTCCGGAGCAGATATTCAAGACTGGGGGAAAGTGCAGCGTACTGACTCCGATGCAGGTGATACAATGAGAGCTGCCGCTGTTGGTAAGCTCCGTGAAGATCATCGGGATGCATCATTTGTCCGTGTATGTATTCTACTCCTTATCCAAAATGTGCCATTGAGTCATGATTTATTAGTATGAGATGTATATTGACAAATATGCAAACCGTCGTAATATTGAGCCCGAATTCTCACTGGAGACATTCTATGGCCAGCTTCAGCACATATATGTTGTGCGTTTCACTAATCCATGTCCCGCGTTACAAATTTCTTCACCAAGAACACTGATCATGGCTCAAATCAAATCATGCAAACTTACCGACTCACAAGTTTCCGGACTTGACATTCATTTCTATCATGGCATGGGTAGTACCCATGTTATAGATATCACCAGTCTTCAGTGCGTAGTGGGACGTGTACCATGTGGGTCAGGGGACTGGGCTATTATTGACCGAAGTGGATCTTTGGCTCGAGCTGGGTATCTCGAGGTTGAGGATGGGTAATCTGGTACCAGTATTTATTTGACTTCATGTGGGTTCAAATGTAATCATATCTATATCATTTTTGGCCACTATACTGAAGAGTCATACAATTCACTATATCTACAAAATCTTTTCTTAGTGGTAAATGCCTCTCACTCTGTGCATGATGGGGCAGTTCGAATGTACGGGGTCCAGAGCATTGTGACACATGGTGTGACATGTGATTTTTTCGATTCAAATCTTCTTCTCCAATATCAATAGAGCTATCACATTCCACGGAACACTCACTCTCCATGAGCCTGGCAAGAAGATCTTCAACTCCTGTAAAAAAAGGCAAGATGGTTGTTGTACCATCATCACAAACTCCGCCGGAAATCCACCCAAAACATGAGATATCAGAGCCGTCAACACTCTGGATCCTAGACCACAGTATTGATGTTGATGATGATAGCTGTGGCAGTCTCGTCAGTAGCTAGGATCTTTATCCACCAACCAGTACTGAATTTCATGCTCAATAGGATTCAGATAGAACCCAGGCCCAACCTCAGTTTTTGCAAAAACAGCCGGCGCCTGAAGTCTTATTTGGAACGCCAACCAAACCCTCGACACGTAAAGCACCTACATATACATATGAAGAAGAGGATGTTGACAAGACACTGATTGAGATTTGGGAGACCCCCGAGCTGATTGTTCCAGTCCCAAGTGCGTAATCATACAGACTAGGAAATACATATTGAACACTGATCACTCCATGTATATCAGGACCTCGCCCATTCTTGCTTCGTCGTGGACCGCCAGCCAAAAGCCCCCAAAAATCCACCTTTCCCTCACCCTCCACTCAATACAAAAAGCGCCTGTCAGAGTTGTCCGCTGACTTACACATGTCTCTGCAACGTTGTGAAGCCCTTGAGCTCAACTTACGTGCTGCTTCGTCTGCCCGGAAACTGGCTGAAGAGCAACGGAATACTCAGAAGGAGCACCTCGATGCAATGGGAAAGGATAATTGTCGACTCAATGAAGAGAATCACCGTCTTCGCCTCAAGCTTATCACTTTGCAAAAAGAGATGCAACAGGCTGGGTTGAGTCTTATCAGTCAGGCAGGCCTAGGTTCCTTGGAATAAAGTACATAAATATGTGCATACGTAGCTTATCGACGGCTTGATAGACATTCATCGCGCATACCACAAATTATTAACATCAATGTCAACCTAAAACCACCTGCTAATCAACCTAACTAATTTTACGAAAACTTTTAATTTTAGAGAGTGCATATTAGGATGATTTAAATCAACCTATGACCAGAAGGAATAACCTACGGTAGGTTGGAGCTGATATACAGCTTGTATTAGGTTGGTAATCAACCTATCTGGGTTTTACAGTGTGTTGCAGCCGGCTGTACCCTTGTATACAGCCGACAGAGTGACGCCTATCTGACAAGCATCCGTTCTTCACAAGTATAAATAGTAGAAAACCCAGCCTCCCAAGAGAAGGTAAAGCTTTTTGTCCGCAATGACTTTCTTTCAGGCAGGTGCAACTTAGACTAAACATTGGACAGAAGAGAGATATGCTAGCTTTCTCCAAACATGATCTTCAGGTTCTCTATACTATCCAGTTCCCCCGTTGACTTTCCAGTTCCCCGGAATGCCTCCTTTACAAGGGCCGTTTTACGTTTCTGTATTCTGAGAATACGCGCCTCGATCGTGTTTTTGACCTGAAATATGAACTGTTAGTTCAGAATGAAGGTCAAACATCCAACGTACAATGTAGTGTTTGACATATACTGTCTTGTCTTGACCGAGACGATGTACTCTGTCGATAGCTATATGGCGAAATTTCAGTACAGGCGAAGAAGACACAGCTTCCGGTTACCTTGGTTCTCTATTTGAAGGGTCTTAACGAAACATATAGAGAACATAGCCTGATTCACACACCTGTTGCAGAGTTCCACCAACAATCCATCTGGAACCGGTATTCAGGGATAATCAACAAAAATATCTAATGAGGCATTACCATGAAGACGTGATTCGCCGTAGTTAGCTAATTCAAAAACATTAGATGTTGAAAGATCATCATATAAAGGAACGGACGTTCAACCCAACGCCACCTGCCTTCAAACTGATGCAAAGAATTTTTGGCTTAGTAGATGCTTCCTTGAACGCTGTTATAACACTGTGTCTCCTCTTTCTCATTGGTCAGCCAGCCCACTATTCCTGAGTTATAGCCAGAATTACCTTCACATCGAGAGTACCATCATACCTATAGTGGTCAAACTTTTCGCGGTCGAGGGCGGTCTCTATGAAATCAAGAAAAGACGTAAATTGTGAAAAAACAACAGCGCGGAAGGCAGGATCTGTTGAACGGATACGATCTGACACAAATGAGTGTAAATATTCGACTCCATGTCAGCAGAGCGCGTACGAAGATCATGAATGAGCGCAGTAAGCTTTGTCGACAAGGTGAAGTCATTCCGACGTAAAACCAAATCTGGCTGAGAATTTTGAGAAGTGGGAAGTGGGCGAACTACTTCGACGAGGTCGCTTTGCTATAATACGGTATATATATTTCTTTTGAGAAAGTGGTATCGAAATGAAGGAAAAAATGTTGACCTTGATGGGACCACGAGAACAGCTTGGACATTTTGTCTCTTCTCCCTTCATCTCACATGTAGCAATATATGTTGTAATACAGTCTTTGCAGCTGCAAGGGGTTACCCATCAGTTTTCTCCCTTCAGTTTAGTGTGATATGCCACACACCATCGATGCAAACACTCTGGAACAATCATTGGAATTTCCATAACATCTAAGCATATAGGGCATTCCGAAGCACCCTCGGCCTGATCATCGAGATCAGCTAACACAGTTTCCGCAAACACATTCGACTGTTCCTCATTTTCCGCAAATTTTTTGATCATTTCGTTGACATCGACGATCCCATCCCCCAAGGGCGACAGGGCCCGTTCATCGTTTTTTGTGAAAACAAGATTGGGATGTAAAACGGCCCGTCGAAGTCTTAAGACATATTGTGAATGAATGAATGACCAAGGAATAAACCCAAACCAAACGTCATCGACGCACCTCATGAGCATTGCTAGAATGTGAGTGTATTTCTTACTGAGAAGACCTTGTGCTCTCAGTTGATCGAAGTTCCTCTTGGCTGAGTCATAGATAGAATCGTAAATTTTTCGTTCCATGGGCGCGAATTCCAAGTTTTCAACAGTAATCTGAAACACAGTTCGCGAAGATAATGGCAATGGCGCAATGAGGCTCGAACCTTTTTCGGAGGTAATTCCACGATTCTCTTGCCTCCGCTATCAAGCATATTCTTCTCTCGACGCAAGAGAATCGATTCTAGAATGACCTGTACAACCTCTATGCCTTTAGGATCGCGAGCAAGGAATGGAAGGGTGATGAAGCTAGTCTTTGTGAGCTGTGTGGAATCAAAGAAAAATACAAAGATGACGCACGAGTTGAAGAATGAGAACTCTGACCACGGTTTGAAATTCAGGAATTTGCTAGACATGCGATTTAGCGCAAGCAAGAACGCGCAAAGTGAACTTACAGAAGTGAATATAGATCTTCTAGTTTATTCACGATAGGTGTTCCTTGAGCGGGCTATTAGCTATTGAATCAAAGCAAAACGTGCGGAATAGCCCACCGGTGACCGCCCACCGCCTTCTTGCTCGAAGAGCGTATACTGCCTTAGCAGTTTTACTGGTACGAGATTTGCAAGAATGTGCTTCATCCAGCACTACCCGGAGCCATTCCACTATATGATTTTCTATGAGCTCGTGAAAGATAATGGACAGACAGGAACAATGTACCATTATACACGGGTGAACTAGACTTTTCCGCTTTGGCGTGCTCGGAGACCAATGTACCGTACGAGGTGATAACAATCTTGATAGGGATTGTGAACCCTGGTTCGTCGTCCTCTTCCAGAACAACATCAAGATCACCACGATTTTGACCATGCCAAACCACGACTTTGACGGTTTTAGGCTTGCTAGATCTTTCAATCTCTTCTGCCCATTGGTCGATCAGTGATGTCGGGGCGACAATCAGTGTGGCTGAAGGCGGAGAGTTCTTCCTGTTCTTTGCTGGTTGTAGGGCATTGTTGAGCTTGAGTTGGCGTTGCTTCGATGACAAAGTTTGGTGAACTGGTTCGTCTAAACCGAGGTTGCTCTGTATGAGCGCACTTGGAAACCGAAGCAGTTGAGTTCGCGCGCGCCACTGAGAGAACGGAAAACTCACGATATCATGATGGTTTTTCCCATTCCCACTATGCAACAGGAGATTAGTCTATGTAGGTGAATCAGGGCGATGTTCTTACTTTCTGCCAAGATAGAGAAAGAAAATTAACAGTACATCAGGGAAGAATCAAATTGGAGTATCAAGTTAAGTTACCGTCACTGGGGATCCGTCAGCCTTGGGATTAACCCTAAAGTCGGAAACAACTCACGCTAATATACCGCCCTTGCAGTTACGCTCCGATTTGGGGAAGTTGAGCGTCATTTCGCCCGAGTATGGATTGAGATAGAAGGGTTTCTCGTCTTCGGTAAGATCGATGAAACCGCCATCAGGTTTGGCGGGGAACGCATACCTATAAAGTACCGTAATGAGCAAAAAGAGCAGGTTGCTGGAAAGTGAGAGTCGTACTCGCTCCATAATGGATGTAGCGACTTAGCTTCCCGAGCGTTCATCTTGCCTGACTCTAGCGAGTCCATCCAGCTACAAAAAGTAAAAGTAAGTATAAGTAAGGAGTAGGCTGGATAATCAAAACCGCTTCACAATAAGGCCTGTTTTTGATATCCGCGCAAGGTTAATGTGAATGATTCTGCAGCTTCCATTTCGCCCATATCCTGGTCATGGTGTTGTGCCCTGTACCAAATATGAATGAAGGAGCCAGTTAAAAGCTATGTTCCTCATACCGCTTATAGATTACATCGAGATCACTCTTTGAAAGGTCTTCACCGTCCTCAACCTCAACCTCTTCCCCGTCGCCGACAATCTCAAGGTGCTTTTTCGGCTTCGTCTGTGACATATGAGAAATCTGCAGGGCGTCTTCTTGAAGTTCGCGTTCTGACTTTTCGTGGCCAGCCATAACACCAGCTTGGGGCTTGAGACCGACGATCTCGAATAATTTGAGAACGGCGCTTTTTCGTTCCCGTAGGCGTTTCTCTTCGTCGGTCTCTAGGCCCTCCCCAAACATCCTTGGACGTTCATCGCTTTCTGCGACATTCACTGGCATGAACGCGGTGCGAAGAAGATATACATCGACTGAGACAATGAGATTGGCACCAATAGTTAGTTTAGACGGGCAGTCAGTCATCTTTCCTCGCAATTCGACGACACCTGAAATTTAAGGGATCTAGCCCTTTAATTTGTGATACAGTAGGAAATTCACAAACCGAGGTCTAATAATTTTGAGGTCCACCATGCAACTTCCTGAGGAAGTCTTCCGAACTCTGGGTCAATAATGATGAGATTACACTGGGAGAGGTATTATCAAAGCGCGCCTACCGACACCACGAGTAGTGACGAGTCGCACGATAGTATCAGTTGTCCTCTTATTCGGTGCTTTGACAGGTTGTGCATTGATCATGGATTTGATTGACACCTGTTTCTTGCCGCCGTTCTTCTCATTAGCCTTCTCCTTTCCCTTTCCCTTTCCCTTTGTGGATACCTCAGAAGTTTTGGAGTAATCAACGTCCCGTTCTATTCTGACGTTATCGTTGGTTGTAACGTAGCCAGACCCAGAAATACTACTCCACGCGTTAGGAACAAGGAATTCTCCTACGTATATCGGGAACTGAATAATATCTGTAGGAGAGGGAAGTGCAAAAGATGGGGACAAGCGGCGTTTCTTTGCAGGAGGAGAAACCTGCTTCTTCTTCATTGGTCGAGTGACTGCCTCCTCTTCGGAGTCGGAAGAAATGGAGATATATTCAGACATCGAACTGGCGCTGACGCTGGTTGCACGAGGAATGTCTATTGTATCCAAGTCCATTTCGTCAATGTCTTCGTGGTGGATGTCCGGCGAGCTCCCCCTTTTTTGTGGTATTATCGGTATATCCTCCTCTTCGTCGTCGCTATCCGTCGGCAGAAAGAGTTGTCTATGTTCCACTTGGGATGAAATTGAGGATTCAGTAGCCTTAAGCTCGGTAGATTCGACAGCCATTTCCGCCTCCTCATCGTCAGATCCGGCGAAGAACAAGGCAGGAGGCTCGTCAGAATCGGTCATTTAGAATGAAAGAGTAAGTAAGACGCGAAGACTCGGAATAAATGTTTTGACGCGTCTGTCTGCACCGTGTGAAAAAGAAACTGACAATTTCTTCCACTGAGATTTCTCCTTTGGTTCATTGCGTCCTTGTTAAAAATGCAACGCGGCCTGCCAATGGTCAGTAATTGTTCCCGTGTATCTGAATAGTATATTCACACAATGATTATCAGCAACCCACTGTGGTTGTCCTCAAAGAGGGCACCGACACTTCTCAAGGCAATCCCCAATTATTGTCCAACATCTCGGCTTGCCTTGCGATCGCGGAAACCTTATCCAGTACTCTCGGTCCCCGAGGAATGGACAAACTCATCGTGTCGGATCGTGGCGAAGCCCAGATCACAAACGATGGAGCAACAATTTTGAAATTACTGGAAATTGTTCATCCAGCCGCGCGGACATTGGTCGACATTGCTCGTGCTCAGGATGCGGAAGTCGGCGATGGGACAACGAGTGTTGTACTTCTTGCTGCACAATTGCTTAAAGAGATCAGAGGGTTCATTGAAGAAGGAGTCAGTCCACATATCATTATGAAGGGGTTCAGGAAGGCTTCTCAATTGGTACGCGTCACATTCTACATTTTTGTACACTCAACTCATCCACATTTAGGCAATGGACAGAATAAAAGAAATCCAGGTTACTGTCGAGAAGTCAGATCCAGAGTGTGTCCCTAGACCAAATCTCCCTTCCATTTGTTTTTACTGATTAATCATAGACGCTTCCGTTCTTTATTACTGAAGTGTGCATCAACCTCGATGTCCTCTAAACTCATCCACTCCGAAAAGCCTTTCTTCTCTAAAATGGTTGTTGATGCCGTTCAGTGTCTGGACCAAGACGATCTCGATGAATCTCTGATCGGTGTAAAGAAAATTGCCGGGGGAGGAATGCAAGACTCGTTGCTAATCCAAGGTGTTGCTTTCAAAAAGACGTTCACCTACGCAGGTGCAGAGCAACAGCCTAAACTATTCAAAGATCCCCTGATTTTGTGCCTTAACGTCGAACTTGAACTCAAAGCGGAGAAGGACAACGCAGAAGTCCGGGTAGAACATGTGTCTGACTATCAGGCGATCGTGGATGCTGAATGGGAAATCATTTATCGAAAGCTGGATGCTATCGAAAAAACGGGCGCTAAGGTCGTCTTGAGTAAACTGCCCATCGGTGATCTTGCTACTCAGTACTTTGCCGATCGCGACATCTTTTGCGCAGGGCGAGTCGGCGCTGGAGATCTTCGTCGTGTAGTTCAAGCTGTTGGTGGTTCCATTCAATCGACATGCTCCGACATTACCAGGGAACATTTGGGAACATGTGGATCTTTCGAGGAGAAACAGATTGGCGGCGAACGATACAACCTGTTCGAGCACTGTCCGAAGGCAAAAACTTGCACATTAATCCTCCGTGGCGGTGCAGAACAGTTTATCGAGGAAGTAGAGCGAAGTCTACACGACGCTATCATGGTCGTCAAACGGGCTGTGAGAAATGGCGACGTTGTTGCTGGAGGTGGTGCCATCGAGGTACGTATGTTCGCATTCTCTTTGGATAATGGCCAGCTCATTGTAATCCCAAGATGGATATCTCCGCTCATATTCGTAAACATGCCCTGGAAATTCCTGGCAAACTTCAACTGATCATGACTGCTTTCGCTAAAGCCCTCGAAATTATCCCGCGACAAATTTGCGATAACGCAGGCCTTGATTCGACAGACATTTTGAACAAACTCCGGATGAAGCATGCCCAAGGAGAAAAATGGTTTGGAGTAGACGTCGATGGCGCTTCAGGTGTCCGTGACAATATGGATGCCTTCGTTTGGGAACCTGCCCTTGTCAAATTAAATGCTATCAGTAGCGCAGCCGAGGCTGCTTCGCTCATCTTGAGCGTTGATGAGACTGTCAGAAACCCACAAAGTGAACAGGTATGTGAAACCACATGCCCTCATGGCTCTGAACTCACATTTTTGTAGCAAAACCCAGGACCCAAGGCCCCTCCAGGTACTGCTCAGAGAGCATTGCGTGGAAGGGGACGAGGTATGCCCCGTCGGTGAAATATCAAAAATCGTAAAAATCCTGCATGACGTCTGTGCTCGATTTGTAGAATTTGTTTTGGTAAAAAAAAAAATATAGCTAATTCTCCTCCCGTATGGAAGTTGTTTTTCTCAGCAGTCGGCCAAATCAGATGTTCGTTCCTTAAATTTCCTTTCCTTTGTCACACGGCCCCAATAACATGGAATTGCGCAATACCTCGACTCTTGAGCGTAATGGGTCACCACACTAAATGATGATATTGGTCAATTGTTTCTCATTTTAATGCTTACTGACTAGTATATGAAAGAAAATGCCATAGATTCCCTTGGGGCTCATTTCTTTTCCTTATCATGACTACCATTCTCCCCTTCTTGCAAGAACCCTCGGTACAAGAGAGATACAGTGGTGAGAAGGACGATCGCACCCCTAGTCCCACCTTGAACGAGCAGAAACCACCTCTCGGAATACCGGTAGACAATGTCGGCGGAGGCCTATGGGGTAGACTGAAGAGGTCCTACGTTGATCTTGATAGTATTGCCACACAACCCTCAGTCTTCGACGACCCTACCACTTGCGAAGTCTACCGACCACCACCACAATATGAGAATGCGCATAAGTTCGATCCTGACGCGCGGTGGACCTGGAGGGAAGAAAAGGTATAACCTGAAGCCCGTCTGATTATCTCCATTCATGTATGACCTTCCATCTATTAGAAACTTGTGCGAAAAATCGACTGGCGGGTCATGTTATGGGCCGGCGTTATGTTCTTCGCGCTCGATTTAGATCGAAACAATATTTCCCAGGCGAACACTGACAATTTTCTACCGGACCTCGGTATGACAACCAACGACTATAACTTGGGCAATTCTCTATTTAGGATTGCTTTCCTCATAGCAGGTGCGTGCACTTTCACAAGCTTTCATAACACTACTGATATATCTTCTCCGAAAGAATTACCATCGCAGCTTGTTTCGAAAAGGTAGTGACTTCCTTACATCGTATCCGTAGCAGTGAAATATCTGAAATCTGTGTATAAGGGTGGGGCCCGATGTGTGGATTCCCTTCCAGGTTCGTCGACATCCAGTCAGGAGTGTATGGCTCATGGTAAATGTATAATTTGTATCAGATGGTTGTATGGAGTATAGTAGCATTGAGCCAGTTTTGGTTGAGTGGGCGCGCCTCTTTCCTTCTTACAAGGTCAGTGTCAACACCAAAACCGGGGCTCGATCTCAGTTGTCTTCATTAGATTTCTGCTTGGTTTTCTACAGGGTGGCTTCATCCCGGATGTGGTTCTGTATCTTTCCTATTTCTACACCAAGACCGAATGTAAGTATCCGTATACACCTCCAAATTCTCAACTAATGGAATATCCTTCGAAGTGCCTATTCGTTTAGCCTTCTTCTGGGTATCAAACTATATCGCCGTGATCGTGAGCGCCTTCCTGGCAACTGGTATTCTCAAACTGGATGGATTCCGGGGGCGTGCTGGATGGCGTTACCTTTTTCTAATTGAAGGAGTGGGCACGCTCTTGGTCGGCATTTGTTCTTTTCTCATGTTACCGCCCGGCCCCACGCAGACAAAAGCATGGTTCAGGCCTAAAGGCTGGTTCACCGAACGGTGAGTCCACCATTCTCACTTCTATTGGCATTCACAAAACCTTAATCAACTACTTAGCGAGGAAGTCATCTTGGTGAATCGGTATGATCCTTGGCATTAGTGATGGCACGTTTTTTGAGGATTGCAATAGTATTCTTCGCGATGATCCCTCAAAGAGTGATATGCATAATCGACAAGGTCTCTCGGTTGGAGCAATATGGAAAGCACTTCAAGATTGGAGAATGTGGCCCATTTACATTCTCGGTCTCACGCATATGAGTGAGCGTTATCAGCATATATGTAATTTCTCGCGTCTGAAGTCTTAATCTGGAATTAGTGCCCGTGGGCCCACCTCAGAATTACCTGACTCTTTCGTTGCGGCACCTTGGGTTCAACACTACACAGTCAAATCTCCTCACTATTCCCTCCAGTGTTCTCGGCCTGCTCATGTTACTATTTTGCGCCTACTTGAGTGAGATCATCAACAGCCGGGTTTTCGCCACAATTATCCTACAGCTATGGGCGTTACCTCTGCTTGTTGCACTTTATACCTTCAATGCTCAAACATCGCAATGGGTTTACTATGCTGTCGTTACCCTTATAACTGGGTTTCCTTATGTACATCCTATTCAGGTAGGATGGGCATCTAGAAATTCGTACAGCGTTCGAACAAGGTGAGTTGAAATATCCTCGATTGACACTATGTACTAACAATACGTTGATAGAACTGTTTCAGCTAGGTAGAAACGGTATTTAAAACATTGAAATATTTTGATTAAATTTGGCCTCTCGCAGCGTTTACAACATGTTTGTGCAGGTACATTTTTCATCTTTTTCATATACCTTGTCTCACAAGATCATAGGCAGGAGCGGTAGCTTATGTGGGTTCTTCTGAGAGGCAATCCCAGCTAGCCTATCTAATCTAGTATTCTTTATCTAGGCCAATATATATCGGACGAAGGATGCGGTAATGCCCATTGCCTTCAGTTAGCGAGGCCAATCTGACGTTGATTTCTGTCTCTCATCTTCAGCCATTATGTACGTCTTTCCCTTTAACCCCAGTTCTTTGCCTTTCCAACCCTCTCCATGATAGACAAGAATGGAAATCGTGCTCTCCTTGGTATCTGCTCCATGAACATCGTACTATATATAGGGACATACTTCTTTTACAAATCCATAAACAAACGACGAGATAGGATATGGAGCGCCTGGTCGAAAGAGGTGAGTATTTTGCAAGTTTAGAGCTCCTGGATGTTCAAAATAGTTACACGTACAACAGCAACAACAGGAATATCTGGAAACAACCCGGGACGAAGGAAATCAGCGACTAGATTTCAGATTTGCGTACTAGGATCTTTCCGCACAGCAACAGGAAGGAAGGAAGTGCTGGCGAGTTCATACTACTAGTGAATATAGTATAGCGTTATTATGTATCTAGTACAAATCCATACTGATTTGTGGTCACTTGAAACTTATACTGTTAACCTTTGCTTCTGAGCCACTTTCTTCGCCCGTAATCTGGCACGCGTCTCTATATGAGCCAAACGTTTCGTTTCACTGGTAATGTCCAAGAATTTCGTGCCCACGTCAATGAAGTGAATGTCTGGTCGACCTGCTTTGGAGGATACCTGGACAAGTGCTTTGGGTGTTTGAATCGTATCGGTGTCGGGAATAACGGGAAGATATTTGCGGGCCTTCGCTTGGGCAGCTTTCGCAGCCAACCGCTCGGCCGTTCTTCTACTACGTTCGAGAGACGCGGGAACGGTTGCTTCCTACAATCACGATTCAGGAAGGCATGCAAAGGAAAGAGAAAGGAGACCGACTCCAGCAAATTCAGGAAGCGATTCCCAGTACATTCGTTGATACCGTTGACGGGCAGGATCATTTTTTTCGGCCTCCTCCATCATGTCTGCTTCATGAACGTCGTGACGGAGCACTAACATTGCTTCATTTGTTTCCATGCCTTCCGTGTTTATGGCGTCAGCAGTAAACTGAGGTACACCGAGAATTCTTTCCATCCCTGTCACAAAACCGGTTTGTAATGTATTTCCCTGCAAAGCAGAAAGTCAATGAAAGATCACTAGTGTGACCGGGCAAGAAAGCTGCCAGATTGGAGTGCAAGGGTATGACCAGCGATGCAAGAACACCACAGGGATTTTTTTCCAGTTCACGAATGAATGTTTCATCACACGAACGGACGGTTGATGGCGTAGACAAATTCTCACCTCCTAGAATTAAGGAGAATCAGAATCGAGTACATTGTCAACAATGCAGAGAGGGGAGAGGAGAGTGAGTGAGTCAGGAAATATAATAAGATTATAACCATATAGGTGTCTTAAAGACTAATCGTTGAAACATCATGCGATGGAAAAAAAAATGTATCTATCGTGAAGTAGAACTGACCTTAACCCATGCACTTTCCATACCTTTCAAGCGCAATATAGCATCTACACGGTCCAAACTAACGTGGAACTTCTGGGATAAGGCGCGAACGCTGTACTTCTCCGGATCAAGCATATAAAGTCTGTACATTTCACTTCTTTGTTTATCAGATATTGGGGGAGGGGGCACGAAGGACCTATTCAGAGGAAATGGCTTCAAGGAACAATGAGCAAGAAACCCTAAGAAAAGAAACAGAATACACACCACATTGCCACCCAACCAATTGTTCGGAGCAGCGAACTTGAATTTCGGGGCAGTATCCTTCATGAACAATTTGAACGAGGTGTCAGAGGGGGCGGCACTTTGATCCTCAGTTGGAGTAGGAGCACTTTCAGCTTCCTTCTCCATCGCCTCGGCGAGTTCTTCCTCTCGAGCGGCAAGTTCCTCTTCATGCTTGATTTCCTCGAGAGAGGGGGGTTCTGGACTAAGATCAGTGAGAGCAGGAGGAAAATATCGGATGCTGCGTTGAAGGCATGGTCGAGGCTGGGACCATATACGCGGCTGAGTAGTTCTGAACAAACGTAGCAGAGCAGAGGACATAACGCGCAAAAAAATTCAGGTCAAATTTTTAGACTACACGTGGTTCACGTGATAGGCTTACCACTTTCTACTGCTTGCGGTCAAGCTCCTCCTGAAGCTCTCAGCATCTATGGACTCCATCAGATGGGAAATGTTTACTGTTTTTCGAGACTATGCATCTTTGGTTCCAGCTAGATTCATTCAGATCCCTCCAAACGTCCCCTTCGCTGAAATAAATCGTTGCCTGGTAGAGCTTCTCATTCTGAATCCTCACTTTCAAAAATACCCCCCTTCAAAACAATATCAGAGGTCCTTTTGGAAAATAATAATAGGCCAATTAGAAGACATTCTTACTCGCCCGAGTGAAGAGGTGCGCTGGAGTGCAATGAATAAGGACGTGGCTAAATTATTGATTGCTAGGATGAGGAGATAGATCCTCGTATTTTGGATCACTATCTCTCGGTATTTTCATCATCTGGACCGTATGTATAAATTCCTGAATGTCGTATAAGTCCTCCGAACCAACGATCACGCTCCAGTCTTCTTGGAACTTCCGCTCCTGGCTTGAGGGGCCAGATCTGCGACCGAGGATTACCATTGGGAGAAGTTCCTTCGAAGTCGTTTGTGACCCACTTCTGGGAACCTAAATCAAATCAATTGCAGGGAGAATTTTACCCAAAGGTAATTAATCTTGCTAGTCATCGAACTTTCACGCTCGAAGAGTCCCGGACAACCATCGAAGGTGGAACCACGGGGTTTCGTACCTGGTTTGCCAGTCGCATGTTAGCAAGTTACCTTATCCAAAATCCCGGTAGGCATCCACATCTTAATAACATATTGCAAGTATTCATGGAGATAAACAGGCATAATTGAAGGCAAACGTGTTCTAGAATTAGGATCTGGGATTGGTTTCCTGGGGATAATAGCAGCAAGCCTTCAACAATTATCGCCAAAGTACACGTCTTCTCTCTGGTTGACTGATGTGAATGAAGAGGTTTTGACCCAGTGTCGGCACAACATCCAACTACCTTGCAGTAATCCATTGCTTAGGAGTCATTTACTAACACTAATATAATTTTCTGGTAGATGTTTCTTCCACCCACAAATCTGTCCAGTTTCGGGTTCTAGATTGGGAAGAAGCATTACGGACAGATCACGAACCGCTTGTAGCACTTCTTCGAGACGAAATCAATCCAGATGTCATCCTCGGTGCTGATATAGTGCGTGAACATTTCTTTTTAGACCCTTATGTCGCTCAATATCACACGCGCTAGGTTTTCGACCCTTCACTTGTACCACCTCTGATTTCACTGATCGCGCTTGCTCTCCAGCTTGGTTCTAATAACGGCATACAGAAATCAGCAATCATCACCCTGACCATCCGAAATGCAGAAACATTCCGATTGTTCTTGAATCATGCTGAAGGTACTACCATCGAACCTATTGTCAAAAGGTGTAGAGCATTAATATCATCTTTGAGCAGAGAAGGGTCTTTCATTGCAGGACATCATGCTTCCACAGGCACAAGGGTTCGAATTTATTGATGCAGTCGAAGCTACAGATAACGACGTAAGAGCTCTACTAATTACATTGTGACGCGGGTGGTCTACATGTAGATGTTTTCTACGATGATATGTATACGTAGAGTAAACAAAGAATCTAACTCTGAGCTTTGATAGTACCACAAAATGAGCAAGACCAGAACTCATGAGGCATCCCTGATTCTCCGCATGTCAAACATGTCCAACCAGCCAGTTCACTGCTAGGCTTGGTGGCTAGACAAGCTTCGCACTGTAGCGACATGGCGGCATTCATAAGTGTACATGCCGGACACTCCCAACGATCTCGAAGGGGCTTCGTTGTCAGATTAACGAACGGCGGTGGTTTACTTTGGGACCCTGTTCGCAAAGAGGAAGAACTTGGGGCGGCACGGTTTGTGCGAGGTGGCAACGATGAAGGTGATACTGGTTTTGGAGGCTGAACGGCGATCTTCGACGGCCCAGGAGCAGAAGCATTATGAACCGTGGGGACATCTGGTTCATCATCGGAATCGAGAGTGAGATCAATCACCTTGTTTCCAACACTCTCTTTAGCAGCCTTGTCGGCTTCTCGTTGAGCAAATTCTCCTTGACCACAAGATCTCTCATCTAGAAGTCGACGTTCGGCAGCCTGGAAGAAACTTGAGCAAGAGGCGATGGCAACTGAAGGTATGTATATATGATACTGACGCGTTTTGCACGTTCTCTGAGACTTAAGGCTCTGTCTTCAGTGCCTCCTCCCAAGCGTCGCCCACCGCCGCCCAACGTTTGAGACAAGTTCCTTCGCTTCTCCGCGGCAGCAACTGCTTGTGCCCGGGCCAAATGAGGAGGTATATTGTGAGAGATATTGGTTCCCAGTCTATTTCCTTTGGAAAAGAATCCTTCCCCGGCATACCCGGAACGCTGCAGAGCATCGTATTCTTCTTGAAGTTCAGCTAGAAACTTATAAAATTTTTCATCATGAGGACCGTGAACGTTATGGGTGAGCTAAATCAGGGATCGCAGATAGGATCTGTTAGCATCCACAGAAAGTTTAAGCTAAAACCCACTTCATGAAGCATGGTTTGCACAACATCTTCCTCTGGAAGGAAAGAATCTGGAGAGTGAGGAGGTCGAAGTCTCACTAGTATCTGATGCCCCATATTCACGTCTGGTTTAGTCAATGAGCCACCCAAGTTTCTTGCAAAGCTGTTTGGTACGCACTCAAACCTGCCAGTCTGCATGAATTTAGCTTGACATACATGGAAAGCGTAATCCTCACCAAGTAAATTAGGGTTATCGGGAAAGAATTCTGCTAGAACTGGTAATACCCAGCTATGCTTACGCATTATAGGTTTGACCAGAGATGCAACTCTTCGAAGCATTTCCAGGGCTTTATCAGCCGATTTGCGATCTTTCAGGTGAGTGAACGACTGGACATAGACTTCTGGCATTGTCAGCGATACGAGGAATACGAAGCAAGAAAGATATCGATATAAGCTATGTATAAGTAATGGCTCAGGATGAACCCTTTCAATTGAGAGATGCGTACAATCTTCACGTGCGCGACGCGCGTACATACATACGCCAGAAACAGATTGATTGCTCAAAACTACACTAAGCTAGCTACAGATACAAAGAACACAGTCTGAAAGTGAGGATCCAGATTAAACGATGGAGATAATGATAATAAAAACCGGATAAGTGACAAAGAATGCAACAATTGAGAATGCGGAGAGCCAAATGAGTGTGAGCGTGTTTCCAGAGTTGAATTTTCGGAAAAGAACACGGAAGGGTAGTCAAGACGCGTTGATACAACAGACAAGATTTTTGACGTGAACCGATGCGAAAGATGAAAGCCCAAAGCCAAAGACAAATGCAAGAAAGAACGACGATATGCAAGACTATGCCAAGTAGACAGATATGCGAATGCAGATGAAAGAAGGATCAGAGGAGAGCTGTAAAAAAGAACGTGTGAAGAGAGAGGAATAAGGAGTGCAAAGGATGATATGTAATGCAAGAACCCAAACCGGATTTATTCCAAAAAAAAAGGAATGCCATCGAATAAAAATGTTCAGGTGGAGGCCCTGAACGAAAGCCTTCTAGTTTTGACAGCTAAATACACTCGGAAGGTCCGGACATGGGTGAGAGCGTGTCTATTGTATGGGCCGATAGACGCCTCCGATGTGGAGGAGAGTCGAGAGTCGATGGAGACCGTCGAAGATCGAGAGCCACTCGACTTGGGGCCTTCGAAAGAAATTTCGATGTTTTTCTTGTAATCATAGTCATTTGTGTTTATTTCGGGTGTTTGCGATGGCCAGTTAAGGCGCAAACGGCGGAAGCTACACAGAAGAAGTCAGTGAACTAGGTGGCGGGCAATGTAAAAAGGAAAAACTTACGAATCATATTCAAAGAAGGCATCTCGAAGTGAGTCTTCGGAAATGCAATCGTTATCGGTCCCATCCTCGTTGTAAAGGAGCCAATCGAATATGGCGCGTTTGCAACTGAGTAAAGTATGCATGTGTTTACAAGCATGCATCTCCAGCTCTGCAGGTGGCATAGGGATGAACGTGGATGGAAGCAACAGTAGGCCTGGAGATTGTTGTACAGGGACGGGTTCCTCGGGAGCATCAAATGAGGTCTGGGTGTCAGATGAACTGCGAGGTGATTCATCGCTGACACAGCTCATCGAGGCTACACTGCTAGCGGAGTGATTGGAGTGAACTGATGGAATAGACGGAGGTGAGGTTTGCGCTGTTTTCGGAGTCACTGCTAGAGCACTGTAAGGGATCCCAAGTCGCCCGGCCGCTTTTGCGTTTAAAGTAGTAGGAAAAACACTACTCTCCGAACTGGGGCGAACCTCATGAGATTCTGCAGTATTTGCCCGACTTCGAGTAACAGGATCTTTCAAGGACGGGAACGGCACAGCATGCTCTTTCTCCTTCTTTGACTTTTTATCCTTTTTAATATCTCCGTCGCCGTTCTTCCCGTGTTTCTTAGCAACACCGAATTTGCCCTCACTTTCGAGTCGGGTATCGAGTTCCGTGCCCTTGCTCAACGACCTGACACGGAATTTCGGACGTTTTGTGTGAGGAATGAGCTCTTCGAGCTCGGAGGGGGCCAATTTGAGATGCATACTCCGTAACTTTCGAACGTTGTCGGGACCAAATATGTCCTTCATGAAGGTAGTAACACCTTTCGGAGTTCGGGTATGGATTCCATATTTGGTTTCCAGCATGTTGTAGAATATTGCTTCCAAAGCTTTGCCATCGTTAGCGCTATTGGCCCACTCGGATGTGTCCTCGTCTGAAGGAGGATTTGCAGGTATGCTTAGGGGTGTTTCGGGTGATGGAACGACGTTTTGTTCCTCTTCGGGGGATTCCGGGAAGCTGTTACTCAGTTCCGCAGAGTTCAGAACCAAGGCTGGAGTTGGAAGAGTGATGTCGAGTTTTGTCGGCGTCACGAGGTTATCCTCATCGTCGCAGGGTTTCGCAGGGGGAGTAAAAGTCGTGTTCATAAATGAAGGGGAGGTAGGAAGCGGAGGCAGTGGGCGGCGGGGAGGTGGAAGAGGTCTAACTGACTGTCTCGAAGTCGGAAACGAAAGCGGGTCTAAAGAGGATAGCTTAGACTCCTCTTGGTCTAGATCATGTAATGAAGAAGTAGAAGATTGATAGTCTTCAACGTCCAAGAAAAGACCATCCCCAGCGGTTTCCGGTGAAGATGGACATTCTGAAGACCCATCGTCAACGGTGGGACTTGGTTGCTCAACAGAATCAACGTCTAGACTGGTTCCTTGATCTTGAGCTTCTATGTCATCGCTATTTTCTCCAAGTTGTCCTTGCCCATCTTTGATCCCATCCCCGGTATGGTGATCATCAATCGATGAGCCGGCGTCATAATCGTCGTCGTCATCATCTGATAGGTCGAAAGCAGACGATTTCTGCTTACTAGACGAACGCCTTCGTCGGTTGGGAGCAGTAGCAAAAGTCCGGACTCGCGGGCTGGGAGTAACGGTCTCTTTCCCATAGGGAAAGCAGAAAGCATCATCGATGAGCTCTAACCGGCCCCCAACTTGGAGTACTCTGTGGATTTCGGATAGTACGAAGTTCCAGCGTTCGGTTGGGATGGCCAGCGACAAGTTGGCAACTCGGATGAGATCAAAGGAGCTGTGAGGGAATGGAAGAGGATAGCGTATACTGGGAAAGACGTATGAGAAACAAATAACAGATGAAATGAAGAAGGACGCACAAGTTTCCGCGGACGAAATGAAGTCGTTCGTTATGGCGAACTTCAGGAAGTATAACATCAACCAAGTCGAATCCAACGATACGCGCTTCAGGCCATGAAGCGTGAGCATCTATAATCCAATGTCCCTCGCCACAGCCAAGATCTAAGATGGAAGAAGGAATTGGTTTCTTGTTCTTGACATAATCGTAAAAGCTCGGCGTCCCATTAGGGTTGAGACGGCGTAAGAGTAGATGTGTATAGCGATCGCTGCAAAGTGAAAAAGCGAGCGTTAGAATCAGAGAAACTTCGAATTGGAAGAACTTACGCAGAGAGAGATACCGAGTCGTATGATTGCATATATGGAGCGTCGGCTCCATATGGGTGTAACTTCAGTCTATGTTTCCTTGTTATCCAATTTTCCTTCGCCTCGTACTTATCACCATGAGTGTACTCGTAATCGTCCAGAACTACTGACGAGTTCTCAGAAGAACCAGTGACTGGGGTCAGCGTGGAAGACGAGGAAGCGGAAGCAGAAGTAGCAGTTGGCGTAGAAGCATTGGAATAGCCTGCAGTCGAGCTTTCGGCAAAAGTCGAGGACAGACTTGGTGTGTAGAGGGCTGGAGGTGTAGAGGATAAGTGAGGAATCTCTTCATGAAGAACCATGAGGGAATTTAGCGACTTCTTGGGCTTGAGAGTCCTATTGAAGAAGCTATCTTTCTGAAGCATAATCGGCCTTTCCTCCTTCTCCTTCCCCTTGGACTTGGTGGATTTGAGGAATCCCATGGTGTGAAATGCGGTTGATAATGGTCTATTTAGTGCACTGGTCCGTCGTGATTTCGGTGGAGACAAGTCAAGTACCGCCGCTGAATCCGACGGCGGATAAATGATGGTTGAAATTGGTCTATAGTGAGCAGTTAAGTTTTGCGGCCGAGGGCTCAGAGAACTTATAGTGGACGGTGGAAGAGGTGAAAGAAAGTGGTCGAGCGAATTATTTGAGGTGGTCGAAGCGGCCATTGTTCACTATTAGCGGACTTACGTCCTTTCAAGCGAACAATGAGGATCCCTTTGTTGCTTGAGAAAATTCGATTGGCCAACTGAAAGCCACAGCGTCCTACCGACTTTGTGCGTCCAAGCTGACATATAATGAGGAGAGAGCGGCAAGAGGAAGGCAAGTGCCAAAAACAGCATACATTGTTTGACAAACCGGATATCACTCTATCTCTCTCACTTTAACTTAATTTGGCATTGCGCAGATACCTCGGCTTGGTGTTCCCGGACAGTAACGAGAATACATCGTTACTAATACCATTGAACTACATGAGTATTTACGATCCAAATATCTAGTCATCGTCTTTCCTAGGAGGCGGGCCGCATGGCTGAAGCATTTTCTGCGGAAAAAAAACATTCAAAGAAATAAACCGCAACGAGTAGGGAGTGGCTTACTTCGGTCATCTCATACTTCACTCGGCCAGTACAGGCGCCGTCTGCGATGGCAAGGTAAGCCGTCAAAGTGGGGTGACCTACTATGGAGGAGAGAGTATCACGGTGCTGGTGGGTCAACCAATCACTATGTATAACTTGACAGTCAGTACAGCGGAATGTCAGATGAAGCTGACGAAAGACAGATGCTTGCATGCGAAGCTCAGATAAAAACAGCGACTGTTGTCACCTTCTGTTGAAAGATGAGATGTTAACTCACTACTTCGTCAAATCCGCATGGCCTAGATGGTCCCAGAAAGAATCAGACGATGACCCAGAAAACATAGATCAGAACCGGGTTCATCAGCAATCTTCTCTGAGCGTAATACCATCCCGTAATACTAACCGGTTCCCGTATAACGAGCGTGCACTGAAGAGAGCAGAAGGGTCAAATCATAAATATAGAAAATCGAGGTCTTGGAAGCTCACAATGTTCGAGTTGTGTATTGGCAGTGTACCGAAGTTCAGAAGACTGCAGAGGAAGTGAGATGCATTCAAAACACGAGACAAACGAGAAGAACAAACCATGATACACGGTGTACAAGAGCAAAGAGTCTGTACAAAATTCAAGGATCCATAAGTAGGATATATCAGAAATGGTATGTATTCAAATACGATTCAACCTAAATATCAACCCAATGGTGAAGTGGCTGTAATGGCCCGAACCTGGGAATGTGAGGTGGTTTATGTCAGCGAGTTAACCTCTCGCGCGCTGGTTCAAGACTGTCCCCTCCAGAAAACTTTGGTATCCATCGCT
This sequence comes from Lentinula edodes, assembly GCF_021015755.1. Taxonomy (NCBI): domain Eukaryota; kingdom Fungi; phylum Basidiomycota; class Agaricomycetes; order Agaricales; family Omphalotaceae; genus Lentinula; species Lentinula edodes. The sequence goes on from NW_025764307.1 coordinate 710,841, forward strand.
TCCCGCTCTGAAAAGAGTGGTTTAGGCTTGGAATAATGTGCACTTGTCAGGTCAGGGAAGCAATTCCGCAGCCTGCAGTGCTGACCGAGTTAGTCTTAGGAGATCAGGGCATGTCGGCAGACGCGCGGTGTGTTCGTGCCCTTCGCAAACCTTTTTGGTGTTCTGATTTAGAACTTTTTGTAAATGTACAGTGGATGAGAATGTTTGGAATTTGTTTCGATAAAAATTCAAGGAAGACGACAATTAAAGATTAAACTAATCTGCTTGACTGTTTGCGTTTGACCTTCTCCTTAGCTACCTGAACTGACGTCCCTAATGCCACAACCAAACATATTCACCAAACCCCTTCAATCATCATCGTCAATCTTCCTCACTCTCGCTCGACGAAGCCACCACCGTACCCTGCGATGCCGCCACTTCCGCCAATAACTCAACAATCCGACCAGCTCTATCCGGAGCCTTCAATTCTTTTATTGCCGCTTTCTGCTTTTTCTTCTTGTCCTTGCGCCTTTTCTTCTTTTCTTCCGCTTTTGTTGCTGCGGTGCTAGGACTATCAACAGTGGTCGATGTGGACGAGGACGGGGACGAGGATGGATTAGCGGTAGATGAATTGCGAGTGCGAGGTAGAATGGCTTGTTTTTTTGTGGGATGGGAGTCTGAGGGGTTGTCGAAATCGATGAAACCTGTAAGGTATATATGTATACACCTCTCTTGTCAAACAAAATGAATCAAGGTTATTAGTACATGAAGACATACCACTAGCTTCAAAAGGATCAATCGCAGGCCGACGTCTTTTACTTCCCAATCGTTCAGTATCATCCAATGACTCAACGGCTTTCCCCTTCCCTTTTGATATAGATTTAGTCTTCACCTCCGACTCTTCATCTTCCCGAACACCATCCCCCTCTTCCCATCCCTCAATGTCTTCTTCTTCTTCTTCTTCTCCCTCCTCACTCCCCGCTTCCTCGACGCGTTTCTGCCATTCCTGCCGTTCCAGCATCTTGGACGTCACTTTCACTGGTACACGAGCTGCAGAGGATGCGGATGATTCCGATGGATTGACACCTGCAGAATTTGACGCGGGGGTGAGCCGGGCGGTGGATGAAGAGGCTTTCGGTGGATACGCAACACCAGCGGCATCAGCGTCGATTTGGGCTTGGGAGATCGCATGCTTGATGAATCGGTTAGCCGCTGCTTTGTCTACCTGAGTTCCGCCTTGATAAATAGATAAATAAGTAAATGAATAAATGAAAAGGATGTACATTCGGAGGAAATTTCAATCACGACTTACGGACGGGTGTGTTCTCTGCGTTTTTTATCTTTTCAAAGTACTGTCGTACTCTTTCCTGTCAAGGTAATCCGTCAACATCTTGATCCTGCTCAGTCAACAGAGCAAACGCACGAGTTCGGTGACGACTGGATGGGTTTTGGGGTCGATGCCCCTAGTTCTCAAATATACTTTTATATTTCAAAAATTAGACAGCACATTGCACGAGAATGAATAACATACGCACTGAAAATTAAATCGTATACCAGATACGGCAATGTTGTTTGCAACTTTGCTTGTTCTAATGGTTCCAACGTAAGGAGGATTTCTGGAAGTGTTCGTTCGCCGGATAATAGAGGCGCTATAGCAGCTTCGATCTCAGTGAGGGACGAAGAGAGGACCTTCAACCTTGACTTTGCTTTTCTAGTTTCTGCGGAAGCCATTTAGGATGGTGTAGTTGATGAAGGCTTTTCGCGTGTGCAAATGGTCAAAGCTGTTCTTCGCAGTTACCGTGGGAATTTGACAAGGCCACAAAACTTCCAAGTTCATCTGACAGTGAAGAGCGCTTCATTAGGATCAAAACATGTAGCTAAGTATTACAGTGATAATTTCCGTCTTCTATCTATAAATACATCCTCGATTGATGATCTATTGAATAAATGAGCACTACAGAATATATCATCGATCCAGAGATAGAATACCTCAATAGCGAGGATTACCAGTATCATACTGTGCGTTGTCGGAATTGTATGACGGATTCACATTCGCATTGTCAACACCAGCTCCGCCGTATTCATTTCCACGCTGAGTTCCATACCCAGCGTTCTCTGACGGTTGCACTCCCCCACTTGTGTTATATCCGGGTTGTGTGGAGGGTGCATTACTTCCTGGATTCCGAACTGCATTAGCCTGCGAATCATTGTAGACTTCGTTGTCGCGGTGATGCTGAGGGTAATCGGAAGTTGCAGGATGATTGGCCAGGGAAGGATCCGCTGTGGTAGTATCATAATTCGCAGTGGTATTCACGTTCCGAGGACGTCCAGACATTTGCTCCATGCCTCTGGTTGTTTCTAATCTGCCCTGCTGGGCTATCTGATCGTTCTTCATCTCACCCTCTTTGTCATGAGCGATTGTGTCGACAGCTCCCAAGGCAGTTGCGCGGACATTTTCACCCAGTCCTGGTCATGACTTGTCAGAACAGCAATACTGCTTTGCAACTCGAGCTCACCGTGTACAGTATTAAAGACACCTCTGTTATTGATAGTATGTTAGTATAAAAATTCTACCGAGTGGCAAAAGCACGTACTTGACTCTTTCTCCGACGTTCGACATAATTATTGATAATATCGAAAAAATAAAAAGTAGCCCTCCATATATACCCTTGTGCATAACTCCAATCTGTATGACGTCGGTGAGTGCGTCATAGGCGCGGTGCAAATTAGGCAAAAATCTCTAAGGGACAGAATATCTACAATAATGGCAATATTACAGTAAATACATTATTACTACAAGTGACAGAGATGGAATACAGATATAAACAGATACAACTACAGATATTTACAACAAAATCAAAGCTAGGTGTCGTGAGTTGTCATGGTCATCAAGAAAGCAAGCAAAAAGTACAGATAGTTGTTACAGGCAATCGCCCTTGAGATGTTCCGCAAAAAACAAAAAAAATTCACCGTTCACATTATTACGCACGTATCAGCAGTTGGGTCTGTTATGATCAGTGGCGAGTTGCTTCCGCTAGCTGACCTAGATCTCCGTCCACCGGGCGTCCACCAACGAGTACCTCCTACCCGTATACCTCCATCAACGTCCTCTGTATCGCTATCCAAAGACTCGTTCGCCTTTCTTCGAGATATTCCTTTGCGGCGTTTATCTCTCGCAGACCAAACCGCATCTACAGTCTGCCACGAATAAAATGTCTTCAGAACAACCCTCTTCTCGTCTAGTTCATCTTGTCCCAAAGCCACTTTCATGATCGCTTCCTTTTCCTTGTCCCTTTCTTTACTGTTGACACCAAAGTCACGCCCGTCTAGGAAGCGGAGTTTCCGCGCATCGTATCCTCGCCATCCCCGCCTTGGACGCACCAGAGGCGCTAGTTCCTTGACTACGCTCTCTGTAATAGACCGACAGTCCACCGCAACGATCTTGGATCCAGGCCTCTGTAGTTCGCAGAACTTTCGCAACACAGAGGCACCCATACGGGTATTGTCCGCCTCCAGAACCTTCAAATTACTGCACGCTTGCACCAACGCGAGAAGAGCATCGTCAGTGACACCAGCAGCATACGATATCACCAGATGTTCCAGAGCGTGACCTGGTTCGAGTTCTGCCGGTTGTTGAGAAGAAGAAGTCGAACTCGACGTCGGAGTGATAGCATCTAATACTGCATCTGTGATTTCCGAAGCATCTTCGAGGTCCAGTCGGCGAATCAGTGGGGTGGTATTCAGCAGCCTAATGAGCCCGTCATCACCTAATTCTTCCCCAATACCTCCAAGCTCAAGGAATTCCAAGCGAGGGACGGTATACGCTAAATGCGAACAAGCGATATCTGTTAACAACATACAGGAGGATAAAGAGAGATGTCGAAGACGTGTTATGCGTCTTCTGTATCTTCTAAAGTCACTGGGATCCCGTCCCGCTTCACGGGCTGTCAAAAGAACTGATTTATACGCTTCCTCGTCATCATCAAGGGCGACAAAAGAATCCAAAGCAGAATTGTGCAGGTGTCGAGCATAGCTCAGATCGAGGACCTCCAAAAACGGAGCGACTTGGCCCAAAAGAGACATCGTGCTGTCGTCGATATTCTTTATACCAGATATCCGGAGTTCTGTCAATTGAAGCAACTCTCCCCGAGCCTTGACGGCAGCTGCTAGCCGTTTCACACCCTCAGCGTCCATGTTGTGACATCTGTTCATATCGAGCTTCGTGACACGAGGGCAATACATCGCAATGATATCGCAAGTCGTATTGGTGACGCAGTGTAGACCTCTAAAACAAACTTGTCGCAGTCTAGGAGATCGAACGAGTAGATAATGAAGCGAACGCGTGGAGAGTGCACTACATCCACGGAAGTTGATTGAAGTCAATTGGGTGAAAGGAATTGATAGGGACGCAGACCCGAATATGCACATGTTATCCGTAATTTCTTGGAGAGTGCTAGGGCTGACATGAACATGGCCAGAGAAATCTATTGAACTGATGAAACGACCTCCGCATCTTGTGATGCTAGAAATTAGAGTCCTTGGCATGCTTGGAAATGAGCGAAAATCAAGGGTAGACCACAATTGGCCATCATATATGAGATCCCTCCAGACTTTGGAGACCTACGGGATTTATCGTTCAGCCTCACCTATAATAGATATGATAATCGTAATAGCTTGCTTACTCGACTCAACTTCACCAACTCCCTGACAGCTCGATCTTTCCCTAACCATCTATTCTTGGAGGATATTGATTTCGTTACACTCCAATCAGCATGCCCGAGCACCTTCCGTTTATCATTCTCATGTATCGCTACAAGCGAAAGCAAAACCTCAAGCTTCAATTCCTTTGGCAAAACCTCGTCAAAGAGATTCCTAGATGCACGTACGATTGGAACGAATAAATCCTCGGGACGAGCAGGGATATAATCTAGCGCAGACATTGGTAAAGGTGACGAATAGGACCGCCCCTTCGCCTTGAATGTCGTGTGAGCGGAGGCATAGTTCGCCAAAGCTTCGTCATGCTCAAGAGGTAATTCAACCTCCAGTGACAACGAAGCAGGGGAATTAACATGCACATTACTTGCCGGGGTTAATTGCGGGATTGCAAGCTGCGCGGGAGGGGTGATTATCTTCTTAGATAAAACTCTGCGAGTGTGGGTTCTGTTAGGTGAGCTGAATTTGGCCTTGAGCCTGGTCAAGGATGAGGGATGTTTAGAACGGATGAGAGTATGGGAATGGGAAAATGAATGTCTCCGAGAAGGCGGTAGTACTCTATGGATAGTAGCGAACGATGATGCGGATTGAGCAGCTGAAAACTCGACCGAGGCTGAGGCCTGCTCGATCAAGGGTTCGTTCGAAGATGAAGAAGAAGAAGCAACTTGACTAGGAAATCCATGTATAACAACAGGCGAGAGCGGCAGAGGTGGACTCGTGGATGGTATTTCATCGTCCCATGCCGCCTTTCCTTTACCTTTCCTATCCTGCAAATCCACGACGCTTCTATCTACGGAAAGCCCGCCAAGTTCATCAGGGTTCGAAGCGGAAACGGACGATGCCCAGACTGTACTGAATGACCCAAGGGAAAAGCTCGGGAAAGAAGAAGATCCCGAGGCTTCTGGTGAGGACAATGCGGACATTGCATCAGGAGTATTTGGATAGCTCGAGCATGCAGACCAAGTAGGGGACATGACAAAATCGTCCAAATCCGTAGCCAATGGGGCGATCATGATAGGCAGCGATCTGAGAGCCTTTTTGCCTTTGTCCCTTGGATCGTCACTCCCAGCGGCAACTTCACTTCCCTTTATTAGAATAGACGAATCATCATCATCGAGGACCAGAGAGTCTATGTCCGATGATAGCAGATTCATAGTAGGGGAAACAACAACAGAGTCTGGTCCTTCGTATGGATCGAATTGCAGGAAGGCCTCGTCGCCAAATCCATGCGTGGTGCTCATGTTCGGATAGGCGGATGGATTAAAAATTCTAACTCATGTAACGTGGTAAAGCTGGAATGATATCGCAGATATTCCAGTAAAGGAGACATTTTTGGCAACCTGAGCTCTGTCGCTTGGGGGCCGGTATCGGGCCATGTGACCCCACATGACGCGAGCGGCGAGTCGGCGATATACGAATTCAGTACGAATCGCGATACAAGATACAAGTGCTTCGTAACTTGGAGTTCCAGTTGCTCTGAATGAAGAGAATCATTATGTCCTTGCTTGTAACCCATAGTCGACTTGCAAATAAATTTCAATCTCAAGACAAAATATATACCAGTGAGCCGTATGAGGCCGGATGGTATGTATGTAACATCGGGATTATGTTTTTTCAATGTTTTTTTTTTTTTCGATTTCCCGACAAACGTCATGATAGATGGTGTGTGTGTTGATAACACTTAGGTACATGCTTGTCATAGCAAGCTGTTTGGCTTTAATGCCTGAGGGACCCATAAAAGTGAAGTAGTAACCAGCTCTGTGGGACAGTGCACAAAAGAGCATGAAAGAGCATAGCACCCGAATACTTGCCTTAGACTTGCCAGATACGCCTAGCAAGCTCGAATACCACCGCAAAACAACCGTATATGTTTCTACTTGTCCTTGTATCGTATCAGAGCAACGGGGTATAAGCTCCGGCTTTATGTACTCGGCTGGATGCGATGCATATAGCCGTATAGAAAGTCCCAATCGCGCCGTCTGGCTGGGCAATCTGTTTGGTGGTTTTAAGTGACCATGTCCAATAGAAAGTCGCAACGACATGAGAATCCGATGTACGGCTCCGAAAAAAACTTCTTTTGCCATGAGAGCACGAGGAACAAAGAATGGGCCTGATTTTCGGAATATGAACCCAACCTGAAGCAATCGGGGTAAAATGAGAAGGGTGAGTCCACGGCCGATAACGACGAACAGGCCGACCCCACAGACGACGAAGGACAGTCCACCAATTACCAGATACCTAAAAGGTATTTGGAGGAACCTTCTGAGCCTGGACGACCATGCTGTAAGTCGAGAACCGAAATGACAATGGATTGGCTGACATCCTTCGAATATCGATACCCTCTCGGACCTTGAAGTTATTGGACTACTGGAATGCATTTCGTAGGTAAGAGTAACTTCAACAATAGGAGGCCTAAAATAAAATTGACATGAATGATACAGCATGCAACTTGAATAGCAAACGCAGAGGATAGCGGAGAAATAACAATATGACGGGGTATATACAGCAGTCCATCCGGGCAAGCTGGTGCAGAAGGGTTTCACTAAGGATATAAGATACAAGGAGGTTGGATTGCACAAGGCGTTAGGAAGCTCTGTTGGGGTTCTGGGAACTGTGTTTCCAATTGGCCGTTGCGACCTTGAACCTACGTTTGGCACTCAGGACACGTTGATTAGGAAGTTAAAAAATCAGAGAAAACTCACCTTTCTTGGTGGCTAATGTCAGGTTCATCTTCTTTCAAACGGGCCATTTCGGTTTGCTGTTAATTGAATCTGAGTCTCAGAATCCATGTCTAGTCCGGAATGTTTACCATGAATTTGTTGAAGGCAGTCAATTTCTTTTTTCCTCCACCGCCGCCTCGGGATCTGGCTATCCGACGATGAGCACAAGCCTGAAAGATATGGAAAAACATGTCTTGTTGCTCACTTTTTTTTGCAGGTTTTTCGGATGTCCCGGACGTTGATGAGCGTGGTGCCATCTCCTGCAGAAAATTCTGATATGTAAAGTAAGCAAAGAAGTGGATCTAGATGAGCTTCAAGCTAGGGAATAGCGAATTTTGACCTTCACCGATGGCCAATAAAAACAGAGCTTTAGCAAATCGGAGGTGTTTAGTCAGGGGGGTCAAAGAGCAGAATACTTTTAGTTGCGCAGCGGTACTTATACGAACACGAGCTCGCACCCTGACAGCTTCGTTCGTACAAAATTGCTGATCAGCTCCCCCTGGCACCTATGAACCTTAGTTATTATGGGCGCATGTTTATTGTCCTTCCCACACTAACGGCGGTGCCGACATAGAAGATTTCTCGATTCTCCACATCGAGAGAACAAAATTTGAGCCAGCACGTATGTAGTTACTCAACAGCAGCAGCGTACATTCTCACCTTGCAATCTGAAGAGAGACGGCTTTACATATATTTGGACGGAGGACAGATGGAGGTTTGTGATTGACAGTGAGAGGCTGAGGTTGGAAGGCATTTCCCGACCGAGGCTTCTGAAGAGTAATTACTGACAGTCACTACTGACGATATTATTTCTCTTGTTGAGGGTGTCTGGGGTTTTCCACTTCATCAATTCCGCCCCTTCAACCAAACAGACGCGTCGCGTAAACATGATATCGAGTGCTTTTGTCACAACAAAATTGAATGTTATCTTTCCGTGCATATTGTGGGGCTATATACAGAGTTGTCCATGTGCTTAATGGACGAAGAAGCCCCTCCTCCGTCAAGATCCACTTGCTTTACTCAGCGGAGGTGTGCCTTAACCTTATAACAAGCTAACACATGCACGTTCAAATCGCTGCGTCCTTGGATCCTGCCGTTGTTTTCTGTATCCCAGCTATTCCGTCAACGATGCTCGATCCAGTAATAATTCCAGTCGTTGCGATGAGGAAATTTCGGCCTATAATAGAATTGAAAAGACAATCTCCGATCTAGAAAAAGAAAATAACAAACCTCGGTTCTGTCGCGCGACCCACCTCAGCGCGGCAATCTCAGTATACGTGCAACCACCGAGGAAAAACACGACAGTTGTTGTAGCCTTATCTTTCGGCCGCGCTGAGGATAAAGATATCTTAGTTGGGGAATGATGAGGACGCCATTTGTATCATACCTATACCTCCCAATGGTGCAATGACACCCACGGGGTTTTGTACTTCATCCACGGTTTTTCCTGGAATCGTCGCCAAAATATCTTCGAATCCTTTCCAGCCTACTATAGGATGTGCTTGTACTTTGCCAACGGCATGGACTGTCTTTGAGCCATCAAGCCCCGAGGTTTTCTCTTTTTCGGCAGGATTGCTTAGTACCCCTCCTTTCTGGGCAACACATTGAACGAGGCGAACACTAATAGGAGCATAACCAGAGTAGACGAAGCTGATATCGTTTTCTACTTCGTCTAAAGCTTCTGGATTATCGTCTATGAGGAGACGTAGCGACTTTCTCAAAGACGTAAAAGGATACTTGGATGCTAGAACCGCTGACGGTGTAGACGGCGCCAAGGGATTGGGCAATAAAATGGCAAGTGACGGGGCGGCAAGCGACAATAGTAAAGGTAGAAAATTGTATCCATAGGTCTAGCTTGGGTCTATCAGTGGCAATTGTATACGAAAGGAAAGTACGGACCTGAAGGAATTCGCGTTTGATATTATCCAGAGCTTTAGTCTTAATTCCGCCAGACGTGATACTCGCAAGACACAATAATCGGACGATTGTTTCCATATCCGCTCCTCTGGCTATCATATCCTCTATTGAAGAGATCTGGTCGGATATATTATATGAAGCAAGAAGGTCTACCGATATGTTGAATGATCTAAATTCAGAGATTGAGTTCACTACGACTTACTTTGTTGAATTTCGAGAGACTTGTTAAATTGTTCGGAACGAGTCATAGGGACTAGGAGCTCAGATATTCCAGTGTCTGGAGAACCATTCAATATAGGATTACTAAACAAAGAATGTACATACGGATGCGCAGAGATTGATGTTCAGAATATAGACGACCCTTGAGCCGTTCCACAAAATCTTTGAGCTGGGCAGTGGTTTTTGATTGAAGACTGGTCTAGAACATGGATAAAGTTCATTCTCAAGTAGACCTTAAATGAAGAACCGACAACACCTTGTAGTCCTCGTCTAACCTGCGCGCAACTCCGTTCAACTGCTTCCCTACGTTTGAGAAATTGAGGTCTCTCAACTCCTTGAAGAGGGAATCGGTTGAGGAAAGGTGGTATTTTTTCTTGTTCTCCTTTCTTAAGGATGTGGAAGAGGTAGCCGCAGGCGGTGCAGCTGCAGCATCAGCTGAAGGATTTGAAGGTGGATTAACGAGGGACGCTGGGAGCTCTACATGTGCTAAATTCCGTCAACTGGGGGTGATACACGATGATACGGGAGCACTCACAGTTCCTGATGCCTAGTACTTCATCGATGAGACCTTCATAAGTCAGCTGTGTCAAGAGTGGTGTTATCATGTCAACGCGGCGGTCAATGACGATTAGGGAATCGAAATTGCTGGATGGCTCTGATAGGGTATCAGGGGTGGAGGCATTGTGAGATTGTGTAATATATGTCATTAAGAGATCGATGAGACGCTGCAAGGGTGATATACAAAATAGATCGAGAGGATAAATAAAACGTGAGACGTACTGCAGCATGGTCTCCCTTGCCTAGTAAGCGGGGGAACAATCCAAAGAGTCTCTGGAGAGTCATCAAGGCTTGCGCAGAGTCATACACTACAGATTCATCTCCATCCTTAGACAGCCAGTTAAGTTGGTTGAACGCAGGTAATTTGTTGTTGCTTACCACCCATATATCTCGGAAGGCAGACTCATACTCCAAGGAAAGAACATCGTCGGCAATTGGCAAAAATTGCAAGTTGTATGCGGATATAGTGATATCGCCTAAGACACCTTCTTCTTCAAGCAGACGCGAAAACAGTGATGATAGACGGGGAACAAGGAATAAGGTGTAATTGTGTTTTGACGATTCTTTAGCATGTCTCTTGATGTGGTCTTAGAAAGATAGTTGGTGATAGAGAAGAAGAGCTTGTCCAGCACATACCAGCGATGATTTTCACGTAATTCACCATTGGCCGACACAGATAGACGATATTGGTTGTACTTGATGGCAAGGGCCCGCGCTCGAGCCAGTACATTTTGTCTACACCATGATGCTATCATGATTGTGAGCACACTGATGGTGTATTGGTATTTGTGAGATATACCTTGAGGAGAGCGACTTCTGTGACAAGTCCCAGAGGTCCGGCTAAAGAGGGATCCAAAACCAGTGTCTTCGAGCCATTGACCTGTTCAAAGACGCTCAATAAGAGGAAAGAAACCAGCCATATCATCATACAGAGTTCAGGGCATCGACGAGGGCTTTCTTGCTAATTTCTTTGAGGAGGTTAGTATCCAATAGAGGTTCGGCCTCGTAAGCACTTTGGTCTTCAGCAGACATCTGCAGACAATTCAGCAAATTACGTCACAATTTGATTAGGCTCACGGACTATGCTTTGCGTGTAAATATTTATCTTAAACTCTACAAACGCTCGAAGAGTATGATACAGGGAGCATTGGTATCTTCGACTACTCCTGCTTAGATTTAGAGGAATTCCGAAATGATAATGATTAACGACGATTCAAAATTTATATGGAGTTACGTCGAGCACTGCGTCCTTTGGTAGTACCCTCAACACCATCTCGACCATCAATGAAAGCAGACGGAAGCCTTCCTTCATCCGCACACTTGCCCAAGAATTCCAGCGCAGACTGATAACCTTTCTGCTGTATCTCTTCGAATTTGCTGAACTGAAGGGTCCCATACTATTATCATTATTGACATTAGTATGAAATCGATACCAGTCCAAAGGGTGCACTCTTACATCTTGTACAGGCATTGACAAGTAGATGCAATCTGGCGCAACCTTTGCTTCTTCTAATGTTTTCACACTCGATACGCTGTACCAGAATTTGATTAGATATAGCTCTAATGTGTTCAACGAGGAAATCAAACTACGCACTATGCTAGGCGACTCTGTATTTCGGTTATCGCAGGAATCCTTCTGGCGTTAGAGAATGGATTCCAGCGATTGACCAATAACCACCAGCCAGAGACATGGTCCCCGAATTCCCTCGGAGAATTATCATCAAGCTTAGAGACAATGAGTTGGCTTGTCAAGGATTTCTCGTTCAAAGAACTGACCGAACCGACATCACATGCGAACACTGCGCTCGCCCCTTTGGAAAACATCGCGGCTACCTATGTATAACGATGCCATCGTCAATAGTATCGAAAAAATCAATGAACGAGAAAATATACAGGAAGGTTATCAACTAAAAAACGGGTGTATCAATGATGCGACAAAGGATACAAAGATGTAGAAAATAACTGACCATAACCACCATCAACGAGCATACTGCCATTATCACAGAGCGGCGGCAATAAACCAACTAGGGACATAGATGCACCTATTGAACATCAACATTGAGCTGGCATCAAGGACACCTGGGAACCTGTGTGCTCACGAATGAATCGCCAAGCATAACCAGTTTCATGAATTTCCATGGTTGAAGTCGTGATATTTGTTGTATTGCAATAGAATGGTATCCACATATCTTCAATATGAAGATCGTAAAATGCCTGTATATGGAAGGTCAATCATGAGATGTAACAAGGATGATACGACCTACTTTGTACAGCGCACGGTTAAACTCATGACCCTAACACAGAGTTTTCATATTGTCAATATTCATTTCAAAAAAACATACAGTTGTATAAGCCACTATGATTACTCGAGTGAGTGCTGAGGATCGAGCTGAAAAGGGAGGTAGGACCGACCAATTGGATAAGTCACATCAGAGAGTATTCGCCAGATATTACCCATTCTTGAGCTGAAGTGTTTCGCACGCCCGGCCGAGGACAAGATATCTCCTTCGCGGGCGTATAACCCACCAATAAGGGCACCAATACTTGTACCTAAAGTTGTTCCATTCGTAAATTTCGCCGGCAAAAGATACGTCGCACTCACCTCCGACATGGTCAATGGGAATGTTGAATTCCTGTAATGCTCTAATCAAACCCTGGAGTAAAACAGGGTGAGGGTATACCGGCGGAAGAATGAACACACTTATTCACCAAATGAGATATCCCTCGGGCTCCGCCTCCTCCGAGAACGAGTCCTATCGACTTCCCACATAAACGTCGAGCGAGACGGGAGAAGTCGTTGGTGTGAGGAAGCCGTTGTGGACGAGGGTCATGTGCGCCTCCTCTGTACTTTTGTATTTCGTTCTGTACTTTGTCCTTGAGGTTTTTTAGTGCAGACATAGGATCGGGGTCCTTTGGTGCTGCGGATTTTGGAATAGGCATCACAATTCCCTTATACGGAAGTTGGAAATTTTATCATGGCAGCATAGTGTTTTGCTCACAGGAAGCTCTACGTGAAGATGCTGGTGGATCCAAGGACGGCTCTAGTAGAGTGAGCCAAATTATACAAACACCGCGAAAGTCACAACTTAGTCACCTTCAACCATTCCCGTGTAGAGCCGGGGATCACGGAACGGTCCGGATGCAAAAGCACTAACTCTTTTCTTGCAGTTGTTTTCATTGATAGCAGAAGACGTTCGTATTCCCCTAAGCTCGGATCGTCCCCCATTCCGACAACCATTACATAGTCAGCCTAGGGATACAATCAAAATATAGTTCATAGATTGGAGGATGTTACACACCTGACGAATACAGGTCTGTGTCCACGGACTATTGACGCTCGAATCTACAACATAGAGGACGATACGATACTTCTGTTCCATGTCAGCCAGCCATCCAGCAGCCTTGAGCTTCCCCATCCTGGTGAAAGCATGTCGCCCCAGATGACTCGACATTGAGGCTTGGTTCAGATGAGCGGTTAATGCACCAATACCTTCAAGAGCCTTTTGAAGGGTCTTAGAAAAAGTTTCAATCGGTACACTGCGGGAAACGGGGAGCACTGCAACAGTCTTGAGGTTGTTGTTGTAACCAAGCTCAGAGGAAGGTCTGCTTCGTGAGGGCGACGGGTGTAATTCCTCTCTTACACGAGACGCAATCGTGCGTAGTAGTCTTTGAATAGGTCAATTGAACCGTTATATTTACCATGCTCAAGAAGATCCAGAACTCACTGAGCTGTTGTTTGCGGGTTTCTACTCAAATCAATTATAGTCCTCCAGATGACAGAGCTAAGCTCACCTAGCAGATATTGCATTGAAAAGAGTTTGAGGCATCCTGATTAATTCTGTATCACGAATCGCATGAGCAGTATTGGAACGCGGTGAACTTGTGATGACGTCCAGCTCTCCGACTGTATCCCCTTGTCCATATTCTCCGACTATGTCCAACCCCCCGCGGACGTTATCAGTGATCACGCGAACACGACCGTTGATGACTATGTAAAAACTATCGCTCTTGTCGTTTGGCCGCCAAAGGACCTGACCTGCGTTCACCTGCATCCAATCCAGGGACGCGTCAATATGAAGCACTTGAAAGCGCCTGATAAGTTTTCTATGAAAGCGCAGAAGTTCAGGGAAGCGGACGCACCTAGCGGAGACAAGAGGGAGATGAGGCGTTTGGCCAGAGTCAAAAGAACAATGGGTCGTTTTTCGAGGATTCTCTCGAGCGCGTTTGGGTGCAGGAAACCGACATAAACGTTCGTTTTTGCTCGAATATCGACGTATGAAGCCGTGTGGGTAAGAGAGGCTTGCAATTATGTCAACGACAAAAATAAAGAAAAGTGAACAGTTCACACACCTAGATACCCCGCAATTCCTCCAGGCTTAACATCAAACAACCGCCTCGAGTCATTGATATTCTGGGTAGTGTTGTGCAGGTTATTGTTGCTGTCAGTTCTTGCGTCGGAATTGCCCTTGATGGACTCTGGTGGAAGTAGGATTTCCAAGAACCCATCGATGACATAAAACAGTCCTGTGTATGGTTCAGGAAAACAGGATCGACTTCAACAAGATAATGCACCTTTATTCATTTCCCCAGCTTTAACGAGGGTCGAACCAGCGGCAAAGAAGAGTATTTCGACTTCATTATCTAGTCCCACCATATAACCGCCTGGAGAAGGCAAAGTCGAAGATCCACCAGTGGCGCTGGATACGTCGTCATTCAAGTCTAGAAGAGAGAGTGAACTGAAGGACGTAAACAGCCTATCAGAGCCTGATCGAAAATCGTCCGTCGCTTTGACTGCAGGTGACGCCTCTCCTGATTCGCCTCCGCTAATTGGTGGCTGCAGTAGCCCGATAGATTTTGCAATGCAGGACATCACCTCCTCACGAAGGTCGAAATCATCCCCAGACATGTTAGCTGCTCTTCGATTTTCGATGAAACTCAAGGTTTTACGTGTAGGGTAAGGCGTGTTCACAACACTGTTGCCACGATTGATGGGTCCTCGATGGAGCGGTTCATCTGGATTATCAGTTGAAGTCAGGAGATCGCCAGCTTGGACAGCATGCCTAGAGTTGTGAGATTTGAAAGGAAATGAAGTTGAGGTCGATGTGGACTTCTTGGGCAATGCTGGACGTGATGAATCTGCGAGGTTGACTTTCTTAACGGAGTTGGTCTCTTCTGTGGACTTTGGAACACCCTCGTTGGATAAGCTTTTCGATGAGACGGACGCAGGAGAGCTTGTGACTTGGGAATAGGAAAAGTAATCGTCATCTGTATCTGACCGATCTGTGCTATCGAAACGCGTCCTTAAATATTGAAGTCCACCTTCTTCGTAAAACGACGCTGGTAAAGGATGGCAGGCAATATCGTTGATGACTTTTTCAGTTCGAATTACTTCGCTGGTCAAACCAAGATATTTGTGTGCGGCATTAAATGTCACACGCGAAAAACGAGCTAATATCACTGGATACACGAATGAAAATTGAGAAAGCAGCGCCACAGATATATGTATATACTCACCTTGTACAATGTGTCCTGTTGCCTTGGGATACTTCTTGGTGAGACGGCGGAAAGCCTCAGCTGGTATCACAGCGAGCGTAGTGTCTTCAGTAGCACGCGCTACTAGCCCGTGATAAACTTCTTTTTGTTGCTGAGAGCGGGGGTATGCATGTTCTTCTTCTGCAGGTGATGCGTACCCATCCCGCTCCGGTGATAACGGCGAAGTCATATGCACTGTCGAGGCGGTAGAAGAAAGTGAAGAGCGACGTTTTCGCGGAGTCTCGAGCTCCAAGACAGAGATATCCGCATTGGAGTGACCACTGGTCCTTCTGATTGAGCTGGCGAGCAAGGCAGCAGGAAAGGGTGACTCCACATGGTCGTCTTGCCAGCTCATTTTGACATCTTCTGTGAAGAGGCTTAAGATGGTAAAGAGACTGGAAAGTGTGCCTCCACTTCCGACTTCGTTTAAAAGTTGATAACCGTTTGCATCTTCATTATCCCAAGCACCTTGCTGGTCTGCACTTTGACCTGTTTGACTGAAAACCTGCACCTGGCCGTCAATTACGCAGTAAAAGCTCTTGTCTTCGTCGAGGGAGATGCTATCACCCGCGATTAATCTTCTTGTTTGAAGATGTCTTGCAAGTTCATGAAATACCTGCAACTAGATTAAAGCTTGTTCGTGGCCGAAAATGTAGCACGCACAGGTTTCTCTAACTAGTGATTCCACCAACAATGAGCATTTTAGATGTGATATGGACGTAAGCACCCACGAAGCCGAATACCCGTACGGCTTGCAGAAAGTCATCAAGGTAGTTGTGAAAGGATGGAGGTGGCTCTAGCATGAAGAATGAGCAAAATACATACTTTCCACAACGTGTGGATTGACATTCGCACCTGTATTTACATCCGGATGAAGCTCATTTGCATCCGGTTTGATTAGAGGCGGCTCCTTCAATTGCGTGTAATCATTGAGATATCGAAACCGAATCCAATAGTTCAGCACGACGGCGCAGAGAGTGAATATAAGGGCAAACGACCAGAAGTTGAGCTGATGGCGTGTGCTGCTTAATGAAATGAGATGCGAGGATCCAAGTAATAAGGGCGCACTGTCAAGGTCATCGAATACGACAAGACGAAGTAAATCATTGTTGGAATTGTGATCGTCACGAAAGCGACAACAGATTTAGCCCAGGACAGGATCCACACTGTAGAAAGTTTACTGGCCCGTGGCACGTAGTTTGACGACTCGGAACACGCACTGAAAACCCAGAAACAAGCAGAGACTAACAACACTAAAGGATGCCTGTCTGCATTTCCATGGTCTGCGACGCCTTCCATCTTCGTAAAGGATAGCGTCCTCGTTGTACTTGTGCCAAAACTTGTGCACTATTTATGTCGATTCACTCAGCAAATCGCAGCAAGTGTCAGAACAACGTTCGAATTGTAGAATGACGTAAATATGAATTCCGGACCGAAATACCGACGGGCGCCTATACTTAAGTTGCATTACAGTAAAAGTTCCTAAAACAGAGGAAATCCAGTAGCGAAAACGAAAATTGAAGCAGTGCGAGTTTAGGTGTATTAATGATCATAGTATTCTAAAAGCCCATGGTCTAGAATAAAAGCAAAGAATCGTCAGAGCCAAAGTGACTACTGATAAGGGGATCGATAATGCGGTCAGAAATATGATTTGAAGCGAGTTCACGACCTTAAGCAGTGCGAGCTTGCTATTGGGCATTACTGAGGAGCGACGATCAGAAGTGGTATCGAGCCCAAATGAAAATCTTCCAGTTCGGGAGAGTTTCGAAATTAGATCGGAAGTCTGGGGAACATTATATTCCACCGACAACGCGAGATCACGTTCGACTCGCTTCAGAGTAGTGCAATCCTCTTTTGCGACACTCATAAAGTGTTCCTGGGCAACAGGAACAACAAGGCAAGATGGATATCCTTCGGAAGACAGCGCAAAACTTCTAGCCGCTCCTGCGCGATGAGCACGAATGCTTTGACATCCGTAGCCTTCTAAAACGTTTGACACAAGGTCCCATATGACTCTTTCGTAGTCACCAATTTGAATTACAGTTCCTTCCAAGGTACGACGACGAATAAGGCGTCGAGCCTTCATCGAAAGATAGAATTCGAGCCAATGATGACGATTGGTGAATTTCTTTGGATTTAGTTTAGGAGGGGATAGACTGGAATAATTCGACAAGTGGGGGTTCATTCTCCGTAGCAAGATCGGGGAGGAGATAGAAGGATTTTTGGCAGTAAAACAGGCACAGGCACCTAAGAACTGTTCCCATCCCCAGATATCATTCCCGTATACGTCCTGATTATACGCTATGCATTCAGGACATAGCATATATTGGAGAGACGTTTCGTACCGCTGCAGAGCGGACGATGAACGGAAGATTAGATGATCCGTGACTTGGATGAGGAGTTGTGCGCGGATGATCAATAAGAGTTCGAGTGGAAGACTGCAAGCATTGTGAGAGCTGATAATGGAGTCCATGGTACGGAGCTCATCGGATAAATAGGCAAGGGAAGCATGCATGAGCGTTGAGCGAGAAATTTCTAGCGCAGGTGTCATAGTCGTTGTTAGGAAGGACGCGTATTCAAGGAAAGACGGCAAGTCCGAGTGAGTAGTTATATACTTCACAAAGGAGTAGCAATTAGCATCAAGAATTACCAGCTACTTTCCCCGTAATGATTCTTGATCGAGTGGAGACGGAAACGAGCATTGACATGACGTGAACGGTCTTCCGCGGCCTCTGACTCGGACTGCTTCAAGCCTGAGTCATCTTCCGACATGAAAATTCATGGAGTGTCCGGATTGGACACGATAAATTCTCGAAGGCCTGGATGCGGACATTGCGCCTCGCTCTGTCCAGGGAAGGTTACTTCAAACGGCAATGGGAAGACAAAAAAGAACAGAAAACTTGCAGACCTTTCATTCTGGTATTATGCCTTGGCACAGTACGTACGTCACAGCATTCAGGTGGGGATTGAAGCACACAACTTATCAGTGTTCAAGTTAGCATTAGTCCTTTGCTGGATGATTAAAGTAAGGTTTAGTGTAGGGTCAAAACCGAGCAAATTCCAGCTTCTGACTGGATACATCGAGCAAAGGCCATAGAAGGCGAGAACAATAAGGGCCAATGACAGGACGCTTTGAGGACAACGTTGAGAAGTGGGAAAAGAAAAGTCAAATGGATGGCAGGGAAGTCCGAAGTTTAGAAGTGGCTGCCAAACTCTGAAGTCGTAAAAGAGGTGTTGGCCAATGCCACCCGGCTGGAATTGAGCGCAGTCGGCTGGTTTTAGGAAACTTGGCAGCAAAGATTCCAAAGACAATGATTTTGCAGGGAGGTCTAGAAAGATACATATGTTTGAATACTTATCAGCGCCCGAGCAAACGAAACTCAAGTTCGCTCAATTTAAGGCAGTTGCCGAACTAAGTATGTTATGGATCCTTCTAGTGCGTTGTAACTTGTTTATCTATTCCGCCAATTGACAGATTCTACGCCTGTGGTGAACGCCGGTTGTGAATCAACGTGCACATCTCCTGTAATCCCCTGCAAGCCACAGTTACCAGTAGTCGTCTGCAATAAAACGCCGTCTGTAGACTAAATGAACACATCCTACGACGGATTCTCGCACCAGGCAGTCTGAATACGAGCTGGTGTATGCATGCGTTCAACATCCATTATCAGCGATAGCCTGCAAACCTTACGTTTATCAGCTCCGGCCATCAAGCCTCAAGGGCCTCAAGGGCCTCAAACTCTTACGAATCTACTTAAAATTCTTTATTCCAATTCCACTCTTGGACTTCCAACATTCTTTCATCGAATTCCTTGACCAAATCCATTCCGTGTAATGCTAGAGGTATGGTCACTTGAAGGTCCATAGGTTGTTCTGTCCCGAAGTAACTTGGTCGGGTACTCGCCGCGGTGTATGAACGCATTTTGGGGTCATTTTGAGCCCAATCGCATATTCTAGATAGTGAACATAGAATGAATATATAGCGTACCTTAACGGAAAGGTTATGAAGTGCGGTTATCAACTCACTGCTTGCGTATTTTTTCTTTCCGAATAGAAAAGTGCGAGGCTATAACCTCCTGCAAGAAATGAAAGGCAGTTAGTTGATTGTAAGTGTGAGATGGAAGTTGGTGACAAACTCACACCCCAAATACCATTTCGGTGTTCTTCCTTCAACCAATCAACGATAGCCCATCGAGTAGTCTGCAGAGAGATATTCCTATTATAATGAATGCTCGCGTTCGACTTGGGATTGGCTCGACCTAATCCAGGTCTAACGAAAGATCAGAATAATCATGAGACTAGTACGAATGAATAAAGACCAAGACAGATACTACTCACTCGTTGAAATACGGCAAATCGATTAAGATCATGCTTTGGATACTAACGAGAACTTGGAGTAAAGTAGACTTGTATGGCAACCACTGTTCCTCTGGACTATCGATTTACGCATTGGCTAGGCAAGTGACCACAATTTCAAGTCAAATTTACCTTCCAGGCCACGTCCCTAGGAGAGAAAGGCAGACTTTGCCGTTGTCGTACAAGTTAGGGTTGAATCGCACTTTGCCGCCTCCCGTTGTTCTCAAGTGCATTTGTGGCGCAACTGCAGGATAAGACAGAGGCATAAAACAGTCAAACTCCCAGAGACCACCTGTATATCATCCTCAGTATTAGAATATAGAGAGCGAACAATACGATACCTGCATATGGAGTTCCCTCTGGGCCGGCGATCATAATCTTTCTGTAGAAGAAGTTAGGTTGACCCCTGCAGATGAAGAGACACGTACATTACATCGTTTCGAACTTCATCGACTCTCACCCAGATTCCAGGCGGCAAGCTCGTAGCAAGAACTGCGAGCTCTTTCACGAGATGTAGTCGATCTTTGGGATTTCGTGTGCCATTTTGAGAGCTTGTAACGGCGGTAGCGTAATTGAAAGTGTCATAATGTAAACCAGTAGCCTTCCCCTTCCCCGAATCGGAACTATCCAGAGGGATATGTCGAAATGCGAGGCGCTCGCAAGCTAGCGAGTAGGCCTGTTCGAGCTCGACCGAGTCAGCTTTACCCTTTCCCTTTGAGGTATCCTTATCCTCCTTAGAACTAAAATTTGTATCAGACGAGACTCCTAGAACAGAAATCGCTCGCTCGATGTCATCTCGAGCGGCTATGATATCGCCGCACAAAGAGATTGCTCTAATTATTTCCTCTGGGTTTTCTTCAGTTTCCATGAGCCGAGATGCACCAGCTAAGAATGCCTCGCTCTGTTTGCTGAGTTTTTTGAAGTATTCGTAGAGGGGAGGTGCACGTTCAAGTTTTCCTCCCGTCCCTTTCTCCCACTCAATTTCACTCTCTTCCCACATCCATTGTTCAATGCCCTGACCTTTGGATGGCACATATCTGGCCTCAAGGAGCGCCGATACGGTGAGCTCACTATCAGCCATGCGTTTTAACAGAGCCAGCATAGCGTAGTATACGTCGCTTCGTGTGATCCAATCCGTCACAGAATCATTGCGCAGAAGGTCCCCGAGAAGATCAGGGATCTTGGATGAGTTTAGCAAATGACCAACGGAAGGGTGAGGGAGCAAGTCGTAGGCTTGAGGGGATTCTGCGTATGGGGAAGGAAGAAGAGCGGTTATCATCCGCAAAGCGCGCGTCACTTGCACTTCCCAGTGCGCTGCAAGCGCCTTACTTTGAGGATCTGTACTCGGAATGGCACCCATCAATCCTTTCCGTCCATACGCGGCTCCATATCCTCCGTGTCCGACGCCATATCCAGTACCTCCTGGTCCGACTGATCCAGAGGCACTCCTCTTGCTATCACTAGCAATGGCCGCAGCGCGACTATGAGAAACAGCCTTTTCTCCAATGTATTGCCTGTCAAAACTCCCCAATGCTTCGAATAGAGCGATCGCACGAACTTCTGTACAGCAAGTATCCACTGTACATGTGGAATTCTTGGCTATGCCTTTACATGTTGCCACGCACATATGAGGTTTAAAGCAGCCTCTACAGTGATTCGTTTTACAGGGACATGGAGCATGAAGTAGGAAACCGAGACTAGGTGAAATCGTTTCCCCGGAAAGCATTACCTTGAACACGGAGATGGTTATTAAAATGGTAGATGCTCAGAAGAACAAGGGCATACATATCCACGAGGAGACTTTACTGTCTCTCCGCATTTCGTACATGGTCTCTCAGCTGTGAAAACTATTCGGTACGGAGATAGACTCTCGGTTGGAGTTTTTCCTTGAGCCAAAAATCGCAAAGACATCTGTGATTTCATTCTTGGTTTTCCACTACTCTCTGGAGGGACTGCTTCGCTCGTTTGTTCAATGGCATCGGCAGCTACCCGATTACTTGCTAGCCGCATAAACAATTGTTCATCCGGGTCGTCTTCTATAAGAATAGCATTGCCGGAGCTACTACCTGTAGCGTATTGGTCTTGTAGCTGTTTGGCAAGCTTCTCACTGTCTTCTTGTTGTTTGATTTGTGCCAGGATCTCCGTAAGATCGTCGTCGTCATCGGAATCGTCGTCGATAATAATAGGTTCAGGGGACGAGAGATGGATGCGCTTCTTGCTATTCTGGACCGCCTCTCTGGACGGAGAAAGGTCGCGTTTATCATTTTGGGAAGGCATTGAACTGAACAACAGGTGCCGTGATCAACTCACGAGTTTTGTTCTTCGGCAGAGACTCGGCAAGCTCTTGCCGCACCAACGGGAATCGGGATAGATCCGCTTGAAAGTAATCACACTCAACTGTTACTGAGTCGACTCAATCAGTTCCCGAAACTTGTTGACCTTGAACAATGTTGTCTGCCCGTACAAATATTCGACGGGCAGCCATATTTCGAAACATTCGAGGCATGTCGTCAACAGTGCCTGTGCTTCCTCTTCAGGCCCCCTCTCTGGAAGAAGAAATAGATCAATTCGACTCACGCGTCTCGGAAATGGCTGCCTTCTTTGCTTTACCGCGGTTCAGCTCCACCAAACGGCCTTATACTGCTGCTGATGTCGTGTCGAAACAAGGATCCTTACCCGTCCTTCCCTTGCCTTCCACCCTGTTAGCTGATAAATTATATGGTATCTTGTCCAGAGCCGCAGAAGCGTCCAAGCCCGTACACACTATGGGCGCCATAGATCCCGTTCAAATGACCCAGATGGCTCGTCACCAAGAAGTTGTATATATTTCAGGATGGGCTTGTTCTAGCTTGCTGACTACTGGGAATAATGATGTTGGACCCGATTTCGGGTGCGCGCGTGTTATGTTTTCTTCACCACGTCGACTGCTGAGATCGTATAACTTGTAGAGATTACCCTTATACTACTGTTCCCAATCAAGTCCATCGTATCTTCCGTGCACAACAACTGCATGACAAGAAGCACTATGATGAACGAATGATAGCCACTTCTGAACAGCGAGAGAAGATGGAGTTTGTCGACTACCTTCGACCCATCATAGCCGATGCTGATACAGGGTGTGTATACTCGCCCAAAGCCCCAAGCAAACAATCCCCCTGATGTACTTGTAGTCACGGTGGAATCTCTGCAGTGATGAAGCTGGTGAAACTCTTTGCTGAGTCGGTAAGTGACCACCGTAGACTTTTTGTACTTCGATATAACTAATGAATTCAGGGTGCAGCAGGCATACATATGGAAGATCAACTTCACGGAGGCAAAAAGGTCCGTTTTTGCTTGATGTTCGAAGTACCTCTAGTCTAGAAACACATCTACAGTGCGGTCATTTAGCAGGAAAGGTCCTTGTTCCAACGTCAACCCACATCTCTCGCCTTGTTGCTTCCCGTTTCCAATTGGATTTGATGAAAAATACCATGCTTCTCATCGCCAGGACGGATGCGGAATCCGCCAAGCTGATATCGAGTACTGTTGATCTTGAGGATCACGAGTTCATCTTAGGTACAACTGTCCAGGGTAAAGCATTGGCGGAAGTCCTCGCGGAGGCGGAATCAAAGGGAGCATCGGGGACGGAAATCGATCAACTCGAAAAAGATTGGAATGAGACGCATTACATGTGCACCTTCAATCAAGGTAAACATCGTTGGTGACTGCTCGACACGGGCCTTTGGACTGAATTTTTGCGGTCTAGCTGTTGAACAGGAGATCAACAAATCGACGATTACTGACAAACCTGCTGCTTTAAAGGCTTATTTGGACGCTGCTACTGGACACTCTATATCTGACGCTCGGGATATTGCTAAAGATCTATTAGGTGCAAGCGTTTTCTGGGACTGCGAAAGTATGGATCTTTGGAACCTATACTACAGATGTTTTCTTATTTGGTCTCCCCAGTGACTCGGACGCGAGAAGGCTACTACCATTTTGCTGGCGGTCTTGAGGTTCATAAACTTATTCAGTAGTCAGCGCGATCAATCCTCTTACCATGGATTTTCAGCCTGCCGTCAAGCGAGCAATGGCATTCGCCCCACATGCAGACCTACTATGGCTAGAAACCAAGACTCCGAACCTCGAACAAGCCAGGTCTTTTGCCCGCACAATTCGAGAGAAATACCCCGGCAAGTATGCATGCGACCAAGTACGGTGAACATTAGCAAGAGGCTAATCATCGTTGGTAGACTTCTGGTTTACAACTTATCCCCCAGTTTCAATTGGTCATCCCATGGATTCACTGGTTGTGCTGTTCTCTTTAATTGTAGCCCAAACTGTGTACTGATAAAGGTACCCAGAGACTGATTTGAAAGCATTCGTATTTGAGTTGGCAAAATCAGGGTGTGTTCTTCTTTCTTGCTTTCACGCCTCAGGCTCAAACTTAGCAATTCACAGCTTTATCCTCCAATTGATTTCGTTGGCCGGATTGCACAGTAATGCTACAGCTACAGGTATGTATACATCGTCACCGCATATTTACCTTGTGAAGTGACGTGCTTGAACAGCTGAGCTCTCTGCTCGTTTCAAAGAGGACGGGATGCTTGCATACGTCGATTTGGTTCAGAGAAAGGAGAAGGAAATAGGATGCGACGTTTTGACACACCAAAAATGGTTTGTCTATACCCTCCATTGTTCCTTTCCTTTGAATATGACCTTGTTTGTTGTAGGAGTGGCGCAAACTATATCGACCGAATTATTTCTACTGTCTCATCGGGTTCTTCAAGCACATCTGCTGTGGGCAAAGATTCCACCGAAAATTCTTTTTAGGTGTATCGATTTCTTACAGTGCAATCAAATTTACATAAATCGTTTCCGTAAAAATATCAGCTGAAAGTTGCCGATGAAGTGACGTCAGTTTGTAAACCAGAACTTTCACCCGACACAAACTTCTTTCCTTTCTTTCTGACCATGACATTGAATCCAATTCTTCTCGCCTACCAATTTATCCAGCATATTCTACTCAGACTTTTTGCCCCTGATCCCCCGCCACCAAATGCCAAACTCAACCGTCCTAGGATTGCAATCATAGGTGCTGGCCTCACAGGTAACATACTTCTAAATTGTGCTTTGCTGCACAGGTCTGAATAGCCTAAATTACAGGTGTATCCTCAGCTGCTCATTGTGTTGGCCATGGCTTTGACGTCGCTATCTTTGAAGCTGGCGATCGTGGTCATTTAGGTGGCATCTGGGCGCGTAAGTGGATTCAAACACCAACGCGTAATTCTGTCATAATTTTTTTTTCCAGGCGTGAATAATACATCTGGACTACAAATTCACAGCTTAATGTACCGTTTCTTCCCAAACTTGGAATGGAAAAGTGGCTATCCAAATAGACGCGAAATTCTTGATAACATCAGCAATATATGGCACCAGTACTCCCTGGAGGAAAAAACCAAATTTGGGGTCACAGTTGAAAAGGTCTGGCAGGACGGTCATGGACGCTGGATCGTGAATGATGAACAGTATGGCAAATTCGATGGGATTATTGCTGCAATTGGGTGAGCATCTTTCAATTGGCTTTGGTTGAACTCGACCATTCTCATGCATTCTAGAACATGTGGCGAGCCTAAGATGCCACACATTCCTGGAAAAGAAAAGTTTCAAGGAAATATTTATCACTCGTCTGAGTTAGACGGAAAAGACGCGAAAGGAAAGAGAGTTGCCATAATCGGAGGCGGCGCTTCAGCTGTAGAAGCTCTCGAGTTCACCTCAGCCGCCCAAGCGGCAAAGACCTTCGTGCTTTCTCGGGTGAGTCTCGTCTGGTCATGTGGTAGTGTGATAGTGTTTAACACAACTCTTTACAGTCTGATAAATGGATCATCCCCCGAAATGCAATAGTCGACACACTCCTGGCTATGAATGTCTTTGGTCAGGAGATACTTCTGTCATGGATACCAGAAATGCTTCTTCGCAAGTTTTTCTACCGAGATCTTGCAGACCTTGCACCCCCGTCAAATAAAGGGATCTTTACCGAAACCCCAATGGTCAACTCTGATGTCCTTGACAAAATTCGAGACGGAAGCGCCGCATGGCTGCGCGGTGATATCGTTGGTTTTGTTAAAAACGGTATACGATTTACTCAGCGAGCTCAAGGGGTGCCTCCGGGTGGACCTGGGAAGGAGATAACTGTTGAGTGCGATGTTGTCATTATGGCAACTGGCTTCGGTCGCCCGAAATTAAGCTTCTTACCCGACGACTGCTTCGAAGAACCGTATGCCCCACCCAATTGGTACCTACAGACCTTTCCTCCGGGGTACATGTCTATCTGCGCCAATAATTGTACCTACGTCAACGCTATTGGCACAGTAGGGAATTATCACATCGGGATATACACTCGAATACTGCTGATGTTTCTCGTGGACCCCCTGACACGACCAAGGCAAGGCTTGATGAAAGCTTGGATAGATATGACACGTCTGTTCAAGAAGCGTTCACCAACGCCTGCTTTCGACTTTTTTACATACACAGAGTTGCTCTGGTGGTACTTCTTTTGTGTTGCTATCAACCCGTTCAGATGGAAATGGGCCCTTTTTGTCTTCTTCGGCATTGGGAAAGGGTTGCCCATGAAATTCGTGGAGGAAGAAGATATGTTGAGGGCAAGGCTACAGCAGTACGACTCAAAGTGATGTATGATAATGGAATTTATGTCACTTTCACTCCTCATTGCCCTCATATGTACATACTGGATATCGCGACACATACGATCTATTTAGAATTCATAGACCCTTTTTTCAATCGTACGTATGTCAAAACGCTGACTCACGTATCGCGATAATCGAAGTCACGAGTTCAAATCATATTTTGAACCAACACGTCCGCATGAACTGCTGCATCTCTAATCTGACCCGTCCTATCAACTTTCAGCCCCGAATCAAATGGTCGACGTCACAGGAGAAAGACATCAACCAAGAATACCCTTTCATTGATTTGCATAAAGAAACTCCCAACCAATTTGTCGTGCGAAATTACCTGCAATTCCTATGGCTTCCAGAGGTATTTCTACTTACATCTACAGCCTCATGGTGGTTTAATCAACTTCTAGTCCTTAATGCCTCTTGATCTACTCGTTACCTCCTTGCGGCGCGTCCAAGTCGCGTCAACTTCCACGGATTCTTTGTCAACTCCGCATCCTTTACACGCACTGCTCGATCCTCTTCTTCTCACTGCCCGTACTGCAGCAAATAAATATCAGACTGAGCTACCACAGATCCTTGATAATAACGGAGGTGCTGGAGAGATCGAAGAGACCATGATGTGGTACGCGCTGAACTTTGAGCGGGCTCACGGCGAGGGCCAACACGAACGTGAGCGTACTCGGACCAATACTGGTAGCTCGTGCAGTACGCAGAGCGCGGAATCTCCCATTTGGATGGATGAGAAGTGGAGAGCCAAGTGGATAAGGAGAATGGAACGGCGAGAGTGAGCATAGGCTTTATTGTTTGTCCACATTGGTTGAACTATCGAGCTAGAGTTCAGATCCAAATCCTCCTTCATTTGCTTATTCTTTCACTCCCTGGTCCACCGCCACCGCCGCCTGAATTTACAGAAATGTCATCCGTGAAACGTCGGAAGCGACCACGAAAGAAGGCTACACCTGTTATAACCCCCGCAGACCGCTTGGAAGCCTTCATGGATAAACTTTCTATGTGGCAACTTATGGGAGACTTGGATTCAAACGAGAGAGAGCGCGTTGCAGTCGACCCTAAAGATGAACTCGATTGGACACAACGGTTTTGCCAGAGCATCGTTGAACCTTTGTCAGTTTCCCATGTTGGCTTATGCAGATGCCTTCTAATGAATACCAAACAGATTCAGATTGACTTTGCCAAACTTTTGTGACCTGCTCCGGTCCAAAGTATTTCCCAATTCGCCATTTTCGGACGACGAGGACGAACAACAGGAGCAGATCCATGGATCGCAGCAAACAAGCACTGAGTCTGCTTCACCCTCTCCCGAACCACCTTTGAAGCGGAATCGTACAGCGACCTTAGATGGAGCGTCTGATCCACAAGCACGATATCCATCTCCTGCTCTCTCCACGACTTCTACCTCTTTTGTGCGAGAGCCGAAGCGCGCTTCATCTCATCAGCGTTCTCGCCAGCGGCCAGCACTACAACGTGACCGATCCCGATCATTGTCTGTTTCACTAGCAGAAGAAGCTGAGGAGAGACAGAAGGCCAAAACGACTGGCTCGGGCGCGAATAAAGGCAGAGTACTTTCGCGTGAAGTTTCCATGTCATTCAAGTCAAAGAGCAAAGCGCCGGAAATAAAGCATATCGCTGCCGCGCCATCTTTCTTGGAATCCGACACTCGTCGACGAGAGCCAGAAACAAGATCAATCAAACGGGAACCATCAATGAATGACGCGGCGACTATACTGGTGGAAGCAACACCAATGAAGCCAATCAGGACTGTGTCACTATCACAGACTCGAACACAAGGTCCGTCATTGGCGACGACATTATTTCCTCGTATGCCGAGCATGCTGTCCTCTGTCAATGAGGAAGAAATCTGGAACCCCCCAGGCTCTAGTTCTCCCGATGTTTTGTCATTGACGCCTACCAAAGATGCAGGGAGCACTGGATCTACGGAGGAACACTTCATGGATGGAATGGAAAGAGATTGGCCTACAAGCACTCCTACTAGAGCCGGAAGGAGACGTGAGTATGGCTAAGCCTCGATCTCCTTCACTTTACCATATTTTTTTACATCACGAAATTTTTTGTAAACCTCAGAGTTAGATTCAAAATACACTATTGACGTTTATGATAAGTAAATGGGCTACAAGAACTTTTGAAACACTAAAGGGCACAACAGAACGTATGCTCCAGCATAAGTAAGTAGCGTGTAAGTAGTTGGCAGAATGGGCAGAGGGCAATTCATGCATATGTAAAAGTAAGATGAAGCATATCTGGTGCATGGATCGTATGCAGAAAGATGCGAAGAAGGAAACGCAGGTTTTCAAGCATGAGAAGGGACCGCCAGATGATAAATAGAGTGGGGGTGATGAGAAGAGGGTCGCCTACGATATGGGCATAGACCGGTAGCGCAGAATATGAAAAGAGGTTTGATCGGTGATTTACAGGTGAATAAAAGGTTTTACATGCACGTTACACATACACGCATGAAATGCTTCGCAACAGAAGCATTATTTTGAAAAGGTCGAACATATATATAATTTATTAGCTGTGTAGTAATATTGTCAGCGTCTTATAAATAAACGAAATTCAACCACGTACATACATGAATTCACTGTACCACTTGGTGGTGGAAGGTGAGCAAGAGCAAAGCATCCTCAACTTTAATTCCGCTTTTGAAGGGGGCCTTATCCATCTCTGCGATGGTCGCCGATTCTAACGCTGCTAGCGTTAAGTTGCTAAGGTTAACCTGAGATGATGGTGACCTGCCCAACGGCGGAGGGGGCGACCGTGAGGATTCGGAGCTGGGGGTTACGGCTTCTTCATATTCGTCATCGCTACCTGCGTCTGATACACTTCCACTGTGCATAATGGGAACCTTCTCATCATACATGACGGAATCATCATTAGTCCACGTAGACGATGAAGGCGATCCGTATCGCGAGATAGATGCATCTCGATCATGATCAGGATAATCAGCGTCTTCGTCGTCGTCGTCGTAATCGTCTTCCCCACTGCCCGACTTTTTAGCGCGCCTGCGTGTGGTTTGTCGAAGGTTTCTGAACCAGTTGGTAACCTTACCGAGGTCCCTACATAGAAAAAGATAACGACACAAATGAGATCATTGTCAATTAAATTAACGGGATGAATACTGGCTTACATTCCGATTTGAATAGCTAGCGCGGTGCGTTCCTCGATAGTCGGGTGGGCCGTCTTAAGGAACAAATCCTTCAGTGCATCAAGTTGATATGGTTCTGGACGAGTACGCCGGGGCCGAGAGTTGAGGGTACTATCATATGGCGTCCCGCTCCGACGTCGACTCGTTCTACGTGATGAAGCAGAGACGGGCGATAGGCTTCGCCGACCCCGCACAGGCATAGAAGGAAGAGAGGGATGAGAATTTGCAGGCGGCAAGTTGAGGGATGGATGATGCGTGGGCGGTGGGAACGCAGAATACCTCCGAGCAGGAGTGTCAAAAGGATACTCGGAATTTGGGAAAGAAGCTGCCGTAATGTCGGTATCGCCTTCTTGTCTTTTTTTCAAGATGCTGCGCTGATTTTGGAACCAAGTCGTGATGCTTTGATATCGCCTGTCAAGAACATGTTATGAGTAATGCAGGTGGCACCACACTATCAAAAAGAAACTGACATTCCAATACGATCTGCTAAAGCCTGTTTCTCTTCAGTAGATGGAAGTGGGTTGATGTTGAACAAGTTTTTGAGCTGTTCGACCTGCTCTAAGGAAGGACGCATACGAGATCGACGTTGCATATTGTCTTGTTCCTCGAAATGTGCGTTTTCAGTGTTGCCACCGTAGAAGGGTAAATTGATGGGACCGTTATCAGGAAGGGGAGGTGATTGAAAATCTAAGTCTTCCTCAAATTCGTCTAAATCAGGTCGACGAAGGGATGAATTCGAGCTGAGAGTCGAAGAGTTTATAGATGGATTGTCATATGAAGCCGTTGATCTAGGCAAAGTGCGTTTCTTTGAGCTAGCCCGTTTGTTCTGAAACCAGGCATTGACAGTCTTTGTCTCCCTGGAGATATCCTTGAGAAAAGACAGAAAGCAGGACGGAAAAAATGCTTACATTCCAAGGCGCTCTGCAAGATTTACTCTGAGATCAAGCGCAGGATGCTCATCTCTTTCGTATAGCTCATTCAGAGCGATGAGCTGGGCAGGAGAATGTCTATGCCTTGGTTTCTTTTGTTTGTCCTTCATGTCTGAGGACAGAGAATGAGCAGCTGGGGGCATTGTCGACGTGAGCCGACAGAAGGGGAAGAAAGTAAAGAGGTTTAAGAAAGACCCGGTTTAGTAATGAGACAAATGCATTCGATGCATAAGGAGAGAATCGTGAGAAATAGCCAATAAATTAAAAATTTCCCCAAGTCCATTTTAGAATTTTTGCATTTCTCTCCCTCGTTAATGTCTATGGCAGTCCATATCTCCAGACAAAAGTCAGTATGTAGAAGCCCTTTCTTTATGCTCTTGTTATCTGGTCCCCACTAGCCCTCGTCGATACTCAGTTACAGCCTACGATACAGCTGTCATGTTCAATCTAAATCAGGACATACTCGTCCCTCAGTGACACCATGTCAAGAATGAGCATCGGATAAATCCCTCTTCAATTCAATCACGCCTGTGGATTCTGGAAGCTGTGGAATTAGCGCCGGATGCAACCATGCCTTCAAGTTTCGGGAATACTGTGGTCTACTGTTATAGTACATGTACACAGATAAAGTGATCAACATTGTAAACGCTGTTAGACTAGATGTATAATAAAGCTTCGATCTGAAAAACTAGGCGTTAAATTGTATTAAGAAATTACCTCCAACCGTTTGAGTAGTAATGATGATGTTTATGCTAGTTCAGGACAGGTTCAGGAGGACTCGGGTCCAATATTCTTGATCCATGCACCTATTGACCCTCTGCAGAAAGGAAAAGGATACGGACTATCAGCATCTGACTAATAACCAACATGAACACTGAATACACTGACAGGAAGCCTTCATGGCGCAGAAATAATGCACGTTTTGTCCCTTTGCTCCAAAATCGAATGGCGTAGGATAAGGTCGTGATTGTTGCAGCATGTCCTAAAGAGATAGAAACCATCTGGACTCTGATAACATGAGAGCAATTACAAGACCGACCTCGGATGAAACATCCTCCAAAGTATATCCTTTCCAAGTTGTACTTTTCCGCATTCATATAACTGGCACCGAAAATGTCATCAGAAGAACTACCTCGTACCGAGAGAATGGACATACGCAATCTGACCAATGTTGTTCGAGACTGCATAGAGTAAACTCTTGCTGATGTCTTCCGGCGAAAAGGTGCCCTTTCCTTTACCCTTCTTGAACACCTTACCGAATGAACTGGCAATCATCGTGGATTTGAGACCCAGTTTACTATAGTCCTGCCCGTAGATATCGCCGACCAGCATATCAACAGTCGCGTTATCACCTTGCTCAGACAATTTCAACATCTCTGCACAGATTATGGATCAGTTCCATCGATTGAATGAACAAAGCATATCCGGGTGAATGACGAACCGTCAAAAGAAGTAGCTGGGGTAAGAAGACTGAGTAACCCCCAAAGAGTTCCTCCCCCGAGACTTGTTCCACTGACCCGCTCAAACTGCCCATCTTCATCAACCTTGATAATGGACACACCTGAGCCAATATTGACGAGCAAGCAGGGTAGCTGGAACGTAGGATTGCTTTCGAAAGTGACGGCAAACTTGGGCGGGTTTGGACCTGGTCTTTCCAATGGTCTTTCCAGAATACCGTTAGACCCAGTTGGAGGAAGAAGACTGGGTTGAGCCGAAGCGGATGGCAGAGGATGCGAGACGGACTGAATGAGTTCGTCCGAAAAGTAGTATGCCTCGTCTGGTATAAGTGTGATAAACTTCAAACCCTCGATTAAACATTCCATCTCATCCTCCCGCCTTACTTCCACGCACAGCGTGTCCTTGAACAACTCGTAGAATTTGTGTGCTCCACCGCCAGTAGCCATGATTTTCACGCTCTTCCGCATGTCTTCAATAGACACATCATTCACCTTCGCTGAACGCTCGATAAGAGATTGTATAAACTCCACGCATTCGTGGATATTATCCGTCTCGAAGCGCTCAAAGTTCAAAGAGCCTCCTGGAAAGTGTTGCGAAGTTCGACGCAACATTGTATCTCGGAGCATCTCGGTACTGAGCGTGAATCCTTCGGCGTAATTCTGCGAATCCAACACAAGGGGTGTAAGAGCACCATTATGCCTAATGTTGGAACTGGATGGGGAAGACGAAGTCGGTAATTCGGCCGAAGGAGAATTAGATCGGGGAGTAAACGGTTCAGGTGTACTAGAAGATCCCCTGGTAGCCGCAATAGAAGGCGAAGCTGGTGGTTCTGGTGACCTTGTGAAATAAACAACTTTTGCCAAAGAGCCTCCGACCTGTCAATGATTCCAATTGATGATGTGAAGTGCACGATAAAGGATCACAACTCACGTCTACTGCAACATGGGATACTGGCTCTATATGATTGGGAAAGTAAATGCCTCTACTGTCTCTGGTCTATGGGTTTGATTAGGAGTTAACTCAAGAGTAAGTGATGGCAGAACACACTTCAGGCGACTCTTCTTCAAGTATAATCGCTCCCCTGGTATCGACCTGTATGACTCTTGCAGTCGGCAACGAAGGTGCAGGCATGTTCGGGACAGCGAAAAGTCAAGGAGGGAAAGCTAATAACAATAACAAGAGCGGTGAACCATTAGCCGATTTCTTGGGGCTATATCGTTGTCGGTTTCATTTTGTGTCTTACGATTTTTCTATTGTAAGCACCCCAGGGTACAAGTGTCAGCAGTGCCGAACACCCTATGATACCCGGTTATACCAGGTTATACCCTTCTCTGTCCTTTCTCTAGTTACTGGGAATGTATTTTACAGAACATATGCACCGGTCTACAGCATCGCTGTTCAACAGCTGTATCTTTCATTGAGCTTCACAGGAGATCTGGCCATTCAAAACACTGCGTCCCGATTCCATGTAATCAGCGTGTAAAACCCTTCCTCCTTTCCGGACGGCAATGGAATGGTGATTCGGAAACAATCGCCGCATCAACGCATATGTATCTCATTGCAGGCACAAAGAGTATATTTCCGCATGCAAATGGTTGTCGGTACTACACTTAGTGATGTCGATTATCACCGTAAACACCTACATTGTACAGGTAGCTTGGTTTCAAGACCTTTCTTAAGTAGATCCGTGGGATGTAACAAATAGACATAGAGAAGCATAGGGAGTTACAGCATACGAAGAAACGTGGTGAACCTGAAGCTGAAGTTCCGGCGATAGCGCTGGAATCAAGAGGATGTAGTTGATGATGTAGATCGCGCCGCGATATGCGATGGCGACGCCCGTGTTCACGACTTGAACGCGAAGTAAAAGCTACTCATCGGAAGAACGAGAGGGATCAATTTGAACCTAATGCATTCGAACGTTGTATTGCGATGACAATCGTTTTCGATTTTACCAGCTCGAGAATCCAACAATCTTACCATCCCAGCTCCACCAAATCATTTCGTCTTCCTCATCTTGACCTTGGTCTGCGTTCTCCTGTTCGCCAGACATTGAGGCTGAGGGCGTGTTCAAAGACAAGGTCCTCCTAGCGACCCAAACACCTTCAACCTTCTGCTTTTGCGTTCGCTTACTCTTAGGCTTGTTTTCGAGGGAAGGATCGACAAACAACCGCGTCTCTTCGAGGAAATCGTTCAGTATGTGCTCCATCGAGTTGGCAAAATTAGGACGAGGGATCCATGCCGGGTGAGAGAAGCGTCGTGGGGCACGTAAAAGGACATGGGTCTGAGTCGGAACTAGAAGTTGAGAGTTAACCATGGCAAAGTATTATGTTCAGCGCGGAGAGATCACCCAGTTCAGAAGCCATGCCACGACCTTCGGCATCGGCCATGGCAAGAGTACGAGACAGTAGTTGATCGGCGGCACGAATTTTCTGCTGCTCTCTCGCGTGGTCTTGTAAGAGGTGTGTCGGGCTGGTCTGGCTGGATGTAGAGGGGTGAACGCGTCGGGGTGGACTTGGTGGTGGTTGAGGTATTGGCGAGTCAGGACGGCTACTCGTAGAACACACATCACTATCATCTTCTGAATCTGAATCTTCGGGCTCGGAATGGGAATTTTCTTCGTCGTCGTCGTCAAATGTCTCGTATGTTTCCTCCAGACCCTCTTCTGCATCGCTATCACTTTCATCTTCCACCTCCTCATGGGCCTCGACCTTCCGCGGTAGATCATCCCTGACGCCCCATATCTTGGTCTCCAACCCGTCGACAGCGAAGATAACCTTTGATTTGGCTGTACCAATACTGGGCCCAACAAGAATCGCCAAGTAAGCTTGACTGCCCGGACTTTGTTCATCAGCATTGCTATCCCCAGAAGCGGATGCCCCTGTTGGCGAGCATCGAGCAAAAGCGGTGGAAAGCGCAGTGAATGTGGTATCAAGATGTGACGATAAGGTGTCGAATGAATCGATTAGATCGTGCTTGAGCTTCGCAGCGCGTGTATTTGACTGAACTTCGGACGTGTTAGTAAGGTCGAAGTTCAGAGCTATTTTGAGTACATGCCTTTCCGCCAGGAAGGCGAGATAACTGAGCGACAGGGCTAAACAATTGCGGATTACTGCTAGTCCATTGAAGCAAGAAAGACTTACAAGGGTATTTGATTCTTTAGAAACAATACATGTCCCAATAGACTCGTAGCCAATCTAGCAGCCATCATATCTGGAATAACATCCATGTCAAGGCAAACTCTAGGTATTTTTGGTACGCTGTCATTGATATCCTCCGCTGAGGTCTCCGTCTGAATGTCAATTTGTTTGGGGCTAATTTGAACCTTTGAAGGGGTTTGAAGAGTGGTTGCTCTCTCCGCCGCAGAATTGGATAAATCTGAAAGAGGAGGCGGTACTACGAGCGGTGTTATGACTCTGAGAGACATAGTGGTTCAAGTTGAAGTTTTAACCACCTCAACCACCTGATCGTCACATGTGATTACACTGGGACTTCGCCTGACAGCCTTTGCCCAATAATCTGAGTAAATAATTTTTGAGCCGGTCTGATGCGACTGACGGACAGTTGATGCGCTGTTCACTTATCCCAGTAAGCGAGTGCAGAACCGTCTAGGGAGGGGTCCGGACCCCTCCCTAGACGGTTCTGCTCGAGTTCTGCTCAAAATCCGTTGATCGGACTAGTTCGTTTAGGACGTTTAGAAAAAAGATGTAAGTACCGTCGGAACTAGAAGTGGGTGACTTCCCGCTGCAATTATTCTGCAGTTAACCTGCAGTTAACTATTAACGGTATTTGATGCGACGTACGGACTGTTGATGGGACCCTCGCTTACACCAAAAACCAGTTTACAACAGGGTAGGGAGGCCGTTGTAAGTTGGTTTTGATGCAGTTTTTGAGAAGCCGCTCTCCGGCCATCTTCGCTTAGGTTCGCTTATATTGGTGGCACAAATTAATTGTCTGGTGTCCTGCAAATAATTCCTACGGGAAGTCATCCAGTTATCCCTTTCGTTTTACTTTCACCCCGCTTTCACCCTGCTCGCTGGACGATTTCCCGGAATTTTTGCTGGTCAAATTTTGGGCTCTGTCTACTTATCCAGCGAATACTATCCTACTGCACTTGACTTTCGGTGGGATCATGCATATCAACATTTTTTACCCCATATTAGTCCTTGCCGCTGCCAGCGTTGTGTTTGCGGCACCCCATGCTGTGTGTACCAGAACTGGTCAACATATTACTGACAGCTCAATCTACCATTCTAGTCTTACAGGCGCGATCTCCTGCAATCGCGACCGCGAGGCGTTTTTCCCAGAAAAACAGCCCGTCTATGCCGACTCAAAATTTATCCAGAATACGACTTTAATGTCGCGCTCAGACCATCTGTCGAATCCATCGTAGTCAGTGTCGCGGAAAACGATGATACGGTGTATGGAGGCGCCAAACTGAAGCTTGATTGGGATAACACTTCCGATCTGCCAACTCTCTCTCACAGTAGCAGACCTTATATCTTCAATGTGAAGCCAATTTCCAAGGAAAAAAATTGTGCTCTTAACTTTAGACTGTTAGTGGGTCAAGAGAATCTTCGTGGCAATTATAGAGTCTTGGAAGTGGATTCGAATCGGGTCATCGCGAGCAAGGGAAACCGTACGTTGACTCTTTTCACAAATTGATATCCAAATTATCTGAATATTTCTGCAGTCGTCTCCACCAACGAAGTATGCCAGCTTGTGGTTCGTCCTGATAATTACTTCGATAACGCCCTCGAGAAAACTATCGAAAATATCATCCGTGATGTTGCCTATCACAATCCCATGGTTTATGGTGGTAACCAACTCAAGTTTTCTTGGGACCATTCAAATCCATATCTTCATCAGGATGACAGACGACCTATCAGTTTCACTTTGAAGCCAGAGACTCAGATCGTGGATTGTTCGCGCACTTTGGAAGTGGTGATGAGTCGGAGAAGTCCTCACAGTAACTATGCTTTCTCCTATAACAACGCAGGATCGGAAATTGTGCGGAGGGGAGATCGTAAGTGCTTCCTTCTAGATACAAGTCTCCGGCTCTTACAGTGTTTCTCTAGCCTATGCGGAAGTAAATAATGGACCACCCACTTACACACTTCAAATGCGCTTCGAATTGGCTGAAGATCCAGTTGGTAGTCCAGTCGTCGAGAATTCCGTCAAAGAACTCCTCGCCTATGCCACAAAGGTGCACAACTTATTTGACGGTGGCAGATCCTTTTTTCTTCCCGATCGTTTAGGTTTGCTTGGTAGTCCTTCCAGAGATACTTCCAAACCTGTCCATCTTGACATTTACTGCGCTGTTGAGGATGACGATCGTTCATCAGATTACCAGCCTGGGTTTGATGTAGTCATGAGTCGGAGCAGTCCTCTCCAGAACTATATCATCACAGATCTCCGTCCAGGCAAGGACAACAAGGTAGTCAAGAAGGGGGATCGTAAGTGACGCCTCCTTTCAAGATGATATCATCCGACTTATGCCGTGCCATCCCTATAGCCTACAAGCACCCGTGAACAATGAAACAGCAATTACTTGATTTTCGAAGGAGGGGGAGTGCTATGTACCGCTGCTCATCATTCTTGTACCATGCGTGATTTTCAATGACATCTGTTTTGCTTTGTCCGAGTCATTGTGGTCGATTTCTGGTGCTATCATCATAGGAAAGGCTTTTTTCCAAGCTTAACCAGAATATTTGACGAACAGCTGGCTTTCCAAGCATTCCCAATTCGGAAGAGTCTAACTCGATGTAGGGTTCGTATCGCCCGCGATACGCCAAAATACGCCCTCCTTTCACTGCTGTCCTAGGTACTGTTGTCATCAGCGCCCGAGCTATATTGCCTCGTACTTATCTATCAACGGAAATCCTTACTACTTAGACATCTTGATAAACCTACATCATGATGGAAGGACCGGACCCTTGCCAGTGGATCTCCTGTCCTTTATTGCATTTCAGGGAACATGCCAGTATGTAGATGCCGATAGTCAAGAAGAAAGATGGAGTTGCGAAATTTGGAGATCCTTTGTGTCTACTGTTCAATGTTGTACAATCTTTTGGTAATATATGGATTACCCACGAATCACTACGGAAGACGCCGCATCTATAGGGTAAGACTGTAGAAAGTTGTTTTCCAAACTAATGCTTAAGTGTGTAAATTCCTCAACTTAGTGTGCATCTGGAGAGCATGGTATCGCTTAAGCTCTTCCTTTCCGGTTGAGTACTTAGTAGATTGTATCTTTAAAGTATCTTGTGCGCATCGAAGGTTCAACATCCTCCCGTAAGGTCGATTGCACCAAGTGACTTTTGTTCAATCACCTTCACCACTTACCGTACACCAGGGCGCGTCTTGCTCGGGATTTACTAATTTAGCTTCTTCCGAATCCCTGACTCATTATAAAATGGTAGCAACGCAAAGCTCTAGAAGACATATGATAATTACTGGTATATGGGCGGATTCAAATAGAATGTTGATACGAAGAACGGAACCAAAAAGATAATTTACAGATGCTAAGTTGATGGTAGATTTTGAAAAAAAATCCATGAGAGGTCCTGAGTGGATAACCCGTGGTCCCGGAAAAAGAAGTGAGCTATGCGCAGGATCAGGTTCGAAATGCAGTGATCAGTCCACGGGTTATCATTGGTGCATCCCCACTGTTGTATAAGGATATGTTAACGTGCCAACCTCCATCTTCGGAGACACCATCTCGAACTGCGACGAGTCTATACTTGGATGGGTGTCCGAGTACGCGTCATCATCATCCGTCGTCCGCCTGTCAGATTGGGAGTCAAAACTCATTTTCCGAAGTCCGCTGGAGTCCATGCTCAATTTCGCAGATGAATCTAGGCTAGAATTTCGATTCAAATCAGTCTTTAGCTTGGACGGAGGAGAGCCATGCGATGTCTGCGAGGACGAGGGACTATTCAGCGATTGGAAGGATGAAAGATCTGTCGTGTTCGTTAGTCTCGAATCCGTTGAGGAATTTGTTAAATGAGATCCCGTGCGCAAGTGTTCGGGAGGTGCTCGAGAGGACAGAAAGTGTTCAGGAATTTTGGGACTGGGCGGAATTTCGGAAGTGCTGACCGAGGATCGATGTGACCCATTGTTAAGACTCGGTGCCCGTGGTCGGACTGTGCTATTGGAAGCAATACGTTCAGGGTTGCTACGGGAATCACTGTTAGAATTTGTCTGTTCATTGTTCTGGTGTGCAGCTGCAGCAGCTTTCCATTTCAGGATCGATTTCCTGACGTTTGCTTGTCTGTTTTCTCCCAT
Organism: Lentinula edodes; assembly: GCF_021015755.1. Taxonomy (NCBI): domain Eukaryota; kingdom Fungi; phylum Basidiomycota; class Agaricomycetes; order Agaricales; family Omphalotaceae; genus Lentinula; species Lentinula edodes. Next base: position 750,370 of record NW_025764307.1, read on the forward strand.
CATAGAAGCACCTGCTGCAGCACCTATTGAACCCCCGGTGGAGCTAGTCGGAGACGGTGTTCTGCTAGGAAGCTGGGGAGCTGAGTGAACACTATTTGTACTCACGCTCATCTTCCTCTGCTGAGGCCTCCTAGCGGGCATAGGATACGGGCTTTCCTGGTCAAACTGCATACGATCTCCATTGGTTGACGATCTCAAACGCAATCCAACCTGCATTTGTGCAGCTATAATGGGCATCGGCGCAGGTCTACCATTTTCAGGCTGCAAAGGAATCGCTAGTTGATCAGGGATATCAGGAATGTCGAGCTCCTCCTTTGATGGTCTGGAGGGCCTGATAGGAACAGAGGAGGACTGGGGTAAGTTCTGGAGGGACTGAGGAGAAGGAGCACGAGTTGAAGGGAGTGTCGATATGGGTGGGGACTTGAGAGGCTCATCGGTTGGGTGTCCCGGTGGAAACATAGGAGATTCTGGGATGGGTGTAGGGGGAACAGCCATGGAGACTGAGGTCTTGTTAGACTTCCTCCATAGCTTCTTGATACCTTTCATGCTCATCACAGTTGTTCTATTCCCTGTCTTTTCTTTAACGCTGTCCTTGCCCCCTGTGGATGATCCTGACAAATTCTTGGCTATCGACGCAGGAACTTCGATGTTATCTTTGGTCGAATCAGCCGAAAAGCGACTCGAAGCTTCGCTATTTCGTGAAGGTGCCTCCGTGACACCAGTCCCAGATATCGACGTTGTTCGTCTCTGTTTACTGTTTTGGATCAGTTGTTCGACTGACCCGCCAAAGGGCACTTTGTCCCAAACTTTGACACTGTGACGGGTTCCCTCAGGCGGTTCAGGCGTGGAGGAGAATCTACCGAAAGGATCTGGCGACAAAGGGATGATCGGAGAGCTATTTTGCGAACTGGTTTCAACATTGGAAAGTGAGTTTAAAGCGGGGTAAAGGTTTTGTTCTTCCTCAGCCTCTCTACGCCTTTTCATGGTCTCAGCGGAAATGTCTGAGGACCCACTGAGCGAGTCCTGACGTTTAAATGCATTAGGGGCAAATGTTGATACACCATTAATGGCAAGCCGTGGAGGGGAAACGCTAGTGGATTCGGCACGAGACCTCCGGATAGGTCCAGGTGTATCCTCCTCTTCTTCAGTCAAAACAGAGTATGGGACAGCCGGCCACTGCGCACGAGCGGGAGAAGTACTGCATGAAATAAATCAACAATTTCGAACAGTATCTTCAAAAGACTTACGAAGTGGCATTGGAACCTCTTCTGGGTCTGGTAGGACTCTCGTTGAAGTTGACTGTGTTTGGGGTTGGAGGTAAGATATCAGAGTTCATTAAGGCTGGGGTGCCTTGTCTACCAGCGGGAATGCCCAAGAACGGAGAACCAGGTGAGGAAAGACGAGCACTGGATGAAAATTGGTCATCTTCAAGGTCGGATTTGAGAGCTCGAGGTGAAAGTTGAGCGAGATTCTGTAAGAAAATCAGTACTCCACGTTTCGAGTAGGAAGGAATTGCTACGAAGGGAACTGGCTATTTTTCTTTGGGGAAAAATGCAACTTACCCGTTCGATTTCATCCAGTTTGGCTTTGAAGATAATTTGACTTCTCCTCCGGTCATGGGGGTCGTCGTCATCGAGCTAGAACGAAGATTAACATTATTATCGCCTTCAAATAATTTCACAAAGAGAGAATTAGAGGGACAATCAACGAACAGCTTCAAGCGTTGGCGTAATTTCCTCATCCATATATTATCCAGAGACATTGATTGCCAGGAATAGATAAGCTTACCTCTCCTAAATCCAGATCAAAATCATCATAAACGCCACCGGTTCTCTTCTCGGTTTCCATTGGGCTCTTCGTTCTGTATCTCTCAACCTCGTCGTCCAACAATTCAGAAAAGTCTGAACCTTCGGGATGGTTCATGTATCTTTCCCTACCATCATTAGGTGAAACACCTTTCAGATAAGGCAGACTTGTGCTTCCGCTACTACTACTGCTACCTGGGGGGGTAAAAGTTGCTGAGTTGAGAGGACTAGGGACTTTGAGCTCTTTACTGGCGGCACCACCGGCAGGATGAAGGACTAAGGGAGGCGGAATGCGCTTTCTTGACAGAGAATTGGAACGAGACGGTTTTTGTCCCATTTGCGCCATGATTTCAGATATCTCCTCCGCACCCCTAGTGAGCTCGCCCTGTTCAACACCATCATCGTCAGACTCGCTGTCGTCGTCATCAAGTGACAAATCATGCAAATTTTTTCGTGACCGAGAACCTACTGCCCAGTTATCAGGATCTGTAAACCCAGAGAGCATCAACAAAATGGCATACCGGGACCAGAAGTTGATAGAACTCTAGCGGTCTCATCTTCGTCTCCAATGTCATCATCGTCGTCTTCTTGTTCATCGTCGGAGAGTTGATCTAGAGCACCTTGATCTGTCCACGAAAATGCCGATCCTGGACTGTCCGTTCGCGCGCTTCCAGCCAATTTCAGACGCTTTGGAGGATCGTTAGCAAGTACATCAGATTTTGCCTTCTTTTTCTTCTTCACCCTCCGCCGTTTGGCCCATGGTTCGTACCAGCCCGCTTTCTTCCTATCTATATCGAACTCCACTTTCGCAAGAATTGGCATTAGTGAAGGAGAGTTGAGCCCCGGTAACGGAAGCGAGTTGGCGCGGAGAAGATTAGTGTCAACATCGGTGCTATCGAGAGAATTGGAATGAGAGGTAGGGGGAGTGTCAGTGTCAGGACCTTCGGATGTCGGCGAGCGAGAGCGGAGGGACCTAGCGAAGGCAAGGGTAGATGCGCTAGACGGCGTTGACGGGGAAGGATACGACCCCAATTGGCTCAGAGCAGTTTCGGAGTTGGTGCCCGCAGTTGACAGGAACGGCCTTAGCGGAGACACTGGCGTTCCCGTGTCGATTGCGAGTAAAGGCGGAGAGGTTACTGGACCCGGTAATCCGAAAGGAGCTAATACTGGGGGCAACTCCTCGCGCTCAGCCTTCCACACCCTTGTCCATAAGTGCCTCCAAATTTCTTCGGATAATCTGGGACCAGGCTCATCTACTCCTTCGTCTTCCGCGCCCGTCGGTGTCGTTTGATCCTGAGCAGGCTGAGAAGTGTTCACAATGTACAAAACGATACCCGTTATACTGGGTAAAGCGTACTCTTTTGCGATAGCCCATAGCTGGGCCTGAAGCGTCGGATGTACTGCGACCAGAGTACCTCTTCGGAACTGGGAATGGTAGCCTGACCCAGAAGGGACATTGTCCTTCAATTGGGAGTCGTGCGGAAGGTAAACAGGGGGAATCACGTGGAGAAGGAATTTTGAAGTGAAGGTATAAGAGCTCCCAGCATTCACAATGCTGCCTGCAGAGGAAGGAGTAGGAGATCGTCTGAGGGAGCCATAAGTTTCACGTATCGAAGCGTATGCATCCGGCGTATTTAGCGAAAGAGCTGAGAAAGCTGGCGACGGAACCAAATATGGACTGGGTGCTCTATCTGCCCTGTTTTTTCTGTGGTGAACTGGAATCGGAGTCGATACACCCAGTGCATTTGCTAGCTTTGCAAGTCGATGAGGTGGTAATGGTGCCTTCGGAGGTGCCCATGTCGGTGAAAGCGAAGTCGTGGTTGTGGATGTCGGAGTAGTGTGTACATTATCGGAAGAACTTGTCGTATCGTTCGTTGTCGACATTTCTACAGCAGAGAGATTTATACTTTCCGGAAGCAATTTTACTTTTTCACGCACCTGTGGATTGACGACGAGTATCACTTTGCAAACGCACTGCCTAATAAAATACCCGACCCAACCAACTGCGGATAATCCAAAATGTAAAAAGGTTCAATATGAGCACGAAAGGTCAGTAAATCAGAGGAAGGCAATAATCGTTAGATGAGCATTTAGGGGACGTGAAGGGATTGCAGCAAGCGGAACGAGGAAATTGGGAGAAAGGATCAACAAATTATGATGGCCTTTCCAAGTTGGGAAAAGGTAAGCGCCTGAAGTTTGAACCCGCCGCCGGGTGCCAAAACATCTAGAGCACTTGCCACTATGTACACTGGAACTACAACTATTTGATCAAATCGCAGCCTGTGATGCCAGCGTTTCATTCAGGTTTCATTGGCAAAACGGACGCGTGACAATCCAGTGTTTGGGCCTCCTGCGTCCTGACAGTCGTTCACCAGAGATCTTTTCTCATTACAGGCACTGACATGTCAATATTTAATGTTCGCCTGGACCCAAAGGACAATACATACTACTTGAATAATGCGGTACTTCATGACCGAACGACCAGGGTATAATAAAATTACACGGAAAATCCAAGCCTAAACCAGAAGAAAGTACTTCTGTTACAACCGCAAATAGCGCGGAGAAAGGGAGAACTGACCGAAGGAAGTGTAATGATTGAGGTTGAAGTACCAATGAAAAGAAAGGCAACCAAATAACATATAATTTACAAGAACGAGCGGTCAAACGAAAGGGAAAGGAAGGCTTTAAGATAGCAATAAACATATCAGAATCAACGCGTTCATTGGCCAAAAAGTCTGAAGAACAAATACAAAAAGGAACCAACAAATCGGATTGCGGAAAGACCAGCCCTGTAAGTCGTGATATCAGCAATTGAGCTTCGTTCAAGATAGGGAACTAAACCTACAAGGACCAAAACAAGAACGTCAAGTAGGGATTGAATGTCGAATTGTTGCTTTCATCAACGTGACTTGAGACCCATGTCGAGAAGGCAGTCGAAGTGAAAATGATGATCATTGCCCTATCGCAAATTGGAGTAGATGAGACAAAGGATAGAAAGTGTATGGAAACGTTACTGACATATTAGTTCCAACCCAGGCTAGTACGACATTGGTCCTGGAATTACGGTCGTGATCAGCCTGCTTAGTGGCAGCATCACGATGTTCCTTCTCTTCCGGTGGCTTGATCTGGGAGCATCATGGTCGTTAGTATGATGCCAGATTGAAAGAATCAAGGAATTTAACCTTCATTGAGCTCCGTGCCGCGAGCCAAAGCTGGTCAACATCCTCCCTCTGGGTGACAACCTCGACCTCCATAAGCTCTTGACCCCCTTCACCTTTGACCTTCTTAGCTCCACCAAGGTCTTTAGCAGCCCCGTTATCACCCTTGGTACCCCATGTAACGTCGTGCAAATTGCACATAGCGTACATCACTGCGGAGTACATCAGTCAAAAAACGACGGTATTCAAAGGTAATACGACATACTGAGGATGTTGACATAACTGGGCAGGAAAAAGAGGTATTGAATGAAACTGGTGAACATGTGCCAGGGCTCAAAGTGCATGAACGAGCCAATGAAGTAAAGACCGTAAGTGGCAGCAAGGGAGATGACGATGTCTTGCAACGCGGGAGTAGATTTCACGAGGGCGGGGAAATCTTCCCATCCTGCGACCGTGTGCGGAACGGCGAGGTAGACAGTATAACCTGCACAGTATAGCGTTACGACATTGCATAACCCAAACAGCACTATCGCGAGTATGTACGTCCATTTTGAGCCCTGTTCGAATGTTAGGAAAAAGAGAGGTATGTAGTTTGGAGACTGACCTGAGGACGATTGCCTAATGAACAAACCAAGACGACAAATATTAAGGCTATGTAGACCTTGAGAACAACCTCGAAGACATCCTTTCCAGCACCCTCAGCCATGAATTTGAAGGGATCATTTGTCGAGTCAGATGTCGCCGAAGATACCAACTGTCATGAGTAAATAGTTGACGCACCACCACCAAAACCAATGAAAGAAAACACTCACGAAATAGAACGCTAGGTAAAAATTGGCCAGAGAAGTCCACGTGAACAGAAGTTGTACTGCGTTGTAGATGAATTCGATCTGTAGAGGGTCCATGAAGTCTCGACGTCAACAGATTGATATCATACGACACGAACCGTCAAAACAATTTTCCTGAAGAAGTTTTGACCAGAAGTCCAAATCCTGAACCAAAACACAGTCGAATGGATGGAAGCGAACAGTGAACCGTTTAACCAACGCCGACGCTGAGAGATGAATTCCGGAACGGAAGCGGGTACATCAGTAGATGCTTTTGCACTCTTGACGTACTTCAACCTGTGCAACATTACGAGTAAGAAAGACAGGAAAACCAAAGTTCGCAACATAACACGAACACCCAACCTTCCCGCTTCTTCGTAACGATCTCGAAGCACAAGATACGGTCTTCTGCGAGATACATGTTTCTCTCGAACAAACCTGCTCCGTTTGGACCTCCACCGTGCATCGTCTCTCCTTTGAAGTACGATGCTAATGGCCCTTTCCCGTCCGGCCCGTTTTGCAAAGCGGCGTAACGATAAGCAGAGAAAGCACCTGGGAGCACGGATATGTAGCCAAACACAGACTAAGTAGAATCTCGTTATCCTCATTAGTTGACTCGATAGTTATGGTGAGACACACTTCAAGAGGTTTGTCAAGGATATTGGACATCTTGTATTCGAAGTTCTGGGATGCGGCCAACGGACTGGTGAGGAGGAGTGAACAACCCCGGCCGGTATCGACGCAGATTCTGAGCAGGAGCATTGAGCATGGGTGTTAGAGACGTTTCGATGGCTTACTCTCCACAGGCACCACCAACATTTGAGTGCTTGTCGAAGCATTTCCAGAGTTCGTAAATAGAAGTGCCAGTAGGTTTGGTTCCGACGTCCAGGAGTATACAGACTATAGAAAATTGAGAAGCAAGTGGAAGAGTGTTTACGAAAGTACTGTACCGTTAGGCTTGATAAGAGGGCCAAAAGCGTTGAAGAACCAACGATGACTGTTCAGTTTTTTCTTGTTTTGTTCCTTCAAGCAGAATATGACCTGTACAGGGCATCCCGTTTGCGATACTTCGCCGAGTTCGGTAACCATCACACTGGTTGTGTACCTGGTAAACGAATCCGATGAGAACAGATCTCTACTTGGGCTGAAACAGATTAACATACTCGAAGATATGAGCGGTGACATCTTTGCCAGCAACTGAGTCCTTCGCAATACCATCTTGGTAGCAGCCCATCTGGAAAGGACAGCATTAATTATAGTTAGAGGTTTTTATCGTGAGAGGTGCTTGTACCAAGCTAAGGACTTGTAGCGTCCTCTTGTTGACTTTGTTGCGTCCATCGGAAACGACGCACACCACCACCTTCTTCCAGCCCTCGGATCCCCAAGTTTTGGACTTTGACCGGCCACAAAGATGTGAGATATTTTTCAGAACTCTATTTTAGGATGAGAACAAGTTTGTCTTGGAATAGCCGATGGGAAGCTCACGCATTCATGGTCTTTGTGAACAACACCTCGTCTTCGTTGTACATAGTCATAACGATGAAGAGTTCGGTCTGTCTTCCCAGGAGGTAGGGCCTAAGCGAGTAGCGCGACTTGAGGAAGTCGTCGGGATCACAAGTTGCGGCTGTATAGCGCATCTTGGACATTTCCTCAACATTCTGACGTCCAGCAGGAATGATGTGGGAAGACACGGGCACATCGAGCACTAAATTTCCTTGGAAAAGCTCGACTTGTTTCACAGCACGGCCTTTGAGCACCTTATCCCTTGCAACAGAGTATGCGCCGGTACTTTGAGCGTAATGAGGTCCAGGTCGTGCTGGAGGGTAGTTGCTATAGCCGTTCTGAGCACCATAAGGTATGGAAGGAACGTCGGGAACTGCTTGGCTCATTTCGTGGGGATTTAGGTGAACTTGTGAGCCATAATGTGTGCTCGCATAAGATTTGTTGGACCGAGCGTCCCAGTTGGAGTTATGGTCGTATTCGTTATAGTAGCCTTCGTTGCTCTGGTTCAAATGAGGAGTGGAGGTATTGTAATTCCCGTAAGAATTTTGCTGCTGTTGCTGCGGATAGTAAGGATCGTGGTTCTGCTGCTGATAAGCCATATCGAACGGAGAAACGATCAACGCCTTCCTTAGTTGTAGATGGAAATGGTGGGGTGGGTTAAAGTGAATGGACGGTGTCTGTAATGACCCTGTTAGAACGACTGACGTTGAAACCCAGCTGGAGACCAAAGTATTCGGAGAGGAAGATGAGCGGAGAAGGGATACCTGTAAGTGAATATTTTATCCCACGTGTCGATGTCAACTCTGATCCTGCAGTGCTCGATATGTACTTGGCAATGGGAGTTTTGTTATAAATAATTTTCTATCTAATGTATCTATCTTTTATGTGCCAGCCAGTACATCTACAGTATTAGAATCAAGATGAACGACTTCCCAGGTACGGAACGACCAGTAATTTGAGAAAATGGAAAAAAGATGACCTGGCAAGGGCTATGTACTGGCTATGTAAGTACCGTGGATCGGACCAACTGAAGCAACCAAGGCAACTGTAACTTTGACCTCATGTCCGAGTCAGAACCAGGATTGAGCCAGTAAATTGATACCAGAGACTATTGACATTTGAATTCTTTTTTGGAGGATTTTATCGATGTTGCATTTAAATACGGTATTGCGAAAGTACGAAGAAGGTGAAGGTGATCTAATGCGATGAATCAGGAATAGAGGAAAGAGTAGGAGAGGACTGAGGTAATCCGTGAGAAGGCGGGAGCATTCGGCGCACTGTTCTAATTGTAAGTTAACGCGTGTTCGGAAAATGATGACAGACGCGATTTTTTTTTGCTCAAAAAAATAAAATAAAATAAAAAGGTACTCGAGCTTATGCGTCGGATAATGCACATTTGTATGAGATTTTTACCTGATCAGCCAGGGAAAGATGCAGCAGGGCATCTGCAATGATAGCACAAAGGTCCAGGAGGGGTGTGGGGTGTCTGGAACTACTTCAGCTCATCCTAGGGATTATTTCTGGAGCTTTAGGAACAACCTCTACTTGTATATAGCCATTAGGTATGGGATGATTTTCAATAGCAATCAGCACAACATCAAGTGCTTTCTCGTTTGGGCAAATTTTCTTCGGTAGCCGACGCGTACCTTTTGATTTTATTTTATTTTATGGGCTGATAAAAGTTTCGTGATTGTCATCATTTTCCGAACACGCTGTAAGTAGATTCGAGGGGAGGGAATTTCGAAGCAAAAGGAACGATAAATCTATTGTGACGCTGGGGTTCGTGTTTGGAATCGATGAACATCTTAGTTTATTTGTCGGTGTTATAAGCACAAGCTCTAGAGCCAAGTGGGCTGATAATTTCCCACCGTCTCTCTTCCTCGTCGTTGTCGTCTCTCTCCCAGTGCATCTGTCCTCTCCACTTTATAGTCTAATTTCTCTCTCAAAGTATCAGTTCAACGTCTTATTTCTTTGTGAGTAACTTGTTGCCCATTTTCTTCCCTCAAAATCGATTTTGGGTGGGCAGCGCCTCGAGGCCCCACGCAGCCTTGGTCACCTTGGTTGGATACTAGCCATAAAGCTCGGGTCGAGTATTGGGCGTTGTTTTCGCCCTAGCCAGCTACTCCAGTGGCTGGCTAGTTGAGCAGTGTCGGTGTTTTCGGGAAGGCTTAGCCTTATCCAGCGTTGTCATTACGTGTGTCGTCGGCTAAGTCAGCCGACATTCCACACCTTTCCCTTGTGGCAGCATAAAAGCTCTCTGCTTGCAACCTTCATCCGTTCCACCTTCCTTACACAGTGAACACTCATCGAACTTCTTTCTTAGTCTCTTTCCTGAATCACTGCACTCGACAATGGCCGAACAATCATCTCACAGATTAGACCTCCGAGTGGGTGGAAAATACCGACTCGGCAAGAAGATTGGTTCAGGCTCTTTTGGTGCGCACCCACAGACTCTCACCAGGACTCAGGATAGTCTGACTTATCTTTGTCGTCATTAGGGGACATCTACCTCGGGATCAACATCATCTCGGGCGAAGAGGTTGCTATCAAGCTCGAGTCGGTCAAGGCTAAACACCCACAGCTTGAATATGAATCCAAGGTCTACAAGAATATCGCCGGTGGCGTCGGCGTCCCGTTTGTCCGTTGGTTTGGGACCGAATGCGACTACAATGCGATGGTTCTCGACCTTTTGGGACCTTCTCTCGAGGACCTTTTCAATTTCTGTAACAGGAAGTTTAGTTTAAAGACCGTGCTGCTTCTCGCAGATCAACTCGTCAGTCTTTTCATTTTCGAAAATTTTTCAAGGCGCACTCACAATTCGTTAGATCTCCCGTATCGAATACATCCACTCTCGCAATTTTATTCATCGCGATATCAAACCCGACAATTTCTTAATGGGGATTGGCAAACGAGGAAACCAAGTCAACGTCATTGACTTTGGTCTGGCCAAAAAGTTTCGGGACCCAAAAACCCATTTACATATTCCCTACCGCGAGAATAAGAACTTGACGGGTACTGCCCGTTACACTTCTATCAACACTCATCTGGGTGTCGAACAGGCTCGTCGTGACGACCTTGAATCCCTCGCTTACGTTCTAATGTACTTTCTCCGCGGTGCTCTTCCATGGCAAGGTCTGAAAGCTGCTACTAAGAAGCAGAAATATGACCGTATCATGGAGAAGAAGATGACTACTCCCACCGACCTTCTTTGCCGTGGCTTCCCGAACGAATTTGGCATTTTCTTAAACTACACACGTGCCCTTCGGTTCGACGACAAGCCTGATTATTCTTATCTTCGTAAGCTCTTCCGTGATCTATTTGTTCGCGAGGGCTACCAGTACGACTACGTTTTCGATTGGAGTGTTCAGAGGACTCAGGAGGAAAGTAACGGTGGCAAGGCTACTGCTGGTCGTCGCAAGGTCGTCCAGGAGGACGATGAACACCGTCAGAGCGACCGGATGTAAGTATGAAACAACTTACTTTCGTACAGCTTCCTTACACGCTGACACTGCTTCATAGGCTTCGTTCTCACACTCGCCAGGCCCAGCAAGGTGCTCCCGGTGCCGTCGGCCAGCAGAGAGGTACTCGTGGCCGTGAAACTGAGCTTTGGTGAAAGGCTTCCCTCATTCATCGGTTTGATTTTGTTCGTTTTGAGTTAAGGGCGATGTGGGGGTGGAGGGTAGGTGCATTAGGAGTATCGCCCGGTCAGTCGTGGTATCCGGTCCGGTTGAAGTCATTGTGGACCGCTTGTGGATTTGAGCATGGTGAGAGGGAGGTTACGGTTATAGACATGTTTGGAGGTTTGGTTTATCGAGCTGGGGTACGCCAAGTTTCAGGGTTCTAGGAGAACGCTCTGGCCCCCTCGCAATTTCCCCAGCTGGCCAGCGCTATATCTTCCAAATTCGTCATTGCTGCCGCCTGGGGCTCGATGTGGTTTCTCATGCAAGAAGAACGGAGCGTGGTCCCAGAATCTACATTACACCTACGCCATAACTCGGCTCATTAAGGCCCTTCTGTCATTCTGAATACGGACGCTAGTTTCTCTTCACGCTGGTTCTACTTCCTAATCCTCGGAGAGGGAGGGATTGCTGGCCGCCTCATTTCCTTAAATTTGCTTGTCATGATTATGTATTCCCCCCAGCGCCCGTATATACTCTGCTTACAGTTACAGTTCAAACGTCGTACCATCTATAACGACTTTGTGTCTCTCTCTCATCATCATCCAACCTTCCCCATATCACTTACCTACTTGACGGTTCCACACGCTCCTTTCCCTTTTCTTTGGGTTTTCTGACTATTCCATCCATCTTCGTAGTCCTCTCATATTCCACCTCTCGCTGGTTTGCATTTGGTTCAAACCTTTGTGGAGGGTGTGAAGGTGGGAGAGGGCGTCGCGCCTGTGGTTGTGGAATGTGTATCAGAGTGGCTTAGGAGGCAAGGTCATACGAATTAAGTGGACATTTACTTACTAGATGCGCATCTTTCTTCGGTAACGAGCTTATGATATTGCTCTATTTTCGCGTTGATACATTGGCCTTTTCCTCCCTTCACTTCTACTGCCCTGGCGCTCGTTTGACAATAATATATGTTGTGTGTATCATCATCGTTTCCAAATTCCGAGGCAGTCTGGTGCTTTGTATAGCCAAACAAATCACGTATTTAACACAGCCACCACAGAGCCACGAACACGTACAGAATACTCCTGACAGCTTGACACAGTTCATCGACTGGCCTTGCTAAGATGGCTTCATTTGCTCTCTCGTTCCAGTCCAAAAAGGAAGATGAAGCCGGTCTCAGCTCCTACTATAACAATAAAACAACCATTATTCAGGAAGCTCGCGTCTTCAATGAATCACCTATAAGCCCAAGGAAGTGCAGAGCCCTGCTCACAAGAATAGTCTATCTCCTCTATGTTGGCGAAACTTTTGGCACGCAGGAGGCTACAACGCTCTTTTTTGGGACTACAAAGCTTTTCCAGCACAAGGATGTATGCTTCTGCGACCTTTGAGAACAAACGTGAATTTGACTTTTCCTTCCAGAGTGCCCTCCGTCAGGCTGTCTATCTTGCTATCAAAGAACTGGCTACCACCGCGGAGGATGTGATTATGGTGACAAGTAGTATCATGAAGGATATGCAACCAAATTCTGAGGTTATTTACCGTCCCAACGCGATCCGAGCACTCTGCAGGATCATTGATGTGAGTTTTACTTTGGCTTCGTGTTGTCTGCTCTTCCTGACGCGATGTAAAGCCCTCAATGGCTCAAGGAGTAGAGCGTTTCTTCAAAGCTGCTATCGTAGACCGTAACCCTTCTATCTCCTCTGCCGCACTAGTTTCGTCCTACCACCTCTTTCCTTTCGCCAAAGATGTGGTGAAGCGATGGGTAAATGAGGTTCAAGAAGCTGTAAATGCCAAATCTTCGGGCAGCTTCTTTGGATCAGTTTCCAGCAGTGGTGGATATCTCGGATTCGGCGGATCCAATTCTACAGCCAACGCTCAGCAAACCATTCCCTCGTCCAGCTATGCTACTCAGTACCATGCACTCGGTCTTTTATATCTAATCCGCCAGCAAGACAGAATGGCAGTGACCAAGATGATCCAACAACTCGGAGGAGGAAAGTCCGGCGCTGGAACCACACTGAAAAACCCCATGGCTCTCTGTATGCTTATTCGTTATGCTGCTAAGGTCATGGAGGAGGATCCCAAGTACATTCTTTGTCTTACAATAATATCACCACCTTACTAACCATCTTTCTTGACCTAGTACTCAGAGGCAAATTCTTGACCTTTTGGAAGGATGGTTAAGACATAAAAGCGATATGGTTAACTTTGAAGCAGCACGAGCCATTTGTGAAATGAAATACGTGACGTCTCAACAATTGACGAAACCCATCGCAGGTCGGTGGTCCCTCACGAAAAGAATCAAAATGATCTGTTTACATTCTTGCAGTCCTCCAACTCTTTTTGTCTTCGCCCAAACCCGTTCTCAAATTTGCTGCGACTCGAACCCTTGCCTCACTCGCGCTCATTCATCCTTCCAGCGTAGCTACTTGCAATGTCGATTTGGAGAGCCTGATTGCAGATCAGAACAGAAGCGTTGCTACGTATGCAATTACAACTCTGCTCAAGGTATGCGGATCGCAATGATCATCGACGAAGCTAATTGTATACCTGGTCAGACTGGCAATGAAGCTTCTGTCGATCGCCTCATCAAACAAATTACCGGCTTCATGACTGATATCAGCGACGAATTCAAAGTCATTATTGTTGACGCCGTCCGCTCCCTCTGCCTGAAGTTTCCCTCTAAACATGCTTCTATGCTGACATTCCTGTCTGGAGTTTTGCGCGATGAGGGTGGCTATGACTTCAAGCGTGCAGTCGTCGAAGCCATGTTTGATATGATTAAATTTATCAAGGATTGCAAAGAACAAGCCCTAGCACACCTTTGTGAATTTATAGAAGATTGCGAATTCACGAAACTCTCTGTTCGTATCTTACACTTGTTGGGCATGGAAGGTCCCAAATCTCCCCAGCCCACCAAATACATCCGGTTCATCTACAATCGTGTCGTGTTGGAGAATGCTACCGTCAGAGCCGCTGCTGTCACCAGTCTGGCTAAATTCGGTATCAACTCATCGGATCCTGGTTTGCAGAAGAGTATCAACGTGCTGCTTAATCGGTGAGATTTAACTGTGCTGTGGTGAGGTCATTGCTCATGCTTTGTTGTAGTTGCCTCGACGACGTTGACGACGAAGTTCGGGATCGCGCTGCTCTATATCTGAGGACCTTCAAAGAGAAACCTCTCGCCAATGCTTATGTCAAAGAAGGTAACCACCCGTAGCTCCTGAATTAGTTCTCTCTAACTTTTTATTCAACAGAATCTGTCTTCTCGTTAGCTGCTCTGGAATCAAGACTTGTCGCATATGTGCAGGACCCTAGCGCTTCTTCACAGCCATTGGATCTTTCCTCGGTCCCCAAGATTAGCCGTGTCCAGGCTGCTCAAGAAGCTGCCCGTACGTAGTCAACTATTCGTTCCCCTGCTAAACCCCTGCTAAAGCTGACTTTTCAAAACAGGTCCCAGCACATTGGAAACTATCGGAGCTCCATCTACAAGTCGTGTATCGAACTCGCCGCCTCCTCCCACTGCCGCGGAGACTCAAACTGTGTATGCACAGCAACTCGCAGAAGTTCCCGAATTTGTATCGTATGGACCAGCTCTCAACAGCAGCGCAAGTCCCATCCAGCTCACCGAAAGCGAGACGGAATACCAGGTTACATGTGTCAAGCATATCTTTAAGGAGCATGTGGTTTTCCAAGTATGTTTCATTCTCTTACGTCTGCGGAACTCTAACATTGAACCGTCTTGCCGCAGTACAATGTGTCAAATACTCTGCCCGATACTGTACTGGAAGGTGTCACCATCATCATGCAACCGTCAGAGGAAACCGATTCCTTGGTGGAAGACTTCATCATACCCATACCTTCTCTGTCACCGGCCAACTCACCCGGCACGGTCTACGTTTCCTTCACGCGTACATCTCCTGAAGAATTCGCCATCGCATCCTTCTCAAGTTTGCTCAAATTCGTGAGCAAAGAGGTAGACCCATCTACGGGCGAACCTGAAGATGAAGGTTACGAGGATGAATACCCACTGGAAGACGTTGAACTTAGTGCAGGTGGTGATTATATTATACCTAGCTATGCGACCTTCGGCTCTGAGTGGGACCGTATGCGTGCCGGACCAAGTGCTGTCGAAACTTTTGCCCTTTCGAGCATGGAGAGTCTCAAATGTAGGATTCGCTTCATATGCTATCCTCCCTTGTTTTAACATGTTTTTTCGTAGCCGCTTGTGATTCTATCATTGAAGTGCTCAAGATGGAGCCTCTTGGTGGCACTGAATCACCACAATCGTCCACGGTGCATGTACTCCAACTATCGGGTCTCGTTATCGGTGGAGGAGGAAAGGTTTTGGCACGCTGTCGGATGACCTTCTCGCAAGGCTCGGGAGTCGTCTTGGAGCTCGGTGTACGGGCAGAAAAACAGGAAGTCTGCGATCTCGTTCTCGCAGCCGTTGGGGGCTAAACATACAATCTTTTTTCACTGTTCACCTGTTATTTGCCTGAAATGGCACACATAGTAGCACATAGTCCGGTTCAATTTTTAAGTTAAGGGGTCCATCGATATTCATCATGCATCAAAGTCTAGTACAACAACGCCCGTGCTGCCTTTCGCCTTTGACCTTTCCATTTCTTCTGCTTTATTAACAACAGCATATGCGATAGCAACATCCTGCAAACCCACGCCGACTGATTTGAATATGGTGATAGGTCCAACGAAATCGTTCGCCACACCCTTTGATTTGGGATGAAATTTTCTCCAGTTAGAATGGACATGTTCGCGCTTGTCTAGCACAAACTTCCCAATCTCAACGACCTGGCTAGGTTTTATTCCTGCTTCAATAATTTCCCCTGCTTCCACGAGACAAGCGGAAGCAGAATCAACCAGAAGTATTGGTGAATGTGTTTCATTAGTTTCGTCGTTGTGAAATGACGTTGGAATCGCTCGCATAATGAGATCGGTATCGACTTCCTTCATCTGGGGGGTGTAGCTTCCTATCAGAATAACGTGTGTGCCACTGCGTACCCAAGATGATGGAAAAAGTGGCAGATTAGACGGCGTAGCAGTTATGATAATGTCTGTATTTGAGAGGTAGCTCCTCAGTTTTGCACTCGATTCACCCGTGACGTTGAACGCGTCGTAGGCGAGAACGCTGAAATTTACAGAAGGATGTTTGACTGCTAACCGAGATGTGACGGAGGATACGCGGTCATTGATGGACCTGTTGACGATTGTGCAGGATTTCACAGATGGAAAGGCCTGAAAATGGAGATCAAGATGGGCAAGGACCTGTTCACCTGCTCCGAAAGCGACGATATGCGTGGGGGATGTGGGCCCAACAAGGGTTGTAGATAATAAGGATCCTATGAGATTACTGTGTACCATCCGGTCCTCATACAGACTGAAAACGAACCTGCTGCGTTCCTCAAAGCAGTCAAACTTCTAGCATTGACAATAGCCTTGACCGCGCCGGTGTGCTTGTCTAGCACCAGAGTGCTTGCAGGCAGTCCGCGCTTATCATCGGAACTGGAGGGTACAGAGACCACCTTTATAGCTGTTCCCATAGTAGATATTCTTGCAGGCATGAAAAGAGCGGTATGATTTTCCATCGGAATAGAGATTCGATGGGGTAAATAAGCTGTTCCGCTTTCGGGCGAGGAAATTAAAGCAAAAACATCCTCCATGAGAGATTGAAGGAATTCAACAGAGAGCTCTGCGGTAATATTCCTGACATCTGTGCCAGTGAGTACTCGCACAGACATCGTTCAAGTTCAAAGTTGTGGTCGAATTATCGATCTTCCGAGGCTGGAGTGTTCCGGTCAACGGGTAGTGGCTGTGTGATAAGATAACTTCCTCCCTCCCATGTCCTCTCGAAAACGAAAACATGTTTCTCAAAAAAGAGAGCGTTTATCGAATCGTTTGCCTGATGAACTGAATGCTGCAGACCCTGTCCCACACCTGCAGGCATATGAAGCCGACATTATACGAGGACCTCGAGGACACGTCGCTGCGCTTTCTTTAGAAGTTCGCAATGTTGATGGCGAAATGGATGTTGGCAGTGGTCTTATACGGCTTGGTGGAGATTGTACACCTCTTGATTTTCCTGATGATGACTGGCAGGACCACAAAGGCGAAGGATCGAACCATTTTAATTCAGAAGCTGTATGGGTCGATAGGTACGGTCGTCTCAAGATTTTACTTCAGAAAATGAGAATCTATTTCCTACTGATGTATAACGTGTGAATGAAGCTTCGGAATCATTATCAAGGAGGCGTCTTTTCCCTATCTTTGCTTCATTCCAAATCTCCACTTTCTCATCAGAACATTTCAGATACGATGCACGATTACTACTTGATCCTCAGACATTTTCCAATACAGGAACGAAAGTGCAAGATTATGCCATACCCATCCCGAGCTCTCCTACAGGTTGGTCTGACCTTCCCTCTGACGCCGAAGACACGTTCTTCTTTACAGCCGGAGAGACTGAGGACTACCGGAGAGAGAAACGACGACGAATGATGGAACAGACCAGAGATGAGAGGCTCAAAGCTAGGATGGAGGAAGATGGGGAAGAGATCTGGGGAGGAAGCGATGAAGAAGTAGGTCAACATGTCTACGCACCCTACGGAAATGAAACTCACTCGACTATCAAAGCCTCATGAATCACAAAAAGAAATCATGCGTCGTACTGCGAAATCCATACTCGCATCACCGAATCCCGCTCAATTGGAGCTGCGTATCCTGGCAAACCACGGCGCAGACGCGCGTTTCGCGTTTCTGCGTGGGCGATGGAGTCGTGCTTGGCGTATTGTAAAGGCTCATGCCAGAGCGGATCATAAGTTGGAACAAGAGCAAGAGGCTGCTTCGAAAGCGAATTCTCTCGGGATGGGGCTTGTTGCCGATTACGCTGACAGTGATGAGAGTGGGGAAGAAACGCAGAATGAGGTCAAAGACCAAGTTGAAAAGGCGGAAGTTGAAGTGGTTTCTACAGATTTAAATCAAGGAGAGGGTATTGAGGCAGCACAAGAACTGCGTCGCGCCCGGGCAAGAGAATGGATGGCAAATCGTCGCAAACCAATTGCCCCTTAGTTTCAACCTCAACGTTGTACCGGTGGCGTTATTTTTGTATATACCCCTGAGCCCAAATCTGTTCTGCCTCCCCTAACAGATTGACGCAAGGCAAGCGTAGATCGATAACAATAGGTTCCCTGGTATCTTCTCAACCCGAAGACGTATATTATTATATTCTGATTGTGGGCAACCACGTTACCTTAGCCACTTTAGGGTGATTAGACGCGCACGCATGCATCCTTTCTCTCTACCGCCATGTCCGACTCTGAATCCGCAGCCAGCGAAATATCTCAAGGGTCTTCCTCAGAAAATGAAACATCGAATATATTACTCACTTCCTCTCCTTCCAAAAGGCAGCGAAAACCAGGAATGGTTCAGCAATCTCGCGAAATGATTGTTCAAACCGCTTTCGACGCCTATTTTACGCATCTGGCTTCACGCGCGCAGACTTCGGCCAATATATTCTCTTCTCTGATACCTCCGCTCTCAGCTGATGAGTACGCCGAAGCGTCGTCTTCGTTTGGTAGTCAGAGAATCAAATCCGAGCTTCTGACTTCGGAGACAGAACGAAAATCTTTATTTCAGAGACTTTTGCTGGAGCTACAGGAAGGCTTTAACGTGATTTGTTACGGGTATGGCTCCAAACGCGTATTGTTAAACGACTTTGCAGTCAATTCATGTTCAAAACTCGGACACGTCGTAGTTGTGAATGCGTTCCAGCCCCACTTTGGACTGAAGGAACTTCTCTCGTGTATCGAAAATGTCCCCGGAATTGATTCCCTTCCGCTTCCCTCTAGTTCTGCAGAAAATCAAGCTCGACGAATATGTGATTTCTTTTCACGGTCAACCTCCAAGCAGCATCTCTATCTTGTTATCCATAACATCGACTCACCTGCGCTCCGCTCAATCAAAGCACAATCTTCGCTATCGCTGCTTGCTCTTAATCCGAAAATACACATTGTTGCGTCTGTTGATCATATCAACTCTCCGTTATTATGGTCGTCAGCCGAACTTTCAACTAGAAAAGACAATCAGGGAACGGGCGTGGGGGCTGGGCGAGGTTTTGCATGGCTATGGCACGATATGACTACACTCACCCCATACGACTTCGAACTATCTCAGGCTGACCGATCTTCGATCTTAGGAGCTTCGAGTAGCATGCGCAAGCGGGACGTTACCCAGAACGGGACCTCCATGGTTTCTGAAACCGCAGCATTACATGTCCTAGCATCCGTCACAGCGAAGGCGAAGAAACTTTTTACCCTCATGGCGGAAAGGCAACTAGAGGCAATTGAGGCGGCGAAAAGTTCTGGCCATGCTGATGACTTGCAGCAATATGCAGTAGCATATGACAAACTCTACCATTCCGCCCGCACCGATTTCATTGCAACAAATGATACGGCGCTGAGAGCACTTCTTGGAGAGTTTCGGGACCACGACTTAGTTGTCGGTGCACAACAAGGCTCCTCTGGTGAGGTCCTGTGGATTCCGATGAGAAAAGAGCGACTCGCAAAAGTTCTGAGTACATTGAAAGTAAACGAATGATTGGACATTTGACGTACTGGTGGGGTGAGTGAACGAAGGATATTCCAAAAATGAGATCTCAGTATCCGACAACTGCAATTTCAGGTTCTGGCCACACCTGGGCCTCAGAAAAATTACACATACGTCATATCGCCGGTGGGGGTTGACGTTGAGCGCTTGAGCACTTTTGACGAACGCGAGATGGGCTGAGCTGGTGTATACGAATTGTGGAGACGTATGTCATATCTTGCTCAATACTCCGCATTGGTACCTAGCAGGTATGTACCTGGTGGCGCACGTAGAAAGTGCTTATAATACCTTTCCATGAAACATACCGTTATCCAAAGCTCCAAATGACTTCCACCGCGTCCCAACCAACACAAACACAAACGGATTCGACGCAATCCAAAGACGCTAAAAATGCTACAACCTCAACTAAATTCGACGTCCCTGTTCCAGTAGAGCAGATCCTTGACGATAACGAAACTGTTGTAGGGACTGACGAGGTGAATGTTTGCTAATTGCTTGAGAGCAGTGCCCGCATTTTAATGTATATTAAAACGTTCCCAGTCTCCAGAAACCGAAAACAAATTCAGGTCATCCGTCGAGAAACTTCGAGACGCTATCGAAGGCTACAATACAGCGATTGCACAGAACGCAGATGAGAAAACGATTGAAATGCATGAACAAAAAGTTATCCAGGCGTTAAAGGAAACGGCAGAAAGCTCTCCGAATCCAAAGGTCAAGGAGTACTACAAGGAAAAAGCCTTGGAGTTCATGAAGGTCGGACGCACAGCGAAGAAAGTTTTGACAAACGATATAATTAAAGGCGCGCTTTTCATCCTCGCGTCGCCTGTCGCCCTGCTATCTTCCGTGGTGGTAAAATTCCATTTCCTTTTGACAATAACTCCCAGTCATTGCGCTAATGTATCTTGGAAGGTATCCACTGGTGGTCTCGTCTATGGTTTGGTGCGATATCATCATTGAGATTAGAGACACGACTAATGCGCAAACTCACAGGGCTCAGTTGTGAAAGGGGTTGGTGATCTGATGAGTGGCATGACCTTCTCGGGTACCGTCTTGGGCTCAAAAGACGAACCCAAGGCCGAGAAGAAAGATGCGGGTGTCCAAAACGAGGAGCAAGAGGAGGATAAAGAAGAAGAAGACAAACAAGAGGATACAGCAGTGGGTGAAGAAAAGGAAGATGAAGCAGAAGGTGAAAACACCACAGAGGATACAACGACAGACAAAGCTGATCGGGCTGAATAGAAGGCAACGTCGAACATTATATCAGTATTGTAGTCGATATGTTGAGTGTACTAGTAAGAAGGTTATAAACCTGTTGTACAAGTACAATATGGAGACAACTGTAAATACCTTATCACCTTGCTTACAATGGTCATCGAACATTCATAACCTCAAGTGCCTGCGCAAAATCTTACCTGGACGAATCGGAAATCTACGCTCTAGCATAGTCTAGCATCCAGGTCATGCGATACTTTCGAAAATGTTCACAAACCGATTCAAGGATTGTTTGCCGGTGAGAGTACAACTACTTGAACGTTATTGTCATCGCTCGTGCATACTAGTACGTACATACACCGCTGCTCCAAAGGTCTCAAGCTATGTGATTACTGTTCCCTTTTCCCGTTCAGCTTTTTCCTTTTCCTTTGGCGCCATCCGATTTCTGCTTTTCTTCCTTCACCTCCTTCACTTTCTTATCAAACCACTCCTGATACTCCGACCACGAATCATCAAGTTCTTTTACAAGTTGTGGATAGTTGTCGATCAAGATCTTCCACGTTCTCTTCAAAAACTCGCTATTATCTTGACCGGAATACACAGCCATGTTTCCCATGTGTGCCAAAAACTTGTTCCAAGTGAGAGGTTTCTTGTTAGGACGGACTACTTTACGACGGATTTTATAACCAAAGTCTGTGAGAGTTCCGGGATCTCCTTCCCTGTATATAAATCGAACGATAGGGCGGGCTGCGTCGGTCTTGCTGAAGGGGATGGTGCCCGTTTTGAATCCTTCTCTGCGGTCGATGACGAACCCCCACGTATCAGGAAGTTCAAAGTAGAGCTCGAATGGCTTCCAATCTATATTGTGGTCTGTGGGATCTTTGCCAGTTTCGTTACTAGGTCCAGGGGGATACTTCCGATCTATATTGTGGTCTGTGGGATCTTCGCCAATTTCGTTACTAGGAAGGGGATAAGGGTCTATTTCAGAGTCTTCGTATGACAACCGAAAGGAAATATGGTATGATTAAGTGGTTGGCCCAAGTACTGTGATTGAATATTGAATGCTTACATGGCGGCGGGGAGCCAGAGTTGGCCATTCTGTTAACACTTCCAGAACCCACTTTTCCGGTGTCGGATTCTGAAGATTCCATTCGGGGTAGTACTGATAGCGTTCGGTGTACAGATGGATCGCGAATCGACAGTGGTGAAGCTAGAGCAGCGCCAATGAGGCTAGCAAGGAGAATGCGCGTTATAAGAATGGACAGGTTAAGCCTCAGGCTATTGTGTATCGAGGCGGAGGTGCAGCGACGGGAAATCATGTGGATAATATGATGAAAAGGCTGTGGGGAGAGCGAAATTGGCGAAGGGGGAATACTCGAATGAGATATGAGGTGTGCTGAGTTATGGAAGTCCTGTTAGAGCTTGTGAAAGGTGCTGGGTAAGGATGAACCTCACCTGGCGATGAGGGAAAAAAGAATTCGGCCAGCGAAATTCCGACCTGATGGAAGGGATGGCAAGGATGTTCTTTATTTTTTATTTTTTTATTTGACTAACTAGATACGAAAAGATGGATAAAGGAGGCAGTCAGCGGTCCAATACAGCAGTTTGGAAGTGCAATCCAGGACAATGAACATCCAAAAAAAGAATCATGAACGAAGAGGACTCGAAAGAAAAGGTCAGCGTGGAGATAATACGAAGACAGTGGACACGGAATACAATGAAGCAAAAGATTTGAAAAGGGATAAGAACCACATACCGAACCGGCGTTAGTGAGAGTCTTAGAGAAGGTTAGTGAGAGACAAGAGATATCAAGAGATATCGTTATTCGGAGCGACAACTTGAACTTATGTATCTGTTCGCCCGACGGGTGACAACCAATTGCGACCTTGTCAAAGAAATGAGATGTAAAAATGACACTCTCAGTTCTTGTTTCAGCCCATCGTTTTTCTCGAAGAGCATATTCACCTAGGTTCACCTTGCTTGCCTTTGCTTCCTTTTCTATGTCAGTTACATTAGCGCGCGTGAAGCTTTTTACCACGCCGGTTTGAACCGTCGATAAAATACTTTGCCTGACATACACTAACATGCATTCGCATGTGAGCCTCCTTCGTCCGTTCCAAGTACGTCTCACATGTGGTGCTCGCTTCGAAATTCTAGTTTCGAGGGGTGTCGGTGCTGGCGCACCTCCGTAAAACAATGATCAAGACACTGTAATGATTACACAAGGATAATATACTGAGCAAGTAAGAATGTACAAGATAAGATAAGTATTCGCTCAACCGAGCTCACTGAGGAATGTAGAGCGCACTGACGAGTGCTCTAAACTAGTGGATGAGGTTTTTGCCTGGGGCGCAGCCCCGCTGGGTGGGAAAACACACAAAAAGCGGTTTGGCTGAACCTGGAGCGTCTTTATCCGAAAATTTGACGCTAGAATAATAGAGGGAAGGTGGGATCACAAAACGAGCTTAGACGAGTTTCGACGATGAGAGCGAAGTTCAAAAGCGATAAGCGCCCGCTCTCATCGCCCCATCTTATCTTATTCTCTCGGAGTAATGGACGATAGACAGTCGCGACTGAATTCGATGATGAGGGGATTACCAAAAACGGCGGTGGCTGTAACCTCGTGGGATTTGCGAATATAGAATTGACGATATTTTTCACCCTATGGCCAGTATTGCTTCGCTTCGCTCGCAATAACACTCTGGTTAACGCTCAGTGATAATTCCCTCTTTGATCAATTGACGTGAGATATCTGCGCGTTCCGCCGTGCCGTGCAGGCAGTTTGGGACAAGGCATAACGATGTTGTACGACGCGACTGCTTTCGAGCACGACGCGATAGCCTAGACTTCCAAGTACATCCGAGACCCTCTTGGCGCACTGCGGATCCAACCTTGGCATCGTTATTAATTATTAATGAGACTCGAAAATCCTAGTTCTATCACTGCATCATGCCAAACGCTTCGAACCTACTGCTCTTGACTGCGATATTCTGTCTACTACCCTCAAATGTCCGTGCATTTGGAGCGGGAGACATTCCTGATTTTGCATATCTGAACGTAATTGAACGATCAATTTAGATCATGAACGATAAGGAACGATAACTAATATTCTTATCGCAGGATAAAGCTTTCCGTCATGGAGACATCGAGAACATCCTTGAGCAGGTTCTGAAGAATGCAGCTCTCGCTGCAGGCGGAACAGGTCTGTTCGGATTTGCAAAACAAGCATTTCAGAATGTTAGCGGCGGATCCAAATTTGACAAAGGAGATATCAAAAAGGTGTACTTTGTAAGTAACCTCATATTTTATTTGTGTAAGATAGTAGTTTACCTTGTATCAGGGAAACTGGCTCCGGGATTACTCGCAAGTGTGTACAAAGTAGTTGGAGGTGATACAATCTCATACTCATTATTGACCACTCAGGCTATGGACATTGCGGGGTTAAGTAAACTGACCGCTGAAACCTTGGTGCTGGTTGTTTCTGTACTTGGGTTCATGGTGAGTGCTTTTGCTACTTCGATGTTCCATTGCTCACTGTACAGTGTTCAGACATTCGGTTTCGCTACTGAGGAGTTTGAGGTTACTGCCGACCGATTAGGCGTGTATCTGCCAGTCGTACGTGCGAATTTCAATTTTTTTCAAAGTCCATTATATCTCTGAATCTAATATATAAGGAACACATCGATAATCCTAAGTAAGTTCTTCAAAATGTTGTGGAGAAGGAAGGGGATGCTCGAAGCTTTCATCCCAAGCTTCGCCCGCCTGTCGATCCTCGTGAGCTCGAGATTGATCCTCGAAATGGCATGAAAAACTACATGGCAACCGAGGACCAGGGTTGGGATTCATCGACTGCTCACATACGTCGCACATTCCGTGCTTGTATTGAACACGGACGACGCGCTGGCGGTCGCGAAGGCTCCGATCTCTGGGAAGCATATCGTTTCCTAGGTACAGGATTACACACCAGTCAGTAGACTTCCATACAATATCTCCTACATCGCTAATTGTAAAGTGCAGTGGAGGATCTTGTTAGTGTTTTGTCATGATATTGGTACGAAATGCTCATGCTAGGGTTCAACCGTGCTAGTTAGCACATAGCAATTGGTGCGAAATAAGCTTGAGGAAGATGGGCTACTCCGAAGTGTTTTGTCATGTCGGCGAAAATACCGATATTGACACTCCTAATGGTCGAGCCCCTCCTCTTGTTACAGGCACCTTTGGGAGTGCCGATTTTTTGCACTCGCTTCTCGGTGAAGCAACTGAGTGAGCGGTCTGTTGTTCACATACCTTCTACTAATATCATGTTTTGCCAGTCATTTGAGTCAAGCCAGTGTCACATCGCTTGCGCAGAAGATGACGGATGCTTCCAATGAGTCCAATGCTTCCGGAAACATCGAAAACCTCAGAAAGATATTCTCTAAACTCCCAATGAGGGGCAGCGACGAGAAAATGAACGAAGCGGAGGAGTTGCAACAAGAGTCGAAAGCTTACAACTTTAATCCAGATGATATTGCCCCTCCAGATGTGCAGAAGCGACTTCTGGAGATGCTTGCATGGAGAGACGGTGTTTTTAGGTGGATCACAGCAAAGATCGAAATGATACCTGGGTTGTCGTCACTAATCGACGAGCTAATGAACGCACTGAATGCTTGTGTGTATCATATTACTGTTTCCAACTCAAAGGAGCATTGAATAACTTCTAACTTCAGACGTGTATACTGTGATCGCTCCTTGGCTTACGGTTTGTGATCAACTCATTTGTTGGTTATCTTCACCGTCGCTCACGTAGATATCATTAAAGCCTATTCTCACCCAGGCTACGAGCGTTCTGGGAGAGGGAAGTAAAGCTGTCATCGATACCGATGATCAGTATGAGGTACTCTGGTGATCTTGACAGGCTTGCTGAGGTATTGCGCTGATACGGAAATTTATCAGGTCTTTGACAACCCCGATGCCTCGGATCCTTCCCATAGTTTATTATCCAAGGATCACTTTGGTCTAATCCTCAATGAGCCCGCTGGAAAAGTGGCACAGATCGTTGTTGTTTATAGCACTGAACTCATCGTTAAAGTAAGAGCACGCTCTCAATTGGATATATGCTCATCATGCAACTTTTATAGGCCTGGGCCGACAACAGCGATCCTGACGAAGTGGTTGACCAAATCCTTAAAGCCTTTCATCATCCTTATTTTGCAGATAGTTATTCTTCTATCCAGCACAAAATGTTTGAAGAGATGGAACGTTGGATTGGAGAATTGAGCCCCGACGAAACTTCACAGACGATTCAGGCACTGTCCAAAGATAG
This sequence comes from Lentinula edodes, assembly GCF_021015755.1. Taxonomy (NCBI): domain Eukaryota; kingdom Fungi; phylum Basidiomycota; class Agaricomycetes; order Agaricales; family Omphalotaceae; genus Lentinula; species Lentinula edodes. Next base: position 776,422 of record NW_025764307.1, read on the forward strand.
TGTAAGGAACGGCAAGAATAAACGACTTACGGAGGAGAGTGAGGATGTCGAGGCTGGATACGGAACGTCAAGTACTTCTCAGTCCTATACAGAGACATCTAGTTACATGCAAGGGGGAAGGCCTGGTAAGATACGAATGAATCAAACCGTCTATGACTGAACAAGATGATAGACACAAGTTACGGCGGAGAAGAGAGCTACGGGGGCCAGTATCAACAGCAATCGCAATATAATATCGGATATGATACCGGTAAGTCTCTTGTCCATCTTTTTGTTGCATAATGGGTCAAATTGTCCTGAGCATTGACGCTTCAGACTCGCGTGGCTCGAGTCACGAATACGACTCGAGAGATAACATCCAGCAGTATCCCGATGTCGACAATAAACAAGGAACATACGGGCGAGAGGATGCCTATGATTTAGGACGCAGCCAGTACTCTAGCTCCATCGGCTATGCTGGTAGTCAGCACTATGAAGGTTATGATCCGAATCGAAGCAGGCGAAATCCGCACGGCTCTGGCCTAGGGTTCTCCAATTATGGTCGACCAACGGGGAGTTCCTATGGCTATAACCGTGAACAACAGGATCCGTATGGTTCAGATGAATATCGCTCACTTCACAGGCATGGATCAAGCGGATACGGAGAAGATAGTCGTGAACCTCGTCGATCTCAGTATGGAGAACTGGAGGACTCCTACAACTCTCAAAGTCTTGAGCAGTCCACCCATCATCGCGATGAAACGTATGGGAACAAGCAATCTGAACGCAGTCCAAACCGTACAGAACACAAGCCTCCAACTCACCACGGACATCGCCATAACTATGAGCGAGATGAGCACGAAAATGATGATTCTTACCGAAACGAGGGTTACCAATCATTCGAGCAACGTGGTGACTACGGGTCTGGCGCTCTCGATGACCGTCGTTTCGATGAAGGGTATGGTCGGGGCGAAGATTTCAGGGAAGAAGAATTTGGGGGAAGGGAGGTCAGACGCGAGAGCGGCAATAGAGAAATTCGGCATGGTGGACAACACGGAAGTCATAGGTTGAATCGTGGATACGAAGGTGGTTATGGCGAACAAGAGAACGAAACTTTTGGAGTGGAAAGGTTGAACATCGATAATGAATATGGTTTTAGACGTTGAATTATGCGCGATTCATATGTAATTTGTGAGAACAATGTAGTCTCCCCCGTATACATATCTATCTACTCTGTTTGGCGCCCAAATACATCTTTTTTATGCTCTCATGAATCAGGTCTCCGAACAATCGCCACCCCCCGAAGTGCTGGAACTTGATCCTATATGGACAACCAGTCGTACTGCCCGTCAAATTCATGCCCTTGGAGAGGTCGAAAAGGTGAGCGCTTCGCGCGTCTCCTTTTGCTTCTTGTTTGATATCAAACAATAGGATATAAGCCGTCTTCTTTCGCTGGCTGCATCCTCGATATCTCTTCTCACTTTACCCCAAACCGACAGTCCAGAAGATAACTTACCTCAGGGTGAAGAAAGATCAGAGCAATTTGTGCTTGAAGTTAGCGAATATTTTGAACGTCTGGATGTCAGTCCGTGGGCTAATCTAAAGATCGATTCAATGTTTGCTGACCTTCACACTTTACAGTCGATTCAAACGGCTATAAGATCCTCTTTGGCCCATATTCGTCATTCGCGTATAGCTCCCTCAGCAATAAATGCGCCTCCACCGGGATTTCTACCTCCTTCACTAGGCGTGGCTTTGCCTCCGGAACCCCAAGCCCCTTCCGACCCACAATCTTCACAAACAACCCGGACAACCCGTGGCTTACAAGAGGAGCGACTGGACAGGGATGCGTGGAAAGGTATTCTGAACGCGCTTACGCGTCTGAAGCGTGAAATGGATTCGAGCAAGTCAAGGTCGGAAGATACGGATATGAAATGAACGGGTGCAAGGGTATGAAAATTCGAATGCATGTATGTGAACGAGGCTGAAACGATTGATGATTTCCCTTAACAAGCTACGCAGCTTTCTGCTCGATACCCACCAGTGCCATGCGTTCGGACTTATGGAAAAATTGCAGATGTCAACAACTTTGGCTGCAGTGAGCTCCCATCAATCAAATCTATGGATCGGTGGAAACATGGTCCAGATGTCCTCCCTCTTCTTCGCAATTCCGACCACCACTATTGGGTTACACGCTGAGAGTCGGTTCGTATGACCTGGTTCCGGAATCTAGGGATAGATGGATGTTGGAACCCTATTTGCGATACCACTATTCCCGCCAGTTCCATGACGGTCGTATGATGTTCCAGATGCTGAGGTTTCTGGAAATGACCCAAGAGTTTCTGGTTCTGAATCCGAGAACTTGGCTTCCAATGAGAAATAACGGAGTTGCGGTATCGTGCAAGCCTCGGACCAACGTCGAGCAGTTCCTGAATATTGTCCGAAACTTCTTATTTATCAATCACACAAGCGTTCTCAACTATGTAAATGGGGTTGCTCAATGTTCTGTAAGCGTACTGCCCGGAGGTTCGATCTTGCACTTGATACCATTCTACATGATGAACTTTAAGCATATCATCAGCGTCTGTACTTATGGGGAGACTGAATTGCCATGGATATGTAGAAGCAAGAACGTAAAAAAGCAAGACCCGAAACTTCATATGTGTGTATCAAGCTACCCCTTGCCAATGGTACAGAACAGTTCCCTGTAGATTTCATGGACAAACTGTCAGAATAGACTGTGAGTCTAGGTCAGATATAACACATACCGTACTGCTTTCCTTCTTAATAATCTTTCGATTTACAAGTGCTATTAGGCATTTGTTTGCCCGAGCTTGATTAAGGTCAGGGGGTTTGATCAAATCGGGAACTAGTTGGAAATATGATGAGGATAGGGCATGGCATGACAGAGGAAGAAACTAACGTTTCACAGTCTGGTTTGGAGCATCCCACATCCCTTCTATCACAGCTTCCATATTGCGACGAAGATTCTGGGGTGAAGCTTTAAGTTGGAATTGAGAATGACTATTATCAGGCGTACTGGATCGCTGCCTCTGAATTCAAGCGGAAGAAAAGTAATGATTCGTTCCAGTTCCAGCTTGAAGGGAATTAGACGCGCAGAATCGCGCAAGGGAAGTTTGAAAAATGTTGCATACCGCTCTTTCTTTCTTCTCTTTTGCAGTCAACTTTAGCTTCTTACCCTTGACGACCTTTTTTGTCTTTGCAGGGGCGGAACTGTTGTTACTATTCATAGTGAAAGTGGCCTCCGGATCAGCTATGATGGTCGTTTGGTCATTTACGCTGCCTTCAATGGATGAGGGTCGGGTTGATTTTGCCTGGAGTTGAGCTTGTAGCGCTTGCATCGCGGTAATGGCGTTTCGTTCTGGAAGACGCGTTGTATGATGGGGGGATCGCAAAATAGATATAGAGCAATGGCACCTGCGCGTCTCTCAGCTAGTATAAAGCTGCCATCGTGAGGTGCCTTTGGAACAGGATAATCATAAACATAAACGCAATCTTTGTAGTACATGTGCACAAACCTGCGGCCAGTCTACGGTTAACGCGTTCATATTCATCACGTACAGCCAGCTGGCAAAAGATTCATTGAAAGTGTCCAAAGTGTCGCTCAGATGCTTTAATCCTTCAACGTTTGTCTGTAGAGTCTCCGTCTCATCTATGAATTCGGACATTGCTGGTTCTAGGAAACCAAGGCCATGAGGAGCATCTGGATAGGCGCCAGAGCGGGAAAGCCGGAGTAAGGAACCTTGAGAGATTCTTCGAAGAGGTGTTCTATGAGGCGTCTGCATGATGAGTACGATTAGGGAACAATGACCACTCAATTAGCAGATATTTTGTGCCAGTTTCTGAATAAATCTTTACACTTTCGCCAGAATCTATTCAAATATAGTAGCTTTGTCATACTTTTGCAACAATGGGCAACGACATCATCACGTGACTTCTCCAAAAACGGAACTCATTGTTATCCTCTATAGCCGAAGACCATTGTCCTCCTCAATAGTTACTTCTGAATCTTATTGTCCATCAGGTCAATGGACCTTGCATCAATAAAACCCGCCACTCTCACCATGGGCTTCTCTCGTCTTCCCTTGACTTTTCTGTTCTACACCCAACGACTTTTATACGACTTGCCCATATCATGACTTCTGTCTCTAGTTGTAAGTCGTCTTCTGTTAACAATGGAATTTCTAACTAACTTGTCAATTATAGTTCTGAAACGCAGTGCCCGCTCTCGTGCTCGCAAGAGCTCTCCTTTGCAATTATCCACAACCGATCTCCATATCATTCCCGAAGAAGACGAAACATCACGTCCTTCTTGCTCGTCTTCGACCAGTACTTCTCCTTCGAATACCCCAGAGCTCAAGAGGCGCAGGTGTGTATTTTCTACTCTGCTTCTACCTCTTTTTCTGATGTCATTTCTAGACCTATCTCGCCCTATGAAATCCGGATCGCTAAGACCCAAAATCAAGATTCTGACGAAGACTTTGCGTACAACTCGGACTTGCTTTCCGCACCACGACCTGCGCCACGACCTCCATGCGGTGTCTCCCCGAGCTCTTCACCTGACTCTTTTTGCTTGACTTTCACAGAAGAGTCATTCAAATTTCCTCACCCTCCGTTGCCGACACCTTCTTCGTCGGACCGTCATTTTTTCGCGCAATCTCCACTGTCCAGTCCGAGCTCTGACTCGTCTGCACTTCCACCTACGCCCACTTCATCGGATGATGAATTCCATCGTCCCCCACCTCCAAATTTCATTGCGCGTAGAGTTTCCATTCGACCGCTCATGATTGTAAAACACGACGCGTTACCTTCCATGTTCAGCAAATCTCCATCAAACTTCTCCGAAGCCGAGTTCTCTTCTTCGGAAGAATCAGAACCCGAATCAGACTCAGAGTGGTACGGTCGTGAACTCAGCCAGATGGTCACCCTGCGCTCTGCACTACCACCCAATTTTCCTCACACTGTCAAAACTGAATCTGCCAGACCAGACTCTATGGTTGGTTCGGTGTATGGTGGATCTTCCCCAGCTTCGAGTTTCTCATCCACTCTCCCATCACCACAGCTAGACCCAACTTCCTCTCGCCGGCGGTTTACCATTCCTTCGCGCTCACCGCCACCTCCTCCCCGTGAATCGGTAGTCCCTTCGCCGGCAGTTTTTGAAGATGATGACTTCTTTACACAGGTGAGGAATCCCGAGCCTAGTCGCAGGCCACCTCCTCGCACGAGCATTCCAGCCGACTTCGGTTTCTTCCCCGAGGATGTTGGTGAAGCTGCTTTTCCCGACGAAGAAGAAGATGACGAAGAGGATTGTGATAATATCCTGACCTACTATGTCGAGGCAGAATCTTCTACATTATCTGGATCGTCTGATAGCTTCTATTCACAACCTTCTCACACTGAACGTTTCTCTATCTCTGATCTCAATGGAGAATTCCAATTCGCTATCGACACCGAAATCGACCGCCCCATGATGCTCCCTTTGTCGCTACCCAACTCTCCGATCGATCTCGAATCCGACATTGCTAACGGACTAGCTGAGCTGCGCATGCGTCCCGAAGCTGATGCTCCCGTAGACGAAATAGCAGACGACCTACCTATCCTGACGAAACCCTCAACTTCCGTCACACGGTCTGCGAGTTTGTTGGCCCGTCGACAAATGCGCAGGAATATGACCGTGTCGGTTCCTTTGGCAATCGACTGGAATTTGTCGGAGGAGGAGGAAATTGCCGCCGACGAAGCGAGGGATGAAATTGCAGTTCAAAATGCAGTTTACTCCGCTCCCGCTCCTTCCATCGCTGTTTGTTCCCCAGAAGAAGCTCCACCAGCTGAAGACGATGAACCTGCCTACGAGGATCACGAGCTTCGTCTAAAACATTCCAATCCTCAGCTTCGTTCACGATGGAGCTCCTCTACGTTGTCTTCCATCCGCGAAGAACAGCAGAATCGCGGCTGGCGTAGCTCCAAACTGCGATTGTACTTTAGTAGCTCCAAGAAACGAAGTATATCTACTTCCTCCGGTTTGTTATCTCCTACCACTCCGACTACCCCGTCAAAGCCTAAAATCGACTCTAAGCAGAAGGCCCGAAATAAAAAACGCGGAGTCGTTGTCGTGGGTCCTCCTAGCTCCGCTTCCGCGTCCTCCGGTTGGAGTTATGGTTCATCGCTCCAATCGCCTGTGCCCAAAATTCCCGCTTCCACTCCGACGACTGGTCCAATGTCACCTTACTACAACTATGAAAATCGCTCGCCTGTCTCCAAACGCCATCGTCAAACAGAGTCTGATGATGTCATGGTCATCGGTTATGGACACCACCCTGGTGCACACGGAGGCGTTGGAGTCCGCAGGAGAGGTAGTACCAGTACGTCTTGCAGCAGTGCTCGTGGCAGCGGAGCCAGTGACGCCTCTAGTATCCTCAGTGGCTCAAGCAGCGCCAGTTCTGGGTTACGGCGAAAACCTATCCCCGTCGAAATGTTTTTGAGGGCTTAAAGCATCCTTTCTTTTTTTGTTATTACAGTTCCTACCCTTTGCTTGCATTAAACGATTCTCAACGCATATCACAATCTTTACCACATTCATAGACATTGACGATTTATCACAAACGACTCTTACTTATTCTCTTGCATGTTTTGAACAACACCCTGTAGCCTATAGTCCCTTTCGATCTTCTATATCCATAATCCTGCTCTTTGCTCTGATAGCTAGTACTACCTACTTACATGTAATTAATAGTTTCTTACAATGAAAGCTCGAAGCTGCCTCCCATTCCAGTGCGATCTCCTTGATAATGACACCTCTGTTAGTCGATTATACTTACATCGATACATATACATAGGTCAGAGCTCAGAAGTACAAATTTTCTCCTTCGCTGATCCCTACAAGGCAGCTTCTTCTAGGAAAGCTTCCGCCGACAATAAATCATTATCTTCGGCCAATAGAGGCTCTGTCCTTGCCTTTATCTGTACAGCGAACGTTTAACCAGTTCAGAGCGGGAGGGTTTGAAACGTTTAGCCCACCACAACGTCTCTGAGTTCACCTACGGCTCTCCCCATCCTGACACTAGTATCAATCACCATCTTTTGCGATTCTTCAACCAGTCTTCTCTGAAATGGCAACAACCTCAGTCATCAGTTTCTCCGAAACAAACGTTCTCGTCCTATTTTTCGACCTACAGCGTTTTTCAGGTCCCACTCTTCTGCACCATCAGCGATCATCTTGTCAAGTTTCAGTTGTAGATCCACAGTATCTTTGCGATAGAGAGTGTTTTCCTTCCAAAGTCTTGTCGATTGTTTCGCGGAGTTGAACGTTGGGTTGTGTTACATTGATACGACAACCGCCGGAATCAGGAAAAGGAAGAATTGAAAGAATTGAGAATATGACAGTCAGATTGAAGGAAGAGAAGGAATCGGATAAGAAACTCCGTCTCATGGTCTGTAACAAGTAACTTCGTACCGTTTTGCTGCTCCAGATTTTATTCTGAGTTGGCGTATCAAAGCTGCAATTTCACTCATGGTGGTTTACGATCAAAGAAGGGAAAGATCAGCACATTTTTCCTTACATTTCCAACCTGAGCCATTTGAACAGATTTGAACCGGTGCGTTAATGACTCTTCGTATGATGAGTTGATTCATCCTTTACTATCAATTTGTCACGGGAAACGTCGAGTTTTATTGCACGGTTCTTCCAGCTTCCGTTCCCTCAAAATCCACCCTGGTGTGGTCCCGGTCAATATATGAGTTCTATTTGTTTCTCCGTTTCACAATTTCTCATGAACCGCGGCTATTCAGATTCAAATCCTGAACTCGAAGCGGCTTTAGGGAAGGGAAACTCGATATCAATGTTGATGCCCAAAGTAAGGATTCTACTTTCAATGATTGCACATGCCCTTGAGCTACGCTTAATGATTTCCAATTCCCATTCCTCGTTCGTGCTTCGTCTTTCGATCGTGTGCACGGGATTTACATGCATTGCTTACCGGTACCGTATTTTTGGTGAGCAAAGAGGAGCAAAGTCGAACTGTCGATAACTTTAGAAACTCCATCCATCGTCAGACTATTTTGACTGACTATTGTTCAGCGATGGGACTGCGATTTCCCATTTCTCCTCACCACCAACGTTTGAGGGTACCTTTGTTCTCCAAAATACCGGTTTCCTTTCAACGAATCCCGGATTACCAGCGATCGGTCATGATGCGGTCTTGCGGTCCAATTGCTTTGCACTTTGGGGTGAATTCCAAGCTCGGAGCAGGTAGCTCAAACCTCTCGAGCAACCTACGATATGTCCGGGTCCTGCTTGAGGTTATAGGATGTCTCGTCCAGTATTTATTGATAGATTATTTATTCGACTGCCGTCTCGGAAACAAAGCTCTCTTGCTTTCAAGATACAAATCTTTGAGTGCATGTACATATACACTCTCATCATTTCTACTGTAACGTCACAGGCCATGGTTTCCTACATAGAAAGTTGTGCCATCTATTATCTGCAACCATGAGGCAAAGCTGCAATTTTGGCCCTGAACCACTTCCAGTGATCGTCGGCTTATATTGATCAGTAAAATACATCCTTGCCACGGAAGCAAAATTCTTAATTTACTTGGCTCTTAACTCCAGCTTGAGGTTGAAGAAAGTGTTCGTTGTTTTCGAAAAGTACAATGCTCAGACTGAGTACAATGACGAACTGTATACTTGTTTGTACACAAAGTCGTCAAGGTTGTGTGTGTACAGATTTGTACAACCTTTGCTTTCGACTTCTTTCGAAAGCAAAGTTATTGTTCCCGTCCTCTTATCATCTTTTTTCTCTTTTTCTGTAACGAAAAAAAACCTTTTACAGTCACGACCCAGGACGAACGATACGACTTTTTGCCCTTTTTTTTCCAGCATGGATCATCAACAACCGCAGCAGCACCAGCTTGATGAAATCGCTAGCCATAGCTTTACTTTCTATTCCACAGACCAAGAACCGGCTTTCAATGTGTCCTACAATTCTGCTGCGATGAGTCCATACCATGTTGTTGGACACGACGGCAGTCACACGCGTGGGTCGTCCTGAACAATTACTTACTACAACACATGTTCATCAGATAATCTCTCCAGGCCAATTGTCTGTCGAAGACTTACAGCAGCAGGGCTTACAGTATCCAAACATGATGATGCCTACTCATCAATATCACGATCCGTATAACACATCTCCGGTGCCTCATGTTCCCATTCCCCTTTCCCATTCTCCTCCGCCTCCTTCGCCTGAGCTTTACGATCCTCTTTCGCCTCCCGTCTCTGGTTCGGACACTTCTGCCGACGGCTTGTACAATAGCAGCGGCAACAATTCCCCTTCTTCGTCCCGTGCCAACAGTCTTGTCCACCGGCACACCCGCTATAATCCTACGCCTTCTCCCACCAGCTCGTCTGGCAGGCGGAGCCGCGGACGATCCCAAGACTCCGACGAGGACGAGATGGGTCCCTACCAAGAAAACCTTGCTCACTCTAGGAAAGAGGCCACCCGAAAACAAAGGATAGAGGCGGAACAACGGCGCCGAGACGAACTCCGAGACGGTTATGCCAAACTGAAGGACGTCCTTCCTGTGTCCAACCAGAAAAGTAGTAAGGTATCGCTACTAGAACGAGGCAAGTCTCTCCTTATCGATCGCTCCCGATAACGCGCCTTCTGATCCCTTTTGTCCAGCGACCAACCACATCATTCATCTCGAAGCTGTGAACCGTGAACTGCAGACTCGACTCGCGGCATTGGAGTCGGAGATGCATAGGCTTCGTAATCTCAACGAGAAAATCTCGCTCACGTCAAACACACCCTCTCCTGGGATGTTTTCGGAAGCACGGCCACTCTCACCTCCGCCAGATATGCCTCCTCAAACAATCATTCCCAGCCGTGTACATCATGTTCAGTCGGACAACTCGGGTCATTCTAGTCCATCGATGTCGGATGGTGGCTATCAATGAGATGAAAAAATTGTTTTTGCTTGCTCTTCACAACAAAAGGACTGCTTTTAATCATCTTCTATCACGCATTCTTTCCATCTTTTTTCTCGCAATTCCTCTTTGTTCTCTTCGTCTGCAGTTCAGCTTTTGGTCGCATAGATTATCAATTCCACGGGGTCAGGCTCAGTCGAGCGAGTGAGGACGCTGGGTCGTATAGTGCTGTGCGCTCTGGCTATTACTTTCCTGCGAACCCTCGCAAACATCAATTCTCCAACTTGACGTTGAGGGGTTCTTGTCCGACTGCAGCGTGTTGATGCTATCGTACTGCCATCTCGTCGATCGATATCACTCGAAATAAATTCCTGGCGAATTTAGAAAATTCCATGATACTTTCTTCCCGGAATCTCGCCAGACTGCAGCCTCGTTTTTTCCCCGATAGAAATGCTCGATACGAAGCTCAATCAGAGATTGGCAAGGACAACACACCTCCTCCTCCTCCGCTATCCTTACTTGCTATTTCTCATCTCCTGATCGGCTTGTGTACACGCATATTTTCGAGGCCGGCACGAACAATGTGTCCTACCATTGATGGGCGGGACACAAAATGACTCATGATTCTTGACGAATAACGGTATGCATGCTCTATAGATGAAGATCTGGTGGAGAACTTTTCAGAAGCTAGGTTAGGCCACAACCAATTGCCCCTTTGCTATGCATTCAGGTGTTGACGTCCGCCTGCAGCCTTTGCTTGATGCGGGCCGCGCGCGAGAGCGTCGTGCTTTGAGAGAGATGAACTTGAGCGTACATCGGTGGACAGCATCTTGGTTCGGACCATTAAATATCTCCTCTATACGAGCTCGGTGGGACATTTGTGTATGTAGTTTTGTATGTATTCACTTGGCGTACCCGGCTTGAATGTAAATGCTAACAATGCTTCTCTTGGGAATATGCGCGAACTTGAAGTTTATGTGCAGGTGGCTTAAGAGCTGGAGGCGTGAGCTAAACATGTTTTTACCACACTTACCTTATATATCGAAAAGTCAAGTCGGGGTGTGAATGTGGCCCTATGCACTGGCCTAATTGGGTATAGTTATTCGAATGCAAGGAAACCAAATCGAGGGGTCAAAATATCTGGCGGGTAAGTAGGTATTCATGAGCATTCGAATTTTACCTATCCGTGTACCTATCGCCTGTCCCCTCACACAATTGAGAAATGGCCTCCGTCGAAGACGCACTGGCCTTTGTCCAAATCAAGATTCAAGTCAGCGAGCAAAGATTCTGGTTAAAAAGCCTTGATATAAAGATATACTAGCTGAGATTCGAAAGACCATATGGGAATGGATTTGCGTACTGGCGCGGGTTCTGTGGATGAGATACTTGGGAAATAAAACCATCTGCAAACAATGTGGTTGGTTGAGGTCATGCCAGGTACACTGCGGTAAGCTGATTCCTTGAGGTGGAATCGACTCTGATACACTCAAGTTAAGCAAACTTGCGAGCATAGAGTTCGAGTGGTTTTGTTTGGGTTTTGAGAGCACATGTTAATAGACTGCGACCCCAGCCTCGTTTCGAGGTTATTGGGGGCCTCCTGAGGGATAAACTGCCTCGTATGAAACCTGTTTGAAATAGCTGGAAGCCTTCTTCCTTGTATCAGCCAGAGTCGGACCACTAGTCAAGTCGGAGAAGCAACTTAAGAACTGATTTATGGTTGGATTTATGACAATCACCCGCTATCAAAAGCCTACAGAGCAACCATTCCGCCTTCCACGAGCTAATTGGAGGATTCCAAAAATAAGTAGGTGACTAGAAGTTCGGTAAGATGATTTGGTTAAACGTGAGAGGTCTGTACTTACGGAAATACCGTACTTGATAAAGTGGTCCAATGAACGAGAATCCTGCATATCCTTTTGTCCGCCGATGTATCATCTGAGAGTTCTTGAGCATTCAAGTCAATCTCGGTCAATCGAGTCAGCTGGATGAATTTTGAAGAATGCTCAGGAGGAACTGCCTCCGACAAATTAATGTTATATTAATGATATCTCGGGATCGTTTCCCAAGCGAGCTTTCCGAGTATATTATCGAAGTTGGGATTTTGAGACTGTGACTACCAGCGCATGTTTATGTCTGTGTTGAGGACTGACAGATCGGTTTGAGAGCCTCGAGCCGTTGAACAGTGCAAATTCGCAGTGGGTCCCAGCGTGTCCATTATTCCCATTCGACATGACCCCGTAGATTTTACCACAGAGGCTGGCCCTCGACTGTGAAATTAAAGCAATATCTTACATACCGCACTGTCTGCCTCGGCATTTGAATGAGATCCGAGTACATGAGGAAGAAATCTTAGGCCGACCTTGAAGATAGGATCCATGCGCTTCAAGCATGCATGAGTCAAATACGCGTACGAGCTCCCAGTCAAATTTGTCTCTGAAACCGCGGCAGATCGAGTGGAAGTTGAGTTCGCATCTTCAATGAAGGGTATCAAGATGAACTGATACATGAATGACGAACAGGGTATTGTCAGCTTTGACAGTTAAGCACACAACTCGAAGGAGATTAGTCGGGGACATTTCTCGCAGCAGCAGAGATTTGGAGCGACCGCGACCGCGACACTCTGCAATATCTCTAGAACGCAGTCCCAGAATATGACCGGCATCAATTTATCGTCCCCGTAATAATCGGGAGGGGCATCACTGCTTGCGATAACGGAGGTTAAATGTTAAGATCTAGTTGAGTTGGAATCGGTCCCGCAAACACTGAAGAGTTTGAAGAATAGTGCAAGCAGGAAGAGAAAATTGGACACAACTTTCCGTTGAGGCTTCACAAAAGCATATGATTTAACTTTCACAAACAGCGGTTCAAGTATTTCCAGCACTTACAGTTTACTACATGAAGAACCTGATTACTGCAAAAAATCAAGTGATCGCAGAATCAGTGATCGTATAACATGCCTGCTTGTAAACGCGAGGCAACTAAGTTGAAGCACCTGTAACGGAAAACCCAGCACAAGCGAACGGAGTGTTTTGAGTTGCAATGTTATTCCGTTCAAGGAAAATAATGATTCGTACTTCCTTTGCGACGAATCAAAGGTCAGATCCAACACATAAGGATGAAAACCAGTCGTTTGGCGGTCACTGAATTGAAGAATACCTGAAATTTATTGTAGGAAATTTGGAATTTAATTAACGACAGCCTCCCCTAGCTTCTGGAATCAATCCTCGAGTTAAGTTCTGAAGGAGTCACCTCTTGCATATATGGCTAGACGTGGCGGGCATGAAGACACGAGTTAGTTTCTTCGAAAGAATGGATTTTGTTGGGATGCAGAACAAGACCTTCGAATAACGATCCACCTATAAAGTAATGCGCTTTTCGTGGTACCGTGTCTAGATGGTCGGACGAGCCAACCGACTACCGACGCGTCGGGTGAAGAAAAGCCTAGAAAAGCCGAAGACTGAAGTCACACAATTCTTCTGTACCACACGTGGTGTGACGTGGTGTGGCCACTAAGTGACCACCTTTCCTTGCGACGACGACGACGACGGCTGACGACTAGTGACGACCGTCTCGTTGACCTCCCTAAATACCCTGCTTGCTATAGCGTCTCTCTCTCTCCGCGAAACCCTCTATTCACCCGCACAGCCTCTCATTAATAACGATGTGGTATGTGCATTTCCTACTATCTTGAGAGAGAGCATCAGTTTAAACATATTATATTGTATCTAGGTGTGATAACTGTTTGCTTGTTCTCCCTCTGGTGAGGATCCGGTGCTGCTAGCGGCGTAGTTTGGTTTAACTCACATGTAATATCACACAGAGGGGCGGCGCAATGGCATGGGCCATCATCATTGCTGTGCATTCCTCTTATCTACTTCCGTTAAATCTTGTTTACTCTACCTACCTCTAGCTTTATAGTATTGCTGGGGGTATCTTTCTTCTCATTCGGTAAGAGTATACAGGGTGTAGCTGCTAGTGTGCTAATCAAAAGTCGCATCGCGTCTCAGTGGACAATTCCTTTTCTTCGAGGCCGATGAGTGGTGCGATTGATCCCAGTAACGTCAATCTCGTACTAAAAGCTCTTCTTTTAACCCATTCAGGTATGTTTACGGCGGTGTCGGTTTGGCTGTGGCTTTCGTTGCGGTCATCGATATCTTTGCTCTTTCCAATGTGCGTTCCCTCAGTGGTTGGAGCTAATTGACATCCTCACCTCAATGGGTTGTTTTAGCGGTCTTATATTTGGACGCGAGTGTGCAAATTCTTGTGGCCCTTCATTATTGTTATTTCTGCCGTGAGGGCTATTCTTATGATTGTGGAGCTTAATCGCGGGTTCGAACTTTGTTCTTTTTCTATCTTGCTTGCACTGATGCTAATGTACCCTTCAGGCAAGACCATATTATTTGGGAATGTCAAAACGGCGGTCAACTATATTCCTCGAATGCGACAACTATATCAACAACATCAGATGATTCGACCACCTTTCCAGCCGGTTTTTGTGCAGCGGGATTCTCGAGTATATATGTTGTATTCATTGTCTCCCTACTTGTGGATCTTGTATTTCAGGTAGATCGTCCTTATCTATTTACGTCCTTTCATACCTTCGCTGATGTTGGTCCCACTTTTTTCCCGCTTTAGATATACATGTACTTCATGACATGGCGTTACCAGAAGCGACTGGAACATTACAGCTCAATGAAAGGTCCTTACGCAGGAGGTAAGCCGCTTTTACATCCCCTATTCAACGATCCTCCTTATCTGATGATGTGTCAAAAGGCTATTACAACGCGTAAGCGCCCATTTGTGCAGTCGTGTCGTTTTTGCCCGGTCACCACTTTGGACATTATTTATGGCTTATATTGCGCTTTCATGAACTTTACGACAAACTAATGCTTTACGATGACGGTGAAACCGCCAACTTCATGATAATGAATGAAACCATTTTTCTTATGACCATGTTCTGGAAATGTGAATATCTCAGGTTCTAACGGTTTTTGGGTCGTTATACTCAGATTGTCCCTGGGTTCGTACTGGTTTGTACATACATGATGGGCGCAATCAGTCGTGTGCACAGTGGTCAGCTAGGTTTCGCTTCTCAAATGAGGTTTCTAGCAACCCCCTTCAGGAAAACCTCTATAGGATTTCGAGGCAGTGCTTTGTTCAATCACAGCGAAAGTCTTGTTCTTTTCAGGCAACTTTGTCATTTGGACAGGATTGAAAGTTCTTTTGATATTAAAAAAACGTTGCAAAAGGCATGCGGTCGGTTCTGGGCAACACTGGACTTGGCGTGACATTCGAAAAACCTCGGAGGATACTAGTCATGGTTGAAAACACTGGTACAATCCTTGATCATGACGAAGAGTCGTGTTCATTGCATTGGATTGAACCACACTGAACCCTGTTTCTGTCTGAATTTCGCTTGAAATCGTTTGGATGCTGGATAGTCGAAAGACCAATCGGGGTTTTTATGATTGTATCTGGATTCCCCGTTAGTCCGACTTCCAAACGAACGAACCACTTTACGAACGATTCGGAAAGCCGGATCTTGATGAAGATTCATGGTTTTGGAAGTTTACGGTAAGAACGAAGTCCGTTACGGATCATCGGCGCGAAGGGGGGGATCGGTGTAGCTCCATTGTTCTTGGAGAAGAACTGTACAGAGTATTGTAATGAGCGGCACCAAACGATCCTGAGTCAATCTAATGGCTCTTGGTCTTGATCCTGATATCGACACCAGCATGAATTGCCAGGGATATCTGTAGTAGAGAGAAATGAGCTGTCAGGACGAAACTACATATTTCCCGGAAATCGGATAGCCCGGAATGAAGTCCAGAAATGACTTTCTGTGTGAATGAAGCCAGAATGGTCATTCCGCGGAAGTAAATCACACGGTCCTAATTAGGTAATTTATTGATCCCAACATCCAGAGCTGTATATATAAACAGAGTGACCTCGTTCCCATCCCTTAACTTCCCTTAGTCCTCTTCTTTCCGCGCCCTTTCCCTCCCTCCGAGACATATCTCGAGGCAGTTGTCGCCCAACATCTTAAGCTATTTGCTTCACTCTATTTGTTGGCGTCCTACAGTTAGCATTTTTTTTGGACCTCATATAAATCCTCCAAAGGCTGATTTGCGCCACATAGTTCTTATTCGAACTCATTTATTCCTTGTCTGTTGTATTTCTTTGATTTATATCCCTCTCGAGATGTCTCTCGACTTTGAGTCCACCCTGTCCCACTCTTCCTTCATGGAGCCTATGGAAAGCCCATCATTCCTCTTGGATAGTTCAATGGATTATCTTCAATATCCTACGACAACCCCACCTTCACCTCCCAGCTATTCGTCTGCTTTGGGTTGTAAGTGCCCTTCAATTATCAATTAACTGTACTCTTTCATTCATCTGACGAATATTTAGTATCCAATACCTCAAGCTCACCGATGACTTTCCACACCGTACCCCTCTCCAGCTTGGGGGAGTACGGTTACGCTCCCGTTTCATTCTCACCTCGTCCATACACTCCAGCCGATAACGCCAGTATTTCGCCTCCTACTTTGACCTATAGTCTGAGCAATGCCGACGCGTCCTCCGACGATCAGCACTCGGGCAGGCACAGCCGTGGGTCTAACCCATCGCCCCCTCCATCAGTACCCTACGCTGCTACTGTGCCCAGGTCGCATCGCTTCAATCCAATTGGTGTCCCTCCTCCCACAAGGACCAGCGCTCGTACTGCTGCCACCAAGAGGCGAAATAGCAAAACTGCCAATGAAGACTCGGACGATCCTGAGGAAGAAGAGTATCAACAGTCTACAGGAAGTGTGGATCCGTGAGTCCTCTTTTTCTCAACCTGAAATTCGACCGCTTAAATGCATCTCTTAGTCGTCGAGAGGCTGTTCGTAGACAACGCATCGAGTCCGAACAAAAGCGTCGTGATGAGTTGAGAGACGGTTACGCTCGTCTGAAATCTACTTTGCCGTCGATCAACCAAAAATCGAGCAAAGTGACGTTATTGGACCGTGGTAAGTGTCAATCTGATATGTTATCGCTCAACATCAGCTGATGATCTCTTTGTCTCGTAGCCGCTAGCCATATCAAGTACTTGGACGCTGTACGAAACCGACTCGAGACCCAGCTCAAGGCCGCAGACGACGAAGTCAGCAGGCTTCGTAATGTCAACGAAGCTCTCATGTTAGGGACCGCCAACCAGAGGCATGCTGCTGCCGCCATGGCAGCCGTCAATGCTGGAATGGTGCCGACATCTTTCTAGAGCTTCCCTGCGTTGCCTCGCGGGATCATTCAAAAAAGTGCCATGGCCCTCTTTCTCCATGCACACCAAAAAACAGACTAACGAGTTCTATTTACTCTGCCCCTTGTGTGGACAGGGTGACACTGCTTTCATTTATGTCATGGACTATCGCATCTTATCATATTACGCATCTCCCTTGTTCTATAGTTCCGCCGTTGACGGAAAGGCACCGTTCTTTCTGTACTAATTATTTTGCAGTTGTTTTTCGGTGGCGCGCAATTTACCGCCTAGCCTCATCCTCCGATCTCCCCGCTTTTTGGTCGGGACAGATGGGACACGAGGCTGAAGCTTACGCATCTCTCTTTTGATGACGGCCCGCAAAACCATTGGACGACGATGGACGACACGGATCTTTCGGTTGATGAACTGTTTTGGGGACGACACTTACGCAAGACTCGAGTTAGCTGCTTGAAGCGCTATACCTTCCTCACCACTTGATTGTCGGTTGATGGTTGTGCGTGCTTCGCCTACTCGTAGCGCATTCTTGTACTACACCTCTTTTTTTACCGTCGCTTCTCCTGAACTACCTCATCCCGGTCCTATTCATTCTCCATACACACGCTCGTAGGCGACCACTTCATTGTGGATCGTGCCTCGTGTGTGGCCGATACACTGGCGTCACTATGTCCTTCTGGTTAGCATCCTCTCTTAGGTTTGCATACAGCTTCCGATTTCTATTGCGATTTCCCATATTCAGTGCGGACGACAAGCAAGGCGGTCGTTTTTGGCCTCACTTTCAACGCGGAAACCTCATCATCATTGTTCATCATCATTGTTACTCCTTGCTCTCGCCTTGCATCATCTAATTATCGAATGATTTATGTTTTTGGATTGTACCTTTTACTTACTACCCTTTCTACCACCCACTGTGTCTTCTTTGGGGAAATTCACTTGGTCGACCGTTTAATCAACGTCCCGGCTCGGACATTTCCTGCTATTTTTGTTGAACAATCATCCCCTATGCCCCTCAATCGCTTTTTATTCTCATCCTCCCCAGCTTGCACCGGTATCTTGGTCCATGCAACATCACCTTGACCGACATTACTACTCGCTGTTCACCCCTGGCCAATACTGGGTAGCTGCAGGCAAGATTTATGTATTTGGATCGCGCTCGTGCTGGCGCTCGAGTTTATATTTCGCTCTCTCAAGTCGAGCGTAGGCCGAAGGTTACTGGGTGCAGGTTTTGATATCGAAATGTATGGGGCGCAATAACTCATCTCCGCAGATCTTTTTTGCCAGTCTCCCGATAGGTGATGACGGCCAAGATTGATTTCTCGCGTGAGTTGAAGCGAGTTGTGGACCGACTGTCGATCGCTTGACGCCGTTGCCATTCGTCACTCTTTGTATCGTTTCTCGCTCTAGTAGCTTGAGAAGCCTTACTACCTCTTACCCTATTCGATCTATCTGCATTCTCCATTTCCTTTCCGCCATTACCGCTCAACGTTCGCGAATGCGATCCACTGGTTCAGTACACCATTCTCCTTGTTCATGTATGTCGACGTCGGGTTTCCTTTCAAGGTTAGGTATGTTGTCATGTCGGACGCGTAGTTATTGGGAGCCTTTTCTTTTTGGTTTCTTTTTCATGTTTCAACTGTACCCTTTTGCGCATGCGCATTAGTAGACTGCTGTCCGTGTTTGGATTGAAGATTCAGACATGATTCGGACTATCGGCATTGCCACGACTGCTACAATTACCTACCATTCCATCGCCTTATGATTTATCCATGCTTCATTTTCTTTTGCCCATTCTCTTTCGAGTGTCGTTTCAAAACGATTGCTTCAATATTCAGTAATCAGTACGAGTAGATAGCTCTTTTCTTAGATACTTCATGATTACGAGCGAATGAAACGATTATTTCACGAGAAACAGGCGTGTTTTCACACTGAATTTCGCAGGCTCGAAACCAAAAACATTTCTGTTGGCCAAACGCAGGCCAAACGTGACGGTGAAACTCAAGAATCTGACGATGGGTAAGTCAGAGTTTATTTAACACAAGATAATGCACAATTGATATATTTCTCTCCTACAGAGGCGTCATCCGTCAGTCACCTTTTCTCTAAGTATATTCAATTCTAACTTTCTTACAAGAAATACTCAGATCCTCCAGAACCACCTCCCCACATACCAACATACTGAGGATCGTATCACTGAAATTATCAACGAACATTCCGAAGAGAACAATCCTTTGGAACAAACATTATGACCCAAATTGAAAGATTCGCGACAGGGGCGCTGCATCCTACACCTTCTCGATAGACGAAGAACTCGTCAAGCCAGACTGAACGAGTTGAAATCCCGCCACCTCGAAACAGATGCTATTAGGAGAAATGGGTGCCGTGAATGTTCCGCCCGGAGAGGTAGAAGGAATGCAGGTTCTTGAAGTGAGAAGCTCAGTTAAAGTCAAAGCCTCCTCCGAACAAAGGCAAGGGCAAGTCAAGTTCTCAACACGATGCCGACGAATTTCTTGCGTAACTCGGGAATGAGATGCTGAATAAGAAGCGAAAATGGATTAACCTCCAAGGTCTGTGTAGCCCATTCATGCTTGTACACGTCTCAGCTATGCGCCGCTAGGATTCAGCATGGTTGCCTAATCCTTGCCTCTGAAAGATACAATCTTCAACTTCTCGAATTGTCACTTGCCCGATCTCCTGGTTCTTGCAATTATGTTGCTCATCGCGGTGTACATCACACTGTACATTTAGAAATCACTCTCGTTAATTTCACCATTTTTCATTCTCTGATACGACCTGTTTGGACTATGAAGATCGTACAACGTCGTCGATGTTGGGTGTGCCGTAGAGTAATCCAATGATCTCCAAGCGGGATTTGATAATGTCTCGGTTTCGGATTTTTCTTCAAATCCGGATGCGAACATCGAAGTCCTTTCAATCATTTTAACGTCTTCGTTTGGACCAGTGAGTATGAGGGTGTCATATATCGACTCGGTTGTTCGATCTTCTGCTCTTCATGCGAGCGCCTTTTCCCAGGAATTTCGATGGCCAGTAAAGATGAATAAAATGACATTCCAAAGCGAGGAAGGATATCTTGAGATAGCTTGAGATCCAAGCCAGCATGTGCCCTCGGCTTTCCTAGATCAAGCACAAAACTTGCCACAGAGGCAAGAAAGTAACGCCAGCAGCGAGCAGCTTTAAGAATCGAGATCAGCTCGCGAAAATCAATATGATATCAATCGTATACTTTGCCTGTCCATAACCAACAGGATCGTAGCCATCTAGGGGAGAATAAGGAGTCACAGGTTGACCAATATCTGCTTCGATGTTAGAAACGATTTCATGAAAGGATTCGCCCAAATTTGACAGTTCTTGCGAGTATTCATCCATGACAACATGATAGTAGTCTCCACGCTGTTGAATCTTCAGCTTGTTGACTATGGAAGCATGCAAATGAGCGATAATTTCTTCCGACGTGTTCAGCAACTTCTTTCGCGGACCTGAACTAGCCGACTTGAGCGCCAATGAGAAGCGCTCGACACGGAGTCATATAATCAATCGATAACGCTGATCAGAACCATTTACTGTAACCCTCCACGTTGATTCATTTATTCTAACTTTCTGAAGGCCTTTCCATGTCTCAAAAAATACACTCTGCGGACGGTATACTACAAGTTATTCCTCTGCCAGGACACCCTGCAATGTATTACTTTTCCTCTCTTCTTCCCATTTCTCCAAAATTCTATCTTGCATAATCTGACGATGCTCATCGCCAGACTCCCCAAAGCAGGCGAAACAAATATCTTGATCACATCTGCCTTGCCTTATTGTAATAATGTGCCACATTTAGGTACTTCGAAATCCGTATCATTCAAAGTTATTAGTCCAAAACTGACTGTGCATGGACATGTAGGGAATATAATCGGGAGCACTCTGAGTGCAGATGTATTTAGTCGGTACGTCCGTTCACTGTTATATCACTATTCTGCACCTCCTTCCCTTCTCTGTGGACCCGTTTTTGCTCAAGCTCAACTTTGCAGGTATAATCGTCAGTTTGATTTATGAGTCTCAAAGTTCGCAGAATGCAACTTGAACTACATATACAGGAACCCGCAACCGACCTACACTCTACATCTGCGGGACGGACGAGTACGGAACGGCCACAGAGACACAAGCGTTGAAAGAAGGTATCACACCAAGAGAGTTGTGCGATAAATACCATGTGTTGCATAAGGAGACTTATGAGTGGTTTGATATCGGGTGCGTTTTGATGATAACTAGTATCACTAGAAAGGATGAATCAACCTGATTGTTGAATCGCAGATTCGATTACTTTGGCCGGACGTCTACGCCCTTACATACAGAGTGCGCGTCTTCTAGACCGGATGATGTTTCTGTAACGCGTCTGAACGTCCCTCATTTCTTTTCACCGCAGAATATGTCAAGAAACTTACAAAAACCTCGGCAAGAACGGATATCTGGAACCGCAGAGTAAAGAACAGACTTATTGTGAAGATTGTGGAAGGTACACTGTTATCGTTATTTGACGAATCACCGTTGAACGAATCAACCCTCACCTCATAGGTTTCTAGCAGACCGATTTGTTGAAGGAACATGTCCTCACTGTGGATACGAGGTACGTCGCTTAACGAAGCAGCCGATCCTTTGCTTCGTTTCTTTTGCCTTAAATTTTCCTCTCCAGGACGCTCGAGGCGATCAATGCGACTCTTGTAGCCGCACCCTCGACGCAATCGAACTTATTCACCCTCGCTGCCTCGTCAACAAATCCCACCGCGTTGTCCCCCGTTCCTCCACACACATGTACGTCAAACTCGATACCCTCCAACCGCAAACCGAGGCCTGGATTAAACAGGCTGCGAAGAAGGGGAAATGGTCGGCGAATTCGGTGGTGCAAACGACACATTCCGGATCTAATTCCGACGTTGAGATCATCGATGCGAGGATGAAAGGGGGGCTTATTCCCGCGCCTCTAACAAGAGATTTGGTATGGGGAGTTCCAGTTCCGGAGTTAGGGAGGGAGGACGACGCGCTTATGAAGGAGAAAGTCCTTTGTGCGTTTTCGGTGTACCTTCGTTTCTTAGACTGGTTTGGAATTGACACTATATATCCTCAGACGTCTGGTACGACGCCCCCATCGGATACCCCAGTATTACAGCCAACTACACCCCCGACTGGAAGAAATGGTGGTTCAACCCTAAAGACGTGAATCTCTACCAGTTCATGGGGAAAGACAACGTATATTTCCATACGGTGTATTTTCCTTCGATACAGATTGGGGATGGGAGAGATTGGACGATGTTGCACCATCTTTCCACAACGGGTGCGTCCAGTCCTTCTCATTGCCCTCCAAATTTTGCACCTTCTCCAACCGGCTTCGTGTTTAGAATATCTTAATTACGAAGGCGGGAAATTTTCCAAGAGCCGCAATCGGGGTGTATTTGGTCCTCAGGCGAGAGAGACGGGGATCCCAGCATCTGTATGGAGATATTATCTGCTGTCAACACGACCTGAATCAGCGGATGCCATGTTCTCGTGGGCAGATTGCGTAAGTCCTGTACGAATTTTGCCATACGCTCCGAAGGTTGATACTTTGCTCGTACAGATTGCAGCGAACAACAATGTTTTATTAAACAAGTAATAAGATTCATTTCCCTCAAAATGTACAAAATCTGATCTATCCTCGTGGCAGCTTCGGAAACTTTGTGAATCGGGTCCTCAAATTTATCTCATCCCAATACCAAGGCATTGTTCCTAAAAACTCTGACTCTGACTCCCCGGGACCCCTCTCCCTAAATGACCCCAACGACTCCATTTTTATCTCCCAAGTCAATAATCTGCTGCAGGACTACATCCTCCTCATGGACTCTGTCAAACTCCGTCAAGGTCTTCAAACCATCATGTCCCTCTCCCAACTCGGCAATGCCTACCTCCAGTCCTCTGGCCTAAACAAAGCATTGATGTCGTCTGACCCCACCCGGACAGCACAAGTTCTATCTAGAGCGCTTAATTTGATATATGTGTTATCGGCATTAGTAGAACCGTATATGCCTGCGACCGCGGACGCGATGCTGGTGCAGTTGAACGCGCCCAAGCGTGCGGTGCCGGAGGTGTTGAGTACGGATATATTGGCGGGACATGAGATTGGGAAGCCGGCGCATCTGTTTAAGAAGATTGAAGAAGGGATGGCGGAGAAATTTAGGGAGCAGTTTGGGGGAGACGAAGCCAAGGTTGTTTCTACGACTAAATCCGCTTCCGCGACTGGCTCATCGAAAACAAAATCGAAATCAAAATCAAAAAAACAGGACGCTGCTGCGCCAGTGTACACTGCTCCCTCCGACGTGAAACGAGGCGAATGATGGGGCTTGGAGGTTTTCCGGCCGTGCATTAGTTTCCAGTGTACATACTCGAAAATCAGGAATCTCGTTCCACATTTGAGTGTGGTAATTTTGTTAGAATCTCGCCTCTCTTTGTTTGAGATACATTCCCATCTAAGACTTTGCTTTTGCTTCCCCCCTCTCTTTGAGACTCTCGCATTCGCCTTCCCGTCTCTCCGCGCTCTCGAAATATCAGTGAAATGGCTCTTACCGTATCTACCCAGCCATTCCCGGGCCACAAGATTCGCGTTCTGCAGCATTTACTTTCCCCATGTATATGGAATGACATCTCCCTCTATAGAATCTATGCATATTTTGTAACATAGACATTTCCCAATGAACGATGGAATTATTCATTTCGCCAGATCTGTAGCAAGCAACATCGACACTGCAAGTTGCTGAGAATGGGAACATTTGGTTAGGCATACAAGGCCATAAAAAGAAAAGTACACGACCGTACTTATCGTGAACGATGACACCGTGACAGAACTGTTCTAAATCATGAGAATCCACGGCGTTTCACCAATTATTGTCAAAGGACATCGGAATTAACTCCATATTCACTCCGCAGTCAGTCTTCACTCTGTTTAGCAGATGGTCAAGGGGAAGTATGACCCACAAGCTGATGCCTGGGCAACGAAAATACCGTCTACGAGCATACCTACAGTAGCAGAACCTCGAGTGTGGAGTAAAACACCTGCCGCACCAGCCACTCCAAGCTGCTCCTTTTGAACACAGTACTCCTTCACAGAGTAATGAGCTTCTTCTTGTTCACACTCATAATCACCAGCCGGGACAGCAGGATCGGGAAGGCTGAAGAAGCCTTTGGGTGGATTGATTTTTCCCGACGTCGAATACCCCATGGCCATACATGATGTTGTCCTGACACGCTGAGCAGGACGAAGCTTTTGAACTAAAAAAACCGTGACATTGGTAGTAGCACCTGAATGGACCATTTGGAGCGAAAAAATCATCTGCCATTTCAATGAGCGAGACATCACAGAAATCATACTCTTCGTTGGTTGAAGGCGGGTAAGAAGCTGCGGGCCCTAGGCGTGCCGCAATGACATCTAGTTCATTCTTTCGAGCTTTTATTTCAATGCACCGTTCCTCCACAGTTGGTATGGTTTTGCTCAAATACCCCGTAGTGCCTCTGACAGTATTCCCCTCTGAAAATTTGAGATGAAATAATTGCGAGCGAAGCGAAGCAATACTGGCTAGAGGGCTGAACCGGGAAGTAAACAATCGCACAAACTCCCACGGAGTCGGAATACCCGCGGATGTGTACAGATGAGCGGATGCTGGGGCGGGGAGCTGTTCCTTTTTACAGTAATGCCAGTGGATTATTGCTCATATCAATTGTTTGTTAAGGACATGGGCATGAATGAGGGATTCGGTCTCTATTTCTGGCTGATTTGCGCATCGAGATCCCACAACATATTAATTAACGAGTCGATAGCGATAAGTTTGTCGAGCAGCAAAGATCTGTTTACCATTGGTCTACACCACAGTGCATCACTGTAGGCCCAACAGCAAATTTTTCTACATAAGAATCTCAAAAAATCGAAATCAGCATTCCATATTAAATCAGATCCCAGATACAAACAAAATGACTGGGTCACAATTTCCTGATACCAGTTGGATGTTCTTGTAGAGCTTTAACTTTCGCGGACCTCAACTCCTTCCCGAAAATTTGCTTCGTCGCCTTTTTATCCGCCCTACGTTCAGCTTGCCGTGCCTTCACAGCAGCTTTGCGCGCTTTTTTAGACTCTGGATCTTCATTGCGCGGCCGAGTGACTTTTTCTGAGAGTTGGGCTTGTTGTATCATGGTAATGAGTAAAAAAAAGTTAGAGAAGAGATGTTAAGACGCACGAGAGGTATCTTCATAAGGTGAGTCATCAGATTCATTTGCAAACGAGTCAAAATCCTTTTTGATTTTTGAAGTATGTTTGGAGGCAGGTTTGGAAGTAGCATCGATGACACTTGGAAGGCCAGTCTTGGGATCAAGGCAAATTTTAGGTACCGGCTTGGAGTGTCGAACACGGATAAGTCGCGGATGATTTTCAAGATTGGAGTATGTCGCTGGAAACATGGATTATAAAACATGAAAAATTCAGGAAGATTGTAGGACCATACTAAGTATGGTTTCACAATCCCATCGATCCTTTTTCTCCTCATCTATTCGCAAAAACTCGTTATCATCGTCATTATCGCGGTCTTCTGCGTCGGCAAGGCTCCCACGGATGCGCTCGTCTTGACCCATAGCTCTGCGAAGAGTGTCGAGTTTTTCTGCTCCGGTGTCTCCGTCAAGCTTGGGTTTCATCTTACGACCGAGAATTTCGTAGTCATTGAGGAATTCGTCCATCATTGAGCCAAAATCCTCCCGGGAGGTAATTAACTGCGGAGCTTCGTCGTTATCTTCATCTGAAAGAAATGACGCCTCATCATCTTCGTCCTCTTCCTCGTCGTTGTATTGCTTGAGCATAACCTTGGAGTTGTGGAAATTCAGCACACCTACTTCGAAATGAATGACAAATAAGGCTCATACCTGATCGAAACGTTCATCCAGTGTTTGAAGGGCCTCGTTTCGGTACATGCTAGAGCTACTCATGCTGTATCCAGAAGCATCGCTACCTCCTTTGTGTCTCCTTTTGCCTTTGCCGCCGATGACAGATATGGCTGGAAGACCAGAGACTGTATCTCCACCCTCTGAGGCGAAGTCATGCTCGTCGTCGCTTGTTGAAGAAAGCGGTGAGGCCTTTCGAGCAGCTTTGAATTGAGCAAAACGTTCTTCCCATGTGTCCGGCTCTTTTTCTGGTAATACATTCTGGCGGTCTTCCGGAGGTCCATGTTCATAAAATTCAAACTCTACTCCTTCATCACTATCTCGTGCTCCTCCTTCAATCAGATCTCCGAAGAAATCATCTGCGAGGTCGTCATCTACAAAAGCATCGTCCTCTAGAGCTTCGAGTGTCTGTCTAAGATGTGGGTCCATATCCGGCTGGAAGCCAGATATGCTTTGCGGAATATCTTGTTGCGATTCATAAGTCCGGGGGAGTTCTGAAGTGGAAGGTAATACTTCTTGCGGCAAATCTCGCAGCAAGATACCAGGCTTGGTTTTCGAGCCTTCAGCCTTTTTATTGAGTTTTTTGGTGCTCGGAGCCTCGATTAATACGCTCTCAACACCAGCTTCCTGCACACCGACAGGCCGAAGATGCTGCATGTAGTCGTATTCCGTATCATTGTAGTAAATTCCGTATGTAGCAGCTTCTCCAACACGGGCCTCAGCATCACGAGCGATTTCTACGTGGTCAAGAGTGGCTTCTAGATCGGCTCGACTTTTTCCCTATTACAAGTTTGAGTATTCCATTTGAAGTATATGAGATTTAGATTTGACCTTCTTGTCGCTTTGTCGGGCGATTTCCTTCAGTACATGCTGACTAACGTCGGGATCATGGATAAGAGGGTCTCTTTGAGATCTGTGGACCACCTGAAAGTGTCTTGCGCCTGGCTGACGAAAAATGGACTTGGGAGGCATCGAAAAAAGCGTACCGAGCTGGGTCGCTGAGTTGAGGCAATTATATTGATTAGCTAATCGGTATAGTCATTCAACCAGAGCTGTTGACTGACCACCACTACTGGCTGTCAGCTTCAACCTTTGCTCCCTTCTATCGCATATTCGTCTCATCTTTTCGCAAAGTCTGTACAAGCTGGCACTCTTGAAGCTCACATAGTAGCGGAATCGCCTTTCCAGGCTTGGAATCATGGATAATCGCACCAATTCGCAGCGCGAACATCTTCGTCGAGGGTTCTCTATATACGTCTTATCTCTCCCTTTATTCAGTGTTCAAGCGTGCTGACATGCCTTCTGATATCTACTAGTCACCAAAAGGTTGTTCTGGAGATTGATTTTTCCGGGAGTTTATGGGTGTGTTTGTTGGTCTCCTTGTTGGACGCCCAATTCACGAAATTTCTCTCCAGGGATACACAGAAATCACTATTGCCCCTGCAAGCAGTGAATTGAGGACTATCATCCTGCACTGTCGTCAATCCGGTGCGTGTTCTTATCCATATTCTTTGCGCCATGAAACGAGCCGTTGTGCCTCTTTGACAGTCGTCCACTCGGTTCACGTAGGCGCGTACGCTGCGGAATTCGTTCACAATGACCCATTTGTTAACCTCGTCAACGGAATCCCTGAACCGGATTGTCATCGACATCCTGAGCTCAAGCGTAAATTGTATTCGGCTCTTCAGGAGGGTGACGAAGGAGAGCTGTCTATCGCGATTCCGAAGGAAGTGTCCTTGAAGCCGACCGGATCGGTCAACCAAATCCTCAATGATTGTGAGCCTTATCCTTCTCTTGTAGTCAATGATACTGATCATCGTGTAAAGTTTCCACTCCCGAGCCTCAGGCTCAACCTAATCAACAAGTCACGGAATTTTCACCAATTGTAGTCAAAATTACCTACAGTCTGCGTCATCCTGCTGAAGGTATACAATTCGTGCTTCCGACGGAGTCTCAACCCTATGTACGTCTGTGTCGTTCATCTTTTGAACATAAGCCATTTATATATATATCATTCAACAGCGCGTCCCCCATGCTTACACTACCCCGACCTCACCTGATGCGGCAAGGTGCTGGGTTCCGTGCATCGACAACTTTTGGGAAAAATGCACATGGGAGTTTGAATTTGTAGTTCCCCGGTACCTGGAAGAGCGAGATTTTAGCCAGGAAGACGATCCCAGCGATGCGATACCTACGGTCGTGATATGTAGCGGCGAGCTTGTCGAACAGGTGGGTTCCCTTCCGTCGTTTGATTCCACGCACTCATGGATGTCATAGGTCGCACATCCATATAATTCCAACAAAACGATTTTTCTCTTCTCTCAAGCTGTTCTTACTTCAGTACAACACATAGGTTTTGCTACTGGCCCCTTCCACCTTCGTTCGATACCGGCGGACAACACAGCGGACGATCCTGCAAGCAGTTCTTCTCAGCCACTTATATACACATTCTGTCTGCCCGGACAAGAATCATTCCTTACCAGCTCCACCTCTACTCTTCGCTCAGCTATGAGTTTCTATTCGTCAGAATTTGGATCATATCCTTTCGGTTCTTTCAAAGTCGTGTTCGTGGATGAGTTACCCACTCAACGATTTGATACTTCCAGCTTTTCTCTCATCACAGTAGACATGTTGCACGGGGATGATGCGATTGAACCTGCGATCGAAACACGGCACGCACTTAGCCACGCACTTGCCTGCCAATGGGTAGGGATCAATATTCAACCTAAACAATGGCCAGATTTATGGCTAGTGAATGGTCTGGCGTCGTATATCACCGGTTTATTCATGCGCAAACTGCTTGGCAACAACGAATATCGATTCAGACTCAAGAAGGATATGGAACGGGTGATAGAATGGGATAACGGAGGGATGCCCCCAATATGTCAACCGCAACATTACGATCCCCCAGATTCCAGCATTTTACCTTTCATCAATCTGAAAGCCCCCTTGGTCCTGCATATTTTGGACCGTCGATTAGGAAAATCTGGAACCTCTCTTGGGCTAAGCCGTGTCCTCCCTAAGTTATTCTTGTCGGCAATTAGCGGTGAAATGCAGAACAATTATCTTTCAACGCATGCCTTTCTAAGGATGTGTAGAAAAGTTAGCAGTGTCGACCCACGGAGTTTTGCGGAGCAGTGGATTTATGGTAGTGGCTGCCCTTCTTTTGGTGTGCAAGCGACTTTCAATCGGAAAAAGATGGCGGTAGAGATTACGATGCGGCAAGAGTGTCCTGCACATAAGGTGCACGAGGGTAACGAGGTATCTAAGATTTTGATGAAACCAGTACCCTTTTTTGAGGTATCTAGCTCCGATTTCTTTGTGGATTCATATCGTCTCACAAAACAACAAACATCTAGGGCCAAATGACTATTCGAATACACGAGGCTGATGGAACTCCTTATGAACATGTTCTCGACATCAGAACGCCATTCAAACGGTACGAGGTACCATTCAACACAAAATATAAGCGTGTTCGAAGGAATACAAAACGGTATCTTGCACGTCAAGCCGCTGCGCAGGCTGCTGCTGAGGGGGACACTGAGGCTGCCGAAGCCATTGGTATGATTGACATGGGTTTTGGACTCGAAGTTTGGGAAAACGAACAAGAA
The DNA here is from genome assembly GCF_021015755.1 of Lentinula edodes. NCBI lineage: Eukaryota > Fungi > Basidiomycota > Agaricomycetes > Agaricales > Omphalotaceae > Lentinula > Lentinula edodes. The sequence continues at coordinate 806,167 of NW_025764307.1, forward strand.
CGAGAGAATTGGAAAGTAGCTGATTGGACTGAGGAGGATGAAGGGTTGATGAGCGGCGCTACATATGAGTGGATCAGAATGGACGCTGATTTTGAGTGGATAGCGGCATTGAAGTTTGAGCAACCCGACTTCATGTGGGTTTCCCAACTTCAGAGAGATAGGGATGTTGTTGCGCAGCTTGAGGTCAGACTCTTCCCCATACATGTAATAAATTATAACTCGTTTGATCTTAGGCTGTTCACGCGCTGTCCAAACAACCAACAGCAATTGTATCCAGTACACTAACGAAAACTGTTCTCGTCTCGAACTACCACTATCGGGTTCGTTGTGAAGCTGCGACAGCACTGGGAAACGTTTGTATCCGTATGATATACATACATTCTCGTTGCTCAATGTCCTTTAGTGTTCGATACGGAGGCTGGATTTTTTGGGATTGTTCCATCTGTTTAAACTCTTCCTTCGATATTGTTATGAACCGGAAGATTCGAATCAAGACTTATTTACACACAACTATATCCCCAAGCCGAACAATTTCTCCGACTTGTCGGAATATTTTGTACGAAAAGTGCGTGGTGAAATCCTGACTTCACACTGTTGTTGTCGTTTACGATCATTTCCACAGAGTCTTGTTAATGCAATCTCACGAATACGATTTGAGAATGGAAAGACACCTTCTGTGGTCAGACAGTTTTTGATAGATCAGCTCCGGTACAACGACAACACAGCGAATCCCGTCAGTCATATCTTCGTCATATTGCACATATACTAATGAGCTTAGCTGCAGTATTCCGATGCTTATTATATTTGCACCATCATATCAGCAGCAGCCTGCTCGAACGTGTCTACGGCTGCACCGGAGCGAGGCGAGCTCCTCCCCTCTGAAGTTCGTCTCGAACATAACGCGGAAGACGAGGAATTGTTGAAACAAACGTTGACCGAAGTCGATCGCTATCGCAGCATGGACAGGCTAATTCCCTCGGTTCATAACATAGTTACTATCGCTGCGTTAGAAGTGGGTGCCTCGAGATCGTCTGAATTGACGTTGACTCACTTCAAATCAGTTTCATATGTTACTTGGTGTCGCCAATCTCATTCCAAGTCACCCTCGAATATTTTTCCCTCTCACCCGGTAGGTTGTGTTGGATTTACTATTCTCAATTTATTCATTTTCTTGCAGAGAAGGCAACTATGTCCCAGTTCGGATAGCTGCATTTGATGGACTCTTCCTCACCAAATGGTACACACCTCAAATCATGCGCTACGTTTTAGCCGTCATGGCGAACGATTCATCTCGTACTGTGCGAAGGCATGTTGCGCGAAGTGCTACTCAAAGCTTAGCACTATTGGTGCAAATGGGCGAGATGAAGTCCAACTCCAAGGATTCAGAATCTTTGCTTATCGAAGAAGATGGTTCCCACCCCGAAAAGCTTAAGGAATCTAAGAAGACAGAGATGGATGCCATGATCAAAGTCCTTCGGAAGGATAGAGAGGTTGGCAAGAATGAAAATTTTAGGGACTTTGCTGTGCCGATTGCGCTGTGCGTTGTTTTGTTGTTCAAAGTTGAATCCATCTTTATCTCTCCCTTAGTGCTCCTGATGTCGATTACGAAGTCCGGTGGTGTATACTGAAGCTGCTAGATATCCTCATTCGTCCAGTCGACGAAACACCTCCTACTGTCCGTATCCACATCCCAAGCACTCCCATCTCTGAGTCCGCTCCTTTATTACCTTCCGCCAAAATTCCTTTGAAACCTCTTAAACCTCCTGTGAAACCTCCGACAGCCAAGACCCCTCTCCCCCTTATTCATCCGAAGCTCAAACTCCCTGCTAATGCTGCCACAGAGAGCTCGAGGATCGTCGTTTCATCACGGACCAGCACCCCCCAGTCTGGAAATGTCGCACTCCCTGCTGAAACTACTCATACCAAGGTTGCCGTCACTGGTCCGGCCGTCTCAGCCCCCAAAGGCAAACCGAAAGGAAGACCGCCGAAATCGGCAAAGGCTGGTCACACGCCTAAAGCACAATCAGGCGGCATGAGTACTGTAGATTATAGGGCGTCGAGAGCTGCATTGAAGAAATTGAATACGAATAAGCACGCTAAATTATTCTTGCAGCCTGTCGACCCAATCAGAGACCATGCACCCGAGTTAGTTTTTTTATGATCGAATCACACCATTCTGAAGGCCCTGACTTGACCTTTCAGTTATTTTACCATCATCAAGCAACCAATGGACTTATATACTATGGGTTCCAAATTGGAACAAGGAATGTACAAGGACCGTTTCGAATTCCAGGCAGACTTTCGCCTAATGATTGCCAATTCCAAGCAGTACAATATGCCCGGTAGCTTTGTGCACAATGAAGCAATCAGCCTCGAGATATTTTTCGAGAAACGTAAGTTTTTTCCACTGCTTCATTGTCCTATCTTCACACCTCTGTGCAGAATGGTCAATCATCAGCAAGACTTTGGATCAACATGCGATCAACAATGCTGAAGAAACTGCCCCTAGACCCGCACAGAAACCTCATCGCATACTGCCACCCGTCCCTCAAGCGAAATTTTCTCCGCCGCCTCGTAAGGCACAGCCGCAGTCTCCTTCAATACCCCCCGCTCGCCCAATCATAAAATTGAAAATGTCGGCACAAAGTGTTCTGGCTGATCCCAAACCTGTTGCCAGCTCATCTAAACCTCGTAAAGTCAAATCAAAACATGTTGATCCAGCACCAGTAACGCCACCTCTCCCACCGTCGGTATCTATAGAACAGGACGTTGATGCCCCCCCTCCGCCTTACATTGACGATGGTTCCCACGATCTCCTGCAAGAAGTGCTTGCTATTGAGCGGGAAAAGTCCGAGATGAAACGGCAGCAGAGTTTGTTGAAATCCCAGGAAAGACTAGTTATTGGTTCTTCCAGTAAACGAAAGCATGTAGAATCGTCTGCAGAAGACGACATTCTTGCTCTTGCTACTCCTGCGAAGAAGGAGAAGTCAATGCCTTCCGCGTCGACCTCATCTAACGGGAAGCTTGTTCTCCCGGCTACAAAACCCAAGCCAAAAAAAGATGCTCCTGTTCCCTATACGGGTACATCTTCATCTCGGTCCAACTCTGCACGTTCAACACCTGCGATCGACGTACCGCGCCCGTCTCTCAAAGGGAAAGAGAAGGATATCTCGCTACCACCTGCATCTGCCACTACTACACCGTCTTTGAAGCACAAGAAGCAACCTATCGTTCATGTCACCCCGTTAAATGAGAAGAAGTGCAGAGAAATCTTGAAAACCCTTGGCAAGATCTCCGACTCTGCCATATTCCAAGTTCCTGTCGATCCTGATCGAGATGGTTGTCCAACGTTAGTTCTCCGTCGTGTCATTTATGTTATTTTCTTAGTTGTTCTGCAGGTACTTTGATGAGATCAAGCATCCCATGGATCTTGGGACGATATCCACAAAGCTTGGACAGGGAGAGTACAGCTCAATGGAATCTTTCCGTAAAGATGTAGAACTCGTGTTCAACAATTGTCGACAATTTAATCCTCCTGGCACTTTTCCTGTCAACTGTGCGGATATTGTGGAAACGACATTCAAAAAAGAGTGGGCCAAAATCAAAGAAAAGAAGCTTTCATGGGCAGAGAAGCGGGGCCTACAAGCTATCTTGTCGACATTTGTGAAAGAGGACCTGTGAGTTGTTTATATCTGTCTCTGATCTCTAAATCGTTGAGCATACTCTTTCCATTAGATCTTTCGTCTTTCGAGAACCTGTCGATCCAGTACTCCTTGGAATTCCTACGTACTTTGACGTTATCCCTCGCAAGGATGCTAGAGACTTGCGAACTATTAGGCAGAAGTTGGATGCCGATAAATACGAAACGGTGGACGCATTCGAAGCCGACATTGATCTCATGGTGCGAAATGCGATCAAATTCAATGGAGCCGATTCGGAAGTAGGTTTGATAGCTGCGAAGGTTAATGATCATCTGAAGAATGCGGTGGCCAATTGGAAAGCAGGAAATTCAAAGAAGAGGAAGGACGGAGATAAGAGCGGTTCGCAGCAGCCGATGAAGAGACACAAATCCGGTTGAATGTATATCTGTCCTAGAATAATGCGTGTACTAATGACCGTTTGCTTTGAGGGTATTTACACTTGTGTAGCTTGTGTGTAGCTGTTAACATCTAAAGTTCGAGCAGACTTGTTTTTCTTAACTGACATGCCTCCGCGGACGTCCCCATTATGATCGGATTATCGCAGGATTATTCCAATTATCGACGTCATTCGTATGTACAGCTTTGACCTTTCCAAAAATGGTTTCTGTCGATGGGTTGCTTATCTAGTAATAGCTGTCTGACAAACCTTCCTACTTCGACATACTCATATATCAGGACATGCATAAATGGAGACCAGTCTTAATTGATTCAAGGAGCTCCTTCGCCGCTTACAAGTAAATATACCAGTTACCAGTAATGCAGTATGTACAGATAAAACACAGGTCAGCCTGGCAACAAGAACCCCAGATTCATGCACATAATACTTTCTACCTCAACACGGATATCACAAAGACTTCGCATGTGCAGAAAGCGGGTAGAAAGAAGTGTAATTGAGACCATAGAATGAAGAGAAAAGAAGAGATGCGAACAAACGGGATGGAGCGAGGTCCACGTGCTCATTATAAACTTTCTATACTCCATGAACTCCATCCATAACCCCAGATAACGCGTTCCTCAAGCCATGGCTTCACCTCAGGTCACTTCGCCAGCTCAGGCCTCCTTCTCCAGTCCATTGTCGGGCTCTAGAAGCAGTACAAGGCTTGGCGACGATGTTACGAGCCTCACGTCTTTCAATCCATTCTCGGAAGAAGATGAAAACGACCAGTCTTCTTATACCCTTGTTACCTCCATTTTTTCGCGGATGAAAAATTCTCTGGCTGCTCCTCTTTCTTCAGCAGCAGCTACGACGTCGATCGTCAACAACAACGGCTTGAACGTGAACGGAACTCCAGCAGGAGCCCAAGATCAGAAACGGCCCTCCTTACAGTCGCAGTCCGCTGGCCCTGCGCGCCAATCGAGCATAGACCGTCCGAATACTCTGTCTTCTCATGCAAATCCAGCTCCTCCACTAGTCTCGTTAACACCAGCGCAATCAGAAGCACCTACGTACAGTGTGGAGTATGAACGATCTCCGTCTCGGTCTGGCATGTTCTATTCGGAATCCGGTGATGGAGGCCTGTTTGGAACATCTATACCTGGTTTTCCTATCCCGGATGATGCTCGAAGCATAAAGACCACAGGCAGTCTCCATAGATCGGGCTCGGTGTCTAAAGTAATTAGGAGAATTCGGGGTGAAGGCGCGTATATCATTGCTTCTCATGGTTATTACACACTTACTGGTTACACAGGTCTATCTCGAGATTACTGGATGGATGATGAGAATGCAAAGGAGTGCTATGATTGCAAGAGCATATTTACCACCTGGAGGAGGAAGCACCACTGTCGGATATGTGGTAAGTGACACCTTCCCTCAGATTTCGGACGTTCATTGACTTATTCATCAGGACAGATATTCTGCTCTAGATGTGCATCCAATGTTATAAACGGTTCTCGTTTTGGACAAGATGGCAGGGTCCGTGTATGTAACCTTTGCCTTGACAAGTTGGCCAATGTAGACGACGACGACGATGACGACAGAAGGTCCATCGTATCATCTGTCACTTCCTTTCCCGCTCATCAATTCGGTCTTGATTCGTTTTCTCTGGGACATCATCCTCAATCTCCCTTTGCCGCCTCACAATTATTTGGGCGGGATGAACCGTTCAATTTATATTCCATCGCCGAAACCAAGAGACCGATCTCTGGCTCCGAGGATAGTGGTCTCCTATCTAGATCTCATACTCCTCAGTTGCACGATCTTGTCTGGGATAATGGTGATGATAATCCAGCGCCTTTCCGGCGCGCGCTGTCCGATGAGGAGAAGGACGTATCAAATTTGCCGGACCCATTCAATGAGGATTCACCCACTGCTCCAGGCTCCAAGACTCCCATTGAATTTCCTATCGTGTTTCCCACTAACAACGAAGGCCCCAGTTCCATTCAATTTCCCGTTGGATCGCCTGAAAATGGGCCGGAAAGTCCATTTGCAACTGGTCGGATGAGATCACGATTCAACTCATATGCGGAATTCGAATCTGCCACACCTTTCATTCGAAGTCGTGTTCAGAGTCGGCTGGACAATGTGGTGACGAGCGAGCCCGGATGGCGGACGAGGCGAGAGAGCACTGCGTGAGGTTTTATTTGATTACGGAATACTGTCTATTCATCATTATTTTCCTTTCAGTTATGCACAGGAGCTCAACCTCACATCGATGCTTCACTTGAAAATAATGCTGAGGCAGATGCTAACAATCGAGCAAATCCCAAATGTCAAGGAATGGGAGGACACTCTCCTGAAGCTTGCACTCCGCATAGCTCGTGAACTCACCTTCACTACATTACCTCACCGTCAGGGTGAAGACATGGACGTCCGTCGATATGTGAAAATCAAAAAGATCCCTGGAGGTGCTCCTCATGATTCAGAATACGTCGATGGGGCTGTCATCACAAAAAATGTCACGCACAAAAACATGTCGAGATCACAACGAAACCCGCGCATTATGCTAGTGACATTTCCTCTTGAGTTTTCCCGCGTCGAGGGCCAATACATGCATTTCGGACAAATTGTGCGACAGGAGAAAGAATACCTCGGTAATTTGGTTGCTCGTATCGCCGCGTTGCGACCCCACGTTATATTGGCTGAAAAATCGGTGTCAAGGATCGCTCTCGAAGCATTGCTTAACTATAACATTGCAGTGGCTCGTACTGTTCGACCGTCAGCGATTCAGCTCATAGCTAGGATGACTCAAGCTGATCTCTTTTCGTCCATGGATAAATTGGCTTTAGAACCACGGTTGGGTCACTGCGCACGGTATCAAGTGCAGACCTTTGATCATCCTTTGATCCCCGGTCGTCGAAAGACGTTCATGAGATTCGAAGGATGTAGTCGGGATATGGGCTGTACGATCATTCTGCGTGGAGGAGATATTTCCACGCTCCGGAAGATTAAGAAGGTCACTCGATTTCTGACCTTCATCGTACGCAACTTGAAGCTCGAAACCCATCTTTGGAAGGACTCGGTAATCACATTACCTGCTTTCAACCCAGATGCTACTCCAACTGTTATTGGCCGTACCAATATATCTGCCACTTTATCTACCACTGCACTAGCCGTTTTTCCTTCCTCCCTTTCTACGCCCCGCCTCACTACTCCTACTGCTGAAGACAATCGTGCTCAACCCTCGTCTTCGGCTGGATCAGATGTCAGTGAAAATGACCTTCCAGACGAAGAGGCAGAAGCGTTGAAACTCTCACGCAGAATTGACCAATCTCTACACCCCTACATTAACACATTTATTTCGGTCTCAGCCACTCTGCGCTTCCCCCCTCCCTATCCAATCCTTCGCATGAAGGAACTTGACATGGAACTCATTGACGCCAAGCGACGATGGGAAGACGAAATCATCAGGCGAGAGGAGCGTTACCATTCAGGAATCAATTCTTTACATACTCGAGACGGCACCATCACTGCTTATAGTAGTACAGATATGAACTCGCCGGCAGTCGAGGAGAGCAAATATGACGATATCAACGCGCAGATCGAAGCTCTTCCCACAATGGATCTGGGGCGGAGCCCTTCCCTATCCACCGCCGTGTCTCCATTAAAGATGGATGATGCTTCAAGCTACTTTTCTGATGCCAATATCGTAAACTTTTCTACCCCTCAGCCTACCAGTGCTTCTACTATCACCAGTCCCAATACGGAGGAGATACGGGAGCCAATGAAGACCGCTGATGACATCGCTGCAGAAAGTTATTACGGCCTAGTCAAGTGGAAACACGAGGAGTTTCGTCGCATATGGGAATGGTATCTTCGGAAGAACAAGGACGATTTTATCGTCGAAAAATACCAGTGTATCAGTCTTTTGCAGTACACTATTCCTATCACTGAGGTCGAATTGCAGCAAGCGTGCTTTGCACCTCGCTTGCAGTATATCACATTCTACGGCGAAAATGATTGTACGCTCGGGCAATACATCGAAAAGTCAGTTACAGACACTCTGGTTCAGTGCTTGGATCCTAAGTCAATCTGTACCGGAAAAGCCTGTGATCAACCACTAGCTCGACATTGTCAAGTTTATGTCCATAACCAAACACGACTCTTTGTTGCTGTAGAACAATGGGACGGTCAAATCATAGGTCGCTCGTTCTACCAACCAGCACCCGATTTGGTCACCACTTGGAGTGCATGTCGTGTATGCGGCTCTGCAACTCCATTCATCCCTGTTTCCGAAGAGATGCAGCGATACTCGTTCGCGAAATTCCTTGAACTTCATTTCTATCCTTCAGACGTCAAACTCGTGCAAGGTGCTGGCTGCCAGCATAATATTTACCAATATCATATCCGATATTTTGCATCCAAAGGCATGACTGTGCGCTTTCAGGCGGATCCGGTGGTCCTACACGAAGTCGTCTATCCTCCGTTCCGTATTCGTGTTCGACCAGAAACCCAGTTAGATTTGAAAAACAGTGATTATCAGAAGCTGCATAATCGCAATGTGCAATGGTATAGTGGTCTAATCGATGATTTAAAGTTGATCAGTATTGATGCTGCTACTGGAGATGAAGAGAGCGATGCCACTCTACTCGTGGATATAAATCAGCTGATTAGACGAGCTGAAGCCGAGCGAAACGACGTTGCGAAGCTGATAAATAGTATTTATAAGGAGACTGTACCTACTGATACTCTTGCCCTGAACCAAGTCCGATCATACCAACAGGACAAAATTGTAGCTTGGCAGCAAGACTTTGACCGACTGCCAAAACCGAAACCTCCTCCGACCACCGATAGGACCAGTAAACGGATTTCGACCTTTGGGTCTGTACGAGCCATTTGGCCTCGAAGATACGAACTCTCTGGTGCTTTCGATCATCCGCATCTACCATCTTCCAGTGTTTCTGAGGCCGAAGAGGGTCCCCTGAGCATGCGACGAGCTACCGGCGATTCGTTCACATCTTCCGCCTCAGAAGCATCGGAGCCGGAGCCTGATCCAGATTCTATTCCGTCTCCCATACCAGAGGGATCCGTTCTAGCCAGTGATTCAGATGCAAAGTCGGAGCCAGAACCCGAACAACGCAAGAATTCCAGCCATGATAATCAAATAGTGGCCAAGTCTGATCCTGAATCTGACTCTACAATTGAAGCTGTGCGGGAACAGGGCATTTCGTCCGAAGCACCAACTCTAGTATGTGTTTTCTGTTAACTCTCTTGATTGATAATGAACATTATACAGGAAGGACAGTCTGGCCAACATCGTCCGTCTAGGCTGCCACGTCGCTCAGCTAACCAGCCTAGTGTAGCCGACCTTGTAAAGAAGTACCAGGACTTTTTGCCTCCGCAAGGCGTGCAAGAATTGACCAAGACTGCTTTTGCTCCTCGCATTGTTGTTTCCGAAAGTGATCAGGAATATAACAGCCCCCTTCAACATCGTACCACTGTGCGGAACAAAAGCAAGCATCGACTGCCCAGAAAAGGGTCCATATCTGATTTTGAGCAGGGATATGCTGCCAATATTGCCCCTCGCTATATCACTCGATCACGGAGATCTTTAGGCACAACCATACATAACAGCCGTATTCCCGGGCCTGCAGGTGTTTCGGAGTCTAGAGAATCTTCACGGAGACCGTCTCCAGAAAAACGTCAGGGTCGAGTAAAAGGAAGAGAGGTTAAGTTTGGCCGGCAATCGCCTCCTCCCACCAGTAGCAAATTTGCTTCCACTACGCCTTCAAATCTTAAAGGCAATAAGCCTCGTATACCTTCTCGTTCCAGAGATAAAACACCAGCTAGACAATCTTCAGTTGTTGGTAGCAAGTCGACTTTCAGGCGCCCGGCAGGGACACCCGGTAGTAAGGTTTCGAATATGGCCAAACACTTCGAACGACTGGGTCGAGACGCTGAACGATCCAGGAGCCGTTACAATGTCATACGGGCAGGTAGGCGGGCGCGCCCTGTTGCTTCAGCTCGAGCCAAAGTGGAGGTTTTGGAAAGTGTTCAGGACGCTATAAAGGACGACGACGAGAGTTCGAGCTCCGATTCGTCAAGTGAAGCAGACGATGAAGGAGGTGAGGACCAAGATGAGGGTAAAACTGTGGCGGAGCTTGTTGAGCAGACGGAATCTCCAGAAGAAGTAACTCGAGTGGAAGTGGTCAAAACTGCACCTCCAGATTCCACCTTTCCTGAATCGACTCAGACAGATAAACATATTACTCCAGGATCAGAATCGACCGAATCTTCTGCTACACTTCCTCCTTCTACTATTTCCCTGCCTCCTTCTCCATTTTTGAGGACGGATCACAGTGTGTCGGTGACTCCACCGCATTCGGACCTCGAAGCGCCCGTTCCCGGAACAGAGCGTAACTCCATTTTGAAAGCGCTTTCCGGATTCTGGTTGCAGCCTCCCCCCTTGACGCGTAGCTCGCTGGATAACGACGATCTAATGGTGGATCCCGAGCACATCTTCCGAGACTCTTCCATGGTGGTTCGAACGGATGAGCCTACCTCGATCATAGCTCTTGCCTTGAAGTATGTGTGTTTTTCAAATTCACTATCCTTTTGAAGTTATGTATGACATTTATAGCTCACCGCAATACCGAGATATGCTAGCCAAATCTCGAGCCGAGAAACGCACGGCACGTGAAGCACGGCTCACAGAATCTGGTGGAGAAGCTTTTATGCCAGACGACCGTTCTGTTGCGGAATCGACATCAACTTGGGGTGTTGTCAACATGGACACTACAGAATCCGTAGATCCTACAGAAGATTTGAAGGTGCCATCATCAAAACTTCCTTGGGCTATCAGTCGGTGTCCATCCTTAACGTTTAACATCGGAGCATAGGCGCTAACCGTGAGAAAATAGGTTTTGAAAGTGGTGGCTTGACTATCAGCTGCACCGTCTTATATCCGGAACAGTTTGACGCACTGAGGCGAACGTATGGATGCGAAAAAAGCATGGTTGAATCTCTGGCTCGCTGCATCAAGTGGAATGCGACTGGTGGCAAGTCCGGTTCCGCATTCTTGAAAACTAAAGGTATCTGCCACAGAAATGTCAACGAATCAATTGATCTTCATTCTTGAAATTTTTTAAGACGATCGCTTTATTGCCAAAGAGCTTTCCAGACCAGAGCTACAAACCATGGAAACATTTGCTCCAGCGTACTTCGATTACATGTCTTCAGCTGTCTCCGCAAATAGGCCTACGCTCCTAGCAAAAGTCTTCGGCTGCTACAAGCTCACATTCAAGAAGACCGGGATTAGCGACAAGGGTCAGGGAAAGTCCAAGCAGATGAATTTGCTGGTCATGGAAAATCTTTTCTATGATCGTCGATTTTCGAAGGTGATCATCTCAGTCTCAATGTTTTATATCACTAATCACATTTTCAGATCTATGATTTGAAGGGTTCTACTCGCAATCGGCACGTTCAGTCCACTGGTAGAGAGAACGAAGTCCTATTGGATGAGAATCTTGTACAAAGTATAGAGATTCTACTCCTCCAATTTTCAGAGCACTTATTAGCGCATTTTCAGCCGCCCATATTACGCCGTTCTATCTTAGGGAGCATTCGAAACGTATATTGCGTGGCGCTTTATACAACGATAGCAAGTTTTTGGCAGATATTAATGTTATGGACTATTCTCTTGTTTGCGGTGTAGGTTATTTCCAGTTTGTTGCGTACAACTGTTTGATGTGTTTGTTCAGGTCGATAGCCATAACAATGAGCTTGTAGTGGGGATTGTTGGTACGTTAAGTTTTCGTAATTAGATAGTGTCGAGTCACTAAATTTCTCGCATCCAGATTACATTCGAACATACACTTGGGACAAGAAGTTAGAGAGTTGGGTCAAGGAGACTGCGTTCCTGGGTGGAGGTAGAGGTGAACCGACTATCATCACGCCCAGGCAATATCGGCAGCGGTTCATGAGTGCAATGGAACGTTACTTTCCTTTGGTGCGATGCTACTCAATATCCGGTGGGAGGGTCACTGATACACCGTGTTCAGATTCCTGATCGTTGGTTGAAACAAAAAGACACGCCCGAAGATGATTCGAACTTGACGGAACTGTGGCCGGACTGGTAGATTTTTTCTTTACTTGTTATTTTATTGCGTTGCTCGGCCTCTCGGAATCATTGTACTTGTAATCTCTCACATCTTGCATCGCACCGAGTCTCGTTATAGTTACTGTTCATGTAAATTTGAATTTATCTTGTCCAAGTTCCCAGCAATACGTTATTTAGACGCCCATATACTCGGGCCACGTGCACCTCCAATGACCGACAGAAGTCTAAAGACGTCAAGGATCTTAACCGTCTCATTGGCTTGAGAACGCGTTCTTTTCGAGAAATGTCCCTCAAAATCATATTCTATGTGTACATTCTTGGTGGATTTACCTTAGTTCCTCTCCTTCTATGCGCTCTGGTTGCCTACACCATCTACACCTCAGAACCAGTCTCTGAAGATTCAAAGGCAAAATCCATAGTGACTGAGGAAGATGTTGGAAAGGATGTCCCGGATGTGCAGGACATGCCAAAGACGCGGAAGGGCTGGTTGACAGTCCGACGGACGTTCGAGGAATCGACATTCGATGGTGGCTACGTTACCCTTGTACGCTCCTTCCTCGATGCACGGTCCAAGGATCCGAAACGTTCGCGGCCCAAGGACATGTGGTATGTCGTACTCAAGGGACAAATTCTCTATCTATATGAGGACGAGACGATGACTGATTGCGAAGCGGCAATTCAGCTGGGAAGTCACGACGTGGTCATATACCCAGAGGGTCTGCTCGACGGCGAGCTATTTACGAAGAGGAATTCAATTTGTTTGAAACCGAAGTCGGATGTGAAGGTCATGCCGAGTTTGACGAGAGAAATGAAGCTGAATGAAAACGACGACGGAGAAAGGACGAAGGAAGGAGAGAAGGCTAAGAAAGTGGCGGAGTCAGCGGCGCAAGCTATGGCGAGAGAGCAAGCCCTGGATCAGCAGTCGCCTTGGTTCATATTCGTGCGCTCAACGGTGGAAATGGAGGACTGGTATTTTGCCCTGGTGCACGCCTCACAACATCCCGCTCAGACACCTACTCTTGATGCTCTTCAGACCGTTTTTTCACCCTCAGACATGAACCTCCTTGTGTCTACATTGGACGAGCAACCAGACATTATCCCTATGCGCTGGTTCAATGCTATCTTTGGCCGAATCTTCTATAGCTTTTACAAGACTCAGCATCTTGAAACATTTATCATTGGCCGGCTTATGAAGAAACTCTCCAAAGTGAAACGACCCAATTTTCTTAACGACATCCTTGTCACCGAAGTATCTGTCGGCAACCGTACTCCTGTTTTTAGTAAACCGATGCTCAAGGAGTTGACCAGGGAGGGTGACGCTTCCATGGAAGTACATGTCGCGTTCAAGGGAGAAGTACGCATAACCCTACAGGCTACTGCCACCATAAATCTTGGCGCTCGCTTTAAGCCCTACGTTGTGAAGCTCGTTCTTGCTGCAGTGCTCAGAGAACTCGAGGGCAATCTGCTCATAAAGGTTAAGCGCCCACCGAGCAATCGGATATGGTATGCGTTCACCCAGATGCCCAAGATGGTCCTTAATGTAGAACCGATCGTTAGTGATCGTCAGATTACTTGGAACATGATCCTGTCTACTATCGAATCATCGTTAAAGACTATCGTAGGTGTCTATTTGCTCGTATACATCTCCACGCTAAATGCTATTGGCAACGCGCAGATTCAGGAGTCGATTGTGATGCCGAACATGGACGACATTGCTTTTTTCGACACCAGTCGCAGGGGAGGCATGACTAGAGGTGGTATATGGGCGGACGCTGCCCAAAAGCACTCTGACATCGTGATCCCGAGTGAAAATCAACCGATTGCATCAGATGCAGGACCTCCACCGGAACCGTTTTTATCCAACGATGGAAGCACTTCTACAGATTCTTTCCCGCCGTCCGTTCACAAATCTTCCTCTCTTCAAGAAACTTCCTCCTCGGCTGCTGAACCTCCATTGCTAACCCCTTCATACACAATGCCTGAGGATGCTTCATCAAATAGACGCAAAACATGGTTTTCTAGCGTACGAAATACTCATACGGATGCTGAGTACTCCTCGGATAACAATATGGAGAATGAGTCACGGGGACGAACATTGGATGTAGATACAAGGAAGACCCCAGCCGTCAGATCGCAGTCGACCCCAAATGCAGAATCTATATTAGAGAATGAGAATGACGAGGAAGGAGCAACGACCTCGTCATCTCTAGCTGCACCACTCGTTAAGCAACGCTCCGCTTCACAAAGCTCTTCAGGAACAGTGAACGAGTTGTCTAACGAGTTATCTACTTCTTCTGCATCAGACAACACTCGCATAGGGCAAAACATTGATGGATCGTCTCTCGCAGTCCCTGCGCCCACGACTGATACTCCGCCTAGTCCAAACAACTTTCTTACGACGCTCAAGAGCCGCGCAGCCGACAAACAAGCTCTGAGTAATACTGCGAAGGAGACTATGCGAAAGTGGGGAATGAAATGGGGTGGTATGAATAAACCTTCGCCAGGATCATCCTCAAGCTCTTCACATGAGGATATGCCCGATCATGACACAGTGGGAGAGAGCTCAGGACTCACTCACTCTCGCTCACGAACGATGAGTGCTCTGGGTGGCGCTTCGTCCAATTCTCAGAAAACACGCGCGAGTTATGCCGAAGTCCGGGCTGCAGTTGCAGAGAGAAAGGGGCGGGTAGAACACAGTCAAGAACTCTCACCCAGTAGAAGCCTAACACCTTCGGCTACATCTACCCCGATCGCTATTCCCCCAAATAAGAACCTCTCCTCACAAAACACTGAATTCTCTGACAACAGCTTAGTCTCCTCTAGTGGCTCGTCTGTATCTTCATCTAGCGTCCGGGGTTCCTCGTCATATCCTAACAAGCCCATTCTCGATTCAGATGGAGGGGCCTCTGATATGCATAACCAAATCATGTCGGTTTCCTCATCGGCTTCGAACTCATCTTCCACAACTTCAACTAAATCCAGTGTTGACGAAGCAAAACTTTCTTCTCGCTCTCATGTCAACCCGGATGTTTCGATAGATGAAGTAGCACCGGCCCATGCGCCAATTCATGTGCAGCCGCAGGCCAAAACCATGTCGATACCAGGCATTCACGCAAGTCATCGAGGAGAAGTCATGTCTTTGGGTTACGTCCCGCCATCACTACAGGAAGATAAGACGAAGGATAAACAAAGGGGCAGAACAACATCTCAGGGCTCTTCCACGCTCTCGAACTTAAGCTCTCTAGGGGCGAGTTCTATGGGCTCGTTGTCGAAAAATCCAAAACTGCAGTCCATGTATCGGTTATGGAAGCAGGCCGCTTCAAACAACTCGAATTCGGAAAATCACGGGCTAGCTGAAGATGCAGCTGCTTCTTCAACTTCGCTGTCTCCGGAAACAGATTTGGCTTCAACAAGTAATGGTACTTTGTCCCAGCCAGACCCGAGTGTCATACAAGCTGCGCCTGTCCTGCCGGCTTCGATGACGTCATTATCCAAACGCGTGCCTCCACCTCCGCTACCTCCAAGGCCCTCGCCTGTGACCATTTCACCCTCTCGTCCGCCACCGCTGCCAGCCCGTACTCCTTCTAGTGCTGGTCTAGCCAGTTTAACGAACTCTTCTTCTATCTCACAGCACTCACCTAATCCTTCGAGTCAAAGTTTGACGCCTCCTCAGCCAACTATGTCTTCCGCCCAGGATGTCTTGAAGGGAATCGCTACGAAGGATGATCATACTCGAAAACGGGCATCACTGACGCTCTCATCTACACCACCCTCACCCACTATTGGACGCCGGGTTAGTTTGACAGGTCCAAGATCGCCACGAGCACCTCCTTTGACTCTAGATGATCCAGCGCGCGCGATATCAGACACGAGCAATGCAAACACTTCAGACGCTCTCGCAAACTCACAATTAGAAGTAGACGCGACGCGAGCTTGGGGCCTAGACGATGAGGACTTATTCTCTGAAGGTACCGCAGAGCCTAATGTACATTGAGTTGGTTTGTAGTACTATCTCATACTAGTTTATAATATTTAGGATTGTCGAGTAGGGTATCGTGTATAATGTCTGTTCACAAATTGCATTGACGATTACTGAAAATACAAGGAATGTGATCGAAATAAAGGCAAATACAAGCTTAAGGCTCAACAACGTGAAGAATAAAAAGTACTGCTTGAGATAGAAGAAGTCCGAGAATGTCTTGATGTAGTTTTTCTTCGGGATATTGCCCTCGAATACATTCCTTTCGAGATCTGTTCATCCAATCCAGGCAAAAGTGCTTGCCAGTGGCCATTCATCCATTTCCAATGAAGATCCGATGACATGTATATTGAAGGAACTGCCCGGGCCATCGGGGGAAAGGCCTGATTCAGTTTTCGATGACAGGGAACGGTTAATTGTGACCCAAATGCGCTGTCTTGTAATGGAACAAGAGCGGAAGTCTCGTGTCGTTGTGTCTCACAAGGAGTTATAATGATCGTAGGTATGGATATGTGGGAACCAGGTATCACAAGAGGTGTTTTCTGATGGTTTCCAATTCGAGAGCGTTCAGTGCTATGTTTATACAAATGGAGATCACGGGCATACTCACAGGATGGGAATGTTGTCTATGTGGCGGACGTTCACGGTACGAAGCTGAGGGCTGGCTTTCCGGCCCAATATTCATTGAACAAGGAGATCCTATGTCCTTACGAAACAGTTCAACACTGATGTGAGCTACTAACATTGAGATCGCACTTACTTCAGCAACTTCACCATCGTGATAGAAATCGCAGTCTTCTTCCTCCGCCAAAGGCTCCAGGGAAAGAAGAAGTTGTGCTATACGTTCCACGTCGTCGCTTAGCAAATTCTGTAGGCTATTGCACATTGGAGCAAGGGTTCGTCTGCACTCGCCGGCATAACGCCACCATGGGATGAGAAAGTCATGGACGGGATGAAGAAGAATGTCCAGGTCAATGATCTGATTATGTTGTAAGCCAAAACCTTCAAAGATGTAAATTACGCTTGAAATCACGTACCACCTCCTCCGAGTCCTCTGTCACTGACACCGAATCCTGCAAACGATGTGGATACCTACCCCGCGTGAAAGTGAGGCCAAGAGCGTGAGCAGTTCCTCTAGAGATTCGCGCAAGCATTGGAAAGTCCGGATATTTGGAATGCAGGATGATGGGAGGAAGCAAGAATGAGTGTAGGTTGGGTGGAAAGAGAGAAGAGTAAATATTTCCTGAAATGATAGAAACCGGTTCTAAGATTCCCGAGCCGGATCTACCTACCCCAGACACCAATCCCGTGGAAGTAAAATTTTAGATTTTTCCATGAAATAGAGAGATGCTTAGACTAAGATAGAAGATACGCGACACAAATTATGCAGGATGCTTTCTAGTATTCTAAGAAAAACTGCGTTCGTAGTGCCCTTGAAAAACTTAACAGCAAGGTTAAGCGCTCGCTCAGCGCTCAGCATTGAGTCAATTATATTCAAAATCAAGTATTGACTGTGGCGTGGGATCTTTGTCGATCATGTTCCTGATCCCGATTGGGCGCTCTCTCTCTTTCCTCCTTCCAATTACATGTCAAAGCTGGTTTGTTCTAACAAACTAGCAGATATTTAATACATCTCCGACCAATGAGCGGTAAGCCACATTTCATTTTCATTGTTGATGCGTCATGTCCCAACTCTGTACCGTCTATAGAAAATACCAGGAGTAATCTATCACCGCCTCGTCGGTATGACGATCCCTCGACAAAAATCTGGTCTTTGTATCTTGATCAGGCAGAGAAAAATAATGAGAGAATAACGGAAAGCTGGAAAGGTGATATGGATGCTATCCTTATCTTTGTAAGTTCATCATCTTGGGTAAAACCTACATTGTTGAATAATTCTTCTTCTTTCATCATTTTCTCATTTCATCGATTCACTTATGCAGGCGGGTCTATTTTCTGCGAGCGTGACTGCATTCATTATTGAGAGCTACAAGGACCTAGTTCCAGATAACTCTGACACGACAGTCATTCTTCTTGCCCAAATTTATCGCGAACTAACAAACGACACAACCTTAACCATGATCCCATCCGTTTCTAAAGCCCTTGATGCAAATTCCTTCGTACCTTCCACTTCCTCCCTTGCTTGTAACATACTATGGTTTCTCAGCTTGAGCTTGAGTCTTACTGCGGCTCTCTCAGCTACTCTTGTACAGCAGTGGTCTCGTAATTATTTACAGGCGACCGTGGGGCGAGATATTCCGTACCAACGAGCCAGAATCAGTACATACCTCTACGAGGGCCTGATAAAATTCCACATGAAGAGCATAGTGACAGCCATCCCAATGCTCTTACACGCTTCCTTGCTTTTATTCTTTGCCGGCCTCGTATTGTTCCTACAGCCTGTTAATCGAGGGATTGGCTATTTGATCTTCGGTCTGCTTTCGGTAACTGCAATCCTTTACGTCCTCATATCTATTCTTCCCACCTTTTATTTTGATTGTCCGTATGGAAGCCCTCTAACGAAAATCTGGTGGAGAATTCTCTGCTCACTACAGCTCATTGTCCGAGAAACTAGCCAAGGCGGTACTTCGCCTGTGCCACCTGGCTGTTCATTGGCGAAGGTACGCGAATGGGAAGCGACTGATATATCCTATGAACGCGACGAGCGTGACTTCAGAGCCATTTGCTGGACTCTTGAGTACTCACCGGACGACAGTACCCTCGAGCTCTTCGCGAGTATTGTCCCAGATGTCGTAGCGGGTCTCGACTACAGCGCGAAGCTCCTGTGTCGTCGCCTGCTCGATCGGAACGACCCGTCCATGCGTTTAGGCTTTCGCCTTACTCGACTTCTCGCCAACTGTAACATAGATTCAAGTTCAGCATGGACCAAAAGGCGCTGCATATCGACTCTGTCCGCAATATGGTCTCTGACAATGATGACACTCCCGATGCCCCATACACCTTACAGCCAGCCTGACCTGCCGCCTCTCGTGACTCGGGGAATGCTTAGGTTCGACGAGCACACTTTACGAACAATAGAAATGATTCAACGATATATCCCGGGTGCCTCCCCGCACTGCTGTGAGTTATTCGTTGGTGTTCTACCAGATGCAACTTTCTCAATGCTACAGGCTTATTCAGTGTCGACAGCGGCAGTCATTGCCAGATCCTTACTAGATATGTTCAGCGACCATATCCTTAACCTGGAAACAGGACTACTCAACTACACTCGTACCGGAACTTTGCCAGAAAGATATCAAAAGCTAGGTCTGCATGCCCTTCAAAATACACTGCCCCAGAGCGACCCGCGGTTGATGATAGATCGCATTGACAAAGAAGCTTGGGATATCCAGCAAAGGTTCGATACGGGACAAGGAAGTATGTTATTGGCCTCAGCATACGTATCCCTGGACTCCTTGTCCCGCCATCTTCAGGACCTCGTATTGGTTGTCCTGATAGGCGACGAAGAAGAATCATTGATATATGTCAAAGAAATTCTAGACCGACAGAATAGGTTCCAAGTACTCCTCCGACAAGCTGGCTTCCTCCTAATATTGGAATTTTTTGAAAATCTTTTAAAGGGCCCTTCCTTACCACATGAAGCATTCAACACCACCCGACGTCTTTACCTGCGGCTTGACCTAGACTCACCTCGCGAACCTTTCTCGCTCCGCTCCCAAAGACGGCTTATCCGCTATCTCGACGATGCTTTGGACCTTCACAACCCACATCCAAAGAATCGCCTCCCAGAAGGCATTATAAATATGGTTCTAAGGCTTTTACGAGGAGTCACTGATCTGGAATGCGTCTCCAAGGCAAAAGGGATCGTCACGATGTATACAAAAGTGTGTGAGTCTGCGCCGAATTTCGAAGCAGCACGAGAGGCATTGGCAACACTTGATTCAATGGCTTTACCAGAGCATATTCGACCGAAAGAGGTATTGGATATTTTCAGCGAGCATGTGTATTCCAATACGAAACTCACAAGAGCGGCATCGACTGACATGTCAACTAGCATCACCTTGAAGGAAGGAGATCATCAAGTTGGAAGAATATTCGATGAGTAGTGGGTGGAATAGACCTAAATGGGGAAAAATCAAGTTCGTTATTTGACGGGGGTGGGTGTATTAAACTAGGTCCCTAAAGATAAATTCTAGTTACAGGCTCTTGACGTACGAATACAGAAGTCCAAAAAGAACTGGATGAAACAGGAGTGTAAATAAATAAAACTATGTATCTATCATATCCGTTCTATGTACCACGCGTAATGTCAATTCTTCCAAAGCGTCTTTTGTATCACTGTCTGGTAGAAAACGAAGTATCTCACGAGCTTTTTCTGAGTGTGTCAGTGCTAGTTTCCGTGTTCGCCCTAACCCAGATGAAGAACGAACGGCGTGGCGGACCTGCTCAACGTCGCCGTCTTCGGAGAATTGACGTTGAATAATGGGTTTGAGATGTGTATGGTCCTCCCATGCATACAATAGCGGGCCTGTCAAACCTGCATCGAATTTGTTGTTGTCCTCTTCATATGCATCCACATCCTTCATGAGCTCGAATGATGGTCATTCCACATGATCGCGAAGATAGAGAAACGCTAGCACGAACCTGATTTGCAAACCCGATGTGTAAACCGTATATGTATGCAATCTCTTTCCATAGCTCTCCTTCTTTGGAGCCGCCAAGAATAACAGCCGCTCGCCCAGCCTTTGCGAGAAGGCTCGCAGAGCCAAGGTATATTCTATTGAGATACCTATTCCATCCTTGCGCAGGAGAAGCTAGTGCTAGGATTTCTCGCGTACCGACATTGCCAGCCTTCCAAACAGCGCCCTCGACAATGTTCGCAATGACAGTGGCAACAAGTTCAACAACTTCGTCATCTCCGAGCCGCGACAAAGCGGTACTTGCTCTTCCAAGAAGGAAGTCGCCTCCAAGGATGGCTAGTTTATTGCCGGTACCATCCGAAGGAGAACTGGTTTCGTTGGCGACTTGGTCGTGGAGTGAGGAAGCAACATGAATCATTTCCACAAGTTGCGCTAGACGTATTTGGGCGGGCAGGATGGTAGGGGGGTCGACGAGTGCCGGGTCATAATTGATTTCATAGGAGGATGGTAACGGAGGGTTTTCTGGCAGGATTCTGGGTGTTTGTAGAGAGAAGAAAGATTGGAAAGAGGCTGCATCGTCCGACATATTAGGATTACAGTCGTTTAGAACGCCTGGACGCGTCAATGTACGATCGAGCTCTTCATGTCGGCCACTGACGCGTTCGCAATCTGCGATCCACTTTTTCTGTTCCCACTCGTTTCCAAGCCCATTTGTTGCTCGTGAGAGGAGCAGTACTACTAATGGCCGTATTTGCTTCGAAGGATTCGCGAAATAGTGTTGAGCAAGCTGGTGCAAAGTTGGGTGAGCCGAACCTAGTAATCTCAGCAGGTTCCCTCGTAAATAGTCGAGCTCGGAGGCCAAAAGGACGAATGGATTTGGCCGAGGAGTATTCAGTAGCTCTGCGGTGTTTATAACTGCTGTCGTCCTCGGTGGTACATTGATTTTGAGGTTATGAGCGAGGATACCGTGCTTTCTACATCGAATGAGCTGAGAATTTTTGCAGACGGGCGAAGACCATGCTCGCATGCTCCGCCAGGTGTCGACAGCGACGTGGAAAGCGATCCAGCTCGCTTTCAATATGACTTGGTGGAGGGAGAAGAGAAGGCAGATGAGCCGGTGTATGGCTGGCGACCAAATCGGTCCAATGAGAAACCCGGTGTTTATATGTAATCTGCGAAAACCACAGCAAAACTCCATAAAAACTCTCACTGCTCGGAGCATGCTCAGAGCCAAAATTTGGTTCACGACAATTCATACTATACAGTAAAATACATTATTATTGTAATCCCTGATCAAACGATACCGTAGAAAATAGCATTGCCGCCTCTCGTGCGCCGTTTGCATATCTTCCCATGAGTGAATGAAAAATTCTTTCGTCAAGTCAATGCCATGGGCCGTCACCGTACAGGGGTTGGGGACGAGATGTTCGACGACGTCGGAGGCGGCCTAGGGACTACGAGATACTCTCGATACTTGCTTAATGATTTTGCAAGATGAGCAGCAAGAGCTTTAGCCTGAACACGTATATGAACGTTCATTGGATATACATTGGGTAGCAATGAATACTCACCTTTAACCGTACCGCTTCCTGATCATAACCATTGGAAAAGTTTAGAGCCAAAAGCATCAAAGGTTGCCAGCCATCCTGAGTTTCGTCTTGGGCCTCGTTCACGGCCAAGACGTAAATTGATCCCAGATGAGGTTTTCCCTACTAGGAAAATGAATACGATGAATAGCCTTAAATAAATGTGCCGTACCTTGATCTCAAATGTAGCAAAACCTTGCTCTTCTACTTCGAGAAAAGAATCTCCACTAAGTCCAACGACGGATCGGACATCTTCTTTGGAGCGAGATGGATCTGATGCGTAAGATATTAATTGACCAGTTGGCGTCAGGAGGATGGCTGTATGCAGGTCAGGCAGGTCCAGAACTTGATTGAGATATGTATGAAGAGTTGATAGCTTCAGCATTTTGTCGATGAGAGCATAGGGAACGGAAAAGAAGCGCCATTTGCACGTGGGCCTGAACCCTGGCCTTGTCTATACGTGCACCATTCAACGCGAATACAATTCAGATCTCTTTTGAACACCTAGTGTTACAATGGATGATGACGATGCTGATTACATGCAAGGAAGCGACGACGAGGTCCGTTTTGCCACTTGTCAACTCTTACTTGCTCTCATCGCGTGCATAGGATTATGGCTTTGACTATTCCGACGGCGAGGATGCTGAAGAGTCTGGTAGCGCCGACGTCGAAAACATGTACTATAAAGCCAAGTGTAGGAGGCTTTACTTGTAATTGCTAGAAATATCCTATCATATCTTCTCTATAGCGAAGAAGGAAGATAATCCTGAAGGGGCTTTGAAGGAATTCCGCGCAATCGTAGATCAGGAAAAAGAGAAAGGAGATTGGTATGTTTGATGCCGCCTTGTCGATTGGGATGCTGACGATATATTCACGCGGTAGGGGCTTTAAAGCTTTGAAGCAAGCTACAAAGTTACTTTATCTTGTTTTAAGACGACCAAATGATGCACTACAAACCTACATCCAACTTCTGACATACACGAAATCTGCTGTCACTCGAAATTACTCTGAAAAGACGATCAACGGGATTCTAGATTATGTTGGAGGTGGCAAGGGTGGTTCAGTCGAAGTTGATGTCTTGGAAAAGTTCTATCAAGCGACCAAAACTGCTTTGGAAGAAGCCAAGAACGACGTATGTGTTATTCTACTTGATCTTGCATTCCTCGCGACTGAATATCTAAATTAGCGTCTGTCGGCCAAAACAAACTTGAAACTGGCGAAGCTATGGCTGGATCGGAAAGAGTACACACGATTATCCAAGGTCTTTACGCTACCAGCTGAACTTCGATTCAAGTTGAATTTACGCGCGCCACACAGCTCATTCGCGATCTCCATGTTGCTACCGGTCCTGCAGGCGATGGCGACGACCAATCGCAGCGCGGTACCCAACTACTTGAAATCTACGCATTGGAAATCCAAATGTATAACGAAACGCGGAATTTCAAGAAGCTGAAAGAGATTTACAACGCCACGAACAACGTCCGTTCTGCCATTCCTCATCCGCGTATCATGGGTGTCATCAAGGAATGTGGCGGGAAAATGTGGATGGGTGAACGTATGTATTTCCTTTGTTTCATTGTTCTGAGTATGGACGGATATGGACGAATGGGTTTCAGGTCAATGGAACAAGGCTAGCGAAGATTTCTTTGAGTCGTTCCGCAATTACGATGAAGCCGGATCGCCACAAAGAATCCAAGTGTTGAAATATCTTGTCCTGGCAAACATGCTTATGGGAAGTGAAGTTAATCCGTTCGACAGTCAGGAAACAAAGCCGTGCGTATGGCTGGTTCATTTGGTCTGAGTAAGAAGCATATATCTTCTCATAGATATAAGAACGATCCCGAGATCAAGGCAATGACCGACCTCGTCGACGCCTATCAGAGACGAGAGGTGCACTCTGCAGAGAAGATTCTTCGAGGCAAGTCTTCAACATGTCCTTCGAATTTTTCTTGACCCTTGGTACGCAGATAGCGGCGCAACCATCCTAGGTGATTCCTTCATCAGAGCTTACATTGGCGAGCTGCTTCGTAGTCTGCGAACACAATACCTCATCGACCTGATCAAGCCATACTCGCGTCTAGAACTGTCTTTCCTTGCCAAGGTAAAATATCAATTGCAGTATTCCTTTACGGCCACTTTTATTTTGAAATTTTACTTTATTGTAGCAACTCAATGTCGAAATACAAGAAGTCGAAGATCTTCTTATTGGACTTATCCTAGAAGGCAAAGTTGAAGGCCGAATAGACCAAGTCGGCATGAGATTAGAGCTTGATCGAAAGTGTGTTCATATAACCTTTATTATCATTTTACCAACATTGACCATCTTCTTTCTTCCCATAGACAAAGCCTGGAAAAGAAACGATATTCCGCGCTACAGAAATGGACTGAAAACATTGAAGCGGTGCACGGTGCCGTCGTCGGCAAAACAGGTTCTAGTGGGCGGGGTGGGGACCCAGGTATGAGCATGAGTGACGTTTACATGCGGGATGCGGGATTCGGATAGGTAGTGAAGGTCGGTACTTTGAAAATATTGCTTTTCGCTCGCTTTTTCTGTTTTTTGTATACTCAATCTGTTGGAGCCCGATCAAATATCCGGTTTGTTGATACTGGACTGCCAATGAGAGACTTCAAGGAGGTTCCCGGGATTCTGGGTACTACTCAACGACGCTCAGACCAGCTGATATGCCTCAATGAGCCTGACCATAGTAGTTGCCATGTAACACTCCCTATTGGCCTTCACTGCGGGTATCGTTATTCGAGATCCAATTCCTAAAGAAGATCGGTAAAATTCGCTTTGATATGTGGGAGTTTTGCAACGGTAGTTTTTTGGATCACCACCACTTGATCTCACAGGATCACTGTATTTGAATTCCTAACAATGAAAGGTACAAACGTTTTCTGTGTGGTTGGCTCTGAGCCCGAGATACGAGTGCAATGAGGCAGATGTTATATGTATCTGATTTGTTTTTACGTCATGTTTTTGTACACCGATTTGAACCTTCTTTTAATCCCCCATCTTCTTCCTTGCTTCGAAATTGTGGCTCATGTCGACTGACGAACGCGTAAAAAAGCTCAAGGAAGAAGGGAATAAGCTCTTCGCTCAAAAGCAATATGTTGCTGCTGCTGAAAAATACACTGAGGCTCTTCAGCTTGGTGGCGATAACGCAGTTCTATACTCCAACAGAGCTGCTTGTCGCTTGAAAATGAAGACGTAAGTAGTTCAACTCTACTGTTGTGCTATAAGCTCATGAGCCAAACCTTTCCTATGTAGCTACCTTGATGCAGAGTCTGATGCCACAAAGGCGAGTCTGATAAGCTGGCACTTAAAACCTCTTAAACAAATATTCCATGGATAGGCTACTGAAATAGATCCTGGGTTTTCCAAAGCTTATGCCAGACTTGCTACTGCTCAAGATGTCAGTCCTCGTTGTATCTCTGAGATCCGTCTCATTCTGTTTATTTCCAAAAGGCTCTTCGACAACCGTATAGGAGCATCCCGTCTTGGAAAAAAGCTCTTGACAAGCTACCCAAAGAGGTCCTCACTCCTGCTCAGCGCAACCAAAGGGAGGATGAATATGAAAAAGGACTCACTTTAGCTGAGTCTGCATTGAATAAATTACGAACATCTGGCGGGAGCCACCTTATTCACGCACCTTCCAACCAGAGAGATCTCCCATGGTTTTGTGCTCAGAGGATGATTCCTGACTTGATGGAGCAGAGAAACTATACAAGCTCGGTGAAGTTCAATGTGTATTTAGCATTACGAGTATATACTCACATATAAATCTTCAGGCATGGGCTTTGGCTAACGCTTATACAGAGTTTGCCGAAGGCATTCGCCAACTTTCACTGGCTACTACGCAAGGCCAGCTAAGGTTTCAATCCACCAGTGTAGGCTGTCCGTTCTATCAATTTCTTCTCTTCTAAGGCTCTGCTCCCTCTGATGCAGGCCCTCATGCTTATTTCCAATGCCATACTCACAGATCATCGCGTCTTCCATATAAATGGACCCGAATTTCTCCAAAGGTACAATCAACAGGGTTCGTGCGTCGATAAGTTGCTGAACATTACTGAGTTTCATCTTTTTAGTTTTGGGCGAAGCACAGTTCTTCAAAGCATGGACCCATGAGGGCCCAGATATCATCAAGCAGAAAGTTCTCGAACGCCTTGAGGAGGAAGGTTGGCACACTACATCCCCAGCTCTGACCACCACTATGAGGTATGTCTTCATGTTTCATCTAAATTGCCTCGGCAAGAACCGTCAATGTAGGGCGTGGATAATGCAAGGCTTTTATCAAGGTGGGCTGTACCAGAACCACGTCGCTGAAGTCGAATTTCTTGGGCGAACTATTGAAATCATTAAATGGGGTCGAGAGCGGTTCAAAGACATACGAAAGGAATACAGAGGTGTCATGTTTGAAGAAACGTTCCTGCGTGGCGTTCAGATGCTTCATTTGGAAGCGCTCTTAAAGGTATATCGAACATGCTTTCCTGGACAAGTTTATTCATTTACTTGATACGCATTTAGGTGATTGCCAAAGCGGACGATGCCACTCTGGAGGCAACGCTCCAAGAGGCAAATGAGGTCATTGCAGGTGTTAATGCTGCCACCATACCTCCTCGCGATTCCAATCCTGCATTTGTTTCGGCATACTATTACAAACCTAAAGGACAAGCGCTTTCGTATGTTTCTCTTACTATCTGTGCCACCCCATTTTTGATTTTTTGCCATTAAATCACAGATTAAAAGCTATGTATCATCGTGTTCGAGCAAACCGTATGAAAGCTCAGAACGGTTCATTATCATCTTCTGTGATGGATAAATATTCTTCTGCATCACGGTACTATTTAGAGGCGGCAGATTGTTATGCTGAGGATGATGAGAACCACGCTGGTAAGTTCTAATTCATGATGTGCTGTATTCGTATAATGCGGACCACGATCATAGTGTTCCTTAATGCTGGCCTTGAGATGATGTGGTCTTGTAAAACTAGTATCAGGAACCAGCTAGCTGTCATGGAACGTATTCGCCTTGCTATTCCGAAGATGAAGAAAATCTGGGGGCAATCGTCATTTGCGAAGCAAGGAGGTGATATCATTTTTAAGAGGGGACAGGATATGGAAGGGATAATGCGTGAGGGTTTGAACAAGAGAAAGTATCAATTGGATGAGCTGGTTGTCATTGATGCTCAACGTTAGAGACATAACGTATGTACATATGGTCGGGATTACTAAAATTTACCTGTTTGTATATAAATTACGCATGCACTACTGCCTCAAACACCTGATAAGCCCTACACCAACCAGATCAAACTAGAGTCACCATCGATTGTGAAGGAACCGCAACGAAGCACACTTTATAAGAATGAGTAGTACAATTATCGTAGTGTATGAGAGTAATGAGTGGAAAGGTGATTATAGTAATAATATTTTACAGGAGCGATATGCAGTAGAAACAATTGCTTTGAAATTAGATACGATTGCAGCATGAAGATCATGATAAAATGAATGCAACTAGATCAACGAAACTTCGACTCGAAAAGAAAGTGTGCGCGGAGCGGCCGCGCAAAATATATCACAAAAGATTGAAGGAAGAAATTCGAACGTTATGAGAATACTCCGGTTCGCTTTCCTTTGATAGTCCTTAATTTTCTCAAGAGGTCCTACAAACAATATCAGCAAGAGAAAAAAGACCTGGTCATCAAAACTTACCTCCGCCTCCTGCCTTGACAGGCCCCTTCCCTTCTCCATCTCAACACCATTCTCAATACTGTCCAACACATCCTGGACTAGGTCCCGGTAGTCCACACCAAAGAATTGGGTGAGCTTCGCAGCTCGCCGCCTTCTAACCTGGAAGGTGCCATCACTTGCCTCCACGTCTGCATCGTCGAAAGAAACCTTGGATAGTATAGATCCAACAGAGTCAAGAGAATTAAGAGATGCTATAGACGTCCGTGCAGGTAACGCAGGCAATGAAAGCCTTCGCTCCGATCGAGCCGATCCGGATCCATTGCTAGGAAGATTCCCATCGATGCCAGCGAAATCTTGGTTAGGCTCTGGACGAAACCCTGCTGAGAGTTGTTCAGCATCGCCTGCCCGATACAGGATCTCGTGCAACTCCTGGAGCGATGCGCGGTCATCCTGAGGGGAAGAGGAAATCAGTTGAGCATGACACTCTACAATAGACAAACAACCAACCCGATCCAAAATGTCACCCAAACTATTCAACGAATGCTCATAATGAGTGTAGGCCAAAGACGCCCCTCGGGGTCTCGAAACTCGGAGGGTGCCCGACACATCTCCCACCTCAACTTCAATGGCTTGCTGGTCGGTGCTATCACCTTTAGGTAATAGGAACTCCCTAGACGCAGGTCTTGTATGATCTCTCTTGGGTGGGAGGGGGTTCAAAGTCAAAATTGCCTCCGTAGTACCGGTAGAAGACGATCGGATCATCGTCGGACCAACTGAAGGTGTGATTACGCCTGGGCTCGAAAGGGAATGGTAATGCGGAACATGTCCAGGACCATATGCGTAAAGTGTTTGTGGTGGCGCAACTCCGAATACCTAGGAAAAGAAAAATAAGAAGAGGTTCAATGAACTTTTCAATGTTATTCACCTTCTCGAGCCTTATTGCCCGCTTCACCATCCTTAACCTCTCATCCTCACCCATATCATCCTTTCGTCTGTCTCTGATATCGCTCCAGTCACTACTAGCTCCCGATTCGCTTCCACTCCTTCTCCTAGCAACTCTGACCATACCTTTCTTCCATGAGCGCTTCTCTTCACTAGATCCTTCAGCATCTGTTTCTTCTCCCATGGAGGAAACTGATAAGCCAGGCAAACCACTTTCGCTGTCCTCCTCAGCCTGTCCTAAACCTAGAACGAGCCCAGTGGGGACACGGGAGCCGAGGAAGCGATGCAACTTGGCAAGCTTCTCGCGCTTCCGTCGCTTTTCAGCTTCTGCGCGTTCTTCTGGTGACATGAGTGAAGGGGTGACAAGTGAAATCAGAGACGGTTGACGGGCAAGATGTTGTTGTAGGTCACGTTTTTGCCCTCCTTCATCATCAGTGTCGTCAAATGGAGCGGCAGGTAATTCAGTCCCGATGTAATCTTCTCGCGTGAATGAGTTTCTCGGTGCCCCACCGGGATAAGCGGATGGTGATGCAAATGCGAGCGAAGAAACAGAGGAACGGCGAGAACTGTTCTGAGAACCGGGAGGAGATTGGGTCTGTAATTCGGCGGGATGCTTGTTTTTTGTCCCATTGGGTCCGGGTAATTCGTCATCCCAATCGATGAAACTCGCACTATCGCCTTCGACCTGTTGTGCATCCCCAATTTCAATCAGGTTTCCGTCTTCGCCATTGCCGAAGATGGACGATGCTTCACGGTCGGTTTGTATACTGGAAATAGGCTCTTGAAGATGGAGTTCATTGAGAAAGTCGAAATCATCTGGGGTGAGTGGAGTAGAGTGTCTTCTGCCTGAAGTAGCAGAAATATAATGGGTCGATGCAGGTGGAGGCCAAATTCCTTTCCCTTTGACTCGATCCATGTTCTCTTTGACTTTCTGCTTAGTGTCACCGACAGAGTTTTTCCGGAAAGTAGCAACAGAATTAGAGATATGGTGACGAGAAGAGGTTGGGGAGGTGATGTCAAGGAAGCTCCTCCTCATTGGATAAGTATCGGCCATTCCGGAGGTAGTCGGCAGAAGCGACGCTCCATTTGGAGTCTGGCCAAAGACCTGGGCAAGTTTCCTAGACTTGCGAACAAGGTCGGCACGGGAAAGAGGGTCAAGATTATTAGAAGTGGGCGGTAGTTGCATATTAACGTCGTCGTCGTAAGAATTTGTACGGGAATTTGAGCGGGAATTAGAATTCGAAAATTTATGTGGCCGGCGCCCGTGTTCCTGATTAGGTAGTCGGCGCTCTAGGCTACGACTAGATCTGCCTGCAGAATGTAAAGTCGAAAAGTCTGGCTTGGGCGTTGTCGGCAAGGGCGGCTTGCTCTCCGTAGTGGGCGAAATTAATTCCATGAAAGAAACCCGGTCTTCCAGTTCTGAATAATTGCTTCGTGCATTTCTGCGCATGGTATCTATGACCTCTGGATGTCCAGACTGAGGATAGGGCAAACTTGGTACTGTTCGCGGTGTAGGAAGAACGTCGTATGGATCGTAGTATGATTGGGAGTATACTGCGCTCGATATACTAATCCTATGATCTTCTGGCCTGGAGAAAATGTGAGGAATATCCAGAGTAATCATCAACAAAATACTCACTCGGCTTCTCTCTCGTATTCTGTGCTCGACCAAGGATCCTCGTCAACAAAATGAAAGGCACTCAAAGTGGTGGAAATTCCGTCTGGACTGGAGGGCGTCGTGTTCGTCGTCAAGGTCGTATATCTGCGCTTGGAAGGATGTTGGTTGTCGACGACAAAAGCTTCTGTCGACCCTGGCTCAAGTATTTCATCGTTGGCGTGGGAGTTTGATCTTAACCGACGCGGCATTCCTTGCTGTCGCTATCGATGTGATGATTTTACACGAGATTAAGTCAGTCATTGTTGACAGCACACGGTTAAGAGGACAAGAAACGAAACGTGAAAATAAAACCAAAAGGCGGTGAGTGGGTTAGCTCCGTTCCTCTCGCTGACCATTATTGCCGGTAAAACGGCCGAGAAATCCAACTCCGGCGTTGAACTGCAATTTTCTGGTACCAATAACAAAGTATAGCTCACCTGCGTTTCAGCCCGTAAATCGATGATCTCCACCTCCTCGAGGTACCTTACGTGCTCGTCTCCGCTTGAACAATAGTACGATGTTCCTCTACGATCCATCGGAACTGTCCTCCGCCGGTATTGTCTCGGTAATTGATTCAAAGTCCCCGTTTCCTTGGGCTTTTTGTTGAAGTTGTGTCTGTGTCGAGATGCTCTGTATGTCTGCGGTACGTGTTGTAAATCCTCTGACACACGTCTCTCGTAGTACTTGGCAAAGTCAACTTCTCCTTCTGACGAAGACTCCGCTGAAGCCGAATCGTAATCTCCTTCGTACCCGCGCAGATAGTCTAGTATTCGGAAAGAGACCATTATGATTATAATTATAGTTAGTCCCCCCGTAAAGTAAATATACAGACACTGTAACTACGCACTGCTGCTTGAGTCCTTATCGGAGTCAAGGGATATTTCGTATGTCTCGTTCCCACTGCCTGACTTTAGATTACCAAAGGCAAGCGTAGAGATACTTCCAGGCCTTCTCGAAAAGGTTGATTCCTCCGAGCCACTCTGTATAGAGACAAAGGACGATCTTTGTTGTCTGAACGAGAAATCTTCCGCGCTTGGCAGGACCTGGTTCGTTACTGAGCTCGTTATTGGACTCGCTGGTACAGCTAAAGTGGCAGATGAAACTTCGGAGACTGTGTGCTCCGATAAGCCAAGGCTACGTTCAAATGAAGCAGAAAGTGGTGAAGGAGGAATAAGTCTCGGAAGCTGTGGAAGAGCTTTCGAGTTGGAAGTTGTTGGGTGCTGTGAATGAGTACCATTTTTATCTTCAGTTGGTGATATGAAAATTCTAGCAGGTCTTTGCCGCCGATATTGACTTCGACGTGAGACTCCATCATTATTGACACCTTGCACAACAACATTGGCAGCAGCAGCATTGCCACCATAGCCCTATGATGGGAAATCATCGTGGTCAAAAAACAGTCCTAATGGCTCCAAATGCATACAAAGTGCGACAGATCGTACTCACCTCGGTTGATCCTGATTTTGATCCCATCTTCAGGACTTTGCTGTATCTTTCATCTCCTGTAGGAGCGTAGGCATATGATAGTACAGATGCTGAGGAAGAGGATCGCGACGAAACAGATTTCGCGGAAGAAGCAGATGGACGTGCTGGTCCGGAACCTGAATAATGACCGGAGTATGGATGAAGCTTCTCAAATACATGCCCTTCGTTCAAATGCATGACAGACACCTCAGATGAATGGGAAGGACGGAGACGAGGTGTGGTAGGTATTGAGGTACCGGCTGCAGGTAGATCAGAAGAATGTATTTGAGTGGCGTCTTCTCTGTCAGAGCCACCCTCTTCATCATCTTCCTCGAATGCCATCCTTAGAAAGGACGTCCCAACACGCTCTTCCAGTCCTTGAGTACTACGTGACTTCGCGCTAGTTCGACTATGGCGTGACGAACTTGGGCTAACAGGAAGAGGTACCTCTTCTTGGAACGTTATCCCTGTCCCTGTCCTCGCGAGGATCCTTAATGAGTCGAGCGCGTCCTCTTTGCGAAACAGCTCTCCCAGCACATCTTCCGCACTAAGGACCTTTACGCGCCTCGAAGCTTTTCGTTTCGAAATATCCCCAGCAGACGCGTAAACAGTGCCAGGAGGCGCGCTATGGTGATTTAAATTGTGGGCCGACTTGGAATGACGGATAGAATGTGCACGGTTCGAGAAAGGTGCAACAGGGGGAAGGGAAGGGAGTAAGCGCACATTTGGACGCGTGGATTTTACCTCCATTTCTAACCTCCCAGGTGTCACGGTTGATGTGGAGTCTGAAGAGGATGAGGAGATCACAGAATGGGAAGAATTGGATGTACAAGACGTGCGATTCTGAATTAAGGGAGCGTATGAAGTTAGAGGAAGTAACGAATGACTGTTATTATATGAGGGTGGGATGGTTTGCGTTGTTTGGATTGAAGAGATGGAGGGAGAGGCGTTTTTAGAGGATTTGAAGTCCGAGTCTTTCGATGCCGACAATGGTCGTCCTGCATTTAACGAAAACAATGAGGCACATTAGCATTAACTATTACGGATGCCGCACGGCCACTGAGAAAGAGCGAGCTGGCACTGAGACGTCAGAGTAGATAGATCACGGCAGTGAATATATGAGTAATTTCGGAATTTCCATCTCAAAAAAGTACGAGGGATTAAAGAGCCGCACTATCAGCGTCTCTCCAAGCCCGGAATGGCGCCACCTATTTTATTATAGGAGAAGAACGAAAAGAAAATAGTGCAACATAACGAAAAACACTAGAACCACAAATTAAAGACGCCTAACGGAATGCAACGAATGAAAACACGTCAAACAGACACGACAGCGCGAACACAACGCCCGTTGTCGATGCGACATGTCGAATCGGAACAGGAAAAAAAAAGAAATAGCGCAGATAACATCTGACAAAAAAACGCCACATGCAGTGGAAAATCTACTAGTACCATAGCAAGAGAAAAACACTCACCGTGTTGTTCCGAGGTTTTGTCCAGAATTTTCGTCTTGGTAGTGGCGAACTCGTCTTCCCCCGCCAAAACCCGAGATATCTGCCAGTGCACAGCCGCACTAGAATCCTTGTCAGGATTGACAACTGGTCTGGATGTTAGACTAGCCGAAGGACCAGGGACTACCCCAGGCCTAGCTCTAGCCACTTTATTGGGAACAATTTTATTTCCTGGTCGTGGGGGTGGAGGTAGACTTTTTAGCAACGGCTCACCGTCGGCACCCTCCACTATCGAAGCTAGTGAAGTCAAACTTGTATCGGGCGTGTGTCCCCGCGTATGATTTCCGCCATGTATAAGACTTCCGAAAGGACCTGTATGAAAGTTTGACGACGCAGATGACGAGGGGGAGCTAGAAGTGCTAGGGCGTGACGTCGGTGAACATGAAGGCAAAGAGGGGGAGATCGGCGGGGAACGTGAAAAAGAAGGGTGAACGGGACGCGACGTAGTCCCCGCAGCGACCTGCGAGGACTCTGGAGTAATATTTGCCTCATCAGATAGAGGGCTAGGTGGTCGATTGGTGTAGCGTTCGGAATTTTCCTCATGATTCAGAAGCGCGTTCAGATCTGAAGAAATCACGAGTGATTTGAGCTTGCGAGTATGACTTTGCTGAGATGATGCAGGAGGTGAGGGCATGTTCACGGGAAAGGATGACGAGAAGAGCGGTAGTGACAGATTTTTCTTAGAAGGTGCTTGAGATGGTGAGATACAAGCGTACTTTAAGAACGCTGGGACTTGAGTCGGAGTGCAGACTATTTCTGT
Organism: Lentinula edodes; assembly: GCF_021015755.1. Taxonomy (NCBI): domain Eukaryota; kingdom Fungi; phylum Basidiomycota; class Agaricomycetes; order Agaricales; family Omphalotaceae; genus Lentinula; species Lentinula edodes. Next base: position 840,551 of record NW_025764307.1, read on the forward strand.
ATCGCCCTTCGTCTTCTTGGCACCCGGTTCGACGTCGATAGTACATTTACGTTTGTGTAAGGCGAAGAAGGAGAGTGATGAAGAGGTTGATCTGGTACACCTTTTGGGATCTTTTAGGGAAGATGATGGTTCTTGGGAGGTATGATTGTGGAAATTCATGAGGGTCTTCATTCGTTGTAGTTTCATGCTATCCGTCGTACTTGTCATGGTAAATTTCTACGGATACCAACAAGTGGTGATGAGGAATTCGCATTTCTAAAACACCTCATCGTTAACATTGCGAATGAAGACACACCTTTTATCAGATATAAGGCTAATCTACATTGGAATCGCCGTTTCGATATGTCGGGCAGCTCTTGGTATCTGCAGAAGAGAGGAGTTCAGTGGATTCTCCCGGACAAGGGCATATGTAGAACGGGTCACGTACTTGAATGCGATATTTCCGATGATGGCACAAAGTAGTTTTACTCGATGTTCCAGTATATAGTCTTCTCTTTACTTTTCAGTCGTTTCGAAAACGGGTATTCGATAGGCTGGAATCTGGGATATTAAAAGCTACGGATTCGTCATATGTAGACAGATTATGAAATATACAATACTTTAGGACACGAGGATCTGTCGATGTGAGATGTCGCCGGGCCCGAGGTGAATATGGACAATTGTTGGGCGCGTCGAGTCAAGATGAAGTCAAAGCCTCGAGACTGGAGGAAGTAGTGATAGAAAATATCGAACGAGGCGTGTACCGGGCGTGTATGGTGGAGTTGACAAATACGATATCAAGTTCAAGGAATCAGAAGGAATCAAGTTGATCGCCGAAATGATATTATTTGAAATCGATTTAACCTTCAAAAGATGCGCAAGCAATAAGACTCTGCGAGGAAGAGTAGTATCAGTGTATATAAGCCGACACTAGCCGATAAATATACGCTAGAGTTTCAACTTTCACAACTGTGAAGATTACCTGACAGCGACCTCACAGTAAATGTTAGACGTTAGCGGGTCAAGCGGCCAGTGCGGGACTGGGTTGCTAAGAAACGCTTTGACATCGATCGTGCAATCGGAAATAATCTCCAATGCATACATTGGAATAGATTGGAGTCCGGTTGAACATGGCATGGCCAGCATCGGCCGGAGTCCTCGCTTGTGGCAGATTGAGCATTAGCGCGAACGAGCTGAGACGAAGGTCGAAATCAAGAATGTTTTCGCACGCCTTGGACTATGTAATGTACATATAAGGTACATAGTCGTAGGTGGTTTCAAAATGGCAGGAATTATAGCTATGATGGGAAGCCGTTCAGACAAAGAAGTGGTGTTAGTCAGTAAAAGATTGACTATTCGGATTTCCTAAGGATGAACTTCAGAGAATGACCAGATCCCCCCGACAGGAGCTACACCAGAACACATGCGAATCGTCCATAAATTGGGGTCGAAGTTTATGACGCGAGTAATTCGAGCCAGCATTTGAAGTCCCACCCAGAGAGGATTCAGACTGCACCGGGGACAAAGCTCTGGAATTTGTTTGTGAATGAGCAGAAGCAGCTACTAACTCGCTATCTATTCTCGCTTTGAGCATAGTCAAGCTAGTTCTCCGTTTGTGTCTCGTTTCTGGGGAGAGATTATGCTCAATTGCAGAGCGGGCCAGCGCGGAAGGTTTGAGAGAATGGGAGCCTGATATACTACGAGTACGGCTCCCTCGACTCGACGGTCTCGAAACGAGGGCTCCACCAGAAGGCGAAAACGGTCGTATTGGAGGAATCTGGGGACGTGTCGTAAGCTGATCCTCTAGTGCAGCAACTTGTTTCATTAAAGCATGAGATCGGGCTTCTGCATCAAACAACGACTCCTCCAGAGAGCGCACATGGGACTGCGACGATGACAAGTCGAGTTTAAGAGAGCCGAGGACTTCATCGTTGAGCTCATCTTTAAGTGAATGAGGTTTGTCGGGGAAAGTACTGAGGTTTGAAGTTCGAAGGCGAAGACGCTCTAATTCTTCGTCTTTTATGGCAATCTCTTGGCGCAGAGACTCGACCTCGTTCTGCGCAACTTCGAGGAAAGATTTTTCCTCCGACTGATAAAAGGAACTTTAGCTCAGACAGTACAGCTTGGAAGCTTGGAAGACTTTACCTGCTCATTTTGTCTTCGATATATTTCATGCTGGAGTGATATGATTTCTTCGGACTGAGCCGATGCTAGTTCTTGAAGCCTTGCAACTTCCTCAATATTTCGCAGGGTTTCGTTCTGTCGTATTGTACGGTCGGCCTCAAGTGACCTGACCCTTGCAAGGGTCGAGTCGAGTTCCGCTTGCAATTGGCTGTAACCCTTCTGCAATTCTGAGTCACCCAGTTGAGCGGAATGTCGTTCCGTCTCCCTCTCTGAAAGGAGGTCCCGTAGTTTCTTTTCTGATGCTTCTAAGTCAGCCCGGGCTTCTTCCAAAGACGACTCCAGTTGCCCAATCATCGATTCTCGGTTTTGTATTACGCGCCCTAGTTCATCTGTCTTTTCAGTTAGCTCCAGCTTGATACCGGTAAGTTCGACAATCTTGGGCCGCATCTCATCTAAAGAGTGCATAAGACTGATTCCCTCTTCTTGAAGCTCCTTCTGAGTCCTTTCTGCGTCCTCCGCTCGCCTGTTTGCCATTTTCGCTTCGTTCTGCACGTTCTGCAAATGCGTCGTACTCATTGCTAGATCAGTGGCCGCTTTTGTTAGTTTTTCCTGTAGAAGAGCCAACGTCTTCTGTGTACTTTCTATCTCCACCTGCAAGGAAGATTTTTCGTTTATCACTGCCTCCTTCTCAATGACGGCTTGCGCGAGCTGTGTCTCAACACTCTGATACAGTGCATGGAGGGTGGAATGTTTGACTTCCCACGCAGTTTCGGATTCGCTGGATATCCGTAGGCGTGCGTCAAGCTTGTCTCGCTCGGATATAACAGTGGCATGCGTCTGATCGAACGATGCCCATTGAACTCAACGTAGAGAAAAAAGAAGAGAAAGAAAGCTGACTTGTTTCAACTTCGAAAGTTGGAACTCAAGTTCGTCGGCACGATCTTGAGTATTCTTGAGCGATGCCTCCAAACGATCAGCACGGTCATCGCTTTGAATCTGTTCCTCCAACTCCCGAACTCGGCGACGATGTATCTCTGCCTCCTTGCGAGCCGATGACAAAGAGCCATTTGCTATTTGCAACTGACGCTCCTGAAAACGCGTACGGTGAGGAGGCGAGAATATGACAAACAGGAGATGTAACCCGCCTGGTCCTTTGTTTTGTCGGTCAGTTCCTTATCCGTGGCCTCCAGACTTTGTATCCTAGCTGTAGATTCTTGAACCTCTGATCGAAGTTGCTGTAAATGTTCTTCAAGACGAATTGTCTTCTGTTGCTCTTCAGAGAGCAGGCGTCCAGCCTCCTGTGCATCTGTTCATGTAAAAGGAATGAGGGTGATAGCTTCCCTGATACAGAGAGATGACTGTACAAGACTCTGCGCCTGACAAGCGTTCAAGGCCAGAAGTCAAGGCAGCTTTTTCCGATACAAGTAATGATATCGTTTGTTGCTCATTTCGGAGTGACATTTCCATTTCGACCTGGGTTTTCTGCACCTGCTGCTCGAGTTCAGTAGAGTATCCACGTTGTTTCTTCAAAGCTGCCTCAAGCTTTTCGAGTTCTGATACGTGTCTGAAGAACCGGGTTTGAGCACGGGAAATAGTATTCACGCACCGGAGGTAGCAGCGTCCAGTTTTCCAGTCAGATCACTTTTCAACTGTTCATTGTCCTTTTTCAGAGCTGCCTCAGACTGTAACAGTCCTAGACTCTGATTAGGTGAAGGTCAATGGTCAGAATTTAGTTGAACGCACTGGCTTTTGCAGCCTCAAGCTCGGTCAAGGAGCTCTTCATATTCTTACTTTCCGTCCGAAGATTTCCCTCTGTCCGCTGAAGATCTGAGAACAATCAGAGCCCATAACGAAAAATTAGTCCGAATCCATTCATACTGGATTTTGAAGCTTCAGTTTGTGCCAGAGTAGCTCGTAATGATTCTATTTCGGTCTTCAGTGAAGATTCACGATTGGCCCAGTCTGTTTATCAACAGTTCGGCATTCAGATATGTAGAATTGAAATGTGCTGACTTACCAGATTTTGCATTCTTCACACTTTCCAACTCTGCTTTCAACATTTGAATCTCAGATTGAACGCCAGAATTTACAGCTCCTGATCGCGCCAACTCTGCTTTGAGAGTCTCGTTTTCGGATTTTGAAGAGTCTGCAGTCTTTCGCAATTCTAGAACTTGTGATATTAGGGGATTTGAACGAAAGGCGGCAGCAAAGGCGCACCAGCTTTCTCTGAAATCAACTGTTCTATCTGTGAATTCAACATCTCATTTGATTTCTTGAGCCAAGTGACATCCTCCTGTGACTGATACCCATTTGCGCGAGCTAAACCGTCCAAATTCGGGGAAGTGGCGGTCTCTGAGAAGAGAACGGCCGTCGGTGGAGGCGCTGGCGGTGGAGTCCCTGCTCGTGGCAATGTATATAGCCAGGAAGCGTCTGCGGTATTGTCTCTAACAAAGCTATTTCCAGTGGATACGACGCAATGAGTTCGAATATACTGGAAAGAATTTAAGAGATACACACACGTCACTGAGATCTCGCTTCTCGTCCTCGACAGACACCACCGTCGCAGGCTCTGTTGGTGCTGGGGAGAATGCACGCTCGCTTACTGGTGAAGTCACATCAGGAGTGGACGACGAAGGGGTGCCAGCCTTCTTCGCCTGACGTTTCTTGAGCTGAATGAAATGTCACGATAATGTCAACTTTGTGCCTAGATTATGGGCCCTGTAAGTTACCATAGCCTTTGCACGAGCAGCTTTAGCAGCACGGTCATCTTCAGACATCCTCGACAAGAGATTTCCGAGCAGATGGAGGAAATTCGTAACAGGCGCTTATTCTTAGAAGTGCATACTTTTATAGTCCCTTGTTCCAATAATAGTAAAAGATATGAATTTAACATGATATATGAGGTGTCAGAAGCAGTAAAAAGAGGATGTATATGTAGGCAGCGGTGAAAGCGATAGCGTTATAGGTATACCACAAGTATAAGGAACCACAAATTGATAAAACCATGTTCAAGGAGTATAGAGACAAAATGAGAGAATTGGCGTGCAATAAGAATATTTAAAAGTGTAATGGCGAACTCGATACGTCCATTCGGACAACTGCCCGAAAATCGCAGGAGGCGAATTATTATATAACGGGCGAAATGACGAGAAAAGGTGAGTGAATCAAGGGAGCAATCAGTGAATAGAAGAAAATGGAATAGGAGCCCAGCATGGCAAAACTCGATTCTGGCTGTAAATCATGCCCACACCTGATCGATAACAGTCAGTATACCTCGAAAAAATAGGAAAAGAACAGGGCTAACCCTTAAAGTGCTGTCCCAGCTACCAGTGCATAATGCCATGCCATCGGTGCTAACACCCAAACAGCTAACGCGATTTTCGTGCCCCGTCAAGACGCCCACTCGTTCGCCCTTGAGAGTGTCCCAGACGTTGCATGTCCAGTCATCATAACCACCAAACAAAATTCGCCCTGAAATAGAAAACGCTACGGAAGTGATACCACAAAGGATGTTGTCGTGTATGAAAGTGTTGAGCTCTCGATCAGCCCGAATATCAAATAATCGGCAAGAGGCATCATCGGACCCAGTGGCGAAAGCGTCACCGTTAGGGAAAAACCTGCCAATGAGTTAGCGGCCGAAACTAAGCGTAAGAGGAAGACAAAGTGCATACTGCACGGCGTTGATATCGGATTCGTGACCAGTGAATGTTTGGGTTGCACGACCACTCCGAATATCCCAAAGCTTAGCTGTAGCATCACAAGCGCCGGACACGAATACGTTCTGGTTTGGACCCAGTGACAGACTGAATACCCAACGTATCAACAAGCAAGTAACGAAGACTATAACCTAAGGGATAACATACCTCATAACATCGCCGGTATGGTCACTGAACTCTACGACTCTCACACCAGCCTCGATATCCCATAGCATACAAGTCATGTCTCCGGAACTGGTGACAATTTGTCTGTCATTCAGGAAACGGCAGCAACTAAGGTAACCGGAATGGGCGCTGAGCTCTCGTGCACCTCTCAAATTGGTGCCTTCTTTGCTATTGAGGTTGTAAATAGAGCAAATATTGTCAAGACCACCGCAAGCGACAAAGTTGCCTGAAGCTGAGTAGGCGCAAGTCATGACCCAACTGGATCGTAAGGGGATGGCATGTACTTTATTGGTGGTATAGGCGTCCCAGACTATGAGTTTGCCATCCTGGGAAGCAGAGACAAGATGTCTCCTATCGGCAGCCCAATGCATAGCGTAGATTTTGGCAAGATGGCCTCGAAGAGCACGCCTTGGGCGCATAACAATACGAGGAAGAGCATCTACCTCAGCGGCCATTGCACGCACTAAGGGGAACTTAAACAGGGACATCATCATTCAAGAAAGGTCACAACGCACAGCTGGTATCCGCTGACGATTCTTTCTTTGCACGAATCTTCTCCTTCAAACTCTCTGCCTCCCTACGGGCAGCAGCAATCCGTTCTTGAATATCTCCTTGGCTTTGAGACATATTTCAACTAGACGGTGTGAGAAGTTGTTGGATTTGGCCAAATTAACTGTTGGCAAAGTAATTAATGAGAAGAATGAGGTAAGGGGAAAAAGAGGTTCACAAGAAGGTTCCGCGTCAATTTGAGATAAGAGGTTTGTTTTATAGCAAGAACACTGTTCGAACACAACCTCTACGGTCAAAATTACAAAATGAAGGACACCGCTGGGCAAGAACGAGGAAAGATTGATGGGGAAAATCCACAAAGTGGCTTACAAATTTGAGCGCCGCTAGCGCTCGGCACAGGATGCCACTCGGCTTAAGAGTTGATCGTCGGCCATCAATGACAACATGCATGCGCACTCCAGTGTACATATTCTCTGTCGTATCCGAAATGCTTGAAGCGTTCTATCAATAGGCCGCAGGGGACCCGCTAGTACTTCATAAGTACACGCTTGAGGAAGTGCTTCCTGCGATCATGATACATTGACAACATAACGTTCTGTGAGCTTCCAAAACTTCCTCCGAGTCCCAAACCAATTACATATCCAGTTCTTTCTGACATGCCCTCCAGCAGCTGCACATGTTCTTTTCCTGTGGTCTCGTGTGCACGGCCTACTGAGAATCTTGTAGTCGACTTAGTCGCGGAAATTAGGACCCTGTGTATGTTTTCTTTTCTTGCATCTTCCTATTCTGCGCAATTAATTCCCGTTAGGTTGCGTTACTCAGATTATTCCATGAATAAGTCTGAGGAGGTGAGTGGTGCTCGATGCAGGTTCAATGATGGCCCATGAAACTGACTGGAGAATTTTGATCCTGTTGGCTTCTGCTGGACTCCAAAAATACCTAATATAATGATCAAACCGCGCGTTACGCATCGTGAATCAGCAGCCCGGTCTACATTGCCTCTTTCAAAGCAACACAACATTGACTCTATGTAGGTGATGTTGTTCTAATATTTTCAAACCTTTAAGGAAATGGCAAGCAGTCTAGTTTCAGCCACGATCGAAGGCACGATTTGAGAAAAGTGAAGTTCTCTTAGCACAGTTCCGTGGATACGATTCCAAAAATCAAGATTGTAGTAGTTATGCATAGATCATAATCAAGAGTCTGTGCAACAAAGTTCGTGAGCGAAAACTCAAGGACGTTTATCTCTTCCTGACGTAGGGGGTAAAGGTAGGCGTATGCAATTCATCACTGTGTCATACTGTACCTACGCATATCTTTCAGCTATACACACTTCACCATTCCGAATATCTCGAATTTAGAGATTGTGCCTAGTGAGGCCTAGTGGCATTTGTCTCGTTGAGACATAACACCTTGTTAGTAATTTACTGTTATCTCATTCCCGCTACATAGGACGAGTCAAGGAGCTTTTCCGGTATACGACATACCTTCCTGATCAGGATCTGAGATCAGGATTTCAATCCATCTTGATTTGGGCCTCAACCTTGAGGATCGTTATGTCACCATGACTGGTTGCAGACTCCTAATGCGAAGAGTTCTTCTGCGAAAATTTATCCTTATGGTCGAAAGTCACCTTCCGTAAAGCAATAACGATCTCAACTCTCAACCAGCTTTTCTAAAAACAACATTCCAGTCCACATGTAGAATACTCTTGCAATGAACACCCAACCTTGCCTACTTGTTCACGGCCGCGTGGCACTCAAATTGCTCGAGCTACCTTCAAAAATCTGGGAACGAACGGGATACCAATATTTGGATCCTTGCCAAGCAGTTTACTGGCCACAGTGCCATTTTTTAAAGCTCGCATAGCAGGTATAACAAGCCACCATGTATAATACCCAAAGATTGTGTTCTATTTGTGTATCGGGCAAATTTTTGGACTCATCATATTGCCTATGATTCGGAGATCGTCGGTGAATGGATTGGTCGTTGAGAAAGGTCCTCAGGGGTCCTTGACTGGAAGCCCGAGGAGGGATACAACTTGTGGCAGGGTTTCGGCCCAAACTACTCGCGTATAAGCGCCGCTTTAGACCCCGCCGGTTAGCCAAGCCAATCATCTGTCTCTTCATGTTCTTTGTCGCGCGATCGTACTTTACATATGTACCTTCCTACCAGCTTCCAACAGTTCTTCGATTATGATTTTCAACTGAAAACCTACCAAAAGCGACGACACGCAAAAATACACTTGCCCATAGGCGTGTCAAGTGAGGTTCGGTCCTAATGGTTATTTTTTCTCCGTACTTAAAATCAGATGAACACAGCAAGCTATCCCGGGAAGATCCAGGTGGATCCAAGAATACGGGTCATGCCACTACGGCCAGGGCTCGAGGAAACGAATCATGAGAAAGGCATCTCATCGTTACGAAACGCCCCCGGTTTCTGGCCTTCCTTCTCAGAGAATTTGCACAATTGCTTCAGCCCCTTGAGCCTCCTAGCTCTCAAAATGGTTTGCTCTTCAGCACCTCTCCGGCTTAATGCAAAGGATAACGGCGTCAATACCCAACTACTATGAATGAAGTCAACCGATCGCTTGCGAACTCACGATTAGTGCTCACTCTTGCTGCAAGTTTTCCATTTAAACTCGCTCGGTGTTTTTGTGTGGTTATAAAAGACTTGAATTTCAAGGCGTTTTCCCTAACTTCTGGACACTCACTGAATTTGAAATGGCAAAAGGTGCGAGCAAGCTAGCCACTCTCACTATGTTTTCACTAGTAATCACACTACTAAATCAGACGGCGCTTTCGCGCTCAACAACTGTACGCTATCTTACACCCCTTCGTCATATCTTCTCAGGAACCTTTTTGGCGTTAGTCCTGCAAAGTAAAAACCGCCTTTCTGCTTTGAGCTGGCTGGATTCCACCTCTGGGCTCCCCCATGCTCCGCAGTGGAATTGTATATGCAAAAGTGAGACTATCCTTGCCCAATAATTGTTCTTGTCCTTTGAAAAATTTGTAGTCGACGGAGAAGTTATGGGTAGTGGGACCGGTCCCCAAAAGCATGTTGCGCGGGACATTGCTGCAAATCAAGCTTTGAAGACCCTCATCGATACTAATTGGTCGTAAGGCGGTCCTCATCCGATTGCTATAAATATTCAGTAGTACTTTCTTTTCGCTCAAGTATTGCATGTCTATCGTGTTTTTTTGTAGAACCTAGTCTCTGCTAATTTGTCTAGTCTATAATCTATTTGCCGATAATTTTTGCAACATGATATCCGCTTGTATATTGAGTATATTCCTACGGCTTTGGGCCCAAGCATGCTGATGGTCAACAAAGGACAAATCTGTACTAAAATGGTTCAATACGAAACCGCAGGGGGAACCCAGCGCGGCATGGGATCAAGAACAGATATAACGATAAGAATAAAGAAAGTACCTGTACCATCGTAAGCAATTTTGGTTTTCAACGACTTTGGGGATTGCAATTATTCCATTCGATTGCAATCTCGGGTTCGAAGTGGTATATTGCTGTCACAAGCGTCATGACTTCGCTGTCAGTCTATGCTTGATTTATGGCAAGATAGCCGCTCGCACCTTTACTTACTCAGTATATCCTAGCTTTGTCTTCAGAATCGTTACAACTGCGATAAGTGAGGTAAACAAGCTCACCGGGATACTTTCTGAAAGCCTTAGAGCTGCCTGAGGACATTGTCTTAGATGCCGGTACTACATGATATCTCAGGTTACGACTCATGATATCCATTTGCCTTGCTTCAAACAACCTACAAAAAGGCTCTGAACGCACTATTATCAGACGATCTTTCTCAAAATGTCCCAGACCAGTGAGTTGTCTTGGGGCTGCCCGTGACGACAATCTCATTATTTTGCAGAATACACCACGCTGATAAATAACTGTAAGTTGTTCTTCCATTTCTTCAATGTCACTGAACATCTAGCTGCTATAGATTTCCAAACTTCAGGGAGAAGTCCTGCTTCTCTTTCATTCGAGGAATCGTCCGTAGGGGCGTCAGACAAAGCAGTCTGGACGGTGATCTGCAAAGGTAAGTATGCATAATATGCACAACTCTGCATAAATCCATTTCCATAATCAATTCTCACTTCCATGGGCTTAAGTCAACGGGGAGACCAAAGGTAAAGGGGAGTCTTCCACTAAGGCTGAAGCTAAAAATCAGGCGTCCAAGAATGCTCTTGAGGTACTGTTTCAGCGACAATCAGTTATGATAATTCATACTAACACACGCACTACATAGGCCCTCGGCCAGAGTACCGATTGACGGTACTTATACATTCGCCTTATAAAATCTAAATTTCTTTGAAAAACAAAGCATTCTTGAAGAGGCCTGAGGATCCTAATAGTTTTCAAAGTTCATGCAAACGGTGAATACTGTAAAGTGTAGTAGTATGTACAAGCAGTTGGTTTATTGAATCTAGTTTTTTGGATCTGGTTGATAGACACTTACCGCGGCACAAATTTCGCGGAGTTCCAAATTAGAAAACACCGTGAATGATTCAATGAAGCAATGAAGCCTGACTGGGGTTGCCGTAAGTCGAAGGTTGTCTTTAACCATCACTGTTGAAAAACTTGCTCATTCGATGCATAGTCGGTTTGGGCCTTATATAGTCGCAGGCATAGCAGGTAAATGGTTGTGAAATAAGCGTTCCACTGTAGTATTCACCATCGATATTAGGAATCGTTTCCAGTCTCTATGTCTTCAAGCCCTATCTTTACGACCACCCGCGAGAAACATCGTAGGTTTCCGAATGTCCATTTGACTTGAATCAATATTGATTCTTATTTTGTATGAATTCAAAACAGAGAAGCCAGTGCAAAACCCGTCACAAATTCCAGCGATACTGTGACAGCTAGACCGCAGTCAGACCCTAGTAAAGGCATCCACAAATGTAAGTACTGAAAATACTTTGTACACCAACAGTTTGCCGCGTCCGTGAAGACTGATATCTCCGCTTCCTCTAGAGTGCCGGCGTCTTCCTATAAGGTTGTAGAGTATATCATTTCGCTCACAAAAATCACATCATTTATCGACAACCATGTCGACTTTAGAATGTGATATTCGATCGGGTCTCCTTTCCCAGATCTGGCAGAAGGACTTCAGGCAATGCTCGTTACAGTAGAGCGGAAAAAGAACTTACTTGCAAAACACTTTCCCCTAAAAATATCATTTCTTTTCGTGTTTCTTCTACGATCAGATCTTGGATGGTATACCATTTTTCGAATTCACCCTCTCCAGCCCGTAAATGGACTTTCCAAACGGTGTTCTCCTTGTCGCGGGTAGTTCCCGCGACTGATTCGTGTGTTACATTGGCAACCAGATCGTATATGGGCGGTGGTTGGGAAGCCTTGAGATCGACATCTATATGGCTGAGTGCGAGTTCATTTTGAGGGAACCGGGATACAGAACTCACAATCTCCAAAATCTAGACCTCGTAGCGGAAAAGTAACAATGGTGGGGTTTTTTTCTTCCACAAAAATATTTTTGGTAAATCGTTTAAAGTGAGATATGATGTAAGGTGGAAGGCGTTGGCATTTGTATCGTCGCAATTGTCCAGATGATTCCTGGGATAGGTTAATCAAGAGGTGCATAAGATAGAGATAAAGGGTCCTAATGAGCTTACCTGCGTCGTCCTTCCGTCATATTTGGAAAGCACAGACTGGATACTCACTTGAGGAATGATGTTCTTTTCCACGGAATCTTGAAAAAGTGGTGGCGGAGGCAGGTCTACTGCCAAAAATAAGAACGGGGATACAGTGGATTTGATGTCTTCCAGCCACGATAAGAAGAAGAAAGGGGAGTCAGATAGGAACTATACCTCGAGCAATATCAAAGCGGGGTTTCTCGTTTTCTCCTGCGTCTGGACGCACAAGCACTTGTTGTGTTTCGACGCGAAGCTCGCCTTGAAAGATAGAAAATATGATACCTATGTACAGAATCAGTAAGTTCTAGACTCGGGAAGAAATTTTCGCACTGGAGTGTTTCTTTTTGGAACCACCCATGTCTTTGTGTAGATGATTCAGTAGCCATCCCAAGAATTCAACGGGATCCCCCTGCTGTTCCAGACGAAATTTTCCGGAGCTTGCCCTGTTTACTTCTTGCAGAAACTCGTGAGGACTGACCTGGCTTTTGAATAGCCTTGGGTTCCATACTTTCTTTGCTAAACCCGCAAAACGCTTAAGCAACTCGGACTCTTTGCCGTGAAAGTTCGACAACAGAAGATAGTCCCGCAATGGAGTGACGTGAAGGACTGCATGTATGATAACATTCATGTGGTCGTTTCGTTTGATGTTGTTGAGGCCAACGTAGCCGGGTAAATAAGCTTTAGAAGCTAGGTCATACGACATTCTTGTAGGGTACGAAGCAGAACAGAGAGTAGATGTATATGTCTTGTCGAAGGACGGTGCGAGTACAAAGGAGATATCTTCCAAAGAAGGGTCCGAGACCGGGTAACCCTCTGGTAGCACGTACACCTACCAATTGTTGGTTAACTGGAAGCAGATATTGTGAATCACGCGTACCTTGGTAGTCTCTAAGTTGATGAAAACATGGTGATCGTCATGAATTGAGTGGGCATACGCATACGACTTGCGACCCCGGCCTTGAAAATATTTCCCGCAGACTAGGCAGCCGTAAATGTTTATGTTCGATGTAGAGACCGAACAGACTTTCTCAAAGTCAAAGTCGAGGACAGCCCGATTGATCTAATGCAGGCTCAAGAAACACTACAGAGCAATTCTTAAAGTGAAGAACATACAGTGTCTAGATGAAGATCAGAGGCCTTGACTTCCTCTCGTATGTCCGGGACTTCATCTATTTCATCCTCCTCCTTTTCATGAAGATCGGAACCCCTCGTATGCTCGAGTTCAAAGCCATTTTTATCATTGGCGTCCACTCTAGCACGTTTATTGGGCCTTTCCACGTCAGTCAGCGCATTATCGTTGTGGTTTATCGTAGGAGCCATCCTGGGCACGTGCTTTGACGCGAGCTTGAACGAAACTTTCATGTCCCTTGTTACAAGAAATAACTGGAAAACTTTGCTTCGAACTGTCCAAAAAACCCGCTGGTTTTCCAATGCTACATCTTCCTTCGGCCAGGTCAAACCTTCTCTGGATCTCGATCCCAGTCTTCAAGCTCTGTTGAAAGATGTCGATATTTCCTTGACTCGTCACAAGGTTTCTGTTCCTTCACATCGGGAACTTGATATAATCCCTTCAGAGTCTATCGAGGAAAGCCGGAATACCGAAATTCCCGTTCCAGAAGACTCTTTGGAAAGGAAATCTCCAGCAGCAATCTTTGGCAGCCAGAGAATTGGGTCCATAATTTTGCCCGTAGAATTACAGAATTCTATCAATCTCCTGATATCGAGTTAGTGGTCCAACGCTGCCACAAACTACTTCGAGCTGATTTTAGTAGCGTCGGACAAATCATTGCTTCATAACGACGCTAAGCGATTATTCCAAGGAGGAGACAGCGAAAACGAGGAAAATGCGGACTGGGGCTCCAAATACGAGGTCAAGTATCGCTCGCGACATCAAGCTTCACGCCATTCAGATCGTGATGGGACCGCGTTTGCCTCAATCGCGCTTCCAGCACATTATTCCGCTATACGTGCAGTGTTAACTCACGTTAAACATCGTCTCAGGCCTGATTGGATCGTTTCAAAGGTAATTGACTGGGGAGCAGCAACAGGGAGTGGACTCTGGTTGGTTTCCGGTTGGCCTTTCCTACTTTTCTGTCCCTCTTATTTAGTTTCACAGGGCATCTGCCCACACCTTCCAACAAGGTGTCGACGTTTCACAAGATATGGAAGGCTTGAAGATATCTGATACCTCCCTTCAAACCTACATTGCTATTGATAAAAGGGACGGGCTCGTTACTATTGGTAAACGCCTACTCCGAGGTTAGTTCATCACGTTTATGTTTCATTTTCAATAACGACATATAATAGACCTCGAGAAGGACACGCTGACCGTAATATGGCAAAGAGCATTCCATGATGATAATAAAATGGCTCGATCCCTCGGCGAAGATACCATCGCCTTGTCGGCTTTCAATCTAACCTCTCTTCCCACAAACATTGCTCGAAAATCTCTTGTCAAAGAAATGTGGGAGAGCGGTGCTCATACTCTGGTAAGTAACCGCCGGCGTATTGTGTTGACGTGTTCCTGACGGAAGCCAGATATTGATAGATCATAACACCACGAGCGGATTTGAAAACATCGCGGAAGCAAGAGAGCTTCTCCTGAAAATGGGGAGGAAAGAGATGGAAGACCCGTCCACCGAGGATTGGTCTATCCGAGGATCTCACGTGGTAGCTCCTGTCAGTTTGAAGCGATTATCTGCGTATCCTTTTCTCATTTGTTTCGCTAGTGCCCACATGACGGTGAATGTCCCTTGCTTCACCCGGGCACCACACAATTGGCCTGTGGATTTTCTCAACGCTTGCAGAGGCCGTCGTTTATACGTCTCACAAAACACTCGACTGTTGGCCATGAGGATATCGGTTATTCTTATGTCGTCATCCAACGCGGAGCAAGGCCTGTTCGTCCTTCAAGCAAATCGGGACGAATTGGAGCAACGGGAAAAAGGGAACTCGATAGGAAAGCAGAATCCCAGACGATTATGAAAGAGCTAAGACTGCACGATGAAAATAATGTAGGCGAAATGCCACCAGATGCACCTCATGCAGTTGAACTTTCAAATCCACTACGGGTGCCTCTTGATTACGA
The DNA here is from genome assembly GCF_021015755.1 of Lentinula edodes. Taxonomy (NCBI): domain Eukaryota; kingdom Fungi; phylum Basidiomycota; class Agaricomycetes; order Agaricales; family Omphalotaceae; genus Lentinula; species Lentinula edodes. The sequence goes on from NW_025764307.1 coordinate 855,805, forward strand.
GCTTCAGACAGAATTACGAAAAGAAGCTTACAGCTGGCCTCGTCTCGTCTTCTCACCTTTAAAGAAAAGTGGTCACATCATCCTTGATGCTTGTACACCGGAAGGTACCTCATCTATACGCCCAATCGCACTGAACGCTCACAATTTCAAAGGGAAAATAATGCGCCTGACAGTCCCAAGATCTCAAGGAAAGCAACCGTATTATGATGCACGAAAGTCGAGTTGGGGTGATTTATTTCCACACGAGCCTAAGAATCCACCGCAGGAGCGCTATCAGCCTCGCCGAGCAAAGCGCGACGGTAGCATTGGCCCAGTGAGAGGGGCAGACATTGGCAAGCGTCGAACTGTCGAGGAACAGACCCGGATAAGCTACGAAGCCCTTTCGGAGAATATCAAGGAGAACAGGAAAAAGTCGAGAAGGGATAGGATTTCGCAAGGGCTCGAGAACGACAGTGTTTAAGTAACCACCCTCTACTCAAATTTATCACTACTACACATGGAAGATTGTGCGTATACTTATTAACGGTTAATAATCTGCTATACGAATACCAGGGCCTCTAGTTGAGCTAAGTAGAACCTTGCTGATGACCACTAAGGAGAGATTACAGGTAAGCTTTCAGTGGAAGTGTGTTTTGAAGGTTCTACCTGGTTTTTTAGTTTCTTTCTGCCGATTGTCTTTGATGTTTCCTGTTGCCTTTTTGACAGAGGCCATGAAGTGTCTGAAATTCCGTACAACCTCGTCGGCAGAGAAATGCATCTGTCGGTGGGGTTGGTCAGACTTGGTCAGAGTCATATAAGTTCAACGAATTGGATAAACCAACCGAGCCTATAGGCATATGAATATTCCCGGTTTTGTCAGCCTTCCATTCACTAGTACCTTGGATACGTTCGATGTATCCTGCGATGTCATCCGTGACAGTGCCACGTCGCTCCGAAGGCATAAGACCTTGTTGACCGAGGAAACGTCCCAGTCGAGGTGTTATAGCTCGAATCAAGGAAGTAGTGCAAAGATACGTCGAAGCTCGAATACGGTTATTGAGTATCTATGAGATACGTCGAAGTTGTATTAGGAGCCCCGTTGAGTACCGAGAGCTGATTTGGAAACATACACCTTCAATAAGCTCGATACCGCCGACTATATGGGCACCAGCCTTCTTTGCCTCCTCTGCTTGTCTGCCCTCAGCGAATACAAGGACTGTTTCCTCGGCACGCGCCTTCGCTTCTTTAGGCAGTTTGAAACGACCCTTAGGCACTGCTACACCGCTGCCCATTTCCGTCTTAACATATAGCTCATACATGGCCTTCGGTGAAGCAACCTCTGTTGCCTGAAAAAGATTTTACAAGATCGAGACGCAATACCAGCACTGAATTTACGCACGCGTAGCGTCGAAATGGCATCGAGAAGTGACAATTGTTCTAATTTGCCCTGCTTGAGTGCAGCTTTTGCAGCCCTTCTCTTCTGCTTTGCGGCTAAAGCTTTCTTGGACGGCGTTCGAATTTTTGACTGCTTCTTGTCACGAGCTTGGACAACGAAGGTTTGTGTAAAAGGCCGGCTGAGTAGGATAGAGTTTACGTTGCCGCGACAACATTGCCTGCTGAGCGATAGAAGAATGGACATGAAAGAGTAGATGAAATTATGCAATTCTTATTAAGCGCCAATCAAGCGGTACCATGTGACACGCGTAGTGGGCCATAGCACTAGAGAGTGGAGGTCCCAATTTTCACGTTGGCCATGTCTAGCAGGTTCTCGGAACGATCCAATCTCATAGATGTGTATGTTTGATAGAATTATACTATTTTTCGATGCTTAAACCTTCCTTAGGACTTTCACACAACTTCATTCAGTATTAAGTGGTCAGGTCGAAGGAACGAACTACGAGCAAATTGGTCGCTATTTAACCCTACGAATATCACAGCTGAAGGCCATCGTTGATCCTTTTGGAAGGCCTACCCCCGCCTCGCGTAAAAAGATCAATAGTGGCACGGTAACCCTCCACGATGGTGTGGTCCTACGTGTTGAAGACGCCGACAAGGACTTTGTTCTTGCCATCAGCGATGCTTTCCAAATTGATGAAATCTTTTCCTTGATTCTCTTACGCTCTTTCTTATACAACGAAGGTCTTCCCATCGATGTTGCCGACAACAGCTCTTTGATTCAGGAGTTCATCGAAGCCATCACTCCATTCTACTTCCTTGAACGCCTGTCTCTCCTTCGTGTTCTCGTTCCGCTTTTTCGTGCCAAAGAAAACGCGTCAGAACCACTCCACGAAGTTGCACTTTCGATACTACCCACAATACTCCCGGATGGCCAGAAATTCGCACTCTCTCTTCTCGTCGAATACGAGCGTAAAGCACGGGAAAGCCTTCCGGAAAATGTAGACCGCGATCCTAAAAAAGCTTCCCGATGGGCGAAGCAGAATATCAAAGAGCAGTTGGTGATCTTGGAGGTGCTGTTCTGGACATTATGGGGCTCAGTCGCATGTGACGGCACAACGGTAGAACGGGTGTTGGCAACTGCATACAATCTCAAACTAGGCATGGAGCAGGAGAATGCCATTTTCTTGCTAGACGACGAAGGGGCGCAACTCCAACGGGATAAAGCGACATTATGGATCGTCCTGACCATCGAAGTCCTAGAACTTGAAACCGTTGCCGACTCTTCCTCGATTGAGATTTCCGATAATCCACAACGTCGAGATTTTTATATTGCGTCTCCGGACTCCATGAAGCGTATCCACGAATTAATTTACGCCGGAGGTACAGGTCAATTTGCCTGCACATACATGGCTTGGACATTCGTCTTGTCCTCCGTCTGCGCGAAAGCAATGGAAATGAAAGAAATTCCCGTCTCTTATCGTGGCTTCTTTGAACTGGTGCTTCCTCAATTCAACAGAACATACTCGAAGGATCGCGAGGCCGTCCATGTTCTGATGTCTCGCACCTGCTTAGAGCCAAAATCGGGCCTGCTTAGTTTAATGGAAACTTTGTTGACGAATTCTCCGTTGTTCGTGACTTCGGTTGCTTGGAAAACGGGTTCTACAGTCACTGATCCTAATGCAATTGCATTTCGCTCAGTGTTCAAAGGTGCGTCTATATTACCGGTCTCGACCTCATTTTTTAAATTTAACATGCAATAAGCTAGGTCTTGTAATATCACTTGTGGAGCTCGTTCCTGTTGAGATTATCCCTGAATTTGATCTCTTTGTCGAGGTATGGGTCGCCCTTTTTGGACGCAGCGAAGCCCAGTCTGTTGCAGGAATTTGCAGCCAATATTGGCAAGTAGACTGGAAAGCAGGCCTTGCGCGCCGAGCTATCTTCGATGTTTGTAGGACGAGATTCCCTATACAATGTAGACCGCTCATACGCCTCTTGCGTTCTATGACAGCCGCTGGTTTCCTGGACACCGACTCCTTGTCGACTGCGGATCATTCTTCAGATGCTGATGGTCTTACCGAAGACCGCGAACTTTGCGCTCGACATGTTTTCTACTTCCTGGATAAACTACCTACGTACTCCCAGGTAATCCCTGCGAGTGGTCAGACCGGCGTCCATGCCTTGTACGAAAGACAAATAGAGGCAGGCTCCACGGTTGGTATGGCATACGCAAATGTTCGGCCAATCATTCTTCCTGGCGGTAGCATTTTGCCTGTGGGATCTAAAGGGCGCCTTCTCAATGGCGATGGCGGCGACCTCTTAGTGGTCATCTGGCACCACGAGCATTCTGGATGGAAATTACTTCTAGAAGTGCTGATGGCGTATGCGTTCAAATTGCGTTCCGGCCCCAGTAGCGGCTTTAAATCCAACTCATTTGGGCAAATGGGACATGGGTCGGCAATCACGCTCTCATTGAAGGATATCGGCTTAGAGATAGATGGTGCGACCGACGAGACGCTGATAACCGATATACTAGATCTTGTCCGCAGCGTCATCCATAACAATCCAGCTCAGGGCGAGCAACTTATGCAATCCTTGGAGGCGGAATTTTCCCCCATGTCTACCCCGTCTACTCCAGATCTAGTTCAGCTCACTGTTAGTATACTGGAAGAAGCGCTGGCACGTTACAATGCTCATCCGATGGCATCTCCTCCATCTCAACTCATCACCTCTGCCATAAGCGTATTATCTGCTATCCTGGCTATTCCCAATTATGCCATTCGAGTTTGGATCTACATTCGATCTACTACCGCGTTGTTTGGATCTGAAAAGAACCCAGGATTTTCCTCTGCTGCCCTTTCCACTGAGCGAGTGACTGGACGTTACACTATGACTCTAGCCATTCTGAAACTCGTTGAACAGCTTTGTGAAGAGGCTTCTCTCCTTCTTGTGCCCGACGATTTGCAGGTTCGGAAGCTTAAAGACGAGGTCTTAATGCGTGCAGCCAGATTCGTTCATACAGAGGTATGGCTTGAGCATTTGGGTTGGAAATATGCACAGCTTGGTGACCGCTACGAAATAGGCAGACGGATATCCTCTTTTTATTTGAAAGTCTTGCAGTATACACCTCCCATTGCTGAAGATGCACCATTTCCAAAATTGAGTCAGGCCATCCTCGATCTCTTGTTGTACAAGGCCTCAGTATTGGCCATCAATCCTTTGATGTCTGCAGTCTCTGCGGGTACCCAGATGCTTCAAGCTCTATATCTTTCGAGACGCTTTGGCGATGCTAGGCGTCTTATATATCTCCTCGAATCCCATCTACAACTCATTCGGCTAGTACTCCAGCGCAAATGTGCTTCTGAAGTGGCTCACCAGACTTGCCTTCTAGAACAAGCTTTGTGCGCTCAAATCACTGGTGGTGCAGCCTCTCATGATCCTTATCGTTCAAAGGTCAATCCTATTGATGCATTGACATTCTATGTCAAGGAACGAGACGCAGGACCAATCGTTCCTCTTGAAGCTATCAAGATTCTTTCCATCATATGTTCTTCACTTTCAATGTCGCGATCCAACTCGTCTACTCTGGTCGGTCACCTATCGGATCCTGAAGGTATGGTGGCCTCATTTGTGCGCGTCGTTCAGCATCCGTATGATGATCTCTCGCTGCGCTACTCCACATGGAACTTCATAACCGTCGCCATGGATACAGAGCCAGCACTAGCCAGTCTTTTTGTTTCTGGACAATTCCGCTCTCTGGGGGTAGCCGCAGAGCGAGATGTAAAAGGAAAAGGAACCGGCCCTCTTGAAATAACATCTGCTCTTCCAAAAATCCCTAATGCAGTTGATGTTGCTCGAGATGCGCTTGCGAACTGGGAGCAACTGTGGGAGTCCAACCCACAACTGCTGGCCTGTGTCTTACGCTTTCTGGTAGTGGTATGGCGCCATGGCCTTGAACACAAACCTTTACTCGAGGATCTGCGCCTAGACCCTAAAGTTTGGGACCATATCACTATGCTGGCTTGCTCGGAGCTGGGACCCATTCCTGACTTTGAGACGGAAGACTACGTTTTCGTGGATGGAAAGCGAAGATCGAATGTGCACGACGCCGTCGCTGAACATTGCTACCGAACAGATGTTAAATCTTGTGCGCTTCACGTCATTGGGCTGGACATTGGAATTCACCATCAGACGCGCAGATCTGCCAATGCAAAGCCAGTCAGTTTTCAGAAGATAGAGTCCAAATTCCGGTCCTTGGAGGAACTGACCGATTTGATATCTGAGGCGACCCCTAGCTCTTATGTCCCCGCCCTGTACGATGCTTTTTCTGAGACGCTGAAATCTTCATTCCCCACTCTATCAATTTCTCAACTCGAAACAAAGATCGCCATCGAAGAGCGTGAGTTTGGAGACGAATTTTCCTTTTCAGTTTCCCTTCTGCGGAGTCGATTACGAGGGCATCGCACAGACAATATGTCGCTTCAAAAGATGGATGTTGCGGAAAAGCAGCTTTTATCAATTAATTTAAACCTTTCTTTAACACACACACAAATAGCTCTCGTCGATGCTTGGCGTTTCATTTTGCATCAAATCACCCCCTTATCGGCTGATGTCGTTCAGCGTTCGATCCTACTCACTATAGCCGCATCTGTTTCTTTCGACATCAACAAGGAGAATCGACTAGGAGACATGGTGGCCATCGTTCATGGAACCCGGATAGCCTTTTTGGTGTCGATACTGGAATTGGCGTGGTTCAACAGTTCAGAAAACGCCTCTGAAGTTCAGCCGTTTATCGAGTTACTAGAAAATGTTCGAGGCATCGTTCTCAACGAGTACCAATCACCCATGAAATCAATACAAGGTATTTTCAGTATGCCTTTCCATCGACCTCTTCTTCAACTTTTGTACTTCTGCGTGAAGAATGCTCGATCGTTGACTAGACGACCAAAAGCTCTGAGCGCTGAACAAAGGCTTAAAGTATTATCAATTGTCGAAGCGGCTGTCAAGTTCGTAATCGATGCTTTACGCCTGACCTTCATGGCTGCTCGTACGAAAGTTGGTATAGATCTGGATAAGGATATGGAGCTGCTCATTGCTGTTTTCGAGCAATGTACAAGATTAGACGTCAATCCCTCGTCAACAGTTTGGCTAACACAGTGTCAAGAGGCGGACATTGTGAAAGCAAGCATCGAGTTATATGCACATATCGACCTCGTTGGCGTGTCAGACCCGACCTTCCTACTTTCAACCAGAAGGCCGTTATATACCCCTCATCTGCTCACCTTCCATATGGCCCTTGCCAGCATACCGTCTGCAGCTGAACGATTAGCCAGTGAAGGTTTATTGTCGGCATACTGCAATAACTCAATTAGCAAGGCCGCTAGTACAGGACTTATAGATGAGGTTCTACCTGAGCTACCTGGACATCGTAGTCCTGCTCACCATGTATATTGCTGTATGCTCTCCATCGTCTCCGCCATTATTGTCGCTTTGGGCCGAAACAACCATTATTTCGACGCTGAGGCATGCGGTCTTGTACAGCTTTACGGTGACCAGATCGCCCGAGCCCTTTCTTGGACTGTAGGCGAATCAATCACATTTGCTTTGTTAGAAGAGATGGATCAGGTTGTCAATGTCTTCAGTGCCCTGGCGCGGAACGCACCATCAACCCTCAATGCGAAGTCGATAATCGAAGACGTCCTTCATGTGTTCTCTCCCCTTGCACTTCGTCTTCTTCAACAAGTAAACTACGCAGTCGCACACCCTCATCATCTCACCAGCCTTTTTGAACCTGTGACAGAAGAGGAACGAACACTTCTAGAGAAGGATGCTTTCGTTTCTGATGTTTGGAAACGACCCCTAATCGTCCACCTCATGCACCGTCTATTTCAACTATCGAGCAACATCATTTTCACCCTCACGTGCATCAGTAAGGCCGACACAGTTCTTATTGCAGAAGAAAGTGATTGGCCACTTCACGAAGCATTGGTAGTTCCTGTAAGTCAAAGAAAGTGCATAATTATTGTTCCAAATCTGAAGATCTCAATCTTCTAGCATTCAAAAATCGTGGTGGGAGAATCGGCATCCATTGGAACGTTACTTGAGCTGGCAAATGGCACGCTAGACATGCTTAGGAACCTCACGAACATGCCCTCTGGTCAAAGCCTCGTTCGAGCAGACGTCGCGTCAGAAAAACTCAAGGAATTGAATGTTCAACGAGGTGTTAACATTGCGCGCCGTAATCTCGAAGAGATCTTATTATATATGATCACTCAACTCGCGATGTGGTTGTCAAAGCCTGAGTTTGAAGCTCCCCCAGCTGACCTCGACGGCGAAGATCAAACCATGGCAGATTCTCAGAAACCAGAGACAAGGGAACGTCGGGGTCCGAGAATGTCATTGGGTACTCGATTTCGCAGAGGGATGACTGGTGAGATGGCAATGGATGTCCAAACACTGTTAACCAAGGCAAAACCAATCATAGCAAAGACCGATACAATATTGGGGGAAGGACAAGTCAATATCTGTGAAATTCTTTCCACTTTTCTTCAAAACCATATCGTTCTTGCTCTCCAATAATAAGTTATGATCTTTTTGTATTCTATAGTTATCGTGTAGTACTTTTGATTCCCCATACGTATTCAGAACGGGTCTTTTGTAAATCAAAACACGTGGGAAGAACTTTCAATGTCCACTTCCCTCCTTACACCGAAGAGGCTGCTTGTTTCTTCTACCTTCCACTCCCAAATACGATGCTACGCTCGAAAAGAGTCCGGGATGGACCCTAAAAAAGAGACCATTCGTCGTTCTCTCTATCCCAGCAACATTCGCAATAAGGCGACACCTACTGGGACTTGGCGGCCAGATGTGGAAAAAGCTCTTCAGCACGCTATTCCTTCGGTACAAGCTCATGATACCATAGAGCGTGCGTGGCTACTTTACAAGCGGCATATTCGGAAAAGAAGGGAGGCAGAGACGGAGAGGAAGTTTGAGTGCATGAGGAAAGCTATGGACGAATTGGCGAGCATCGACAGTCACTTGTATATGGAGGCCAACAAGCCAGAAAACCCCAGAGCTCGAAGTCCTGAAGAATCCAACTTATTGAAGACGATGAAGGCTTCGGAAGCCAGAGCATTTGATGCTCGCGTTCGCGGTCTGTTCCCTCGCGAACTACGGGTACCTACTGATACACCATCTCGAGCTGGATGGAAATATGATTGGAAACCTTTCTACAGGCCATTATAATATGCTTGTGTGTATCTTTTCCGCCGATTCACATTTTCAAGCTGAAAGACAACACACATAGCTTATTTAAATTGACATCAAAAAAATCAACTAGTACATAGTACAAACAGCCCCAACATAGTATGGACTGCGTTGCTCAAACTTCTCGTAGGATGCGTACATTAATTAGCCTATTTCCCACCTTTTATACGAGAACGTTTGAGTATGTCAGTAAAGCGAGAGACATAAATTTAAATTACAGAAAATGACACAGTGAGAATAGAACAACAACGAAGAAAACGACAATCTCGATCCCTTCAAATTCCAAGTTTGGGCGTGCTTCGCAGCACGTCCATGTTGCGTACATTGCCACAATATCAAGGGCGTTTTGCTGGTTGCTAGATATGTATTCTGTTAAACCTCAATGCAATGATTGGGGAGCGAGAAGAGACAAACCAGGTAAGGCATGAATTGCTGATAGTTGATAGGTGCCCCTGATCCGTTTGCGGGAGAAGAACCCATCATCGGCGGCGGAGGCATTCCATACGCGGAAGCTCCAGGGGGCGGAGGTCCGGACATGCCAGGAAGTGGTACACCGGAAACGGGACCCGAACCTTGTTGGGCAGACTGTATAAGGGCTAGGATATTCGGGGGCAGTCCGCTGAGTGCGGCGGGCGGTGCAACACTAGCCGCAGACGGAGGCTGAGGTGTCGACGAAGAAGCTGGAGGTGGAACACCATAAGGTGGCATCATACTCGAGAAAGGAGGTTGAACCATCGAAGCCGTAGGCGGGGGTTGAGAATAGAAGCCCGGACCTCCAGATGGAGGTGCTTGCATAGAAGAAGGCATGCCTGGCATGTTTCCGGTCGGAGGTAAATTAGATGGTGCAGGTCCTCCGGCAGGTTGCTTAAGGGCTGCAAGTAACTGGCGATACAATGAATTTTTGCATCAATTACTTCGGACTGTTACGTACTTGTTGAACCTTGCGAGCTTGTTCCAGACGGTCGTCAGTAGTCTGATTAAGCATTAGTTTTGAGTCCCAGGAATTGTTGAATGTCTACTCACAGCGGGCGAAGCTGCTGCCATACCGGCAGGAGGTGTAGGGGGAGGAGGTTGACTAAAGGTAGGCACAGAATACCCTCCTCCAGTTTCTGCTCCAGGCCCATATCCCGTACCACGATCGTAACGATCGTTGTAGCTGTTATTAGGGCCACCACCACCACCACCACTACGACGAGCGCCATAGTCGTCATCATAACGTCCTCGCCCACGTTGGTCTCGATCTCGACTTCCGCCTCGATCAAAGTCGTCTTCGTAGTTTCCGCGACCGCGACCTCGCCCTCGTCCACCTCTGGCACCACGACCTCTCCTCCCGCCATCATCCCATTCATTATAATCACCGTCTCCCCCACCGCTATTACTGCCACCGCCTCTGTTCCCTCGTCTGTGGTTGAAAATCAGGACATCGTCGAAGCAGGAAGTGAAGAAAGCGCAAATAGACCTTTGTGAGCCTTGGGCACCGCCCTCATTCACGTCCCAGGCGAAAACGATGTCCATCACACCGTCTTGCAAACCTTGATGCCGCAGGCGGTCGTATGCTTCGTCGCAAGCCTATAACAAGCGTCAGTATATGGTCAGGTTGTTTGTTGGAAATCCGCGTACCCGAGTATCATAATACTCTACATACCGAGAACTACGAAACTTGGTTAATTGTATCCAAGAAGACAGCAGATAGTACCCACTCTATCCGATCTCCAACAGATTGAATAGATTTCACGTCACCAAATTGTTGAAACTTTCGACGAACTTCGTTGTCGTCGACAGGCATTCCAGAGAGTGAATTTTTTAAGGTAACTTGTAGACAACCTTGGAATTGCTGATAAGAGGGGAGATGAAATTCTGTTTCTTTCTGTGTAGCAAGCAGGTATGCATACCATATTCCTTTCGTTATCCCGGTCATCTCGTGGCAGTGAATAATGAACATCGATCTAAAGCGTCGGGTTGAGCTTCGACAAGAATGTATGACAGAAAAAATCTAACCGGACGTCCGCTGATTTCCGAGCCTTGCAAGCGCTCTCGGGCGCGTTCTGCTGCACGCAGATCGTACTAAGATGCAAACTCAATTGGGCTGTTCATAGAGAACGTGATTCAGTCTTAACTCACGTATGTGACAAAAACCATCCCCCGCGTTGAAATAAGATCGAAGAATGTTCTAATATCACCGTGTTCTTCGAACTGACGGCGGACATCGGCACTGTTTGTCTCATACTAAACATGAGTTGTCAGTCAGTACAATTGCCTTAGATATTGCGAGCTTTCGAGAAGCAGTGAGGCTGTTGAAGTACTCGCCTTAATGTTACGAATAAAGAGTGTTCGACAGGGGCGCTCTCGTTGAATGCGTTCTTCAATGATCGAATCGTGAACTTTGTCATCTCGATCTTTACGGACTTGCTTTTTCATGCGACCAAAAGTGTCTTCATCTGTACCTGGTCCGTCTATACAGGATGTGAGAACCAGTCCAGAGAACACAAGCAAAAACTAGGGAAGCAGCACAAGCAGGCGGTAAGCACGCGGATATACGAGTGCTTAAGCAAGGACAAATTTCCAGAATTTCACTTTGAATAAAATGAGTCGCAAGATCAGTGGGCCTTACGGTCTCATTAAGGGATGACCTCAGTGGACTGAAAGACTCAGTGACTGGTTTCCGCGTGCCTTACGTCCGATGGCTCTGAAGTTTTAGTCTCAATCTCTTGCGCACCTTCAAATTTGCTATAACCCTGGTTGAATCCTCCGGCACCATATTGCGATGAGGAAGTGGTACCGTAGCCGTTGTTATTGAAATAATTTGCGTTTTGCTGTTCATATCCACTGTATGAAGCAGCAGCGTCGGGCGCCTGATCATAAGCATTATAGCTCATATTCCCGTCATATCCGCCCCCTCCACCAGCTCCATTGTAGTATCCGCCTCCCCCGCCTCTACCACGACTGAAGCCACCACGGCCGCGATTCCCACCTCTATGAGATCTGTCGGGACCAGGACCTCCTTGAGGACCCCCACGGTGACTTTCATAACTTCCGTATGGATGATGGCGATTCATGAGCAAGACTGGGACTTTCAGTGCTTAGTGACGTGTCGAGTATCGAGTATGACTGGACCGAAGAATGAAGAGCTTAACAGAAGACCTGGCTTGCAACTGAACGAGTTGAAAAGATGACGAGCTCAACTCAATGATTAAGGCTCAAGACGAAGTAGAGGAAAGGCCGTGTTGGTGGTTGTACCGAGAAGATGAAAATTTCTTCACCGAATCCGGGCCGATTAAGGAAATTGCCGTACATAGCTCTCCGCCGTCCGGTGCTGTCAGGTCACTCCACGTCTTGACCTTTGATACAGTGTGCGCACTGCCATTGACGACCATGTCCAAGCAATTCCAGTTCAAATTAGTATTACTAGGTGCCCTTTCCTCATTTGTTACTACAATCATGACACTTACACCTATGCAGGCGAGTCTGCAGTTGGAAAGTCTAGGTTTGTTACATGCAATAAATCCCATGATTGAGAATTCTTACTGTATAACTTAACAGTCTCGTTCTCCGCTTCGTGAAGGACCAATTCGATGACTACCGGGAAAGTACCATTGGCGGTGCGCTTCTGTCCTTCAACTCTCATTCCTGTTTCTCATTGCTAATCCGCAGCTGCTTTCCTCACGCAAACTGTGACGCTCGAGGACCAAACCACAGTCAAGTTTGAGATATGGTGTGCTCGGTATTACTTGTGACATGAAATTCTCAACTCACATTACCCCAGGGATACTGCTGGGCAAGAAAGATACAAGGTGCGCCATTCGCATGTGTTATCATACGATTTCCTTCTGACAATTTCGACCGCTTCTTAGTCGCTGGTATGACATTCATCCTCACATCTTGAACAAAAACATAGATTGAACCTACTTTTCTACTCGTCAGGCCCCAATGTATTACCGGAATGCCAACTGTGCGGTCGTAGTATATGATATCACCCAGTCAGCATCACTAGAGAAAGCTCGCAATTGGATCCGTGAACTACAACGTCAAGCCGACCCCTCAATAGTGATTGCTCTTTGTGGAAATAAATCAGATCTTTCCGCTCGCCGTCAGGTCTCGGAGGAAGAGGCCAAGAAATATGCTGAGGAAGAAGGACTGATGTGGGCAGAAACTAGTGCAAAGACTGGCGAGGGTGTATCGGAGATTTTTACCGCTATAGGTAAACGCATTTCGCAATCAGATCTACCTCTCTTGAATCTTCTGAATCTATCTACAGCGAAGAAATTACCCCTGACTGCACCTCCATCGGCCAGAACTGGTGCAGGTCGCGCACCGACAGGTCCCAAGTCAGTGGATCTTAACAAGCAGCCGGCGGGTCAGAACTCCAATGAACCATGTAATTGCTAATCTTAATAAGTCTTCATCCCTCTTCCATGCATCTTGCATTTACCTCTATGTTACCTCTTTTATTCTGTAACATAACATTAATTTTGGTATTGACCGTGTTCACTGGATGTTGACTATAGACTGGTTATTCATCAAGGTTATTCATCAACTTTATTCAATAAATTCATACGCGTACAACAAGTCGTTATCATGAACATAAGCAAGAGTGCAGAGTGTAATGGTAAAAAAGCAAATGAGATCGTGTAAAATGATAAAAAGATACCAAAGCAGGGAAAAAGTCTATGCAACATGGATATAAACACCTAAGTTGGTCACAATAAACATATGATGTCCCAAACGAACCCTCATTCTCTACTAGAATCCCGCCTGCTCTGTAGAACAATGAAGTCAGCACCGGTTATATCATGAGATAAGAACAGAGTGACCTAATCCCTTTCTGATGTCGGCATTATCGCGCTCCAAACGCCGGACCTCTTGACTCTTCGACCAAAATTTGGCCTGCCAATCCTTTGTCGTTGTCCACCCGCGTAGATTACTCTGGATAAACTTCATTGTTTCGTTCTCCGTGATGTTGTAAGGCCTCGCTTGAGAGCGAAGCATGATCATCACTACGTCGTACCACCGCTGTCGCTGTAGCACCGATACACGTCCGGCGCCATCTGAATATTGGTCCTTGATGTGGACCAGCTCTGTCAGATACATCCCAATAAAAGGCACACAGGGAGAATCCATGGCGTGGAGATGTAATTGTCGGTAAGCAGAGAAGCCCCCACTCGGTTCGTTACACTTGAGAAGCGTCTCGAACGTGTTCTTGCGGCCGACATGCCACCAAGTGCGATCGAGGCGGTGGATGACTGTACTTGATAAAGCATTGATGATAGCACTCATTGACGCAAAATTGTTCAAGTTTCGGCATTTCTGTATTAAAGTTTGTGAACAACAGATGGAAATTGTATAGTTTTAAAGGCACTTGCCTCAGCCACTTTGATCCAGAAATCGACCGTATCCGCTCTTCGAGAAACCAAATGACTGCTTAAAACAGTGTCGGTGACCCATGCTGCTATCTTGTCATGGGTAGCACAGAACGTCGATAAAGCTTCTCTCGACCTGGTGCACCCCCCCGATGTTTTTGTCCCATGTGTTGCCTGAGCAATACAGTCTTGAGGGGTGATTTTGCTGTAAAGTTTGAACTCGTACAGCGTCAGTTGTTCAGCGACATCGGAAGGTTGAAAACTAGGTAGGTCATTTTTCACCGGTTTATGCTTCTTTCGCCGGTCGGTGGGGGAGGATGTTGCTGGGGGATCTGTCTCGAATGTCTATGTAGATAATTTGAAAGATACAGTAAGAATGGAGAGAGTATGACCTGCAAGTACTTACTAGGCGTGTGATTGATTCGATGATCTCTTGTGCTGTAGCAGCCAGAGGACTCGGGGAAGTTATTAATTTCAAAAAATCGTTTAATCGTCGGGAAATATCTGGTTCTTCCTCCAAAAGTCTGTATTCCTTCAACCACATGGAAAACACTGTAAGAATTTGGCGTTGCGTGGGTTGGAGACATCTATCTCTCCACTCGTCAAACTCGGACTCCGTCAAAATTTCGGGATAGGACATGCGATATATGTCAACTAGCATATCGAACAAGTCATCCGGCGTCATGAACGTGCGAAATGTTGTCAGAAACATGCGCCGGTAGTTGTCTTGAGTATTCACTGATATGGAAAAATTTATCAAGATCAATCGATAGATGCTAGCATAAAACTCACTTCGGAGGACTGCAGATGGAATGATATCCCATACAAGTCGCTCAACCAGCGCAATCCGCGTTCCAAAAATAAGTTTGCCTTCGGCGTCTGTATGAATTTCGTTCGCGTGCCTAGGTTTGAGGTACCATGGCGGATTCACAGCACTGATGAATGCAAGGGCATCATCACTCCCGGTCAACTTTTTGATCTTCTCGTCGCGGCGCTTCGTATCCGGTGAAACAGAAGGGTCATTTCTTACCGAATCTTCTGACAATGTAACGAGAGGAGGTAATGGCCGACGGGTGGCTGACGAGGGAGTTCGATTCTGCGGGCTAATAGAAGGTTCCTGTTCTTTTGGAGTGGTAGTGGGTTTGTTTGTGTTGAATTTAGGCAAAAGAGTTGAGAGAGGTGGCTGTGGCATAGGTGTCGCAGGGGATGGAGGAGGATAAGGCCGACCGGTACGTCGTGGGTCGGAGATGTTTTGGTAAACACTAGCTTCCACAGAGTCCTGGGGGAGCAAGGAAGGAAAAATCTCCGATTCCTCATAAGGAATTTGGGAGATGGGAGCAGAAACGTAGAGCTGTTCGGCTTCGTATTCGTATATGCGCAACTCTTCTCGTACATTCAAGAGTCTCTCCGCCATTTCTTCTTCGAGAGGCCTAACGAATGCTTGGGGTATCCAGCCAATGGTATCTCCACCTCTCCGCATAGCTGCCCACCATCCTGATTCTTCTTGCTTGAAGATATCAAGAATCTCGTTCCTCGAAAACGAAAGATGTGTCGGGTCGTCAGATAGAAAGTCATGCATGCATAATACGGAATATATTATGCTGTCCGAGCCGCTGCTTAATGGGCTGGTCCCTGCGGTGCCAGAGCTTGGCCGAGCTGAGGATGAAGAGGTATATGGAGAATCCGGGGAGAACTGGGTAGGACTGGAGAAATATGATGGTGGTTCAATAGAAAGGTGAAGCGACTGGCGAATCGTCTGAGAATGACTGGCTGTTGCGACTGACATCGACAACAGTTAACAAGGAGTAAAGCTTTGAAGGCTGAAATATACGGGAAGTAGATTCGTGAAGACCGGATAAAACAAAGTGCTTATTTGGCTTTTTCATCACTACCATCACACACCATCACACATCATTTCGGATTCCGGGTGAATTCCTTCGTCGGCTACTTACATATATAAGTGCAGATAAATTAATCCAGCGTAGTATAGTGATAAACTGAGCCGCAGCAGTTCTGTAATCAGGAAACGGTTAGAAACTGGCTGGATATGAATATTTGGTCCCAGTGAGACGCAAGGCTCTAGTACTTTTGACTTTTGAGTCTGCCGATGTTGATTCTGCCGATATCCGTTCACGTGCTTGGCGCTCGCTCTTCTAATAGTAGTAATAGTGATACTCCTGCTCTTATGCCTCCATGGAATTCTGCCAAAGCAAAGGTATTTCTTAACCTCGACTACTTCAGTATAACAACATCTATCTGCTCTGTCTTTTTTGAAGGTCCAGTTGCGGTAAATCGTCTCCAGATCATATAATTTGTGTACCCATTGTTTCTTTTGGGTAGCCTTTCCGTGCAACGATTGAGAACTCTGCAAGAAAAGAAAGAAGCTCAGGCTAAATCGGCGCGGAGAGATATCGCAAGCTTAGTTGAAAGAGGAAAGATCGAAACGGCTAGGATCAAAGTTGAAGGCAGTGAGTACACCCATTATATAGACATATCAGGCTCCTTGAAGCTTCCCATACCTAGTCATTGGCGAAGACATACATTTGGAGCTGCTCGAGCTGCTTGAGCTCTACTGCGAAGTATTGCTTGCGCGCTTTGGCGTTCTCGATCAAAAGCGAGTTGCTCATTACCTCTCTCTGTGTCGACCTGAACTCATCATGCAGCGCACGAGAACCAGACCCCGCTGTCATTGAAGGTGTCTGTTCGTAAGCAGGAAGTCCGATACCGTCCCGGATTCCCACTGATGAGGTCCTGTATGCAGTATCATATACGCTGCGCCGCGGACCGAATTGAAAGGTGACTCCATTCCGATTTACCTATGTGCCGCATCCATTTCCCTCATACGTCGAAGATATAATAACGCCTCTTCTTCCCTTTCTTCTTAGAATTAAATGTCCTACGAGAAATACTCATGCATAAGTATGGTCGTGACTTCTCAGCAATGATTATGGAAAATCGCGGCTCCTGCGTTAGTGATCGCGTAAGTGCGTCGAAAAACCTTCTACTCTATTCAGATGGCTTATCGGTTCAATTGCTAAAGGTGGTTCGGAAACTGGATATAGCCACTCCTTCAACGGAGCTCGTCGATGCATATCTGGCAGAGATTACAAAGGCGTATGGTGTGCCTTGGTCCTCGGCTGCAGCCACAAATGGCGGAGAGGGACCAGAGGGCAGTCTCAAAGTACGTCCAATCGACTATGATCGAAATTGTCGTGGTTCTATATTTTTCATCGCTTGCCAAACTACACTGGTACTCAATAAACATTCCATACATCCAGGAAGCAGCAGCCCAATCTGATATGGTGCTACCAGACATCGAGGCAAAAGCTGCGTCGACTATATCCACCACGCCCAAGCTTCCCGATATTCCGCCGACAGAAGACGAGAACAAGAAAACAGGCTCGGCTAAGGAAGAAACCCATGACGAAAGTACCAAGATCCAACCGACACAGCCTGAAGATGATTTCGACCTCCTGACGAAGCGGTTTGCTGCGTTGAAAAGAGGTTAAGGCGGGGGCTAACACCTATGGGCGCAGGGTATAACGATTTGAGGTAAATGGGTCTATTCATCTGTATGATGTTTGGCCATAATCGAATAAGTATAAATGGAATCTTGCAGGAATCAGGAAGTGTTCCTATATTCGTTCTCTTCAATGCTCAAGGCTTCACGTAAGTACAGTCTTGCTCAAATTGGCTCTAGGGTACGAATACTTTTTTCTATCGAAATTACGGTTGATGAACAGTTCATCGTCTAAAATAAGGCTTGGGCTCGCTAGCTCTGATCTCTCTTTCTACCTATCTGCATCTAGACTCGAAGAAGCGTGAAAGGGCTTTGAAATCGTATGTGATCCCTCTTCGTTGAGTGACGAAATGAGAATGTGTCGAAACCGACTGTGATGGGCACTTTTGGATTTGTCCGATGTAAAGATTGCTTGGCACTGACACTTGGCTTGTTGTGCAGCACTCGAATACTTTACTGCATGTTTTTAGTTTAATGATTTGATCGAGCATTATCCAGGGCTCCTCTTTCACTCCTCCGCCGACCGCAAGCCAGTGCCTCTCTTCAATTACAAGTACGCACTTCACCTTCTTGAAGTTTCAGAGTTAGTTGTGGCTGTATTGAACAGTCTCCAATTATTACCTTTTTCGAGCGGAGACGGCGAGGATTCCGAGAGGGATGATATGCTCTCTTATCTCGTCCAAATTTTTGATAAGTCTCGATATCTTTCCATGACATCTACAACAGAACACATTTCGAGTTGCCTTCTATGTATGTGCAGCACCATTTTTCCTAATTCGTTTGTCGCTTTGGGATTCCGTTTCGCAGCATCATGCGTGTATGATATCTGTGATGGAAGGACAGCTTCATCTGACTGTTCAGCCACAATCAGAAATACACCACACTGACCATGCTACACAGAACCATAACCAAGCCTTCGTAGAGGCGGTTTGATACGAATCATAACGGAGCATTTAACCCAACCTCAGGTTGAATGAGAAAAAACTCTTTCCGAGCCTTCGTTCAGTCCGAAGTCCCAGGCTCTCAAGGTTTTGAGAGTTTCTGTGCCTATACACGTCCAATCCAAGCAAGCTCTACCTTTGAAGCATTCAACAGCCTGACGCTTGGTACAAGTTCATCGGATATTGCTTGCAATGCCGTTCCGTGCGATCCTACACGCGATTCTGAAGTAATACAAGAGCCCATATATTCATGTCTGGGATGTCAGGGTTATATCAGGTTATATCCGTCCTGCTTTTTCAAAGCTTGTGAAAACTGGGTATGAAATCAAGAGGTGGCGGAATGTGATGTAGTAAGGCTTGGTTGACAATGAAATATTGCATATGCGGAGCGGCAGCGCCTGGCAGCGCAGAGCTCGCTGTCTTGTTCAGAAACTCAGCCTGTATTCAAGTATTGCGCACATGTACAAGCAGTGTACGAGATCCCACAATATGATTGTCAGGAGGATCCTCAACAGTTTCTGAAATATACTGGGTGATCTCCAACATTGGAAGGCCTTTCCGAAACCTCTCACAAGGGCCTGAAGTATTGAAGTAACACCGCAGAAGCCCTCAGATACCGAGGAATCCTATGGATGGAGATGAGATTAGATAGTGTACTCAGAGTGAGCTTCCGCCGAAGTTGCTTTATCCTTTTTCGTTCGAAAACGACAAATCGCTGTTTACATGAGCGGACTGAAACCGTTTTACTATCACCGAGAACCATTCAAAATTGGAACTAACCTGGAAACTAATACAAAATTAACGACATAGTAAATATGATGGCTAAGATCTCGCGACGTCGGATTAAATCTTATGGTATGAACTGGTATGAGATGTTTATACTGTATAGAACAAGGTGTGTTCTGGTGCGTTCACTGCTGTTATTTGAAAAGGTGTGGTCTTCTGACGCCGTCAGGATTTCAAGAAAAGAGCGACTCATCAAATATTGAAGGAGATCCGTCGTCGGAGAAGAAAGAGAAACTACCCACGAAGGGGCACATGTATGTAGTCTGTGGACTACAGAAGGTACAGATTCTTGCAACGCGGTTTGAGGGTTGATTAACGGATTGAGGAATTCACCCCCGAAGGAAGATTACCTGACTTGATAAGTAGCTTCTCAGGAGCAAGGAATTAATAAGAAACTCGCGGTCGTGTTCTGCACAGATTTAGTGCAGTGGCGCATGGCCTTCCCCAACGCCATACTGAAGAAATTTAAGTGCATAAACTTTGAGAGAAGAAAGCCAACAATGTGCGGGGTGTTCAAAACTGTAAGAGTGACGGACGCGCCTATTTAATACCGGCGGTCGTAGGAGGAGGAGGAGAGCTCTACCTTCTTTTGCATTTTGCAGCCTTCAAATATGAGCAAAGAATCGAGCCCGCACGATTGAACAGTTATAGTGTAACGCAGGTGTAACGCTTAGACTCACGCTAGCACTTTCGACTTTTACCGATTCCAGATTACCTATGCGCGGTAAGTAAGCAAGACGGCAACAAAGAATTGACATACATTGATAGTGCAGTATCTGCTTTTATTTGTGGATATCTCTAGAAGGCTTTGAATCTAGTGCAGGCCCTAGGTGTATACGCGCACCACCTTGGAACTTTGCGACCTGAAAGGTTGTAAGTTAACTTACAGTACGATCACAGGACATTTTAGACAAGTAACCGAAGCCTTGATGGCGTCAAATGTTCAGAAATAACAAATAATCTATATGAATAAATCAGGCCTCCGAATCAACTCCGGATTTCCGTTTTGCAAGCTTGTACACAATGGACAGACCACATGAGGTTTACCAAAGCGGTTTAAAACCCAGTGGCTTTCCGATTGAAGGAAGAAGAAAAGAAGGGTTAGAATAGGGTGGAAGATGGAAGAAGGGGAGTAAGCAAAAAGAGGACCGACGAAAGTTGCTGCCAGATCTGAGATAGGTTTTCCCCTTTAGCAAAAAGCTAACAATGCCACGTTTCCGCTCATTTGTGTCGGGCGACTACACCTCCTTCCGCCGTGACTTCTTCTTCTCACACGATTTGACCGGGTAACCCTACCGCGAGCCTTGAGGATGTATAAGTAGAAGAGCTGAAACTCCTTCGAGTTCTCTTATAATCCTCCATCTATGGTTACACATCTAGCGCCCTCAAATTCTCGCCTGTACGATCCCCCTTTTGACTGGGACCCTTCCATGGATTTCCCCAGCGACACAGAAGACAGTGATGCATGTTCACTGTCTTCATCAAGTGTCTTTAGCTCTCCGCCCAGTCCTTCAACTCCAAGGACCTCCTATGTACCCTCGGCGCGTTCAGCATCTCCTGCGCCTTCTGTCTGGTCAATTACCAGCTCAATGCGCGCTCAAGCTTTCAAGCACGAATATGGGCGAGGTCTTAACAACTACTCCGAGGTCTATCGTCTTCCTGCCGACGATGAGGAGTTAGAGCGTCTCGGTGCGTCATTTGGCGCGTTCTGACTGATATTCATTCATCATTC
Organism: Lentinula edodes; assembly: GCF_021015755.1. Lineage (NCBI taxonomy): Eukaryota > Fungi > Basidiomycota > Agaricomycetes > Agaricales > Omphalotaceae > Lentinula > Lentinula edodes. Next base: position 876,781 of record NW_025764307.1, read on the forward strand.
ACGTTCAGATGCTCAACATTTGTTATTCATGGAAATAATGGGAAAATATCCCCCTTGCATGGAAGAAGTCATGGCGGATGATGTTCCCGGTGAGACCAAAGCCGTGCTCGATCTTGGTTGTGGGAGTGGAAGCTGGTTAGTTCATTTGGCCTACAGCCACAATTTATCCAATGTTCAATAACCTCAGGATAATGGACGTTGCCCGCGACTTTGCCCATTGTTCTGCCGTCGCTGTTGACCTAGTCCCAATGCAATCAATGTATGTTCAATGCCAACGTCAGGACGAGGCATTGCTAATTTTCATCTTAGATATATGCCACCTAATCTTAGGTAGCAATTCCAGTCTATTTTTTGACCGGGTCACTCATGTCTTTTTAGAAGCGAAGTCGATGATATTAACCTCGGTTTGGAACATTTTTATGGCGACTTCAATGTTGTACACGCAAGGTTGATATCTTCTGGAGTGCGTTCGGGACATTTGCTTTGTGTTGGACATTGACGCGACTACTCTACTTTCAGGTTAGGGATTACGAAGGACTGATTAACCAAATTAGCATGATCCTTCGTCCCGGAGGTCTCATAGATCTCATGGAGTTCGATTTTCATGTGTACGACGAGAATCACCAAGTCATTGAGCTGGAAACCTCCAAGATTGCGGAGCCTTGGTGGCCTCGTTGGCTAGCTTTTGCCAATCTTGCCGCCCGTGACAGAGGCGGAAATGTTGATGCTGCTACTTATATTCACTCTTGGGTAGCGAATCATCATGCGTTTGAGAATGTCGCCTATGAAGAGTACTGGGTGCCTACCTGTGGTTGGAGAACCGATTCGGAGTTCATGATGCGAATAGGTGTTACTTTGCGCGACGACATCCTGGTACGTCAATACGTATGCTATTTCATAAGTTCCACTCGATTCTTAATTTTTGTCAGGCCTTTTTGAAGTCTGGTCGGCCTTTACTGCTCGGTAGCGGGGTGCCCGAAGACCTCGTAAATGAACTCGAAGCCAACGCTGTAAAAGAACTACATTCTGGCAGGGCTCGTCATTACATTCGGCTACAGTGTGTCCATGCTCGCAAGAAAGGAAACTGAGTGGCTCATTGTGGTTTCCTTTTTATATATCAAACACCTCTAATCTACGAATTGCCCCAAATAATGCAGTGGTATCCAGTAATTCCCAAAATCTCTTGATTTGTTTGTATTCATCGTAGTATTGCTCTACTTACAGTTTGTAATAATTTCTTTCATAATTGACTATCGTCTTACGGGCCGATAATCCGTCCTACGTTACTCTATGGACGAATACATCAACCCAAATCCCGATGTAAAGCTGCTGCTAGAACAGCTTGGACTTAGCCATCTTCCCTCAAGAGAAAGAGTATTTCAGGAGATTGAAGAAAAGTTGTTACTACCGCGCGTGAAACTTGCCCCTCATTCGCTGGCCAAATACCAAATGTACGATTCGCATTTGAGCGATGAGGTTTTTCTTATGATGAGAACAGACACTGGGAGCGTGCCGTCTCTATCCCTTCACTTCTACCATTAACTCCTTCGCCTGCCCCAACAACTCTTTCTTTTGTTCGTAGTGGGCTCGAAGGACGTGTTACTGGCTATGCTGAGGTGCAGTCGCTTATCGCAACTTCAACATTCTCCATTCAACTTTCCTCCTAGACACCACAGGCGAATATCTCAAATGGCCTTACCTCGACATCTCTAGATCGTGCGCCAGGACCAAGCAAAAACTTCGTTCGGGGAAAATCTGGTTATGTTCCTTTTTGGCCAGGTGGATTAGATGTCCTATCCGATCCCGCCATCTCCTTGGAGCTGGAGGACGGCCAGAAAGGACTACGGAAAATCCCACCAGGCTTTACCAGAGGTTTGCGTCTTCCGGGTGATGATCCCGACGACGATCTCCTTGCTCTAGACGGCTTACACGGAACCAGTTTACAGAGTGATGGGCAGAACGAGATGGTAACCCCACTACTATCTTATCTTTCTCCTGTTCACTTACTACGAATCCGCTTGGTCAAGCTTCTCTCTATAGATACTCTTGACGAGGAACCTCAGCTTACGCTTCCAGCTCTTGAAACCACCGAAATAGACGATCTACTTCCAACATCAGTGAGTCGAATTCGCAGATCCACGATAATACTTATTGAGCATCTGGCAATTTTTCGTCCTCTTTGTAGCGGTCAAATCTGAATCTGACCAAGTCATTGAGACCTTCAAAACGTTCGAAGGTTCAAAAACGCGATTGGGCCCATGTAATCGATGTCCGAACACCTTTTTCGAACTTTCATGAGCTTGTACCTGACATGGCTCACAAAGTGCGGACTAAGTTCCAGATATAATATTTTTCATCGCTGATCTCTTTACTCTAGTATCCCTTTGAGCTCGATGTGTTCCAGAAACATGCTGTTTATCATTTGGAGATGGGAAATTCTGTGTTTGTGGCTGCCCATACCTCCGCCGGAAAGACGGTTGTCGCTGAGTATGCAATTGCACTCGCAGAAAAACATATGACTCGGTATCAATGCTCCGTTCTATTACATCCTTCGTTCTCTCTGATCCAGATCTTTCTTTCTCAGAGCAATCTACACGTCTCCCATTAAAGCCCTCTCAAACCAAAAATTCCGCGATTTCAAGCAGACCTTCTCTTCGGCTTCAGTTGGAATCTTAACTGGAGATGTTCAAATTAACCCGGAAGCCAGCTGCTTGATCATGACTACGGAAATTCTCCGAAGCATGTTGTACAAAGGCGCTGATTTGATTAGGGACGTGGAATTCGTGATCTTTGACGAAGTTCATTATGTTAACGACGCTGAGGTCTGTAACTCTCATATTCTTCGCTCAGGAGGAACTGATGACTGCTACCTTAGAGAGGTGTGGTTTGGGAAGAAGTAATCATCATGCTACCTGACCACGTCAATATCATCCTATTATCAGCGACTGTCCCAAATACTAAAGAATTTGCCGAATGGGTCGGGTAAGTAAATGACACACCCATTCTTTCAACCGCTCACGCGCCATAGGCGAACTAAGAAGAAAAATATCTATGTCATATCGACCGCACAACGCCCAGTTCCCTTAGAACACTATCTCTATGCCGGTCGTGAAATATACAAGATAGTAGATGCACAAAGAAAGTTTCTCGGAAGCGGGTACATCTTCTTCTCACACATTTCCCAGCTCTATACTGATTCAAGATTGTCCACATATCAGGTACAAGGATGCAGGAGAAGCTTTGCGGCGGAAACAAGACAAGGAACGGGAAGCCGCCGGCCTGCCTGCGGTTCAGCGTGTGGGAGCGAGAGGGACCGCACCTATGAGAGGCCAACAACGCGGTAGTCGGGTTCCTGCACCACCTGTCCGTGGAAGAGGTGGCTCTGGACCGTCCTCTACTCGCACAATCCACACCGGGATCGATAAAAATCTCTACGTGCATTTGTTGACACTATTGAAGAAGAAAAGTCTCTTACCAGTAGTGGTTTTCACGTTCTCTAAAAAACGATGTGAGGAAAATGCGTCAACACTGACGAATCAGGATTTATGCACGTCCGTCGAGAAGAGCGAAGTGCATGTAGCGATTGAAAAGGCGCTTTCTCGCCTAAAAGGCAACTTGTTCTTCTCAAAAAAAAAATTGATTTCATTGACAAATTAGTGCAGGAAGTGATAAAAAACTACCGCAATTGGCACGAATGCGCGACTTACTTAGTCGGGGAATCGGCGTACATCATGGAGGCCTATTGCCTATTATTAAAGAGGTTGGGCAGTGCCGATGTGTTGACGTTTCGCTTCGCTCTAACTCTGTGTCAGTTGGTCGAAATATTGTTCGCTCGCGGTCTTGTCAAAATTTTATTTGCTACAGAGACGTTTGCCATGGTATGTCAATCTTTTTTAGGAAACATCGCCATATGCTCACTCAATACAGGGCGTTAACATGCCGGCACGATGTGTCGTGTTTTCTGGCATACGGAAGCACGATGGGCGGAGTTTCCGAGATATCCTTCCAGGCGAATACACTCAAATGGCGGGCCGTGCTGGACGGCGAGGGCTTGATTCGACTGGCACAGTGATTATCGTTGCCAATGATAATATACCGGAGGTACAGTCAAGTGAAATTTTTCATTTACCTTACTGAGACTACTCTTCAGCAAACGACACTAAATACCATGATCCTAGGAACTCCAGGGAAACTGTCATCGCAATTCAGACTCACTTACAATATGATCCTTAATCTGTTGCGAGTTGAGGCGCTCAAAGTGGAGGAGATGATAAAGCGCAGTTTTTCTGAAAACGCATCCCAACAACTTCTACCTGATCAACAAAAGAAGGTCTTTGAGGTGAATTTCGGACTCGACGGCAGCGGACGGGAAAGCTCATTTGACGTTGATAGGGGGAAAAAGCCCTACTTACGCTGCCAAAATTGCATTGTGATCTTTGCACTCCTGATATTGAAGACTATTATGACAACTCAGCACAGATTTTATATCTCAATCAGAGGCTCCTTAGCTTGGCTACCCGACATTCCCGGGGAAATAAATATCTTGATGCTGGTCGGGTGGTTATTTTGCGTGATGGAGTGCGTGTACTAAACACCTATTCTCCCGGTGAAGTTCTGATAACGCATTCAGCATTTTCAACATAACAATATCGCTGTTCTGTTGAAATTGGCTCCCGCCCAAGTTACAGAACTCAATACTAAAGAGAAGCTCAAAACGTATTTTATATTAGCATTGGTTGACGAAGACCTGAAAAAGGGCAAGCGAGGTAAGTTTTGATCACTCACTCATCAGTCATAATTTAACTCAAGGTCTACAGACGTTGACAATGTAGCAATGACACCTCGATGGCCGCCCACGCCTCATTCTCTCACAGTTGGAAACCCGACCTACCAACTAACGACAGTCCCTTTGTCAAGCATCTCGCTGGTCACCGACCGAACTATCAAAGTCAGAAGAGCTTTCAATTTTTGGCGTTTGTGCTGACTACAGAATATAGGTTGATGTAGGGGCGATTGCAGACCGACATCTCATTTCTCGTATGCGCGAGGTGATATCCGTTTTAAAAGGCATTGCCGAGGAATGGTGTAATATTGGTACCATTCCCGAAATCGATTGGAATCGAATGCGCATGATGGAGTTTCAAGAGGTTTTACAATTTCGCAACAGCCTGCTGACACAGCAGGAAAACAAGGGTTGTCTGCTCTGCAACGATTTTGAAGACCATGTGCGTTCATTGATCCCGTATGAACTTCACAGAATCTTCAACGATACGATTCTAGTATTCCATCATACATACCGAAAAAGGTTTGCGCGCAAGGATAAACATGCTTAAAGAGGCCATATCCGATCAAAATCTTGAGCTTATTCCAGACTATGAGCAGCGAGTTGGGGTTCTCCAAGAATTAAAGTTTATCGATGAGAATTCAACTGTTCTTTTGAAGGGTCGCGTTGCCTGCGAGGTATGTTTGATATTTTTTGGAAAATTTTGTATGTACTAATTTTAAACAGATTAACAGCGCCAACGAACTTGTATTAACAGAACTCATACTTGAAAACACACTCGCGGGTTACGAACCGGAAGAAGTCGTCGCTTTACTTTCGTGTTTTGTGTTCCAGGAAAAGACCGACGTAGAACCTGTCATACCACCTAGATTGGAACAGGGCAGAGATGCTATCTTGGCTATAAGCGATCGCGTTGGGCGCATTCAAGACTCGTTCAAAGTAGCTTCAGAGGATTTCCAAACAAAACTCAAGTTTGGCCTGATAGAAGTTGTCTATGAATGGGCCAAAGGCATGGTTAGTGTCTTCATACATCTCGCAACACCATCAATTGTACAAAATTTTCTAGCCATTCGAGCAAATCACAGCACTCACAGATGTCGCAGAAGGAACTATTGTCAGAGTGATCACTCGGTTGGATGAAACATGCAGAGAGGTGAGAGATGCAGCACGAGTTATCGGAGATGCCGATCTATTCAAGAAAATGGAGGAGTCGCAGATCAAGATAAAACGAGATAGTAGGAAATTTCTCTTGCTTGATCGTCTTTTCTCTCATTTTTCTTTTTCGGAAACAGTCGTTTTCGCTGCAAGTCTGTACTTCTAGTGATGGCATCACGGAGTCAAAGCGGGATATATCTTGCCTAAACCACCTGTGCAAGGGTGCGATTTATCCTTCCACTTCTGGATTTTTTAGGCGGTAAGCCTGTGTTATGGGGAGATACCTTAGCCTCTATCTCTATCTCTACCTTTACCTCTATCTCTATCTCTACCTCTATACACAGCACTCCACTTTCCACATACTTCGGGCGAGAGCCACTCCACCGGGACCGTGCAGAGCATGAATAATTAGTTGAAAGTATAATGATTATGTACATACTACTATGCAGGTGATATTTACAATGCCTCATATGTAACTGTGATAGCCATCAAGGTAGTTCTAGCAAGTCATGAAGTTAATACTTAGTTGTGGCATTCCGAAGCAAGGTGACAGGGTTGTCGCATGATGAGAGCAAGCATCATGAAACGGAACATTTAAAAAATCGATTGCAAAGAAGCGGAAAATTCAATGCCAGTCGTTCGAAATCTCAGAAGCAGCAATTAACCGTTCGAAGTAGGTTGAGTCTATCGTACGCGTTGGACGTGGTGCATGGATGATGGGAAGCAAATTTCGTGCAGGTAGCACCGAAGAGGATGTAAAAGCAGGAAGTGGAGCTAAGTGGGTATCAGGAGAAATCGTCGAAGATACGTCGGAATGGCATGTTTCGAACTCCAAAGGGGATAGCGGTGACCCGGAAGATGTAAAATCTGAGGGAGTATTACTTGTGTCAGCGGACAAATGCGTTGGATACAAGCAATCGATCCCGGCAGGGTAAGAATGATAATAAGCACTCGGGTCCTGAGGGTTGGAGGATATGAACCACTGCTGAAGAAGCGGTTCGTCGGGTGTCTGTTGCATATGAGGATACTGCATTTCCTTGGTCCAAAATCCAGATTCCTCGGGTCTCGAGGCGGCTGCTGCGTCATAATTTTCTGGAAACGGATTTGACTGTACGAAGTTCTGATTCATCTCGGGCATCCATACGCCACCGGGAGAGTCATTAACATCGTGATACGTTTCTGCATCGTCTGGGATCATATCATCGCATGAAGTATCCGCGAACATTATGTTGGATTTTACTTCCTCCGCGCAAGAATAGGACAAAGAAGGGCTATCATAGGAAGGGGGTTGTCCAGTCGCGTGCATAAAAGACGACGAGATGGTCGAAGACGTGACGGATTGTGCTTCGAACTGTGGCGTAATTGGAGAGTAACTGGTGGAAGCTACTGGAAGAAAAGAGCTTTGGGTAGTAGACATGCCGGAATTTGGGTAGTGGTGAGAATAAACGTATTCGTTGTATGGTTGGCGGTAATCGCCGGTCATACTCTCGTCCGTGGGTTGCCCGTTGTTGGAGTAAACGTACTCACCACCTTCCGAGCCCGACCCGGACCAGCTGCAATCCTCTGCACCATAACTCGATTCAGCCATGGTATCTCCATCCCCTGCGTAGGAGTAGTGTAGAGTATGCATGTCTAGAGACGTGCGCTGGTATTGGGTTGGGGGGAAATGATACGTATGAGCGTCGTTGCCACAGGCGAAATCACAGCAGGGCATGGTGAAAGAAAAGCAGAGGAGCAAGTGATGATGGGGGCGGATGGAAAAGTGGCAACTAGCTGTAGATCAGGGAGACGCCTTTTTAGCTAAATGCTCGTGGACCATTGACAACGGCAACCTCGTTTTCACCCTCGGAGCCACAGAGGTCGAAGCGATATTGCTGAACCAGGGAAAGAACAATGGAAACCGAGAATGACACGTTGTTAATATGCATGGACGCGAAAGAAGATCAATAGAATAACCTGTATGTATGTATATACTTCGATCACGATAAAATATCTCATAGTTTTGTCATGGAGTCCAAGCGCCGCAACGATGTTCCCTTCTATCGAATGAGAGAAATTTCAGAGATGGTGATCTTCATGGATCATTCGTCACCTACACATATCAGGCCAATCATTTAGACGATGTTGAACCAGAGAAATGATACACTGCTTACAGTAATGATTTACAACGGTCGTATAACGCCGTCAGACGCCGTCCAGCATTCAGCACTGGAGGGGATCCTAAGAGATCCGGAGTTCTAAGTCCACTGTGAGCAACCTATTATGGAAATCCTAGGAACCGATATCAGAAGCACCACACGATCTTGTTGTTCTAATTAGGTCCACAAACTTGCCGCAAACACTAAGTAGTTTAAGATACCCGGAGGATACCCTGAAATGATACCTTTCCAATCAATCGAAGGCTCTGCATGCCTCTGAGGCGACCAAAATGTTGAGGTATTTGTTTTTTTTGCTTGTCTTTCCTCTTGGATTTGTTTATTGTGGAATGCCTGGTGGTTCGACGGAGAATCAAGTCGAAAAAGTTGCTGAGAAGATCACCGCGATTGTGAAGTGATGAGCCGACATACAAGCACTTCTTTCGAAACTTTACATAGTTGCTGTACTTAGATATACATGCATGTCTACGTATGGTTGCACGCAGCTGCACGCTCAGACACCGCACGCCGATACAGCATCTTCATATTATATTTACCCCACAATATATGCACCACCGTGCAGTTCTGACCATGTCTACCGGGATTCACAGCATAAAATACATCGTGACCGGATAATGAGGAAGATGGATTGGATTGGTGAGTGTACATTATGGGTTAACGTCGATGAAGGAAATATATATACGGCAAGGAAGAGAGGATAACAGCGAACGGCTAGCTGAAACGCAAAAGAACGTTACGTTTTTTCTGTCGACAGTAGAAAATGATGAAATGAAAAGTGAGAACAAAGGGAGAGGGAAACGAGGCCGTATGATAACTGTACCAACACATCACTATCGTATTCCATCTCCTTCACAGCTGTTTAATTTGACTGAAAAAAAACTTACAACAAAGAGAAAGATAGCTTTGAGTGGATTATTCAGCAACTACCAATCCACCCATGGCCCGCTGCACAGCGTTCATGGCTTGATCAACACCACCAGGTGTTGGAGAGCCGCTGCCATTGATTGCTCGAGGCCCTAAAGAGGGATGTCTCACGCCCAACGCAGCGCCGAGCATCCTCTTTCCGGGGTCTCCAATCCTTGGTCCGCCCACCAATGAGCTGAAATCCGAGCTGAGACTAGTAGCCAAAATAGCGGGATCCGACGGAGGACTGGGGTTGGACACAGCTTCGCCCAAAGAAGAACTGATCAAAGAATTGAGTGTAGGGTGAGAAGGTATGTTGGGTAATGTTGGGGACGGCTCACGGCCGTTGGTTTGATATTCCGGGATAACGACATGCTGGGCGATGCTACCAGTACCGTTATGACGGAAACCGTTAGTCGGCATGGGCCCTGACACTGAGCGGGCAGCTGGAAAGACAGAGATGGAAGCGGAGCGACTGTTGTGACGAGTTGGATTGGGATGTTGACCGCGAGAATTTACGGTCTGAATGACAGACTGGGCATCTTCGCCGTCATATGGCCTGATAGAGGCTGGAACACCGGCTGCAGATGTCAGGATAGCGGGAGGAAAAGCCAGGGTATGCAGATATGCACGTTTAGCTGAAGCAACGGGCAATGTCAGGATTCGGTATGAGATATTCTGTTCTGACTGGTACTCACCAGTAGACGCATCCTGGAAGACGATCAATAAAGAAGTGTCGTCCTTCCATTTGATCTTAAAACCACCATTAACATTCTCCCATTCTGAGAATGCAGACTGTATGTCCTTGGTCTTTAGTTCCTTCGGGAATCCGGTCAGATAGAGGATACGCGTGACGGAAGCTGAAAGCCCTGTGAGTGAAGCCATTTGTGGATAAGAAGTCGAATGGAGGTGATATTTATAGGGGATTTAGGGGATAATTCGAGTGGACGAATGGACAAGCGGAGTGGTTCTACAAAGAGAGTAGAATGTCAATGTCCGGGGGGAGATGATGAGGGCGAGTGAATTTGCCAATGGGGAAGAAAGCACAGCTCTGGCGCAGCGCTCTGGTGACGAAAAGATTTAAAAAAGATGATATGTAGAGTTATAACAGCAGCGGTCCAGAGAAAGCGAATGGATTTTGTGAAAGATATTACAAGTCAAAGACAGAGGTGTATTTGTACGCTATTATGGCCAATATGGCATGGCACCCGTGAGAAACATCAGCGCTCGGCTCCTAAGTCTGACTGATTCCTATATCCCCGCAGTAAACCTCAGGCTCAGGCCTCAACGTTGTCGAGTGATGAAATCGTGCCTACATAATATCAAGGCAGACAATCCTGAGGAAAATCATCTCAGTTTACTTTGACAAATGAGAACGAGGGTAGTTAATGAGAGGTAATGTTCTCAAATTCAATGCTTAATCCAGGACATAAGATTCCGTATGTCTTTAGTACTGGTTCGTGTTGTATGGTTGAAACTTGAACGAAGTAGTTACGCACGTAGTCGCGAGTCGTCATGGCATCGCACATCAAAGCATCACAGCAGTGGCGGATATCAAGTACTTACATCAACAAGTACATCAGTCTTGAAGGAGTTTAGCCTGAAATGGACACCAGTAGAATCGCCCAGGAATCGCCTCTGCAGCAGCTCTGTTTGAGTTTTCTCGGCTCAGGTCAGGCATGCATACGACGGTATACAACTTGCAAACCCGTGCGCACCGGCGGAAGGAAACTAAGAAACTCACAGGCTGAGTTAAACATCGACATAAAGGAGCCAGGAAGATATGTCAAGAATTGCAACGAGGCGCGAAACCGGATGATTGAAATTTTGTAGGCAGGTTGCCCTTTCCCCCAATTCGTTGTCTGGACTATATCGCGTATGGGATTACTCCTCTATCGATTCTTAGACCCCCAGATTCATGGCTTTTACTCGGATCGAATAAACGGGGTAAGATCGATGCATGCAGTGGGGTGAATGATTAGCAGGAACCATGAGAAGACAAAAAGAGCATACCATAGTTGATACGACACGTTGGTGGCATGAGGCCCCGGGAGTCGATAATTGACTTACCTAGGACCCAGAAACCTACTAATACGGACCACGGGACAGAAATAATCGATGGAGCCGTTCTGGATATAAGTCCAAGTCTGGATTTTGCGACAGTGCTTGAAACGTATTATGTTCGATTTTTGAGGAGTCATACACTGGCAGTGGGGTGTTTGTTGGGCACGGCAGAGATTAACCGTCCAAGAACTATGTAGAACACCTCGAAATTTTACCATGAATGGCCGAGAGTGTTCCTGTCAATAGATCCTTTGTACCGAAAACACTTTGGAATGGAATTTCGTCAGGAAAGCTGAGATGATGGTGGTTAGAACGTGAGACGCGACGCGCTTGATGACATCTATTTACATTATTTCCTTCCTCTCGCGCGCTGGCAATTTTTCATATCTGTACAGGACTCTCCAATGGAAACAGAGCTTATTCGAATATGGCATCTAATCAGCGAACTTAGCGACCAACTCTCGCAAAACCAGAAAATAACCAAGACTCTACTAGGACAAACAAGTTTATTAAAAGTTTGCCTGCTTTCTTCTACGAAGATGATAAAAGCCGTTGAATTCGAGCTTTACCACAGACCGAGGCTACAGATGCGAGCTCTGGATTTGCGCTGAGAAGGGTGAATGTTGATCTTTCGAAAGGTAATTACAGTGAATCCTCTTTCAAAGTTTGTGAACTTTCCACTGACGTTTTGAGAAGAAACATTCGAATCCGAGCTTGAGCGAACGAATGCCCATATAATAATTGAGAACCAAACACTCAAACAGGAGAATAAGCAGCTGAGTACGCTGCTCAAGGAGTACGAAGATACTCTGGAGACTATTATGGTCAAATTCCGCAACCACGCTGTATGTCTTCTACTCAAGTGTACACTTTCTTGACTTTCTCCTATTGATACGGTCAATCTTTGTAGTTGGCCGCGCAGCAACATGAATCGACATTGTCACGGCATTATGAAACTCTCCTCCTCGCACGCGAAACACAAGACTCATCTTCTGACCTGACGTCCACCGCGAACATGACACAATCCTTGCAGCGTATATCTCGATATATTCGAGACCTGCTGCTAGCTATGGCAGGTGAAGAGGTCGATTTGAATCATCGTCTGACGGAGCATGAGGGTTTTGTAGACCCTGCAGAGCTGTCGGCTCTGATTGACGCTTTAGCAGGACCGAGTGGCACGTCAGACCAGGATAAAAACTCACATTACCAGGAGTTGAATGTTAGAGCTGACTGGACGCTAGAGAGGGAATGCGAGATTGCTAGACTTGAAAAAGAGAATGAACAGTTGCGGAAGGTATTGGGGATCGATCCGGAAAGCATTGCTGCATCAGGTATCGACATGGAAGCAGAGATTAAACGGATGGACCGCGCACGCCATCCTGAACTCAGAAATCGAAGAAGAGACGCTCCTAACCATATGTCAACAGGTAGCGGAGACCAGTGGGAGCGAGGGTTCAGTAATATCAACAATGGTAATGGCAATGGCAATATCAACAATAACCCGGTGTATATGTGGGACGCTACCAAAAATCCGGGTAATCTAGGGAACCAACCTCCCCAACAATACACGCAGGAAATGTCCATGGCTGGCGGAGCACCGCTCCAGCGTTCAATGGAGCTTCCGACTCTCAGAACTGGCGCGCAATCGGCAGGTCCGAGGATGGGCCAGCGGTTCGTGCAACAACCACAACAACAACAGCAACCGAGAGGCACATGGGTTTCTGGTGCTGGACGAACTGGAGGACCTCCTCCGTCACAACAATCGACTTTGTGGACGAATCAGCCGCACTCTCCTTCGCCTCAGATTATGAATGATCGTCCGTGGCCGATTCAAGGTGGAAATGGAATGGATATGGGACGCTGAGCTGCCAGGCTGCAGCTAGTCATGGTTGTGCTTTGTGCTCTATCGGAGTCTATACATCTTCCTCTCTGTATTTTTATGACATGTACAGTATATCGTAATGCTTTCTACTTGTTTTGTACACAGAAGTTCCCCAAGGGTTTCACCTTGACTTTGAAACCTCAACAATAAGATACAGTATATGAATGTACATACATGTCTGAATATCGATATCGTCCAGGAGGTATACTACGCATAGGAAGTATGTACATATCCAAATTCCGTCACTTTACATGAAATCAAAAAACAAAGAATCTTCAGGCTGATGTTAGGCTGTAACCATGTATCTATTCGGGTTTCTCCTTGTTAGTTGTAGCCCTCCTTAGAGTGTTCCACCGATGAGTAGCCGAAGACAAGAAACTCGGTCTATCGGCGGAAGGGGTAGTCGGCTTTACTCCAGCGCCCTCGCCGAAGGTCCGATTATCCGTATCGATTGGCGTAGAAGTGCCTGTAGGTATATCGCTGCGTGTAGCAGCGTCAGCGGTTGCTACGTGGGCTACACCGTGTTCAGCGTCCCTTGGACGACCATGGACCTCGAAATCCCAAGCAGCAGGCAAGATCGCGATAGGTAGCAACCACGTAGCAGTCAAGACTACACCATTCCCCTGGTCCTTCATCTGTATTCGGCCCCATGACCACGCAACAAATGCCCCGACGTACCCTAGATACGGTGACACCCGTTTGAGCATCAGTACACTTGCGCGCATCTGCGGGGGGACAACCATTAAGGGAACTTGATCGATGAGCCATTTGAGGGCTGCAGTAATCATCGCCCCACGTTTAGCAGCAGCAATATGTGCAGAAGATAGTTGGGCGAGAATGGGAGGAGGGAGGAAGAGCCGATATCCCCACCAAGTAACTTCGAGGGAGAGCTTCGTAGAGGAGGGATAGAATGTTCGTCTGGATTTAGTCTTGGGTGCAGGCTTTGGAGCAGGTTTAAGAGATGCAGCTGATGTATCGGATTCAACAACGGGTTCTGTTGTTTGTAGTCCATCTCCTGCCAGCATCTGCTCGTCCTCGACGTATTCGATCTCCGATTCGGCGATTTCTGGTTCGAGATCTTTTGTGGGCTGCAGAGGAGTACATATCATGATACTTTCCTCTTCTCCTTCAGCGGCCATCAAAGGTTCACTGGGTTCTGTTGCCCTTCCCTTACCCTTGTCAACGGAACTTTTGCTATCAACAGGATCTGTGGCGCCAGCTATTGCTCCCAGCTTGTCAAGCATGGCCCATACACTTTCACGTCCTTTCTCGAGTCCTTTGCCGACTTCGCCATTCATGATGGATTCCGAGGAAAGGAATCTGGCAAGCGTCGCGTCGAGGCTACCGAACATCGAGCCGGAAGTCGTGCTAGGTGTTCCTCCGGCAGGTGGAGTACTAGGAACAGAAGAATTGGTGTTGTGTGATTCAACGGAAATGGGGATGAAAGGTGAATCAGTCACTAGACCCGGTGTTGGGGGAGCACTCTGAGTTGTCTTTCCTCCTGAGAAGGTAAACTTTTCGTCAATCAGTGCTTTGATTTTCATGGCAAGAGTGCGTGTATCTGGTGCATCCTGCACATCCTGATCTCCGCTTCCATCAACTTCTGCAGATCCGCTGCCTTCTCGTGGTGCTTGTGTTGAGTCTGAATCATTTTTCTTCTCAACTCGCTCCCTTAGCGTGATTGCTTTCACTTCCTCTCTCCACTTTTCCAATACAGCCTTGTATTGTTCGGCCTTCTGATTCCAATCAGATGAGCCTGAGCCGCTAAGTGGTGACCCAGACAATTCCCAAGTAGCCGGAGGAAAGGGCGGATCCGGTGTAGATTTAAGTCCACTCGTAGTAAACGTTTTGAAGCGAGCGAAAGCAGAGAGTTTGGCTTTGGGCAATGATGAGTTGGATTTTGGAGAGGAGTCTGCGAACGGGTTGGATTGTTCTAGACTGTCCTGGCTATTTGGCTTGTCGGGAACTGGAACGGGATTAGAGGAAGACATGATTGTTGCAAACGAACTCCAACAGCGATGTTATTCTGACGGTAAAAATCAATGACGCAAGATTTATCGGATAAGATAAGATAAGGCCCATAAACTTCAAGGACTTTCATTAGCTTTCATTGTTATAATTAGTATTTCTATGATCAAGCATGCAGCAAAGCCTGGACCGACTTCGCGTTCCATCAACATTATTCGCCGAAGAAAACTCGGAAGGCTCATCCTTCTTCAACATCGCAGCGCGAATGTGGCGATCCTTCGGAGTCCGGACTCATGTAAGTGCTGTGCTACTGATCTTGGGCATATTCCTTCAAGAGGTTCCATCTGGTTCTGAAAAGTGAGTACAAGTGGACCGTCATTCTCCATTTCAATTGACAAAAACAGTTATGATGATCTATTGAGTATGTTGATATCTCCTTCAGAACGCATTTTCGGGTGCCCTAGACTGCCAGCGGACTCCAATGGGCTGCGCAAAATATTCGGTTTGAAGTGAAGGCTGCGCTTTTTGGTTTTGGTATTTGATCTTTCATTGACTGATTGCAACATTAAAAATCAAGGGACTTGCCTCTATTTTTATCTCTACCTTCGACCACCATGACTATTGCTAGTGCCTTCGCCGCTGGCGTCAGAATACGCACTCTTGTTTTCCTTTTCTGTTTCGTGAGTCAATAATTGAGTTCTTCCTTCCTTTCTCAACTCGTGTTAGAATGCTTTGCTGTACATGTCATTTTCAGTCTTGCAGGATGACTTGCGCGCGCTCGCTTCCTACCATTTGTACTCATCCTCCTCAGCAAACGTAACATCTAATGTCACCGGAAGCGACACGATCGCGTCTAATATCGTCGAAAATGACGATTCTATCACACTCGCGCCGGATCTTTCGTCTGAGCCTCAATTTTCAAGAAAGGCAAACGCGACCCTCGTCTTTCTCGCCCGAAATTCTGACCTCCAGGGCGTGTTGAAAAGCATGGAGAGCGTAGAGACGCATTTCAATCAACGATTTGGATACCCGTGGATCTTTCTAAATGAAGATGAATTCACGAATGAGTTCAAAGAGTAGGGATCACAGCGCATCTAAGTAGATTATACTGACCCCAATTCAAGGAGCGTGCAGTTAAGAACCAACGCCTCTGTTCAATTCGGAGTGATACCTTCCCGGCATTGGTATCAGCCGGATTGGATAGACGAAGGCAAAGCCGAGCAAGCTCGTAATGCCTTGAAAGCGGCGGGTGTCATTTATGCTGGTAGGTCGGAACTTTATACAAGTGATTACCCGCGTTCAATTCAATCATCCTTCAGACAGTGTATCATACCGGAATATGTGTAGATTCAATTCTGGGGTTTGTTTCTTCAATCTACTTTGGAAAGTTGCGAACGACTGATTTACTTCAGTTCTTTTTTCATCATCCACTCCTTCAACAATACCGATATTACTGGCGTATTGAGTATGGATACTTCCCCTGTCGCAAAAAACCATAACTAACAACACATCGTAGGCCTGACGTCGATTATTTTTGTCAGCTACAGTATGATCCTTTCGATTATCTCAAGGATAATAATAAGACATATGGTGTGGTATTATCTGGACTGAGTGAAGTACAAAACTTACTCAAGGTCGAGTAGGATTTACCATTGCACTCGAGGAGTTGGGGCAAACTGTGACGACATTATGGCAGGCTGTGAAAGGTTCTTGAAAGAAACCATCCTAGTCGATGTCCGTCTAAGTATCATCCTTGACAGAATTTATGGAGCAATGTCCGGAATACATCCATCCAAATAACGCCTTGGCATTTCTGAGTGACAATGGAGGGGAGTCGTTTAACCTATGCCATTGTAAGTTTCTTTCTATGCTGTATATATAGTTATATCTCATATGTTTTAGTTTGGAGCAACTTTGAGATTGCAGATATGGACTTTTGGCGTGGGGAGGCTTATACCAAGTTCTTCGAATACCTAGACTCGAAAGGTGGATTTTATTATGAGGTACGTCTCATCAATGCGGATTCTCACCTCTAGTCATTCAAATTCCCGGTTTATTAGCGATGGGGAGATGCTCCGATCCATTCCATCGCTGCCGCTCTCTTCTTGGACAAAACCCAACTGCATTTCTTCAATGACATTGGTTATCAGCACTCCAGCATAATGCACTGTCCTCAACAACCAGCTTTCCTGACAGGTTCTTGCACCTGTAATCGGGTATTGTCTATAGGTAATAAATTACTGAAATAAACTTTAAAGGTCGCTTGACGTTGTTTCTAGATTATAGACGTTACTCATGTCTACCCCGGTATAACAAGATGCTCAATGGAAAATGGTGACGAATGTTGATCGGTCATTAGCACAAGCGTACATTCTATTCTTCTTCAATCGCAAGGTCCGCAGCCTCCTTGAAAGCTGGCTTACCGGATGCTCGACATCGTACATGGACTGCGGCACATAGCTTGCTTTGTATACTCTCATTATTATCTTTACCTTCTTGTAATACGGTCAGACATATACTATCCCTACTACTGTACGATTTATATATCGCCTGATAGCTACATATACTTCCAAGCACTGTATCAAATAGAAAATATCGTTGTCCGCTCCAGGAAATATCCATGTCCAAAAACGTGATCGGATAAGTGAAGGTTGGTCCGTGCGCAGCTTGCCAAAGTATAAAAACCTCTCGCTAACACTACAACAACTCATACTTACCTTGATGGCACAAGCCCCTTCACGTACCCGGGTTTGTGGGCTGTGGAGATCCCTCATAGCACGGCGACCTTGTCCATACAAGGGATGTCTGCGGCTTGTATAGGCTCAGGCTTATGCACCGTCTCAATATTTTCCTGTCCCACCTCGGCCACTCTGGCTGGGTGGGCTTTTTTCGGTCCGATCGCCGTCCTAACCCTAATTTAAGGCTTACAGCGCCCTGTGAATACAACAGTGAAATGGCGCTAAATGTATGCCCCGACAAGGTCTGCTCAGCCTCTGCTGTAGTCTGTATACGAGTTTAAACCACGGGCGCTCTCAAGAAGAAAAACTTCAAATAAGTGTAACATCGTATAACGTAGTCCAATGTATCTGCGACAATCGACACTATCCACGATGCCGGCGTGGCGCAATGGTAGCGCGTAGCTTTCCTAAGGCTGAAGTTGCGGGTTCGATCCCCGTCGTCGGTTGTTGTTATTGTTTTTGCCCTGGCCGCAATTATACGATCTCTTCCAAGTATACAGTATATATTTTCCACACGTTTCTAATGTCTTTGCTCTACATTCATGGTATTCCATCCAACCAGAGTTTTCTCCCTGCAACGTGAGCACAACTCGATGCATGATCAAGGCCCTGAATGCATACTGTACCCATGTTAACTCCATACAGTAACAATGTATTTTGCTCGGAGCTCATAGAGGATGTTAATGAACTACCAGCCAAGCATAGAACAGGTGCCTTTCCAATGCCAGTAGAGGAAGTATCACTGATATCCAGGTCAAATTCTTGCCTGTCTGTGACTTCGATTAAAGCTGTCAGAGGGTCTTCCAAAGCTTTGATTCCATTTTCATCATTACTAGTCTCGGAAAAGCCGGTCTCAGAGTTTGTAGGTGAGTGTGAGCGCGACAAAGAACCTCCCTCAGTGCCCAATGATACTAAGCGTTTCTCGAAACTATTCGAGAATGAACCCATTTCTTCGGGTGTGGCAAATCTCATAACGCGCACCAAATTATTCCGCCAGCTGGTGTGTAATCGTTCTCGGACTTTGACGAGTTGTGCCAAGCCCTCGGCCCATCCACGTTCCCATTCTCTGTGTATGTTGACGAGAAGAGGATCAAGAACATCAGGTGGAAGAGCGCATGTTTCGGAAGGAATCATCGACGGAGGAACATAGAGGTTAGCAGTGAGATGGCGTAACGTCGGCAAAGGAGGCAGGATGCGGATACGTTCAGGTGCGTCATGGACCTGTGGTTCTGTGATGGATGACCCAGACGTAATATCCTTCTTGTGGATGGAGATGGAAGCATTAGCTATTCCTTTCCTCCCGCGAGTACGTCTTTTGTTCTGTGTATATTGATCTCTGTCATCCAATTTTTGCTCCCGTTTCTGTCGAACTCCAGGCATGTTGAGCCAAGCAGTCACCAACTTTTCCTTCTCTTTCGCTTTACCTATTCCGGCAATTGCACAGCTCATTGCAATGCTACCCCATTCACGCGAATCGTCCCTAACTGCAATGTCACCATTGCGTAGAATGTTACAGTCATCTAGAATGATGTGTGTAAGGGAAGGATACTGTATGAGTATCTGAGGAAGAGAGCGTTCTGAAATAAGGCAAGTGGAAAGGTCTAGGAATTGCAGGTAGGGAGTTGGTGGCAGGTGAGCGTTTGCAACATGGCGAACGTATCTCTTGGATGGTTTGGAGCCTGCAGGGATAGACGCTCCGTACGACGGTAAGTAAGGGACCGGTTCCTGAGTCAGAGATCGGATGATATTCCGCGAGGGGAAACGCAACCGAAGATATTTAAGAGGGACGTGCAGGTACGGTGCACGAAGAAGGCCGGGAAATGTCGATTCGAGTTGGAAGAATACAATGGGCTGAGCAAATCCTGATGCTAAGGTGCGCTGAGGAAGGCCAAGAGAGAAGGTAGGTGGTGGGCTGGCTTCGGAACCTTCGCTCGTACCTGATTCCATAGACAGAGGATCTTGGACGATAGATAAAGTAGAAAGACGGCCTGGCGGCCAGCGTGATAATGCCTCTAGGATTGAGTCAAAGTAGGATCCCTGTGGTCCGTTAAGTAGAATGCGCGGAGCCATACAATTTACTTACGCTTAGGAACTGATGATAAGTAGCTTTCTGGACGCTGAACTCCATATTAATGTAGAAACATGAAACAGAATCACTGAATACACACTACGGTCTGAATCTCAGCGAAAGATAGAGCAGATTCTCCACGCATCTCAAAGATCGTCCCCCACGATCAACAGAAAAAAGTTCTTCTAGGTGCTCTGGGGTGAAATTCTTCGGGCCAATCCATATCGTCAACGCCTCTAGATTCGGTAGTAGCGTCAATAAGTTGAGTACAATTTCTGCATCTGCTGTCCATGTCTCCAAATACAAGCCCTGCACCCATTTGCAAGGATCTTCACCATGATGTTCAATGTCCTGCTTACGAGGTCGAATTCGCTGATACAAAGAGATAAGTTGGTCTGCTTTGGTGATGTTGATGCGACGAAAGAGCTGATATCGCGGTACAGGAGAGCGAGGAATAGCCCGAGTCAACGCAAGAAGAGTCGCCCGAACGTCAGGCTCATCAAGTTGCTCAATGAATGCTGCATAAATTTCTGCTGGGAGAGAGGAGAAGTGCATTCGTTTCCACAAAGTCAAAGCTGAATATCTCAAATCCTCGCACGTGTGCGGTGTACTGCACTCTTTGTTTTGGTACTACCATGTCGCTGTCAGACGAAACTCTTCGTAAAGTCTGCATGAACTTGTCTTAACGTATCAAATGCACTAAGATCAGTTTAGATCCTTGTCCAAATTCAACAAACCGCAATCCAGTCGCAACGCGCCCATACTCTCACTACTCAGCAAACTTCTGTGAAAGAGCGCGAACGAAGGATATTACAGCTCACCATCGACGAAATTGGTGCAATCAAGGAGGATGTGAACCTATATAAAGGTGTTGGAAAGATGTATTTGCTCGTTGAATAGCCTGATCCGATATTATATCTACCCAAACTTCGACAGGTTCATGATGGTACCCAGGAAGGAGATGGAGAAGCAGTTAAAAACACAGGAGAAGGAGCTCTCAGATGACATTGCCAGCTTAAACAAAAAGGTACGGGCCCAAAACTACAAAAAGTCGTCGAGACTAAAATGAACGTGGCGCAGTCGAAATATTTGGAGAAGCAGTTTAATGAAGCACAAGCGCAGTTGCGGGATATTGTATGTCTTCGGTATTATATGACTTGGCGCATCTGATTCACAATTATAGTTCCACCATGCCCCAAAACAATAAATTACCGGTTCCACCATTCTGACCATTTGCTACTGTATCGACATCCGCACTAATGCACTAAATCTCAATATTCGGGAAATATGTATGAGTCCATGCTGAAATAACCACAGTTACACTCTCAGTTACACTGTGACTTTAGAGATGAGAGCAAACTAAATCAAGAAATCAAGAATCGGAAGGAAAGCACCCTCAACTCAACTTCACGGGCAAGGTAAGAGTTCAACACGCAACCTCAGATAGCATCAATCTAGATCTTCCACCAACTCCACCAACTCCCTAGAAACAATGCTTCTTCAGCTTCATTCTCTTTGTGGTCCACCTAAGCTCCCTCTCCAACGTGAATTCATTACTTTGTAGGTGTAACTAAATCACAATTTACAGCCGCATGGTGTAGTGAGTCAAATGTTCAAGTTGAACAGATACGGACAGTACGTGGGTGAACACTGTAAAAATGGATTTAGATGAAGAGAGATGGAATAAACAGTGAATAAACTCACGCGTCGAATCTGCGTCGAATTTTCGAAGTCAAATGTTTATGTAATTGAAAATTCCAACCGTTCCAAAACTTCTTCCCAGTACCCCATCTCGATTTCGAGGGACTGGCGTCAACCCGAAACCTTTTGAATTTTTCGAGGGTCTTGAGCAACTCAATACACCCGACACCGTCCAAATTTGCAGCTGAAAATGGCATCCCTTGACGACTATGATGAATTCGGAAACTACATTGGTGCAGATCTTGACTCGGACGACTCCGACAATGAGCAACCAACTTTTGCACCCCAGGTTCCCGGTATCTCAGCGCCTTTGGAAGGGTTTGACGATGAAGATGTGCCCATGAGAGGTCAGGAGGAAGGTTTTGGAGAGGGAGCACTGATGGAAATCGACAGTGGTATGCATTAAACACCGTATCCGTGATTCTTACACCCTCTCAATCTCAAGGTTATTGTTTTTTACCCTTCCGTGGACCAATATATATCTAGAACCAGTACATAACGCTGTCGTCCTTCATGAAGACAAACAGTATTATCCATCCGCGTCGGACGTGTATGGAGCCGATGTAGAAACTTTGGTGCAGGAAGAAGACGCGCAACCACTTTCCGAACCCATCATCGCCCCAATAAAAGTGCGGAAATGGACCGTAGAGGAGAAAGGCATGCCGGAAACTCGATTTGACAAAGGGTAGGCGCTACACATTCGTTTACTGGCTTCGCGAGTCGATAGAGGGCTTTGCAGATTTCTGTTAAATATGACTTCATTCCCGGAGATGATACGGAACGTAGCGGTCGTAGGGCATCTACATCATGGCAAAACTGCGTTGCTCGATATGCTCGTGTTCGAGACACATAAACTGGACTGGGATGCGGATAAACCTGTAAGCTTATACTTGTGTACCAGTCTTCTTACAGTCAACTCACAAACACCCTAGACCCGATATACAGACACACATGTCCTGTCTCGAGAGCGCGAAATATCCATAAAATCCTCACCAATGTCCCTTATCCTTTCAACGACAGCTGGTAAATCGCACCTAATTCATCTCATCGATACTCCTGGGCATGTAAATTTCATGGACGAAGTAGCTTCGGCCATTCGGTTGGTGGATGGTATACTATTGGTTGTGGACGTCGTCGAAGGGGTGAGTCCAGGATAGGTCCTGTGTATAATAGTACTGATTTAATTGTAGCTTATGGTTGGTACAGAAGCTATAATTCGACATGCAATTCAGGAAAACATCAAAATTACACTCGTTGTAAACAAAATTGACCGCCTCATTCTGGAACTCAGAATAAAACCCACTGATGCATATTACAAAATCAGACATACTATTGAGGAAATCAATACATTCATCAGGTTTGATACCTCGTCGTTATCTGGGTACGGTAGAACTGATGCTACGCTCCCAATAGCGGGATCGATCCTGACCCAGAACTGAGATTGAGCCCAGAGCTGGGTAATGTGGCCTTTGCCAGCACAGATATGGGTTGGTGCTTCACTCTGCGATCGTTTGCACAGATGTATGCCGACTCCTTTGGTACACAATGTTCCCTATCTCATTTTGAAAACAGCTGAAATATATCATTTATGCAGGCAAAGTCGACGTTTCTGCCTTTGCTGGCCGACTTTGGGGAGATATCTATTTCAACAATGACACGCGAAAGTTCACTCGCAAAGCCGCTGATCCTGAACAAGGGCGTTCGTTTGTACAGTTCATCCTCGAACCCTTGTATAAACTCTACTCGCAAGTGCTCAGCGAAGAGACTGAGCCTCTCCGAGAGACTTTGGCAGGTTTAGGGATAAAACTGAAGCCAGTGATGTACAAGATGGACGTAAGACCATTGTTGAAAGCGGTTTTGGATCAATTCTTCGGTCCTGCGACGGGCTTGGTGGACGTGATAGTGGAGCATATCCCGAGTCCCATCGACGGAGCCATCAATAAGGTCAAATTATTTCATCTATTTTCAGTTGTGCTGTTCCGTTGCTGATCCACCCCTAGGTTCAGGGCACATATAACGGCCCACAAACGTCAGAGTTAGCTGCGACCATGCAAATGTGTGATCCTGCAGGACCTGTGATGGTGCAGGTGTCTAAGCTCTACCACACTACAGATGCACAATCCTTCCGTGCCTTTGGACGAGTACTCAGTGGAACTCTGAGAAAGGGAATGGAGATCAAGGTCTTAGGCGAAGGGTTTTCCCCGGAAGACGAAGAGGATATGGTGAAAAGTACAGTGGAAGATCTTTGGATCAGCGAGGCACGGTAAGCGCTTCCGTGACTACCCACTTTGTCAAGTATCTGACAAAATTACACAGATATTTCATACCGACAGACGAAATTCCCGCAGGTAATCTTGTCCTCATAGGAGGTGTCGATGCTTCAATATCCAAAACTGCTACCCTCGCTGCTGCCGACTACGCTGACGACCTTTACACCTTCCGCCCAATCAAGCATATGACAGAATCAGTACTCAAAATTGCCATTGAACCCATCGCCCCTTCGGAGTTACCCAAAATGCTTTCTGGCCTCCGATCAATCAACAGGTCGTATCCGCTTGTCTCAACAAAGGTAGAGGAAAGTGGTGAGCATGTTGTGATTGGAACTGGGGAGCTGTATTTGGATTGTGTGATGCATGACCTAAGAAAGTTGTTCTCTGAAATCGAAATCAAGGTGTCAGACCCGGTCACGAAATTCTGTGAGACGGTTCTAGAAACTAGTGCCTTGAAGTGTTACGCGGATACACCCAATAAAAAGTACGCCTTTCATCGGTTTCATCGTTTAAAGCCCTCTAATGTTGCTTTGTCGGAACAGGAATAAAATCACCATGATTGCGGAGCCTATGGAGAAGGGTTTAGCAGAGGATATCGAGCGCGGTCGAGTAAACATGCGTATGACTGCAAAAGAACGAGGGAAATTCTTGCAAGAAAAATACCAGTGGGATCTGCTTGCGTCTCGATCAATATGGGCATTTGGTCCTGACGAGAACGGACCGAACGTCCTGCTCGATGACACTTTACCTTCCCAGATAGACAAGAAGTTATTGGGAACGGTGAAGGAACACGTTAAGCAAGGATTCCAGTGGGGCGCAAGGGAAGGACCTCTCTGTGACGAGCGTTCGTTCCCTTTCATGATATCATCTGCAGTTTCTTCAAACTGAATCCTTTTGTTTAGCCTTGCGAAACGTCAAATTCAGATTATTAGACGCCAGCCTAGCACAAGAACCAATCTTCCGTGGAGGTGGACAAATAGTTCCTACTGCTCGACGAGTCTGTTATTCCTCTTTCCTGATGGTAAAGGCGTTTGTTCAGCTTTTTTTCTTGAAACTTACTTAGTTTGTTCCAGGCTACACCTCGGTTGATGGAACCAATCTACTACGTTGAGGTACAAACGCCGGCGGATTGTGTTTCAGCAGTATATACAGTGCTCGCTCGTCGTCGTGGACATGTTACTCAAGATATTGCAAAAGCTGGATCACCATTATACACGGTCAAAGCCCTTATTCCTGTTATCGATGCCAATGGCTTCGAGACCGATCTTAGAACGGCTACGCAAGGTCAGGCGTTCTGCTTGCAAGTATTTGATCACTGGTCTATTGTCCCTGGTGAGTGTCTCTGCTGTCCATCATCCTTCTTGGTTGTCGATATATATCTACTCCAAGGTGATCCTACCGACACAAGTATCAAACTTCGTCCACTTGAGCCTGCTTCTGGACAGGCCCTTGCCAGAGATTTGGTCCTCAAAACCCGTCGGCGAAAAGGATTGGGTGATCAGATCGCAGTGTCGAAATATCTCGACGATGAATTTGTGGTAAGTGGGAGGTTCATTACCCACAATTATTCTCTAACTTTCATCGTAAGCTGGCTTTATCTGCGTCAGGACATGCTGATTTATTGGGCTGATATGTACTATGTAAACCTCTGTAATTCCATCATCGTACTAGTAATTGCTTTCTGTCAGGTTCAAAAACACCGAATAGGTTTATGTTTGTAAAAATGGTATCATAGCTCAAGTACCTCTGGCAAGAATGAAGGACTCTATGAGATATGCTCAGAATTGAGAGCATCCACAAAAGCTCTGTGAACGTCATGTTCGTGAAGCCAGACGACTTCCTTCTTATCCCTCGCCCATTCCTGTATCTTTTCCTCATCCCATAACCTTCCTGGCTTTGCTACATTTTCCCGCATCCGTTCAACTACATTAAAAACTCTACTTGCATGTGGTAAACGGGTCGATGCGTACAGATCCAGCGCGTGTGATAACTCGGAAGTCGAAAGTCGTCTTCTAGCGGAAGCTTCAATGGATCTTGAGTTCGAAGGAACGTCGGACGAGAACGAAGACGATGTAAATGGTGTCGATGATTGTTGGACATGTTGGAGAGCGAGAAACAATGCGATGGAATCGTCAATGGCAAGTGATCCTCCTGCAGCCAATGCGCCGCCGTGAGGGTGAAAGGCATCACCGAGTAGAACGATACGACCTGCGTGGATAGGTGGGGGGACTTGATTCGATGCCCATCCCGGGTGCACTCGAAGTGAGTTAGGAGGGATACGGTCAAGTAGATCGGTTATCCAGGGATTCCAATCCTGTTCTATTTTAGATTAGAATCGAAAAAAGGCGGATAGTATAGATGGTTGCCTTGTACTCGTTCCGAAATGATTCCAGGTCGACCACGTCGTCCCATTTCTTTCCTTTCCAAGCCGTGTTCTCACCTTCTTCTTCTTCTTCTGCGGAATGATACCCCAGCCCGACGATGGTAAACTTGCCTTTACCTACATACATCGGATCCACATCGAGGAACATAAGCAGATTGAAGAACAATGTCATGGATGTTCGGATATTTGGATGTTCAGATACACGCACCCAACATCGACGAAAAGAAATTCCTATCCGGTCCAACAACATGTACCGAATTCCTGATTTCCGGATTCCTGGAGATGAGGTCGTGTATATGTGCCTCGTCGAAAACAGCTCGTAACGCCATCTGACCGGTGGGTTCTAGCTTGTAATCTGGAAGAAAAAGGGAGCGGAGTGTCTGGAGAGCATGAAATGCACAGATATGAGATACCACTCTGTTTGAATTATCTGGCTTATAGCAGAGAATACGAACCGAGTGTACCCCATCCGCACCAATAACCAAATCAGCAACGTGCTCAGAGCCGTCTGCGAAAGTCAAAAGTACACCCTCCGAGGCAGGCTGCTGCTCATCTTCTGGAAACCAGCTAACATCGATAGAAAGGAGGCGTTTGCCTAAATGAATCGTATCCCCAGGAATGGTATCTGCAATTGCTTGTTGGAGATGAGGGCGGAAGTATCTCGCAGTGTGATGGCGTCGTTCAGTGACGAAAGGGGAATGCTCGTCTTTGACGAGAACGTTGCCGGTTTTCCAGTGTCTGCGTTTAGTGCAGAGAGGCTTAGCAGATATTATGAACGCACGAAGGGGATACGGTAGTAGCTCACCTATAAACCATTGGAAAGCCATGATCACTGCGGAACGCTATCTCGTCGGAGATAGCATTCAGTGCACCCATTTCTTCCAGACCACGAAGACCATTGGGACCCAAG
The DNA here is from genome assembly GCF_021015755.1 of Lentinula edodes. Lineage (NCBI taxonomy): Eukaryota > Fungi > Basidiomycota > Agaricomycetes > Agaricales > Omphalotaceae > Lentinula > Lentinula edodes. The sequence goes on from NW_025764307.1 coordinate 903,762, forward strand.
GCGATGGATGCTCCGACCTATATTCACATGAAATTAATTAGACTACAGCGTTAGACAACCCGAGTCGACAACATCGAAAGTGCATCACTGCTAAGGTACCTCTCGCAGTATATGCGTCTGTTCAAACACCTGAACATCTACATTCGGAAGACGGCGTAGGGATAATGCTGCAGACAATCCACCTATACCAGCGCCGACTATGGCGATTCGTGTTATATCAGGCTTCGGCATGCCTCACAACTTATCCGTCTGTGAGGGTATGTAGGCATGCATGCTTCGCGGCTTACACATACTTATTATAGGGCTATTTTCTCTGGATAAGCATGGAATGGCGGAATATGGTGAAAGATCATTTGAAAGAAAGTCAGACGTGAGAACTTCAGAGTTCTTTCAGTGCTCATCCGATAATCGAACAACAGTGCTTTGCGTAATTCTTTGCATGTTCGAATTCTCGATACAAGAAAAGCCATGACCATCCCAAGTTGTCTTCCTACACTGCATGATTTCGTTTCTGCAAATAAATGGTGAATCAGTGTGTGAAGCGAACGAAGAAGAGAAACTGACGTACAATCATGATATCAAGGTTCATCAAGCCCAACAAAACTGTCCATATTTCTGAACACGCCTCCTACAATGCCAGTACTCTCAGGCTCGTCTGCCTCCACGGTTTTGCCTTCTCCGTTTCCTCGCAACAGCTCGTCAACCGCTGGCTTCCCAGTTTCTCTCTGTTTTATCGAGGATAGACTAGCCGGAGGAACGTACTCCCTGACTGCTACAGCGATTGCTTTGGCGAGATCCTGAGGAGGCATTCCAAGGGCCTCAGCCAACGCGTTTATCTTGTCCTCAACGCCTCCACCATCCGTAGTATCCCGCCTTCTGCTATTAGAACCAGTATCTACTGGTGTCGCCTGCGCAGCTGGAGGCTGTTTTCCCAATGCGAGGTTCCACCAACCGCCGACCTCAGATTTCCACTGCAACATGCGATACGAATAAAATGCCGTCAAGAGAGTGGAAAGAATAACGAGAATGTAGATCAAGTTGGTGAGTCTGGTGTTTTTGAGTGGAGGCTGGACGCGTCGCAGAGGTTTTCCTTCGCGTTTTGGTGGGAGATTTGCTTGTGTAACTGTTGGAGAGGACATTGTAATAACTCGAATGAAAAATCAGTGCACATTTCCGTTTCGGGTACTCGTCTTAAAGCGAACGAGAATGACGTAGTCACCGTGATGTCATTAGCGCCACGGGCGTGGGAATTGATAATCATTACGTACTCTGTGCACAGCCTCTGCTAACAGATCCAAGGCAATCTGAAAAAAACGATTATGTACTCACCTCCGCATCATGTATGCCTACATGTACAGATGCCGCCTCACAATGTTCCGTTCTTGGTTCAGAGAAAAATCCCTTTTGACCTTGGTGTCATTATTTCGAACTGGAATATTTTTTCGACCATCCATGGTAGGCTCCCCTCTCAGTCGCTTTGCTCTCAAGGTAACGCTGCCCAATGTCGGATATTCACTTACTCGCCCCTGTTTTCTTCAACGCAAACCTCTTTCTGCATGGCCGCCATTAAATTATTTACCTTTTCTCTCTAACCGATACTCACCATAATTCCTTAGCCATGATGTCTCGCAGCCTCCCCCATCGCCAAAATTTAAAACACACAACAGCGTATCACTACATTGTCGTTTCCGACTCATTCATCTTAAACTCAAAAGTCATACTGGGGCTGAATGAATTATTTAGGCTTCCTGCGAGTCCCGGCGCGTTTTTCTCAAGGCTGCACATCCCTCAGAAATGACTGTTGGTAGGGCGTTGATGGTGATACACATACTTATCTAGACACTTCCAGAAACTGACAGACCCCGCACTTTTCGATCTTGTACCGCACTGAGGTCAGGACCCCACAAATCGAATATAGGTCAATCCAATCTGAAGAACAACATCGTGGTGAACATGTGAGTTCATGGATTGTATGTAACGACTGCGAGAAGAATGTTTCGATCTTTTATTGTCAGGGTGGACTTCCAAATCTGGCGTGAACAGCAGTGTTTCTTAGAGCGGAGGACAAATCTAAGCTGCTTCTGTGGAACTAAACATTGGCCTTCAAAGTTCAAGGTTCACCACGAGTCAATCTAGTTGTCGGTGACTTCATAGAATGATAGAGGTGCGAAACATTGTTCCTGTTATAGCGGGGGAATGATTAATGGGCATCAAATATCTTTCCAGCCTATGTGGGGTTCGTTGAGTCCACGCAAAAATCTAGCCGTAAAGTTCGATCGAGCTGCATGCCCAAACGTGCAATATGGCGGCCCTGGTGAGGAACTTGGACATTTAAATAACTATAACTGGTCCAGACCGAGTTAGTGAGCTTTAACTAACCTGAAGTTTGTCTGCGCGCGGGCCCGGGACAAACGGACGCTTCCGATTTATGCAACTAGTATGTACTATGCACTTACTGAGAAGTTTAAATTTGTGGACCGTGTAAAAAGTATACTACTGGTTCAGCAGATCCCCTTCGCTTCGTAGGAGCTCTGCCTAGTCCCATGCTATCTACCAATGACACATGTTTTCTGAATCGAAGCTCTGATTCTCGTACTGCAATTGCGATCATGGCTCGCAAACGGCGAAACGGAGCGGATACTCCGCTCACGTGTAGAATGGCCCAACTTTTAATGACATTGACCTTGCCATCACCTCGTGTTCGAATGGCTTTCCGTCCTTCTCCCTTCCTATAAAATTCTCTCGAAGGCTAACTGTAAAGACCTCGAGGGTCTTCTTACAGGGTCGGACACTCCCAGCCGCTGGTACTTACGAGGTAGGTCTTCCGCTCCGTTATGGATGCATTTGTGAGCAGGATAGCTGATTACTATTGCAGCCCCACCTTCGGCTCGTGGCACGAATTGACACGAGTTTCACGTCCCCCCAACTCTTGCTCTCTTTGAGATCTCCTCCTTTGAACCTGTATATCCTTCGAAACTTATTTTTTTTTAACGAACCGTATCTTCAAGTTCCATGTCAACCTTGGTGGAACGAGATATGTCCGGATATCACAGCAACTCGGAGTTCACTGGCGTGAGAGCTCCACGCAAGCCTCTCTTGAAGAACGTAGCTCTTCCAGCGAATAGTCCGATAAATTCGCCGACTGTGTCAAGCTTTCCCCGTAGTAATGAATCGACAAGAACTTCACGATTCCCTTGGGTATCAGCACATCTGCTCTCTCGATCGCAAACCCCTGCTCCCCCGCCGACTCGCCGTCCGAATCCCTCTTTCCATGAAGTCGCGACTCCAGCACCAGGTACAAGTCCACACACATACCAGGACCATAGGTCCTCTTCCAGAACGAGAAAGACGTCTGTATCGAGCAATATTTCAGATCGTAAGCTGCTTCTAGTCCTTTATCAAAACGCTTACTTTTAATATTAATGAATGAAAATTCTTTCTCCCCCCTCTACTACTGCGGCGATCAGGTTCCAATGTGATGGCGCCTTTGAAAGGCATCCTCAAGAAGACCGGTTCCTCTTCGAGATCTTCTACTCCAGCTCCTACGGCTAGAAGTATGTCAGATTTCGTACCTCACAATATTTGATCTGTGAGCTGATTTTTTTGAGAAGGCCATGTTCCTCCTACGAATCCTGAGCCTACAATGCATGCGATATCGACTTCATCGGGTGAATCAGCTTCTGGTAGGATAGAAGATTAATTCTTCCAAAAGTTTATATTAAGCGTTGACTTACTATCTTGCAGGTCACCGCTATCATCATCGTCGAACTGATAGCAAAACATCGTCCAGCTCATCCTCTAAAATGGATGGATACTCAAGTGGTAAGCGCGGTCTTCTAGGGGCCTTGATTAGTAGGTTGAATGAAGATACTGATTATTGTAGACTCGCATATGTTGTGGAAACGAAAGGTATCCCATGATGGGGATGGTGAGCCTAGTCTTGAAACTGTGATCTTTATTCGCCCAACTTGTTGCTCTTGTTCCTACAGATTCAAGGCCGAGTTACGCGGGTGACGGAAAGCCTTTAGGCGGTTATCGGAAAGCTACGCCGTCTGCAGGTGAAATAAAGAACCATCGTGCTGTGGATAGATCATGATATCTGATGTTTATTTCTAGTCCCGATGAAAGCTGAAGCCATCGCATTGAACTGGCCTTTGAGAGAGCCAGATCGGAGTCCACGCAAGCAGAGAATAAGCATCTGCTTTGATGTCGCTTTCGACCCAAGGGCGAGCAAGGGAGTGACTGTACCCTACGATATCGATATCGCTCACAGAAGAGACATGTCACACACCGACATACGATTGCCCGCGTCGACGCACTGTATTCTCACTGAAATGCGAATTTTTATAGACTCTGAAGAGTTCAGATGTTGGCCGATCAGAGTGAAGCGCAAAGAGGGGATTAGATGTCTTGACGTCTATGAAGCCATATATAAAACGCTTCAACACCGCTTGACGGACGATGATGTCCGGACTTTTGGTGAGGCTCGTATTCAGCGGTGTTGGAACTATTGCCTACAGCGCTGCATCGATTCGCCAGGGTTACCGGAATACAATAAACAACGTGGTATTCGACGTGTTGATCTTCTGCGAGGACGACGTTTTTTTCGTGGTTTGGTGCAATCGGGCGACGATTGGATTCTACACCTGGATGATTATTCCGGGTCTTCACGACATTAATGAATTTGCATCCCATCATATCGCATCTATTCTCTTGTACCACTTTAATTTCCTACTATGGTGCGCCGTCTTATTATCTTGAATCGGATCGTTTGATAAGGCTAACATGAACCCATCCATCCTATAGCTAACCTTTTATTCTCACCACAATCTTTACTCACTATCCCTCGGACCTTTCTGGTTATTAGGATCTCAGACCGGTCGAGGATTTGGTAATCCTTCGTTTTGGTTCGTTTTGCTTCCAGTTATTTTCATTTCTCATGTTCACCCAGTGTTCACCTTCTCAACATCCCTTTTGTATTTCGTCTGTCTCCATTTACATACATACCAGTCAATCATCCATTATTCCCACCAGCTCATTGCTCATCCTTCATTGCTGTTATCGCTACCATCTCTTACCCAATCGTTCAACTCACTTGTTTTCTTCACACCCCCCTGTATCCCATACTATTAAATACTAAACAGTACCAACTGCGTTGTGTATCATCGATTACCCTCGTTATATCGTCGTGTACGTGCTGTGACAGAGCATAAAGACTTCTATACACCCATCCCCATTCAATCATTGAACTTGTTTTTTTGCTTTGTGTGAATGAATCGGGAACGAACAGGAATTACATGGCGCAATTTTTACGGGAAACGTGTTTGGAATTTTGGTGAGGTGGAGGCGGGCAGGCATCACGTGATACGCGATTTAAGCGGAGTTTCAATAACGCGACGCGCCTTATATAGGACTCGTTAAAAACTGTTTCTTGCACTTGTGCTTCTACCATCGATAGCTTCTGCTGACCTGATCTCAACCTTCAAATATTTGCTCCTCGAGATGCCTAAAGCTTCCTCAAGTAGGTCGATCTGACCGTTTTCAACGCAGTATTTGATCGACCGTCTTTGGTAGCTTCTACTTCCAAGGCAGCAAGCAAGGGCGCCAACGCGAAGACTAGTAAGCCTCGCATATATACTTCTGCTCATCATCATGCTCACTAATTGCTACTCGCTATCAGGCAAAGCACCAAAAGAGAAGCGCCCTCCAAGCGCGTACAACATTTTCGTTTCGGAGAAGATCAAATCTTGGAAAGCAAGTAATCCAAAAGCCAACGCGAAAGATGCCATGAAGGCGGTGAGACTCACATTTTGCTCGATTTGTGAACCATTCAAACTTCTTGCAGGTCAGTGTTATGTGGGCTAGTGCTGAAGAGAATCCAAACCGTGGCAAGCCTCCCAAGTCAAAGAAGGCCAAGACTCCCAAAAACCCCTCCAGCCCGCCAAGGTCCTCTTCTCTACCTGCGGCCGACGACAACGATGTCCCGAGTAGTGATAGGTAAAAACTGCTCCATATATGCGCATACACTCACGCTCACATCAACGGCAGCGTCAATGCTTGATCTTTCCACTTGCAACTTCTGTTTCGAGATGTTCCGCTCTATCATTAAATTGCTTTTATCATTTCCACCCATGGACGTTATGTTGTTTGTATCCTTGCCTATTGTACTTGCTTCGTGGACCTTCTATGGACTTGCCGTTTTGCTCATGTGTTTGTTACTGCTGATTTTGTATATACATGTTACAAGTTGTATCTCAATGGATTGAGGTCTGAATTGTATTTGAATCTGGGATTTGTTAAAGTCGAGTAATTCTCGTTCGTTGGTCGGAGCCAGTACTGCAACTACGACTATTCACTAAGCAACACATAAGTAGAGTTATGTAAAGAGGGAAGTTCAATAAAAAGCAACGAGCAAAGGACAGGAGAGCAGGTGTTACAAATCAAATCAGCAATGACCCCGGAAAATCTCTTCTTTCGCTCTCCAACCAAACCCGGTTTCATTTTTAGGTGTTGTTCTCCAGCCCTCTACTTTCCTGCACGCTTCTTGAGCCCTTCGTCTTTCTTCTCGTCACTGACGGGTGCGGCTTCAGTCTTCTTCTTTTCGTCTGACTTGGGAGCATCAACTTTCTTGGCAGACTGGACGTAAAACGTGAGTAACGAAAACGAAGGAGGGCATGAGACGACCATAATTCACCTTCGTAACAGGTTTTTGCTGGCTACCGACAACACCAGTGACGACACCGAACATACCGAAGAGAGTGAGGAGAGCAGTAACGAGAGCGACACCAGTCTCAGGGTGGGTCTTGAACGCCAACAATGGGTCAAGCTTGAGAAGGTCAATGAAGGTGAAGATCTTGCTGCGAATGAACCCAATGGGGTCTTCACGGAATGATTCCTCCTCCTCCTCCTCATCGTCATCGGTGGCTTTCTTGGCTTTCTCAAGTGACTTCTTGATGTCGAAGGTCTCAGCGGCAAGAGCCTTGGCGTCATCGGTTGAGTGACCGACATAGATGTTGTCGAACAGGATATCCTCAGTCATAGTCCATAATTCGATACCAACGCCACCCTATCATGGAAAAGTTAATTCAGAAAATGTTGATTCAAGAATTTCACGCATACAATCTTGGATAGAGAGCGGACAGGTGTGAGGTCCTCGAAAAAGTCAGGGTTGGCAATCTTGCGAGGAGCCCACTCGCCCTTGTAATCGGGGTTATCGATCATGGGGGCGTACCATTTACCCTTGTAAGCGGGGTTGGCCTTCATCGGACTACAACAGAATTCAGACAAGGTTAAGTATAAATTTCTGAGAAATGAACGCACGGCTTCCATTCACCGCAACCAGGTGCCTCAGCACACTTAGGGTTGGAAACAGTAGGGGCAATCCAGTCACCGTCTTCCTCATCGTCCCATTCTTCGGGCTTCTCAGCGTCTGTGGAATTGTGGTAAGCACCGAAGAAAGAAAGAAAGAAAGGAGGATCTTACCCGGGTCGGGAATGATTAATGGTTCATCATCAAGCCAGCCTTCGGGCTTCTCAGCTTCGGTGTCAACGATTTCGTAAGGAGCTTCTTCATCCCAGTCTTCGGGCTAAAAAGGATATTGAATACGGTGATAGTCAATGACTGTACACATTAAACGAACCTTGCTGGCATCCGGGTCGGAGATCCTCTTCGTGTCGACCCAATCCTCGGGTTTCTTGTCTTCGGGGTCATCAATCTCAGCAGGAGGGTTAACTGCTGGGTCGAAGTCCTCGAGAAGATTTCCGGATTTGAGACTCTCGTTATTAATAAGAATTTCGTAGGTGTTGTCGGGGCTAAAGCGGGCCGCGTGAGAATACTAAACGCGGGGAAGATTTGAAGCGACATACTTGACGATGAGAGTGTATAAACCGGCGAGCTTCTCGATAGAGGGCTTGGGGGAAGCCTTAAGATGTTTCTCCTCGAACACACCAGTCTTGGGGTTCTGGTGACGGAAAATGAAGTGAATCTGAAAGAAATGAAATGTGAGTTTTGGCCAGAAAAAGTGACACGTAGATTTAACCTTGGTTCCAGGACACGTCAAATCAGGACCGAACATGATGACCCATGGCGTAGTATCAGAGAACTCCTTTCCACTCGTCTGGAAACCATCCTCCAAAAGCTTGAGGTAACCACCACCGCAATTACCACCCTTCTGGTATTTGACCTCATACTGGACCACGAGCGGTTTCTCCTTGAAGTCTACCGGCTCGGCAAAAGGTGCAGAAATTGCATGATGAGCAGCTTTGCTTTTTGCAACCAAGCCGACGTCACCCTCTATGATCTGAATCAAAGGTTCTTCAACTTTCCATTCACCGACATAACTAAATGTTTCGCCGCCGACTGGGGTCTTTTTGGTAGCCTCTGAGGGTGTCCAACGTTCAGACCAGTCTTCGGTAAACTGTTCGATAAAAGGTGCCTTGATTTCGGTGGGCTATGAGAGAAGAAGAATGAGTACGAGGGTACAGTTCATGATATTTCATACTACGTACAGTGAATGTGGGTTTCGCATCTTCTGCCTGTGCGAGAGCACCAGAGGCAGCAAGAGCGACGACAGTAAGCGCTACGCTTCGCATGTTAATACGAAGGACCGGAAGTAATAAGCAGATGCAGAAAAGAAAGAGGGATAAGCTGTATGGCCCGCGGTTTGTAAAATGCCGGCCTAAATACTGGGGCGCTAAGATGTGGATACGTGGCACTTGCCCTCAGTTGCCTCCCACGGTGCTGGAGGTTCTTAAGAGTCCTTGGACTTGGAAAAAACCCGGAGAAAAACTCTCAGCAATTGCGAGAATTGAACAAAGGAAGTCAAGGCATGGTATATCTCACATCCTAGAGTATCTAATATGATTGTCATTGGTTCAACGGCCAGATCTTCAATCAGAACCAAAACTCAAGTAACAAAAACGATGGCCATCCGGGGGCTAAATCTGGGCTAAATGCACTTGAGATTTTCAGTAGTATACTATTACCACCTGTGAATAATTTTGTTCTGCATGATATAGGTAAACAACATATGCGCACGATCAATGGGACCTGCCCAATGTAGAGTAATATACATACAGAACATCGACGTTTTCTCTTGATAGCTCTTGCTAAACGTCCAGATGTAGTATGATTGCAGTGGTGAGATTTTCACGAAACCGAGGACTTGCGCTGGTACGGGAATTCGGAAGCTCAAAGACCATTGTCAGCGACGATACTTGACTATAGCTGTTAGGAATTCGATCCTTTGGAGGAAGTTGGCTATGTCTTTACAATCAATGTATAAAGGAGTAAATTCCCGTAAAATCCGAGAGGAAGGAGTTCCGATGTCAGGACATGGATGCAGACCAGAGGGGTCCGAAACTCGAAGCATGCAGTAACATGGCAGTTCCACAAGTTCAAACTTTCAAGACCAGCTGATCGCCATCTGCTTCGTGTATGGGGAATAGTATGCATTTTGAGTCCTAACGTCGGACAAGCCACAATCTTAATTTGCCCTAGTAAATAGTTAACTAGATTCATTGCACGTAGAATAACCAATACGAAGATAAAGACTAATGCAGTCTAAGGAGGTCCGCCTAATCCACCTTCCAGTCAATACAACTCCATACAGCCCTTGCGGCTCAAGTCGAGCATAACCGGGGATGAGAATGAAAATGAGTGAAAATGGCGGAATGGCATGGGTCAGAGTCTTCGATCATGTTATGTGCCAATGGAATGTTAAAAGTTGGCAGTTGTTGACGTCGTTAATTTTGTACCGAAGGACGAGAGACATCGACATCAATTTCAATACGCCACCTCGGACACAACGAATACTGCATCGTCACAGAGATTGAAAATTTAGTAGAGTCATAACGAGAAAGGAATTATATGTACCATACACCCACTCACTCATGTCTTACTCGGTAGATTGTGTCAAGAGTGGCAGTACTTCGTAATGTCGACGTCCTAGACGCATCCCATACCAAAAACGCTCATTTATGCCGTCGGGAACCAGTCAGGAGATGACCAAAGCTTGTCGACGATTACCGCCGCCGAAATGACCCTTTAAGTTCGGGATACATTCAATATTGTTCGCCACCAATCCTTTGACAGTAGAGTAGTCTAGACAATCCGAGTCTGCGGAAATTATCGGATCCTTGACCGCGAGATTGGACGACGACGGAAACATTAAAAAGGAAAGGTTACTGCGCCTTCAACATCACAGTACAGCACAGGCACGGTACCAACCAAAATCCAATTTGTTTCGGTTGTGAAAAAGGTAGTCGACAGGTGAAATAAGGACATTGAACTGTGGGAAAATCTGTCAACTGGCCGTCTGTACTTACAACGGTCAGCCACTGCTTTGTTCCTTCTCACCTTCCTTCTTCCTTATTTTCTTTTCCATATCTGCTTATCATTTCTTCTCCCGCCCCTCGCTAGTGCGCTTCTGGGTGTCACCTTTCATACGCGTCCACTGCAGCTTTCTCGTACAATCATACAACCTTTTGGAGCCATGGGGAACTGTGTATCCCAACCAGGGAAGGAAGACAAGGAGAGGAGTGACGCTATCGACAGACAGATCGAGGACGATTCGAAAAAGTTCAAGAGGGAATGCAAGATTCTCTTATTAGGCGAGTCGTCAAGCTGGTCTTTGTTACTGGTTCATATGGCTAAATCTCTTTCAGGCTCCGGAGAATCCGGGAAATCAACTATTGTCAAACAAATGCGTATAATTCACAAGGACGGCTTTCCAGACTCTGAACGCGCAACATATCGCAGTATTGTGTATCGCAACGTTCTTGACTCAGCTCAAGCTATCATCGTAGCTATGCGTAAGCTCGGCATTGATTGTACAGTTTACTCAAATAGAGTGAGTCTTGGGACACTATTCTTAGCCTTTCGGTGCAAAGTTGTTCCAGGGAGTGAGGCGCGGGCTTCGTAAAGGACACGCCTTTTCGGATTTCATTTCTACCTTATCTCTTTCACTTTCTGCTTCCTCGCACTGACGTCGCTTTACAGATGCTTGCCGACAAAATCATGGACTACCACCTCGACGAGACGACGGCGTTCACATTGTCACCTGAAATAGCAGATGCGATACATCAATTTTGGGGCGACCCGGTCATGAGCAAGGTTGTTGACGAGCATGGCAGCGAATTTTATCTCATGGATAGTGCACCTTAGTGAGTTTGATTGAGAACAATGCAACTATACAATCTCATCATACATTGTATAGCTTCTTCGGGGAGGTCCTTCGAATAGGCTCGCCCGACTATCTCCCCACCGAAACAGACGTGCTGAGAGCACGACAGAAGAGCACCGGGATAACCGAGACGAGATTCACAATGGGTCAATTATCGTAAGTCTGTTTCTTCATTCATTCATTGACGCCACTTAACTTCAGCTCTGATCAGCATTCATATGTTTGATGTTGGCGGCCAGCGCTCAGAAAGAAGAAAATGGATACACTGTTTCGAAAGTGTCACCAGTATTATCTTTTGTACAGCGTTGAGCGAATACGACCAAGTTCTATTAGAAGAACGGAACCAGGTATGTTTCTCACTCTTTTCAATCGATGACACAGTGGAATTCATTCGTCCCTTTTCAGAATCGAATGACGGAATCGTTAATCCTCTTTGAGAGCATCATCAACTCTCGCTGGTTCCTCAGAACAAGTATAATTCTATTCCTAAACAAGATCGATGTGTTCAAGAAGAAATTGCCGAAGGTGTGTGATATCTTATACATATGATGAACGTACCCCCAATGTCATCATCCGGTCTCTCAGGTCCCTCTAGAACGCTACTTCCCGGAATACACTGGTGGGAATGACATCAACAAGGCGGCTAAATATATTCTTTGGAAGTTTATGCAGGCCAATCGCGCAAGATTAAGTGTCTACCCGCAGTGAGTTGTCTCGTTATCATTACACTCGTTCCTAATCACGACCTAATGTATCTCATATCTTTTAGTTTAACGCAAGCAACAGATACCACGAACATTCGTCTGGTATTTGCAGCTGTCAAGGAGACCATCTTACAAAATGCACTGAAAGATTCTGGTATCCTGTGATATCTTTGGGTGGGGTTGTGGTTTGGGAGATTCAGGAAGAAGAAACTATATTCTTATTTTATCGCATTGCCCTCGAGCACTAGGCTTCGTTGGGCATATCGAGCTCTGGAATCTGGAATCTGGAATTGGTTGGCAGAGGACACCGCGAGGGTGGTAGGGGTTGTTTCGTTCTGCGGGTTTTGGTGGCTGTACGTCAACAGGACGTACAGGAAGGTCCTCAAGTTTGCCTAGTCCGTCCATTCAGCAAACTCGTCTTTCCTTTCCTTTTCACATTCTTTCCGAAGCTGGCACGACGGTATATCTGGATGCGCCAGGGGCCACAGACCAAGTGGCAGAAATTCTGGCGTAAGCCTCCGGTGATCAAGTATCAAAAGTTCAGGAATGTCAATCAAATGAACAATCACTTGTCGTCAACTGGTGGTTGTATTTTCAAACTAACCAATACGGTGTACATGTGCAGGGCCTGTCATAGCCTGTCATGTCTGGCTGTCATGGTCCGGGGTCGGGTAATCATATTGCCTGCGGGATGTTATGCGCATTGTACGGGCTCAACAAAACGGACATGGTCTACCGTCGCATTTTCCTGATCTCACTCGATCCAGTTCTTCGATCATTCCGCGACCATCTTTTGGTCGGCCCAATTTGTTTGCGATTACCGGGTGGCTGTTTGGATAGATGAGCAGGAGGGCTATGTTTTTTGATCCAAGTTTTCTGCATCTTTCTCCATCATTTTTCACCATTATTTTTATTTTTTACTCTCTGGTTTCTGTGACACCTATGCATACCTTGCCGTGTCTTTACCTCATTTACCATATCTTACTCCCATCGTTCAACCCAATGAAACATAACACATACATATCCTCAACATTGCACACATCCATACGAACTATATATTAATTATCTTCCTGTCGTTCTCCACACCACCTCCCCCAATGCACTGTCGTCTTCCAAAAGAGGATCTACAAAACACCTCGTATAATTCATAACTTGCGGAGCGTTCCAACCCTAGCTTAGGGCACGACTGGCCTGCCCTCAATATACCATATTCGTTGAAAAAAAAAATCTTCCGTCCTGTCGTTCTTTGTGTACCAATTCTTAACGAATTTGAATCTTCTTGAACTTCAGGCGCTTCAACCTCCAGATAACTTATACAGAACTCGCTTCTTCGAAACAATGCTGTTCTTTCTCCTCTTGAACCACAAACCAAGTCAAGGCTTCGGTGAAATCTCGTACCGTCGAGGCCTGTTACGTTCGTGGAATATCAGCCCGGCTTGGACTGTTCACCATCGGGTTCCGTATTGGATCTTGGTGGAGCTCTGGAAAGCCCAAGTCGATTAGTCCTGCGAAGAGTTGAGTATGATGCTTCTAGTATACATTGTACTCGTAGTGTTGGGGCACACATCATTCTATGTACATTGTCTCCGTATATGGCTTTGAAAGATGATTTGGTCTTTGAAACGACAGGTCCGAGTCTGCAACTGCGAACTTCAGTACCATTCATGTAGTTTTATGTCTGAATGAATGAGTCACAATCGTGTATGTCTTTTTCAAGTTCTTTGAAAACAGATCTAGAACGACCGGATACGTTGTTACGTAAAGCTCAAAGGCACATGAGCAGACGTGAGCTCGGTGAGCTCGTTCAGAGTAAGCGCCGAATCCCTTCCGCTCCCTTCCGTTACTCGAGTCTCCTTCGACTCAATCTATCGCATTTTGCTTATGGTGCCTCTCAGCTTCTCGTAACTTCTATTGAATGGCTTCACATAGCTCGCAAATACCTCGTCGGAAACGCCCTTCGGCTCTAGATGTCGCATTTGGTGATGAGATTCAAGATACGCCCAATACACAACCAATAGCAACCTCATCGTCTCAAGCTCTGCGGAAGCCACCTAAGCGAAAATTGAAAGATAATGAGGTATATCCTGGTGTCCCCTCCATAGCATCGTGCTGCACAAATGCAATGAATCTAGCATCCAAATTATTCGAAGAAGGTCAAATTACCTCCCGGTACGTTTAATCTCCATAATGTGCACACTTGATAAACTCACTCCCTGGGTAGCCTGCTACTTCCGGCTGCCTTCGGATGTTGATTTCCTTCATGAGTCGGCGTCGATGAGGATCGCCGGTGAGGACGACGACCAACCCGATGACGCGCCAAAAAGAATTCGCAACCTGTGGAAATTCACAATTTTCGACCCATTGCATAAGAACCAACTGATTAGTCTTTCGTCGCTGGAACAGCCCGATGGTCGCGATAGCAAATTCGAAGCATATGGAAACGTCACCGCTTTTGTTGAGAGTGAGGAAGACGAAGGCCAGGAAGCGGATCTGTCGAGTCCTGATACGGTTCAATTTGTTCACCTTAGTTCTATACTAAGTGTAGCGTTGGATTACACTAAAGGGCACAGGTGCGTATCTTTACTCCTTCTCTTTCATATAATTCACTTGACATTCGTTTAGTCCATTATATATCGAAACTCAACATTCATGGTACATTTTACAAATGCCATCTTTTCAATACAGAGATTTCTTGCACGAATTCTACCTCCCTCATCGCTTAGCCCAGATGTTAATTAGTTCTGCACTTGCCAATCGGAACCTAACTCATCGACAATTTATTGACGATTACTTATCCAAAGCTCCTGTGCTTTTGGATCACGATGTTACTGAGATTGATCTGAAATCAGCAGTACTACTCTTCACGATTTCTCCACTCTATATACTCATGGCAATGAATAGGTCTCTCTCATCCGCGACGTGGTTAAAGATGTTATTATTGAACACCCAAACATCCAGCGAGTACCCGCGATCAAGTTCTACCTCATTCCGCAGACGGGCTCTGATACACCGGAACGTTTGAGGAGGGGGCTAACAGCCAAAGGCCCAGGCGAACGCAGAGTCAACATTGATATTACCGTGCTCAAACCTGAAAATCAAACACCAACCACTGTTACCCCTCTCATCAACACCTTGGCCCAAAAATACTTTCGTGAAAATCTTCGAGTTGTGGCACCGCGTCCGCCGAGGGACCTTGAGAAAATACGCGAAAGACAAAGTGCACGTGAACGTGTGCATCAAGAATTGTTGCGTCTCATCCGCTACTGCTACGACCGAGGGAAATGTAAATGGAAATATCAAAAAGTGGATTCCATTCGAAACGGTTCTAAATACTTAAGAGCAATCACTGTCGACGACGTTCTATATAAGGTTGGATTTTGTCCTCAACTATTCACCATCCGCTAATTCTCTACTTCCCAGATTGGCGATACAATCATCGTGCCTATCGGTGATGATCCCGCTAATCCCAAGGCTAATCCCAAGCTTAAGGGGCGAGACAAGGACATGAAAGAGGAGAAGTTTTCATTGCCTTTACCGAATGAAGACATCTCAATGAATAAATCATTTGAAGACTTCTTTTGGTAAGATATCCCTCACTCTCTTGATAATGTGTTTGGCATTTCTAATTCCGCCTAGGTTTGCACGAATTATTAACATTGACCTTGACCTAAGGGTGGTTCATGTGCAATGGTATAACCACGGGAATGCAACAGCAATGGGGGAACTCTCGCATCCTCAAGAATTATTCCTTCAAGCATTGTGTGGTCCAGTTGCACTTGAATCCATTGTAGCAAAGATGAGGGTGCACCAGCTGCAGGCTGATATTAAGGGTCGATTTCCCGACACCAAGGATATCCCGTACGGTGAATATTTCTGCAAGTGAGCATTCTTCTTGAGCTTTCCCTACACCTACTTATCTTTGTATCTAGATCAGAATATGACCCACAAATGGCCTCCTTCACAGCCATTAGAAGTGAGTTTCTGTTGTCCGAAATCAAAAGCGATAACTGCGCTGTTTGTCACATTTCGCAAATGGAGAAGGAATTGCAATATCCGACGCGAATTCGACAGGAGGAAGCTATCACTTTCCGGGGACGGGACTTCCATATTTTAGATTACGTGCTTTATCGGTCGTTTGAGGATGGCCCTGGAAATATTGGGCAGGTCACCTCTTTTGTTTTTCCGCAGCGAGAAACATCTTGGGATCCAATTGAGGTTGTTGTAAGGAAGCTTGGACGGATATCATCTCTAAAGAGGGTTATACCTGATAATGAGATGGTAGATGAGGTGAGCGCAGGTCTCAATGGAGCACGCTTTGATCTAACTACAAATCAGAGAGAATTATTCTATACAGAAGATCAACCTGGTAATTATGATTGGATCCATGCTACCTCCCTTATCCAAGTCTGCCACGTCTTGGCTGCTGAACTCCGCTCGGAGCAAATTGAGAATTGGATCATGCACGGTCCAGAGCACTTTTACGTTCGCTACTGTTTCCCGTCTCTCGATGTCCAATCCTGGGCGTCCAAGAAACCCATCAGACGAAGACAGATTACGATATGCGAAAAGTGTCATCAAAAGCGTCTGAAGGAGGTCGAGTCTTTGAACGAGTTCCTCACCTACCAGCAAAAACACCCACTTCGTGCTCTCGATGTTTTTGGTGGGAGTGGTGCTTTTGGTACTGCGTTGGCGAACGGAAGCTCATGCTTCGACGTCACTCATGCAATTGAGATTGCGCCTTCTGCAGCTCAAACATATCGGTGAGTGAAATTGTTTTACTTGCGTAATAGTGCTGATCTGATACACAGAAAGAACTCTCCCCAGACAGCAGTCCATAATGTATGCGTTAATGAGGCTGTGCAGTACATTGTTAAGAAGAATCGCGGTGTCGAAACCGACGACGACATTCCTATCGATCGCACAACTGGAGAGCGCCAGATATTCTCTCTCAAGCCGGGAGATACAGACGTCCTGGTAGCTGGTTTTCCCTGGTATTCACACCATGCTATCTTGTCGACGAAATCTAATGAATCCGATTTGTAGTCAACCGCATTCCTCTCAGAACATCTACAAGAATGCAAATGACATCAAGACAAATCTCATCCTTCCGTTACTCAGTCTCGTCGATGTTTTGAGACAAAGAATTGTAGTTCTTGAGAACGTCGCTGGGTTCTTATATTGTAATCTAATGGGTACGCAAAAGGGGCGACACCGTGTTGAAGGTGGAATCAAACAAGGCGCGCTCAAACTGGTTATTCGGGCTTTAATTGAGATGGGGTTCGTTCACTATAATATCTTTCGACAAGCAATTGCTTACTTGTTTGAAATTTGGCGTAGCTATCAGGTCCGATTCTCTCTTCTTCAGGCTGCCCATTACGGCGTTCCTCAAGGTCGTGTTCGTTTTTTCTTGATTGCAACACTTCCAGGCACACCACTTCCAGAACTCCCTCAACCTACCCACTACTTTCCTCTAGAAGGGGTAGCGCCGCATTTGCGAATTACCTTAACAAATGACAGAACGATCGAACCTTTACAAACGGATCGGGGGATCACACTGTTCCCTCTAGTCACAGTCGCAGATGCTATCGGAGATCTTCGTCGGTTTGACTGGTCAGTAGATTGGCACCACCTCAGACTCTGAATTCTACATCTGACTAACGCTGTACAGGGAACACCCTGCTCCACGGAATTGGACTATCGAGCAACGGCGGGAAGCAGAACGGCGCAAGGAAATTATCCCCACTGTCCCATGTAGAGTACATCTTCCTTGGTGGGGCTTGCCCGAAGGGCAATCTCCGTATCAACACCCTGTGCGTTCAAGATTCCAAATTGAAGCACGGATACAACCACCGCCTCCAGATATCCAACATTACACGCGGAAATTACCTCCCAAAACGGTTGAAAGGTAGTGTCTGTTTGTTTGACACAGTCAGAGTTATTCTGATCCATTATGAGTCAGAGTTGTGAATATCAACCTCGAACCTGGTTCCGATTTCCGAGGTATGTAGGACATTAGAGAAAATCTCTATATCCATGATCTAATAACATAGATATCCAGGATTGCCTGCGCATCTCTCTGAATTCCAATTTTGGAATCCTTCCTCGTTCGTCGCTAAAAATCGGGGGATAAAAAGTGAAGTTCTATCTCTATTGCAACTCCCAATGAATCTGATGCTTGTCTTGTCCCGCTTTCAGGCCTCTATAAGCGTTTGGATCCTAACCGCTATTTTATGACCACGATTACGAATATCAGTCCTACAGCGAAACAGTCTGCGGTCATACATCCATTCGTTCGTCTTAGAGAGTCAAAATATCCATATATGTCTAACGTACATTGCAATTCTAGTGTCGTCGTCTTCTCACAGTTCGTGAGCTTGCTCGCTCACAAGGATTCCCAGATCACTTCTTTTTCTATGCCATTGACGACAATATAATCACGGTGCGTCTCTATTTATCGGACCGAGAGATTACTCGTTGACCTCTAAATTTGTAGATGGTGTGCTTGATTTTCGTTTCACTTAACAATTTTGGCTCATTTTGGTTTCTGTCAGCATCGTTGCATTGGCAATGCGGTTCCTTGGCAGTTGTCCCTCGCAATAGGACAGGAGATTAAAAAAGCGTTACATGATAAATGGAAAAGGCGAGAGCAGATTGTGATTGACTAGGCAGGGAGAATACTACAGATGTATTCGTAATTTTGTTATGCGATTTTGACGATGACCTTCTCTCCGCTAACCTTATTATTTCGGAGCAAATCCAGACCCACGTCAACACGATCCTTGAGGGAGCCATAGGATTCGTCCAAGAGGCGGATTTTTGTGGGCTGGATGATTTTTTTCTCAAGGAGAGTGGGCAGAATTTTTGTCATTAAATTATCCTTCAAGTATGGAACCTGAATTTGATGTTTGTGAGGTTTCCGATATTAATTGAAAGAGAGTGAAATGCACGGACCTGTTCGAACAAAAAAGTCCTGACTCCTGCTAGCCTGGTGCCTTTCGGGAGAGGGTTCAATGAGTCTGGTATTTCAAGCCACATTGTATCGCTTTCGGCGCTCCGGACGTTACTACCAATCTTTAAAGGCAGAAGAACTGCTACCGTGCCCTCTGTGCTAACAACCTTTGAGATCGCAGCCATAGTCGTCTGGGCAGTGATACAGTCAAGCACGAATTTTAGTTTTCCTCCCTCTGAGGCAGTAACTACGGAGTTTATATCCTCAATCAAACAAGGACTGTTGTAGTCGAAAGTGTGCGTTGCACCGAGGGACCGTAGGTATTCGTGATGTTTCGGGGACGCCGTAACGAGAACGTTTGTATATCCTGCACTGTGCAAAAGTTGAATGGCATAATGGCCCGTCGTTGAGCCTGCACCGTAAATAAGAATGGGTACATTGGCAAAAGAGGGGGATTCGGGTGCGGGGAACGACGTTGGGTAGGGCAAGCCGAGATATTCGGGGTTGAACAAAGAGTTGAACGCTGTGATGAAATTATCTGGGATGGCGGCGGCGGCTTCCAGAGAAACAGAGTCAGGAATCTACGCGGGAAGCATCGCGTCTCAATTGAATTCGTCATAGAACCTACGATAGGTACGAACCTTTGCGATTACTGACCTAGTTTGCAAAGTATATTCTTGCATACCCTTTGCTTCTGAGTTGCGGAACGTAAACGCAGTTACCTGCAGAACATGTCAGATCCGTGCTTGGCTTCACCATGAAGTGTGGCTTGCCCTGTCACCTATTTGGAGATCATCGATACCTATACCAACTTCCGCGACTGTTCCAGAAGCATTGAAACCAAGAATCATCGGAAAAGTGGCGGAGTATCCAAGATCGTTGATATAAGTATCAAATGCAATCATCGCGGCATAGGCGACCTTGATTAGCACTTCACCTTCGCCAGGTGCAGGAGTAGGAACCTGGATGGTGTCAAAATACTTGAGTGAGAGCGAGGCTATTGCTGTGTGGGTTCTTGAGGCAGGCATGCTTGAAGATGGATTCTCTCAAAGGAAAGAGCATTGTGCTTAAATACAACCGGATTGAAACAGATACATTGACAAGGAATCTTGGGCTGACAAAAAGCCTTTGTAAGCCATCGTCGAAATGACTGATCATACGCTTACTCATTGAACGAGCAAACTCAAGCTGTTGCGGAGCTGATGGTACATTGGGTTGAGGTATCATGAATTAGATGTATGTTTAAGGATAGCTAGCTGCTAGTTGAAGTTGAATGAGAGTCAGAAAGCGAAAAAGAATGGATAGACAAAGATATAAAATATTCAAATACTTGAAAGTTTGACGATGTTCCCCTTGAGATTATGACGGTACAGTATTAGAGTAGAAATGTCCGATGAGCGCAGCGAAAGCGTGGCAAGTAAGTAAATATGATTGATATTGCCTGGCCAGATACACTCCTCCTTCTATCAAGCTACTTCTCTCCACCTTGATTCGACACCTTGTACCCAAGGGATACGACAACCAAGAATGTGGACATGCTCTCAGGAACCAGAGAGCAAACAGGAGTCCCCTACATGACCACACAATCTTTGTCCTTGGCACTCTTCGAACTAGTATCGTCGCCGTTGCCACGATTCAGTACTGACCCAGGACCACCAGGCTGATGCATAACCTGTGTCGTAGAGCCCTTCAATCGTTGAGCGGCTCGTTTATCTCCCTGCTCTGCGGCGCGTTTGTAATATGATATAGCTCTACAAGGTGAAATGAGTAAAACGCAGGAAATGAGTGAAAGATTTCGTTGAATCGGAAACTTACTGGGGTAAATCTGGGGGTGTTCCTATTCCGACTTCTAAGAAATAGCCAACAGCGTACATAGCCTTAACCAGGCCTGCATCCGCGGCCTTCTGAGACCACAGGAAAGCTTCTGTGTCTGATTGAGGGAGAACACCGGGTGAACCGACCAGGTACCATGCTGTTAGGGCAAAGCAGGCATCCCGGTGATTCTGTTGGGCAGCAATATTCTAGAGGAAGACGCTCAGCGTAGATCAGTTCATGGAGGCAGTAGACACACATAATAGTGTATGGACAGCGCAGGATCCTGTGGGCATCCCAACTTTCCGTACTCGTAACATTCTCCCAATCTGTACGCACTTGGTGCATATCCCAGTTCCGCTGCTTGAGCGAGCAGTTCCGTGGCATACTCGTAGTCTACGAACACAACATTGTCAATCCCCCGTTCGTGCAAAAGAGCCAGTTCATGTAACGCATGAGGAAACTCTGCAGTAGCATGCTCAGCACTGCGTTTCAGCCACTTTACTCCCTCTTTGGGACTTTTCGATTGGCCCAGCTCGCCATTAAGCTCTGCAATGCCCAGCCGGTACATCGCACCCGGATGTAGCGATGCAGCAGCCTTCTTGAAGAACTGGAGTGCTTTAGCAGACTCTCTTCGACATCCCCATCCATTTTCACAACAGGTTCCTGCTCGATATGCGGCATCTGGATGACCGTGCTTGGCGGCGAGGACGAACAGCGGATAGGCACGATCAAAGTCCTGCTTGTTCTTCGGAGTACCAATGCCATTGGCGTAACAGTCTGCGAGGAAATACTGTGAAGCAGGATGACCTCTATCAGCAAGTCGTTTGAGCAATGTCATAGCCTCCTTGATCAGATCCTCTCTCTTCTCCAAAGCCTTCTCAACCTGAAGCAGGTTACCTGGCGTGTTCTCCGGTATGGGCATCGACTTCGAGGCGTCAATCATGAAGACTGCAAATTCGAATTGGATATCAGGATCCTGTGTCTTCTTAGCGTTTGCTCTGTAGAGTTCGAGAGTTCGTTCGTGGGAGAGAAGGGCGGCGTGGTTTCCGGGGCGTAGATGAGAGTGGTCGAGAATTGGACCTGGAGGAGGTGAAGGGCCTCTGGTAGATTGTGCAGCTATTGAACGTGAGCCAGGACCAGCTGGAGGAAATGATTCGGGCATGTATGTTGATGCTGGACGACTTCCGGTACCATTTCCAGCGTAAAAGTCGTCGGGATCGTTCGGAGGTGTGTATCCAGCGTCCTCATCCTCGTATTCCTGCTCAGCTTCCTGATATTGTCGACGATCTAGAGGTCTTCCAACGTCCGGCTGGTATTCTAGAGCTTGCGAGTAATTGGACTGTGGCCGCTGCTGCGGGGCTACCTGAGCGTACATGATGGTCAAGAGTAAGTTATCAAATTCAAAACATACATCATACGTCAGTAACAATGAGCGCTCCTCCAAATCTTTAAGTTTTAATCGTTTATTTTACATGGACTCCTAACGGTGGACAGTCTTCATCAACGCCGCCAGCCTTACTCTGACCTTGCTTACTTTGCTTACTGAGTGTGTATAAATGAATAACCTCCCCATCCGCCGGCGGAGCCGAAGACCGATATTTCTCCTGGTCAACACAACATATCCTCATAGCGAGAACGCGAACACCTCGCCTGAGATAATGTGGTATGAATACATCAAGAGGAAACATATAACCGTGAGGACGAGAAAAAACCATAAGCCATGTCCAAATTTGTCCAAATGTATCCATAGGAGCAACACATGAAATTCTCCAAAGCGGTATGCCAGAATCACGTCGTGGCAAGCAGTAGCTAGAGTCTGGTCGAGCAAAAACAAAAACAATTACTGCGGCGTTTACATTTCATTTCAGAATGAGCTTGAACCGATCGACAACGATTTGAACGATATCTCGCCACTCTGTCATAGCTCCTAAGCCTGTAATGCCACGTCAATTCGGAGTTCTAACTAGGATCGATTAAGACTCGCCGACGTCTCCGCAAGCTAAACCTTTTCCTATTGGACCGACAACAGTATACCGCACGACTTCTTGAACAACACGAAGGTGCTCGGATGTTAAAGGATGCTCGTACATAAGCGTGTTCATGGCTGGAAAAACATAAGTTGGTGTGGTGGGAGACAATGCACGAAGGAGGGACGTCTGAAGAAAAGTCAGCAGTGAGACGGGCAGCGTAGTGCGGTTTTTAGTACGGCAAGGTTGTCGCATATTCCGTGAGCGATCTTGGATAGAGTATTCGCAGAGCAAGGAGCCACGAGAACAACATCTGCCCAGCGTCTTAATTCTATGTGAAGAATGGGATCGCCGATCTTGTAATCGCTCTAGAAGCAGCAGAAGAGATTAAAGAAGAGACGAATGAAGACAGCCACTGCACCTTCCACTCGTCTTGATCAACCCAAACTCTACCTCCTGCCTTGGTAACATTGTCCACGTTGAAGAAAGTGAGTGATGGTTGAGTGGCGACGATTTCTATCTTGACCTTTTCGTGCTGTTTAGTTTATCTCAAGATGTATGTCAGTTTGCCGGTATCGATGACCCAACTTTCAGCAATTCTTCGACAATCAAGGGTGCTTTGACTGAGGCGACGCTGCCAGTAGTGATAAGAAGAACATGGGTGAATCCTTCGACACGCTCTTGCTCGGCGATGAAGACCATGGTGGTTGTAGAAAGAATTAGTAATGAATCACTACTAACGAGGCTACACCACTCCGTAGAGTCAAATTTTATCGGAATTAACTTCCAAGGCCGTCTGCAGTTATAACCAGGAAAACTGTTGCACGAAACACCTTCTGATGTTTCCTGTACTCATCCCGGAATTGAAGAGGAATTGTCAGGAGTTGTCAATAGATTTTCGGAAGGCAAAACTTTCAACGCGTCGGCCAAGGATTTTGTTCGCGACGGGCAGAATAAACTATGTATATGTAGAATAAAGCGGCAAGTAAGTTCCGGTGATAGGCACTATAAATGGCACTAAAAGGGTATATTGATATGTGTTTCGAAACTATTCAAAATGAGGAGAGTGGGGAAAAGGAAGCCCCACTCCTCTTCCGCTACCAGCTGGAGCCTTCCTAATCGCCCAACAGGTATTCTTTTTCTCAACTTATCGATATCTTGGTGCAAAGTTCTCATTCTCTTCATAAGGAAGTCCAAAATAACCTTGCTTGATCCAGAAATAACCCTTGGTTCGCAGAGATAGTAATAAGGCATTTGCTATTCCACAGCAACGAAAACGGGCGTTTTGTATATAGGCTTTGTTTGAAAAACTTTCTTTGCGGTGAAAGATGGGCGAGTTCTCAACCACTATCCTCTCAATTCTCAGAAGGGAGGCTCCGGACCAAGGAGGCTTGTTAACAGGAAAGGATCCATCGGCCTTCAATACTTCAGATCCTATACGGCTATGGATTATTCAAGTAGGTTCGTAACTCCCTTTGTGATGCTCTAGGGACACAAGATATAAAATTACACTTGCATTAGGTGTCATTGTCGGAATGGCGTCCTTCCTTTCTCTCGGTCTCCGAAAGATCAGGCAACCTAAAGTTATTGCGGAAGTCCTGGGAGGTATTCTTCTCGGGCCCACTGCTTTTGGTCGTATACCAGGTTTCACAGAGCACGTATTTCCCTCTGATTCTATCCCATACCTCTCCCTTGTCGCCAACATCGGTCTCTGTCTATTTCTTTTCCTTGTTGGACTCGAGATAGATATGTCTATCATTCGACGCAACGCTAAACTTTCCGGAACCGTTGCTCTAGCGGGTATGATCATTCCTTTTGGCGCAGGAGTGGGTCTCTCGAAGCCTCTCTACAATCAATTCATCAATACCCCAGACAGCGGTCTCACAGGATTCGTCAAGTTCACATACTTCATGCTGTTCACGGGTGTTGCGTACTCGATCACAGCGTTTCCTGTGTTGTGCCGTATCCTGACAGAGTTGAAACTCCTAGATACTACGGTTGGTGTCGTAGTGCTCTCCGCGGGTGTAGCAAATGATATTATCGGATGGACCCTCCTTGCCCTTTCCGTCGCCTTGGTCAATGCCGGCTCAGGTCTTACCGCACTGTACATCCTACTTGTCTGCGTGGGCTGGGCATTAATTTTGCTGTTCCCAGGAAAGATGGCTCTGCAATGGCTTGGACGTAAGACAGGCTCCACAGAAGGACATGGGCCTAGTATGTTTTTCATGACAGTCACAATGTTGCTCCTCTTTGGTAGTGCATTCTTCACAGACGTCATTGGTGTCCATGCTATCTTTGGTGCCTTCCTCACAGGAATCATCGTTCCTCGTGAAGGCAATCTACCCATCTATTTGACGGAGAAACTGGAAGATATGGTTTCTATCATCTTTCTTCCCCTGTACTTTACCCTCTCCGGTCTCTCTACCAATCTCGGTTTGCTTGATAACGGTATAACTTGGGGCTACACAATCGCTATCTGCGCCCTCGCCTTTACCGGCAAATTCGGGGGCTGTTGTCTTGCTGCTCATTATGTTGCCAAATTTAACTGGCGAGAGAGTGGCACCATAGGCAGTCTCATGAGTTGCAAAGGATTAGTGGAGCTCATCGTGCTGAATGTCGGGCTTTCTGCTGGAATACTTAGTCAGAGAGTGTTCTCGATGTTCGTCTTGGAAGCGCTCTTGTTGACGTTCATGACGACGCCTCTGGTAACGTTGTTGTATCCACCCGAAGCACGTATCCGCGTCGCAGCTACTG
Organism: Lentinula edodes; assembly: GCF_021015755.1. Classification (NCBI taxonomy): domain Eukaryota; kingdom Fungi; phylum Basidiomycota; class Agaricomycetes; order Agaricales; family Omphalotaceae; genus Lentinula; species Lentinula edodes. Next base: position 929,133 of record NW_025764307.1, read on the forward strand.
GTGCTAATTTCAATAACGTTGCTGATAGGGACAACATGCTGGAACCAGGAAGCAAGCTTGATGTTGAGGATAGGAAAGGCTCTTCTTCTGATGAGTCCTCGGACGGCGAGGAACGAATGATGAAGACTCGCTTTACGGTAGTTCTCGATCGGATTGAACATCTACCTGGGATGATGGCTTTGACGCAGATGATCAAACCTTCCCTTGTGTCTCTCCAATCATCCTTGTTGCCTGTAGCTCCTTCCCAGCCTATACCCGACTTGCAGCAAGTCACCCCTGCAAGTGAAATTTCAGGCGGTGCCACGCTCGTCTCACCCACCCCGGTAACAATTCCCACTATCGCCCTTCCTCCATCCCAGCCCCTCAAAGCCATTGATCACCACATCTCCGCTCTCCGTCTTGTCGAACTTTCGGATCGGACATCCGCCGTGATGAAATCTATGTCCATAGCTGCTCACCCAGATCATGCAACGGTGCTCGCTCAGTGTGATCCGATGCTGAGCATTTACACCACCTTTGCTTCTCTGAATGATCTGAGGGTTACTCCTGCGTTAGAGACAGTGCCGTTCGATGATCTAGCGCGTGCCGTCGTAGATTTTGCCCGGGATGCAGGATATTCAACATATTCGAGTAGCGGGCGCACCGGCGGAGAAATGCTTCTTCTACCCTGGTTACCTCCAATCGTTGGACAAACTCACGGGCTCGAATCACATCCCGTAAGCCCTGCTCCCAGTACAGCCGTGCATAACCCCTTCGACACGCTCTTTAATAGAGGATCAGGCATGGGAGGTGCTTCAACTCCTGTCCCAGGCTCGCATGCAATTCATTCTATGGGTGATAAGTTATCAAATTCGGTCGCTGCTACCATCCACTCCCAATTCGTTAGGCAGGTGTTTTCTAAAGCAACGGTAGACGTAGGACTTTTCATGGATTTGGGCTGCAAACAAGCCGCTGCTGCTGCTGCTTCCACAGGACTGTTCGGGATTTCAAAGCCGTCCTCTTTCGGTGGTGTGGATCACATTCTTCTTCCCTTCTTCGGAGGACCGGATGATCGCCTCGCTCTAGCGTTTGTTGTTCAACTGTGCGAAAACGAAAAAGTCACCGCGACATGTTTGAAAATCACTAAAACAGAGGAAGTAGATGCAGAGGGCCCCGCGCTTGTGCCGAATGCTCATCTAAACCCGGATGATGCGAAGAACGTTGTACCCCCGGAAACTTTATTGACAGTAGCGTCTGCCTTCTCTGCTCGTTCTGCTGCAGGCTTCCCTGACACTGTTTACGGACATGCGAACACAGCTACCCGTATGCAGTCTGAGACCGCAGATCACCTTGCATGGGCCCGGTTCGCCAATGCCACCGAGTTTACATCCTCATCCTCATCAACTGGATCTACATCAGGAGCTTTCCCCTCTCGTGCTGCTTTATCTCGGATACGTTTTCAAGACTTGTCTTCTCCCGTTCCGTTACATAAGGTAATCGCTGAAGCCAATCGCATACGTTCGTCACATAACTCTGGGAAGACAAAAGTCCTGGTTGTTACCGGAAGGAGCAGACGGCTCGCGGTAGAGAATCATGCAAAAGAGATCAAGAAACTAATGGAGGAACAGCACAGTCATGGACTAGGTGTAGATGTGCGGAAGACAATCGGAGACGTAGCATCGTCAATTGTGATTTCGGGATGCGCAGAGGAGATACTCGTCGTACAAGCAGCCGATATCGATTCATAGAGTTTGAATTCAGCCTGACCGGCGGACACCAGAAATGATGACCTCCCTACGACAAACATTGAAAAACAACCATCATCATTTCTATAATGACCCTTCAAGTAGCTACTGTACATGGCTAGGCTCGCTCATCTGTTCCACAATATCTATCATCATTGTATACATCAGCTTGAAATAACAGATATCTATAAAGTATGGCCTCCGATATTTGAACTTTGATATCAACAACACTAACACTACTAATTCCTCGCTTGGTGTGTGTTCGCTAAGTTCTCAGAGATCTATAAGAAATGTAGGTGATCTTAGTGCTTGTAAAAGGATCAGTCGGAGTCCGTCAGTCTGGAGATCCTCCACTCTCTGACTTCTGCCCGTTCACCTTCTTCTATCCTCGGGCTATAGAATCAGACCATAGTATCTCCACGGTTTGATATTTGCATAATTGCATTCTGCAAGAGTTCTAGTTGGCATAAGTCATTATTCATAAGCTATTATTGTGAACTTTCTCAGAGAAGGAGCACCGTGACGAGTGATGAGCCATACTGCTACCATTACTTGGCAATGGGGAGAGAGTGTGGGTCTATTAATCATGGAGCCTTTCAAAAAGGAAAATTACTGTGGGGATGATCCAGTGTCCTCGCAGCGAGAAAGTGGAAAAAATGGTAGATTTTGTTCAAAATTTGTCAAAAATCCCGAACATGAATTTAGAACTACCTGCGGCGATTATTGTGAAGCTATCGTGAATTTTGCAGGCCGTGCTCATTTTAAATCTGTTTAATTCCTTCAGAAAATTCGCTGCCAACTCCAAAATAAATCCACATTTTCGCCTCGAGGAAATCGGCTCATCCCCGCACGGCGCTAAAGACTCGGATCACGCTAAATTCACATGACCGCATTTTCCTGGATTCGGCGAGCGCCGCAAGGTGTGGGAACTGCGGCAGCCTTCGAAATAATCACATCCGGGCCGGTGCTTCGTTTCCCAATGTTTTCATGGTCCTCACAGTCTATCGTAGCAGGGTCTCTTAGGACTCCCACTTCGTCAAAAACGATAAAGCGATGCTATGCCATCTCGCTGAAACCTGGACAGATCTTGCCGGGGAAGAAATACCCTCGCGTCTTCCACGACAAAAAACTATTCCAATACAACTGGTATACCAAAATCCTGAACACTACCCACCGCGCTCCTCTAATCATTCTACACCGAGACGACTTTAGCGCGAACAGGCTGAAGAAGCTAAGATGGGATATACAGGTCGCTTCACAGAAGTTCTTGAAGAAGGCGCAGGAGGCAGGGGAGCTTATTGAAGCTCCAACGCTTACCGTTGTCCGGTCATCCATTTTCGGCGCTGCGCTAAGGGAATTCCCCAATATGAGGTTAGAGGACGTAGAGAAAATGATTGGCGGCTTACCTGGAGGATACGCTGTCCTCTCCCTGCCTGTTCTCGACCCCTCTCTTTTAAACGCTGTTCTTCGAGCAATGGACCGCAGTGTTCCATCCCGTCCCGAAAAAACCGCTGAAGAAATTGCGAAGGAGCTGGCGGAGAAAAGCGCTGATCCTGCTCAGCCTGGTAGAAGGATGAAACGCCAGCGTGCCGTCCTTGTTCCAGATCTGAAAGTAATGGGGGCCCTAGTTGAAGGGAAGGTCTTGTTACCCGATAGAATGCAAGAGGTATCGAAACTACCTTCACTGGATACGCTCCGAGCACAGATTGTGGGTCTTTTGACCGCACCTTCCGCACAGTTGGCAGCAGTTCTAAGCCAGGCAAGTGGAGGGCAGCTTGCAAGGACTTTGGAGGGATTCAGGAAGGCGTTGGAGGTCGGAGAAGCACCTGAGAAGGCTTCATAATACTGTTGTCACATAACGATGAATAAATCTGCGCTACGAAGTCTTCAGATCCATGCATATCGCTTTTTAGTGGTATATTGAACGAGACATCTCTGCATTAAGCTGTAAGTTGTACAATAAATCCAATAACTTAATAGATACATTAAGAATGGGTAAAATCCTCTAAATGGTTAAACGAAATGCCCCGAATGCTACCGTAGCTAGTGCAGCAACTGGCATTCCGTACCGAAAAAGTACTGTTGCCCGTGCATTTTTGTCGTCCGGAGACCACCAACGAATCTCAGTCCAAAGCAAAGGCACGAACACGAGAATTGCTGTCCAGATCTGTGGTGATGAAAGCACTGTTAGAAGACTGTCACACTACAAACAAAATATATAAACATACCACGATAATAGCTTTCGCAAATAAGAAGGGGTACTGGGCGAGGCTTGGTGCAATTAATCGAGGTTTTGATCCAGGGGCTCGCTCAAGAAGGCGCGGGTGAGTGAACATCACCCAGATAGAGTAAAAGGCGACGGAAAAGAAATGGTAGAAAAGGGTAGCAGGAGATTGGATAACACTATTCAAGTGGTTAATTTAACCGTGAGGAGAGCTGGATACAATAGCACATACGCGGCAAGAAGGGAGACAGGTCCGTTGACGCATTCGCCACCGAGTTCGAAATATTTGAAGCAGCCTGTCCTCAGGACTTCAAGATTGTCATCTGTGTTGAGGAAGAATTAAGTAGTGCACTGTCGAAGCATATTTTTAACCGTACCGTTGGCTCCGAACAGATCGTATAATGCGACGCTTAGAATGTTGACTGTGGAAGCTAAAGACTTCCGATCCCAGTGCCATCGACGTAATCCTTCTCTTATCTCATCCCAACGCGAGAAATCCCCAACTTGAGCGAGTATATCACGAAGAATGACGATATCATTGAACGCGACGGTCATACCACCACCAGTGAGGGGATGACGCATATTCCATGCATCACCAACGAGAAAGACTCCTTCCTTGGTCCCAAATTCGTTTCCGCCTTGCATGACGGAAGGAAGGAAGGAGTTGGGCATTTTGCGGAGGTTGCCTTCCTGTAAGGCGTCGGTGACTGAGGTTCGAAGGGAAGATGGAAGTTGGGGAACAACTTTTTCCAAGATATGGCTCTAAAGATGCTTAGCGCGGTGGAAGACGACGACATGCATGACAACTCACTTTCAGGTCAGAAGGAACAGGAGCTTTGACATCGACGAGCATTCGGGTATCGTGTGTACCAATTTGGTATAATAGGACTGGGCCAGCCGACTCTGTAAGGCATACAGTTCCGTGATATTGGTAGGGCAGAGTCGCATCGTTGAGAATTACACCAACGAAATAACTTTTTGTCACTGGATTGCAAACTCGAGGACCCATGACCTTGGTACGGAAATTCGAGAAACAACCGTCCGCAACGATGACCAAATGAGCATAAAGAGAGATCTTTTCGTTGTCTGTCGCATTCTTCTTCGTCGCAGCCACGCCAATGATCCTCTGGTCGGATTCTATGAGGTCGTTTACGGTAGCTTCGATAACATCTACTCCCTTTGCCTTCTTCGCAGCATTTCGTAGGTTGGTGATGAATTTCCCGTGGTGAAAGCTCCGTCCTTTGTGCCCTGCAGGATATGGAATATGGACAATTTTCTCCTTCTCGGTTACACAGTATCCGTGGACAGGGATAGAGTCTATTTCCTCTAAACAATGTTCGAGACCGAGCTGTTGCAAAGACATGACACCACCCGGTTGCAGTAGTTCGCCGACAATACGATCCGGCTCCTCCAATGAACGTTCAACGAGAGCTATTCTGAGGGGCTCTTTGCGAGGAGTAGAAGCCAAAGCATGAGCGAGAGAGCAGCCTGCGACGCCGGCACCAATGATAATCACGTCGTAAGGGGTTTTGCTGTTCGGCATAACGTTGTGTAGGTACGAAGGAGCGGGAAGAATCGCGAAGAGCACGACAAAGGGACGAGAGAATTTATTCGACGATGATTTTCGGGGTCGAACCACTTTTTGGCTTGCAAGGCGCTTAATTTCTTGCGCGTCGCGATCAATCCAGACCGGGTCAGAGTCAACGTTCAAGTTCTTACAAGGACCAGACATGGCCTCGGTCACTTTTTCCCTACTACAAACAGAATTTTGATGAAAAGATAACTGAGGAATTCCCACAAATTGGCCAACGATCAAGAGTGAACTATAATATATAGATAAAGCTACAGGAGGTATTAAGTTATCGTCGTTTGGGGCCTCTGCTGTCGTCCATGCTGGGCGAACTTCTTCTTTTTCTGAAAGGCATTATGGGCACCATTGGTACCTGAGCTACGCGAGAACAAGGATACTGCTTACCGGCTGGAAGCTCTTTCCTCTGGCTCACCACTAGGAGTACGTGTGCCAATTCGGTCTCCACCATAATCCAAGCCATCCACAGCAGGCGCATTTCCGTCTCTGTCCTTGTATTTGTTTTGATTACGAGGACCGGTAGGTACGTTGGGTGGAAGTGGTGATGCCGGTCGCGCGACAACAGGCGCTATTGACGACAGTGTCAGTGTGAATGTCCGTACGAATAAAGAAAACCACATACTGCCTTCATTGACGTACATCCCCCCTCGTCCTCGGCCTCTACCAGGGAATCCACGTGAGCGCAATCCTTGAACCATATTGCCTCGTGCTCGGTACGAAGGCGTAGGACCTCGAGGAGTGGGTACAGGAGGAACGTTCTGCATGTTCTGAGGACCTTGAGTATCCAATCCTGGACCCGAAAACATTTGTGACTGGTCCTTCGTCAAAGTAAGGATGATGAGAAGGCCTATCAGTTTGGCTATCTATACTACGAACCTGCATTGAATAATCTCCTGGCATACCCATACCCATAGGTCCACCGGTGGCAAACCCATCCTGCATCATTCCGACAGGCATTCCACCTCCGCCTACTTGTTCTGGTGCGCCAGCACCTCCCATAGGACCTGACGGCACACCATCTTGGATCATCATACCTCTTTGGTCTACTGGCATCATTTGCTGGTTCATACCCATATCACCGTTCATGCCCATATTCATCGAGTTTATCATCCCCATGTCCATCATGACACCAGGAGCCATCATTCCTGGATTGGGAGTGTTATTCATCATGGCGGCGGTTGCGCCGGTCATGACCATCTGACGGATGTCGGGCGGTAAAGCGGTCAACTGCTCCTCGGGCATTGCTGCAAAATTCTGTGCAGATCTAATCAGTTGTAAGAAGGACTAGAAAAATTGATCTTTTCTTACCAAAACATTGACCTTGAGAGCATCAGCCATCTCTCCGAGTTCTCTCCGCCTATAGCAATAGGCTTCCCATGAGAGTTCGTCGAATCCATAATTGAACCAATCACTAATGTCGGATCCAGCGCGCCTCCAAGGCTTGTCCGCCATTGCGGCAATGTCTACCTCAAAGATCGCCCGACCGTCAAGCATTCCTGGGGCAGCTGGATCAATCTCGGGATGTGAGGGAGGTGCTTTCACAGGCGGGAGGGTGGTAGGATCAACTCCATTATCCAGAGAAACGTTTAGATTGTTTGATGAAATTTCTGCTTGAGCTGCGGAAGGTTGGGTAGCCGGAGACTGAGCGGACTGCATCGGCGGGGGTTGCATTTGGGGGAGAGATGAGGACACTGCGATTGAGGAGCTAGACTCCATCCGCTGAATGGGAGTGTATTCGGTCGTAAGTGAGGGCTGAGGGACTGAACAGATAAGAATAAGACTCTAGCGACCATATGCAAAGCGAAGTGATGTACTTCTCGGTGGTATGCTCGTGGAAGCTGTCCGTGGCTGTTGCGACCGTTGTTGCCTAGTAGAATATATGTCCATTACAGAACCTCAGGCGCGTGCAGAACAAACTCACCGAAAATCGAGAGACCGCGCCGTTGGCTCCATTATGATTTCAATCTACAATAGTCGCATTTAGATAGACAATAGGATAGAAGATACAAGGAACTCACATCCTCATCCTCTTCGCTATCGTCCCCATCCCCGTCTCCCTCTGCATATACGTCCCCTTCCTGAGCATCTTCCCGAGTATCGGGGTCAGAATAAGGAACTATATCATTCGTAGCTTGGGCCATTTCCGCATTGTGTTTAGCAGCAGCAGCCGAGGCAGCCACTACAGCTTCCAATTGAGAAACAATACCCCTTGAGTCCAAAAGACTGTTCTCAACCGGTTGGCTAGCAAAAAGTAAAATCAAAATTGAACGCGCCGAAATTGCACCATGCAACAGACTCACGGTTGAGAGACTGAGGTTTCTTAACGCGAAAAAAGAGGCAGGAAGTTAAAAAATGTTCATTGTCAAGCAAAAGAAATACAAGATAGCAGCGGATAAACCGACAGTAAGAGTGCCCTCTGTCTGCAAAGAAAGGTCCGACTAAATCCTCACCAGGAGCTGTCTTTGGCGTAGAAGAGGTACCGTAAAGAAATTCATCATCATCTTCATCCCTGTGGGGAGAAAGTCAATAATCATTGGAAGCATGCAGCAACGATTCCACAAACATGTTTGGCTTGTGCAAAGAGGTTCGAAGACAAAATTGAAGAATCGTGACAGTAGGTGACAAATCGTGACTAGGCTTTCCTTTCTGAGCTCAGCTGCTCAGTCTCAGTCTGAATCTTACACTGTGCAAGGAATTTCGACGGCAATTATCCCGATGTCATTGACCCGTTCAACTCAAAGTTGTGGACAGTTTATTTGCTCGTAAACTGGTCACAAGTTTGCCATCAGTACAACCAGAAGGATATCGCCGATGCAAAACTACATTGGTGAGTAGTCTGAGGCTAGTCTCACTAGCCAGAGTTTCACAGAGGAAAGTTGAAAACTTTCTTTTAAGAGAACAGGGCTGCCCCGACAGCCTGCTCATCTGTATGTATCCAAATCTCTACCAACACTGCGACTAGCCGAATTCTACCTCAGAATACTCCCTGCACAGTCAACATCAAGATCAATGAAACTAACGAGGCGCACAGTAATTGTAGGGACATGAAATGGAGGTAGGAACGTTCTCTCAATCATCGTACTAATATGAAATGTTGCAGCGGAGTTGTGATAAAATAGTAGTAAGTCCCAGCAATATAATGACATGCATGGCATTGGCAAAGTTTGACGATGCCTTTCAAATAAGCGAGCTGTAATTATGTAGCTTGGAAGCTATGGGTCAGTACTTCAGTAGCCATAACCTGTACTATAATCCTTTTCTGTTAGAATTTCAAAGATGCGTGTGCTGGAGGCGACCACAACCAGTGCAGACATTTTGGATGCGACGTCAACGTACAAGAACATTCCAGGAACTTTTCTTGGTCTTGTTATTCAGAATGGGCACTGGAATCAAAGCTCAAAAAGCTAAATGAAATTTCCTCTCGAAGAGAAACGATAGCCCAAAGATTGGATATGTGCCTTTGCGTGTACAATCCACACGGAATCCCCTAGTAAAAGGCGAGGGGATTGTTGTTTTGTGGATTGCACAGGCACTGTAGTATGATTCCCATCATTGTAGCCTGGTGAACAGTAATTTAATTGTACATAGTCTACGAGAAATCTCGGCCACACGCACGGTTGGCGCCTTTGATCCTCTTACACTCGTACTCAGATGGCAGCATTATCTGAAGAACAAAGGGAAGCCTTAATCAATTCCGCTTTTGAAGGAAAGTCGTCAATAGTATCTGGACGGTTTTGACTGATAGTCTCACAGCGAGAGAGTTTTCATACAGCCCCTACTCCAAATTTCGCGTTGGAGCGGCACTTTTGGCCTCTGATGGGACGATAATCAAAGGCGCAAATATCGAGAATGCATCATATGGTAAAGCATGGTCAGCAGCTCAATGAATGTTGCTGGTACCAATGATAATGTCGGATCAGGCGGTACGATCTGTGCTGAAAGGACCGCTATCGTTAAATCTGCTGTTGGTCCTTCTCTCTTGAAATCAGTCCGCCCTACATCTGATTCTTCGATACAGAGCGAAGGCAAACGATCTTTCGCCGCTCTGGCTGTTGTCACGTAAGTCTACAGAGCATCTCCTTTCGAAACCAGTCGCGTTCGGGAATTGATATGTTGCGCCAGCGATGTGAAATCTGCCATCTCCCCCTGTGGCTTATGTCGACAGGTCATTCGTGAATTCTGTGCACAGGATATGCCTATACTGCTGGTTCCTGCTGATTACCCACAATTCAACAAGGACTCCGGGGATGCAGAGAAAGGCGTGAAGCAGACTTCTATTGGTGAACTTTTACCAGATAGCTTTGGCCCGGAGCATCTAGAGCTACCTCGAGGGACGGTTTGATCAATCTTCAATCCTAAGTAACAAGGCGGCCAAGATGATAGTCATTCAACTCCATATCCTTATGTAGACAGGTCGGCACCACAAGATAGATATTTCGGGAACGTCGCAGTGTTGCACATAGATACTATTATGCCCATCGACTCGCAATCATAAAAACACATATGCCATTGATAACAGCTTAGTGTAAACACTAATTTTGGGTGAGTGGAGAAAAAAACCATGATGTACAAGCTGCGCCACTTTCTTTGACCATTATAAGGAGTAGCAAAAACAGGGAAACAAAATGATAGATACAAAATGTGAAGGGATACTCCTAAAACTGTTAGACTATGAATAAAATAAACAAATGTGCAGAGAAGAGGAAATGCAAAAGAGTAAATGCGAGAGAGAGTATGCATCAAGCGCCCGAAGCGGCGCGTCCACCGGCACGATTACCACCACCTTTGCGTTTACCACCACGAGCCGATCGTCTGCCGTTCTTCTTGGCTACTTGGTTGCTCGTACAAGAATCACAGATCCAAGCACCTTCAGGGGCCACGGTGAGCCCGATGCAATTGAGGTGGAACTGTAGGAGGATCGAGTGAGACGGGAACTTGAAAAGTAGTTGATCAGAGCGTACCCATTCAAATTCACAGGTCGGTTCATCACAAGCAATCATTTCTCCGAAACTACCGCGTTGGCAGATACAATACGGTTTGTCTTCTCCATCACCATCCACATCACCATCGTTGAGGTCGACCATATGTTCGACTGCGCTAATGGAAGCGGAAGTACCAGAGTGGACCGGCCTGGCTACAGGCATTCCAGGGCCTTCCAGTTGATTATGAGACGGAGCCCAGTCACTAGCAGGACCAGACAAATGGTTATAACCATTACCATTCACGTGAAATGGAAGGGGTAAAGACGGATGAGAAGTAGACGGGGGAACGTCGAAATCTCGACGACCGTTGGAACTGGGTTGGCGTTGGTCACCGTTTGTGTAATGGTCGTCACGGGAAGGGCTACCGGCCCGATGTTGGACGGAAGATCGAGAGCGTTTGTTGTTGGTGGAAGAGTTGTTTCGGGATAGTATTCCGTTTTGATGAGATGCAACGGAGAGTAAAGACTCTACCGGAGATGGTTGACGTTCAACCCTGAAGGAAGACGCCAAATTTAAGTCTCAATGTGTTTGAGGAATAAGGATTGGACAAACAAAACACACTTTCTAGCCCGTGCCCGATTACGATTTCTGGAATCGTTGGGTTTATCTTTTCGAGGAGTTGGCTCATCATCTTTTACAAGTCGTTTCCTTTTCGCTGGACTCGGATCTGTTGCACTGGTTAGCAGAGAACCAAATCCACCTCGCCTTCGACGAGTTGTCTCGAAGGCGGTGAGAGGCATGAACGATTTGGCGGCAACATGGGGATATGTTGTGTGTCTGTTCAATGTCGAAGGATTGAAATCCGGAATATTTTCAGCTAAAGCCTTTAGATGATTGGCATGGTTTCTGAGATTATCGGCTGCTTGGCATGCAACACGAATCTTGTCTTCCCCGCCAGGCCTGAGACGGGCAGCTTCTTCTGCAATCTCCGTCAAAAGCCACAAGCGCTCTTCCTTCTTTCCAGTGCCTTCTTCTATCATCTGCGTGAGCATCGTGATTTTCTGAGTGATGGACGCCATCGACGATGAAAGCACAGCGTCGAGTTCACGAAGGTCTGCAAAATTACGGGAAAGATCTAGAGGCAAAGAGTCGAGCGTATGAGAATACTCAGAAAGAAGGGAAAGTGTATAGACAGTGCTGTGGTTGGCAAGCCCAGCCATTGAGTCTCGGGCTGGTGACATGGTTCAAAGGGTTTGAACTTGTGAGTGTCGATGCAAAGTCACAGTGGGCAAATAATTAGACGTGCTCAATTAAAAATCCTGATTTTTTCAAAAACTTATATAACATCAAAAGTTACTAAATATAGTAATTTTTTCTAACATTTACCAACTGGTGTCGACGAAAAGATAATGGAGGGCACTGCAGGATATGCACAAGTATCTCCAAAAGCCTGCCTGAGTCTTTGACAGCATATATACTCTGTTCGAAAGCTTTCCCATCCTGTCCCATCCATATCCATCACCATCGCTACTACTGGAAGTTGCAGATTTTTGCTAATTTTTCCTCATCTTTCTCGGGATCATCCTATGGCAATGTGGTCTATTTTCAGCAGAAGAAGTCAGAGTAATCATCCGTATTGTCGAGAATGACCTCTATATCTGTTGCAGGGGCATACAAAGTTGGCGATGTCGAAGGAGGGAGAAAAGGGAGAAAGACAAGATAAACAATGTCAAAAGTTACTATATATAGTAACTTTTGATGTAATATGTGAAAAACAAATTTTTAATTGAGCACGTCTATTACCCTCTAAGATGAAATCCAACCGGGCCGGACTCTAGCGCGTAATGGGCATTTGTCATAGGCGCTCAACAAGATTACCGTGTGAGTTTCAACCTCATGTCCGCGATACGTTCTTTAGTACTTGAGTTCAAACTAAACCATCATCTTATTCCGCTGAATGGCCTCGAGACGGCTCAATCTTCACGTCTCTGCGCTGAATGACGCTGAATATCAACTATATACGTCCAGCCTGGCCGACATCACGCTCACTGACAGCCAAGTTGACGACGGTATTGAACACGACGATGCATATTTCGAGAATATTTCGATCACCGTACGGGAAGCACGAGCATGGTTGAGGGGAAGATACTCTCATATATCAGCTGCAATGCTGGACAATGTAAATCTCTTTTTGAGTTTTTTGACTTTCTTTAACTTGTATGTCTTCGCAGATATTACGATTCTTTTCCCCAAATCTGTCCCAAACAGACATGCTTTCTGGAGGCCAGTTTTTTGCAGCACTCAGACTAGTCCTACATGTGGAGTCGGGAAAAGATGTCGATCGTGCTTTAGCTTTTGTTCAGGGTGTGCATGAGTTATCTTGTTTCTGTTTCGTATCTGTTCTAAAATCTCTTGTCTGATCTACAGCACATCCTTCTTCAGTTTCAATATCTCGGCCTTCTTCGCCTCCAAAGTCGCAGGCTCACGCTGCTTCGTCTACTGTAGGCTCATCGCGGAGGTCGTCCGACTCTAACAATCCATTTTCTGCGCCTCCGCAACATCGCACTTTCAATACCAATCACAACCCATTCTCCAGCACACGGAGCGTTTCTGCAAAGTCACACGATGGCGCTACGGACTCGACTCCTTCCAAGCTTCCTCCTCTTCCTCCCAGAAAGCCTGCACCCCCAATCCCAGGTTTTCAACCCCCTCCGAGGCATGGCTCGTTCGTTGTATCGGTTGGCAATCCGCCACCACCACCCCCACTACCTTCGAAGCCTACATTACTACACTCACACACATCCCACGTTACCTCCGCCTTGATGAAGCAGAGTCTTATAGCTTCAAAAAACGGAAAGACTTGGAAGCAAGCCGAGGAGCAGCTAGAGAAGGAAAGAGTGCTTAGAGTACTCAAAAGCTCAGAAGTATCCTCTTCCAACTCTTCACCATTCACCCTTAGAGGTAGGAGTTCCAGCCCAAACAAAATGGGTTCCTCTGCTTCCTCATCTTCATACACTTCTTCATCCGATAATAATCGCGCTCCTCCACTCCCAAAACGTAACCATAGTAAAAAGCCTCCGTCACCACCAATGTCTACCACCTCATTCCAACAAGTTGCATTGGCAGGAAAACCTTCCACGTCCTCTTCACATAATCCCTTCAAAAGTAGCCCATTCCAGCCCGTCAGTATCATTGACCCCCCTCGGTATGCCAGCTCTCCATCCACGTCTCCCGTTCGTAAATCAGTCGATCTACCGCAGCTACCAGGACCGCCACCCAAGCATCCTGATCAGAACATGTCTTATCGCAAACCCCCCCCTCCGATTCCACCTAATCTCTCTTCGTCTGCAACTTCGAGTGGTTTCCATGTTATTCACAAGCGCACGCCATCGTTTACCCAGCTTCACAAATCGGCTGAATCCTTTGCAAATGATGCCGATGAAAGAGACTTCGAAGCGATATATGGCACCAAGCCCAAAACCGCTTCACCGTATGTGTCGACATTCTCCAGAGGGTCGACGGACTTTACATCGTCGCGGAACAGAGAAGGGACGGCGTCGGATTCCAGTAATCATTTCGATAGAAATGTATTTCTGAATAACGGTAATTCTCCTAGCAGAATGTTTCGTTCAAAGTCTCTTCATCATCCTAGTCCAACCTCTCTGGCTAATCGTTTAGCCGCTGCCGAATTGGGCGATACAGAGCGGTCACCGTTCTCACCGTTAGATGACGATCCTCCTGACGCGTCCCCCGGACCGTCACCTGCTTCAAGAAGGAGACGTCCAGAAAGCGTGCAAGTGCTTGGGTCTAAAAATAATGTGTTGGGTACGAATGAATGGAGTCCCCCGAAGAATATTAGTCCCAGTGGTTCTTCCCCAAACTCGAATCTTAGCAGACACATGAGCCTATCCACTCCATCCCCTCCCAACGGTGCTGCTTCGCTTCGGAGACATCAACGAAAGGTATCTGGTTCCAGTCCCGGTCTAGGACTAGGCCAATCGCCGTCGACATCTGACAATCCATTAAAATCCCTCGCGGCATCATTGCAGCCTCAGCTATTGTCGATGCAGCAGCAGCTTCAACCCCATTTGGATAAAGCCCGATTCAAGGCTGAAGCCGGACTATCTAAGCGGGGTTTCGTACGAGATCACAAGTCGCTGATTAGGCCTAGGGAGGAGGAAGAGGGCTTGATGCGGGATGAAAGAGAAGATGGATGGGAACGACAGAGTGTTGAGGATGATGATAGTTATGAGGATGTCGAGGACTATGAGCGGAATGGACAGGGAGGTCGGGAAGATAGGACACCAAGGAGTTTGAGTGTAACTGGTATAGGGAGTAGGAAAGGAAGCGCGGCATCAGTAGGGATAGAGAAGGATAATTTGAAGTGGCCTGTTGGCGAGGAAGAAGGATGGGGGCCTCTTTGATTAGTTGTGGCGATGGACATAGATTTTCCTTTCTTTCTGGCATCAACATAAAGAGACTACATATTTGTATTGCTAAGATTCATACTGAACAGTAATTTGCATCTAATGAATTATTTTGTACAGTTATTCGTAAATACCCACTCTCGAAATCTCCGTTGTGAAACTCGAAGTCTCGAACCTCAAGCCCAAGAAAAGTGTGTTGATTAATCCCTGCAATTACAACAAAAACCTAGAGAATAATAGATACAAAACAAGCACATGAGCTCTATGCTATAAGAAAAAATATGTATACAAGATGCGAATGAAGTGCCCCGAAAGCATGGATGCAAAACGTGTGCGACGCTGGCTAATAAAAACTTCCTCGAGCTGGCCACTACCCGAACCGTCCCCGCCAAGCATTGCAATTAGCAACGCGCCGTTCCCCTTCTTTCAATAAATAATGAGCTGATTCTGGTTATCTCCCGCGGAGACGTGTAACGAAAGTCGTGGATTAATCATGACATAGACGACGCGTCGTGAAGGTCATAGTCATAGATGCGTAAATAGCGTACGTGGGTGTACATGGTGATGCATAGATGCATAAATGGGTGATACAATGTGGACTCTGCATGCTTCACTTGCGTGAAACGAGTTTCTTCAAAGGATTCTGGCTCCCTTGGGTGCGTTGTGTTTGCCCATTCGCCCGATTTTGGGATGAGGAAGACGAAGGTGAGAAGGCCGCAGCGTACATCGCATGCGAATCGCGGGGAGACTGGTGGAAAGTTGGAAATGCATTGGGAGACGTAACACCTGAAGGGAAGAAGCCATAGGTAGGCGAGGTGGGAGGAGCGGTGTGTGTGTAAGAAGACATGCTGATGATGATGATGATAATGACCCGCAAACGATGAATTAATAGAGAATAAGATGATGATAGAGAATGCACGAGTGAGAAGGAGAGTGAGAGTAAGACGTGAGATGCCTTGTGTGATGGGGAGTTGAAGCCAGCTGGGGAGTTATTGAGATGGAGCGAGGCTTTTTATGTTTCGGAAATGATAACGGTAATTGTGTATCCGTGTGGACCCACCAAGTGGAAGGATAATAAGAAAGTTAACAGGAAGAACGAAGTAAGTTGATGGGACGTAAGCGCGCAAGTCCCTATTGTCTTTGGGAACAATAGTGAATCTGACCGGAATTCTTCACTTCGGCGGAAACGCGGTGGGATGGTGGAAGGCTAAATATTCGAGCACTGTGAGGTCGAATTAGCAGGAACAGAAGCTGCTTGCTTTGTTATCTTACATCTGGAATAGTTGGAGGATTTATACGATATACTCTGACGAGAAAGAACAAGGTAACTTCCTAAAACGGAATATGCCTTGTCTAGGAATGGAAAGTCGCTAGCCTCGTGTTGGCGGAGGACCTAAACTATCCAAAAAGAGATGAAGGGCACTGCGCTGCAGCATAGTCAGTTATAGTCAGACTTGTCAGCTGGATAATTACCTCGGGCCGTGTGACGATAACTCATACCGACGCGACGCAATTAATGAACCAATACAATCGGGTAAGATCGGGTAATGAGAAAATACACTGTCTTGAGGACCTGAGCTGAGGTCTTGCAGTGGTCCTTGCCATATCTCAACTTCAGTATGTCCTTTAGTTTTAAATTCTCTTTGGATGACTACGGTCTAGATTTTGGTTGTGAGTCAGAGTCTGAAGGTTGCCACTTCCGTTTAACGGGGCAACTTTACCCGTTCCTCAACTAGCAGCATCAACAGTGATGACCGCGTACCCATCCGGGTATGCATCCAACACAGTCTGGAGCATTCCGAGGAACTGCTCATAAATATCCCCATTGAATACGTCCCCCAGCCGCCAGGCATCATCGCTCTTTTTCATGGGAAGCGACCTGACAACCCGCCGGTATTCTTCACGCAGGGTTATCGACAAATCAAGGGGTTGTAGGATGAGAGGGCAATATACAGATTCCAAGACACCTCGGAGTAATATATGGCTTGTTTCGTTTCGGATGACGTCGAAGCGGTCGTGATTTCCGTCAATACCATAACCAAAATATAGTTTAGCTTGTTGTTTGATTTCTTCCAAAGCTGATTGCGAGGGTTTCGAAATTTTAGGGTAGCGGTTGTGGAGGAACCATAGATATTGCCAGTAGACTGATTCGATGTCATGTACAAAATGGGGTGCAAACCACTGGCGCTGTAATTTAAGAAGTTCTGCGGTTGCGTCTGTTGGAGAGGGAAGAAGAAAAAAACAATTCGCCTGGTATTCTGCAGCCATGAAATCAGGCGCGCCCTGGTGCGACATTAGGTACTGGAGGTACTAGACTAAGCTGAGGCATACCGTCTTGGGATCGTGACTCGACACCTCATTGTACCTCTTGGCGTATTCCAGATCAGATATTATCCCCTTGCCTTCAAAAAACAGTGTATTCCCTCCACTCAAATCACGATGAATAAAGCCAGCGATACGGAATAGATTAAGACCTGGAATTATCGTGAGTTTCATCAACTGATCGAAATGGCAAAGCGACATGCATATGATCATATCTCTCCAGCATATTAAAGCTTTCTTGAAATCGGTGAGTTGATAAAGATTTTCACGCTCTTCATTTACTACAGAACGGACATGCTTTCGCAGCATGTGTGTCCGGGACATCATGATAGGTTCGACTTTGGTGAGAGAGGGTTTTTTGAAAGTAGGCTTCGGCTCTCCTTCAAAGATGATTACCTCCTCCATGATGAAGGTGAGAAAGTGTTCCTCGAGTTTGGTTTTTTGTTTGGCATCAAGCTTTTTCAAAATACTTGATTGGATCTCTCGCTCGCAGAGTGCCTTGTCATATAACCAAACATCCTTCAAGACACGTCTGGTAACACCTCGTCGAAGCCTTCCTCCGACTTCGATATCTCCATTTCTGTCGGGAAATAGTCCTACAACAACCCAAACTCGAGTAGCACGCCCGACCATCTGATATGCAGCTGCTTCGGTAAGCGGCGACCCAACGATGAGAAAGAAGGAGTTGCCGATTTCATAACAGGAGCAATCTTCGCCGCCCACGGAGATGTTGTGCATTGTAGGATCGAATCCGATTTCATGCTTTTTTGCGAAAATGACAAAAAGAAGAAAGTCGACCAGTAATTCAGGTTTCTGAAGCCATCTAAATGATAAGGGGAGTTGTTAACAGAACTAAGACACACACCTCGTTAAGATCAAAAGGCTCGGACACTGTGATTGCACATCGCGAAAAGTCCCAAAATCGGGTTCGCTTTTTCTCCATCGTGAAACCTAGAATACGCTCCCGGCACGGATCATTCCCAAGCAACTGCTTTGCAGCCCCAACCATTTTTTCTTCGTTCTAGTTTTATTAGTTAAGATAGCAGATCATTCCTCGCAAAACTTACATCAATAATCTTTTCGGTAGTATCTTCGAGCTTGAATTCCGCGATTGATGCAATGTCCAAAGTTTTGACAGGTGTCTTTCTGGATGCACTGACTGTCGAAGGCTTTGCATCTACGTGAATGCTAGAAGAGAGCACATTGAACACTGCTGTCCAGTCAGGAAAGAAACGGTATCCCAGTTTTGAGTGTTGATATGTAGCAGTAGGAGACGGGCAGGCAACAGCCTGGGGCTTCAAGGTTTCATCGTGCTGGGTGGCAGCGCGAGTGATAGCTTCGGCGACTTGGCCTAGAAATGCAAAAGTCTCGTTCTGATTCTGTCCCTTTCCCGTATTCCGGAGAGAGATCCATCCATTATCGTCTAAGAGCTTACCCTCCTTGAGCGCATTCATGACAACGTTCCTTAGATCCTTGGAGCGCAACTGTTTATTTGAGGCATAGGTTTTTAAGAACGCCCTCGGGCTACATTCTATCAGTTTGTCGGTGTCGTCCCGTTTTATGCGAGATTGCATTTCAGATTGTCGTACCATAGTAGGGATGATATGCAGAGTCAGATTTACGAGGACTTGAGCTGGACATTCCAAAGCGTCAGCGGCATAGACGCTCATAGACGCCATACACCCACAAGTGTGCAGAAAGCACGTGCTTTACCAACGAATGCTTCACGTCTGGCGTTCTTCTTTCTCCCTAAGGATTGTCAGACGATCAGATCATATATCACTGTCAACTACATCAGCGAAGAACTCTGTGCTGGAACCAGTATTATTTCCTGAATTCTTGTATGCGAGGAAGAGTTTCAATACATCCGCCAACTCTAGAGCAAGTAATCAACTCTATTCGAGCACAGAAATGGCGAAAAGTAAAGGCGGATACTACGCTGTGAAGAAGGGCCGAGTCGCAGGTATTTATATTACCTGGCGAGTCTTAACGATGTTGATCTCTGGGTTGGTTTAACTAACTGCGAGATAGGGATGAGTGCGAAGAGCAAGTGAAAGGATATCCTGGAGCCAAATACCAGAAATTTGTTTCAAAAGCCCAGGCGGAAGACTATATGGGCTCAGTCGAAGTATCTCCTGAAACTGTCCAGCCAGTGCGTGCCTCGAATGACACTGATAGCAAGAGCAAACCGTTCAAATCAATCCCTTCAAAAGGCAAGAAGCGCACTTTCGCTGAAATGCAAACACCGCTCTTGATATTTGAGATCGATGATTCTGTAGAACCGCTTGTCGTATACTGTGATGGGGCATGTAAGGGTAATGGTAAGGTGGGTTCCGTGGCAGGAATTGGCGTGTGGTGGGGCCATAATGACTCGCGGTAAATGCTCTTGAGTACATTTGTCTCTGAAGTTATGTTAATTTTTAAGCTTGTAGCAATTTAGCCGAACGTTGTCCAGGGGAGCAGACAAACAATAGAGCAGAACTCATCGTGCGCTTCTCTCTCATGCTCCATCGGTTTCGACTTATCTCTTTATATATCAGGCTATCTGTCGTGTCCTGGAAACAACGCGTTTTCAAAAGGGCCCGCTGACAATCAAGACAGACTCGAAGTACAGCATCCGCTGCGAGTGATTCCCAACTCTCCCTGTGTAAGCTTTCGCTAACTCTTACTTACTAGGCTTCAATGATTGGCTTCAGAAGTGGCTGGAGAACGACTGGCGGAAGGCTGATGGGTCAGCTGTCAAAAACCCCGAGCTCATTCATTACGTTGCTATTCTTCTATCCTCGCGCTTTCGAATTGGTCAATCGGTGAAACTGGAATATGTCAAAGGGCATTCGGGTATAGAAGGCAATGAGGGCGCTGACCATCTAGCCAATCTAGGTGCTATGATGGATGAAGAGGATGATAGGGATTGGTCTGCACTGCGCAAAGAATACACGACGACACTAGAGAAGATGATCAAAGAGAGAAAATCTCGCCAGGCTGCCAAGAATCAGGCAGGTTCTTTAGAGGTTATTGGTATGGAAGAGGCTACTAGAGATTTGGAGAAGGAACCCGAGACAGAGGCAGTGAATACTACGGCTAAGGGGGCGCCATCCATCAATGAAACCAAAGTTCGCCGAGTAGGAGACGAAACCGATGTTAACGTGAAAGATGAACACATCCACAAATTACCTGTCGTTCCTTTCTATGCCTCTAGAAGATACTCTGCGGGTATCGCGGAGCCAAGTGAAGAGGTATGACGTTTTTTGTGCCCGATGAAGAAGGCCCGTTGCTCACAACCAATCAGGATCTAGAAGCTTTCGCTCAGGACCTGGAAGAAGAAGAGAACTGTCAGGATGTTTATGCTTCAAGTTTTTACAAAGCATCTCAATCGAAGTTTGTGATTGAAAGACGATATTCTGCCCAGGTTATAAAGCCCAGTGAAGAGGTGAACTCAAATTTTCTGTCTTTGTGACAATGATAATTAATGTGTTCCCAGGACCTGGCAGCTTATGCAGATGCCTGGGATGAGGACATTGATGTATCAGAAATTGAATGATTTGGAATTCGTTTTCCCATTTTGTCTTTTCCGAGCTATAGTCGGCCGTGTGTCTGAGAATGTTGTATCCTTTACGGTCATGTTTTCTCAAGTCAGTCAACTGCTTTATTATCTGCATTTCGTACTGAGTTTGGCTCTATAGTTTTTCTCTCTCGTTTTAGACATTAGCGATTGACCTCCTGTGAATGTGTACGCAGTGCGCCTGGCGCCTTAATTGAGAATTCCACAAAGGTTCAAATTCATTGTCTTGGACTATTGGACAAACTACTGTCAGCTCTTCTGGGATGGCAGCTAAAAACCCTAAGGCGGTGCTCAAACGGAAACGGACATCAGTCTTGCGTCAAGACAGATAGACGTTCCAGCTGCCTGAAGGAAGAAGAATGAAAGGCTATGGTGTCCTTTGAATCAGTGACTCCACAATTCTACCGCCACAAGTTAGAGCTGGTATAAGCTGTACGATTGCGAACTGAAAGTTAATCTATCTTACTTTTTGCAGAATTCCGACAGGAGCAAGAGAAACATCCATCGTCCAAGGCGTCCGCCATTTTTCTCCGGTGAGAGAGGGTGAGAGATACATCTATTTGCATTTGTTCTCGTGGTTAATCTTTTATAATGATCTACACGCGAAGATCGCCTGAGTGGCAAGTGCATAGCGTATGAGTAGCATTGTTGACAGTCTGTCGCTGCGCAAAGGGACTAGGACACAACTGGGTTTTTAATGACAGAGATTTTGGGATGTAGGTTGCCAGGTTAACGTTGCCACGGTTTGAGGTGGAAGTAAAATACATACCGGAACCAATTCAGTGGCTATAAGGATTGAATGTAACACCGAATGGGATTAATGGCCCGGTTAAGAAAGATACACATTGTTATAAGACCAATCCTGTGTTTCCCTATTCTTCTCTCCGCCATCCAAAGCGATGGAGGCACTGGTGCCTCCGACGTCAAAATATTTTGACTCTAGCTCATCAGAAAGTTCTCCTTCGGTCTCCTTTTCTTCTACCGCCTCTACTTCCGATTCTGGCTTTTCTTCTCGGACACGTACAAAGCCACACAGACAATCAACTTCAGAGGCTGCCATTGTCTCTATCTATTCCATGTACACCGATGACCAGCCGACGAGAGCTAGCTGGGTTCAGGATGATACTAAGGACATTCCGCAAATCAAGCTCGATTGCAGACAATCATACTTGAACGAGTCCGACAACAGGGATAGCACAGAGCTGGCATATTTCCAGGAGGATACACCAATTATCGACCTTACTGACCCTGGCAATACTTCAATAAGATTGTCTAGCCATGATTCCCCCAATTCCTCCTGTGAGTTTAATTGATTGCTGGCTGCTTGATACTTAATTGATTCCTTCCGTAGCCATTATTCCCTCGAGCAGCAGACCCATCTCGGGTTTTGACCGAAGAAACGACCACAGGAGACGGTCCACTGGCCAAAGTCATCGTACAACGGCCACCTCCATAACTTCTGGCCCTTTGTCGATAGCTAGGTCTGGAGATTCTTCGTATTCTCCCTCACGATTTTCTCGAAAGTCAGGAGAACTCCCTCCCCTTCCTGTATCACCAACCCCACCGCCAGTTACACCACCACCTAACCGAAATTCTGAAACGCTTGAAGTGCCTACTTCGTCTCCAGCACCTTCATTACCCCCTTTACCATTGAAACACCCCGTGTACGTGGGCTCACCCATGAGCAAGACATCTCTTGTGCCGTCGGAAGGCGAAGATATGGACTCTTTCCACGTTAGGAATACATATGCTCAGCTTGATGTCAGCGGCGTTAAGGGCGACGGGTATGAAGAGGGTGTAGAGCGTACAAGGGCACGTATTGGGGACAGTAGAGCTAGTCAATTAAACGCCGAAGCTGCTCTCGGTGATGGAACTGAAAAAACAAAAGAATTGGACCCGAAGGAAGCTCAACTGCTGGCTGTGGTTGACCGGTAAGGACTCTGGCATCCAATTAAATTTTTGGTGTTGATCACACTTTAGATATGGATTCTTCTCGTCCCCATCCCATGATCGGTTGATGTTATTGCCCTCTGCTCCTCTCCTCCGGCATATTGGTTTGACACATGGTGGTCCCAAAAACGCTCCGGTTGCCGGTCCATCCTTGAAAACTCTCCCTCCACCTCAACATCCTCTGAAAGAACCTTCACGCATTGGCAAATGGGAACGGATGCTTCGTCCTTCGAAACCTGATCCAGGTGGTATACTGGTTTGGAGCATTCGGTCTACCAAGGAAGCTAAACTAAATGAGCGTACATATAAGGGCATTCCTGACCGATGGCGGAACGCGGCTTGGGAATTGTTATTATCACGGTTCACTGCGCAACACTCTCCACCCAGCGACCGCACTCAAATGTCTTTGGCTAGACTTGCGCAGGATTATTATGACGTCCTGGACAAGCCTTCGAGCTACGACATTCAAATTGATCTGGATGTGCCGAGGACCATTAGTGGTCATGTCATGTTCAAAACACGATACGGCGCTGGGCAACGATCGTTGTTCCATGTCCTCCATTGCTTCTCGTTGCGATGCGAAAAGTGCGGCTATGTTCAAGGTATGGGGCCCATAGCTGCCACCCTTCTCTGTTATTTCACCCCCGAACAAGTTTATGCTTCTTTGGTGCGGTTGCATGGCGCGTATGGAATGCACGATATCTTCTCTCCCGGGTTTCCTGGTCTCCTAGAGGCGATATACGTTCAAGAGCGTATCCTTGAACAGATGTTGCCTGACGTCTTTAAAGCATTCAAAACCCATATGATTTCGACAACATCTTATGCTACCAAATGGTACATCACTCTATTTGCGAATAGTGTCCCTTTTCAGACTCAATTGAGACTATGGGACGCGTTTTTTTTGGATGGAGAGGACGTCTTCATCACTGTCGCGGTAGCAATTGTCTGGGTTTTCAGAGGTACGCGTCCGTTTCGAAGGTGTGATCAATTACCAACTTGAATGTTTAGATCAAATCACGTCTGCTGCCGCCAATTTTGAGACAATTCTCTCTCTGCTGTCTTCCTTCTTCGTTCCAGAGGATGAGAATATACTGTTGTCATGGGTGGAGAAAACGTTAAATGACAAAAAGCTCAGATCTAGTATGGCTCAGTGGAGGAAAGATTGGCACAATCTAGTCGCTGCTGGTAAGGATGGAGACGCTCTGTTATAGTACCACCTGCCGCTTCTCAGAACATTGTACGGGTTCGCCATTAGCCTCTTAATTGCCTTCTGTTTCTGGCATCTACGCTCTTTTGCCCAGTGTCATCGACCATCACCATAAATGCATTTGCATTGCACCTTCAATCCATTGTACTGATCAACATCGCACATTCTTTCTTCCTTCGATCTCTCTTGGGTAATAATACCCACTTCTTCAGCTTATACCATTTATTGAGAACGTAACTGGACGTTCCTTTAATCTCGTTTTCGTATTCGATTGCTTGTTGTGCAGCATTTGGCTTTTATTCTTCATTACGCAGTACTCAATCAGTATAATTTATCAGTCTCTTTTGCTCTGCAGTTTTCGGTGTATCATTAGCGAGCTACAGTATACGAGTAATACAGAAGTTGGTTTCATCCAAATAAGCGCCCATTTGTCTTTTGTGGTATTACCGCGTTGTTGCCAGATGCAGTCGTTACGGAGTCGTCGCTCTCAAGGTCCTGCACGTAAGCCCACGCGACAACCTACGAATGGCAAGCTTGCCAAAGATGCTCGTCCTCGTCGCCGAGACACCAGCGGAAGGTCTCGTGTGGACGACAAAATCAAGAAGCGCATGTCAACAAGATATGCAGATATCTCGAGTCCAACAGAATTGAACATTCCCCGAGTACCTACGCTACCTATTGACGCTCCCGGTGTGAGGAGAATAGATGGAGAACAAGACGAATCTGTGCGCGATCAAGAGGATTTATTGTCCAGTCAAAAGGCCGCGGACGCAGCTGCAGAGGAAAAGAAATTACTAGACGACAAGAGTTTTGATCCAGATGCTTGTGCGTCGGTTGTTATCAAACTCTGGCTAATAATTCACTGTCTCTCTTTCAGATCTGAAGAAGAAGTTGGCAAATTCCACTGAAGCAGAGCTTAAGTCTCTGCAATCCTCATTACGGAGCTCCAAGGATGACACTGCCTCTGAACTCCAGCGAAGCGTCTTCAAAAAGTTAGTGGGCCTTCCTCCGCTTGTTTAGCACTGCTAATTAGATATTAGCTACGCCGAGTTCGTGATGATATCGAAAGAAATCTCTACTCTGGAGAATGAGATGCTTGAATTGAAAGAATCTCTCTCCGAATACAAGTCTATGCCATCTCTGTTACATATCCCCGATCCGACTTCATCTTCCTCCAGCATTTCGACATATCGAAGATCTTCCGTAGCCGACCTTCGTATCATGTACTTCAACCAAATGCAACAACTGCACGCTCAAATTGAAGGATCAGCAAAATTTGCCCCGACCACACCAGGTCGACATGTTGTTGGAGAAGCCGACGGTGTTCTATCACTCAATGCAGCAACATACAAAGTCATGGGCAGAGTCAAGTTTGTCGTGCTGGACGATGCTGTGTTGGTGGCCAAGCGGAGAAGACGGACAGCAGGCGGAGCTGGTGATACATCAGGACGTGCGGGGGGACGTTCAGAAGGCAAGTTGGTGGCAGAGAGATGCTGGTCATTAAATGAGATGGTCGTGTTAGACAGTAAAGATTCACCAAGCGAGTTCTTGTAATCTCATCAAACTCGCTGCTGCTAAATTATCTTTCTACTGCAGGTATGACGAACGTATTCAAAGTTAGACATGGCAAAGAAACTCATGTCTTCCGTACCGAGACTCTCGCAGAGAAGAAGACTTTACTAGGGATGTTGCGTCAAGTTGGAGACGAATACAATGCCAAGAAGCGTAAAGAGCGTGAAGGGGAACATGAAAGGCGCAAAAGTATGTGGCCTGGTGCGGATGTAAGTTGTTCATCATCTAACGAGTGTATTTCAGTGGTAATATGTTGACGAGTAGCAATCTTCACCATCTGTTCCCCCGGATTGGATGGCCGAGTTTGCGAAACTGTCAGGCAGTTCCACTTTGACTTCTGGCACAGACGCCAGGGAAAAGTCTGAACGAGACGTTCGTTGGACAGGCGAATGGGCAGACGATCTAACGGTGTCGATTGCCCTGCGGCAATGGAGTAGAGCTGTCGAATTAGTTGAAGAAGGTTGGTTCAAATGTTGGCTTCTGAAAACATCGGGTCACATTTCTCTCTCCTCTAGGCAAGAAGAAGTCTTCCACCATCCCTCCGCTCGCCGCTAAACTCCCATCATTATCTACCCAACTCACAACCGCCATTCTTGAAAATCTTTCCCAGACATCTAACCGTAAATCCACCGTCGTCGCTCTCATATCCTACTTGGTTCGCTTGAATGCTGGACCGGCTGCACGACATACGTTCCTCACGATGCGCTCTAAAGTCATGAAAAGTCATGTACGAAAAATCACATTTGAGGGTCATGTTGGGGCATATATTGCAGATCTGGCCATGGTATATTTCACCGGGATCAAACATACAGCCGACTGGTTTCTAGCAAGTTTCAAAGAAAATGAGGTTGCGAGTGGTAAGCTTCCCAGCACAACCTGTGGCCGTTGTGACTAATCTGGCCGTTGCAGCATTCATTGACTGGGCGCGTTCACAAGTCGAAACTTACTCGGAGATATTCCGAAATCAAGTATATAGCTCAGGAGTGGAGGGCAAAGTAGTCGAAGAGGCGCTCCAGATTACTTATGATTTGAGTAAGAAGGTGATTATCCTTTGCAACTATTTAATCTTCCATCACTGATGTGAACATCAGCTTCTCGAAGAGTATGGCCTCGACTTCCGCTTCTTGTTGGACGAGCAATTAGCGGAAACCCCGAAGATACAACCGAAAGCAATATCCTCAGAGATCAGCATACCTTCGTTTAAGGGGCCCCTACTTGCTAGGTCATCAAATGCTACCTCTGCACCGAAGCTCTCCCTATCGACTTCTTCTGGTTTAACAAATCGAAAGGTTCCTGCCGCACTGAATATTCCTTCTCCGGATATTCAGGCAGACGCAAGCTTAGCATCTACCACACCATTAATGGGAACAGGCGCCCCGATGTCCACTGGTTCTGCTTACCCCGACACAAGCAAGTTCAAGGGACAAATGCTCGGAAGCGCTCGAAGTCGTACACCGGTTGGAGGTAGCGGCATCTTATCAATTTCCTCTTCATTATTACCACCAAATTCAGCTCCAGCACATTCTGTTCCCGCTTCTCCTATTCCCAGGCAAATGCGTACGCCTCCACCTAGTGCTGGAAGGGATAGACCCCCTAGGTCAGAAAGAGGGGCCGGAAGTCCAGCACCACCGCCGAGGTCGTCGAATAGACCTGGAAGTTCGATTAGTCGAACAACGCTGGTTGCTGTGGCTCAGAGGGATGGTATGATATGAGACGTGTTGCACAAGTAAGTAGTATAGCTCGAGGAGAAGTATTTAATATGTAACATCGTTGGATGGATTTCATACCATAAGTCTGGCATCTGATTTAATATGTTCACTTGTGACTGAGGATAGGACAATGATAGCAAAAGCAAGTCAATAACTGTGAAAATCCAGGGCATATATAGTTACAACTTAACCTAATACACAAAAAGACGCTCCAAGAAATGTAAAGAATATAGCGGAGGGAATATTGTATGCTATATCCCGGGGATTGCATCAAGTCTTCCCTCGTGACAAGATGTCCACAGAGTCAGGATTAAGCTCGGCGGAAGACGTGAACTGCCCAGCTGGCATTGAGGGACGCGGTGAGTCTCTATTTGTCGAACGTGAGGCACTTTGAAAAACCTGATCATAGTCGGGAGGAAGCGTTTCACCATCGCTGAAATCATCTGGGATTTGACCCGCATCTGTTTCTCTTCGGGGCCGAGGGAACGGACGACTGCGCTGACGACCGGCTAGGGAAGAGGAAGAGGATGTCGAGGCTGCAGAGGTATCCACGTCCGATGACGAGGGTGGGATTTGTCTGCGATATTTGCGCGCTGAGAGGGGCGAAGCGGTAAAAGACTCGCTCCCAGTGGGAGTCACTGTAGGCGCATAACGTGGCGTAGATGCTATAGAGGCCATTTGCGACGAAGGGTTAATATCGTCGGGTGCACGAATCCTCTTTCGTCGTCTCCGGTAAAGTACCCACATGATGATGATGAAACCGATTAAGACGACAGCACCAACTATAGCACCAATGACGGCGCCTATGGGCACAGGTGCCTTTGATTGAGCTAGAATAGATACAGTGGGTGACGGCGAAGAAGCGGTGGAAGTTGTGGCTAAAGGTTCAGATACGAGGGTGGTAACCACCGGTGCTGTGTTTGGAACCTGGAGTTCAAACCTGTCGATTGTTATTTGCGAGTGCCCAAACCGGGAATCATTTTGATTTGTGAGTATAATGGCATGTATTCCAAACGTATCGAAAGTTTTGGACCAAAGAATGACCTTTGTGAGGTGATACATATAAAGCACGACGAAATAAAGAGCAGATAAAGTTCGTACGGGAGGGTTTTTTCCATCGTCCGTTGAGTTGACTGCATCGATTGTCTCGAAAATCGGATTATTAGGATCGCAATCTACACAGATAGCGTAAAGACCTCCACAACAACGACGAATTCCATAGTAGTACACTGCATTGGCTGGGACTGTCAACCAATTCTTCAGTCAGGATACCGGGAAACAACTCTATGATTTATGACTACAAACTTGGGAAAGCTGTTGATATATGTCGTCAATTGGAGTCGCATAACCATATATATTCACTCACTAAATGTGACATTTGCTCTGATATCTTCTGTAGATGAAAGAGTTCCAGTTTGTCCAACATTGGTGGCATTATATGACCCATCCTGGGGTGAAGGCCATCCTCCTGCATAGTGAAGATCTGCTGTGTCTCTATCGTCAAAAGTCTGATTTATCAAAATGGTAGCCATCGCGACATTCAGTTGAAGGTGCCAGTGGAGATGGGAAGAAGCCCGGGAGGACGTCGGGAAAGAAGTCTCTCTCTGCGCGCAGAGATAGTATATGTACAGGAAGAAAAACAGCAAGGAAAGAAACTCCCATTCTGATTCAAATTGCAGATCGGTCACATCAGTGGGAGATTGGAGTTGGCAATAGAAGGCAACAAAATCAACGTCAACAGTCGACTGAAATCACAGCACGTGGATAGCGAATAAGCTTGTTTCCGCTGTAGCTCCTCCGCTGTATCTTCTCCACTGTATCTTTTCCGCTGTATTCATCGGCCAAGCTGGACCCGCCTTCTGATGTCGACTTTTACAAGGTTCTAGCTGTAGCTAGGACTGCTTCTGCAGAAGAAGTAAAATCTGCGTATCATCGTGCTCTTTTAGTTCATCACCCGGATAAAAATATCTGCACACCGGCAACGATCCATCTCGCAACAATCAAAGAAGCTTATAAAGTGCTCTCATCCCCCGCTCTTCGGGCGCTGTACGACGCAAAGTCTGTGCAGAATGCAGGCACCACTGGTCCACGACCTGCTCAGTTAATATCGCTCGAAGAATTCGAAGAAGATGCTAATGATGATACCGTTTGGACTTATCCTTGTCGATGTGGTGCAAACTATCGCATAACAGAAAATGAGATGGAACATGGGACACATCTCATCGGATGCAGTGGCTGTTCAGAGTTTATCTGGGTTGGTTTCGAACTCGTCAAACTGTGTGTAGTCGTAATTGGTGAACCGCCCAATCATGTGCTAACCTCGAAAGCGTAGATAAAGTGCGACGATGACTTAAGCTCACAGACCCCATCTGTGTCTGAGCTCTCAACTGTTATAAGGGTTCCGGACTGTTGTTGC
Organism: Lentinula edodes; assembly: GCF_021015755.1. Classification (NCBI taxonomy): domain Eukaryota; kingdom Fungi; phylum Basidiomycota; class Agaricomycetes; order Agaricales; family Omphalotaceae; genus Lentinula; species Lentinula edodes. The sequence continues at coordinate 958,756 of NW_025764307.1, forward strand.
GTGTTCGGAGATTTAATGTGCAGGTATGATCTGGGTATGATAACCTGCTATTCCACGAACAGGATTATTGATGCTCACTCCCTTCCTTCTGTTAGATATGCACTATCTGCCCCTACAACAACGCATAGTAGGAATAGGAATAATCCAGCCAGAACAGTAAATCCTCGTAATCGCTTCCGGGGAACCTGTCTTTTTTTTTTGACATGTATAATCATTGGATGGGTGTTGTAACTTGTGTTCAGGTTCTAATCTCTTGACTAGAGGAAATCATATAGAAAAACTGAAGTACACCTATGGTTATGGTATCTAGTTCTGCCATGTTCACTGATCAACAGCAAAAGCAAAAACATAGTACCACTCCTCACAACCTAGCCGAAAACACTGCAAATCCAAAAAATCTCAAAGTACAGTAGTGACAAAAAGGACGCATCGAATTCTGTGTCCTGAACTGCATCAAAATTTCCCTAATGCTTGGTATTAGGGGACGGAGTGCTAAGTCCGACGTTCGACAGTGCTAGGGAAATCTGATCATATCCAGGAGGAAGCGTTTCGCCGTCGCTGAAATTATCTGGAACCGGGCCCGGATCAGTTCCTCTACGAGGCAAAGGGGACGGATTATGACGCGGAGGGCTATCCAAAGAAGGGGAAGAAGACACCAAGGCTATGAATGGCATCGATCCCGGAGGGCGAGGGTCGTCCGGGGCACGATACCTTCTCTGTCGTCTTTGGCGAAAGACCCACATGATAATGATGAAACCAATCAAGACGAGAGCGCCGACTACACCACCAATAATAGCGCCTAGAGGTGGCTTTGATTGAGCCACATTTGAAGCGGGAAATGTCGAAGATATGTTCGAAGAGGTTTCAGGTATAGAGCTGGTAACAACGGAAGATAGCGAAGATGCGGTTGATAGGGTTCCAGATATAGAGCTGGTTGCTGTGTTTGGAATCTGGAGTTCGAATCTATCGATGGTGATTTGCGAACGGCCAAACCTAGAATCATTTTGATCTGTGAGCAGGATTTCATGAATTCCAGGCGTGTCGAAAGTTTTGGACCAAAGAACGATCTACAGGAGGGAATGAAGCAAGACGAAGTAAAGAGCAGATAAAGTTCTTACGGGAGGGCTGTCTCCAACGTCTGTTACGTTGACAGCATCGATTGTCTCGAAAATCGGAGCTTTACTAGAAAGGCAATCTACACAAATAGCGTAAAGTGCTCCGCAACAGCGAGGAAGCCCATAGTAATACACTGCATTGGCTGGGGCTGTTTAAAAAAATCAGAATACCAGAATGGCACAACGTTTATGGTACAGTTCTACGAACTTGGAAAAACTGTGGCGAAATGTGGTGATTAACATGAGTTACAGGCTGTTACAGAACCACGTATCCACTCACTGAATGTGACATTTGCTCTGATGTCTTCTGACGAAAGAATTCGACCGTCCCCTGTATTGCTGACATTCCAGGCGTCCTGAGGTGAAGGCCATCCGCCTGTATAGTGGAGAACTGTTGTGTCTGTCGCGTCATATGTCTGATTTATGAAGGGACCACCGGTAGACATCGCTACTTTCGAATGTGGAGAAGGAAAGTAGTTTGAGAAGATGTCCTTTAAGCTCCTTTAAGAGAGTTAGCACTCTGTGCGAAACTGATAGAGGAGAAAAACAGCGATCCTGATGGGATGGAACTCCTATCTTGATCAGCTCGTACAACAGTTCGAGTTGACGATCGTCCAGCGTAACAGTAACCTGTGCACTGCAAATGTTCAGTTCCAACTCGAGGCGTCATTTTGCTCCGTTCATATCACTCGAGGATCTGCTCTCCTTGCCGCATCATCAACTAGACAGTGGAAAGCATTAAACGTTTGATTGTCTTTAGCCAATCAAGCAGGAACGAGAAGTTGCTGAATGCTTTCTAGCAAAGTACATAGTAGAGGTACTGAGGTAAAGGTAGTCTGTAATGAGAGCCTCGTTGCCGGTGTACCGGCAAGGCTCGGCATTCTGCCGCTGTGTGATCTGATCATGCTCAACTTGGAGAAGGCTGTTTTTTCTACTGTGAATGTCCTTAAGCCAAAAACACCTCCGCATCTGGCAACGACCCATATCGAGATAATCACAAAAGCTCAGATAGTCCCCAATATGTCGTACGATGGGAGTCTTTAACTGGAACCACCGGACGATCTGCTCAGTCAATCTCGCTCGACTACTATTTGAAGAAAATTGGTGATACCGTTCGGACTTCTGTCGTTGCGGGATGAACTGTCGCATAACAAAACATGAAATGTAACCTGGATCAAATCTCAAAGTCGGGTGTACCCAGTGGCTGTTCGGAGCTCAGAAAACATTTAGGTTGGTTTCGAACTCGCCGAGGGTCATTGAAAAAACTGTGTTGTTGAACTTATTACTGCCCAATGATGTACTGACCTCAAAAGCGCAGCTATAGATAATGTGGAAGTGTCACAACGCGCTAAGTTTTCAGGCCCCATCTACCAGTGTTTTTGAGCTCTCGACTATCACAAGCGTTTCGAACTAACATTGTATCGGTCTTTGTGTGTTCAGAGACTTAATGTGCGGGTATGACTCAGATATCCGACGGACACTCAGACTAATAACTCACACACTCTCTATGTTTAGTATAATCCTGGTATATCAACCTCTTCTGGACTTAAATACCATGATCCTTTAATAACCTCATTGTCAGAATACTTTTCAGTCAAAACAACAAAGCGAATCCCTCACGATCGCTTCCGGGTATCTTGTCGGCCAAAGTGTTGCCGTTCCCCAACCAGAAAAATCTATTATTGTCGGGATCTAACGGTTCATAGTCGTAGTCTTCCCATCGTGGGTGTTCTAATGCTTTGATGCAATGCAGACATGATCCTAAATCACGGTGAATGAAATGATTCCTTTCGGTATCTGCTGCATTATACCTACCTGGCCAAAGAGACACGACTCTCCCCTCCTCCTTTCCGACCTTGTACCACGACCGACATTTTTCGCCAAAGACACTCTGTTTTATCGTTGTCAACGAGCTGATGGCACGGTCATCTCCTTTTCACTTACTGTTGGAAAAAAGCTCTGTGATCTTCAAGTCAGTCTCTATCACGAAGCTTCTCAATTCAAATTGTACCTCGAGATATGCATCAAAATCATCCACAGCTTCCTTCTTTACTTCAATGCTCTTCAATCGCTCTCGCTGTAGCTTCAGAGTTGCCGCCACAGCATAATCTACTTGCCGTTCGATGATGATTAACAGCGAACCTGCTCCAACTCCCGTGTTTGGACCTAGAGCTGAAAACCAATTGGGAAATCCATCCACGGCTATGCCTAGATATGTTCGTGGATGGGGCTCGAATTGTTTATTCAGCTCAATGCCATTTCTGCCTAGAATATCGACTTGAGAGGAGGCAAAAAGGGCAAAACAATGTACTTCATCCCACCTATGAATGTAAAAGGCAGCTTGTAGGAGGTGTCGAAGCCTGTCGCACAAACGATGACATCCAAGTCTCTATGCTTGTCATCGACCGTTTCTATCCCTGTGGGCGTTATTCGTTTGATATTTTCTGGAACAAATTCAACCTGTTGGAAAAGGTAAGCATTTACCCCATTTTATATCCCATCATACAAACATTCTCCTCGCACAAAGACTCGAGATAACCAGGGCCCGGTGTCAGTCGACGACAAGCAACAGAAAAATCCGGTATTACTATGGTCCGCGCAGGGTCATTAGTGAAAGCACCTGAAATATCAGACTACTCACAATGCTCCGCGATCCATGGTTTCTTTGACAATTTCTGTCTCATGATCTTTTCAAAGATTTCCCGAGCTCCTTGCTGCAGAGGATTACCTCGCAGCGTCGCTAGGTGCGCCCCCTGGAGAACATTTAGCGTCGACGACGTCAAGAATCCATGCAGCCTTACATTGAGATCTGACTCAAGACCTCGCCGGAATTCCCGGTAATATTCCTTGTCCCTGAATTTCTTCTTGTCCTTGTCCGTGAAGGTGTCTATCACGCGAAGATTCAAGATTCCGATTTGCACTTTTTCCCCGAAAACACGCACAATTGTCCACACTTTCGTCTCCGTTCGCGAGAGTGACAAGGTGTTCTCGGACAAAACTTGCACTCACCCAAGTTTTGCCTCGTACGAAGTTCGAAATTGTCTTTACCCTCGGCTGGAGTGCGGGTACGATTTGAATCGCTGAAGATCCCTTAGTACAAGGGTCTTTCAGTTGATTTTATCATGCCCTCAGTGGCAGAATACTCACTACACCGATCACACCGATCTTCTTCTCGCCCCAGCTCTTCACAGTATCTTCCCACTTCGTTTTCGCTCCTGAATCTCCCTCTCCCGTTTCCCATTGTGCGCTGTGGATCACCTTTCCTTGGAACGTTTCCAATCCTTCGATTTCCGGCCACTGCCACCTGCTGAGGCTACCGATTCCGGTGAACAGAACGTCGGCGGTGACCTCTATATCTTCGTATCCATCCTGTGTAGTCCCTTGGCGGATTTGCGGATTGCTGCTATCTGTGCTAGCAGTGGCTCTTTTGATGGTCAAATGCCATTTTCCTGTTTTCTCGTCGTATTGCGTACGGGTGAGACGGTGTTGGAGCTTGATGTAGGGTCCCAAGTGGAATTTTTCTACTACGGACTCAAGATAGGCCTGGATTTCGGGACCGGGAGCGTAGAAAGAGGACCAGTCGGGCTAGGGGCATGCGTCAATCATATGAATTATTTTACTAGATGGCGATTTTGAGCTTACATTCTCAGCGAACGTGAGCTGGTACTGATGGACGTTGATCGAGGTCAGACGTTTCCAGTCTCAGTGACAATAATAACTAATGGGACGCACACAGTGGGAAGGGATATCACACGCAAGGCCCTTACAGAATATAGTGGAGAGAGTTCGTGGATTAGCCCCGAAATCGCTGATGCATTAAGGAACTAACGGCTCAACTGGATATCGGTTTACGAACCACGTACCCCCAATTCCTGCATTGGCCTCGTATATAGTGAGTTCTAAGTTCTTAACCCTTTGAAGGAACCTATGTAATCATGCAGTGGGTTGTTGAACTACACAGCTTATGCACAGTGTCATACCGAATTCCAGCGACGATTCCTGAAGCGTTAGTCAATGGTATGGAGAGTCGTGATTTCAAGCGTGCGTACCGCTGTATCCTGCTCCGATAATGACGACCTTCATTGGACGAGCTTCATCGATACAAAAGCTCGGAAGCTTGTATTTATTCTCGGGCGAGTACGTTGTGTGGCCATTCAAACCTGAAGTCCCGTTCACGGAGGACATGTCCAAGTCTAACGCAAAAGATAGGTAGTGTACGATGGCTTACTTATGCAGTCGACCATGGGGACAATTTGTAACAAGCCGGACCTGGTTGGGGTTGTCCGAATGTTCGTCTGGGCTCGCCCATACATAACTCATATTTGGGGCTGGGAGAAAGTATCCTGTTCAGTTTTAGGATGAAAACTGTGGAATGATTTCCAGCTGGTCTTGTGGTCCTCAAATGTACATTATAATGCGCCGCTGAATAAAAAGACGTTGAGTATTCAGTTGCAATTTACCCTCATGATTTCGCCCATCATGCAATTTATGTGCGCAAATACTTGAAAAATATGGCCTGAGGGCGGCTACCGGTAATTGTTATCGCCTCCTCATGATCATGCGCCACCACTGATGCACCAAGTCGGAGTAGTGAGTCTGTGTCGTCGCCATTCGTAGAAGAGGACGTGAGGATGTTTACTATCTTTTACGGACGGTGACCAGGCATTGCACATTCTCCAGACGCTTGAACATTGACGTTATTGAACACCGATTGGCCATCTGCCATCAAGTACAATGTTGAAGGCAGAGGTTTTCGACAATAATTCTTTCACTAGTACCACACTTGACGGAAACACCAAGATCAAACCCATCCAATCCAGATCCTATATAATACATCCTTTCTTGCAACATCGTAATGATGCCATAAACAGTACTCATCATAAAACAACGAAAGCACCGGCCACTGCACTGCCAACCAGAGCCGCGAGTGTCGCAGCGATAGGCACCATCGTCGTCATCTTGTTGGCAAATTGGACACTACCAGCACTGTTCTTCTGAGACGCAGTAGAGCTGGGAGCAGCGCTGCTGGTGCTCGTGACTGGACGAGAGGTAGCGGAAGTTACGAAACCACTTGATGAAGAGGATGTAGCTAGCGCGGAAGAGCCGGAGGAAGCTGTGGGGGTTGGGGAACTAGTGGCTATGGTGAAGTGAGTGCCGGCGAAGGAAGTGACCACGCCTTGTCCGGAGCTAGCCAGAGTGATTGCTTCCCCTCCTAAGCTAGTGATGATGCTCTCGATGTGACCCGCGTCGGCTGTGGTAGGGGGAGAGTAAGTAAGATCACGATTGATAACACTGATGTGGTGTCAAAGAGAACGTACAGGTTACAGTCTGCACAAATCCAGAAGGAAGCGATGTATGTCCGAATGCAGACCCGATCCTGCTCGTGGCCACTTGGAATGCAGAGTTGACCTTGCTCGTGGCATCACCGAACAGCGAAGCGGCGTCTGCAGTGATATCACTGAACGCTACTACATAGGGAGTAACACGAAATGTTTAGCAAGCGTGAGTCTGAATTTATAAACTGATCATACATACCATCACGCTGGATGGCAACAACAGCGCCGTGGGCCACGACAGCAGATGAAACAGCAAGCAATGCGAGGAAGTTTTGGCGGACCATTATTGTACTAGGGGTATGTATAGTTAGAAGCGGGCGAGGATTAGAAGTAGAGCGAAGTCAATTCGTCTGTACTGATGATAGCGGCCTGCGCTAAGGTGTTGTGTCAAGAGCTGCAGATTCATTGGGCTTTTATACGGAAACTGTACAGCCTCGCTACATAGCCGATGGGAAATCAGATTGGATCAACATGTTCCCCCGATGTTCCCAGGACCCCGGATAATTGGGGATACAGTCGTTCGGGAGTTCGGACAAATTTTGAGAAATTTTTCGAAAATTCTGTTCGATTTTCGGACATTTCAAGGCCTCTGACGGCGGTAGGTTGCTCACAGGGGTTCGGACATTTTTTCCAGCTTGGGGAGTTATATCTGCAGGTGGGAGTCCGTGGGACTTTTGGAAATTTTTTGAAGCCTCCCCGAAGATCATTTAGGCGAGCGCCAATTTGCTTAAGCGCCGGCGGCTGGTCGACTTTCGGACATTTTTTGACAGAAATTCTTGATTTTGGTTCGGACATTTCAGCCGAAATTCGTCAATTTTGGGAACGACCTTCACTGTGATTATCCGGGGTCCTATGTTCCCTCACGTTCAGTGTCATCCATAATCTCAATTTCGTCTCCGGAAAATTCATTTGTGAACGCGGCCAGGAACGAAACCGAAAACGCTCTGATAATATGTGCATATGTATTCGCCGACTGTGGGCAATACTGCTAATTTGAAGTGATCATAAAATTGTCAAAGCAGAAGTGCGATCAGAGAATAAGCCGTTGCTGTTGGAACATTAGCGCCGTTAGCGTCAAAAGAAAGTTAGCGTTAAAAACATTGTCACCAAATTTGGGTCGGCCAAAGCAGGGATACCAGACGCATATAGTCATGAGAAAAATATAGCATTAATACCCTTCCATACAGTAAATTATCATTAGCGAGTCGTGGCTACTCTATCCTGGGTATAGTTCGTAGGTGTAAAATGAATTCCAGAAATCAAATCAAGCAGAGGTGGGCGCCGCGGTTTCTGTTACAGTACTCGTGCTCGTGACGGTGGCGGTAGATGCTGGCGGCTGAATGGGAGCCTGGACAGGTGGCTTGGCAGGGGGTTGGACAGGCGGCTGAACGGGAGGAGAGGGAGCTCCAGAAGGAGGACCAGAAGGAGGCGAAGGAGGCGAAGGCGGTGCAGAAGGAGGCGAAGGAGGGGCAGGGGCATCTCGTCTCGCGCGATGACTACGACGAACCGGAGGTTGAATAGGAGCAGCGTTTTCGACGGTTCCCGCATTATCCTTGATTGGTTGAGGAGCAGCCCCTTCGGCAGCCCCTAACTTGTCTTTTGCCGCACCAATGACCGTGGACGGAACCTGTCCTGGCTGTATAGGTAGAGCACCTTCAACAGTCCCCGCCTTGTCCTCGACTGGTTGCGGAAGAGGAGCCTGGCTAGCGACATCCCCAGCTTTGCCAGGAATGCCAGTGACAACGCCAGTCACACCTCCTAGGATCGCGTTAGGGTCGACGGGAAGCTCAGGAGCATTTGGAGGAAGCGGAGAGGCATCACGACGAGAAGGAGCACTAGAAGTGGAAGGCGCGTAAGAAGAAGTAGACGAATTCGATGGGGTCGGACTCCATGTAGGAGAGGCCTCGGGGGTAGTATCAGTTGTATTATCGGCTGACATCACGCTCAAGGTGTCGACGTCTGCGGCTTGAACGCTAGGACAGGGCATTCCGAGCACGTTGAGTAAGTCAGGGATCAACGGAAGAGTGCATAGAGGTCCAGGAAGAAGGCCTCGCTCTTGAACTTCTACATTTTGTTCTAAAATACACTCATGCATGAGCGAGATTCACGAATGGTCGCAAAACGCGCGACTAACCTTCTGAACGCGCTTCCCGAGCGTAGTCAACTTGAGGATTAGGATGAGAGACTGAATCGCGCCTGGCGTCCCGGAATTGATTATTGGAACTACCAACACCAGATGAAGCTTGAGCGTGATCGCCCGCGGGAGCAGCGAGCGCGCATAAAGTCGAAGACGAAGACGAAATGGCGAGAGTAGCCAAGACAAGCGAAGAGCTGGATGGAAGTCTCATGATGATTCGTTAATAGAGATCGTAAAGTGTAGTGATGATCGTGAAGTATAGAGATGTACTAAGTGCAAGTTAATTTCTTACAGGTAGATGATGGTGGTATAAGACAGAGAGGTGGAAAGAAAAGCCTTTCGCCCCAGATCGAATTTATAGAAAGACGAAGAGTTTGGTCGGAGCAAACATTCGCCTTTTTGGGACGACAGGTTGGCGAGTAATAGCGATCGCCTAAGGAACTCTGACGTCCTATATGTTCGTTTTGGGAAAGTCATTCACCTTTATAGGAAGCATGACGCACGCAGGACCCAATCAATTTACGAGAAAAGCCAGTTAATAATTGCCAACGCCAAGGGGGAAAATCAACCTGCCCGTATACAGTAAATAGTGTAAGTATTCTCCTTCACCATAGATACTTTACTCACAATTCTCCTGCTTCAAGCTTCATCAATCGCAATGGTTATATTCCCCTGCGATGTTCCATCTCCCATAGCTCTTCGTCTCCAAATCTCCTATGTCCATTACCCCCATGTCTGGCACTAAGTACAGAGTATTCCCAAAGGTTTGACGCGACTTGGCGGATTGATGTGCCCATACACGACGACAGGAGGAACCACAACAGGGCTGCAGATCTGTAGGTATATATGTTCAGTTTCTTCCAGGTGAAAGTCGTCTAAATACTCACATCAAACACACTAGGAGGACCAGCACTAGCATCAAAGCTCGTATATCGTCGTCGTTCCGCATGAACATGCAATGCGGCGCTAACGGCCAAAGGTAGCCGGTGGCGTACGTACTCACGCGGGTATCAGATAAGATTTCTTGACCCTCCACTTCCGACAATTGGTTTGTCCTGCAAGACACCTGAAAGAGTTCCTATTCTGCTTATCTTGTAGCTCTAATCAATCAATGTCCGCTCCACAGTCCGAAGGTCGCTGAAATTCACCAGAAATCGTACAATGTGATTTACTCGTCCTTGACTGGCGTGGAAAAGCCGTGGAATTTGGGGAGATTTGGGGCCTGAAAAGGCACACAGCGTCGCATAAAAAAGCTCGGGTTCAGGCGGCGCTTGTGAGTCTAGCAGTTCATTTCTGGTGCCATTTGGTCGTCGTTGAAGACTGTCGCATCGACGACGCCACCCAGTCAGCCAATTGCAGTCCGTACGTTTGGTATGCACCAAAATTCTGGATAAACGTGGTTGCCTAGATTGACTTGATCAGATTCCATCCTTACCGCTGTCTTGGGTTTTCTCACTATCGTTGGTCTCCCATATTTTCTCTGCGCATTGGAAACTCTTGGCTTCTTTAGCGTTCCCAAGGACGCTATGCTCATCGATCGAAAAGCTTCTGCAATACCAGCAATAGCGGTTCCAGCGCCCTCACCCGCCCAGGTGCGTTTTACTTCCCCGTTTCGCTTGAAGAGCTCTAACGCCATCATAAGTCCGACACAGTGGTACTTGATCCAAGCACCAAAAACGAGGATATTGAACGTACCTCAGAGTCTGCTAGTGTCTTGCCACTAGATCCTTTCCATCTTCGTGACGCTCTAAAGTCTGAGAAGCAACTACTCGAGCTACGAGAGCATAAGAATGGGAAGAAGCTACAAAATTACTATGCTCGGCAAAATAATGTACGTTTCGAGTATGATCTGTCTCCGTGCATCGGATTCTAACATATATTTTTGTAGTTGATCGTCTCTCTACTAAAATCAATGGAAGAACATACCAGTGAAGCAAGAGACGAGGAGGACGCTGCGCGTCTCCCTGTGTGCATCTTCGATACTATATCACTCATCCACCCTTACTTATTCTTGCACAGGTCAAAATCGCCATATGGGCCAGTCTAATAGCCAATTTAATTCTCTGCGTACTCCAAAGTATGTACATTCCCTCTCCCTGCTCCCTGTAAATGCATTTGCTTGCCGCCAGTGTATGCCGCAATATCGGCTTTATCATTAAGTCTTCTCGCGACGGGTATCGACTCTGTTTTCGACATTGGATCCAACATCCTATTGCTATGGCTAAATAGAAAAGCAGAGTCATTAGACGTCAAAAGGTGGCCGGTAGGGGGAGCGAGACTAGAGACTATAGGGAATATTGTATACGGTACGCTCCTTATCGGCTTCGCCTATTTCTTTACGCGGAACCAATACGTTGATTTTCGTAGGATTCTTGTACGTGAAAATCTCCCGCCGCTTGCCTCAAACTTTGGCGATCGCCGACTCTCTAAAACCGACAGAATGAGCTCCGTTAATCTCGTCGTCATCGTAGAGTCTGTGCGAGATCTCGTTACCCATACCAATGGTTCAGTGAAAAACTTCCATTTGCCCTCCATCCTCGCTGTGGCTTCGGCCCTGTGTGAGTTATTTCCCAGTCAACTAGTCTATTTACTAATCCTTATTTCACAGTCGTCAAATTTGCCCTATTCTTATATTGCTTCTCTCTCCGCAAAAACTCCAGTCAAGTACATGTTCTCTGGGAGGATCATCGGAACGATCTATGGATCAATGGTTTTGGTGTGTCTAATTTCCATGGGCTTGCCTCTATATTCAAAACTCCAACGCAGGTATTTTAATGTCGACCGGCGGAAGTAAACTTCGATGGTGTATGTTCGCTATTCCGGTTGCATACGCCCTTTAGCCTGTGTGTTTGTCGATTAATATCCGCTTCTTTCTTGCAGTTCTCGACCCAATGGGAGCTGTCATTGTCAGCATTTACTCTTTCTCCTTTCCTAAAAGCTCTAACATTGCTCACGCCAAATCATCATGCTTACCTTTCTAGATCGCCCTCGGAGTCATCATGGCATGGGGAAAGACCATCTACGGTCAATTCGAGCTGTTGGCTGGAAAATCTGCTCCACATGGCGTGTTACAACTCTTGACCTACAAGTCGTTGACTTTTAGCGAGGAGATTGAACGGATCGATACCGTGCGGGCTTACCATGTGAGTTTCCTTCTTCGTTTGGTGCGGTTTCTTGTGTGTACTCACCGTTTCGGCATTTTTCAGAGTGGACCGGTAAGACAGCTTTTTTGCCAAGACAGCGAGAGCGTGATTTATTGAATCGGTTAACCGCCATGGGTGCAACAGGATTTTTTCGTAGAAGTGGACATCGTTATGGACCCCAAAACTCCTCTTTGGAAGGCTCACGATATAAGCGAACACTTACAAAGCAAGATTGAAGCTCTGCCACAAATTGAACGTGCGTTCGTCCATGTCGACTATGAGACTTCGCATCAACCCGTACGCTCCCCGGCTTTTCTTGGAATCTCGGAAAGTATTCTGACTGCTGATATGCTGTAGGAGCATCGAAAAACGTAGTATGGGTTTTCTGTATCAGAAAACTATCGACGCATGTTAGAGAAGGTGCTCACCTCAGGCTACAAATTTGTACAATACATGCGCATTTCGTGCATATCAGTCTCGATTTCATGCTCGACGCGTCCCAAGACTTACGCACGTAATCGTGTTATCTGCCCATTCATCCATCTTTCTCGGCAACTCCATTCTCCACCTCCTTCTGCAATAGTCCTCGGATTTTATCTGGTCTATATATTCAAGGTCACCGTCGCCATATCTTCTACAAATCTAGCAATGCTTCCTGTCATCCGGGCGTGACTATGTAGCCTATACTCAGAGAGAGAAGTCAAACTTCGAAATAGTTACCCACACACTCGCATCTGGAAGGTCCTGTAATCTATATGTTATGACGAGTTCCAATGGATTTATGGAAGTTATTGGAAGGAATCATACAGTAACGGTGATTGGCGAGCTCGTCGGCAGCTCGAGGCTTCAATATCTCAATTCTCGACCGCTTCTCGATGAGCCTTGTTACCATTTCAGATATCTTCTCTCAACTGCATATGACCAGATTCCGAGCCATTGGCTCAAACCCCTATTGCATGTACTTGCCCAGGAAATCCCTAGGCTTTCCTAATGTCCTTCAAAGAACAGGAGAATTCTATCTCTGTGCACTTTGTCTTAAAGAAAGTGATTTTGGGATTGTTCGTGTCAAAGAGGTTTCTGAGGAGCGCTCCGATGCTTACTTCCCGAAATCCCTTTCGTTGGGTCATTCTTCGGCATCGTATACCAGACTCCTGGTGCTGAACTTGTACCCACTAGCATTGGAGTCACAGACTCACAGGCGGCTCCGCGAGCATCGTGCAATTCATATAGAAAAACCTGGACACACATGTTTGTACCATTTGACGATTCTTTTCAGCATTGATATGAGCGATAGAGGCACGGAAGAAGCAGTAAGCATCGTGCTCAGATCAAGGATGCTCATTCGTACAGATTGAGCTAGGTGTCATCATCTTCTAGCTATTCCATTAAATTACTTTCGGGTCCTTGAGATTGGATTGGACAATGGATACGGCCATAATCAAGCACATCCACAGTTCATTTCCCCTGAGGGCTTGGTATACCGTAAACGTTCGGACCGGCTCATGGAAACTCTCTGGCTTGCCTCTTACAAGTTACAAGACCATGTTTAGGATTACTTGCTTTTGACCTGGCGTAAATCTGATTGAATTCATGAGACTTGAAGCATTTGTCGGGAGAAGCACGTGCTTTCTGCACACGTGGGTTGCGGAGATGGGTGCATTTCTGCCACTGCCAGTGATGCTTTGAAATGGTCAGCTCAAGTCCTCGTAAATCTGACTTTGCGTATTATCCCTACGATGGTACGAAAATCTAAAACGGGACAACACCGACAACCTGATAGAACTTTGTAGCGCGAAGGCGTTCTTAAAAACCTATGCCTCAAATAAACAGTTGCGCTCCAAGGATCTAAGGAACGTTGTCATGAATGCGCTCAAGGAGGGTAAGTTTCTAGACGACAATGGATGTATTTCTCCCCGGAATATGGGAAAGGGACAGAATGAGAACGAGACTTTTGCATTTCTAGGCCAAGTCGCCGAAACTATCACTCGCGCTGCCACCCAGCACGATGAAACCTTGAAGCCCCAGGCTGTTGCCTGCCCGTCTCCTACTGCTACATATCAACACCCAAAACTGGGATACCGTTTCTTTCCTGACTGGACAGCAGTGTTCAATGTGCTCTCTTCTAGCATTCACGTAGATGCAAAGCCTTCGACAGTCAGTGCATCCAGAAAGGCACCTGTCAAAACTTTAGACATTGCATCAATCGCGGAATTCAAGCTCGAAGATACTACCGAAAAGATTATTGATGTAAGTTTTGCGAGGAATGATCTGCTATCTTAACTAATAAAACTAGAACGAAGAAAAAATGGTTGGGGCTGCAAAGCAGTTGCTTGGGAATGATCCGTGCCGGGAGCGTATTCTAGGTTTCACGATGGAGAAAAAGCGAACCCGATTTTGGGATTTTTCGCGATGTGCAATCACAGTGTCCGAGCCTTTTGATCTTAACGAGGTGTGTGTCTTAGTTCTGTTAACAACTCCCTTTATCATTTAGATGGCTTCAGAAACCTGAATTACTGGTCGACTTTCTTCTTTTTGTCATTTTCGCAAAAAAGCATGAAATCGGATTCGATCCTACAATGCACAACATCTCCGTGGGCGGCGAAGATTGCTCCTGTTATGAAATCGGCAACTGCTTCTTTCTCATCGTTGGGTCGCCGCTTACCGAAGCAGCTGCATATCAGATGGTCGGGCGTGCTACTCGAGTTTGGGTTGTTGTAGGACTATTTCCCGACAGAAATGGAGATATCGAAGTCGGAGGAAGGCTTCGACGAGGTGTTACCAGACGTGTCTTGAAGGATGTTTGGTTATATGACAAGGCACTCTGCGAGCGAGAGATCCAATCAAGTATTTTGAAAAAGCTTGATGCCAAACAAAAAACCAAACTCGAGGAACACTTTCTCACCTTCATCATGGAGGAGGTAATCATCTTTGAAGGAGAGCCGAAGCGTACTTTCAAAAAACCCTCTCTCACCGAAGTCGAACCTATCATGATGTCCCGGACACACATGCTGCGAAAGCATGTCCGTTCTGTAGTAAATGAAGAGTGTGAAAATCTTTATCAACTCACCGATTTCAAGAAAGCTTTAACATGCTGGAGAGATATGATCATATGCATGTCGTTTTGCCATTTTGATCAGTTGATGAAACTCACGATAATTCCAGGTCTTGATCTATTCCGTATCGCTGGCTTCATTCATCTTGATTTGAGTGGAGGGAATACACTGTTACTTGAAGGCAGGGGGATAATATCTGATCTGGAATACGCCAAGAGGTACAATGAGGTGTCGAGTCACGATCCCAAGACGGTATGCTTCAGCTTAGTCTAGTATTTCTAGTACCTAACGTCGCCCCAGAGCACGCCTGATTTCATGGCTGCAGAATACCAGGCGAACTTTTTCTTTTTCCTCCCCTCTCGAACAGACGCAACCGCAGAACTCTTTAAATTACAGGACGAGTGGTTTGCACCCCATTTTGTACACGATGTGGAATCGGTTTACTGGCAATATCTATGGTTCCTCCACAACCGCATCCCTAAGACTCCGGAGCCCTCGCAGTCAGCTTTGGAAAAAGTCAAACAACAAGCTGGACGGTATTTTGGTCATAGTATCGACGGAAATCAGGACCGCTTCGAAGTCATCCGAAACGAAACAAGCGATATAAAGCTCCTAGGTGTCTTGGAATCTGTATATTGCCCTCTCATCCTACAACCCCTTGATCTGTCGATAACTCTGCGTGAAGAATACCGGCGGGTTGTCAGGTCGCTTCCCATGAAAAAGAGCGATGATGCCTGGCGGCTGGGGGACGTGTTCAATGGGGATATTTATGAGAAGTTCCTCGGAAAGCTCCAGGCTGTGTTGGATGCATACCCGGATGGGTACATCACTCTCGATGCTGCCCGTTGAGCGGAAGTGGCGATCTTCAAGCTCTGACTGCAAACCAAAGAAGTAGCACGTACCTCCAGAACTTTAAACATCTGCTGGTGGGGCTGGAGTAGTTGGTATCAACGATCTTCGGCGCATAAACAACGAGCCTATCAGGAAAAAACGGCACCCAGTGAATGATGCAAATATCAATTTTTAGAAAATCTTTGTTAATGTGACTATCGCTGTCAACATTTGCTAAGTAGAGAGAGTAGATCGGAGTGAACAACTCCTTGCGTTTAAATTTTGAAGTATCTGTCAGCAGTGCAATCCTCTTCCCCGGCGCTTCAGGAATTTAAGCGCCTGAAACACGTGCGGACACACCGCACACAATTGACCTATGGCCTGTTTCTTATATTGTTTCTTCATATTGTCATGATCGTATAACAAATGGGCGAGAAAGTGGTTACTCGACCGTGGACCCAGAAGGATGATGACCTTCTCCGAGATGCCGTGGCGAAATATGGCATGCAAGATAACTGGCAGGCCGTTGCCAGTGAGGTACCAGGTCGAGACAACAAAGCCTGTAGAAAAGTGGGTTATCATAATTTCTATTCAGTCTACCACTGCATGAACATACTTTCTTAGAGATGGCTTCACTCTCTTTCCCCAACAGTCAAGAAATCGCCTTGGACTGCAGACGAAGATTATCTTCTCCTTTCTCTCCTCAGTGCTCATGGCCCCAAATGGTCATTCATTGCGAGGCAAATTGAAGGCAGGACAGACGATGCATGTTCGAAACGGTATAGCGAAGCGCTTGATCCTACCTTGAAGAAAGACGAATGGACCTCCGATGAGGAAGCCAAACTTCTACAGGTATACAGCGTAATCGGTGGCAAATGGAAGGAAATAGGATCTCAGCTCCAGCGGAGTAGCCTGGCGTGCCGTAATAGGTACTTTTGCAGTCAAATCAATGGCACTGTATTTTGGCTCAACGTATATTCGATCACAGATTCAAAGTCCTTCAACGTAAAAAGAAACCTATCGTGCAAACTTCTTCATTGACTGCACCTGCTCAGAACGAATTTGAATCAGGATCTCCTTATTACCCACCCGGATCATATCCCTTGTTTCCTCCAGAGGATGTTCCGGCTACTTTCCAGGAGCCAACTTCGAAAGTACCGCTGACGTCTACACTTCCCCCATTTCAATACTCCTCCTCGTCATTAAGCGCCGCTCTCGAGGAACGACCTCCGATCTCACATCACTCTCCATACTTTGAAGCCATGCTCATAGATGCCACATACGATCATACTTCTGGATCATCTGCGACCCCTTCACCCTTCACTTTCGCTCAAGAATTCAATGATGGTTCGATGTTACTGGATGACCTCTCTGACCCCAGTCATTACATAACGGACAGAAATGCTCTATCGACTTTTTATTTTCATCATAATGACTTTGGTCTTGTTCCCGATGACAATGGGATCTGCCCAACGGGACCATCTCGAATGGAAGAATATCTGCCTGCTATCGATACAACCGTCAAATCAGCACCATCGGGAATGACGTCCGCCCTTCACGATCAACAGGTCCTTTTCAACGAGAGCCCTTCCAGCTTTGGGTCACCTGAACTTTCGTACCCATCTAGTCCCCTAGGTCAAAGTGGAGCCTCCTCGTCAACGTCAAGCCCCGGTGTGTCTGCACCTGCAGAACTCCCTTTTGAGCCACCACCTTTGCAGCAGTCATTGTTGTTTTCGTCTAGTGTAGAAGTCTCGAAAGAATCCGCGAGATCTAGAAGGCATAACCAACCTACTCGCCTTTCCGCGTTGCTACCCTTTTCTGAGTGCGTGTTGACTTTTGGCTCCTGATGCCATCCTTCAACTATTTTTTCACGAACAGCGGATCTTTACACCCTTATGCGTGTGGCCATGTACAATGCTGGCCTGCTGATGCCTCGACCAGTGCATCTTGTTTTCCTACTGCAAGAGAACTGTTCGAACACTCCAAGATTCACAAGGAACCTGAAGATGAAAAACCTTATCGCTGTGCGCTCCCAGGATGTAATAAATTCTGGAAAGTTCGTAAAACCTTTCAATCAGTCCCACAGGATAATGTTCACATTGTCCCACAGAGTCTCAATGGTCTACAATATCACCTGCAACTGTAAATTTGTTTGAATTTGTGAAAACGAAGATTGTGTCCTGACTGGGAATCCTGCAGCTCTTCCGCTCATTTTCAGCAAGCCATAACCAAGACTTTTTCTTCGCAAAGGAACTCTAATATGCAACCGGATACCGCAGATGGAGTAGATTCAGACACTCCAGACCACGACTCGAAGCGATACGTATGTGATCGGCCCAATTGCTTCAAGAGTTACAAGAATGCTAGCGGCCTTCGATATCACAAGAGACATGTCAGCCATTATTTTAAATGATCGATATTTGACTCGCTTGACATTAAGGATTGCAGGGACATCCCAAGACAATACCGATGCAACTGGACAGCGTACCGCCAGCACTCGCTCGAGATTTACCATCAAGAACGAGGAAGATGCGAAAGAAGCACCATAATCCGAGTACTGTTGCTACTGCTGTTTGAGGATGGCTTGAATGAAGCCTTGTATTTGTAGGCTACGCTATGTAATCACAGAATGAAACTTCATACGATTTCCAACCCTCGCTCCCCTCTCAGACATCGCGCTTGAACTCAAAAAACTTCAAAATATGTAAATATACTACACCGATGTATGTAAGTAGTCAGAAAGAAAACATTCCTTATACTCCCTAACCCTTAACGACCTGCTCCAAACTGACTGGCACTGAAGAAAATTAGGACATGAATAGACCTTTCAACATGAATAAGCACGTACAGATTACGAAGAGAAGGGTTGGACATCAGTTCCTCCATGGAAGGCATATCACCCGACTGCATTCGACTCATCTATGAGAAGTCAGCTAGATTGTCTCTGGTATGGAGAAATATATAGGCTCACCATGTCTGAAACGGCAGGATTTTGCATAAGATTTGCGAGTCCTCCATTGGACATCATCTGCTGCGCCATTGCCATCATTTGAGGATTGTTCATCATACTGGCCAAGTCGGGCATTCCTCCGCCTCCGCCCCCACCGCCCATTCCCCGGAGCATATCAGCCATACCACCCATATTAGGGAATCCGCTACCTGCACCACCTGAGCCAGTGGTCGAAACCGGAGCATCGTCCGGAATTAGCGGTGGGGGACCATCGTCCTCGTCATCAGTTATCCTAGATTTGGCGTTTTGCAGCCCCGATTTCAATCCAGCATTCGACGGGTCTAACTTAAGTCCACGTTCGAAGGCGTCGGCTGAAGCTTTGTAGTCGGAAAGACAGTATTGAGCATGACTAGTATGCTTTATATTAGCTTGATGATTGGAAATAAAACAGCGAAGTAGACGAACCCGAGTCGATGATATGCCTTCACAAATTTTGGGTCAGCAGCAAGAGCCAACTCTGCGTCCCCAACCGCCGATAGATGGTCTCCCTTACTCGAATACGCTGCTGCCCGGTTAGAGTAGTAGATTGGATTATTAGAATCGAGAGAGATCGCCTGAGAATAAGCGTCTATCGCCTCATCGTACTTCTTGGCAGACATCAGAGAATTTCCGCTCTGTTTGAATTTTTCTGCCTTCGCCTTGTCCTCTGCGGAAGGGCCTTGGGGTACAGATGAAGAAGATGGTTGAGACTGTGATCCACCTTCGACTTTTTCTTTGGTCTTGAGGTATACATCGAATATACTCTGAAGAGTGGCTGGTTTGACGCTAAGGCGTGCAACCTGCTGGTCATTAGATGGATCAACACCAAAAGCTTCCCCAATGCATTGTACTGCATTGATACATATAATGAGATCGAGTTCAAGAATTGAGAAGAATAGAAGACAAAACTGACCGGCTACTTCGAGACTTTCTTGGTCGTCAGTCTTTACAGTGCCATTCGCGATGGATTGATTGAGAAAATCAATAATTGAGAGAACCAGACGCTGTTGTTTCTCGGACATGGTGAAAAGTCCCAAAACAGAAAAGTATGCAAACAATGCATAAACAACCCGACTTCGACTTGAACTTGTCACTTTCCCATTCGACATGTTCTTTTGTGCCATATCTGGAGAACCTCCCCAGGAGCCGGTCGTCTCTGTAAAATCAAACAAGGTATACGAGCGTCGTTTGATTGTCAAATACATCAACGAGAACGGCACTGACCCAATTACCGGAGACAAGCTTGAGGAGTCGGATTTGATTGACATTAAAGCATGTAAGTATTGTCCTATAGTCCAATTTAGCGTGTTCTGAAGGAATTTCCTTTCTTAAAATCAGCTCCAGAGACCGTTGCACCTCGTCCACCGAACCTCACATCCATCCCAGCCCTTCTACAAACTCTTCACAACGAATATGACGCTCTGGTCCTCGAGTCTTTTGCTCTCAAACAACAGTACAACTCGACGAGGCAGGAGCTGAGCTATGCTCTTTATGCTCAAGATGCGGCTAGTCGTGTGGTGGCTAGGTTGATTCGGGAGAGAGATGCTGCTCGAGAGTGAGTTGAAAAAGTATTCAATTTCTTTTGTCGTTTTCAACATCATTTTACAGAGCACTTGCAAATGTACAAGCCACAATGGGGATTGCTCCTGCCGCGCCTGCCTCCGAAGATGTTGAAATGGACGAAGACACGCCTTCCGAGGGTCTTCCCAAGGAAATCGTCGCCCGAATTGACGAAACTCACCAGGCCTTGTCTGCCGTTCGTAAAAAGCGAAAAGCTCCAGAAGGCTACTCTACTGCTGCGGAGATCAAAACGTACACCGCAAAGCACACTATCCCTTCGTTGCATTCCGCTTCACCCAGTGGTATCACCTCTCTTGCTGTTTCGCGTTCCAGTCCAAACCATTTCCTGACTGGTGGGAATGACAAAATCGTGCAGCTTTACGACCGTAGTACAGATAAGGTCCTCGCTTCTCTCAAGGGTCACACCAAAAAGGTCAACCAGGTCGCGTTCCGTCAGAAGGAAGGGGAACCTACCCTGCTGCTTTCTGCCGGTGCAGATAAAATAGCGAAGGTTTGGGCACACGACGAAGCCTCGGACGAGTACATCCCAAAATTGACTATCCGCTCTCACAAAGGCGATGTCACTGGACTCGCAGTCCATCCCACGTCCACGCTCCTTGCTCTCTCGTCTGTTGACAAAACATACAGTGTACATGACCTGTCGACCTTCCAACAAGTCTACCGATCTGCGCCTTCGGATGAGCCTTTCACCTCTCTCTCCATCCATCCAGATGGTACCCTTCTTGCATTGGGAACATCTACGTCGACGATACAGATATACGACGTCAGAATTGGCGCTATCGCCGCCTCTCTTACTCCTCCCGACGCTGTTCCTTTCAACATCCACACCTTATCTTTCTCTGAAAACGGGTTCCACCTCGCCGCACCCAGCTCTCATTCAACCGTAGCTGTATGGGACCTACGTAAACAAAAAGCCTCTACCAACATCGACCTGGGTGATGACTTCAAAGTCAACAAGGTTGTATATGATGTCAGTGCACAATTCCTCGGTGTCGCCGGTAACACAGGAGGAAGAGTCTTCATGTACAAGAGCTGGGAAGAGCTCGTCAGATTCGAGGAGGGCGGTGAAATGAACGATTTCGTGTTCGGTGACATGGGTAAGGAGATATGGGGTGTAACGGGGAGAGAGGTGAGGATTTGGAGTCTACCTGCTTAAAATAATCTATTCTCTTAAACTACTGTGTGTATCTTGATCGATGTGACTGTACGAATTCAAGTGCAACGCTTGGATTGCTGTATGTTCTTGAGGGGGAACTGTCTCGTTCGACAGCCAGAACTACATATATGTGAACAGCCTGAGGGAGATCCTGAACTGCAGCCTTTGTGCTTGTTGGAATTTTGGAAAAGGCTTCCACTCAATTGAAAGGGAGTCTCAGGGAGTTGTATTTTCACATAAAAAATATTATGTTATTCAAAGTGGAACGTCGATTCCAGAGAACCCAGGGACAATAGCGGTGTCGTGTTATCATGTCTATGTACTGTTCAAATACGCTCGATCTACCTGAGCTGGATGACAGTCGATAGAAGAACACTGACCCGGTGTGCGACCCCTGCGCATTTTTCGAAAATGTTCATTGTAGGAGGTTTATTTTTGATACATGGACGTTAAGATATCGTACTGCTACGAAAAGCCATGAAAGTACAACACAAGTTGATCATAATGCGAGTGCAAGGCATGAATGCAGAAATGAGAGGAAGTAAGCGTATCGAAACAAATAGCCCGAAGTTGTGGAAAAGAGTGACAAGGCGAAGTGATATAAGAATAAAAATACAAGGCCAAAACTAATAATGCAGAGGATGGGAGAGGATGGGTGTCGCAAGATCATGACGAGCATCTACCAGAGATCGGAGGATACAGAGGGCGATTTAAGCCCAAGTGGAAGGGCCAAAGGTACCGTTCGGGCCGTCTGGTAGTTTGAAGGGAAGGCCCATGGCATCGGCCGTGTTGGTCCAGACAGTGTTACCCCACCAATTCAAAGTAAAGCCACCCCGCGGAAGTTGCACCGCGAAGAAGATCACTATGAGTGAGATCGCAACCCCACCGTCCAGAGCAGCCGAAAGGATGTAGTTATAGCGCATCCACCACCTAAAATGGAAGCGGCGCATGCAATAGTTGAAAATGAACCCAACGGCTGCCCAAGAAGTATAGTTGATACCGGAGGCAGGAGGAAGGGCACCGACACCACCGAAGAAGACCGGGATGTTGATGTACCTGTAGAAAGAGAGAGGGAAACGACGGGCGAGCATGTAGAAGGGAATAGGAAGGACAGCGCCGATGAGGTAGAAGAAGAGAAGGGGGTTGTAAGGGCGGCCGATGTTAAACATACGAGTTGGGCCGACACCACCCCAGATGAGCGAAGAGGTTGCGAAAGTGTTTGTGGACGGGCAGATGAACCCATCTTTTTGGTCAGGGGAGCAATAGTCCTCGATGTTGGCGAACATCCAGTTCTGTACGAGAGTAACAGTAAAGCAGGCGACAACGACCGCAACAGTCTGGACGGTGAACATAAGACGAGGGGGAACTTTCATGTAATGGCCCAGCTTCATATCTCCAGAAAATGCGATAGCTTGGCTCGTGGTGACGTAGGTCAACCCTTTGAAAAGGACAACAGCGACAGGGCGCTCAGGCAGGACGTACCCGCCGATGAGTTCGTAGAAGACTTGGATGTTTCCAACCTGTTGGTTCGTAATCGCTTGGAGCATGGCCATGGGAAGAGAGAGAAGAGAGGAGATGGCAAATGCAAACACGGCCGCCCAGATGGGGAAGTTCGTAGGAACGAGATGGACGGAAATGAGGAAGAAGATCATGGCAACGACACCAACAGCAGTATACCAATACCAAGGAACCTCCTTGTAGGCCTGCATGAGCCGAGAATGCACATCACGTTCATCCTTGAGAGTTGACCTAAAGCGGCGAGCGATATCGCGGCGGAACCACACTGAACAAGGAAATGAGAACAGGAAAGCACAACAAGAAATATAACTTACAGAAAGTGTGCACAAAGACTGCAGAAAAGGCAGCGAAGGAGCTAGCATATGCAATGCACAAGGTCGCAGGGATGAAAACCGGAGAGTAGGAAAGGTATTTGTCGTTATCGAACTGTCCATTAGTGACAACTTGACTAACGTCATATTCCGCGCCAGTGCGATCAAACGCGACAGGAGCGGAAATAGGGAGGTAGGCAGTATTGAAGGCGTTCGTGACTGGAATAGAATAAGAAAATGATGTAAAAGTAGCAGGAGAACACTTACAATAAAGGATGGGAACCAATATGAAGAATTGGATGACCAGCGAAACAATGGTGTTCAGCTCCGACCACCACTACATAAAATTTAGTAAAAGGGTATGATCAAGGACGCAGAGAACATACGGGAGTAACTAGCGGGCTGCCAATGTACGCGATCATTGACCAGTCGAAGGTGAAAACACCCATACCCAAACCCGTGTTGGTTCCGAAAAGAGCGTTCACAGGAATATTGTTTGGAGCAATCCAACACACCCAGTTGAAAACACTGAGCGCGGTGAACAGATATCCCGGGAGCCAGTAATAAGCGAAACTACCGAGGAACGCATAGAGGAAGAAGCGTTCGCGAGTCATGTGTCCGCGGTCGCGTTTCCCGTAATTCTTGTGTAATGTGTTGAATAGTGCTGAGTTGACCAAAGCGCCAGGCCAGATCATGCTGGACGGCCAAACAACGAATTGTCGAAGAAGACCACCCAGAGAGAAACCCAACACCTGCGAACCGATGCAAAGTAGAATTTGGTATCCGTAAGGAATGGCTTGATTGTAGAAGATCTTCTGCGTCGCAATGATGTCAGTTGCATAGGCACCTCCCACTACTACGTTGGCCATGATTGTGATGCAGACGTGTTCCTTGATGGTGAAAGGACCAGGGTTCAACGACCAACGGAAGCCAAAAGTGTTGAAGCGATAGGTGGGGAGAACTCGTTCCATTAATTTACCGCAGGGTAAAACAATTAACTGAACAACGATTCCGCTGATGTAAACGGATGGGTCTGAAGAGGTTGGGAGATGAGCCCAGCAAAGACGAGGGAAACCGAAAGGAAACGTACATCTAGCACTGAAAAACTGATTGATCCCGGAGACAAGAATGGCGAAGACAATTCCCAGAAACCACATGCGGAAGGTGTTCACCAGCATTTCTGGATCATCGGTACTGGAGACTGCTGCGCGAACCTCAGGATAAGGTGATTCGCTGGAATCAAATCAGAAATCAAAACACGGCAAGGGAGTAGACCGATACGCACTCGTCAAATTCGATAGCAGTTGAATTGCGAGATTCAGCGCGGGAAGTGGAGTAACGGTCGAACGTATCAACGTTGGACTCTGCATCCAACTCGGAAGGTGCATATTGCAGTTGCTGAACCTTCTTATCGGAAAGCTCCATGGATTCAGTCGATTTGTAAGGTCTTGATAGATCCATGTAGGGGTCATTCAAGTGTTCTTTCACAAATTCAGCATCGGCGTCGACATCCACCGGAACATCCGGCGCCCTTCGTGCTCGAATAGTCCGGGTGGGTAACGATATAATTTCCTCCGTAGAAGAGTTGTAAGCTTTGGTATCCTCCATGGCAAAAGGAGCTGGAGAAAGGGCGAATAGGGAACGCGAAATACTACTGGGCCGCAGAGGTGGAAACAAATGTGAGGATTGACCACCATGTATACGTCCTATTTGAAGAAACTCGCTTACGGATCCACGCCGAGCGGGAAAGTGTCCAATCTGACTTCAGGTGGCTTCCAGGCCCAAAAAGGAAAGCCAGAAGACTGCAAAAAACAATTAGACAATAGCAATGGCCCAACGCATAAAACAAAAGGCAGTGATTTGAGATTACCTTATCGCGTAATCCATATATCTTGTGGACAATAAGAGCAGAACTTAGGAACGAGTGAACTGTCCCATTGCATCGTTGGTTCTGGTCGTCACCGATATTCGTTCAGCTATGAACATAGTATTGCAGAGTATTGCGCTAGAGTCTTAGAGTCTTTCGATTCATCAGAGGTAAACAGCTCATGGGTCCAAGTGCTTGAACGAGACAGAAACAAGTCAGATTCCGCGGACAGGTAGTTCAGGTACAACTCTCTCTACCAGTGTCAAAGTTTAAAAAGAACAATAAACGAGGGCGAAGGTTCGGAAGCTAATCATCAAGCCCTAATATAGGAGTAAAGCGTGTGAAGGGGCCAGGTATCTAATCTAATCGAGCAAAGTTCGGCGCGTCGGCGTATGTAGATCGTCATTTCCTTCTTGAATCGCTTCACTGTGACTCTATGCAGTCGTTTACTCGCACGAGGTTCCACGGCGGACGGGAATGACCTTTGAATTTCCAGCCGATTGCGAAATTATGACGATTATCTTCCAGGATTTCCGCTTATAAATTAGCGGGAGACGAGACGAGACGAGTCCTCATCGTTTTTTCTC
Source organism: Lentinula edodes (assembly GCF_021015755.1). Lineage (NCBI taxonomy): Eukaryota > Fungi > Basidiomycota > Agaricomycetes > Agaricales > Omphalotaceae > Lentinula > Lentinula edodes. The sequence continues at coordinate 984,380 of NW_025764307.1, forward strand.
AAGAAGAATGTCTGCAACCACTGTTCAGACTCGGACTGAACCTGCTACGACTACTTTAAAGCTTCACTCCTCTGCAGAAGGAAAGCAAGAGACAGAGTACCGTTACTCTCACCTCCTGCCTTTCTTTTCGCAAGATCACTACCCTCCGCTGACCCCATTCGAGCATATTGACCCAGGACACCGTGCTTTGAACCACTCTAACCCTCGTTCTTTCCTTGATAGCGCTACTCAAATAACAGAGCTAACTCCAAACTTGGGCACAGAAGTTTTTGGAGTCGATCTGCGAGCGCTAGACTCAGATGGGCGAGATCAACTTGCACTAGAGGTATGTCGAAAGTATCGCTTGCCCATCACATCTATATGTCCCAGCGTAGGTCGCTCGTCGAGGTCTTCTCGTATTCAGAGATCAACAAGAGTTCATAGATGCCGGTCCAGATTTCTACCGAGAATGGGGGTCCCATTTTGGCCGGTAACTTTCTTTCCGTTTGCCACTTACTTTGTATTTAATTGGCTGAACGCTGTCTCTAATCCAGGTTGCATATTCATCCGACTTCTGGGCATCCTCAGAATTATCCTGAAATTCATCTTGTTTACAGAGATGCCAATTCTAGTTTCAACTTTGAAATTGATGATAGCATAACCTCTACTGTTTGGCATTCTGATGTATCATATGAGCTCCAGCCCCCCGGGTTAACGACTTTCTTCCTGCTTTCGCAACCTTCTACTGGCGGTGATACATTATTTACCTCCCAAGTCTCTACGTTGAAAAAGCTTTCTCCTCAATTCGTCGCTTTTCTCAAAACCCTGAAAGCAGTCCATTCTGGAGTCGAGCAAGCCAATTTCTCGCGATCGGGCAAGCGAGGGGGTATTGTTCGTCGAGAGCCTGTCGAAAATGTCCATCCCCTTATCAGAAAGCATCCTGTTACTGGTGAAGAGGCTTTGTATGTCAATAGGCAGTTCACGCGTCGGATCCTCGGTTTGAAACGAGAGGAGTCAGGTAAGTGCCTTCATATAGTACTTAGTGCGACAATGCCCTCAATGATATTCCAGAGACTCTTCTCAAATTCCTATATGATCACATTGACAAGGGCGGTGATGTTCAGGCCAGAGTACACTGGACTCCGAACACAGTTGTCCTCTGGGATAACCGAGTCACTGCTCACGTATGTTGCGTATTCCTTAGGTCATTTACTCTTTGCTGATATCGTCGATTGCACCGACAGTCTGCAATCGTTGACTATGGTGACTCCAAGCAGCGCCGCCACGGTGCTAGAATCACCCCGCAAGCAGAACGACCAATTCCTGCATTGGAAGATCTTGATCTCAGCTTCTGAAGAGACATCTCACAATTCGAGCTCAAAGTTGTAACATTAAATACACTTATTGCCGTATGTATATTACCCGGAAGGTAGAGCTGTCGTTGTCGTATGAGTATGTCGTGGATATTTAAACTGTGTGCTCGCTACTATATCGAAGAGATAAAGGTGCATCTATAGAGGTGGGGGAAGAATCCTTTTCTGTATCAAAATGAGTGCTAAATGTAACCGTTGGGGTAGTAAGCTTTCCAACGGTGTCTTTGGTCCACCCATGACCCATGGCAATGCGAAGAATGATCAACTGAGGTGATATCGCCTATATGTTTCGATAAGTTTTCCAAATTGTGCGAGAACGAAGCATAGTTACAACGTACGCAGAAATCTCCCCACACTTGTACAAGCGCAATAGAAGTTTGGCTTTTGCGTGCATAGACAACCACATACACGATTCCTAGGATGGTGAATAGCGCTGCAGACTCAACCAAGATAGCTATGATGCTTGTGTACATTTTTGCATGAGTGGGCCCAAGAATTTTGTTCACCTCATTCCGAAGGTAAAGTAGGCGTCCACAAATGAGACCCGTGACAATAATATTAAGACTGATCGTGAGGGAGATGTAAGGTACCCCAAAGTCAACTGCATGTCCAACGAAGAAATTGGCTCCAGGTTGTGCACTTTCATAGATGAGGAGGATCGACATGGCTTATACTGAGCGTCAGCAAGTGCATACTCGGGGTAAAACATGGAAACAGCGCACATAGACCTCCAAAGTAGAGGAAGATGGGAAATATAATAACTTTCCACGAACTCCAGAGAATGTAACAGCGATATATCTGCGCGGGTTGGACCTTGAATATTAATGGGAAGAACTTGTGAGCTTACCAATAACCCATCGCTCAAGAAGTTCATTATCACTCCCGCAGTCGTTCCTAGAGTGTTATAAGCAGCTGAGATGTTTTCTTCAATGTAAGCGGCAGGCCCATCCACATCGCGGTGGTCGATCCAGGCGTACTGGCCAAAAAGTGCATTGCAAGCTAATGCAATCGTCCATAGTATAAGAAGAATAGTCCCATAAATGACATAGAAATTGGCATCTCTTCCTCTTCTGGAGGAATTGAGGAGCAGACGGTTGGACAAGAGATATAGGACCAGTTGTATTCCTAAATTGGATCACGTCAGTCAATCTCGATGATGTTCATTGCATGCATACAGGGAGCAAGCCAAGTATAGCAAATTCAACCGACCATATAATATAGCAGTTATTTGTCCTCCGACGTACAACGACCGTTCGAAACTGAGCTCGCTTTCGGTATCAAGATTTCCAGGGGTTGACATCGTTAAGTCGTCGAATGGCGGGATGTTGGAAGGAAAATGACAGAGAGCTGCTATTTACATATCATCAGTCACTCGACCTAGCCCGACCGGGCTTCTTGATTCAAGTCCTGAAAGGGCCGAGTCGAAGACGCTGGGAGTTCGGGAACAAGTGACAGGGGAGATGGATAGTTTGGCATTCCGTGAGCTGAATCTCTTTAATTCTCGTGCCTACAATCCCTGTCAAAGATTGTTGATAAACTTGATGCCTTCAGCTAATTCACAGAGGAGCGAAGACCACGAAAACTTACTAAATATTAGTTATTCTTCCTTCGGCCAAACAAAAACTTATATGTTCCGACAACTAAGCGTTAATCCGCGGCGGTCTGCCTGAACTTCGTGCTTACTGAAAAGCTTCAGATCGTCTCCACCTGAAAATCCAAGCCGCAAAAGCAAAAGCAGCCTCGTCCAAGGACCAACGCGTTATCTCTGATACTAAAAACTCCTGTACTGAGACGCAATCGAGGCGTTCGTATCTGCCAAATACTTGATTATCCCCCACAGCGGGGCTAATACGCACTGGACCTCGGATTTGCATCATATCAATGATACTGATGATAGTACTTGCTTTAAGCTTAAGTTTCATTAAGCTTCATTGGCACTAGCAATGTGAAACTCGTGATATTCTAATTTCTAACCGGGTTAGCAGAGCTTTCCCCTCGACTGGGACATGATTTTCCCGTTTGCATTGAGCGATTCAATTGTTCTCGTTCCCGATGCCCGATGCGATTCTTCTGTATTTTGCTGGTAAGTATTTCCTGTTCAATCCCTCACCTACGTAGCGGTTGGCATATTTACTCAATGAATTCTGGAAATCTTATTGAGGAGCCTTGAATGAGCGTTGATTAGAAACAGGTTGAAATAAGACTGATGACTACGAAATCAAAATAATCACGAATAAACCATCTAAGTTTCAAGAAAAGCAAAAAAGGTCTAAAAAACGAAAGAACAACATCCGGCGAATTTACCAGATAATAGGAATATCCAACTCGTCGTCAATGAAGATCGACATATTTTGCTGACGAGGTACAAAATGGTCTTGAGCCCAATCTGTAATTTTTTGAAAGTCTCGACAGGTGTGAACAACGTCGCTTCGTTCTTTAGCGGCCTTCGATTTGTTCGACCACTGCCAAACTATTGGGGTGATGTCGGCGGAGCAAGTGATAGACTGTCGCAAGCTGGAAATACAATGTTGCATATGAGGAGTGTGTATACCCTCTCCAGTTATAGGGTAGTACTCCGGATACATGGCTTTTCGCATTTCATTCTACGAAACAGGAAAACTCAACAACAACATTTACTTAGATCACTCAAACTCACCAAGCAATGCAATTGGTGGAAGACGTCCAAGGCGATCATATAATAACCTTCCTCTCCAAGAATAGGATAAGTTTGGTTCGTCATGAGAATAGCCTCATTCCGTGGCACTTTGTTGAGCGCGACTATTTGAACACGTCAACAAGTTCGGTCTATGTTTAATTTCAAAAGCAGACTTACATTCATAAAGACTGGCCCATGCAGCGTCGACTTCTGGGGATGGTGGGCGATCGTATATGGGCAAATCGGCTCCGAAACCACTATGAAACTTAACCGTTTTGTACTCGATAGCATCTTGAGCTGGAGCTTTAATGCAAAATGAGCAAGCAAAAAGGCACACTTGAAGTAGTTCTTACAGTAAAGAACCTGCGAGGCGGGAGTTTCAGTCTTCAAGCACAGTACGGTGAAGAGGACGAGATCCGAAGCCGCTAATGCCAGGAGAAGACACGGAATAATCAATGAACGAAAAGAAAAATGACTATGAGAGTTGGATATGATGTTTTCCTCGGAATCATTCCCTGTGAGTGGAAGATAGACGACGGAGCTGGTGGAATGCATTTTTCAAGGTGTGGGTTGTTCAATCGTAGCATCATCCGGGTTTTTAGGCGTTCTGAGGGAGTTGACGTGGAAATATCATAGGTAAATCATTGCAGTGTTGGTTCGTCACTTCGGAGTTAAGATTGGCAGGGACCGGTCAATGACATTTCGCAATGCAATGCAGCTGTTTAGATATCAGACTTTTGTTGGAAGATGCTAGCTACTAAATGACACATACGTCAGAGTTTGTCAGATAAAAGCATACGAGATATAAGGGACTCGCCATTAGACGCGAAGGAGCGCGAAGAGTGAAGATGTGACAACAGTTCATTCGCTAGTTAGATGTGCACATTGGCCGCAGGTTACATTCGCCAGAAGCTCCTTCGGTCGAACAGAACGCAGCCTTCTCGACGAGTATTTGCATGACTATTGGGGAGTGATTTAGTGATTATGACTATGAAGGATGAAACATTATTTCCACATACTTAGGAAGACAAAGTTCCCGAACATTTAACACTCTGTCACTTTAATGCAGAGGAAGCCACGCCATATAGCTGACAACCATGTATATAGTTGTAAAGTGTGACAATATTTTGCACCAACCGTTTGGAGCCGTTTATGCTCAAACATGATGTTTTGAATTTTGCTACCTGCTGGTCCAATCCGGTGAAAGCGTTGCAAAGTTTAGATGGGCGGATGAGTGGCAGATTTTGTAGCCGCCGTTTGAACATGACCACAGTTGGGCTCTGCTGCCGGACGCGATGGATGAAGTTTGAAGTGCACCGAGCAAGCGTGAGAGCCCTTGATGTCAGTTGCTAGTTCGGCATAATCGGCATTTCAGCGCTCATCTCCCATTACAGTCAGTCTCACGAAAGTAGCTAGACACTGCTACTACATAGTAAATTTGGTGGCAAGCCCATAGACAGAAACCAGCTCTCGATACCTGTGCTAGCTGTCTACACCTTGAAGCGCTTTGTATCGCTCTCCGCCAGACATCCTGCCTCTAATCAATGATCATGGAAGAAAACGCGACTTGACCATCCAAGAAGTAGTCCTGCGGACTGGCCTTGAGTGAAAGCATGTCATTACCCGTCTGTCGTTCATATCTGAGCTCCATTTGGCTGGTTCCTTGTCTCAAATCCCACCCGCCCTCGCTACACTCTGTCGCCGGCCAGGTTCCAGGTTCAATCCAAACAAATTTTCTGCCAATGTCTCCTCTGAGTTCCTAATCCCGGTCCATCTCTGGTGCATTTGCAAGTCAAGCAGACGTGTCGTCGAGGTGCACTGCCTGGGACAAACTATAGGAACCTGTCTATCCCTGTATGCTTGTCTGGATGTTCTCCTCACTCCCAAATTCAAGAATTGAAGATACTGTATATAAGTCGGAGAATCGGTGTGAAAGACTCAGCAACTCCTCTACATCTCTCTTCCAGCTCTACATCCTTCTTCATCTTATCAACCTGCCCATACAATGCAGAGCTTAACTGGTTTCGTGCTCCTCGCAGTTGCATACAACGTTCTGGCCTTGCCTTTCAAGAACGTCGAAGGTAACATTAATAACTCCTGTTCCAATACCTGCTACTAATACTCAATCAAACATCACAGAGGGCTGCAGCACTCAAACCATTTCACCGCTTCCCACCCCGATGATCTTTGCCAAAGCTGCCTGGGATGTCGAGTAAGAAGTTTTTCAAGATCGTTGATACCCCATGTTAATTTATTTTTGCGATGACCAGAAGACGACAAGGTAATTCCCTCTAGCTGGCGAAAAAAAATCACTTTTTCTCACTGCCTGTAATTCAGTCACTGGCCCTGCTCCGATCTTTGCAAAAGACCAATTGGAAGTTGGGACCTCGTAAATGCATTTCCCCAAAAAAATTTGAGACAGATTTCTTATTATTTTACAGCGTTCATTCTGGAGCTGCTTCATCTACTGCAGCTCCGATCGTCCTAAGTCCAGCTATCTTTGCCAAGGAAGCTTGGGAAATACAGTACGCACTATTTTACATGGTTTGTGTAATTCTTTCCTGCTCAATGCTCATAACCTGATTCTAGAAAGCGAGGTTCAGCGGCAAGTGCCATCTTTGCCAAGGATCAATGGGAAATCGATACCAACAAGTAAATTTCCAGAAATTTGATAACAGAAGCATCTTACTGACTCCCCTTCTAGCGTCGTCGATGCAACTCCTACGTCGCTTCCCGCCGCCCGCATCTTCGCCAAGGATCAATGGGAAATCGACAGTATTTCCAAGTAAATTTACAGAAATTTGATGACAAAAGCATCTTACTGACTCCCTTTCTAGCGTCGATGCGACTCCCACGTCGCTTCCCGCCGCCCGTATCTTTGCCAAAGAGGCTTGGGAGACAGACTGAGTTCTCTGTGGTTTAACCATACTAGAGAAGGTCCCTACCGCTTAGATCTCCCATATTTATGTCATATGTAGAACTATAGATGAAGAATGCAAAATATTTATTTACTAGCAATGGCCTGCAATGGCCGGTAACTTGAACTTGAGCATATGGGCAGGAATGAAGCTCAGTTTTGCTCTGGGCTGCGCTGTGCTCCGTCCACTCGCTCCCTTCGCGGGTACAATTGTCAAGCACCACCAAACGCTGTCGTCTATGTAGACTCAAACTGAAAATCGTGAATTGTGTTGCTCTGAATATATGCCGCTTGAAGGATTTTGGGCGTTTACCTCTTTCGAATATGGGCGCTTGAAGTTGCGTGTCACCAGTTACAACAGACTCAGTCGATCTCAGAAGCGACAATCTTCATCACCATATATTCAGAATGTCGGCCTCTTACATCGTATATTGCGCTGCTTGTATATCCGTGCTGAAGGAGCTGAACAATGTCGTCACCGAGCCTTACATGGTACGTGGCTCGTTTCGTCTGGTTAAGGACTGGTCAGGCTCAGTTTATACTCCATCATAGGATGAGCCATTCCATGTACCGCAAGCGCAAGCATACTGTAGTGGAGACTTTGCAACGTGGGACCCTAAAATCACCACCCCCCCTGGCTTGTATGTCCTTACTTCCTTGTTTTTCGAAATCAAAGATTCTGATGGTCACTTTACTGCCAGATACATCATGAGCGTATTGTTTAAACGTGTTTTTATGTTCAAATGCTCCCTGCCAATGCTACGCCTAACGACTACACTAACGCTCCTCGCGCTTCCAATCGTCCTCACGCGTCTTTTGTGTTTTTATCGGCGGATACGGCCTCCTGCTTCAATTTTAGCTCCAACACCGGATGCCATCGTTCTCAGCCTCTTCCCTATCGCGTGGTTCTTTGGATTTCTGTATTATACAGAAGTCCCAAGCTTAGTGTTTGTCGTTGCGACGATCGTCGCCGCAAGCGAAGACAGACATTGGTTAGCTGGTTTGGTATGTCCTCCAACATCATTGTCGCCATGTGGGCTCAAATAACATTCAAGGTCACCTAGTTAGGCCTTTTGAGCTGCACTTTCCGTCAAACGAATATCATCTGGACACTTTATGCCTATGCGACAAGCCAGTTGATGTATCTCCGTTACCGTCGACCTGGTCCAGGCTCACAAGACATTGCCAAACTCCATGACCCCAACGCAGACCAAGCTAGGCCAGGTAAGCAATGGTTTAAGATGCTTTACCTCCATGTTCAATTACGAGCTTGCCTTCATAGTGGATTTATACAGATCTGTGCTATCTCTGCCCGGTGTCCTGCCAGACATTTTATCAGCGTTCGTTCCGTACGCCTTTGTATTGTCTGTGTTCGTTTCCTTCGTGGTTTGGAACGGGGGAATAGTGCTAGGTTCGCATTTCGCATCTTCTTTCGCGGACATGCGCCTAATGCGAAATTCCAGGGGACAAATCCAATCACATTCCTGTCTTGCATGTTCCCCAGGTCTACTATTTTCTTGCATTCTCGACTGCGTTCGGCTGGCCGGTTCTCATTAGTGGAGCTGGGGGGATACCCCTTATGTTGCGAAAGATTTACGCTCGTACATTTGGCTCCAAGTTGTACGTTCTTCACCTGTTCAACGAACACCTCCACTTATTCATTTCCGAAGTCGCGCACTAATAACTTTGGTTTCCCTCGCTGCGATGGAATTCACCGTCAAGCTTTACACGTTCGTGCCGGTCTAATTCGCGCGTCCGTTCGTTTACTGTGCTCATGTACTTCAATATTCAGAATACACCATCCCTTCCTGCTCTCGGACAACCGCCACTACACATTCTATGTATGGCACCGCATATACATGTTCCACTGGCTAGCTCCATACGCTCTAGTACCTGCCTACTTCGTTTGTGCGTTGGCGTGGTTCTTGCGTGTCGGTACGTTACTTGTGAAAATTCTCTGACAGTGTTATTTGATCTCGCAGCGATCAGGAAATGAGCAAAGCATGCTGCAAACTGTAGCTCTTTCCATATGTGTTTTGGCCACCTTACTTCCAACCCCGCTACTTGAGCCAAGGTACTTTATGATTCCGTACCTCCTCATGCGAATGCAGATCGTCAATGTGCCGTCATGGGCTTTAGTGTTGGAAGGACTGTGGTACGCAGCGATCAACGTCGTGACAATGGGTGTATTTCTGTATCTTCCAAGAGAGGGTGTGGGTAGGTTTATGTGGTGAAACGAATTCAAACTTTCGAAGTAATTACCGGGTAATTACGGTATTTAATCCGCTGCTTATGTCATACTTTACCACCGTTCGATCACAAGGTTCATTTACGCGTAAATTGAATCCACAGTACATAGTCGGAATTCCCGTTGACAACCTCGAACCAATACGCCTTCAAGTTCGTGGAACTCTGTACAACGTTCACGGCAACAAGTGCAACCTACACTGCGACAAATTTGGCCCTCACAATCATATTGTTTCTGTGATCTTCGCGATGTCCGATGTCAGTGGCTCTCGTTCAAAGCCGACCACTCGAAGTTCAATTCGACAGTCGTTGAACTTTGCTTCAGTGGGCAAGGCCTTTGCAGATGTCATGAACAAGGAGAGGAACGATTCAACCAAGAAGACCGGAAAGGACGTGAACAAAACTGGTGGGCTCAAACCACGAGCCTCGCTTGACACCAGGCCTTCGCCTCCCCCTTCTAAACGACCACGTACACCAGACTCCAAGACCATAACTGCACGTCGAAGAAGCTCACTTGCCGCTGCTTCTCTTTCGACACGAAATTCCGCGGACGAACCCTCCGTTGCTCCTTCGAAAACAACCCCCCAATCTTCAGTTCCAGCGCGGTCTTCTGCCCTTCGACCCCGTCCTGGATCCTCTTCCAATCTTCCAAAATACAGACCTAAGTCTATCATAGTTGAGAACGGAAAGAAGCCAAGTTCTCCTGGCTTGTCCGGTTCTAGGAAACGTACATCGACATCTGACGACGAGGACAAGACATCCTCCGGTGATATGGCAGTTGATGCTTCCTCACAGAGGAGAAAATCCCGGCCTATCAGTCCGCTTCCTCAGCGTGCGGCTGCCAAAACGAAAATGAGCGGTAACAACTCCAAATCTAATACTCCCAAACCCGAATCCTCACCCTTGGTTCGGAAAGCATCTCCAAATCGGATGGTAAAGGCCGTCAAGGCCGCAAGTACCATTCCTAGGCCGTCATCAGCATCCTCATCCTCCTCGTCCTTTTCACCACGAACACCGAAAGCGTCTCCAGGCAAAGGTGCGCGGGGAACACATTCAGTCAAAGTTCAGAAAAATAATGTTTCCGACTCTTCAGAAGGCTCAGTTCACTCCGCACTCCCTGAATCCCCGCTCGTACGCCATGTGCGGCAGAGGTCAAAGGCAGAAACACCTCCTGCACAAAACCCGGGAAACATGTCTCATATAACCGAAGCTGATAGCGACGACGAAGAAGATGATGTGGAGATCATGTTGGCTCCTATAGCAGCACCAGGAGCACCTACGCCTGCCATGCCGAGGTTGCAAACCATGCGTAATCGTTCGAGACTTGTACCAACCACTCCCTCCAAACCATTACTTCCGATTCATTTCGAACCACCTGAGGCCTCGTCGACTCCGCCTAAAAATCAAGATAGTCCTTCCTTCCTCCGACCAAACCCTTCACCAGGTAGCGACCGCAGCCTCCGTGGTGGTTCTATCCTATCGTGGGAACAGTTAGCTTCAGAAGCTTCGCGGACGATCCCTGTCGACGAATTGGGGACCATGCTTTCCGACATGTCGGCTCCATTCCAACCGGGACCTCTTTCGCCGATGCCTACAGGGAATGGAAATGGGTCTATGTTACTAGATGTGAACTTCCAAAATATACCTTCGAGCCCTGGTCTGAGTGCATTTAATTCACCTAGTGGATATGGCTCGATTTCGCAGGTCCTCCTACCTAATGCCACCCCATCACCAGCCTTTCCGCGTCATTCATATTCACACAGCCAGAGGCAACACAAAGAATCAGATGGACCAGCAGTCGACACTGCTATTGCCACCCTCCTCCGTTTACAATTGTCATCTGCAGAAAATACAGCCAAAGAACGGCTGATGAGATTGCAGGAGCTGGAGGAAGAAATACACAACCTCAAACAGACTCGCACGCATGAAACTGAAGTGTTATCACAGCAGGTGTCTATCCTTGAATCACAGCTGAAAAACAGTCTTGAGGCTCGAGAACGATCGGAAGGGGAGCAGTTCGCTTATACGGCGTCGTTAGAAGAGCAACTGCGATACACGGAAGTGCAGCAAAGACAAGTCGTTCGTGAGGCGGTTGAGAGTGCGCGGCAGCATGCCGAAGCTTCGTTACGGTCTACCGTAGAGTCGCAGAATCGCAAAATGAATGCAGCATGTGCTGCTTCTCTGGCTGCTCGAGAGTGGAGAAGTGTGCAAGAGCAATGTGAAAGTGAGCTAGACGTTTTGGCGGCAGATAGGGACACATTGGCATTATTATTCGGAGAGCTGGACCTCGTCCGACAGCAATTGTTAATTGCATGAATGCCATTTCCAGTATGTTCTGCTTGCTTTTCCTTTGTCTTCGCATTTGATTCACCTCAGCTTATTAAGTTTCCACAATCTTTCTATGCATGTATATACCCAGACCTATTAATACCTGTACCTACATGTGTATACCTATCGACTTGCTCGTTCATCTCTGTTGATTTTAGTTAGATTCATATGTAATCTCCTTGCTTTATGATACGTGATAGTAACACTGAGCGGCGCGATGAGATTGTGCCTCATCGTTTCTCAAAAGACTGCTGTTATATATGGCAGCGATACTTCATCACCAAAAGGTAAATCCCCTGGACCAGTGCCTGTTGAATCTCAAGATGAACCTTGGCTTAAACTTCCGGGTTCGTAAGCATTGCCAAAGATTGCCAAGAGGAGTACTCTAACTGGTAGAATTTGAACATGCCGAAATCCATTCACCTTTATGAATATCTTCCGGTGTTCTTCATCGCACAGATTTAGAAACGATGAATGATGGGTGTCGGGAGCGTAGAAACACTAGTTCCCAAAGTATCGAAAGCATCTATGCTTTTCGGCAGCTGTGAAGGAAGAAGAGGACACTGGCGATACATGTGAGACATGACTACAAGAAAGAGAATGAAAAGGTAGTAAGAAGAAAAGAAGAAGAGGGAAAGAGATAGTAGTTGGCGAAAACAGATTGAATGTGAGATATGGTAGTGAGAAAGCACACAAGCACGATGTTAGTATGTAGTGGCTATATATGTGTGTGTGTGTCCGACAAAACAGACTAAGCTAATGAACGGGCTGCTCGTGGCATAAACCATCGCAGCCAACTTGCTTTGGTCAATCAAAGCATCAATGGTGAAAGATTAGTGGCGTTGAATTAATAAAGTCAATTCCTGCTTTGCGATAATCATCCGGGATCATAGTCGTATTGTCTCCGTTTAATTGTATGACAGCCTATGGAAAGCAGGACAGTCAGGTCATATACACAGTAAGTTGGATATCGATTTTACTTGGTTCTGAGGAGTATACTGCTCCCATGTAGGACCTGCAGGAGGAAAAGGGAAAAGTGGTAGTAATGAGTCCTCGTGCAAAATCGTTCGACGAAACCTTGCTTACGGGCAATGCCTTTTCCATCGTTCGGATTCAGGCTTGTAGCAAACGAAACCCAGTAATCAATCATCATCTCGCTCAATCCAGTCGCAGAAGTAGTTGCGTTTGGCGGTGCCCCATAAACGAATGGAATTTCTGACGCATGAGAGACTTTGGCACATGTGAGGTTGTGTCAAAGCTGAACGATGGACTAGTGACTTACCTCCAAGGTAAGCTGGATTAGTGGGTTGTGGCTGCGTGAACAGGTAACCGAACGTCTTCACGCCTGCATTACTCGCTGTTTGTATCCATAGCCTTCGCTGAGACAGAAAGTTAAGGTCATCGACTGAAGATCAACCACTAAATGAGTTGCATTGGACATTAGAGCAAGTCGAGCCACTTACATAAAGCACAGATTCTTTTAAATCCAGGACTGAGCCCAAATGTGTCGTTTCCGGTATTGAACGGCGAACCAAGAGCAGGAACATCCGGATATAATTCCAGCAAGCGCGCTGTCGCGTTTTCCAACTGACTTTCTGAAACAGTGGGAACAACTGGAGGAGAATAGTTGGCTATGATGAATTCCGTGATAAGCTCCGCAGTATAGTTATTAGTGGGGGGAATAAAGACTGTTCCTGAGGATACGTGGACAAATAAACAAACAAAATTCGCTGGCGTGTAGAAAACGGAAATGCTACGAACCCTCATCCAAGTTTGTTCCAGAAATGAATGGTATTTTGGCAAACGTCCCGTTCGCGAACCGTAACGAGGGGAGTTCTGGCATAAACCCACCTTCCCCATCAATAGTAGGACTCCATGGAAACAGCTCCGGTACTTCACTTTGGGCGATGAGTAGACCACTAAGAATGGCTGTAGTATTAACAGAATGTAAACAGTTAAATGTGTTTCCTGTTTCCGAGAGTTCCACACATCCAGGGACTCCTGCGACAAAATTATCCCAATCCACCTGTCGGTGTTGCGCGTCGAACGTTAAAGCACTTGCAGCTGAACCTGATTCAATAATCTATTAGGGAAAAGATTGCTTAAAAGAGTGTGGAGAGAATATATGGAAGCCTAGCTTACCGCTGCTCTTGCAAACTTTGAAAACGAAGGATTCAAGAGCTGGACGGCGGTCATAATTGCTCCTGCACTTTCTCCAAATACTGTGACCTACATTGAAGCGCTTTAATTATCATAGAATATGAGAGCAATCCTCCGGGTCGGTTTACTTTGTTCTTATCCCCACCAAAGGCACCAATATTTTCTTGAACCCATGTCAAAGCCGCGATCTGATCGTGCAGTGCTAAATTCAAGACTTTGCGATCCGCTGCCTCTTGTCCTTGAGGGAATCCCAAGGGTCCAAGGCGGTAATTAAAATTCACGTAAACGATGGGGGTCCCCTGATGACCGCACAGTATAGTATGATGGTGAGTTATGAAAGGTTATGAAAGTATTCAAGTGGGAAAGTATTCATCAAAGTCTTACCCGGACGACACTTTGGGCTACGATTGCACTTGCGTTGAACTGAGCCGAAGATCCTTCTATAAAGCCCCCGCCGTACGTCCTACGTCAGGATAGGGGACGTTGAGCCATGGTTAGATATATCAAATCCCCCTTACCAGAACATAACCGGGAGTGAAGCGTTTGGATCTACACCAGACGGCCGGAAAACATTTATCGTCAAACAATCTTCTGAGAGCTCAGCGATAGGAATGCCCTACGACGACCAAGTCAGTTCAGCATTGTGCCAACATTTGTCCAAAGTCAAAATACTCACTGGCTGCAAGCACGAAGATCCAAAATTGCTAGCATCGAATGTGGTGGCGTCAAGGCTCATTTTTAACACTGGAGGCATCAGGAAAACCACCCTCCGGAAATTTAGCATAAACTTTCCAAAATTACCCAAAATAATGTAAATTACCCAGAATATGCTAATTTGGGTGAATACGCTAATTAGCCAGGCCCCCCTCCCCAATTACCATAATTTTGACTAATTCCCGGAGTATCACGGAGACATTAGAGCTAAGTTATAGGAAACTTTCCTGAAAAATTCTTCACATTTTATGTGTTTGTTTCGTAATTTGTCAATCTTTTCCAACCAAGCATGAAGTAAAAAAATGAACATTTATTCACAATGACTACTCCCTACTACAACCATATGTACACTACACTACACTATTATTTACAGCCCGAGAAATCAATAAATCAAAACCTCAATGGATTACTCTACATATATACTCAGTATCTATAGTCATTGTGTACAAATCCGAAACTGACACAACTTCGAAGCACTCATATACTTATTGAGAGTCACTAGGGAAAAATTACAATGCATTAGAAGTTTGTATTACACGTGGAGAGAATGGATACACACCACATCTATAAACCCCCTTGAAAGACTGAAATCCATGACAACAAGAAACTACAGTTAAGCTGGATACATATGAGTTGCAAAAAGTAATAGAGAACTAGCACACACCTTGAGGTCTTAAATCCAGCAACAATTCAATATAAGATGAAGCATACCATGACATAAGGTGCAGGAAATTGTGGCTGGAGAATGAGGACATGCATCGTGGGTGAACGAACAAGAGTGAAGGAGGCAGGCAAAATATTGAAAATCGAACCATTTATAATTATATTATTCCATTCAAACTCCGACAGCGCTCAGCAGAGTCAACGCACCAGCGCTTAACACTTAGTTGTTTTTTTAACTTAGTCTTACACCAGCATGCACGTTGGGTCAAGGTATCAATCATTTCAGGTTGCCAAAGACATCATGAGCTGAACCAGGGTAAAGTACAGTAATCAGCAGGAGAAACAGTAAGTATAATGCCTTGTGTTTAGTATAACTAACTTCAAAGTTTCAAGCAAAACTGAATAACCAAATAATCTGTACTAATTTTCTGATAAGTTTTTGAAAACTTTTTGGAATATTATTGAGAGCAATTACAAATTTGATAATTCCAGTTAATAAGCCCAATTAGCGAGATTTTGAATAATTACCAAATATTAATGCCAAATTTGCCGGAGGAGGTTTTCCTGATGGGCTGGAGCCGCAGATTCCCAAGAGGTGGTTCTGCGAAAGGGATACCTGCAGTAGCCAAACCAACGATATGTTAGACCGTCTATTTAAGATATTTTATGGAGACTCTTACCTCCGAAGAAGTCTTGCTCCAAGAACGTTACATCTCTCCCAATCAGCGTGGTTTCTCCCAGCTGAACTTCTGGAGAGATGGCGCGTGCGCCAAGGGTAACAAAGACGATAATGGTCAGGGATCGAAGAACAAACATTGTCATAGGTTGATGAGAGCATATAATCTCTGCATATATACCTGATGCCCTCTGACGCCAGTCATCCAAATAGTCATAATCGGCTCAAGAATCGTAAGGATTGACGAATGCAAGAGTCAGAGTGGCTGACTGGATGTTTGTCGGTTGGATTCCAGATATTCAAGCGCTTTCAGGCGTCGGCATGGGGTACGAGTACCTTTTTCTTCTCGTATAAGTTTGGACCAGGTTTGGACGCGTTCGGAGTTGCCAAATGCGAAATCAATGAAGATACATTTGAGTTGATCGTTTCTTTGTTTCATTCGCACAAGCAGAATGAGTACATAGAGAGTTATGGAATCTGTAAATGCAGATGGAAATGTTTACCGGAACAGGACAATTGCGAACGAAGCATGTCAGGTCATACATAACATCCAGTGGGAGAATCTTTGAGCAGATATAGTATGTGAGCGAAAGGAAGAAAGAAACTGGTCGTCATGAATCAGAGCAGCGCTAAGCGCCCAATATATTTACGCCGAAGCTAAGAATTATTCTGCCGAGCGAACGTAACCACAACCACCCAACTTCAAAGCGGCCGAATATCACAATTCACCAGGTTTTTATTAGTATTATACCAGGTCCCTCAGATGATGAGAATAGGGTACAACATTTTTCTTTGTCGATAGTCGGAATAAATGCATAGAAGGAAAAGCATGACACGCTGACGGGCCGACGATAGGCCATCACTTCTCAGAAATTAACCGTGCCCTTTCCCGATAATAATTAGCAGACAGCTTCATGCTCGAAGATGTATCCTTACCATCCCAAAAATCTTTGAATTTCCGGAACAACTTGGCACACCTTGTTTCTCCTCTCAGACGTGTCCGACCCCGAGTCCCATTTTTTCGTCTAGCGGCTCACCGTATACCGACATTATGGGGACTATTTAGAGGCCTTTTACGGGCGGCCCCCACAGAACATGTGCGTTTTTCCTGGACTACTTGAATTTTGGCTTACATTGGACAGATGTAGATATACCACCGTGTTCGTGTACTGTTCGAGCAGAATCGTCATCGTACGGGGACAGAGAGGACAATTCAAGAGCTGCGAAAAGGATACAAGGTTGCCTCCCTTCAACACTCGACTCTCGGGGTCAGCTAATCGTGATATTTATGCACTCTTATAGTGGCTTGAAACTTTCAAGCGTGCTCAAGCCGGAGACGTCAAAACCCAGGCTGTTCTTCAGCGTTATGATCGGTTTCTACAATTCAAAGCGGAAAAGGAACATTGGACGGAGCTTGTTCTGAAGGAAGTAGTACGTCTACGCTCCAGTGGTTGAGTTGCAACCCTTGATGCTGAATTTTGTTGTCTTCAAGGAATGGCAAGAGCATCTCAAAAATCGACCGATATTCACTGGAGGCTTTGTACATCCCACGGCGTTCCATCCACCATTTCCGCGTATGAAGCCTCAGCCGATGGCTATTAGCCGTATTATCGCCAACAGGATGAAACAACGGGAAAGACGATTTTCGAAGATGGAAGAACTAACTCGAATGAGGGATATGGTTCGCAAAGAACAGCATCTGGAGCAAGAGATCATGCGTGAAGCGAGAAGAACTGGGGAAAAGTTCGAGCCTGTGTTTGAAGGAGAGGATTGGAGTAAGTTTAATCTGTAAAACACATGACGATGTCCTTGTACCAAGACCTTTCTCAGGTACCCCGCTTACGCAAGCCGCTAACGACATATATGCAAACGTCAAGGCGACTGCTGAGCGCAACCTACGTCCGTTTTCTCCTGAACTTATTGAACAAGTACGCGCTGCTCGTCAAAATAAAATAGCGAATAAGACGAGGGAACGGGAACGGGAACGCCGGGGTGAAATTCTTCGTGTAACACGAAAACGTTGGAGGAAAGGGCTGACTCCTCATCTGCTAAGTACCCTGTCGGAAAAACAGAAGAGGGAAGAGCTTATTGTCCAACGTAGCATTGCTGAGGTGGGGTATGTGGGTCTACTGAAAAAACGTAAGGGGTGGAAATTGAAAGAGCCAAAACCGAAAGTTGAAGGGAAGTATTGGAGTGTAGAGGATGCGGAGTGGATTGGGAAGGAAGAACGGGAAGCTGCGAAAAAGGCTCTGCTTGCAATTCAAGAGGAGAATGAAAGACGAAGGGAGTCTAGTGTAGGCGATTAATTTGACATTACTACTTTGACTTGACATTACTATGAACCGCGTTATCCTTGTTGCTTCAAGCCCAGCCCTTCTTTCGATCTGACAAGATTTCTTCGGAGTGCTCATGTTTGACATGAAAGCTGTGGGCAATTATGGGCGCACATTTTTTACAGACTGGAGGACCGGGAAAATTCAAGTAAAATTGAATGTACCTGCCTGCACTATGCCAGCCTATTGCTTTGAACTTCCCGTCAATTATTGATTGCGGAAAGGTCCAACGTGCAGTCCATGATGAAGCGACATATCATTGCTGCTAGACGGATCCACACCTCGCATATAATGGTTCTCCAAATATATTGACATTTTGAGCATGCTGACTGACGAAAAAATTGAACCTGTGTTGACTATATTCAAGATAGGCGAGGGGGACTCTCGAAATGCTGAGATTGAATATCTTCGTCCTAAACATGCTGAGCCCACATTGTCAGAAATTCGTCGTCTGTGTCATTACTGACATATTGCACGTTATTTATTTTACACCCGTTCAAGAGTATAAGAACAGGCATACTTGCGAAAACAAGACACCCAAACCCCATCGTCACCTATCCTACCTTTTACTTTTGAGTTATACACCCAATCGTCGCTACCTTGATCCCTATAAATGACTAGCAACAACGTTTGTCACTGCGAGGTCGGAGTAAGTAGTGATTTACACCTTTGCATGACAAGGTACTGACTGCCGTCGATTTAGGATACGGATCCCAGATTATACCGATGGCGTCCTTGTCCGGTACATGGACTTGCTAGGCAGCCGCCAGCGCCGTCGTCATTCCCACAATCTATCGAACATTTGACTGGTCCTCCGTCGTTGTCTTATTCCCGCTCCTCCATTGGTTCGGACTCGACCAGGTCTTCGCCCCCGACACCCCCTCCTAATGCACCACATAGCTTTGATGCACGCGACTATGCTCGACAATTCCAAGAGAGGTGTAGGCCAAAATACGACAGTAATCCTGTGGATAATTCAACTGCTCGTAGCGGCACCACTGTCGACAAATCCAAAGCACACACCCCGAGCGTGTATGAACCACAAGCGCGCAAACCTGGCCATAGAGTTTATGTTTTAGCACGAGATCGCAATAAACTCCCTGAAATTTCCGACAAACCGCTAGTCCGTTGTCAACCAACGGTGAGTCCCACTGAGTGTTTCCGACCACAGTACCTAATATATATGCTTGTTCATTTTAGGATAAAATGATCAAACAAATATATTACGCGCAGCGGACGGGATCCAATCCCACCCAAGAGTCCCTGCCGCCCAGCATCCTGTCCTGCTGGGGCGCTGGTCCCAGATTCTGCTTCGAGCCTCATGGACTCGCAAAAGCCTCTAAGAAATTCAGCAGAGACAGAAAGAAGACCTGGTTTGCACCTGATCCTATTAACGATCCACGCGATCCAATAATCGAGCAGACATCCCAGCGAACAATCCAACGACACCAGCCTATTAGAAGGCCCGGTCCTAGCCATCTTTCAAAGCCAAGCGGGGCTCCGAAATCAATCAGACGTGATCGGTTAGAAGAGCAAAAAGTGAAAGAGAGGCTTCAATAGTGGTAGAAAGTACTTTTTGAACACCTTGAAATACCCAGTTCTATGTCTATATTTATGGAAAATATGATTTGTGAAGGAATGGATGCGTTGAGGGGAGAGGATGAGTGAAAATAGCGTGAGAGTTCTTGATCATCGATAACAATGAACAAGTTCGCATTCGTCCGGCTCGGAGGTGGTCTTCGGAACCATCCACTCCAAGTTTGGCTCGGTGCTCGCTTCGAATTTGAGTTTTAGTTTTGTGAGCGCTAGCCAAGAGAAGAAAACGCGCTGTCGTTGGATCCCGATGCTATTCGTCGAGGGAAACTTAGACATAGGTTGTTCACGATTGGAGCCCCGCGTCAGTGGTGAGTTGGCTCGCATACACCAGGGTGAATGGTTAGCATTGCATCAGAGTGCCGACGCAAGAGGTTAGAGACACGAAGACACATCGTTTGCGAATATTAGAGTCTTCTCATTGCAGGTCATTTTTTACTTTGTTTGCATCAACGTTGGATTTTTCTCCACCTTCCGCATATGCAGGCATATGCATTAGAACGATGATTATTTTTTGAGCATTTGAAGCTCACCAGTGTACTACATGCAAGGGAGCCTGAAAAGGGCTTTTTAAAGAACATTATACAAGAGGAGATGAGAAAAGTACCACTGTACAATTGAAGGATTGCTAAATTTGGGAATCACCGGTCAACCGGCCGCGGTCACCCCCGAGCCTGGAACCCTTCGAGAATTCTATTTTCCTTCCATGCACCGATGTGTTCTCCAGAATTTGACGCGTCGTTCAATTTCCCCTAGAGTAACCACTACTCGCAGGGCTCTACACCTCAATAACCAAGATATCCAGTCCAAATATGCAGACAAATTACGCCTGCGAGCTGAGGAGTGAGGTGTTTAATCGTATGTGTCAATTTTCTGTGCCCACTAATTTACACAAAATTTCGATATAATCCTGTAGACAAGGCGTAAGCATATCAAAACTAAAGGAAAACGCGAAGAAGCTGCAGGAGGAAGAGAAAAGGCGGTTTCGTGAGGCGAATGAGGAGGTTATCCGCGCAAGAAAGACAGTAGCAGTAGAACCATCGAGCGCTTCCCGACCAGAAGTTGCAGCTACTCCCCGCAAGGACAGCTCTCCAGTGAAAGTGAGTCAAGTGGTGATAGACCATATGCATTCCTTGTCACTCATATCTATGATAGCCGCTTGGGTCGATCCTTAACCTTCCTCGGATTCTTTCTGTGAACGCCAGTCAAGTCTCAGCTCTTTGGACTGCCTATCATGCCTCTCGGTCAGAAGGCACTGGCAGGGGATACTTGTGTGCATCAATTCCCTTGGAGGCTTACGAAAGGATGGCGGCTGTAGCCACGAGATATCCCACTTTCGTCCTTCCCGTTCCTCGTCCTGATCCAGAGGCTAAAGGGAACGCAAATACAACGGAGACACCGTACGAGTTCCAGTTCATGCAGTGGGCTTTCCACGAGTCCCCGCCAATCCCTTCAGCCGCTGAGCCAGATCCATTCGTTCCTTCTACGAACACATACCAAGCGGCCGATGGGTCGAGCAATCCTCCGACGTCCTCCATCTTGTTCACTCCTCTGCAAGAGTTCAAGATGCGCAACTCCTTCGCTACTCCGTACCTCGTTTTGACTCATTACACTGATCTTGCACGCACACATGGGATTGTGTTATTACGAGGAGAGATCACACCAGGATCCGGAAACGATGGTCGTTACCTATTATCCCAGGAGGATGCACAAATACTGTCCATGGGTGTTCAAAAGTTTTATCTGTGGTCGGACAACAAAGGTGTAGAACAGAAGGACGGATCTACAGGAGAATCCATTCTAAGGACCTTCCACGAAAAACCCTCAGAGTTCGATTGGCAGGAGATGCTGAAATACAGTACACAATTGTAATGATCTAGTATGAATATACAATTAGATAGACAGAGATACATCGAGGAAGAAAACTTGGATATGTCAATCCAAATGCTAGCTCAATAAACGACGAATTGTCTTTCCACCAGACCGCTTATCTGCTGCAAGAACAATCTGCTCGATTTGGTCTTCTCGAATAACGGGAGTTGAGCCAATCAACCTTAAAATGATAGTGATTTTGAGCACAGACAAAGAACCAGAAGAGAAATAAAGTTTACCTCTTGACTTTCCTAGGACCGCTTCCGCTGACTTGTCTTTCGCGAGACTTTCTTGATGGAATAATCATGGAATCGCCGTCATCCAAATCGTCATTGAGATCCATGTTCCTCATTCCCTGTTCCACTGCAGAGATGCGGTTTCGGCTCGTTAAGAATTTGGGTTGTGGAATTTTAGGACGTGTCGGTGACGGGCTCGACGCGCGTGGAGGAGGTTTTACTGCCCGGGGTGTCGGGGCAGAAGGGGCCCATTCGTCATCGTCCCCGTTTCCAGAATCGCTGGTATGAACGCTTGCTCCGTCCTCCTCTTCCTCCTCTTCCTCATCACCTTCTTCCTCATCATCATCCTCATCACCTTCTTCCTTTCCAGTCTCGTCTCCAGTCTCTGTACCCGTCATCTCCGCATCCTCTGAGTCGGAAGGAAGCATAGGTCCATCAGGAATAGCCGGCCTTGGTTCGTGAACTTTCTGGGACGCAGTGCTCTGTCTTTTCGTTGTTGAAGACTTTGCAATTACCTTGCTTTTCTTTGTGGGAGGAGATGTACCAGATACCTCAGAGTCCTTATCATCATCAAAGTCGAATTCTTCACCGGAGGAATGTTCTGATGAATCGCCTTCTTCCTCATCTTCCTGTACCTACGTAATTTCAAGAAACAACAAGAAACTTTCAGCCACGTCTGATACACTATTCCGAGCCGCTTCCCTCACGTACGAAGCTTAGTCCCACGTCTTCTTCCTCGTCTTCACTCCAGTCGATGCGAGAACGCTGCGGTTGGGCTTTCTTGACCGGACTGCCAAATCCGGTTCGTTGTAGCATATCGAGTTTGGCGTCAGTCTTCGCTTCGTGTTGTTCAATCTGAATGACATGTGATTGATAAACACTTTCCCCTTGCAACAATGCAACCGAAACATACCTCTTTAGTAAGACGTCGAGTGTACATATCCTCCATGTCGGCCATTCGTGTTTCCATCTCCCTCATAACTTCGTCACGGACTTCAGCCTCTACCAAGGCACATCTCATTTCTGATTCGTACAGCTGTAAAATCAAAAAATTAGCCTCCTCTGAAAACAAAAAAGATAGTGATAATCACCTGGAGGCGAAGATATTCGATCTCATCGAACAAAGCATCCACAAGTGGGTTGATGGGCACATCATCCGCTTGTTCTTCTTCGCCAGTTTCATCTTCTGGTTCAGGGACTGAGGGATATCATTAAACAGCTCAGTAAGATCGGGCCACTGGGTGATAGGTAGAGCATACCTTCGAGGACCTGCAACACTGCCTCACTAGCTTTTCGACCACTCTTGCTATTCCCGTCAATCGAGATCGTGACCTTGCGGCTGAAAGGCTTTGGCGCAATATCTGGATCGTTCAAGGTCAAAGGACCGAGTTGCTTGATCGTTTTACCTGTAGTTTTACCAGGTCCGACTGTGGGTACACGCTGAACAGGTGCAGGTGTCGGACTGACGTAGACCTCCCGAGCAAGTGCAGCGAACTTCATGACGTGTGAATTCTCGTCGTATCCCGTATCGTATGGGTTGACATTGACTATCATGACCTTTGGAAAAGAAAGAGGAAACATAAGCTGAGCCGGCAAAACGAGTGGAAATCCACTCACAACCCGACCATCTCCAGCAAAGTAATCCATCAAAATTTCTGTGAGCTTACTGTGTCGGAAGGGAACTATGGTCAAAGTCTGTTTGACGTCTCGTGTATCGACTCTACCAGCCCTCCCTTCCCCTTCTTGTGAAAGACTCACAGCGACCTTACGCTGGTTGGTACGCAGGACCTGGAGACACTGACCGAGGACCATGAGAGAGTTGTTGATGTTCCCTGCCTCTTTGAGTCGGTCACCGGTAGTGTGAGTGTGTTTCGTACGTTCGGAACCTGCAAGATCCACAAGAGTGAATCGTGAGATTTGTATGGCAGTGGGATCCTGGAGTACTCATTTGAATGAAGACAGCGAGGGATGACTATGAAAAAAGCTCACATTTTTCTCTCCGCGGTGACATCTCATGATTTTCAAGGTCACCATACCATGACTTCGACTACTTTCCTTGTTCGCAAGGGTGCCAAAAACGCGACGATGAAGCTGCCCAAGTCTGAGCAACTCTTTTGCTTGAGCCGCAGTTTCAACGCGAAATTGACGTAGACCAAAGATATATTTTCCACCAATCTCGGAATCAGAATTATCGGAGGAAGGGGAGGACTTGACGGGAAGCGCATTACGAGTAAGGACAAGTGAGGATGCGGCTCCGGGTCGAGGGATGGCAGAAGGCTTTACACGCGAAGTTTCACCGTGTACAGAGTCGAGCAAGTCATACACCTTTTCATTGTATACTTCGGCGTACGAGAGCCATATGGTGTACTCATAGTTTCGGTCAAGTTTCAACGCAGTCGTATCAACGTCCATATCCGTTTCAGAGGCGGAGTCGCTCATTTGTGAACCCAGGACTTGTGCCACTGCGGGTTCCGGTATGGTCGATGGAGGTTTGAGATCTGATGCATCCGCCAGTTCAACACCATATAACCTTACGGGACGATACTACAATGTGCGCGATCAGCCACTATGTCATATTGAGAGAAAGATAGTTCACGTACCTTGCCACTACCGTGTAATCCTTCAATACTGTTGAAAATGACATCTAAAGACCTTGGCAGAATGCCTGCGCTTCCTGCACTTGAGCCTCCTTGTACTGTGTACGTTTTACCCGAGTTTGTAACTCCATAAGTGAAAAGCAATGCATTCTGCCCTTCAAGAACGTCCCGAACAAGGGGAAGAGTTGTTCTGGTAAAGAATTCGCCTTGCATCGTATTTGGAGGAAAGACATGGGAGAAAGTGTAAGTGGATGATGGTGTTACAGCGGATGAACGAAATCGCGAGGATGGGTTCTGATGCTCTTGGTTCGGATCCGTCATGCGAACGCTCTTGTCGGTTAATTGGGTGAGATAAGGTGAAACTTCGTCATCTTCGTTCACGTTCGGTCGTATCCTGAGGTAGGCCTTGGTGGAGAGGTCAAGTCAAGCTCAAAAGAGGATAAGAAACATACCATGATTGGTTCGCGCTCAATATCTGCGGCATTCGCATTTGCCTTACCAGCTTTTCGTGTGACTGTTGTGGATTTAGAGGGTGGTTTGCTGGGAAGATCAGATGCGTCTTCTGCATTACCACGACTAGCTAGTGGCTTTCTGCTGGCGGTTTTCTTTGGCGGCGGTGGTACAGGCAACGAAGGCGGAGTTGTGGCTTTCGTTGTAGTGGTGGTCCCAGCCTTTGCCCTTGTGGTGCGAGTACTTGAAGCTGGTACAGTGGAGGATGTTTTGGTCCTGGCTGAGCTTCTTGTGGCCATCTTGGGTTTTTCAGACATGTCGGTAACACTAATAGCAATGGTACCTTCGAACTTCCGGCGCGGCTAAAGTTCTTCGTAGTCACATGACTAGCACACGCGCTGGGCACGTGGCCGCGCGACCGTCTCAATAGGGTTTCAACTTTCCACCCACTAATCCACTTCGACAGGTTACAGCCGGGAACTTCGCAAATTGAAGGGATCTCGAAAATCAAACTGGCTATTAAAGCCCGGACCTTAGTATGCTTTTCGACAGACGTTGGGCCCCTAATTCCAGTGCTTTCAGTGTCGTCTTAGAATCAGCAGGAATCAGCGTTCCTCTTCGGCTTAGGGACGTCCTAGTACTTCATCCAAATTTCCAGTCAACGATAATATCACCCCTTGTTACCCGGTAAAGTCAGAAGCTCAGACTTAGGCCTATGGATTCGGATGATGTGTACACTCCAGTCTCCAATCACATTACTCTCTGACAGTGGACACTTCTTCAATCTGCTATTTTTTTCCTGGTTTCCTTTCGCACATAATCTACATAATCTTGATGCGTTCTAAAATATCCTAGTCGCTGTCCGACACTGTAGCTATCCGTAGTGCAGGTGAGTTCACAAACTCGACGTACTTATCCTCCAGCCAACTCAGATTCCGTGAAAAATATAACACAATATTGCCCCCGAGTTACTCTAGACTCGCGAACGGTACTGTTATAGTCGGTACGACTTAGTCAGTTGCGGTACTTCTCATCCAAAACACAGGAGGGTAATTTCGTCGGTCCACTGGCACTCTGTAACTTTCAGATTGAATTCATAATCTAAGTCACTTTCAAAATTGAACAAGGAGTACTACCGTTGGGTGTTGCTCTTCTAGACTATTTATTGTGAGTGCTCGATGGCTCGAGATTTTTTCAAGATAGAATGACACCGGTCTTGGTCGTTCGGCATAAACTATCAGTCCTATCCTGGAGGCTTCCCAACTACACCAGCTGATATCCGTGATCAGGCAAGTTCCGGGTGGTGGACTCTCGGTATCTCGCAGTTTTCTAGGTGGATCCAGCCGGGGGGACAACCATATTCTGCTCAGATCACAGAGTGCGTAGAAGTCCTGGACGATGGACATAACCTGTTTGATTTCTCCACTATGGTTTAAAGGTGGACGGCCAAACTCAATCTGAACGCATTGACAATGTGTTTGATCTAGGTCCAATTAAATACTTTGGACCTCTGGGAAAATGTATAAATCGTTATGTAGTTCTTTCAAGCTTGAGGGTAGGCCTGGCCAGCGCGTTTACTTATATACTGAAGACCTACACAACGATGATCTTTTCTGTGCCCGACTAGGAAGTTTCGCTTCAATTTCAATTATCGGGAGGAAAAAGTTACACAGCACGTGTCGAACTTGAACGTTTGAACGTACACTCAGTTACTGATTCATTCTGAGCTCGACACCCTACCAGGCATTCAATGATATCCAATGGACATCCACTATCATCACTGTCTTCTGAGCTGTTTGGACGCTGGAGTTGCTTCAAGTTGAATACATTCCGAGTCCAGACACTTACACTCACCTCAACCTCTCACCGATCTTGATCTCCAGACAAGAGCTTGAAGGAAGGAATGCACCTAAGGCTACCTTCGGTCCTTTAGTGAGCGTGAACATGAGGCGGGAATGAGGTAAATCTGATGGGAAGGAACTTTGCACGAAGATACACGCTCCCCGTGATCGACGCAATATTGGAAGAATCCGAAGATGTCATGGCAAGGATTAGGGTGATATATCTTGCTCTTTTCTTCTTACCGTCATCTTCCAATCCCAGGTTTTCATCCACAGGATGGCTGAGCCCAGCGTAGTAAGTAGCTCAAGGCACAGGTCGCAGCCTAGTCGGACGAACACCAGCACTCGCAGTGCGAGCACTCAGCAAGGCCATATTAGTTCCCAAAGCCCGTCGCAGCCTATCTCGATGCCGATGCCGATGCCCAGTACACCTCCGGTACTGCCAAATTCCCAGGGAACGACCGAGCTGCGTCGAAGCTATTACACCACAAATCCTGATCCGGACACAGAAGGTTCAGTAGAAGGAGACTACGTGAACATACCTGCAGTGGGTGTTGAGGGCCAGGTGATGGGCTTCAATGTCCAGCCTGTCGAAGTCGAGCCAATCCCGCGGAGGAAGGGCGGAGGGAGGTTCATCGGTGGCTTCGTTAAGAGCTTAAGAAAAATACCTCGAACCATGTTCAGACCTGGTCATGGATCTAATACTGTTGTTCCAGAGACACTAAGTCAACCTGCGGCACGTGCACCTCTTCCAAGTTACATGCTGACCCCACCTACACCTGCAATTCCAGGGCAGCCGTTCTCATATTTGGATGAAACCCATGTTCCTGAAACTCCTGATATCTTTCCTGTAACATCGCCCCATCCGACCCGGATAGAATTAGATGATGCTACCGTACACTCTCCAGAGCGCAATCCTGATAGAGACACCAATATGCCGTCCATGTCTCGTCATACATCTCACCACACATCTCACCATACATCCCAGAATCACAATAATCCTAGTACCAATCGAAACTCCTTTGCTTATCCAAACTCATATCATGACCCTCCCTCTGTCGCCGCACATCCACAACCTTCGCCGGACTATCGTCGAATGTCTAGACATACCGGTGAAGAATCCGTCCTTGGAAGTTACTCAGCCGGTACCCCTTCATTCTCTACGGAACTCGATCGGAACCCTTTCCGGGTCCTGAAAGCACTGGTAAACATGCCTTGGATCTCTCATGATCGAGTGACAGTCGATTATTCACCCGGAATGGAGGATAGTAGGGGCGCGCTGCGAGTAGCTAGTCCATCAGGCGAAAAAGGCAAATCCAAAGGTAGTAAAGAGAGGCAAAGCGCAAGGTGGAGTATAGTCGAACAAGGGTGGAAACCCTGGAAGCGCACGTCAGTTTTTCTTACCCTAGATGGTCGCATTGTCTCCCCTGAGGAAGGACCAGATGCACTTGCTCGTGGGGATGCGCGGAAGGGGAAAATGTATGTGCCGGTCAACAAACCAGAGACTTCATGGTACTCAGGTGGACATATGATCAAGGTCTCTCGACATAAGCGTTCAGGAATACCAAGAAATAGGGAGTTGGACCTCATGAGCTCAGGTAGCGAGCCTGGTGCGCGGTCTTCCATTGCATCCACCCCTCGTGCCTCTCGTGTTTCAGCCAGACGAAGAATTTCACGCTCAACTCTCACTTCTCCTTCTTCCCCAACTTCACCCCCTCCACTCCGCCGCCCAAGAAACAGAGAAACCTTCCGTCAGACTCCCCGGAGACACAGCCGTAGGTTGTACTATGCCAACAATGAATATGCGTTCCTTGATCCTGGGTCTACCCCGGGATCATCTCCCATTCTAGCGCGGAGGTCTAACATGAGGTCGCGGGAAGTGCTTCGAGACCGACATAGACCTATACGCCGACGGTACAGCCGTGATATCCCTCAACTCCCAACTCAACAACCCCTCGTGCCTCCTGTGCCTCCTCCTGCCAGTCCTTATCCTCTCAGTCCTTTGGTTTTCGTTCAATCAGCACATATGGACAGTCCCTCTGGAGGTGCTGATCCTAATTCTCATCTACATCCACAAACTGGCTCTGGGATGCCAGTCCCGGTGTATGGTGTCACTCCGATGTATATGTCGATACTTCCTGGTATGCCTCCTCCGCCTACGGGATCTGGTGTTGGAATAGGAGAGTCCAGTCCCCCAGGATTCGCGGGACGTGGTGCAGGGGGTGGATATGGGGCAGGTTATGGTGTACAGGGGTATGCTGGGACTGCTCCTCCAGGAAGTGGGGCTTATACTTATAGTTATGCGTATCCTTATGCACCCTCGCAGTCTCCTCCGCCACCTCCGCAGGCTCACCATAGTGAAACACGGAAGTCACCGCTGAACACTGCTGGATAATCGATGTTATGTAGACCTTACAATAATTCTATCGGTCTAATATTCTATGCAAGTAGAAACATAGTGACATTTCAGTCAAGGTACATAAAAAGGACAAGATCTGCATGTACGAAATAATCAACCAACAAGCAGGTGCTCAAATGAAATCACTAGGGATTGATTCGAATTAGCACCAATAACCTCGACTGTAATGATTAGGAGGACACTCACGCAACGTTCATTGGCATCTCATCGATCTGGGTATTGTAGAACTCTGCTCAAAAGGTCAATTTCCATCACTATACAAAAGGAAGCAGGGCAAGACATACTCTCTAGTTCTCGCAAGGTGGCCACATCTTTATCCGAGACGAAATTGATCGCAACACCCTTACGCCCGAAACGACCTCCACGACCGATGCGGTGGATATAATTCTCTTTGCTCACGGGGAGATCAAAGTTGATGACCAAAGATACTTGCTGAACATCAATTCCACGAGCAAGGAGATCAGTGGTGATCAGCACCCGGGTAGCACCACTCTTGAAACTACTCATAATGGCAGTGCGTTGTTTCTGATCCATGTCTCCATGCTGTTGTAGAGTGAGTAAGCGGGTATTTCAGAGAACATAGGCATTTTGAACGCTGCTTACAATGGCGGAAACCGTAAACTCGCGCTGCTCCATCATCTGAGTCAACCAATCGACTTTGCGCTTCGCATTGCAGAAGATGACAGATTGAGAGACAGAGATCGTGTCGTATATGTCGCAAAGAGTGTCGAGCTTCCACTCTTCTTTCTCGACAGCGATATAGAACTGCTTGATACCTTCGAGTGTCAATTCGTCCTTCTTGACAAGGATTCTGATCGGGTCACGCATGAATTTGCTCGTGAGCTCAAGCACGTCGCTCGGCATCGTCGCTGAGAAAAGAAGGACTTGCAGGTCGCCAGGGAGGACCTGGAATACCTCGTAAATCTGATCCTTGAATCCCTGAGATAGCATCTCATCCGCCTCGTCAAGGCATAGGATCTTGGCGTGCTCCGACTTGATAGCTCCACGTTTGATCATGTCCAAAAGTCGACCTGGTGTAGCAACGACGATCTGGACTCCGGAGCGCAGAGTATTCATATCGTCCCGGATGTTGGTACCGCCCACGCAAGCGAGGCTGGTGATCTCCATGTAATCTCCGAGAGCGACGACTACTTTATGGGTCTGCAACGCCAGCTCACGGGTGGGAGCAAGAATAATAGCCTGGGTAGCCTTGATCTCGGGGTCAATTCGCTGCAAGATGGATATAGAGAAGGTGGCGGTCTTCCCGGTACCGGATTGAGCTTGAGCGATGACATCGTGCTCCTTGATTACAGGTATGATAGCCCGTTGCTGGATAGCAGAAGGACGCTCAAAACTGGTGTAATGGACATAGGAATGAGTAAGGTTTGTGCAAATGAAAAAAAAAAAGGATTTTGCTCACCCGTAAGCGTAGATCCCGCGCAGAAGCGTTGGGTTCAAATTCATATCATCGAAACTGGTACTACATTAAAAGCCGCCTTGAGACAAACCAAAAAAAAAGTCATACCCATCGACTACTTCATCCCAATTGGATTCGATGGTTTGATTTATGTTGTCAACATTTTCACCGTTGTCTTCACTACGGTAAAATGATATCGTTGTCAGCTAGAACGTTGGTGTACGAGCCCAAAAATGCTTACGCTTTCATACAATAATATCAAAACGGAAGGTGAGTTTAGTTAAAAACTGCCTTCGAGGTTTATAATGGTTGGTTGGGTTGTTTCCAGGTAATGGAATGAAAATTGGTTGGGTTGAGCGTTGATTGAGTATCCAGTTGGCTTTTAAGCAAATCCGGCTCCTCCGGGACCGACGACGGTCGGGCGGCCGCAAAATTTTTTCAGTACTTGACCTCTTTTATTGGCGTTTGCATTGCCTCTACGTATAAAGTATGTAAAATAGCTACAGGTATTCAAATTTTCATCAAGTTATGCATTTCTTATGATATTGATACAGGATGCAAGATGAGAGGAATGTGTTGTGAAGAATTGGGGAACGATGATCTTATTTCTTTACTTCTTTCTTAAAGTCCTCCTTGGCCTCAGTAGCACCCGCAGAAGCCTGCAAGAATTGTTATTGAGTTGCGAATGCACGAATTATTGACCAAATACCTGGTTTGCTTTCTGTTTGGCTACAGTAGCGCCTTCTTTGGTTTTATCAGCAGCGGACCCTGCGTTAAATGTGTGGTGATTAACAATGGAGTTCGCTAGACCTCAACGCAAAAAAAACGTACGTAATGACTCTTTCGTAGATGAAGTAGCGTCTTCGCCCTTCTCAATAGCTGAAGCTAATCCTTGCCCCAATTTCTTATTCACCTGATAGATAGATAGAATATATGCGTTAGAAACTCCACGTTCAATAATACAGATCTCGACGCACATTCTCTGCAACTTCTGATACTTTTTCTGTCACTGTCTTGGAGGCAGCCGGCGACGCGTGGAATGCTCGGACACTGGAAGTCGCGGAAACACGAGAGATAGCTGTGCGGAATAAAGACATGCTGGGAGATATTTAGCATACATCCCAATTATCGAGCTCTTAAGTATTTCTTCGCCCATTCCATGACGTCGTTTGGAAACCACAAAAATGCGCGTCACAATGACATCGACGAAAGAGCACTTGATTTTCCCACGCTTGCGCGTTCAACAAGAATTATCTGTGAATTATACATAGAACCTCATAGGGCTCGGCATACATAAGTGTTCGAGTACATAGATGTGGATACAACAAAATAAGAATGGAATGTAGAACGTGGTGGTAAAATCCAAAGCTATAAAATCGATACAAGATGGAAAGAAAATCAAACCAGATCAACCACATATCTCTTGCGCCTCTATACATGCATCTATTAGACAAGCATAGTTTTCCGAGGGCGTCACCTGCTCCATCCTCTGCGTGATAGCTTCAAGAATAGCCTGCTCACTGTACACAAGTCAGCCAAAACATCGTATAACGAAGAAAGAACTAACGCAACGCACTCTATCTTCCCATAACCCTTTCGAATTTCCCAGCGTAGAGAACCGATGGAAGCAGGCCACCGAGAAAACGTATCAAGGTCAAATACAAAGGAAATATAAGCCTTTGCTTTCTTGGCAGGAAATAGAACCATCGCGCGCGCTGAGAATTCCGAGAACGGCTTTTTAGGTGTTTCTCGAGCCTCAATCGTAACAGGGTATTTAATCGAAAGTTGACGGATTTGTGCACGGATCTGCGTAGCCGAGGTCCAAAAGTCTGCGAGGCGTTGGATGATCTAGTAGACAGTGTATGGTCATCAGGGGTTTAGAACAGGATAATATGTTCATAAAAAACCTACACGTCGAATACTTGATGCCTTGCTATCACGTATATACTCTTTCGCAGCGGAAAGCAAAAAATTGGTTAAAACAGGAAATTCGTCCTTGTACTTGGTACAGAGCTCTGGGAGCCTCGAAATATCGACACTGTCCACGAGTGGAAGATAATCTTGACATGGTATCGTAATGTGATATGCAGATGCATAGGTAAATTCAAACAGATCTGGTTGGACTTTTGATATATGAAACATATGGAGGTCTTCTAAAGCTTGAAGCTCATCTAAAACAAGATCAGAACAAGCTGGGTGGACAGAGCTTAACGTACTTCGAAGTCGGATAACCTCTACACCAGTACTGTTGGTCTGTATATGCAAACGTCTATTAGCTTCGGCGATTGCAGACGTAGCCTCCTGTTTTTGCAAAACAACATTTTCCAGTCGCTCCTCCAACCAGTGGAGTTGATCATTGGCTTCTTTGACTTCAGCCCTAAGGGATTCCACTTCTACGCTGTAAATCAAGATCAGTCGTTGAAGAGACTCGAGAAAAAGGGTATGAATTACTTTTGCTCAGCAATGGAATTTTTAAGCTCGTTAAGATAGTCCTGATCGCATTGCTCAATTTCCGCTACTTCCTGTTGTTCGGCTTGCAATTCGCGCACGATCTCGTTGTACTCCCGCTCCAAATCAGGAACGATTTCATCAGTTTTCGCTTTCAAGTTCTCGAGGGCTTTGGCATCCTATATGAAGGTCAGAAAGCTCAAGTGTAAGCAAGAGGTATGTGGGACTAACGTTTTGCAAATTGGTGAGAGCTGCTTGTGTACCGTACTTCAGACTATCCAGCCACTGTAACTTCCAACCATACCAGTCCGATTTGGCCTCAAGCCGAACGTTCGTCCTGATCAACTTCAATTGACGCTATACGAATGTCAGAATCGTCTTGACCATCATTCCAGGGAGTTTGGAACAAACGCACCGTCAAATCCTTCTGACCTTCCTCATCCGTGCGAAGATACTCCGCGAACAATAATGGAGTCACCTTTGCAGCTTCTTCCTCTGCCTGTCTGAATTCGACCTTACTTTGTTCTATCCATCCTTCCAGATCTCGGGCTACCCGCGAATACAGCACGAGCTGCGGAATATCAATAGCCATGGCCACAGCATACTCTGCGAGCGGTATCTCTGAAGGGTTGCGAGGCTGACGGGAAGGTATCTGAGAAGCATACGTCGACCGTCGTGGGGCGCTAAGATCCATGAATCTGATACCCGTCATTTCGAGAAATTGCTCGATTGATATCGGGGGCTGGTAGAAATGGGGTAAGTAGGTAGAGCAAAACGACATAGCAATAAAAAGGATTTACGATTTCATCTACCTCATATCCATCTTCGGGGATTGCATCCCTCCATTGTTCCGTTGCTGCCATGTCCATACCCGCGGGGCTGTTGTTACCTTCTGTTACCTCTTCGTCAATGTCAGTTGCCTCAAAAATTGTTGATAGGTCAATAATAGGGATTTTTGGAACCGAAGGGCCGGCTTCCGTATCCATTGGTTCTGCCGGTGGAACATGAGCAGGCAAAGGTTCCGATACCGCAGACTGCGTCGAGGGTGTCACTTCCAACTCTTGTACAGAAGATAGAAGTTCTTCCTCCCCCGCCCCCTCCTCCGCTGTCTCTTCTGCTACTATCGGCCCTGCTTTGCCCTTGCCTTTTGGATCTGCGGGATTGGCAAGACTCGCGGTGTCGAAACGAGTCCACGCATCAGAAGGTCCTGAATTTACACTAGCTCGTCTATTGCCTAATGTAGCTGCCTCCTTGAGCGAAGACTGTGCAGATTCAACTCCTCCTTCTGGTGCTTGCGGCGACGCCGAAGACATATTTGCAAGTCCTGCACCCAAACTCTTTCGTCTCGCAAAGTATCCAGAAGGCCGTCTAATACCGCTCGCAGGTTGTGACGAGGAGGGTACTGGCACAGATTGAAACGGTGCTTTTTTGGTCGGAGGAAGAGGTCTGGGTTCTTCGGTGCCTGCTCCTGTTGAGGGCTTAGTAACGGAACCAGTAGGACCCACTTTGTTCACCCATTTGTCCTCGATGGCCTGACGTTTTGCTGGGCTAGGCTGCTCAGACTCGATGGCTGGTAAAGACGGATCAGAAATCTTTCGCTCCCGCTTTTTGGCTGCGCTCTGAGAAGACTCTGGCCCGCTGGGCCCCGTAGACTTCTTGGGAGTGGGACGAGAAACTGGCGGTGCAAAAGCAGCGGAGAATTGTTTTGTTACATGTTTCGTAGGAGATTTCGGCATAAATACAGGGAGTTTCCTCGGTGAAGTACCAGACTGAGGCTTGGGCATCAGTGGCGGAGGTGCAGAAAGATGGGGTTCAGCTGGAGGGGCACTAAATACTCCCAAAGGAGTGAGTGGGGCCTGGAGCTCCCTTTGGGGAATTGGTGAAGGGAGAGGTTCTTCCGGTGATTGATAAGGAGACGAAGCAGACTGTGGCGCAAGACTAGGACGAGGCGTAGAGGTAGCATGAGGGGCAATACTAGGATGAGGAATAGATACTCTATGAGGCACAATTGAACCATAGACCTCGGATTCATCCATTGACGAAGCTATACTTGGCCGCCCAAGGGCACCACTAAGACTATTCCTACCTATCATTTGGGTCAAATTGAGTGTTCGGTTCTCGTCATCTCCTGAATTTCCAAAGCTAGCATCCGAGATTGAGTCGTTGGAAACGTCGTTAAAGTTGAACGTGTATCTCCTGCCCGCATCCCGTGCAATCATGGCTTCTATATCTGCATCATCCGGTCCATCTCCGTCTACATCATCAGAAGCCGCCATGCTTGCGTTGCCCGAATGTGTAGCCTTCACAAGCGCAAGCCAAGCATCGTCCTGGTTCGCAGGACGAAGTGACTGGCTGAGAGGCACTGTGACTTCCATAGGTTCAGAACGATCCCCATCGCTGGTATACGACTGCTCTGATATGAAGGACTCCTCCTCAGCTGGGTTCGAAGATAATTGGGACAAAGGAGCGCGGGATTGAGCTACGGATGAACGCCTCCGCAGGTTTCCACCAAATGATTGAGTTACGTCCATATCACTGTTGTTATCATCCATATCCATGTCTTCGTCTAATAACGCAGAGTTGTTCACCCCGTCGAAAAGAAAGGCGCCTGCACTCGTAGACGTCATATCCATGTCTTCAGTCAAGGCGATTGATTTCCGAAAAGAAGAGCGTCGACGATTAGCACCAGGATATGCATTCTCGTCGTTGAGAATTGGAGCAGAAGGCGGAGGCAGGTCGTTATCAGAGGATGGTGGTCCGCCCGAGCTACCTGGAGATTCCTGAGATGCGGCTGAGCTGCCCGTGTTGTCTCCTTCGAAGTAGCGGACATGAACTTTCTCCCTGAAACTGACCCGGCGTCCCAACGATTTACGTGCATGATTGTCATGAATAGGAACCTGGTAATCGTGGGTGAGGTCCATGGATTCTGTAGCGGCAGTACTCTCTTCAGCGAAAGATTGAGAGTGGGGACGTGATTCTTGTGACGCGGGCGAGTTAGAGGATTGGGAGGAGCTTGCTATCGACGGCCTTGCCTTGAGTATACCTTTGACATTTCCCTGTTGTTCATGGTCAGTTGATTCGGTATTCAGAATAGGCACCGCACTCACTATCGACAGCCTTGACCTCGTAAGAGGACTAAGTTTGCCTGTTCCGAAGCTACTATATGCTCGCTTTTTTCGAGGCTTATTTACACGGCCCTCCTGTACCACAGCAATTGATTTTCGCCGCGAGCTCGAGCTGATCACCATGAGGGTAAGAAAGGTGTTGTATATCAAGAAATATAGATCACAGCGATTGTGAGTAGATGATTGTTGTGTATTCAATTGGATGTCCTCAGTCCTCACTTTGTCAAAGTTGAAGTTGGTCGCGACACGGTCACGTGCGTCTAAGTCTCACGGGTCACTTTGCCTTATAACTATCATGATGATGATCGTGTTTAGAAATTCTTCAAAAAAAGTACTTCGGAAATGCCTTTACTATGTTCGAATTACTAACTACAGACATCCCCATCACTTTTGTGGAGTGTCAAGCCTAGGTTTAGCTAAAGAGCTGTAGTTCAGCTGATGAATAGGAGTTATACTTGGAGATAGGTAAGCGGGAGCCCAGCTTGGCCCAACCTCACTGTTTAAATTCTGCTCCAAGGATAGTGGTACCCTGCCAGATAATATTGGCGGAGAAGGAGGGACAGAGACAGGTTCTATAGTCCAAGCACCAGTCGTAGGTCCAGGAAAGGTAGAGATAGTTCTAGGCTGTTGTTGTTTTCTTCGCTTGAGGAAGAAAAATATCCCAAGGGCAGCGAGTAAAATGACAACCACAACAGGAACTGCAATAGCAGGACCTATCATGCCCCCAAGACCCTTGGTCACCCCTGATGAGTTATTAGGAGCCAGTGAAGGCTGGGAAGGGCTCAGAGAGGAAGACTGCAGAGTGGATGAAGAAGGGGTATCATCGACAGTTCTATTTAGTCTGATAAGGTTGGAATGTCATATTGTACAAGAGTAAGGAAGGCTTACGTGTAAACAATCTTGTCTAGGAGTATCAATGACTTGGTACCGTTGACATGACCGTTTTGGATGGTTAAGTTGTGAATTCCAGGAGTGAGAGGATCGCTTGCAAATACAGCAACAGAATAATTATACGTGTTGTTATTCCCTGGCGCGGTCTTCACAAAGCCACCATTG
This sequence comes from Lentinula edodes, assembly GCF_021015755.1. Lineage (NCBI taxonomy): Eukaryota > Fungi > Basidiomycota > Agaricomycetes > Agaricales > Omphalotaceae > Lentinula > Lentinula edodes. Next base: position 1,021,480 of record NW_025764307.1, read on the forward strand.
CGAAACCCATCAATGTAGAAATCCATGTCAGAATTTCCGTCTGGAGAAGTAGAGCTCTCTGCGAGCGCGCAAAAAACATATACGGCAATGCCTGAAAACCATGTCGGTAGTGGACTCTCATGTTAACAAGGATAAATTTTACCATTGAATGCTATGCTGGCCGTGAGGGGGACGTTCGGATAGGAGTTACTTCCCGGAAGAGGATTGAACTGCAAGATAGGCCAGGTTATACATTTCTTGCAAAGGCCTTTACAACATTACGCACGGTCCCATCATGAAAAGTGTTGAAGAACGTCCGATTCACGTCAAGATTTGCAGTACACGATGAGCAAGGCACCGAGGCACTTCTCGCATTCCATGCTCCGGATGGATAGTAGATCACAGAGGAAGCACTATCATCGACAGTAACTGCGGGAAATGTCAACAGGAATGAAAATCAATATGCAGTCAGGCAAGCACACCATTTACCATGACGGCTACCGGAGTAAAACAAGGTCCTGTTAATAGAACTGTCTATAGATGTCTTCGCTGACGGTTTTCGAATACTTTGGAAACGATCCACGCCAGCAATGGACTCGTGTTTATCGAACAGAGAGAGAATGAGGTGGAACGGTTCAACGAATTGAGTGCTCAATCAAGAAAACTCTAGAACGGCAAGCGATCACAGGGCGACATATTCAACGCACTATGAGCCGGGGAAAAGTGGGGTTAGAGCGGTATCGAGCTATCTTGCAGGATATCTGATGGAAACAGCAGCAACTGTAACTCGAAACGTGTTGCATCAGTCTGCATTGTCGCCACCGCGAATTTATGAAGAAAAAGAGATGCTACCAAGTTATGGCACTTGATCATTTTGTTACATGATGGTAAGAGAATTTTATCTGGCATATCTGGTATATTGCTGCATATTGAAAACCGAAAAAAGATGTGGGATACTAAACGAAACAGGCTTTTCGTGTTCTTGTGAACTCCGTTTGTGGATTAAGGTTATACAAGCGTATACGGATATCAGGCGGTCTCAACAATTGCCCACCGTTTGGGTCGGCGCCATCGAAATCCTGTCGAATGGAACCCTCGAACATGATGGTTTCCAGAATTCTCCACGATATCATCAAGAAGCGACAAAGTCTAAGCTATAGATGATATCTGTTTTCCAGAATACATAATTTATAGACACCGGATGCTAACGATTCATGATGGCGGGTTTGCGTTCCTTCACACGAAGGCTGGCGCCCCCTGCTTTAAGGTATCTGTCATCGTATGCTGGAGGCGATTCACCGTCTATCATCGAGAAGGAGGCAGAGGTCGAAGTGTTATGAGCGTCCGGATCCGGATGAATACCATGTGTTGGACCACTGGCAGAAGATATGTAGGCAGAGGAAGTGTTATGAACGTCGGGATCCGGTTGAATACCACTAACAGAAGACAGATAGGCAGAGGACTGTATTTGAGTTGGTGAATACGGATTATAGGGGTTGGCACCAGCTGAATCAGGATGTTCGAGTTCAGTGTTCAAGAGCTGTTGGCGCGAAGATAGTGCGGTACCGCCAGGCCCGAGTGATGCTGGGTGGTTCACCGTCCAAGCAGCAGCTACAGGTCCAGGAGAGTCTATGGTAGCTCTCTGCCCTTGTGGCTGTTGTCGTTTCCTTCGCTTGAGGAAGAAACATATTCCAAGTGCAGCAAGTAGAAGAACCACAATAGGCACTGCAACTGCGGGGCCTATTACGGCTCCCATGTTCTTCTTGGCCGAGTTCGCGTCGTCGACTCTAGCCGGAGAGCTCTGAGAAGCAGAAGATGATGCACTGGTTATTGTTGTAGAGGACTGTGAAGAAGAGGATGTGGAAGAAATATCGTCGACAGTTCTAGGAAGTCCATGAATACCAGATTGGCAGAAAAGCACAGTTCGAGAACGTACGTATAAACGATTTCGTCTAGAAGCACTAAGGACTTGGTACCATTGACATGCCCATTTTGAAGGGTGAAGTTGTGCATTCCAACAGAAAGAGAATCGATTGAAAACACGGGAATGGCGTAGTCATATACATTGTTATTGCCTGGGGCAGTCTTCACGAAGGTACCCTTAAGAGACCCATCGATGTAAAAGGACATGTCAGAATCTCCGTCGGGAGAAGTTGAGCTCTCTGCGAGTGCACAGTAAACATATACGGCAGTTCCTAAAATCGATGCTGTGAGTAGGTTGTCAGGCATCATATCCCAGCAAGGTCAAGTTTTACCATTGAACACTATGCTGGCCGTGAGGGGAACGTTCGGATAGTTGTTACTTCCAGAAAGAGGATTGAACTGCAAGGCAGAATAAGTCAATTTGATCTTTGAGCTGTCTTATAACTGGATCACATACAGTTCCATCATGAAAAGTATTGTCGAACATCCTATCCGCGTCGGGATTTGCAGTACACGTTGAGCAAGGGTCCGAAGCACTCCTCGCATTCCAAGCCCCAGAGGGGTAGTAAATCACAGAAGAAGCACTATCATCGACGGTCACTACAGGAGATGAGGGTTACTTATAAACTTGTATCTTGTAGTGATTGATTGAATAGCGTACCGTTTACCATGACGGGAACCTGATGGGGACCGGAGTCGAGCTGAGTCGAGCAGCTGATAGTAACTTGAAAGATTCGTGAGTGTTGCAAGCAAGCTGTTGAAGGAGACGAGAAATGAAAAGAGTGGATAAACAGGGATAGACCAGGATAGACAGTTCAATAGTTTTTTTGATGGTATAAGGTTAGATTGTTACACGGTAGGAAAGGGTAGGCAACGTTAACGATATGACAAGCATCGAGAAGATCTATATCATTTAGACAGATTTAGACAAAGCTGTTGAGAATCTTGGGATTGAAGGCAAACTTGGGATTTATGTATCATGGATCGCGTTTCATAGCGAGTTGCACGACTCTTTTATTGAATGAGATGCTTGCTGACGGTACTTAGCGGTCAGAGGAGATTTTTGGAGTTGGACCAGAGCCTGCTAGATCAGCAGTCTGGGAGTCAAGCCGACTGCCGGTGTCCCACGATATCTCACGAAGAAAAAAATGATCAGGCCATTTTGGATTTACGAATTTCACACAAAAGCATACATCCCGCAAAAATCCAACTTTCTTTACAAGTTCAACCACGGTCAAACGATGACTGTTCACGAACGTTCTGCAGTGGCTTCAATGCCTTCATCCACTGCTGAGGCTCTCTACAAGCTTCCTTCCACACTCCTTCCCTTTTCTGTCGAAAGTCCTTCTTGGTGGTACACGACCGCGGCTATCCTTGTCACTATTCTTGTTCTAGAGCAAACTGTATATCGATACAAAAAGCGTCATCTTCCTGGGGACAAATGGACTATACCCCTCATTGGCAAGTTTGCCGATTCCATGAAGCCCACAATGGAAGGATATCAGAAGCAATGGCAGTCTGGCGCACTGAGTGCTCTCAGTGTTTTCAACATGTGCGTTCAGGACTAATTTCATTATCATCATTCACGCTCAATGACGCGATCTCCAGCTTCATCGTTATGGCTTCCTCTAATGAATATTCGCGCAAGATTCTCAACTCTCCGACACATGCTGAGCCTTGCTTGGTGCACTCTGCAAAAGCCATCCTGCGGCCAGAAAACTGGTACGATGATCCACTTCCTTACTTGGAAAAATGAGCTCACACTATTCCTGTCCAGGGTTTTCCTTACCGGAAAAGAGCACGTTGATTACCGTCGTTGCTTGAATATGCTATTCACTCGCAGAGCCATTGGGTAAGGCAAATTGAGTGGGTCCGGGCTTGCGCAGTACTGAGATTCGTTTTCAGCATGTATATTGGCATCCAGGACACTATCACGCGTGAACATTTCATGACATGGGCAGCAAAGGATTCCAACGGAAAACCCGTTGCTCAACCCATTATGATGATTGCCCGCTACCTGAACATGGATACTTCTCTTCGTGTATTCTGCGGAAACCATATCCCTCCACATGCTACCAAGGAAATCAGTGACAAGTACTGGGCTGTGACGCAGGCGCTTGAACTTGTCAACTTCCCCTTTGCTTTACCCGGCACAAAAGTATATAAGGCTAAGCAGGCTGCTAAAGTAGCCATGGATTGGTTAACACTTGCTGCGCGTAACAGTAAAATCGCCATCGCCAACGGTGCTGAGCCCGAATGCTTGATTGACGAGTGGATGCGGATTTGCGCCGACCCCACTTACAAAGGCAGGAGGGATTTTAGTGACGATGAGATTGCTATGGTTGTCTTCTCGTTCTTGTTTGCTTCTCAGGACGCTATGAGTAGTGGACTCATATTCGGCTTCCAACACCTCGCAGACCATCCCGAAATACTTGCCAAAGTGCGTGAAGAACAGGAACGCGTTCGTCAGGGCAACTTCGACTCCCCCTTGACTCTTGAGTTGATGGATCAGATGCCGTACCTGCAAGCTGTCGTGAAGGAGAGCCTAAGAGTCAAACCTCCGGTCACCATGGTTTGTTGTCTTCGTGTCAGCGCTTGAATTCGTGCTGACGTAATGCTTACTAGGTTCCTTACAAGACGACCAAGGCATTCCCTATAAGCCAAGACTATACTGTTCCTGCCAACAGTATGGTAATCCCTTCATTCTATAACTCTCTGCATGATCCCGAAGTATTCCCTCGACCGGATGAGTTCCAGCCCGACCGTTGGTTAGACCCCAACAGCTCCGCCAACACCAACCCCAAAAACTATCTGGTGTGGGGTAGCGGCCCTCATCGTTGTATCGGCGTCGAATATGCTATGATGAACATGGCTCTTGTTCTTGCTACTGCTGCTGTCATGTTCGACTGGGAGCACGAGATAACACCACAGAGCTATGAGATTGAGTACGTGATTCTCATCCTATTTTAGGAAAATGAGCGCTGACTATCGTCACAACAGCATCATCGCCACCTTGTTCCCCAGAGACGGATGCAGACTCACACTTACTCCTCGTGCTCACGCATAATTCGAAGTCACAAAAAACAATTATAGAGGTTTGTACTTATTGTCGTATCTTTAATGTGTGGAACTCTTAATATACCTGTTACAATCGAATTGATTCCTGTGGATATAATTCTTAAATCTGCAACCGGTAGACAGATTAGCTGCAAAGCTTTCTGGATTTTTCTGTCCAGACATGGTATGTACCAAGCTCCCAGTCTGAGTAAGGAACTGTATAAGAATGTATTATTTCACAAAAAAAAAATCTTAGCTCGTGCGGACTAAAATTTGAAATTACTCAATTCGTCAATAAGATTCTCCATTTCACAAGTGTAAGCTCACCAGTCTGAGCACTGGCAACCCATATCTATGGAATCAAGGAGTCAGAAGGACTGTTTAAATATATCATGCATACATCAAGGTTTTCAAGAAAAATGTCCGGATTTTGCCCTGGGTTGGAGCTCAAAAAAATTAAATATTTGTCCGGATCGATGCCCAAGTTTGTATAATACAGTATTCACGTATGATACAATCGTTGCCACATATATAATAGTGGCAAGTAAAGTCTAAACCTTTCGAACAATCAACGGGAGAGAACTAGGACCTTGACCTTTAATGCGCGGTCGAATAACGAAGCTCTGGAATGCTTCAATCTCATAGGGGCATGTGAAGGAGAATTGACGGAGCAACGTGATAATAAGTGACTGCAAGTTGGAGGTGGAGTAACTAAGCTTTTTGTGGGCATGCATATTACAAGGGTGAAAGCCTTACCTTAATCTCACATAAGGCAAAATTTTTTCCAATGCATGAGCGGGGACTGTCAATTTGCGTGTCAGCTTCTCTTACAGGTTGTCAGTGGGTAAAGCTTAGTTGCACACACCCTTCGCTGAATGCGAGAATTTCGCGTTCATGGCGGAGACCCTGTTTCTTGCGTTCGAACCAGCGCTCAGGGCGGAATATTTCAGCGTCGGAACCCCAGACATCGGGATCAGTCTGCACGACATTGACTGGTATCTCAAGTATGGTTCCTTTCGGAATTACCAGGTATGTGTCGGAGGTTCCTGCGATGGGCTCTGAAAGAGGTACACTGATAGTCTCTGCCGCCTACAGATATGTAGATGATCAGATGGAAACTAAAAACAGCCTGAGAGAAAAGTGACCTACCTCGTGATGGTTCTCTAAAATCGGAGGATGTAGTCTTAGAACCTCGCGCAGGACCGCATCAAGTAGAGGGAGGTTGGAAGTAAGGTCATCGTAAGAGGGATCTCCGAGCCCTGCGGCTGTAACTTCCTCGCGAAGTTCGTTTTGAAGACGGACATTGAGAGAAAGTTCGTAGAGTGTCCACTATAAATGATGTTAACAGTCTGAACGATGTATATGACATAGTATAACCCTCACAGCGATAATTGCAGAAACAGGTTCAAAGGCAGCTGAGATCGTGGTTCTCATCTGCGCCACTAATTCTTCCTCATTCATCTTATGCGTTGGGAATTTGGCTTCGTTGCGCACTGTATAAATTTAGTAGGAAACGAGGAGAATATGCGGTATCTCTTACATATGATGGACATGAGATTTTTGCCGTTGAGATCGCCAGCCACCTTAGCGTCTCTCCACATTTTCGATGCGATGTTCCCCAGCTCCAACTTGGATTTTCTGATCATCTCACCTTTGTCACCAATCGACAAGATAGCAGGGAAAATCCAAAAGAGGGCTCGCATATAAAAAGAGGAAGTTTTGTTTTCGTTGTTGGTAAGTCCATCCATCGATTCTGCAAGAGCATGTGGTCCCCCGGAAAGACAGTCAAAATCGTACGAAAACGCGGCACAACCAACAGTATCTAGTCTATGTGATACAGTCTGTTCAGCTCGAAGAGAAAGGACATGGAATGCGGATACTCACGCGAAGCGGCCTGCCCACTTGGTGACCTCGATCTCAACTTCATCCGAACGACTGTTGTCGATGACTTTCATCCATTGGGCAGCCAATTTGGCTGATGTATCATAAAAGATCGGGACCAGGTTTCGCACGGACCTTTGACTGGGCGGCGGATGTTAGGAAAGTGAAATAAAATGGTAAATCCTAACTCACCTTAGCGCGGGGGCCAGAACTCTTCGTTGTCTTTCGTGTGCCTCTTTGCCTGGACGTGAGCTCGATTAAATTACACATGAAACGAGCAAACAAGTCAAACCTTCGACCCATAGAATTCCTTCGCCTAAGGTTGCCTTAAACCAAGCTCGTACGCCTTTTGGTTTGGGAAATTCGAAAATAGCTTCACTGAGAATATATTTAATAGCTCTGGGATCGGTAATGGACAAGACTTGATGCTGTGGGGAATCAGACAAAAGCGCTCACGGAAGGCTAGAAGAACAAACCCCAAATGCACCGGTGAACCTGAGTACTTTTCCGTATTGTTGGTGCCAACGGACATAATAGGAACCTGGAGTGCTGTGATAGAGGAGCCATTCCTCTCCCCATATGAAAGACGAAGGACGTGGTCCAGGAACATGTTGGAGAGCAAGATTAGTGGAAACGAGGTGCTCTACAAACCTGCAGAAAAGGTACGTAGTAACTGCACCAAGTACGAGTGCAGGGTAGAGTAGAGGAGGGATCATAGCGTCGAGTTGGGAAAAAAAGATGATAGTGATATTTCTCTCTTTCAGTCTTCTTATATAGATATCAAGTAAGGCTATGTGGAGCGACGGGATGCGGGTAAAGCAGCTGAGAAACAGGTCAGAAGAGAGATATTGTGGATTCTTTTTTCAGGATCTTAATCGGACGAGTTGGAATCGGATTCCGACGCCTGAATCCGGAAGTGAACAACTTTGAATGCGCTCTGCGGAGGATCACTGCGAACCTTCTGCGTCCTGAATGACTTCCTTGTTTCGTAAATAGCGAGACTTTCCGTCTCAGTATGCACTTACATACCAACTCTGAATTGAGATGAAATCGGTACGCTAGGCCGACGGTCTTCATACAACGGCTCCGAGAAGACCTGATTCATGCAGTGGCAACATTTGGAATCTGGCTGAAGCCAACCTAAAATCAATCACCTAATCATCAGTTTGAACCTTGAAGCTTGAAGCTTGAAGCTCCAATTTAGAACAGATTTAGAAAAAGGCTGGTCTTACCAGTGAAAGAGCATCAAGCTAGATGTGGTTCCTTGATTATCTTGGTCGTAATTTGGTTGTTCGTTCCCGCGGAATTAGTATGAACACAAGACGCTGAAATAATTGATATTCGTGACAGAGAGCAGCGTTTTTTCTCAAGGATTTCGATTGTGACGTATCTATTAGAGCTTTCCGATAAAATTCACGGATCAGTGAGAGCGTTTAGATTGGCTTACCGTCAGTCTTCGATGTCGTTGATATTAGTTCATACCTCTTCTGAACAGGACGTCGGTGAGCAGCTACCGAGAACGGTTCGTTAGCGACCACATATGCTTAAGATGGACGACAACATCGCTTGTCAATCTCAGGATTCGGATTCAGTTCACCGATGTTCACCATCTATGGAAGACTTGAAGACGCCAAATTTATACCGAATTCGTTAAATTTTGTTTCAAGCCAAGCGATATACTAGCCCCGGAGGCTTTAGTTGCGATCAATAAGAGATCATCGTTTGCCGGTCAGTGAGAGTCCGGGGAAGGAAGGATTTTCAGCATTGTAGATGTTGTACATATGGCGGAGAATCATGTTGTCGAGGTTTTCAAGTTCTATCAAGTAAATGAACCACCCCTTGTAGAAATCCTGGGATGTATAGAGATTCCGGGTAGGAAGAGTATAATCCGGGATCCATATATTTCCATTAACAAAGCAATGGTCAACGATTGGGAGGATAGTCAGAGGACTAGCCTCTCGCCCCTGTCACCAAGCTCTAGGCTTGAAATTGGGCCGTTCCCACGCATGTCTGTGAGGTCGTCCATAGCGAACTAGTAATGGAGGACTGCGACACCGACGTAAAGTCAAGTGCCCCGCGAAATTCAACGGGGCGAGTCTGTCCTGCACCTGTGCTCGACAAATACGAGAACGATGAAAGCGAAACAAAAGGAATAGATCCAACCAAGTACAGATGATAACTGTACGCCAAGGTACGCCGATATCGAGTCAAAAAGCTGAGCGTTCAATTATATGCATAGTATAGCTCCGGTAGATACCTATACGAGAGCACCGACGTAGAGTCTGGTGTTTTCGGGAAGGGCAGAAGTAGACATTTTCTTGAAGAACAAGTCCGAAGCCTTTAGCGCCCATCTTGATAAACCGCCAAGCGCTAATCATGAACATTACTAATCCGGCGCTCATCGCGGTCTTGAGCAAAATTGCCACGACGTCGCGCTGCTTTTTATTTGGCACAGGGTCTGTTATACATACCATTTCTTTTCCAACATTGTATGTCCGCGCGTCGCAACAAGTCCAAGTCTTCAAAGGCAAAGAAAGTCAAAGAATTCACGCCAGTCGTAGATCAGGTTATGCGGAAATCGTCCAGTGACGAATCTATGGCGGTCTCCTCTTCCCTTAATACCTCCATTCCTAGAACACCTATCACCTCTCGAACTCCGGTTTCCAGTCGCATGGCTATGCTTGAGGATGGAGATGAAGAGCTGGAGCTGAATTTGCTGGGTGATCAGGAGCGGCGTGAGGCCAGGCAGGGACTGGAGCAAGAGGAGGAGGCAGAGGAATTAACGGAGCATGCCAAACGACCCATATCCTCCAAGGACAAACGTGCCATGGTTCTGTTGTGTGTTCTCTGTGGGTAGTCTCCATATATGATCTCGATTTAGTATTCAACGCCACATTGTTTCCTAGACCTTATACAAGGAGTACCCGTACGTTCTCATGTGGTAAGATAAAATATCAACTAACGCAGCTGTTTTTTTGCTAGTTGGGACTTGCACTTGGTGACTAAAATCTTGATTAATTTCTGGCTAATGCTGATTCTCGTTTGACAGGTTCTGTTCCGTTCCTACTAAAAGACCATCTTTCCTATTCCCAACTCGCCACCTTCGCTCTTTCCAGCTATCCATATTCTCTGAAACTACTTTGGTCTCCGATCGTTGATTCAATCTTCTCTCCTTACGTCGGACGTCGGAAATCATGGATCATCCCGATGCAACTCACTGTCGGCTCTGTAATGCTATACATGTCGCTGAATGTGCAGCGGCTTATGGACAATGTATGATTCCCTCCTACGGCTATCAGACTCAACTAACTTAGAATATTTTCTAGCCTGAAAACCACGTCAATGAACTCACTTTCGTTTTCACATCGCTCGTTCTCATCTCAGCCACTCAAGATATTGCGGTGGATGGTATGTCAATTTCAAAAGCCGTGATCTAGCTTGCCTTATGTCAATTTAGGCTGGGCTCTGACCCTTCTATCGCATGAAAATTTATCCTACGCGTCTACATGCCAGACTATCGGCCTTAACACGGGCTATTTCGCCTCCTTTACTGTTTTCCTTGCGTTCAATAGCGTCGAATTCAGGTTTGTTGATTCTAGTCTATAAGATGGCACCCGGTGCTGAATGCTCAACTTCTTCCAGCGAAAAATGGGGCGTGCCGCATCTGACATTGAGCGGGTATCTCAGGTTTTGGTCGATAGCATGCTATCTAGTCACGTTTTGGTTACTGTTCTTCAAAAAAGAGGTTCCGAATTGTCCTTTCGATCCTCCGGTTTTGAGCACTGAATCAATACGCAATATAGGATAAGGAAGTTGCAACTGAGGCAGATTTGAGCATTAAAGGTGTTTATAAGACTATTTGGGCTATCTGCAAACTCAAACGTAAGCCTCTCCAGTTATGGTGCACAAGCATTTTGACTCCTTTCACAGATGTTCAATCTCTCATCGTCATACATTTTTTCGGGAAACTTGGATTTGCTGCTAACGAGGCCGCGACCTCATTGAAAATGGTTGAAAAAGGATTCAAACGGGAGGATTTGGCCATTGCAGTCCTGATTGATTTTCCTTTCCAAATCATTGGCGGATATCTTGCTGCCAGTTGGTCTCGGGGTGATCGCCCTCTACGTCCGTGGATTTGGGCCTTTTGGCCTCGTCTTGGATTTGGTCTGATGGCTACTTTCATCGTGTACTACTTCCCGAAAACACCCATCTCTACTGGATTTTTCGTGTTCTTGATTGTTCATACTGTGTTTTCGTCGTTCTCTTCGTACGTGTTGGCAGTCATTCCTTCAAGAATATGTTTGCTGAATGGCCTAATATCCAGGACTGTCCAGTTCGTAGGCATCTCTGCTTTCCACACCCGCATCTCTGATCCCCTTATTGGAGGAACGTATATGACGGTAAGTTAACGTGCATTCTGTCGTTTGCATCATTAATCAGTGCTGTGTCTCTAGTTACTCAATACTTTCACTAATCTGGGAGGGACGTGGCCAAAATGGTTCATTCTCAAAGGTGGTTGATGTTGTGCTATAAAGTGATGTCAAACCTCAAACCCTTATACATAGGCGTTGATGCTCTAAGCGTCGCAACTTGCAAAGTGACCGAAGCAGGGACAGAGCTTGCTGTCAAAGGTAGGGAATATATCTATCTCTGGTCCCATTTGCTTACAGTGATTTCAGCTTCTGAATGTGTATCTGAACATGGTCAAGCGACCTGTCGCGAGATAGGAGGGACTTGTGTTACGGAAACTGACGGTTACTATATCATATCTGCCGCTTGCTTTATATTTGGGATAGTTTTCCTGGTTGCCTACATCATTCCCACTGCAAAGAAACTCCAAGGTGAGAACTTTTTGGTTGGCTGTAGGTGGATCGAGAACTAATTATATCGTAGAATTGCCGCCTTTGGCTTGGAGGGTCAAGTTGTCATAGGACTTGAACCTTGTAAGTAATGTACATAGTCATTATTATTTTAACATACGTAGTTATAACTTAAGACTAACGTTACGAACGTCGGAAATGGGGTGGAGGGGACGTACTGAAGTAGATGATGTAATTTTATCTCACGGATCAGTGCATAGATACGTCTGCACGTGTCTGTAAGCACAACTCTCAAAGAATTTTTAAAGCTTACAACTCGAGCTGCCGAACTCTTGATATTTGCAAAGTAATCAGCAACCTATTGTCGTCTCTGCACTGCAAAATGTCTACTACTACCATGCATTTTGGACCGGAATGGATGCGCACAAAACCTCAACCAGCATCGAGAATTCAGTCTCCTCCATCTCCTCCCCCTCCAAACGCCTCGGGGCATACCGCGTCTACATATTCCTCTCTTCTTACTACAACTGTGGCCGCGCCTGCGGAAAATAAAGATGAGGCTCATCCATTCCGATATACCAAAGAGGAAATGCTGCGAATCTACCGAGAAGGGGGCGGTAAAGGTGGACTTGGTTTGGAAGTGGAAAGATGGGATGGTGTGGTGAGAGAGACCGTAACTGATCCCATCGGATTGAAGGAAATTGGTGAAGCGGAGAAGAAGGTGACTGAGAAATGATTTTTTCACTCTATCCAAGCTCATAACATGTGTAGCTCTTTGCCACGCCACTCAACTCAGATCTCCGGCGTCGACAATCAACCGATTATTTGCATCTTAATACCCAAAACCTTGAGCGGCCTCGTTTGAGTCACGCAAATACAGCTTCTGCTACAGGAAGTCCCCTCAGAGAACGCTTCGGTTCCCTTATGACGCGTAGAAGAGACAGTACCGGTTAGTCTTCCGACTTTTTTTCCTGAGTTTTTTGAAAAAAATTAAATATTTCTAAGATCAACCTCCAACGCTCCCCAGAAGACTTTCTTTGACCAGTCAAACTTCCAATCCCAATCCCCGTGAATCCGGTATGCCTTCGCCTTCGCCTCGCGGTCGTCTTGGTCACACGCCTGGTTTCGATGGTGTATTGAACGGAGGCGAATCTTGGGTAGCTCGTCGGCGTGCTTCGGAAGGTCTTCTTCCCAAGATTCCGGCTAATTCCGCTCGAGATCCAGGCGAGGACTCCAAAGAACTTGAAATACGGGAAGAGGACGAAGAGAACCATCTAGACTCTAACCCTGAACCAGATCCTCAACGCGGTTCAAAAGCCACAGACCAGTTGGCTGGTGGCCTTGCAATGCAGAAGCCTGACAAAATTGAGTCTGGCGCTGCTCTCGATGTTCCCGCGACGTTGAGCGTCTCGAATTCTCCCGCCAGTACTTCTGCTTCCATTGGCCTGCCTCCTGGAATCGTCGACTTGTCTAGCGTAGAATGGTCGTATCTTGATCCCCAAGGTCAAGTTCAAGGTATATTGATCGATTTCCTTCATACTATTCAATCATATAACAAGTACATCAGGTCCATTCCAAGCAAGTGTGATGCAGAAATGGGGCGACGGCGGTTTCTTTTCTGATGAGCTGCTTATGAAACGAACCTACATTGATAATGATTGGATACCTATGGGTGATTTGAAACGACTTGTTGGCAGCACCGACAAAGTATTTCTCACACCAATCCCACTTTATGGACCTCCTGGCTTAATACGCCGAACCGACTCTCCCTTTTCCAACCTCAATCCCAATCCAAATGAAGGAGGATATCATAATGGACCATTACAACCTTCACCCGTACGCACACTTCGCAATTCGACCCTGGATTCGTTTAGTTCAAATTACTCCGATTCTCCGACTTCTTCCTTCGGTGCTGCTGGGAGGTTTGGTGACGGCTCTCCTGACCCTGCGGCTTTCGGAGGACGTGCCGCGCCTCAGTATGTTTTGCCAGGCGAGATGGGGTCCCGTTTCAATGGCTATCCTGGCGAGGCGTCCCCTGCTCTTTCTGGCAGGTCTGGTTTTGCAGCTCCAGCAAACGACTACCGTTCACCAGGATTCAGCAACGTTACTCCAGGAAGAGCCAATTCACTAGATGTAAATCCTGGTTTCGCCTCGCCTGCTACTTCTTGGTCAGGCTTTGACGGTATGGCCAATGGGAGAGGAGGCTCTATCGATTCATCGATATATCACCCTGGACATCCAAACGCAGGAATGTCATCTCCCTTTGGCAACAACGGGTTTCAAACATCATTTGGTACACAAAATCACCCGTCATTAGGAATGGGGGGTTTAGCTTTCGAGCAATATCCTCCTTCTCCCTCCGTGCAGTTCACTGATACCTCTGTCATGCCAAATGCTGTTCCCGACATATTTGACCATAACCAGCTACAGCAGACTCCTGCACGTCCCAGTCAACCATCCACTAATTCCAGTGCTGCTGCATCTCCATGGGGTTCTGGAGACTCCAATATCAACAAGCGCAACGTTCAATTTGATACTACCCCCGCAAAGCCGCCTGCTGTAAACAATCAATCACCTTGGGGTACAGGCCGGGTATCCCGATCCAGCTCGCAAGCAAACGATCTTTCACCTTGGCTCGCAGCTTCCAAAGGCGTCACCGACAACTGGAAGGAAGAGCCATCCGTTATATCTGATCTCACTTCCAATAACCTAGGGCAGCATAATCGGGAGGAGAAGCAGCTGGAAGAAACCGCTGAAGACGTGACAGAAATTATCACTAGACCCAAAGCCAACATTGCAGAAACCCAAGCAGATCCGGTGTTAGCTCCTGCCGTTCCGCTGCCTACGCCATCACATACTAAAACGACGTCACGACAAGCTCAACAGGGCACTCAAGTCAAAGCTGCCACTACTGAACCTGTTCACGTAATCTCGGATATTCCTGAACCTCAGTCAGTGGTTTTACCCTCTGCTGCGCCCAAGGCTTGGGCGAAGGAGGAAGACTCTAAGAAGTCAGCTACTAGTCTCCGTAAGATACAGGATGCAGAAGCAAAAAAGGTTGAGGCACGAAAGACTGCTGAGAGGGAAAAGGAGCGTGCTGCTCGTGTGGCTACTCAATCCATAGTATCGCCTTCTCCGGAGGATGTTCAGACTTTCACAGCTTCCTGGGGTCTTCCGACTTCCAAAGCTGGTAAGGGTTCCGCTGCTGTCACCCCGAAAGAGTTTCTCCCACCCACTCCTGCGTCTGCGTCTGCCGCTCCACCCGTATGGTCGACTACTGCTGCGAAGCCTGTAGCAACGAAGAAGACAATGAAGGAGATTCAAGAAGAGGAGGAAAGGAGGAAGAAGACTGCTGCGAAAGAAACTGTTGCAAATGTTGCTAGTAGGAGGGCATATGCTGAGAGTACTTCCAAGGTCAGTGACTGCTCGACTTTTGTATGGAATACTTGACGAAACAGTACCACTCAGCCCTCTCCGACATCTGCTCCTGGCGCTAGTGCATGGACAACAGTTGGTCCTAGTGGAAAACAGACCCCTGTGGCTACTACCCCAACTCGTCCGCCAGCTACACCAACTGCTGCCGCCGCCGTTAGTACTACATCTATCACGCGTGTGAATGGCGCTGCGACTCGTCCAACTCCTACACCTGTCAGTAAAGCTCCCGTGAACAGTGCCAAGGTGGACGACTTCCCTATAGCACCGTCAACTGATTTCTTGAAGTGGCTTGCCGAATCGCTCAAAGGTCTGAACAACACCGTCAACGGTGAGTTATTCTATTTAGGATGCTTTTCTACTTACAATAACTATTATGTTTCTGGTTAGTTGAAGATATCATGTCTATGCTCCTGTCCTTTCCTATCGATCCTGATCCCTCAACGTCAGAAATTATTTCTGACCTCATCTACGCCAACACCACCACTCTCGATGGACGACGGTTCGCTGCAGACTTTTTGAGCAGACGAAAGGCAGATGCTGTGGCGCGAGCAAAGGCTGGTCCTGGAGCGGCCGCAACCAAGATGGTATCAATCGCGGATGTAGTGAAGGCCCAACCCAAGCCTCAGGCGCAATCGGAGTGGGGTGGGTTCAAGGTGGTGAATAAGAAGAAGAAGGGTGGTAGGTCATAAGTTGAGGTTAAGATAGTGATTTGATCTTGAGCTTGGATCTAAACGTTGTGATAAAGTAGTGTAGGTACATTGGGTTGAAAGTCGTCGTACCGATAGGGTTACAAAGACAGTTGAATAATGGCAGTAAGTCGACATACTGGTCCCTAGCATTACACCTTGAGGGATGGGAAACTTTGAACCCGGTGATGTGAGTTGAATTGTATGCAGACATTACATGGCGTTACGTTAACGTTTATACCGCATTTGCACCATCCTCCCTTATTGCGAGCGAAGCGAAGCAATACTGGCCATAGGGTGAAAAATTTCGTCAATTCTATATTCGCAAATCCCACGAGGTCACAGCCACCGCCGTTTTTGGTAATCCCCTGTAAATCCCTCGTCATCGAATTCAGTCGCGACGGTCTATCTTCCATTACCTTGTACTACAGTGTCTTGATAATTGTTTTACGGAGGTGCGCCAGCACCGACACCCCTCGAAACTAGAATTTCGAAGCGAGCACCACATGTGAGACGTACTTGAACGGACGAAGGAGGCTCACATGCGAATGCATGTTAACTACCTGCAGCTTCAAGCTTACATAGGCTCCAGGCCATGGAAATCTAGGAAAACACCAAATTGATCATGACATGAGCATTGAGCACTATTGAGCAACCCTCCGTCGCATCAAAAATTGTAATGGAAAAAGGGCATCGCAACGACAAAATCATTACGCTGGTTCGTTCACTTCAGTCACTTCATCACATCGCTGGTGCGTTGAATTTTCTACACGAATTTTCTCATCTTCCTTCGTACTTCAGTCACTTATGCTATCCCCTTCTACCCCCTTTCTATCGGCTTAAGTTTCGACTTGTTCGGATAGATTTTGCTGGCAAAATTAATCACGATTCACAATATCATCTCCGGTATGCGTTCATATTGTCCGAGTCATTACGATTAGCTTCCCACTCACCTCAATACATATAGCTTCCACCTCGTTCTATCCTGCCCTGTGTACTCGTGCGCGAACATGTATCCAATTTCATGCACATCTCCGAGACTATTATCGATATGTCTTGCCGTTCTTGTTCTCCTCGCCGTCAATGTTGTCGGCAGCCCAATTGGATCTCCCGTTTTGGCCTTGGCAAGTCCCTCTGTCACATTGACCTCTGTTCATCCATTGGCCTCCAACTCCCCCTGGAACTTGCATGCTGCGGTCACGCCAACTGGAATAGTAAAGGATGAGATCTACTTTTGGATGGATGGTGACAATGCCGAACTTTACATTGGCTCCAGACGTTTCGGCCTCAGTAATGGGCACGAACGTCTAGAGCCCAAAGAGGTTGGTATACCCCAGACTGGTACCAGGAAGATCGGTCAAGTCATCTATCCGAGCACCAATGTCAAAGAACAGGTCTTGCAAATTTTAGGAAAATGCGGGATCAGGATAACTACAAGTATAAAAGCAAGTCCCGTTCGAATTTGTAGGGGACATTACTTCCAGAACATTATTCAAAAACTGGTCAAAGTATCAGAGATGAACTCTTTAGAAGTAAAGGATGAGAATGGTGGGGGTGATCTGGACTCATTATTTACCAATTTGTTGCGAGATACAGGGTTTCTGGGAACCTCGAAGAAGACTGTGGAGAAGTCATATCGTTTTCGTCCTTACTAGCACCCTATAGTGTGTAATGATGGACCTTCTTGCTCCTAGTGCTATTTTCCTTGTGACAACATGAATGTAATAGAGCAAAGGTCAACCTGTTAAACATTGCAGTGACTTTGGTACACCTGGGTTCCATCCTTTACTAGGTGGCATACTTCAACCTCAGACAACCTTGGGCTTGAGATATTGATTTGTCTGTCAGTACATGAACATTTGAAACTCCAGTTGATCCTCAACACTACAAAAAATTGATTGCTTGTCCCCGCTTGGTCCAATGATTCGGATTGGCCATGCTAGGTTCAATTGACATCACAGGCGAAGGAAGCAAGTGGGCAGAGCAGAGCAACGCCCCAAGCGTAACTGAGCTATTGGCTGTGTATCGCACGGGTTAGTACTGCTAGTAAGAGAAAACTATTCAAGATGGTACGACAAAACAATAAAAGTAATCCGACCTGCCTGGTTCGAACAGGCGACCCCAAGATTAGATAACCAATTACAGTCTTGTGCTCTTCCAACTGAGCTAAGGTCGGATAATCAAGACCAAATGCGATACAATGTCATTGTATTTAGAGTAAGAGAAACTGGTCGGTGAGTAAGCGCTGAAAGGGCGCGAAAGTTCGAGAACATTTTCTTTCCCGACTTAGTCACTTACTAGAAAGTTCTCTCCACATCTCGAAATTTCCCGACGCGCGTCGCATACACGCGTACATTGTTCCATTATTCATCCTATGTTCCGAAATTGTATAAAAACCATGGGATTCTCCCCCTTCTATCTTTATCACTATCTTGCAATCTATTAACTAAACATGTATCGCTTCCAGCCTACATACATCTCATCTTTGCCCACCGATCTGGGCTACTCACGACCTCCATACTCTCGACAAAGGTACCTCAGTCCCTTTACTGAACAGCTCAGGGCTGCCGAGGCTCAACGAGAGGAGGAGGAACTCCTTCGCCGTCTGGAGGAGATTCAACTCCAGAAACAACAAGATCGCCTCCTTCGTCGTCGCTCCCCCTTCAGTGGCTACTCTCCCTATCACTCTAGCTACTTGGACGATGATGAACTCGAACGTTTCGCTGCTGTCCGTCGACCGCAGCAAGAGCTCGAGCTCGAATATATTCGTCGCAGGGAAGAAGAAGAGGCCAGACTTCTCGCCTTGAAGAGGAACGAAGAAGAGCTTAAGTTCCAACAGCTCAAACGTCTTCGAGAAGAAGAAGAGGCTCGTCTGGCTATCCTTCGCCGCGAAGCTGAGAAAGCCGAAGCTGCTCGGCAAACACGAGCGAAGAAGGTATGCGCAAATATACTCTCATATTGGCTTTTACCAAAAGTCTTACTGTATCTTCAGGTTTCGCCTTGTTATCCCCAAGATACTTCAGGCGTCCAGCTTTGCCAATTGTTCGGACCTCAAGCTCAACAATTGAAACAGGTATGTATATTATCGATCCTTAATTCCTCATCTGTGCTCAACGATCTTCTACAGAAGAAGCCTCATTCTATCCGACGACCCAGTTCTAATGTTAACAAGGAGCCATTAACCCTCGAACAATTATTTTCGGACTTCGTTCAACAAATAAACAATAAAGAGCCTGAACGCGAGCAGACTGTGAAGCCCAAGGAAGAGCCTAAGCAAGAGCCTAAGAGGCAGACTCCCTCTCCTGCCCGCGAATCCGTCCCGACTCCTCAAACACTCGAAGAAGTTCTTCGTTTGCTGTTTAACCCTCAACCTCAGGTTTCTAGTCCTGTGCCTGAGGAGAAAGTAGCATCTCCCCCCGTTCAGGTATGTCATATATCGTCCAATTTCAGCCCTGATACTATGATATTTATTGATACATTACAGGAAAAACCCAAAGCCATAGAGGTCGAGGCACCTCGCACAGTGTCTGATTCTGAAACTCGTCCAGTTTCCTCGCTCTCATTGAAGGAACAACTCGAGGCTCGTCTGAACAATGATCAGTCTAATGAGATCAAGGACACCATCCAGGCCGTCCTCGCTTCCTTGGCTCACGCTCAACCAACCCCCACCACAGCTCCTGTCACTTCTTCCCCTTCCGTTAGCAGCCACAAAGGCAAAGAAAAAGCCTCTGAGCCTCAGCCCGAGGTTAAGCCTACTCCTGGCGCCGCTCACAAGGCTCTCGAGTCTGTCAGGAATATTGAAGCTAGTCTCACTGCGCTGCAGGACGAGTTCGAATTCCCCTCCGAAGTCGACTTCTCTCCCGCCCCTTCGAGGTCCTCATCTCCTGTCCGCGACGATATTTCCGAATCCGACACATTGACTCTTAGAAAGCTAGCTTACACCGCTCGTAATCATCCCATTCGATCTTACGAGCAGGCTCTTTCCAGACTTCTTGTCCAGCTCGATGAGATTGAGAGTCATGGGAATGCCGATGTGCGGATCAGTCGGAAGGCTGTCGTGGCTCGTGTCGAAGGGGCCTTGGAAGAACTGGAACAGAAAGTCGAGTCAAGGTGGAATAAGTGGAATAAGAGTCACCGTGTCGAAAGGGAAGAAGAGGTAGAGGAGGTTCAGAAGAAGGTCGAGGATGCTGCAGAGTCTTCGCAGGAAAATCAAGCAGCATCTGCTCCGGATGACGTTGTCGCCGTGCAAGCCGCCGTTGAACTTGCCACCGATCTCACCACTGCATCACCTTCTTCTCCTGCCTCTCCCTCGGCTGTTCATGTCTCTGCCGATGACGTTTCACAGCGTCCTTCATATACGGAGGTCGCGAAACATCATCTATCCGAAGCTTCTCTACCTGCAGCAGATTCATCTTCCACTGATCCCGACGCCCTTCCCCCTGTCGAGGTAACCGAACACATCGAAAACTCTTCTTCTGTGGAAGCTTCTGACCACCAAGTTGAAAGACACTCACAAGAAGAGGTTGTTCCCTCCGATGCCAACGTCGAAGCGTCTGTCGTCGAACCGGTTCACCGGGCGGAGGACAATGTCACCGGCATCGAAGCTCAAGCTGAAACATTGACAGAACCAGAAGTTCCTGCTTCTTCGTACCCTCCTACATCCAACTCTTCCGAACCGTCATCCTACCCACCTGTTAGCTCCGCTTCCACTGTCGCCCCCATTCGACCTCCGGAAACGCAAGCTGTTTCTGACTCTGACGACATCACGGAAGATTTATCTTCATCTGCTGAAATCTCAGAAGATGTTCATCCTGTCGTCATTAGTGAGGAATCTGAAGCTGAAGTCGTCGACACATTTTTACTTCCTGAGGATAATGCCTCTGACGTTGCTTCAAAGCAATCGCCACACGACTTGGAGGATGTGGGAAGTGATTGGTCGGAGGTCGATGCGTAGGAGTCTCATTTAATTCTTAGTTTATCGCGTATACTATCCGGACTTCATCTATCTCATTGTGGTCCCTGAATAAACAAGACCTTGCATTGTACTACTACTCATTACTCTTGTACTGTATCTGTAACAGATATAATAAAATAGAAATTCTTTGACTTGCCTACTTCACGAAGCTTAGCACAACAAATCCTTACCATCCCTTGCGCCGGTACCTTCTTCATCAGTTTGCCACTGGTATGCAGCTAGAGTTCTTGCTGGCAGGCTCTACATTCAATTTGACGGACAGCCAGATGATTTTGTTGCTATACTTCCAGCTGCCTAGGATCTAACCTTAAACCTCAAAAGGCAAGCCCTGGCAAGCCTACCAAGTTATGAACAGTTGTCAACCTTCATTTTACATATTCATCTTTATAGTCAGTGTTGTTCCTGCCCTGTTGGCTTTTTCTTCTCATAGTCCTTGTGGTTTAAACCTCTTAGACTCGAACCAGTCTGCTGCTGAGAAGTGATATGCAGAATCACTGACACCTTTGAGTGCCAGTTTCCAAAGTGTCAACATCCGAAGCTACTGGTTCGAGTCTATGAACCTCTCGTTCTCAATATTACAGTGCCATGCAAATATTACACTATCATGTAAAATTACAAAGAATCCAAATATCTATGCAACCATTTCACGATTGATATTGGTAGATCTTCACACTCTTGACTTCCCAATCTACAGCACGAGCAATTAGCGCACGATCTTGGAAAGAAAAAGACCGTTGAGACGTACAAGCCTCAGTGAAAGCAGATCCTTCGGCCATGACGAAGGCCTCACAGGTTGGATAACCCGTACTTTGAGCACAACTTTGTTCCTGACCGGGAATTCCAGAATCAGTCCACACCGAGCCGGCCCAGTCACCGCTGACAAAACGGAATAAGCATTTCATGTTAATGGAGTATCGGTTTGGGGAAGACGCTTACCAGAAAGTAGTATCAAAGATAGCTGAATGGTCATGAAAGAATGTATTCGGGTTACAACCACTTGAGGACCACTGGGCAAAAGGAGTTCCCCAGGTAGCGAGGGAAGGATTTGGTGTCCCAGCAAGGACATCGCTTGGTACCTGGCCTGCAGGCCAGAAGTGTATGCTGACACCTGTGTCGTCTAACTTGCCTATAACGAAGGTATCGCATCGTAAACGTTACCTTACCGAAGGTCAACTTGTAACTCACTGGCATACACCCCTCCACCATTTTTATTGAACGCAGCACCGAAAGATACATCTGACGACGAACGAACACCGCATCCCTGCGAGGTTTTGTCAATCATGTGTCCAAGAAAACCTGAACGAACCAACCTGATTGTTTGTTTCTGCAGCAGCACAGTTAGTACCACCAACAATAGTACCTGTAATACCAAGGACGGTGGAATTCGACGATGAAATCGTGCAGCCTGGGTTGGTGTGTATAGTGGCTTGATTGTTGGTGTATGTGTTTACACCCTCGACTATATCTGCAGCAAATGGATATTAAGGAAACTGGGTTGTGATGGAATCGCAGTAGTCAAACCTATTTCACCACCAGCTGGCCAGTTGGGGCCTTGAGAAGCACGGACGAGTGAGCAAAAAAAGTATGGGCAGGGTATCATTGGCCTTACCGTTTGTCCAAAAAGCTCTAGGAAGAACAGGTGTAAAGAATCGTGAAGGATTATATTCAAGTGGCGTAAACTTACGGCCAAGTTCCACATCCAGTTGGCATATGGAGGGCATCCAGTATCCAGATTCCCTGGTCATATTGCGAGCTTGTCGTAATTCGTACACTCTTTCGGTTGCTAGTCAGATTGTTGGTAGTGTCCACTGACATCACAGCATTTCCTGCAGAGTTGACATATGCTAAACCTGCACTGGTCTGTGTAGTAGTTTAGTTTAATCTTTGAAAAGATAATTGCTCGCTGTGTTGCTTACAGCATCGTTTTTATCCAAGTAATCCACGACGCCTACAAATATGATCATAATGAGCAAAGGAATGCTTATTTCAAGAAAGTTCGATTGATGTACCATGTGTGGGATCACTTCCAGTAAAAAAGGACCAGCCTTGGAAGAAATCGGATCCGTTCTAAAGAAATGAAAAAAGATGAGACCCAGCCGTTTGTTCACTATCGCGACGACCAACATGTGCTTCTATTAATTTCCAAGGCGTAGAAACTGCAGAAGTGGTGGGGCTTCCTGCAGCAGCGCTATTTGTTGATGTGCCTGTCCCTTGCGAATTCGTTCCAGTTGGACTGGAACTGTTATTGCCTTGTCCTCCATTTCCAGCTGCGGCACTAGATTTGCAATATACTGCTCTGCCGTCGTCTAGAGGTTGTTGAGATGGGTCCGACACCAAAACTGCGCCAAAGGCTAAGCGTAAATCTCGAGCAATGTTTCTCGTATGTCTAGCCGCTATCTGGTGGGTGTGTTGTACGACTCTGGAGAAGGCATTGCTAGAGTATACGCTGCGAACAAGTAATGCGTATTCCAGCAGTAAAAGAGTGAGGTAAATGGGTAAAGAGCGAATTAACACCATGGTGGTGAATTAGCACAGATGAAGTGAGATGAGCCGGTGGGTGGACGTTGTCGATATATATGGGAGAAACGCTGGCAAGGCGTGGCTGATCAGGATTCCTTAGGAGCTCTTTCCTCTAAATGGTGAAGTTGACAAGTTGATGGAGGTCGTAAGTTTTGGAGGCGAACTTGGAAAGTGGAAAACAAAAGATAATGTACCCCATTGTTCATTGATCCGGAGGAATGAATATTAAACGTGGCCAACAAAGGGGATTGATTAGAAAGAAGAGAGAGCCTTTGCAACAGTTTCTGTGTTTGCTGAAGACTATGCAACACAGTTCAACGTAGGTGTACCGTGTACATGGCGAAAGAGCGAAGAGGAGAGATTGAAACTGATTAAATACCATTTGGCGCCTGTCAGCTCGATTTTACGGACGGAGTCCTCGCATTCATACAAAATCATAATCATAACTATGTACACCAGGGAACCGCATGATAGCATCTGGAAAAGAAAGATACCTGATCGAAAGCTCTATATATACTAAACGGACAAAATTTGACACCAGTCGGGCCCAGTCCCAATGAGCGCAAACTTGAAGAATACGGAAGATAGACAGCAGTAGATATACGGTTACGAACTAAACGAGTGGGAACTGTTCGAGCAAGGTTAACGAAAGAGATACGACTAGTACTTAAGAGTTGACCACGCAATTTGTGACCTAACATAATGATATACCGAGAGTAAAGAAAAAACAAGAATACACCGCAGTCAAACCTCTGTACAAGTTGCTCACCGATGCGAACCCGGAGCGAAAGCTTCCCTCACACTGCGTCTTAGTTCCTCGTGATCTCGAGTTGAGCTGGCTACGGAAGATCCAGGTTGCATATGCGAAGGGGTCAGGCTGGAAGGAGCCATAGCTTCCAGGTCGCCATCCACATATTCCAGAATTCTGCGCGATAGAAGTTGAATTTCTCCTTGACCGTCATTTGTTTCGGTGTCATCATAGGAATGTGACCGATGTGAGCCGACTGAAGAAGATGGTGTTGAAGCTTGAGAGGTGGCGAGGTTGCGGATGTTAGGAACGAGAAGGGTAGAGCTTCGGATATTGCTGATAAGTTGAGGGTCTATTGACATATGAGAATCATCAATGGTTATTATGTACGGAAAGAACTGACCGCCAGAGTCAAGAAGCTGGACGATTGTCCATACGGCGATATGCTGGAAGGTTGCATCAGGACTGCTAAGGAAACGATAAAGATATCGGTGCATCCCGCCATCGGGTTTATCCCAAACATCATTAAACGCAGAATAATCATCATTAGCAGTGCGGCCATCTGGAAACATTGTCAAAATTTCTCTGTAAACATCGTCGAACTTTACTTACCTTTCGATGATAAGTTTCCGAGAGCAGCAGCGCTATTGCCCTGCACTTCCGAGCTCGGTGAATTGGTCAGGGGAATCAGAACCTCGCAAATTCCCATCTCGAGCAGTTGACCTTTAAGTTCATCTGCGAACAGTGTCAGGATTCTTGGTAGAATTTTTCGACAAGCGAACTTGCCACTCAATGCTAACACGGCTACACAAGCTGTCATCTCGCTCTGCACATTCATTGGAACTTCAAGGACCAACTCTTTGATAGACACCACAGCGCCGGCCTTGACTATCGCTGTCTTGTTCTTCTCTGAACTAGCTGCTAAATTTCGAAGGGTGGAAATAGCGTGACACTGGACTTCTTCATTATCTTTGAATGATAGAAGGTTGATAAGTGGTTGTAAGAAACCGGATTCAATGATCGGAGATTCGTTCTGAGGGTGTATGGACACATTGCGTACACATGCGGCAGACGAAAGAATGAGGGGAAGGTATGCGGATTGGAGGAGACGTAGCAAAGAAGATAGTCCGTCTGCACGAACGATTTCGAGCTGATATTTCTCTACAGAAAAATGAGGATACATATGAGATAGAAACAAAATAGAAACGGACCGTCACTGGCTAGATTACGAAGAGCAAGAGCAGCCTGACACTGGACCTTCAAGCTCGGGCTGTCCATCAACATTACCAGGCTTGTAACCAATTTGGGTTCAGTGTTGGCCAACTTCTTCCGATTTGCCCCTGTGAATACCCCATTTCGTCAGTGATACAAGCTAAGAACTCAGACACAACTTTACCATCTACGGCAATGTTGCTAAGTGCAGTTGTGCAGTAGTATTGAACGTCGGTGTCTGGTGAGTTCAGTAGGCTTACTAGCACGGGAATGGCCCCGGCATTTACAAGCTGTTGACGGTTCTCGTCTAAACACCTATTAGATGTCGCGACATCCTGTTGTGTGAAATGTGTAGTTACCAGAATGGGTCATATTGAGAAGAGCCCCAGTAGCATTTCTCTGTACACGCATATCCTTGGAACGGGCTAGACGAGTAAGGGGAACCAATGCACCAGACTTGGCAATCTTTGTTTTGTTATCGTCTAGTATTCATTGATGAGGTTGCTTTCTTGAAAAAAAGATTGTAGTTCATACCATGCGTTGCAAGGTTGGTGACGCAGCCGACAGCATTACACTGAACCTCAACATTGGGACTGAGCATTTGGCGAATTAGCGGTTCCAAACCACCGAGTTTAACGATCAAGAGCTTATTGTCGGCTAAAGAAGCATAAGAAGTCGTTTAGATTTATAGGAACATCGAGCGATTTGACCGGGGCTTACTGTTCACCGCAAGATTACCCAACGCCGCACTAGCCGCCCGCTGGACTTCGGTATCGTGACTGCTCAGCAAAAAAAGTATTGGGTCGAGAGTGTCCCGTCCAACGGGGCGCACTTCCTTTTCGGTAATTTCAGCAAAGGCCAGAGCTGCGCTGCGCTGAAGATCAACATTGTCGGAAAACGAAAGTGTGGTCAGTGCGGTAAGAGGAGAGCCGCTGAAAAAATTTGTAGTCGTCCGGTCTGCCAAGTATTATTGCCTTTCAGCATAGTATCATCAATCGAGAAAACAACTCACTCTCAAGATACTGAAGAAGATCTGCTACTGCCTCCCGCTCATTCTCCAGTAGCAAAGGCTCATACGCCTGAGACCTACGCGATCCAACTTGAAAGTCAAAAGAAAAGATTGAAGGAATGAAATATGGGGTTAGGAATGAACGAGAACCAAGAAGTTGAAAATCACACACAGCAAGAATCACAGCAGCTTGTAATATTCCCCATACTAGAGAAGCAGAATACACGACAGAATTAAGACAGGGCGAAATTTGAGAAATAG
Organism: Lentinula edodes; assembly: GCF_021015755.1. NCBI lineage: Eukaryota > Fungi > Basidiomycota > Agaricomycetes > Agaricales > Omphalotaceae > Lentinula > Lentinula edodes. Next base: position 1,047,986 of record NW_025764307.1, read on the forward strand.
AACAGGTTGTTGGCGAGAGGTAGGGGCGAGAAAAGGCCAAACCACCTTCCAATTAACTTCCGAATGCTGCTTACGTCATCAATTAGTGCAGGGTTAAGGTTTATAAGATTCTCGCATGCGACTACGCAGGACTACGCCAACATATCATACAACGACATTCGTATATGTACAAGTAGAAATAGAAGACGAGGCGACTATATCATGACCCTTTCTGACCAACAAAAGAGAAGCTCCCAGCGGCAAACCAGCGTTCGTTTGCTTCCTTCACCCGTTGTGCTGCAGCAGCACGATTGGTCAATTCGAAACCTAGGGGATATCAATGATCACGCCATTTGAAAGATAGTATGGAGTAACCTTGAGCAGGAGTCACACTTAGTGAAGTCGCCGTTCCAGAAGACTGCGAACCTCCAGCTTGAGCCGCGCGAGTAAGCGCAGCCGTACGTAACTTGTTCACTCTTGACATCTTGGCTGTAAGATATTAGTGACAGACAGCAAAGAACTTTGAGAGCACGTGAAGTACCTTTGTTCCTTGAATCGCCCATACCTGCTCTGACTTTACCGGAACCAATCATTCCAAGTCCCTTCGTTTGGTCGAATGCACCGACTTCTTGTTCAGCCTCACCAAAAGCCATGCGGTTTTGCAATTTTCCCAGCTCTGTCTGGGCGTATGCTTCTTTGGCTTTACGGGCACTGCAAAATGAACCATCAAGCTCTGCGGTGCCAACACTGCATTCTATCTTACCGCTTTCCTCCGCGTCGCTTCTTTGGCCCATCATTGGGAATAGGTAGAGCCTTTACGACCTTGGCAGGCGGAGGCGCAGCGAGTCTATCGATATGTTTAAGGATTTTATCTCGCAGCTCTTCACCGAAAGAACCTGTGTTTTGTTGATGATAAAGTGTTCAAATACTAGAATTGATATCACGCACCATTTCGCTTCTGCCGTTCCAAGTCCATACGAGCAGCAAGGACGGCTTTTGCTCCCACAGTACGTTGAACCTTCAGTTGGTATTCCGGGGGAGTTTTAATTACCAACTCGGATTGAAATATGAAACCAGTATGCCGTTTCTGCGTGACAGACGAAAAACCTGCAGCGATTTTCTTTTGTGCACCAAGGAGCTGAGAGTCAAGATGAGAAGCGACCCAGGGACTGAAAAAGGTATCAATAACGAACAGGGACATTGCATGCAGGCATTTTCGCTATTCCACCCAGCCCGCCAGCGACACCAAGAAGCTTTGCAGCTGTCGTTGTACCTACGATTGCAGATAGATTCGGGGCAAGGATGTTCATTCGGGAGCTGACGTATAGAAAAATCTGAAAGTAGTTGACGACAAGAAAATGGAGTGATACTTGATATAGCACACACCTTTTTCCTAGCTTCTTCTAAACGGTCGGCCAGGTCGCAAGCTCGTTGGATCGCTTCCCACTCGGCTTCGGTAAGTTGCCGTCCTGACGTTGTGGTAGCTGTGACTACAACACTCATGATAATCGCAGGAGGTAAAACACCCGCCAAGTCAACTTTGGTGAGATCCTTGAAAGTCAATTCGACGACAGGTCACAAAGAAGAAAGTAAGGAGCATACCTCGCTGTTTCTTAACGCTCTGACAGAGCGTATGAACATCGTGGGGTCTGTTACCAATTGCTCCAGTTCCGGAAATTTAGGTGCATAATGGTCACGAATGAACTGAGAAGAGACGCAGAAGCATTTCAGAATTCACATAAGTAAGAAGTAACTGACAGTTCATTTGCCTTGTGCACCAAAAGTATCTCATTATCCACGTCGACAGAAAGGTTGTTAGCTTGAACAATGACATTATATTCCGGATTCATGTGAGCGGGGAGGGCCATGGATTCTGCAGAACTTGGCTTTGCCTGATATTTCTCGATGTCCTACAAGAATATGTCAGCATGCAATGAATAAACTGATAGTCAACAGACGAACCTTAATAATGTCCAGCATCTTCTTGCTGCCCTCAAGTTTCGCAATTTTACTAACGTCCGTTATACCTCCAAGATCCATAGCTTGCACATCTTCCGCGTCAAGCTCCTCTGCGGGCCTTATTCCCCCAGCGAGCACCATTCCTTCGGCTCCTTGATTCTCCCCCGTATCTCCTGCCTCATCGTCAGCCATTTCATCGTCAGAGCCTTCTGCTTTTCGTTTTCGAGTTGTTTCTGTTGAAGATCCGGCTTCATTCTCTTTGCTCTCCTCCTCGTTGTAGTCGTCCACATCGTCATCGAGACCGTCAAGATCAGCCAAAAGCTCGTCTGCTAGGCCACTCATTGTAACAAGGATTCTGAAGGAGAGAGAATGATTACTTACATAATTTGACAGCTAAATGAAATAAAAAAATCGGCGTCTAAAGACAAAAGCTCTTCCTGGTAATGAATGTTTCTTGAACTTCTGAAACGACTTTCTGCATCCTCCCTGCGACGATTTATTCATAATCAACCGCGAAGGATGAGATATATCTCCTTAAAAAATGCCGTAATGGACCGTGTCATGGCTCCTGATGAACTGAAGATACAATTGACGGAAACAGAAGAGAAGATCTGCGTGTTATTGGATAAATGTAAAGAATATCTTCTAGCAGAAAAAGGGATTTCTACAACGTGTAGAATAGCAGGAGGATGGGTCAGGGATAAGGTCATACCAAACGATCATTCCTGAAATATCGTTCGTACTAAGTGTCTTGCAGCTTTTGGGCTCTCAAAGTAACGACCTTGACATTGCTCTGAGCGACATCATGGGCCTCGCTTTCGCTCAACATCTCGCTGAATTCGCCAAAAGTCAAAATATCGAGGTCGGAACTATCAGCAAAATCGCGCAAAATCCAGATCAATCGAAACATTTAGAGACAGCTACATTCAAAATGTTTGGACTGGAGATTGACCTAGTGAATTTGCGTAGTGAAGAATATGCTTCGAATAGCCGTATTCCCACTGAGGTGGTGAGAATTCAAAAAACGGTACTTATTTGGCCGTCTGGATTAAAGAGATCTTTTCAGACATTCGGAACGCCGGTACAGGATGCGCTACGGAGAGATATGACTATAAACGCGCTCTTTTACAATGTGCATACGCGTACAGTTGAAGATTTTACAGGAAAGGTGAATGAATCTTATGCTCAATATGTTTATGGAGCATTATTTGAACGTGAGTTCAGGGTCTCAATGACCTACGCAATGGCATAATTCGGACACCTTTACCTCCTCGGGAGACCTTTTTGGATGATCCATTGAGGATCATCAGATGCATCCGTTTTGCAAGCCGCTTTGGTTTTCAGTTTGTTCCCGAACTTGAGAACGCCGTAAAGGATCCCACAATTCAGGCAAGTTGTGGGATACTCCACCTAGGAAGCTCCTCACATTTATACAGGAAGCCCTTGTCTCGAAAGTAGCCAGAGAACGAGCAGGGATGGAACTGACGAAGATGATGAAAGGTCAGTGTTATCTTGTTCTTTAAACGAATAAATACATGATCCCATCGAATTCTAGGAAGGGATCCCGTTCATGCTATTTCTCTTATACAGGATCTCTCCCTGTTCGACCCTATCTTCTCCGTCATACCGACTGATGTCGTCTCGACGTTTTCTCACCCTCGAAGTGCAAACATCGACTCCCTGAAAGCCACTTCAATCTTAAGGCTTCTCCTTTCTGATACCTACACAGGTTTGACTCCGTTACATCCTCTTCTCACAAAGGCCATTCACGAAGACACGACATGCAAAGACCGCCTCTATCTCGCCGCTACACTCACGCCCTACCTGGGTGTCACCTACAAAGACAAAAAGCATAGAGAATTTCCCGCTATTACATATGTAATACGGGAATCACTAAAACTTGGGACGCAGAACCACTACCTGGACGGCATACCTGCGCTCTTCGCGGCTTCTGAAATCCTGAAAAATCCAGACCTAAACCAAGAGAAGTTCAGACAGTCCTCTGAACGGGTAATCATTGGTGAGGCCACATCCATCAAGCTTAAGTTGCTCTAATCCCAGCATAGGCTTGATGCTTCGCGAAAAAGCTGTTCACAACGCTAACACAGGGTCACATTGGACTAGTTCCTTGTTGTTCTCGTTACTTCAGGAATTAATACCATGTTGCGAGACCATCGAGGAGGGTTTGAAGGGCAAGCAGTCTGATAGTCTTTTAGGAGCTTGCTGACGTTTTCCTACATACAGTATCTGCAGCATCTGAAAAGATCACTATCTACAATCGCTTTGTTGAGCGTGTTGAAGAACTTGCGCTGACTAGTGCCGTGGACGCTAAGCCTCTGGTTGACGTATGTTATTTCTTCGCCATATTTCCGTTAGCTCATTGTGACCTTTCTAAGGGGCGGGAGATAGTTTCATTACTAAATGTCAAAGCTGGTCCGTGGACTGGTACAGCGCTCGCTCGTGTCGTCGAATGGCAACTCGAACACCCGGAAGGTTCAAAAGGTGAATGTTTGATGTGGTTAAAGGAGCAACTTTCAGCTGGCACTCTTGGCATTGACCAGAACGGTCCAGTGAGCAAGAAAGCACGAATATATAAGTAATGCAGAATCGGAATAGATTATTTTGGGTAATGAGATACATACAACAAGGATCTTATTCTACACAGTATATACTGTAGGTACATACATATATAAGTACAACAGTCTAGGAACGCGTCAACGCGATGTGTCATGAAATGAGAAAAATGGATATAAAACGTGAGTTGAATGGTATGATATGGTATGGGTTTATGTATGCTAGCAGTAAATGAAAAGAATCAGAGATTGAAGTACTGGTCGTAGTTCAATGTCTCGTCAAAGGTACTGGCCGTACTAAGGGAATAGGAGTAATTGAGCAAGTAGTCACTCTGTGAAAGGTTGGATGCGAGCAGCGCAGGATCGAACAACGGTGAAACTGGCGGTGGTGTCGAATTCCACAAGTCAATCTCGGATGTATTTTCAAATCCAATGCAGTCGTTAAAGAAGGTCTCGGAGGGAAAGGGTGTAATAGGCACAGGGGAACCGAGTTGAGAGTTAGAATCCCAGTTCGAATTGTAAGCAAAGTTCAACGAATGGGACTCTTCATAGTCATTGGCGGTCATGAACGATAACTAGAATGAACCAAGATTAAACAAAATCAATGAGAGAAGAACGAGATTCTTACCTCTTCTTGCCCGACCTCAACCTTGCAGTTAGGTGGGGATAAATCGAGAGAAGGAATGTCATCCGTAGGAATGAAACCTTTGGGGCTGGGAGGATAAGTAAGTTCCAACTCGTCGACAAAAGCAGCAGCGGAGGTGCTGGGTGATGGCGAGCGGGGAGGAGGGGATGGAACAAGCTCCGGGGTAGCGGGAGCTTCGATCTTAACTTCAGTGTCCGCGAGAGTAAGGGACACTCGCTTCTGCAAGAAATAGTCCCCTACAATTTTGTCGCACTTGGCTTTCTCCGCCCGGCTGTCCCGGGAGACCTTCTTCTTCAGCTTATTGGACTTGCGAGTACCGGGTGCATACTTGTACCCGGGATATTTGAGAGCGTGCTCCCTTTTAAGAACCTCCGACTCTCGCCTGAACGGCTGGCGCTCATCCTCTGACAGCGCCCTCCAATGGCGGCCAACGATGCGACTGACTTCTCTGTGATCGGTTTCGACGGCAGGGCAGCCTTTATTTTCTAACCACCAATGCGACCGAAAGACAATAAATGAATTCGGGGGACGAGGAATATGATCGTTGCCTTTGCGTTTTCCGTGAGAAGCTCGAACAGTAGGGTAGGGTTCAGAACGACGGAAGAACGAAGGAGAAGGGGGTGGGGAGCTCGAAGCGGAGGTATCGACTGACGCAGGTTCAGAAGGGTACCGGAAGATATCCGCGGCATCGAAATGTTCGAAACCGTCCTCTACAATAGGGGGGTCAGTCTAAGGTGAGCTTGAGTTGGATGTGAGCATCACGTACCATCGTAAGATTTTGGTCCTTGCCGCGATAGTCGACGGGATCGACGAGGATAGTCGTCACTGCTTCTGTGGACCGGCATAGCGTTGAAGAAGAGCAGAAGTTGAGCAATAGGAGTTGTGAGTTGTGAGGCTCAGCGGTAGGCTTGAGTGATTGACTCCCTCAAACTCTATCGCCTTTTGAACTCTTTTGAACTGGACGAGGGGAAGCTCATGATTACCATAATAAGAGCGTAGGAACTCCACTACTCTCTAATAGCACATCGTGTTTGCCTCGATGCATCTAAAGAACGCACTCTGTCAATACTCTGTCTGAATGTCACAGAACATATCCTTTTGGGGTAAGGGGCAGCATTCAAAATTCATGTTGACTTGAACATCAATGGTCGAGTTATCAAGGAAGCAATCAAGCAATCGGTGGCTTCAGCAACATCAGAGCAGCGCCGATCTTCCTCCTTGTTTCCTTCAAGGTGATTATACAAAAGACATTCTATGTAGTTGAGAGTGATTACTGTAAGTTAACATTATTGATCGTACTGAGATTGTGACTTCGAGGAAGCTCCAAACATTCACCCGTTGATTGTAGGTAGCAAGTATACATGAGACAGTGCGTCCCCATGACCTATCGCAGGAGCGTGTCAAAATGACACCGTCTGAGTCAATACTGTGGTCAAGGTATCGTCCGACTCTCCTTATCATGAGCTAACTCTTTGATTTTCCGTCTTTTTGATCCAGCGATCATTTCTCTGCAGAATGACGTCGAAAACTCACTCACAGGACAGGTTCTGAGTTGACTTACCTTTTCTTGATCGCGTCGTTGCGTCCTATTTTCCGTGCAGCATTCACCGTTTCAGGACGCTTCGTTTTTCCCATCTGTTTTCGTTTCATTTTCGATGGCTTGGGTAGTTTTGTGATCCATTCCGGGACGGATTGCCCGGATTGTAAGATGACATTAGCGATTCTGTACGAATGCTTATTGGAGCGCAAAAAACATCTGAGGGAAGATACAGGACGTACGCTTTGAGATATGGACCATCTGTGTCCGTGAAAAATGTGACTGCTTTTCCGGAGCGACCTGCTCGTCCAGTCCGACCTGTAATAATCACCGTTAGTATATCATGCAATTTTTCGAGCATCGTCACTCACCAATTCTGTGAATGTAGCTTTGTACGGTCGTCGGAAAATCGTAGTTGATAACCTCCTGGATACCCTTGAAATCCATTCCTCGGGCCATAACCTCCGTGCTAACCATGACCCAGCTTTCGCCCTTGCGCATGCGACTCACAGCATCCTCTCGCTCCTTTTTTGACATTCCCGCGTGTAAACAATCGACGTTGGAAATTCCGCTGAGTACAAGCTCTTCAGCCAGAGAAGATGCACGTGGCTGCGTGGAGGTGAAAATTAGAACTGGGGGATTATAGGGCTGTGAAAAATATGTGAGGAGGCTAGGTAGTTTCGAACCGTCATCTGCAACATATGTGAGTGATTGGGTGATGAGGGGGAGTGGGGTGTCCCTATAATGCGATCAGGAATAACTTGGGTACAGGTGAAGGTCAGAACACACTTGAGACCAACTACTACTCTGACAGGATCCTGGAGCATGTCCATGGCAATCTTTTCTGCATTTGCGGGGAGCGTTGCACTGAAGACCGCTTTCTGAATATTTGAATGTGTACATGCAGCAACAATTTCCTCAATTTGAGGGAAAAACTCCTTATCCAACATTCGGTCTGCTTCATCGAAAATCAGGTGTCGAACGCTATGGTATCACAGCAGTTAGTTTCGGAGGCGAGGTTTTCGGACAGCACTCACTTGCTCAGTGATAATGATCCAGACTGCAATGAGGCGACCAAGCGCAGTGGCGTGGTGACAATCATATCTTGGAGCACGCCAGCTCAAATTGTTTCTGCGGATGAATGGAGTTCTCTACGCACCGATTTTATCCCGGACGGCTGTATCTGACAATGTGTTCGCAGTAGCTTTGCTAAATAAAACAATCTTCCATTTCCGGCCCTGTGTTAGCTTAAGACATTCATTGTGGATTTGATGAGCTAATTCTCGAGTGGGCGCAAGGACCACAGCTCTGACACCAAGTCCAGCGTCTGATCCAGTACTTGCTACCGGAGCACGAAGGGAGGCGAATGTAGGTAGGAGATACGAGACTGTTTTTCCTGTACCGGTCGGAGAAATAGCAACTAAATCTCGACCCTACAGAGATGAGCAAGGACTCATCTGAAAGTAAGTCAAGAGAACACACCTCTAGGAGTATTGGGGCACCATATGATTGAATCCCAGTTGGGTATGCGTAACCATTCTTCGACAAATTTGACAAGAGGTTCGACGAAAGCTGGTAACGATCTCGTAAAGCTTCGAACGTCTCCGCAAAATCGGGAACATTTGAGCCTTTGGTGGTTACACGATGGCGTTGGTGCGGAATGTTATTATCATTTTCAATTTTTGAGGTATCTTGAGGTTCATCCTCTTCCATATCCTCCTCTAGCTCGTCCTCGGCTTTGTCACCTGCTTCCGCGACTTTTCTTTTCTTTCCAGGTCGTCCGCCGCCAGCATCATTTTTCCTCTTCCCTTCAACCCCTTGTGCGTATTTGAAGAAGTCAAGCGTTGCAGGAAGTTCAGAGCCTTGACCTGACGTCTGTGGCCGCTTCAATTTCGATTCTGATTTCTACAGATGCGTCAATGTCAATGAATTTCGAGGAAAGGCGCGGATATCACGTTGAATAGGTCCACGTCCTTCTTAAATCTGTTTTTGTTGAACTGAACGCCTCCTCGAGAGAGTACCTGGAAAGCCTCCATGGATGTGAAGATAAACAAAAAAAGAGATAACACAGAAAGATAAGATAAGATCTCTACAATCATCAGTCTCGTGGCTTTGCCTTTCAAGCATAAACGGCGAAACGCATGACACTGGAACCTCCGTCCGGTCCACTCAAATATAAAAATCTTCGACGCCATATGTTTTTCGCGTCCTTATGATACCTCATATAAAGCGATGGTCCACAAGGTTTTTCCCTGTTCATCCGACATTGGTCCGCCTACACTTCTTGTGTCCTGAATAATTCTCGTGGTATAAAGAACACCAGACCTGGGTTCAAACCCTGCGGAACCGATCATGGCTTACAAGTTGCTCTCCGTTCTTTCAACGATCGCGCTCGCACAAGCAGCTGTCATCGTACCGGGAGCTAGCTGGACTGATACTGAAGGAAATGTCATCCAGGCTCATGGCGGAGGCTTTCTGAAGGCATGCTTCTTACTAGTATCTACTATGGTGATCTTACTTGGTAGGTAGGTGGACTCGACCTATTATTGGTTCGGAGAGGACAAAGTTCTCGACAGCACGTTATTCCATGCAGTTTCATGCTATACAGTGTGTACCTCTCTTGATCTCTCAAGAGATCGTCCCCCCTTCATAATTCGTCTGTAGTCGACCGATCTTGAGACCTGGACCCGTCAAAATGATGCTTTGACACCTATTAGCGGAACCATGATTTCGACTTCGGATGTTGTCGAGCGTCCTAAAGGTATATATAAGTTAGTAACGTTATTCCAAAGTTAACCTTTCGTCTACAACAGTAATCTTCAATAGCAAGGTAATTTGTCCTTCCATCAAATGCGCATGGGATGTTTGATTTGAATTCTCAGAACTCGGAATATGTTATGTGGTTCCACTCTGATACATCCAAGTAAGTTGCTCAGATTTTCCGATGCTATGTATATGCTGAACGCATACAATCTAGCTACGGTGCAGCAATGGTCGGAGTTGCTACAGCGAAAACTCCTTGTGGGCCTTACACGTACAAAAGTAGTTGGAAGCCCTTGGGTTCGGACTCAAGAGACGAAGGGCTCTTCCTTGATGGTAAACTTTCGCTTCCCATTCCGCAGTGTTTGTCATAATCCATTTCACGTACTACAGATGACGGTGAATACCTCAATCATCTACCAATGTTGTTCTGTCTCCTTCTAAATGTTTATAGGCACGGCTTACCTTCTTTACGCCTCTGACAACAACCAGGATTTCAAGATTAGCATGTTGGATGCCAACTACTACAACGTCACCGAACAAGTAAGCGTCTTGACAGGTAAGTAATCTCGTTTTTGTTTTTATAGTGCAGGGCCTCGATATCAATGACGCCCAATCGGCAGGCGCTACTCTGGAGGCACCGGGTGTTGTAAAACGTGATGATGTATGAGCGTGTCCAAAATTTTCAACTCTGTGGAAAGTAACGAGCTAAATGTTTCCAGATTTACTATCTTATCGCTTCTCATACGTCAGGTTGGGATCCAAAGTGCGCACAATGAGTAGTTTCTTCATCCGCTCTCGACTGAAGCATATTCTATAGTCCCAACAAAGTATTCACAGCATCCGTTCGTCCTTGTTTTTTCTTGCACACAAATCACTCATTAGAACACGTGGCATCCAGTCACTCGCTGGTCCCTGGTCCGCTCAAGTCGATATCGCACCCGAAGATACGAATACTTATTACTCCCAGAACGCCTACGACATGCTGTTGGGTACAAATGGAATATATATGGGTGACCGGTGGGACGTCTCGGCGTTAGGTAGTAGCACATATATCTGGTTCCCCCTATCATGGACTTCTGGACTACCTGTAATCGTGGAAGCCGATGTGTGGAGTGTTGATCTGGCAGCAGGTTTGGATGAAACTTTGAATGCACAAGATCCTGAGAATAACTATTAACCCAGGGACATACACAATTGCAACGGGAACAACGTATGAGGCTGAAAGTGGAACCCTGGGCGGATCATCAGAGCTTTTGACCGACTCGTCGTACTCGGGAGGAGAAGCTGTTGGATATTTGGGAAATGGAGGAACTTTGACTCTGAACAACATACTAGGAATCGGAGAAGCTCAATGGATATCATTGTACTACGCCAATGGTACGCTTCAACCATGACAGTGACTACTTATCATTCATAATTCGTGATCACCAGGAGATTCTACTTGGAGGAACACCACCCTATCGGTGAATGGGGGCGCGAATGTAGTTATACAGCAGCCTAGCTCCGGAGGAGGGCATGTCATCCAGTCGGTGCCCGTAAAGGTGACTCTTAAGAACGGTGCCAATATCCTCACTTTTTCAAGTGGACAGGCAAATTATGCTGGAGATCTTGATAAGATCATTGTATATACAACAACGTAAAGATTTGGGCAAACTTAATCTATCTGTGACTATCGTATCCGGCTACATAGGATACCTTTGCTGCGCCTGCGGAAGCCAGGTTCTTGTTGAATGCGTGAGACTTTTCGGCCTTTTGTCCTTTTTCCATCCTCGACATGACGGTGTTGTTTATCGGCCTGATTATTGTAAGTCCAGTATCATGTAGATGAATTGACTAGCTCATATGTGTGTCTTCTTCTTTCCGCAGTAACTGCGTTAGGATTTGGTGTTGATATGAAGGCCCCTTAGGCCCGCGATTCCGTATACATATAACCCTCCCATCCAACTTGATTATTGTGCACTTGAAGTACATCCCCCAGGCATATCTCATTGTATTATAACTTTCGCTCAACTGTCCACAAACTCTTCTTGAAAAATGGTCGAGAACGACCTCCCAAGTGCCCAGCATGATTCTATAGAAACAAGAGGGTACCAACAAGAAATGCTTGAGGAGAGCCTGCGTCGTAACATAATCATAGCCATGGATACTGGTTCAGGAAAGACGCATATTGCCGTGCTTCGAATAAAGCATGAGGCGGAGCGCGAAACGAGGAAGGTTCGTCATTTTTTCCTGTTCATCGAGCCCATATTCACGAATAATCTGCTAGCTCTCGTGGTTCCTTGCACCTACTGTTGCACTGTGTGAGCAACAATGCAACGTTATCAAAAGTGCTTTGCACGTCTCCGTTGGCCAGATCACAGGGGCGCTAGCGCCCGACCAGTGGAAGGACGCTGTGGGTATCAGATTGACGGTCAATCAACTTCAACTGATAATATATTAACTAGAGTCTTTGGAAAGCAGTGCTGAACACTCACCAGGTCATGGTCTCGACCCCTCAGATTCTTTTAGATGCTCTGCGCCACGGCTATATCATCATGGGTGATATCGGCCTCATTATTTTTGATGAAGCCCACCATGCTGTGAACGATGATCCATACAACCGAATCATGCAAGAATTCTATCACCCCTTGCCGGCAAGGGATCCAAGTCTTGCCAATGTTATGAGTAGACAGAGTCGAGAACGCCCAATGATTATGGGTCTTACCGCAAGTCCAATTTTTGGTGGAAATGTTGACAAATCATTCCGGTAAGTGTAAATTAGAGGATGCTTATCTCACTGACACGGAACTTGAACTTAGGATAATAGAAACAAATCTGGACTGTAAAATCGTGTCTCCTCGAGCCTCCCGCGCGGAGCTGAAAAAGTTTGTGCACCGACCTGCCTTCCGACATGTCATGTACAATTCTACAGACTCAATGAATCTTCCCTTCTCCACCAACTTGGCTTCACTCGAATCTGTCGTTGAACACCTTGAGATTGACAACGACCCTTATATAAAATCCCTTCGAAATCAACTCTCCAGATTAGACCCCCACACAGCAGAATACCGTCGTATCGACCAGCAACTCTCGAAAACCATGGCAAGCCAAGGAACATTCACGCATAAAGGACTCCGAGACTTTGTTTCATCCGCGCGAGAGATCTTGAGGGAAGTGGGTGTCTGGGCAGCAGACTGGTATGTTGCAGAAGTCCTCCAGCAGGCGAAGAAGGCATCACAGTCGTCGGAGCATGTCATGCCCTCCTGGCAAAGCCAGGAGAAAGCATATTTGCTGGGTATCATCAACCAAATTATGATCACACCTGTTTCTTACAATACCGACGATATCATCGATGATCAGTCTGACAAAGTCACAGCCCTTATAGAGTGCCTTCTAGGCGAGAAGGAGGATGCCGAGAAAGAGAACGAAAGATTCAGCGGCTTAATCTTTGTACAACGCCGGGACGTTGTACTTGCGTTGACAGAGTTGTTAAAGCATCACCCAGTCACTAAATCTGAGTTTGAAGTAGGTTCTCTGCTTGGGGCATCCGATAATAGTCAACGGCATGCATTTCTAGACATCACGCGAAAGTTTCTTAAACGATCTCAGGACGAGACGCTCACGGACTTCAAACTAGGAGACAAAAATCTTATCATCTCCACTGCTGTTGCAGAAGAAGGGATTGACGTCCAGGCTTGTGGGTGTGTCATTCGTTGGGATCATCCCCCCAACATGGCTTCATGGGCACAGAGCCGCGGTCGAGCTCGAAAAAAGCGCAGTACATTCATCATGATGTTCGAAACAGGAAGTGTGGATCAAGGGAACGTGCTGAAATGGGAGAAGCTGGAGGAAGAAATGGTAGCTAGGTATATGGATCCTTCGAGAGACCTAGCGATGGAAGAGAATGAGCATGATGCAGATAACGAAGATTTTCCTCCATTTCGTGTGGAGTCAACGGGGTACGCTTGATTTTATGACAAACAACTTTCTCGACCTAATGGATTTCATAGTGCATTACTCACTCTCCAGTCGGCGATACCACACCTCAATCACTTTTGCGCCGTGATGCCTCATCGGGGCCACTTTGTATATCAACCATTGTATGATCTAGACCCTCCAGATTATCCAATTGGATGGCATTCCTTCAATAACCACCACACATCAAGCACCTACGCTGGTCCTTGGGCATCAACTGTGACTCTCCCTCGAGTTCTACCTCAGGATCTTCGAGTCTTTCGTACCCCGCAAATTTATACAACAAAGGTGTCTGCCCATCGCCATGCAGCATTCGAAACCTACAAAGTTCTCTATCAAAAAGGGCTTCTTAGTGAAAACCTCCTTCCGCTCGTTGATGAGGACCCGGAGATCGAGGAGCTCAAAAAAGCAATCGAGAAACGTACTGGCATGGCCAGTGTATCCTTACAGATGGATCCTTGGGGCCCCGATATGCCTGAAGAAGAGCAAGGAGGCTGGTTCGTCTCCCGATTGATGGTCGGAAATCTTCCTCCAATACAGATGTTGACTCGAAGGCGGCCTCCATTATTGACTTTGGCTGATGAGCTGAAGTTGTATCATCCTTCCTTGCAAACATTAGATATTCTATTAGAGCCCTTGGGTAAGCTCGGCGCTTTAGATGATCGAATCTTGGAAGTACGAGAATACACCCGTATGCTTTTCTGGAGTATAAACGGGTCTCGCATGAAATGGGATGACACGGATTTCGCTTACTTGTTCTTTCATCCTTCAGAAACCTCTTTTACTCAATGGAATGCTCGCCGAGCATGGTGGAAGCACAATCGGATGGATGTTGACGGTACGGCTTCAACGGTCCGTTCTCCAACTGATTTCACAATCCCCGCCCTCACATTCGGCGAGATATTCCATTATCCAAGTGATATTGGAATGGTGTACAACGGGTCCTCATCGTTTAAAGCCTACGAGTTTGTGCAATGGAAATGGGATTCCCTTAACGAGGAAGAAGAAGCCACCCTTTTGGAACGATATGCACGTTCTGAAGACGTTCAGATACGGTACCCACTTCTCGAGGTTCGATCCTTCCACCCGCGGACCAACTTCCTCTTACCCCGATTTGGGCCTGCGCCATCGCAACCATCTTTCTTCCTCCTTCCTCAACACGCCAGCATTCCACTACTCTCACAGGCAGAGACTAATCACGCGTTTCTGTTACCATCCGTCCTACGTGCACTTGCTCTTAATTTAACAGTTGATTCACTTCGAACAAATCTCTTTACTCAGAGCTCTATTTTGTCAACAATTCCGAACTCTTTTCTAATCACGGCGATGTGTGCTCCCGTATCTCAGGAACCTAAAAATTACCAGAGATACGAGACGCTGGGAGACACGGTCTTGAAATTGGTTGTAGCCTTACAGTTGCTGGCCGAATATCCCCTCTGGCCAGAAGGCTACTTGACAAAACGAAAGGACCATTCAGTGTCGAACGTCATGCTAGCCAAAGAAAATGTAAGCAGGGAGCTCTATCAGTGGATCATCCGTGGTCAGTATAAGTTTTTCTACCTTGTTAAACGCATCAATCAACCCTCCAATTCCCAGATCGTTTAGTTGGGAAGAAGTGGAAGCCGCTATATCTCTCACAAACTGTTCCATCGGAAAAACAGATCTCAGATGCTCCCGAGCAGGTTCAAAACAGTGATACGCCGGAGTCAGCGATGATCAACACTTTGTTAAACCCTTCGATGAATGGCTCAACGGAAGAAAACGAGGACAAGAAGAAAAAGAAGAAAGGAAAGCATTCACAACAACTTTCAACTAAAGTTCTCGCAGATGTAGTTGAATCTTTAATTGGTGCTGCATATGTTCATGGAGGCCTCTCCCTTGGATATGAATGCGCCAGGTTCTTCAAATTGAATATTGAGTCTTGGCTTCCTATACCGGACCGCATAATCAGTGTCCTCATGCGTGCAGACATGATGTACACATCCTTCACCTCAACTTCACCATCCGAAGAAATTCAGTTTCCCCCGCAACTGTCCAATGTGGAGAAAATCATAGGGTACACTTTTCTGAGGCCTACACTCCTCTTGGAGGCTCTGACTCATCCGTCATGTCAAGAGGATCATGGTACAATTTCCTATGAGCGCATGGAGGTGAATACTTTCGTTATCATATTCTCATCTCGCCCTTCTGATTCTTCTTTAGTTCCTTGGTGACGCAGTTCTGGACATGATTGTCACCGATTATTTGTTCTACGCTACTGGAAAGAACGGGAAAGCCAAAGAATACTCCCCGGGGCACATGTTTTTGCGGAAGAGTGCAACAGTCAACGCACATATTTTGGCCTTCGTGTGTTTGAAATCGAAGCTGGAAGTGAAAGCACAGATGCCGAAGGCTTATGCATTGAATGATAATGCAGAGGATAAGGAGGGTACTAGCAGCAAGAAAAAACGGTACAGGGGTGAACAGAAAATTGTTCTAGAGGAAGAGCAACACACGGTCCATCTATTCAAATGTCTTCTCCACTCCAGTACTCGTATCCTCGATGACCAAGATCTTACCTACAAACGCTTTCTGAAATTTGAGGCTGAAATTATTCGGGAGCTAGAAAAGAATGAACGACCTATCTTTCCTTGGGCTGCATTGACCCGGATCCAAGCACCCAAATTCTTCAGCGATATGATCGAGAGCATCCTCGGCGCGGTCTATCTCGACTCTGAAGGCAACATGGACGTTGTGCGGGAGGTGATGCTTAGCTTGGGTCTATATCAAATCCTCGAGCGCATAGTGAAGGAGGATCTTGATGTTCTTCATCCTGTATCGAGGTTGTCAATGTGGGCTGCGACACAAACGGTAACTGATCCGGATGCGGACCCGGAAGCAATTCACAAGAAGATCAAATATGATTTCAAGAAGGAGAGAGGGAGAATAAGTTGTGCTGTGCTGGTAGATGGCATCGAATTGGAAGGATCTATGGTAGATGATGTATATGGAGGCAAGGCGACCCAGGAAGAGGTAAGGCTCGCAGCTGCAGAGAAAGCAATTCAGATACTGAGGTTGAGAGATGTTGGAGTTGAGTATGAGTCACTGAAGAAGAAACGGAAGCCGAAGCCGAAGAAACAGAAGGAAGGTAAAACAAGTAACAAAGCACCAGAAATTGACGATGTATAGATCATTGACACAGTCTCTAGCAAGGTATTTTCTGCATTATATAGCTTTACTTACATATATATCTCATGAACTTAAGACAATCATGTCATTCTAGGCTCCACTATTGTGGACTGCCCCTTGCTTGGGTTTAATTTCACTGAATATGCAATAAGTATATATGTTTCTTCAATTCAAACCTGTAATGGTGGCAGGGACTTTGGCAAATAAATTCACTATGACATGCATATATATGCTGCCCTCCATATTGAGAGGTGTATGTTGTTTGCATCTGCAAAACCTGTATACTTGCCAGAGCAAGGATACTGGCTGGAGAGCGCTCTCTAGCAACGAAAGCACCCAGAGCAAAAATCAAAGCCTGCTCTGGGTGCTTTTGCTGCTGGGAAGTACTCTGAGCTGCTTTCGGCTATTTAGCCTAAAATACAGGTTTTGCAGATGACTTTTCAGATACCATCTAAGTATTGCCCATGGAGAAGTGGGCCACCATAGTGCAAAACATGAATTATGTTGTAGAGGCTAGCATACCCTGATTCAACAAGGGGCTATTGTGTACAGGTATTTACAGACAAATTGAACATATTTTGATGTTACAGATAGTAGAAGCAGAGATGGTCATGTAACAAATAAATTACAGGAGTGAGGTGGCAGGCTAGTGGATTGCCAACTTTGCTTAATATAAGGCTAATTTCTTGATACACATACTCAACGTATTATATATTTGTATTTTTGTTGTTCAAAACATGTATCATAAATTTCAAGAACAAAATACACTCATATTGAACAAGATGAATCGAGCAATGAATGGTTTTTATGTGTATCAAGAAATTAGCCTTATGTTAAGCAAAGTTGGCGAACCACTAGCCTGGCCGAGACCACTCGAAGTATTCATGTACAGGAAAAGCTTGCAATTAGCATTGAGCATCGGACCAGCACACCAGGAACCCTAGGCTGACCCAGAATGCCTCTACCTCGGAACACAAAGTAGTAGGCTGAAGGTAGAATGACAGAAAAAGGGCGGAGGTCAACCGCCAAAACCAGATGTCGATTTTTGGCAGGAGTGGGGGAGAATTAAGAAGTTTCCGTAATCATCTCACTCCTCGACTTTCATGAACTTGTGTTCAGGGCAACGCTCGAGCATACTTTACATGATGTACACAGAACTTGTTATCCAAAACTAGCTATGCAGCCTGAAGGTATTGAGTGACCCATATTTTGCAAAAGTTTGTCTTCCCATGAGAAACTTTGGATGGAAGGACTGCTCTACGATCATTAAATGTATATGTACAAGAATGAACTAACAAACGGAAGACGGAGTCAATCTAATGAGACGAAACGCTCTACATAATAAGTATCTACTGAGAATTAGAAGGAATTGCAGATAGGGATATGATACATATATTAGATAGTCCGGTCAGTATAAATGCAAACCATATTAATCATAACTCAAGCTGTTTCTATTGCTATTGCGTTCCATCCTTTCTTGAGTTGCTGTGAAATTACAATAAGAGTTGACTATAATAGGATTGGAAGAGAATGATATACCTCAAAGAAAACAAAGAGCAGGACAGTATTGGGCCCTAGACGAATGAATGCCGGTGTCCACCCCTTGAACAGGAACTTCGGACCTTCCTTTTGTAAGGAGGTCTTTAATATATGGAGCACACTATCCTTGGAAGTCTGCGACAACATCCATCAATCAGCGTGTCCAAAGTCTGGAAGATAGCCTACCGAGGTCATCACTCGTGTCCGCAGAACATCTGCAGGAGAGCAAACAGCTGCACGGGAGATCAGTTAGCACGAACCTACTTATTATTAGCATGAACGCGAACTAGTTGCGAAAGTTCCTGCAAGAAGACTGGCGAGCGTGTGGAGCGCAAGGCTGTCGTGTAGTTGATAGTCCAAAACAGGGATAGTTTTGTTCAGAAGGGATGACTTGAAGAGATCGTATCTAGCACGTTCGTCTAGTCATTCGTAGTTTATACAAGCGGCAGAAACAACGCACGACCCCACTTGAGATGCCTATAAATAAGAATATGCTTAGTCGCGTTATCTGCTCAAGCTGGACGTTTGCTCACGTTCATCAACATTGCTCTAGTCTTGAGCGATCGAATTCATGAACAGACAGAGGAAGCACTAACAAGCCGTGCAACTCACAACATTAGTCCCGAGACCCCTAGCCATTCCCTTGAAACCTTCCTGCTGGGCTAGATTGGCAAGGCCAGAAAGCGCGTTTGAATAATTAAACCGATGCTCCTGTGGCTTGATCACGTCGCTGGTCATCCGGACGAGTAGAATATCTGGAAAAAAAGGAACGTTCAGTACACAACCTGGAAAGAAAAGCTAAAATGACAACCTGCAGGATTTCCAGCTATTCCGCCTAATCCTCCGGCGAGACATGCAGCAGCTAGCAATTGTATCGAAGAAGGCTTGCCCTTTTGCGATAATCGTCGCTTCATTTCTTCGTAGGCCCCAATACGCACTAGAGAATACGACATTTGCCGCAGTAACGAAGCGGTAAGGCCAGTGTATATGCTACGGAAACCTTGAGACACGATAGATTTGCGTAGGACGAAGAACATGGAAGGAGGTTTGGTTCCCGCGGCGGCTTTAATGGTTTGCATTCGACTGGCATGAGTGATAATGAGGGAACAATGCTTGATAATCGAAAAATAGCTGTACAGACACCTTAGTTAGGTCCAGAGGATGCGTACACGAAGCGGCCACTATGGAACAAGTCAGAGAAGATATCTTCTTCGTATCTACACACGCACTGGATGCCGCGACGCCTGACACGAGAAGAAACTATAATCAGCAGTTGCGATGGCAAATTCTGGATTAATTGCGAACCTCCAAGCCTGGAAGCAGATATTAGCAATGGTTTGTGAGATGGATAGCTACTACACTAGCTCACCAGAACGGATATACAGTGGTCATGATTGTGGCGAAGCAAGTCCGAAGAAGCTCTGTGAGTGAGAGATACGCGCCGCAGGGCTTTATAATGGTTAGCCG
Source organism: Lentinula edodes (assembly GCF_021015755.1). Lineage (NCBI taxonomy): Eukaryota > Fungi > Basidiomycota > Agaricomycetes > Agaricales > Omphalotaceae > Lentinula > Lentinula edodes. The sequence continues at coordinate 1,067,571 of NW_025764307.1, forward strand.
CACCCCTCACAGACAGCACTTTATAGCAAGCTCTGCAAAGTCAAGACTCTGGGAAGGTTTTCGGCGCTTCGGGCGATTGTCAACGCGACAAAGCTATCGGATTTGCTCGGATTTAATGTTCATTGAATTTACCACGGTTACTACTAGCTTTTCGACCGAAAAAATGCAATAGAATGAGAGTTGTAGAATGAACAGCGGTAAGGGGTGTTCAATTCCAGCTTTGACCTAGATTTATAAAGCTCTATCGGTAGAGGTCATGAGATGAGGTCACTCGGGTGCTTCAGATTTTACCGTTTACGCTACTAACCGCCTGTTTTCGTGGAGGCACGTCGCGAATTCTGCTTGCTTCTTCCTCGTGCTGATTAGCTTCGTGGTCTTCATACTCTATATTAGAAATGCATCGCTTTCTTACTACTCTTCATACATCTCCTCTACATGGATTCAACCAGTGGTATCGTTCACAACAGCGGTGTAGCAAACGGCGACTTGGTTCATTTACCTCTCGAAGAGGTTCGCGTGAATTCCTCAATTATTGACAGTGAGTGTGCAGTCAACGCCACATTTATCGTGACTAACATGAACGGACAGTATCGGCGAGAGTAACCCTGACTCAATCGTTCCTCAATCCATCTGAGCATGCCACAAATAAAGCAGTATACTATTTTCCAGTGCCAGCATCGGCAGCTATCTGTGCTTTTGAGATGCGACTCGATGATGGGCGAATTATTAAAGGCATTTCCAGAGATAACAAATCAGCTGTGGAAGAGTTTGAGAGAGCTGTCAGAGAGGGCAGAGAAGCGTCTCTCCTGAAATGGGTCACAGATGATAGTTCGTGTGCCCCATTGCCATCTACACAAACGGAAACAACTAAATTTGTCGGACAGTATTCACCATATCGATCGGCTCCATCCCGGCTCACCAGACGGTCGAAACCAAGCTCGTAGTAAGCGAGGTATTTCACAAGTATTGACGTCCCTTGCTAAGTTTTATCCTAGTTTGTGATGAACCTGATGAACGAGGACACCGACCAAATTCGTTTTTATCTACCCATGCATGTTGGTCAACGCTACGGCGAACTACCACTGGAGCTCGTCGGTTCCTCTCAAGCGTCCCCACAGACACGAGTTCGCATTACCACTGATATTCAAACAAGCGGGCGCATTCTAAAGATTGATAGTCCAAGTCACGCAGGCGAAATCATTTCCAGCCAGTACCCTACTCACCTGAATCGTCCATCACGACGTAGAGCGACGGTCAAGTTCAAGTCCAAAACTTTCCTCAACTGTGACTTCGTCCTTATCATAGAGGCTGAGAAGCTCGATTCCCCTCGATGCTTTGCAGAACTTGAAGGCGATCCCGATCGTAAAGCCAGTCTAGCACTGCAGTTGGCGATTGTTCCAAAGTTCAATTTAGTTTCGAACCGACCTCAGGAATACATATTCGTTGTTGATAGAAGTGGTAGCATGGCGAATGCTCGTATCGAGACTGCTAAACGTACTCTTGAGATGCTCCTTCGTATGCTTCCACAAAGTCAAACATTCTTCAATATAATTAGTTTTGGGAGTGATACTGACCGTCTATGGGATGACAGTCAAGTTTATAGCCAGCGTACGCTTGACATTGCGGTATGATACATATGCTTTCACAATACCTAGTAAGCTAATAATGTTTTTTCAATTCCCAGACAAGTCTAGTTGAACGTATGGATGCAAACTTTGGAGGCACTGAAATTCTTAATGCGATGCGGAATGTCCTGAGCTCCCGTCGTTCAGACATAGCGACTGCGATTTTCCTTTTGACAGATGGCGAGGTCAGAGAATTTGTTTCTTGTCCTCAAATTTACAATATGCTTACTGGCACCATACTATTTTAGGCTTATCAAATCGATGATACGACAAGACTTGTCCAGAATGCGACCGATAGTGCATCGGCGTCTGCCCCCCTTCATGTCTACGTGCTAGGCATAGGTGAACAGGTTTCAACGGCAATGTGCGAAGGAATTGCTGGAGCAGGAAATGGTGTATGCTTATTTGCCCATCAAGCGGAAAGCATCACCTCGAAATGTGCTCGTCTACTTCGTGCAGGTCGAACGCCTTTCATCAAGAATGCCACGATCGACTGGGGTCTTTCAGAAGAATATATCGCCTCGGCCTCGAATTCAGTCTTCTTTTCCAATAATGCATCTTCCCAAAGGCTTACTCGCCTTAGGTCCTTCCCTGTTCTCCAACAAGCACCGACCAAAATAGGCGATATTCATGCTGGAGTACGCTTCACAGTATACGCGATCCTTCGTCTAAAGAGAGTTGCTGTCCCTGTAGAAGTGATTCTTCGAGGTAACCTCGATGACACAGGCGAACCTTTCGAGTGGCGTGTTCCCATCCGAGGTGTTCAATTGACTAACGAGGAGCCAGGACTTTCAGCTATCCACACAATTGCAGCCTGGCACTTCATTCAAGAACATGACATGGGCCGTGCGCCCCTCCCGTCGTATCTTCCTAGTCCAGGAATCATTCCTGCACTCAAGGAACTGCACGAGGCAGCAATTATTCGTTTGGGTGAGACATATCAGCTTGCCAGTCGATACACATCCTTTGTTGCTGTTGAATCAGGGAGAGCTGCAAGTCGTGGGAGGCGACGTCGGAGTGACTTTGGTAGTTGGACCCCTGAACCTGCGGCCAGTCGCTCACGGTCACCTAGTCAAGCCGCTTCCGGTGTCAATACAGCTGGGTCTCTGAGCTCACCGTTGAGGACTCTCTATGCAGATCTTATATCTGGACTGACAGCACTATTTGCACCCACGAGCTCATCCACCACGATGCCGGGCGAATGGCCAGAGCATTCTCCATCGACCACTACTGTCCATGGCGATAACACTGATGAAGGGTATCAAAGTTCAGATAGCGCAAGAACGTTTACAACTATCAGTTCTGTCTTTGGATGGAATTCAGAAAAAAGCGATTGGAGTGATTCTCCTATCGCTGAGGAAACTCAAGGAGGGCCTGCCCCGCAATTCGTGCCTGTACGTTTCGCCCCTCCTCACATCCAACAATCATCTCTCCCTATCCCGCCTCGAACTCGTTCCCCTCCTCCTCCTCCTCCAATTTTGCCGGAAATAGTGGACCTGGTCAAGGAGCAGCAGTTTGACGGATCATACAATCTCAACGATAAGCTACGCTTGTTAGTTGGTGATGCAGCGTACAGTGAACCATTAACGCGTGGATTGGACCACAAGACATGGGCAACAGCGCTGTCAGTGGCATATATCAAGATACAACTGGGGAACCAGAGAGAATTGGTCGATGACTTGGTGTATAAATCGCTGGAGTATTTGCAAATTGGGGGTAACGAATATTTGATTGAACGAGCTACAACCTTAATAACAACCATATGATATACTCTTTCGGGATTTATGTATTTGACAAAGTGAAAGTCGGAGAAATTTTAGTCTGTTTGAATAGGAGCAGGTTGACCTCCCTTGGCAGCAGACGGGGTAAAGGTGTGCCAGCGGTCATTGAACCGAACGTCTTCGCGAGATCAATTAGTGGTGACAAGAAGACATTAAGAAAATTAAAACATACCCAGGGGTCGGCCGCCATACATATATTGTTGGAATTTTGCTACGAACGAAGCATTGAGAATGGGTCGTACGCAAGACCAGCCGGCACTCACCAATAGCAGTTTCGCCTTCTGTGACCTGCGCAAATTGAACTACACCGCAACCCTTGGAGCGAGTACCTTCAAACAGAATCTCCGCCAACTCAACTTGACCCGTGGTTTCAAACAGCTCGACAAGATCTTCATTCGCAGTGGACCATGGCAACTGTAGACAAAGTGAGAAAGTTTCGCTGATCAGCAATGCTATACGTACGTTGCGAACCATGATCTGCTGACTGGGTTCGGGTTCGGTATAACCTCCGCCTGGATAACCCATACCGGCGCCAAACCCGCCACCATAGTTATCCATTCTCAAACCCGAACCATGTTGATCGGGTCCTGAGTAGTCTGCATATAAATCTCTGTTAGAGAAATCACGACCGGGTCCGCCGCCGAAACCTCCTCGCATGCCACCTCTGAAGCCACCTCTGAAGCCTCCACGTAAACCACCGCGAAGTCCGCCACGGAAGCCTCCGCGTCCTGGTCCAGTCAGACCAGCAAAGCGGTCCTGATATCAAGCAGTTAATATAGATCGAAACCCATTGGTGTTTGCATACCTCGCGGACTTCCAAAACGCGCCCATACCAGTCAAAGCCATGATACATGCCTATGATGAGGATAATCAATCAAATTCGTGGGAAAAATATGTAACTACTCACTAATGGCTTGCTGAGCGTCCTTGGGGGTCTCAAATACAACTGTACCAGAACCTTTGGGACGACCATCCGCTCCAATGTTGATGTCCGCACGGATTATATTTCCGGCTGTGCGAAACAGATCCTTGAGGTCTTGCCATCCCGCCTGATAGGGGAGCTAGAAAGCAAAATTGATGTAAAAATGAATGGAAGGTCAAACGAACTTACATTTCCAACGTAAAGTTGATTGCCGGGATTATTTTGAGTGTGACCAAAGTGGTTGTGAGAAGCAGGACGCGGAGGAGGTGGAGCATTGAAGCCCTGCCCAGCCATCGCCATACCCATCTTACCAGGAACTGGGGTAGCTCCAAAACGAGAATCATTTTCACGATCCTGTGTGGTCTAAGCTCGCTGTATGAAGGACAAAAGAAGTATCATACCTCTCGAATGTAGACCGGTCGTCCAAGTAGTGTCATCTCCGAAAGTTCACGGATAGCACGCTGCGCATCCTCGGTAGATGAAAATTCCACGATGCTATGTAGATAAAATTGAGCACATGGGTGACGAACATGGGCTCGACATACCCGCATCCTTTAGAAACTCCCATGGGCGTCACCAAGACTTCGGCGAATAGAACTTCTCCAGCTGCCAATCCCAAAAAGAAAATCCCATCAATATCCTCTCTACATCTCCATTTTCCAAACAAAAAAAGAACAATCGCCCTCGGCAACTCGGGACAGAAACCACAGTCGTTGCCTCTCTGGACAAATTGAACGAAGGCGTTCAAAGAACAACGCGTCCACTCATGTCAACGGCATTCTCTCTTTCGCCACTACAAACTCAAATATACAAAAGATCCCCCACCCACCTCCCCTCATGAATTCCATGAGATCGCGATATCTAACGTCATAGCTGAGATTGCCAACGTAGACGCGATTTTCTCTCTTGCTGATTTTAGCGAATTCCACAGCCTCTTCGTGCTCTGCATTCATGGGGCCACCCAAAGAACGAGCAAAAGATTCGGTGCCCTTGCGCTCTCTGCTCCTGGAGCGACTACGAGACCGCGGGCTCCGAGAGCGAGAGGGAGAGCGTCGGCTTCGTCGACGTGGTGAAGCCGAGCGTCTTCTAGAGCGGGAGCGAGAACGCCGGCGACGCTGTCCACCGGTTCATTAGCTCTACTTGGCCAAACTCAGTTTTTACTCACATCCCCATTTCGACGTTCTTCGGGCTCCCAATGATCTCCTCGACGTCGACCTACGCCGAAGTGTAATGAGGAGCGAACGTCAAAACATAATATTGTTGTACACACCGCTATCTCGACGATCACGATCCCTGCGGTCTCTGTCACGGTCTCTGTCATATTCACGGTCTCTGTCCCTCTCTCTATCCCGGTCACGTCCGAGGGTAATTTCCGTGTCATCTTTGGTGGTGTCTGCAACGTCCATCGTGGTGAAGAGAAACAAATTTGCAGCACAGAAATTGTAACTCCGCTGGCACGCACAGCCATTGGCACTCACGTGATGCCACTGAAAGATTTTGCTCTTCAACTTGTTTCGTTGACCTTTTCTTTCACACCACCACCTTTCATTTGCACTTTTTCCATACCAAATTTTTCCACTAATGAGCGCCCCCGACAACGAAGATCTCATCGACTACGAGGACGACATCCCGATTCCTGCCGCCACCAGTAATGGTGCTGTCAGCGGTGCCGCCGACGGAGACGACAAAGACAAAAAGAATTTTTCTGGCATCCATTCGACTGGTTTCCGGTATGTAATATATTGCTGTTCTCTCTATCTCCTAATGCTGGCTCTAGGGATTTCTTGTTGAAGCCTGAATTATTGCGTGCTATCAGTGACCTTGGCTTTGAGCACCCTTCAGAAGGTAGCTTAAAATAATAACAGTCGATGAAAAGAAAGTTAACAATTCTCTCCCCAGTTCAACAAGAATGTATTCCACAAGCAGTTCTTGGAATGGATGTGTTGTGTCAAGCCAAGTCGGGTCATGGAAAAACTGCGGTCTTCGTGCTTGCCACGCTGCAGCAGCTTGAACCTATCAACGGCCAGGTTTCCGTGCTCGTGCTTTGCCACACTCGTGAGCTGGCTTTCCAGATAAAAAACGAATACACCCGATTTGCCAAATACATGCCCGACGTTCGAATCAGTACTTTCTATGGCGGTACCCCAGTCTCAAAAGACGCTGAAGTTTTACGTGACAAGGCAAAATGTCCGCATATTGTCGTCGCCACACCCGGTAGATTGAACGCTCTGGCCAGGGACAAGGTTCTAGATGCGAAGAATGTAAAGCACTTTGTCTTGGACGAATGCGACAAGATGCTGGAACAGCTTGGTTAGTCATACGAGTTTCGGCCTCCGCACGTACATCATCCATCATCATCTTTGTTCGTCTTGCTTAATCGCACATTGGACGATGCACCGACTTCCGCAATGTGGCTTTTCAATCTTCATACAATCTTCGTCGGTGATGGTATTCATTGGATAAATTCGGTTCTGTTGTAGTTGGGCATAGCTTTGGTAGAGGCTGAGTTGTCAAGAGCGGAACGTCGTGGTCGTTGGAGGATTGCCGATCAAGGAAAAAGGAAACCTCATGCATGGCCGACCGGCGCTTAGCAAGTTGTTGCTTCTTTCAAGTCGTATGCCGCCATTTCGACGTCACTTTCTATTTTTCTTGTCGCTCTTTTACTCTTTTATTATTTCCACGTCCTGCGACAGCAAAATTCTAATCACGACATCGTCCCACCAGACATGCGACGTGACGTTCAAGAAATTTTCCGGGCGACGCCTCACCACAAACAAGTCATGATGTTTAGTGCAACACTCGCAAAGGAAATACGGGCGACGTGCAAGAAATTTATGTCCAACGTAGGTCCGAAATGCTCGCTGCAGAACACTCATTCAGTTTTGCATTCAGCCTCTGGAAATATTTGTTGACGACGAAACAAAACTTACACTTCACGGACTTCAACAACACTACGTCAAACTCGAAGAAAAGGAGAAGAACAGGAAGATCAATGACCTTCTTGATACTCTTGAATTCAATCAAGTGAGTCATTCCGTTAACGTCATTCAAGGTTATCTCTCCAGCTATCAAACTAGGTCGTCATCTTCGTCAAGTCAGTTGCTCGTGCGATCGAGTTGGACAAGCTGCTGGTCGCCTGTAACTTCCCAAGTATCAGTATTCATTCAGGTCTGCAACAGGAGGAACGGTAAGCCAATCATTTATCTCCACGCCAATATTCCGAGTCATCTCCTGTCGGCTTCCCCTGACGATTTTAAACATAGTATCAAACGTTATACTGCTTTCAAGGCCTTCGAGAAGCGTATCCTTGTAGCGACAGATATTTTCGGTCGTGGTATAGATGTCGAACGGGTCAATATCGTCATTAATTACGACTGCCCTCCCGATGCTGACAGTTACCTCCACCGTGTGGGGTTGGTATATTTTGACTTCAATACCTGGAGTGATTATTGACAACTTTTCGTAGTCGTGCCGGTCGTTTTGGTACTAAAGGTCTTGCCGTCACCTTTGTCTCTACGGATGAGGATCAGAATGTCATGAACCAAATTCAAGCTCGTTTCGAGGTCGCGGTTCCTGAACTTCCGGAACACATTGACCCTGCTAGTTACAGTGCGTTTCTTTTTTTCTCCGGTCGATTTATGTGTTGAGTTTCCTTCTCAAGTGACCTCATAAAGTACCACTTCTTTTTGTACTCGCTGCCTCATTCATTGTTGTCTCTATCAATTGAGTTTTCCATTATACTGTCTTTTGTATTTTAAGTATTCGATGAAATGATAACCCTCCTCAAAAAATATTGAGCGAAAAGTTAGAGTCAACTTACAGTAGAAAGCACCTGGAAGCACACGTTTATCTATTCGAAATTGAACGTTGAACGTTGAAAAACCTTATCACGCCATCGCTATTTCGGCTTTTCACTCCGTCACCTTCTGTCACCCCCGCGGGGTTTTTAGTCAGTCGTTCCCATATTACAACTATCTTGATTGCGCGGGAGCACCGCCTCTTCATCGAAGACTTCAACATTTGCCAGAAGTCCATGAAGCGCAAATTCGGGCAGCCGTCGCTACCCACGCTGTTCTTTCGACCGGATGGTGTCCTTACGGTACCAGGATATACGTTTTCTAAGGTACTTATCTTATTCTCTGCGATCCTGAGGCATACTGAGCAATGGACAGGCAGTACAATGGCAGGACACAGGGAGTATGACAATGCTTGCTGAAGGAAGCAGCTTGAAAGATGGCTCATTAACGTTGGCAAAGATATGCCCTTCTCATTCGAATGCGTCTATGTGCTTGGAAAGAGAAGCCCATATGTGCGTCGTGCTCAACGTTGAAAGACTTCCTTGCACTAATGACAGGTCTTAGTCTCAATAAAATTGCTAGCAACCCTCAACCATTTCGACCGACTCTAAGAATGATAGAACTCCTGACTATCCCTCGAGAACACGGAGATGTTGTTGTTTTGCTCCTTGTCCATCCCGGATTGAACCTCCTCGGCCGATACCTTCCTCCTTCCAAAGTAAACGACCTACTGTTGGCGGATATTTCGCGTCCCAGACATGCGCCATCGCATCGAGACGCGTTTATGATGGATATAGACATTTCGGATATTGAGCAGGAGATGGAGGCTTTTGACGTTGTGGATCTGGCTACCTTCTTAGAGTCCGTATCATTTATACTAATTTACTCGGCTCATATCAATGACTTCTGGTAGATTCGCTATTCAGGCGACCATGTGCTTAGAAACGATTCACAAGTGCGTACCTTTGGTCAAGCCCACATTTATATCTGTACCTTATCTTGTCTCGCCAGAGCTGGAATAATACATCGCGAAAGTGTGTAATCTTCGGAATGTGAACCTATATTTTCTAATTAAGCCTTTAGTTCGAGCCAATGCATTTCATCTTAATGCGCATTCGAATATAGTGCGCTTTGCTCACTTCGGAAATCGAGCCGTGTCTCTAGAGAATTACGGTTCTCCATCATCCTTGGTTCTACGGACTTTCGAGGAGGGCGAAAAGTTGAAAGTGAAGGAAGCGTTATGTTACCTTGCTCCGGAGCAAACGGGGAGTATTGAAACTATGGCTCAAGATCAACGAACCGATCTTTACTCTCTGGGAATCCTCTTTTGGACTTTGCTTGTCGGCAGGGGTCAAATGCCTTTCGAAGGAGGAGCGCTAGAGCTGTTACACTCCATAGTGCAGAAGAGGCCGATGCCTGTTCATGAGGTTCGCAGGGATGTCCCTCAGGTGCTGGCCAACATAGTAGATAAGGTATGTAAGCTCTCTAGATCGACCTCCAGAAGCTGAAGTTTCGATAGCTTCTAGCGAAACATCCCGACCAGCGATATCAAAGTGCTTATGGACTCAAGGTGGACCTTTTAGAGTGTCAACGACGCCTTCTCGCAACGGTATCGTCCGCGTCCGATGACGCCGAGGTGACTCAACAGCCCTTTGGTTTCAACGCCTACCTGACCAATCATTAGCTTATCCCTCACTTTGAAATTGCTTCACAAGATAGATTCATGGTACGTGCTCGGTTTCGCCCGTTGCTCTGATCATACTCAAATATCTGTTACGGTTATGAAGGATTTTACTATGCCTTTAGCTTTGGTGAGACCTCACAATCTTATAATCCTAAATCCTAATGTGTGCTTGCCTTAGTTCGGCCGTGAAAAGGAACTAGAACTTATCAGGAACGTCAGTGAGTGGTAAAATCCCCTTACCCTTGAAATACTACATGTACCTCTTAGTTCGGCATACAAACACGAGCTTCTCAAGACATTTATCAACGTCTGAAGGCTATATCGCTATCTCTTCTTCTTCCGGAAGTCAGGAAACCGGCACTGCCATGAGTGTTGGTGATGATCCTGAATCCCTCTCTTCAAGTGGATCTGTCTCAAACAGTGGTATGGCGCCAATAGATAGTGCAGGAAATAAATCAGCCAGATACTCTCCAACACAGGATTACAGCTCTATGAGCTTCAGCCCTTCAATCCAGACAAGCGATGGCTTACGACGAGCAGCTTTAATCCGTAAGCCCAGGTCATCCAGAGCTCAAGTCGTCATCCTCGTCGGACCACCAGGGTATGCCATGTTAACTAGCTCTTCGTGGCCCGTACTCATTTCCCAATAATAAGGGTTGGTAAAAGTTCCATTATTCTTGTCAATCAAGCAAAATGGAGATGTGAGTTTGCGTTGCCTCATGAACGATTCAGACGTTAATAGTATCGCACAGCTCATGGTCTATGGGGGCAAGCCAAGTTTCAGAACGCAGATTCTGCACCTTTTGCAGCCTTGGTCAGTAAGCTTAGTTACAAAACCTCTCCTTTGGTGACCTTCGTTACAGCTTGGATGTCTGTCGTCAGTTTTACGTCAGTTGATGGTCTTTCACATGGACGTTCACCGCTTCGTTTCCGCCTTGAAAGATCGATTGGGTCCACAGATGCAGAACATGCCACTCCTATATCAAGGAGTACCCGAATTACGAGATATACTTGCGCTGTTTGGCCTCAATTTGGACACTCCACGAGAAACCCTCTCCACTAGGGAATTGCGCGCGCGATTCGAGACTCTCGTGGAAAATGTTTTCGCAGTCATCGCGGATACACGCTTGTTTGCTTTATTCTTAGATGACCTTCACGAAGCTGATGAATCGTGAGTCGTTGGGTGTTCCAAACCATCTATGACTGTTGATCTATTCTAATATAGGACCTTGGATGTTGTTTCAGCTCTTTTCAATTCCAGAAGTCGAATGGTACGTTGATTTTTAGGTGAGTGTAAGGAATATTTATTCTGATATTATCATTTTTGTAGCTGATATTTGTAACTATACGATCTGATAAGCCGTCAGTACCCACCTTTCTTGTAACCAATTTCGCTGACATCAACTTGCTAGGGACGTGGTGGAAAAAGTTCGATCAATGTTCAGTAGTCGTGCCCGCCCAACTTGGATTAATTTGGAGCCACTTTCCTATTCTGCAATACATGCTCTAGTTTCCAAGAGCTTGCATCGTAGTAAGGAGGATTCTGCTCCTCTGTCACACTTCGTGTATGCTGCGTCCGCCGGTAATGCCTTCACCGCGCGAAGTATTCTTACGACATTACAACGCCGGAATCACGTTAGTATTCTCGCTGCGGCCTCCAGAGTATTTCTGGTATCACTGACCTTGCCCAAATAGATCACCTTCAATTGGGAGCTTAATCATTGGGAGTACGTCATCATTGACCAAGCGTTGTAGTTGACGGCTCATGGTACTCCAGGTACAACATGACAGAAATTGAAACAAGCATGGACAGTACCCCCAAATCGGACCCGACAGACCTCAGTTTTCTGGTTTCCCAATTTAGGGAATTTCCCGAGGAAGCCCGGAAGTATATGCTATGGGCTATATTCTTCGGAGAAACGTGAGTTTATTGAGCGTCTGTCGATTTTCGCTTGATGTGAAGTACTGCAGGTTTAAAACAACGGAAGTTTCGCTCATGATGGATTGGGAGGATTCTAGCGGAAGTAGCGGTAGCGACGAGGATGACATATTCTGGAATCTTCGTCGCAATGCCGAATCCTCTAGCTCTAATAATGCGAGTCGCAGTTCCATGCGCGGCATGCAATTGGCGCTCGTTGAAGGATGGTTGATACAACGAGCTCGGGATATGTGTAGCTTTGCACACGACCGATATCGACAGGCAGTTCAGGCTGAAGCCAATAATCTATCTGAGGAGGCAAGATCAAAAATGTCACTGAAGGTAAGGATTTCCGAATTTCCTCTTACGGGAGTATGATTCTGATATGCTATTATCTCAGATCATCCTCATGATGCTCCATGAAACTGAAAGTGAAGCTACAGTGGATGTCTACCGGATTGCGGAGCACGCTAAAAAGTGCGTCATTACATCGCATTGTTTTGAGCTTTTCGGTTCTAACCTGACTGGATCAGCTGCCTTCCTCTGTTACTCGAACATCCAAAGCGAGAGGACCTGTTAGGCCTCCTCATTGACGCCGGGGAAATGGCCTGGGCCAGAGGCGCGCATGAGGTATGACTGCGTTGATATCGATGGTCTACGTTCGAGCAAAACTCAGACGTTTAAACTAACTTAGTTGGCAACTCAATCATTCAAAAGCGCTAAAACTCTTCTTCGAAATGAACCATGGGCTGAAAACCCCAAGCGAACATTCTCGTTGTTCTCCAAACTAGCCTCGTGAGTCACTTGATCTCTGCCTTAGCACTTGAACGACGTTTTTGCAGTCTAGCTACTTGGAAAGGTTTGTCTTCGGCATTCACAGTTCCACCTACATGCCTGCTCAAATTATATAATTAGGCGATTTCGCAGAGTCGAACGAATTCTTAAAACAATGCATGGCGTATGCTCAACAGCCGGAAGAAGTCGCTGCAGTCCTTAGATCTCAGTCTCAAAACAATTGGATGAACAAGAATTTTTCAGGAGCGCTTGAAGACACTCTTCAGGCCCTTAAGATACTCGGTGTCGAAGTAAATCCTGCCCCTACTCGTAGAGAAGCTGCACACATGTTCGAACGTGTCAAGAATGAAATCCTAGCAATTGGATTTGACGAAATTTTGAGCATTCCTCGCGCGAATGATCCACGTACAGAGCTTGCTGTTCGTCTGTTGAACGACGCCGGGACGAATGCTTATTGGTCTCCTACACCCTTCTCATTTGCCGAAGTCATAGGTCTTACGGTGTGTAATTTTGTAACACTCAGTGAAGGGGCATCCTGATGTATTCTCAACAGACTATACAAATGGCGTTGCGGTAATCAATGTTAATTTTGACTCGTTTTTTCGATTTATGTGGGTCTTTGTAGGTCTGGTATCTCCACAGGGACAGCACTTGGCTTCTTTTGGGCGCTCGGAGGTCTGCTTTTTCTTGTAGGCACATAGTGAATCTTGATCACTAATATGTCGATGATAGGTGCTGCTGAACGACGGGACCTCTATCGCTTCTCTTCCGACCTTGCAAAGCTAGCCTTACGAATAGCTGATGTGCATGGAAGTAGCGGAGAAAAATGGTATTTCTCGCTCACTCATCACGTTTATCACCTACTAATTAATATATAGTCGAGCCTACGTCCTCTATTGCTCGCTGGTGTCCGGATATGACAACGTTCACATGCGATCAGCTTTACCGCGATTAGAAGAAGCACTCAAGTATGGAAGTAGCGCAGGAGATAGGTACGTTCCTTTCACGGCAATACTCGCAATTCACTCGACATGTCGTCGCTAGAATCTACACTGGATTATCTAGTTTATACATGATATCGACTCGCCTTTTCGTGTGTGATTACTGTAAGACCTTCTTTTCGTTTACGATCGTTTCAAATTAAATACATGTCATATTCGACAGTGAGTGAGCTGGTGACAGCTGCAGAGGAGGTCAGTCTTTACCTGACTTCAAGGCGCGCTTATCAACAATCCATCAATCTAGTGTCTCAACGACGTCCAGCTCACTGCTCCAGGGGAAATTGCCGTGCTTTCTCAAGGCATGAATATCTAGTCACTGCAGTCTAGACGTATAATGATTCATTTTAGGTACCCTCAACTGCATTCGTGCCCTTGGAGGTTATACATTGGCTTCTTCTCCCGAGACGGCCTTCGACACAGACACCTTCAAGGAGCATGAATATCTCGAGAGAGTGAAGGCCGTTTCAGGTAATGAGGAACTCGTCCTCAATTGGTATGGCGTTACGTATCTGTGCAATACTGTATCTCATACAATAATTGTTAGGTATAATGCGTTCAAAGTCAGCATCTTCCGCGGACTCATTTTTGCTTCTCTAACTCGATCATAGGTTGTCGGGCTATATTGTTTGGGATTCGTTGACGATGCAGCTGAACTGGGTTTTTATGTGTATAGAACTCGAGACAGACATCCAAAGTATGCTTTTTTCTTCTGCTCACCGCGATTGATTCATGTGATTCTTTTATCAAGTCATAGGCACATTCGATATAGTCTGTTCTTTCACAGTCTTTCGTTGATAGCTTGCCTAAAGCAGGGAGGTGTTTCGAAGGAGAAGCACAATCGTTATCTAAGTCAGGTCAATATCAACCAAGAACTGATTAAAAAGTAAGTGCACTGAAGAAGCAACACTGTTTCGCGACTTATGTTTGATTCAGATGGGTCTCCTCCAGCGCGGTCAACAATAGTCATTGGGTGGCTCTCGTTGTATGTCTAATTTCTCAATTCGAAGATGCCTCTCAATTATTGCGTCAGGATGCAGAACTGGCGTCGTTGTTCAACGACCCATCCACTCACAAGCTCTACGATATAGCTGTCAAGTAAGTCATCTACACAAGCTTCAAGTGTGGAGTCCTGATAATAGACAATCAAGGCAAGCCGTCAATAATGATTGGCTATTGGAAGAAGGACTAGGCCTGTATTTAGTAAGTAGATATCTTGTCTGATCACCCTGCATTTAACGCTCCAGATTCTGCAGCAAGGTTGCCATTTTGTGAAGTGCGGGGTGGAAGGTCTGGGCAGTGAACTTCAGCGTCGAGGAATTTCACGGCAATCCCAATGGGGCGCTCAAGGCATAGTGTAAGCTCGTAGTTCAAATTTTTAATCTAGAACATCTACACTGAAACCTTGAAAATCAGGAATCATTTGAACTCCGTTGTCGGTATCCGGTCGCAATATCCTCTAAAACGGCCTATCTTCACTTCGGATGTTGCTGTGCAAACAGACAGTGGTCTAGCCTCATTGAGTTCGCAAATGTCGTCTCACCCTAAAATGGACGTCAGCGACGATCATCAGACAACACTTCGAGCTAGCCATCTTGCTGCCATCTTACAGTGGAGCAAAGATATTTCCAGCGACATAAATCTGTCTTCGGCGCTGCAGAGACTAACTGAGATTGCTACCGGTGCGAAATAAACCTGTACCATTTAATGCCACATACCTAAATGTTCCTATAAATAGAGACTTCTGGATCGCAAAATACATGTGGTATGCATTTCATGAATGTCGTCAGAAATTATTCTTCAAGATTTTTCTAGTCGTCATAGCTCACGAAGCAGGCGAATACTCTGTCGCTACTCAGATGATTGCCCCCGAACCGTGTCTGGTTTATGAGTAAGTCTTGCATGGAAATCAGTTCCGCTCTCATAAGCCTTTTCTAGGATTCCCAAATCCATTCGATCTATCGGAGATCCACTACAAAAAGCCATCATTGAACATAGTGTGTTTCCTTTTCTTTGCTGTGAATCAGTTTCTAATGCATAATGAAGCTTTGAACTCCAAAGAGCACATTTATTATGATGATGCATCATCTGACATGAGATTTTCTTCTGAAGCAGCGCAATCTCCTCATCGATCCGTTATTTGCATTCCCATCTTCAGCAATCGCGGACAAACTTTCGGTGCAGTCTACGTGGCTTCCAAATACACATTTTCTCAGAACATAGTGACAATTTTGACATTGCTTTGTCAACAAGCAAGCATCAGTGTATCGAATGCACTTCTCTTCCGCTCGGTACAGGCTGGTACTCGGGAAAATCTAAAGATGATTGCTGTTCAGAGAGATGCTCTAGAAGCGGCAAGGAAAAGCCGCGAAGACGCTCTCAAAGCTACGAAGGTGAAGAAAATACTTCCAACATGAAACTAACTAATTGCGCTATAGATCAAAAGTAACTTCCTAGCCTCGATGAGTCATGAACTGAGAACCCCTTTCAGGTAAGCAGTTTATATTTGCGTCGTGCAATTCTTCTTAAAACACCATTCAATTGATAGTTCATTCTATGGACTTTTGGATTTGCTCAGTGGCACGGAACTGAATCCGGGTCAAAACGAGATAGGTAAGTCTGAGTAGTGTTAGTTTAACGGTGTCATGCCCTATTGTTTGATGTTTTTACAGTACAAACCGCAAAACAATCATGCGAGCTGTTGCTAAAGGTACAGTTCATTCTTCGAATTGACAAGCTCTACAACTCATTTATATCTCAGATTATTGATTCTATCTTGGATTACAGCAAATTGGAGGCTTCAGGTGCCTATTTTCACTTTTATGTCAATTATCCACTCAAAGCCGCACTTGTAGCGGTAAAGTTAGAACCAAGTGGATTCCTTGTGGAGGTTTGATTTGAGTATACCAAGCATGATTCTCAAGCTAACTGAAGTCTGTTCCCTAGAATATCATTGCTGTAAGACAGCAACCTCGTTATGAATAATTGAAAGATTATAATTGTTGTTTTTCCTTTAATGACAGGATTGTATGGAACTCTTGCTCCCTATGGCGGCAAAAAAACTGGATCTGTCATTTGACATTGACCCCAATGTACCGCCATGTACGCAGCCTTCGAAATTTGCTAAATGGCTCTTCACTCATTGAAGGAATCTTACAGGGGTATATGCAGACTACGCTCGAATACGACAAGGTTTGAGTAAGGTCTTTGTTTTTTACTACATGTATTCTGAAGACTCCCTAGTACTCATGAACCTCATTGGAAATGCCGTCAAGTTTACTGCCGATGGGTCCGTTCAAGTGACTTGTACATTGGATAAAACACACACTTCAAGTTCGACACCAACTACAAATGATGAAGTCAGCCTGAAATTTACTATCCAGTGGGTTTTCTTTGTTCATGACCAATTTTTACTTATCGTCATTTTTTGTCAGGGATACAGGAATCGGACTCTCTCCAAGTGACGTGGAGCTATTATTCGTGCCATTCCAACAGGCTGACAATTCCTCCACTCGTCGATTCGGGGGTACTGGGCTCGGTTTATCGATATCTAGACAGTTGGTCAAATTGATGAACGGCGTGATTGCAGTCGAGTCTGAATTGAACGTTGGTTCAAAATTCTGGTTCACTATTCCAGTGAAGATTTATAACTCAGGAGAGTCTCAAAAGGTATACTCTGAATTCTTTCTCGGGTTAATACCTCTAATTCGAGTATTGTGTGGTCAGTATCTTTTCGACATAGAAAACCTTAGATCTGGCCTCACCAAACCTCGCCCACCACACATTGTGGTGTGTTCAGCCTCCCCCGTAACATTGACGCTATTTGGACACATCCTTCCTGGATTTTCTGTAGTTCTCGCATCTAGCATTGCGGATGCAGAGATATACCTACGCAATCTTGGCGATCGCAATCCCCCAGTCGATTTTGTCATCATGGATCATCAATCGGAAATGCAGGCAGAGGAGTTGGCAAAATTTATTGACTCCCTTCATTATAGCACATTGAAAGAAACGAAAGTCATACACCTGTACACCCCGACCACCAGCCTCTCTGGTCGCTCTGTCTTCGGCAGCAATAGTCCAGGTGTCGTGAAAATGACAAAGCCGCCGCGGAAGGCCCGACTGCTACAGACACTTGCCGGACTGAAGAACTTACCCAACGCCATGCCTATCGCTCCTTCATCAGATGTAATTCGGGCCATGGATAATATCGCTGCAGCGCAACGCACCCTCTTCGGGAATGTCCTCATAGCAGAAGGTCTGTTTTGTTGTTGTTATCTATCTTGTTATCAACTCATTGCTTTCCATTTTCAGATAACCCTATAGCTCAAAACTTATTGGTGAAACAACTGGAGCGTTATCAACTTAACGTCACCGCTACAAGCAATGGCAATGAAGCTATAGCAGGTCTGTACCCTTGTTCGACTTTGCCCAGCTTTTGACTGAGCTTATTATCAGAATGGGAAGCTCATGAGCCAGGTTATTTTAGCGTGGCGCTATTCGACCATCGTAGGTGCCTCAATTTATGTGGGCCGCTTCATGATCACTTGATGATATTTAGATATGCCGATTTGTGATGGTGTGGAGGCATCCAAAAAACTACGGCACTTGGAAAACAAAAGAAAGGTTTCAGTTATATTGCCTAGTTTGTCTTTCATACCTTTCTTATGAATTTGATTCTGATAATGTTTCTAAATAGTCGTTGCTCTCAGCGCGGATTGCCAAGAGTCCACAAAACAATTATGCCTTAGTGCAGGAATGAATGCCTTCTTTAGTAAACCACTAAGGAGAAGTGTGTGTTTTCGTTTTCACAATATTCGTAGGCTGACAGCACCTCCAGGCGATCTCACCTCTCTACTATCTATGTTCGGGTCATCTCGCCCGTAATGTCGGATGTGCTTTGCCAGTCTATTCTGCTATCTGTATGCTGTCAACTCTAATTTATCTCTACTGTAACCTCTCTCTTGTGTTGTGCCCAGGTTGTACCATTTCCAGAAACACGTCCTCGATATATATACCTGTAGAATTATGAGAAGACATGTTGACAAAGTCCAGAGAATTCCACAAAGATTAAGTACACTGTTGTACATCATTGCGTGTACCACTACTACAATGGAACGGAAGACAAGACAAGACGATCCCAAAGCTAAAGGATGAATTTACATAAGATAATGACGGACGATATTCATAATGCTAATGACAACAATAGAGTGGAAAAAGAAGTAGAAACGACGACGTTAGTTAACGAGGATTATGCCCGAACGATGCGTTATAATGCATAGGCACCCCACCATATCCTGTGCCCATAGCCGCTGCTTGAGCTTGCTGTTGTTGTTGGGCGTGCATCTGATGAACCGAAACAGGATTCGCTATGAAATTCGGCGGGCGGCTATATGCCTGTTGTTGCTGCTGGGGAGGAGGCAGCCCATGAGGGTGCGGGAAGGAAAATGCAGGAGGTGCCATCGAGCCTGCGGTAAATGTGCTGTTCGAGGCGGAAGCAGTAAAGTAGGGATGGGAAAGTGCTTCGGCGGCGGATATTCTTTCAGCAGGATCAAATTTTAGTAGACGCTCAAGAAGGTCAATGGCTGTTATCTTTGTCAGCGACGTTTGTGAATCAGGCATGTCAATGATTGCTCACCGTGCGGCGATGCCTTAGGCACCACAGAGCGCAGGTCCTGCTTGGGGTAGCGAGGGTATTGCTTTATCTGAATTTCCGGCTATGGAGGATCGTGAGATTATACAAAAGATCGAGCCAACACGGTACGTACAGATTCCTTGGCCATTTTGTCGAACGTTTGTTGACTAGGCGTACCAATGATCCTCATGATATGCAATAGTTGATCGTTATTATCCCGTCCTCGGAACAGTGGCAATCCGGATATCATTTCTGCGAATATGCAACCGCACGACCAAACATCAATGGATGTACTGTATGTCCGGGAACCAAGGAGAACATCGGGCGCTCGGTACCAAAGAGTCACTACCTGGATAGATGTTTTTAGGTGAGCCCAAATTTGTCAACATCGCAGATACTCACCTCATTAGAGAATGTATTGACCGGTACACCAAATGCTCTCGCTAAACCGAAATCGCCCAACTTCAGCTCGCCTTTACGGTTGATCAACAGGTTTTGTGGCTTCAAATCTCGATGTAAGACTTGGTTTTCGTGGCAAAAGGCTGTACCCTTGAGAAGTTGGTACATGAAGCTGCGAACAGTGTTGGGATCAAGGGCGCCACGCTCGCCATGTTGGTCCATGTACTTCTTAAGATCTTGTTCGCAAAACTCGAATATGAGGACAAGCTTTGTTTCTGTATGAATAACATCGTGGAGCCGTACGATATTAACATGCTTGAGTTCTTTCATGAGAGAAATTTCACGGATGGCAGTAGAAGGTGTGCCTTCCTCCGCATCCAGATGAATCTCCTTCAAGGCGACAATTTCATTTGTAGTTCTCGACCTTCCCTGATAAAAGAGATGAATATTTAGGACAGATATTGCAAGTCAGGCCGCACACCTTGTACACTGTGGCATATGTTCCTTCACCTGATGCTTGGCATTAGATACAGAAGACGAAGACTTGAAATGTTTAGAAACTTGCCTAGTTTTTCGAGCTAGATGCGCCACGATGAGTTACTTCGGTTCCAGCAAGAACTAGACTATGATCATACCTGCACGTAGTTCATTTAATATAAGCAATCAAGAAGTTCGTGGTATGGAGAAAAGGATCGCAGAGAGTGGGTGGTGGAAGAGGTATAGGGAGGATGATAATAATATACAAGAGACGTAGCATGATTCTTTGAGCACCCGGGCCGATGACACGTGATGATCCGAGCAAACAAAAAAAATGAAAGTTTGCTTGAACGATTCGGAGGACACCTTTTGGCGCGTATTTTGCTGAGCGGAAGGCGTGCTTTCTTCCACCCAGGATATTTTGACATGTCTACCTCCGACAAATCAAAAAAGAATCAGACGAAACAGTCAAAAAGCCGGCCTATTGCTACTTCGACTATCTCTCAGCCGGTAGTCGAAGATTCATCGTCCCTTACTGCTCTTTCTTCCTTTTCTTCGAAAGGAAATCTCTTTGCTTATCTCTCCCTCGCGGTTGACAAGCATCGGTTACGCATCTATGACCCCGCAACCGGGCAATCTGTAGCAGAACACATCGTGAATTCTGCTCGAGTCTCTTCATTGTCATGGCATCATCTTTCAACAGTTATTAGCTCTACTGGGTTACCTCCAAGCAAGAAAAAGCGCAGAAAAAGTCAGGCTCCAGAATACGCCCAGTCAGGATCAACCCAAACGGTTGCATTGGGTCTGTCGGATGGGTCTGTCGTGTTCTTTTCACCGACGCACGGTCGAGTGCTTTCAACACTTTCACATCCCTCGAGCACTTCTGCAATACTCTCATTAGTAGGGGAAGAGCACAGCAGAGATGGTTCATCTAATGTATGGACATCTGGTGCGGACGGAGTAATTCGTCTGTGGAATGTTCACAGAAACGAGATGAGAGGGAGCTGGAAAAATGATGACCGGATACCGTATACCTCTATGACCCTCAGACCTTTACCCGACAATGAGAACCCAGAGCTCCTCGTCGCACACCACTCCATCCGATTACTTTCCATCGAGTCTGATCTCGCAAATCAGAAACCTAAAGAGTTGGCCTCCTTCACAGGTCATGCATCCTCTATCAAAATGCTGCAATGGGATACCTCTGCATCCCCTTGTCGCCGCTTCGTATCCATGGCAGAAAATGACCGCGTTATATCGCTTTGGGAGGTTCCTTCAGATGATTTGACCACGAGCAAAATGGTCGCGTCAGTCCAGTTAGACTCAGACGCTCGCTACGTTTCGCTATCCACGTCTACATCCACCCTTTTAACTTTGGCTGCTTCAGGCAAAGTATCCGTATATCCGATACCTGACGAACTGGTCCCATCAGCGAGCTCGAATCGCACACAACATAAAATACCTACTCTTCTTCCTCGATCAACTCTTTTCGTTTCCTCTAAAGGAAACTCTTCCCACCTGGTCGCAAGTTCATTTGTTGAGGGTTCGTCCCGAAGTATTCGCGTTGTGCGAATTGCAGGGGGCGTCAGACCTGTTTTCAACGTTCTCGTGAGTCCTCCCCTCAGTGAAATTACCCTTCTTTTTTGAAATAACGCTCTTAGGATTGCCAAGATGAGGATGGAAATTTTATCCCAGAGGTTGTAATACCAGATATTAGTCTGAATGCAATGTCTGAATCCCGTCAGGTATGTATTGCTCCATCTGCTAGTGCGGACGCATCTTATATATGTATTTCTCTATTTGCATCTCGTTAGGGAGTTCCCAACAAACGGTACACCGAATCTTTGGCGGCGGTAGGGTCTGGCGTTGATCTTGGTCAGGATGAAAATTTGGACAACTTGAATGTCCAAAATGTTGAGGGTCACCTTGATGTAGATATAGCTGAACTGAGTTTAGGACAGCGTCTTACAGCTGTTTCTGGCGCGGATGATGTCCAGCGGGACAGCGATTCAGAACCATCGTCGAACAAGAAGCAAAAGTCCAAAAGCACTCAAGATGGACTTTCCGTGGTACCAGCAGCCTCTCTAACGCGGACATTAATTCAAGCCCTGCATTCATCTGATTCAAGGTTAATGGAGACATGTTTAGCTCATTCCGATACTACCTTGATACGAAATACCGTGCGGAGGCTTCCTCCCCAGCTTGCGGTGCCACTTATCACGGCTTGCGTAGAAAGGTTAGGGCGAGGTGCAAGGGCGGGGAACATGAAAGGCGGAGGTGGTGGTGCAAGTTCTCAGAGAGGTACCGGACTCCTTATCTGGGTAAAGACGGTACTGTCTGTCCACGGTGGACATCTAATGACTGTACGTGGCCTTCTAACTTGATCGAGTTATTCTCAATTCCGTTATAGATGCCCGACCTAGTAGCTCGTTTGTCGGGTCTTCACTCGATCCTTACATCTCGCCTCACTCTACAAGACAGTTTACTGTCCCTGAGTGGTCGGCTGGACATGGTGCTTTCACAGATAGAGATGCGATCGTCGACTGCACCAGCTCCTATCGCACTAAGATCGGCAAAATCGTCATCTGTGGCAAGAACTGTCGAGAAGACGCACTACGTGGAAGGAGAGAGCGAGGATGAAGATCCTCGAATGGACGTGGAGGTTGAAGTGGATAGTGGTAACGAAGATGCCGATATCGAAGATATCGAACTTGGAGGAAGCAGTCAGGAGGAATCCGAGGAAGAGGAAGAAGAAGAGGAAGATGATGATGATGAGGAGGAGGAGGATGACGACGAAGAAGACCCTACAATGAACGGATTCATTGATGACGAAGCAGAAGAAGAGTTTACTGACGAAGAAGGGGATGAAAGTGAATAGTTTGATACATATATTATTCGTCATCTACTATTTCGTGTTCTGCTTTCTCTGTAGCTTCGACTTGATCTTTCTTGGTTCCGCGGCAGCCTTCTTCTGCACATCGATTATTGTTTATCGACTTCGTTTAGGCTATGTCTTACGCACCCGCTTTTTCGATGAAGGTTGTGATACTTCTGGATCCGAATCGGTTAGCACTGAAAGGTCACTCTCGCTGTCTTCCTAGGAAATTGGTGTTAATGAATGACCATTCAATGTCAGATAACCCCACGTACTTCCAGTAAATGCGAACGGGTTGTGCGCTTTTTAATCAAAGGGACTGGCGCCTGGCTCGTAAGTTGTTGCAATTCCGCGACATATGCTGATGTCCGCCCCCCAACGGTGACCCATTTTATAGTTGCAAGATCACCTGAAACCTTGAATAAAATGAGGGTTCAACAACTACCTAGCCACCATATATCCTTACATACCAGTTTCAAAGGGTCTGCGTTTGTCTTCTTTCCTTTCCCCTGCCATTAGTATGTTGAGTGAGGTTTGCTGTTTCCCAGAAACCATTCTACTTACCCATCGATGCTTAAATAACCAATCTTCTGGAAATTTCGTGGCGTCGGCATCAACTGAGACAGCAGTCTCGCAAACGAACTTCGTGAATTGATGTAGATTTCCAATCTGAGTTGTTGTCAGCGTGTTACATCTTTGCTCGGGATGTATACGGGAATGGTAAAGAATCTCGTCTGGGGATCATGATAAACTTAGAGTGATGAAGAAGAAACAAACGAGCTTACCTGCCACCCAGTTACCTACTCCTGCGCTGAAGGATTGATCCAAAAGAAGTGCTTTGATTGGACAACTTCGTTTCATTACCAGGGGTTCAAACACCTCCAAGGAAGGCATGCATAAGATTGGATCGAAACCAAGTTCAGATATCGGGGCCTCCTTATCGGGACAAGCACGAAGGCGGATCTTGCCCAGTCTTCGCGCATCCATGAAGGCTATCTCAGCAGTTGCTTGTGTACGCTCGTCTCGCATATGCAGAATGAACTTGAATAGTAGTCTGTGAATGTATGAAGATATAATGAAGAGTTTCAAATAATACCTTCATAAAGCGAGGCGGCCAATCAGTAGATGCACTCTTCGGGGTCTCTTTGTAGTACATGGGTTTCTCGCCTTTCACCTTCTCGGAACGATCATAAGTCCCCGCATGCTTAGGGGCGTATATAATGATAATACCTGGAGCATTCCCGTCATTCCAAAGTGTAAAACTGGCAGCTTCCCTTGTCCGTCAAGTTCCAAATAGAATGATTTGCCTACGATTTGAGCGTCAATGTTGAGCACCATATGGGATACAAAGCATAGCATAGAACCATAGCGTTTGACACCGGTGATCTTTCTGCCCGTGATTTCATTGGCCTGTTGTGATATATCATTATATGTAGTTGAAGATATTTGCTGCAATTCTCATAAGATCAGACTCACAAAGTCCTCATGAGTTATTCCCGAAAATATAATGTTGTCTTCCGTAGTTTCCACTCTTTGAATTGTCTTGTTCAGAGCTAAACGCTTAATTTGCTTCACCGCCCGCTCGACCTCTGGATTGTCCCGACAGTGAGTGAGGGAAGCAGAAGATACAGAAATTGCAATAGGCTACCTGGAAGTTCTGGCATAATGGTCGTTAAAACTTGAAGAATTCCGAGAGGATTTACTACTATTTACTAATTAGGCGGTTAAGAGACGCGGCGCCACAATTAAGCGCCAGTCAGCTTTCCACCTTCCCGTCTCAATTGTTACAATTGTTTGCAGAATTTGGGGAATCACGCTCCCTTGTTTCTACTGACTGATTCAAGCTCCAAGCGCAGGGTTTCAGCTTCCGTAGCGTCTGGTTTCAGCCCACTGGCGTGAATGTGTCTAGACATTGAGTAAGAGTGTTCTCCATTCTACATCTGCAAAACCTGTATGTTCGCCAGAGCAAGGGTACTGGCTGGAGAGCACTCTCCAGCATCGAAAGCACCGAAAGCAAGATTTTCAACTTGCTTTCGGTGCTTTGGCTGCTGGGAAGCGCTCTCAGCTGCTCTCGGATGGTTAGCCGAAAATACATGTTTTGCAGATGTACTTACAAGCAATTTCCGGTCTTGGATCATCAATTGCATAGATTCTTCCTGAACTGCGATTAGGCCTGACTGGCTGATATAGCTTGCGTGTATTTTCTAAAACGATAGTGCGTACTGCGGGTTGTAGGGCTTACTCCACTGTAATCAAAGATCCTTCCTATCTGCCTCTATCGACTCGTATTTCAAACTTCTAATTCCCATAGATACGACATGACTTCATGATGTCGTTTGAACTCATCGGGTGCGAGTACTACAGTAGGTGGTGGTGCAATGTCCACGGCGCTTTAATAATAACATCAAACCGGTCTAGGCAGTTATGACCGGTGTGTCAATAAGGTAAACTGACTTTTCACTGCCGCTTTCAGTTGCTGTAAAGAGTAAGTAGGCCCCTTGTCGGAGCGCCGATCTCGTAGGCGCATTAATTCATGGTTCCGATTTCTGTGGTCAGTTTTTGGATCTTGTTTGTCGGCATTTGATAGCGTTTGATTGAACAGAGCCCCCCCCCCCCCCCCCCCCCCCCCCCCCCTCGTTCCTACATACACAGACAGTCTGTTTGGAGGTGGGCCTACTCCTGACTTGGATTTTTTTTTTTTGCAGCTGTGCTACATTCAGTTTACTGCAAAATGGTCTTCCGCTTCAATAGGATCTGATTTACTGACTCGGACGCTTTGCTTTTCAACCGGTCCAGCAACGGGCATCAATGCATCATGGCTGATGAACACTGCTTGGATCATCCTCCTTTCATTCATCTGCTCCTTGCCACAGTGGAGATTGATGATCATCACAACTTGAATTTTGCACTGATTTTGTATCTGTCAACTCAGTGGTAATTACCTTCCCTCTTTTCCCTCGTTGTCGTTTAATAAATTTTTGGATGACAGGCTTCCCTCGCTTTCCCTTGTGTGATTCATACAGTTCTCGTTGGTTACTGAGCTTGCGGGAGTGTTTTAAAACATTGACAGGTGATAGGATGTGAGCAGCAGACTGTCTTGAACTGTCAACGTACCATAGCCTATCTACATATGTTCCTCTACAATGGTACCACGGAATAGAGGGTCATGTACATATATGTGGCACCCAATTCTGAGCAATTCCAGTCAAGTACAGTAGATCACAGTCTAGAGTTAGTCTCCAGGTAAAAATCCAATAGAATGATCTGAGCCCCACCGAGAGGCGTGATCTGTGTGTACGGATAGAAAGTAGCCGTTCACTCAGTTTGTTTCCGCAAACGAACAGATAAAATTATGTATAACGTGGATGACTCTGTATAATAACAATTGGGCGACCAGGGCAGTGGGGAAGTTGGTCTAAGTTGGTCTGAGGTATCCTGATGTCTCCTGTTGTCATTTTTTTATACGTAGGCTGTAGACCATCGTAAACCACAAGCCAACTTCGGGGGTATATTCCCCGGCAGATAGAGGGTACATGACTGCCAAATAGCCGTGATAAACACACGGGTTGGCCGAAGCAGCGACACCATCTGGGAAAGTGGGTTTTGACCTGCTTTGACCAGAGAGAAACACGGAAATTTTCAAATTGCTCAGGCACGCGTCGCATAAATTCTCCATCACGATGGCTCAGTTTTTTGGCGCCCACACTTTGCCCAGGCCACTCACGATTTATAATCTTTGACCTCTTCAGCCTTGTCTCTTGTATAGTCTTTTTACATATTTCAACTCGAAGGAGCACTGAAAGTAATCAAGCGTTAAGCTTTCAAATTTCAAGCTTCAAGTGGCATCGACTCCCGACTGGATTTCGGATCTTTTTTTTCTCTGACTTTTGCATGACGACGCGGGTGAGCTTGTTTACCGATACCTACTCCTTGCAAAATCCGATGTGAACTCCCTTGCATGGCCTCTTTAGTTTGGTATAAGAACATTCACCTTTTTTACCCAAACTTGACAGCACCCGGTGCATCTGTTTTGACCAACCATGTCTTCTGGCGACCCAAATCGAAACCGCTCTCTGGCAGAACCCGCAGAAGATACAGAGTCTTCAATTCAGAACACAATACAGAGGCTCGATTTAGCCTTTGAACGTATCCGACATTTGAGAAGAGATATCTTGTATCCGGAGCAAGTGGATCACGCAAACAGCAGCCACAGCAGGAACAGAATCGGTCCTGGTCATGAAGCTATTGTGCTCACTGGTCAGAACGAACGAGAATATTGGGACGAACTAGAGAGAATGGATAGGATGAGGAACATAGTCCCTGCGGATACTCGCGAGCGTCTTAGGCAGTTCGAGGCTCGTCGTGCAGAAGCGGATCGCGAGAGAAACAGGGACAGGAACACTGACAGGGATCGGGCCGGGGTTCGTTCACACCTGTTGCGGGCTGCTGCTGCACATATGCATCCTCTGGACACTTCCACCTCTCCTCCGTCTTCCCATCCGTCATCCGCTCAATCTCCACTCAGCTTTGCTTCCCCGCTCAGTCCTCCTCGTCAACGTCTCTTACCGCATCGGCTGTTGGACGCTCAGCCATTCAGAAGAAGGGAATCGTCATCATCGTTATCGGATGATCCTAATACTGAAATAGGTCGCAGGGTAGCCGCCCGTGAATCTGCACGAGGCGCAACTCAGGATTCCACCCACAATGCTTCGCCGAATTCCAATTCCTCTTCTCGGGATAGCCACTACAGGCTGCCCACAGTGCTAGAACGGGATTTTGAATATGGCACTCGCACGAGACTTCAACGTTCGGAACCAGCTTTCCTGCGTCGTATTGATCCTTCCCTCGATCAACTCAGGCGAGAGGCCGAGAGTCGAATTTCTCGAAGTCTAGATACGACCGGTACTCCTCCATCCCCGAGCGCGGAAGCTTCTATTCTTCGTGCCAACATGAGAACAAGAGTTCCTCAATCACGTCAGAGCTCAAACGTGTCGACCAACTTACCATCTGCGACCTCATCGCAGAGTCGACTATCGTTATTATCGAATTTCGGAGTACAAAGTCTACCCACTCCTTCTTCAACGCTCTCCAACCCTCCTCTGTTATTTGAGGAACCTGCGAGCTATTTTCACCCGTCCACAGAGGACTCGCGATTGCGATCTGTCGAAGAAGAACGAGCGCGAACATTGGAGGAGAGCTACATGTCACAAACTAGGATGGCCGGGGGCTTGCTATTCTCATCGAGTCCTGTTCAAATGCACCATGTCCCAGAAGAAACTAGGCCAGGCCATCACCGGGATAATACTGTTCAACTGCAACACTATGCAGCCCCCAGACTAAGTGAGTTCTCAAACTTATAATAATAAACAAAGATGCTCATTTCGGACACTTTCTAAAGCTCAATTAGATGCTAACGGCGACGAGTTCCGACTTGATCCCACCAGGATTCGACAGTTCGCTGAAAGTACCTTAGGCCTGTACCCTCCACGCAGACATGCCGCCGATGAATACCCTCCCCTTCAGCCTGTAACTCGTTCACCAATACCACTCGATCCGAACAATCCTGATTCCGATGTTATCTCTCCTGAAAATTACGACCCTGAAGCTGAGGTGTACTACTCTCTCATTCCGGACGGACCATCTTCAATGCGATATGTTGTTTCTGTCGAATCAAAGCCCCGGTACTTTGGGACAAGTACGCCGCGGTATATTGATCCGCTCCCTTCTGCTCTGGTGGACAAATTTAAACAAGGGCAATCTCGACATGAACCTCGACGTCCATATGTGCATGTTCCTGCTGCCATGAGTGTCATGGCAGGGAGATAATCTGTTTCAAGCATGATCTTTCTTGATTAAATTATATTGTCGCTCGTTCTATTTCACCTTCTACCATGCATTATTACTCTAACTTATTTGTTTCGCTTTCTTGGAACATATATCTCTTCATATGCATAATACATATATATATAGCTTTCCTGTCTTGATTATTTGTTGCAGAATCTTGCATTCTCATTTTCCCATTTCAATTTTTCCATTCCATGCAATATTCATCACTTACCATTACTATCAGCTATTATCTCATGTATGTCGTGCATAGTTCCATCGAGAATTAACCTTTTCTTTTCGGTGCTAGTTCGTATCAGAATTGCAGAAGATTCACAGAAGGTTCCCCCCTACCACTGAGCAGACGCACTGACATCCGTGCATGGGTAAAACAGGCAGCAACCTTCTTCAATCCATGAGCAAATTTTCTTCTTTCATCTTTCAAATTCTTTCTCGCGGGACGAAGTACCTGAGGTCTGAAACTTCAAGCCTTCTCCGACACCAATGTATGGGTTTGTTCTTTCAACTTCAAGTAGACATCACGATAGTGTGATAGGCTTCGGAAAAATGTGGGCATGAACTTGCTACATATAGCGTTATAGAATTGAAGTTCTTCATTTGTCTGGAAGTTCTGTTGAGCGACAGTGGAATTTGGCGGGCATTCTGATGGACTTTATCCCATACAGAAGATGGGGGTCGTTGGAAATACATACGGTGTGACGAAATTTGGTCATCCATGGTGAAGATTCACTTGAAGCCACCAATCATATAGCTTGACGTTGAGGAGAGAAATACATCTCCTCACCGACTAACATTGATGTTAAGCCCGCAGACAGGCCCAGGTGAAAAATACGCAATAACGGTATAGCAGGAAATTGGTGAACTTCGTTTGCATTTTATGAAATAGGCTCACTAGTGATAAAAGGCCCGAGCAGCATCGGTGTCTTCCTTAAATGGTTTGCAGGCTTGAAATCATCTCCTTACGTGGAGATTCGGGTAATGATAAACTAGTTGATCATGCAACCTGCACAGTAGTAGTCTCAAAGATATGTCACCATATGATAATCCAAAGACCGACTAAGCCTATGAGATAAGAACGACCTTGCCTTGGCTATCAAACTCGTAAGACCTCAGTTCTAAAGATATATGTGTATTTCAGTAACACGATGTCGATGCACGAAAGTGTTTCTTACCACAATTATGGAAAATTTCACCTCCAAAGATATATCGTAAGATTCCTCGATGAGATATTATGAGCACATTGCTTTCTGGACGACCCTTGAGTTCCTGAAGAAATGCTTCTGCTCTCTGAAACGCTCGTTCGTCAGTATGACCTGGATAATTCCACTCTTCATGACATCTAGAGAAATCTAAAGAAGGATAAGCAGCTTCTAACTCTGCTCTGGAGCGACCCAAGTTGCAAGTTGCGTGGTCGTGTGTTTCTCGTAATTCAGGCCAGATTTCTACACGAATGTCCGGCTCATTGCCATTCGAGCTATGATGCATAGGATGATCTTTCAGTTTGGGAAGAATGGCGTAGAGAGTTTGGATTGTGCGGGTCATTGGGGAACAAATTATGAGGTCGGGGATGAAGGTTAGAGGAACGCCAGAGGCTTTTGCGAGGCCTTGTTCAGTCAAGGGAGGATCGCGTTCTGGCCATCCTCTTTGCACACTGGGGAAGATGAAATAAAAGATCAGTTTTATTCAAGTATACTATACCGACAGATCTACGGACTTGTGAATCGCTTGGCCGTGGCGGAGAGCATGGAAGCGTTTTACAGACATGCTGGCGGCCCTTTAAGTTTCCAATTCTGGATTGTTCGTTGTTAAACGTTTATCATTTGACATTTAATGAGGATAAGCTTGCCCCTCGTACCGATAAGTCCTTCTTAGCTCAGTTGGTAGAGCGCGTCACTAGTAATGACGAGGTCAGTCGTTCAAGTCGGCTAGAAGGAATCAATTCACACTGTCTTCTTTTTTAGTCGGCCTTCGTTATTTTTCTTCCACATCGCACGCCCAGCTCTTAGTCCCTCCCCCTCTTTGATGGAGGTTGGTTCTTCTATCGCAAACTTTTTTCTTTCTACCTATATATCCCATTTCATTTAGGTTATCAATGCTCGATCCGCCCTCCTCTCTAATTTTGAAGTCCTCGAGCTTCTAAGAGACCTCGAGAACGAACATTTAGCGCGTACAAAGACCGCAATCCGTATCAAAAAGGAAGAAGAGGCTTCTGGTATATCCAGTGTAGAAAAGCATCCCGCGACAATAGAGATCACTGAGAATGTACGGACGGTACAGGTCGAAGTGTGTGTAACACTTATCCCAGTTTTTGCAACCGTTAGTTGACGATCCTCACTGTCGCAGGCGATCCAATATCTAGCTGCTGAATATCAGCAGACCTCTTCACAAACTTCCACAGGGATAACACAGCTAGTGAAAGATCTCTCAAGCTATGACCTGACCAAAGCTGAAAAACTACAAATCGTAAACCTCGCTCCTACGCAGCCGGTAGAGCTCTATGTTGTGAGTGTCGATGTAGTGTGTCTAGATCCTCTTTCTCAGCTCTCGTCAACAGATCGTAGAGGAATTGGAAGACCGATTAGGTGACGCTATGGAGTCAGTCCTCTCAGCAGTGTCTGCATCTCTGTCTGCGGCGTCTTCGCAGCCAGTTAACACGTCTTCCCCACTACGCTTGACCTCAGATACTATGGCAGACTTGAGTCTCCAGTATCCCTCCGAAGACTTTGACGATGGAGCCGTAGTCGATGACATGATATTTGACGACGAAGGTCAAGGCGTCGGCATCGAAGGAGACTTGGACAAGGAAGAAGATTAGCTTACTTCCGCGACCTGGAATATGTATCTTGAAAATGTAAATTGTCTATGAAGGAAATTGAAAATGCAGCCGATATGTTACTTTGAATGATAATTTAATGTGTGTAGGTTTCCCAAAAAGAATCAAAATCCATCCCATCCATCCATATTGATCGCTAGTGGGTATCCTTTTTTTCCAAGAAATCTCGTCAAGCTTAACCCGAGATAAACAGATTACATCGCGCCGACGGTCACCCTGCCCTTGAACCAGTCCCGCATCCCTTTCGCCCGAAGACTGATATTACTCTTCACACTCTCCGGCAAACTCTTCAAACTCCTCATACTCTTTCCACTCTTCACACTCTTGAAACTCTCTAGCGAAGGAGCGCTCCTCAATCCGGCACTCCTCAATCCGATCTCACGCCTTTTCTCATTAACTTCAGCTACACTCTCCAAGCTTGTCACCGGGAGCTCGGATTCAAGATGAGGCGGCGGCAAGGTCCCTAGCGCGTAAGGACCAGATATCGTTGGACGAGGAATGGTCGACCTAAGCTCATGAGAAGAGATCGACGGAGCGCGCTTCACAGCCGAACTAGTCGTGCTTGAAGCCGAAGAACCTTTTCGTTTTAACGAAACAAAGCTTCGGAGCGTGCCAGTACCAGTACTGCCACTCGAGGTTCGTTCCCTGCCTCGATCTGGGGTTGGTGTGACACAAGTGTCTTCTCGTTCCTGCGCGCGCAGTGCGCGAGCATTGGTAGTTGAACGGGTGTTATGAAAATCTTCTACAAAACGCGTGGTGACATTGAGCTTGACCTCGTCTGCGGCAGTGATAGCAGCGGGAGCCGTGTCTCCTGCGAGGTTAAGATCGCTAGCTGCGTAGGGATGTGAATGAATGAAGGCAGTCTGCTCTGCAGTCTCTTCACTCATATATCCGTCTCCCTCGTTGTCCTCGTTCGTGTCCATATCCATTTCCGACAGATCGATCCCCATGTTGTTATATTCAAACGGACCGGAACCTGTAGTCCCATCCCATGATTCGTATATCGCACTAGCGTAGTGCACCGTGGGTTTTTCAACAAATTTCACAGATTTGTTGCTGCTGACTGTTGTACTCACGCTGTCCTTTCGCTTGGTCGTTCGTCGTAGACTGTCGTCCAGACCCAGGTCGACACCAGAGTCAAACTTGGACGAAGAGTTTATTAGTTCGGAGGAAGATTCAGAGTAGGGTATACGGGAGGCCAATATTGATTTCGTGGGAGAGGGTGATTTCCGCCTTTGAACATCCATGTGAGATGAATCGTCATCTTCAACAACTTCGACGATAGCTCGATGGTGTGGTTCGAATTTGGGCTGGAATTTCTTTGTTTTGGCGAACCCGCCAAAAGTAGGCGATACGGGTGTTGAAGGTGTCAACGGCGAAGAGGGCGTCGACGATGAAATTGAGGAGACCGAGTTCGAGAATGCGGCAGAAGAAGTGGAGGAAGATGTTGTAGAGGAAAATGATCCAGAACGACCATGGCTCGTTCTTCTCTTCACAGGAGTATTGTATATTGGTGGCGACGAGAACGTAGGTGAGGTGGGAGATCTATTGCCCGTAATGCGACTGGACACTGGGATACGGGAGATACCCAACTCTTTCAAGCTTCCTCGCGCTTTTCGCCGTTTAGGACTCGTTCCATTTGCGCTCTCTAAAATGGCTCCCGACCAGATCGAGGGAATAGCAGTGGCGGTATGAACGGCAAGAGGACTTGACGGCGGCGGTTGCTGTTCTTGTTTGTTCTTCGCTCTACCCAACGATAAACGGGCTATTCTAGAACCTGGAGGAGAATTTGGGGTCGACGCATTCTCAGAGACTGAATTAGGTCCAGACCGTGGGTGAAGTATTGAATTCCAGAAAGCACCCGTCTTACCACTTGTCGAAGAAGCTTTCGACCTCCTTGACGATGGTTGGCGAGTGAGACTGGACGCGGAAGAGTTTAAACCTAAAGACGAAGGGATCATGACTCCGATACTCCCGATACTTCCAATACTACTACCACTGCCGTTGTTGACATTGGTATCTCGGTTGCCGTTGATGAGATGTGCTGGAAGGTTCGACGAGCTAGCGTTCAGACAACTAGTGGAAACATCTGGGAAATAGCTGGCTGCTAGACCGGATCGGTACGTGGTCGAAGTAGGCGTGACGCATCGACTGCTTTCTGCGGTTGAGGCAGGGGAGGGGGTGCTGGCACTTGCAGTAGAATCAGACACGGTACGGCGAGCATATTTGATAGCGGAAGGACGCGGAGGGGAAGAAGCAGATGGTGATTTGGGACGACGATATATCCATTCGGAACCCGGAGAGCCGTTGTGAGTAGACGAATAAGAGGCTGTGCGTTTGTTAAGACGATGAGGTGGAAGGGAGGAGCTCATGGTAAGCGGAGGACTCTCGAGTGAGGTTGCTTGCGGAGAGGAACATATAGATGATACCGAAGGGGCCTGTTCATGAATCATAAGCCAAAAGTAAGGTTTAATTGCCATACGAAAACGTTGAATCAACACACCAGGATAGAACTAAGGTTAGAACGCGAATGCCGCCTGGTGAAGGAACCTGACATGCGGTTAACGACTTTTGCGCTGCTAGACTTTGTAGAACGTTGGTAGTGATGACGTTTGTTATTCTTGTGGCGGGGGAATGTGGAAGTAGATGTTGTAATAGTGGTAGAGCTGCGGCTCGAGGATGAATGCTGATCACCGAAAATAGTAAAAAAAGATGTCGATCAATAATCTGTTTGTTAAACAACGCACAGATGTGGTGTAATTTGAAAGAATGGGATTCGTGTTTGCAAGTTCTGTTGTATTGGAATCTTGGAGAATCGTGACGGCATCAAGCCATCGACGTTCATCGCTAGTTATTGAACTGAAGGAGAGATTGGATTGCTATGTAGCATTGATCGATTTCAATGCGCGCACAAGACACGATGAATCCGCTCACTTGGTACATCTCTGATTATCTCTCTCTCTCTGGTTAGTGGTCAACGGAGGTGGTGGCCAAAGAAAGTTGAAGTATACGCGGAAGCGTGAGGATTAGGGAACGGTTATTTGTTCAGCTTTAGACGAGCAAGAAAAGAGAGGGGAAGCTTTACAGAAGCTGGGGGTGGAAAAAAGGAAGGTCGTAATATCGGCGGGCCTTTTTCAATGACAAAATTTGGCCTCACGCCTAGCCTCGAGAACACCTGCGTAAAGTTTTGGGAAGGGGTAAGGGCATACGTTCCACACGTGTAAATTTCCGATGCATTGCATAATGAAGTTTTAATAGAACGGCGAATCGCTGCAAACGGAGGCGATAAAAAGGATCAGACGCATGTAGAACACGCTTTAAGGATAGTCATATTTTCCACGTGATGCATTTAATACGAATTCGAGACTGAGTACGACAGCGAGGGCAAACCGAGGTGAACGAGGAACGAGGGAAGGCGAATAAGGGAAATCAGAGCGTCGGACGCTCGGCATGAAGACCACTCCAAATTCCCCTAGCTGCCTCAGTAGTACTTTGTACGGTCTTCTTTAGAGGTTTGATCTTGGCTCCCGAAGAGTCCAAGAGAAGTTCGACTTTTTTCTGGATTTGAGTCACTTCCAGACCATTCAATGGTATAACTTTGTCTCTGTTATTGACTAGGAGGGACAGCAAGAGAACAAATCATCAGATTAGAAAAGAAGAAGCAATACTTCTCGGAAAAGCTCACCATAAAAGCCACGTATTATTGGTTCTTTTTGAGATCGCTGTCGGACGACTACCTCGACATGGGAATTCTGCCGTGCGACGTCCTCGATATGGTTGAGAAGATAGGTTCGTGTGTTAGCAGACGAAGGCCAATTATCACAATACTCGATGACGAGTTTTCTGATTTGAGGAAGGAATGTAGTGTGGCCGTTTGCAGGTGTAGAACCAAGTTTTGCCCGGATAATGGGCGCAACTGGAGGCAGACGCATTGGAAGTGGTGAAGGAGGCTGCAAATTAGTTACGTAATGTCGTAATGTCGTTATGTCGTTCGCCTCAGCGTGAGCCGAATCCCTACTAGCACTACGGTCAAATCTTTACTCCTACGAATCCAACTTTTTCCTCAATTTTTTACGATGTTCACAACAAATGAAATGCTCAAGAAACTCAAATTCGTGCAAGTGAACCGCTGGGTATTGTTCTACATGATGTGAGTCTGTCTGCACACCTAAACCTGCCCGTACAAGTCAAAAAATGGTTCTATCTTGACGCAGGCTCTACTCGAGGTGGCGAAATCCAAATTAATTACTGATGTTCTATCTTGCTCTATATACAAATATTTCCAGGAAAATCGGCTTTTCTTGCGATTGAAGAGTTATTCTGAGTTATTTCGGCTTGACTGGAAGTATGCCACTGTCAAACCTAGCCGACAGATGCACATAGCGTAATTTATATATGTGTGGCACAGAGGTTGGGTGTGGAGGAATAGAAAGTATCTGTCTTTGCGAGCGAGGTAAGTTACAGTAGGACAGTGGG
The DNA here is from genome assembly GCF_021015755.1 of Lentinula edodes. NCBI lineage: Eukaryota > Fungi > Basidiomycota > Agaricomycetes > Agaricales > Omphalotaceae > Lentinula > Lentinula edodes. Next base: position 1,103,630 of record NW_025764307.1, read on the forward strand.
ACTTGATGAGCCTGCTGCCGAGTAGAAAGGCTTCTTCAGTCGAGAAATCGAGACAAGGATAAGCAAAACGATTTCAAAATTCAGTGGACAAGAATGTAGCTAAAGAACAAACTAGAGGACTGAGCAAGAGAGAACTCGGAGGCAAAATGCAAGAAATGCAATTATTATGATTAGTCATTATTTGCCTTTTCTGGTGACTTTCTCATGATCAGGCCTCTGAATCGTTTCTGCCAAAACTCTTTGAACGCGTCGCGTATATTTACTGTAGGCAGAAATGGCGAGATTTACTCGTTCATCTGCTTCTGAAAATCATCAATCGTCTTCACCAAAATCTCCTCCAACTAGTTCTAAAAAGCGGAAACGGGCAAATTCGTCGAACAATGAGCTCGATGAACAACCAGCAGACAAACTCCAGCGCACACAGTCACTTCCTATTCCATCAGTGGGAGATGTTCCCATAAAGTCGGAGCAGAGTCAAAAAATTATTGACATTCTTCAAGTGTGCGTGGTCACATTATGTATTGATTTCTTTTTTGTTCTTCAACCTTTTTTTCTTTATAGAATTGACTCTCAAGGTTTTCTCGACCGAGTCTTCCCTGTGACCTCCAGTGAAGGTCTGATCTCTCTGCGAACTCTACTTCAAGAGTCTTCAAAGCATCATCTATCGGAGCTCAGAGTCCGTATATCCTTTGATCGTTCCAACACTGAATTGCTCAATAATTGTTCTTTCAGTCTGCTGTGCACCACCTTTTTCCTGTATCCCTCAGAAACCCTCGTTCTCGAACGACTAAGCTTGCCTCACAACAACAAGCATTTTGTAACATTGCTCTTTCTCTTCTCGATCAGGCTTCTGTTCATTCCGTCGAATTACCCGGCGACCTCGAAACCATCATTCCAGATGACTATCCCCCTGACAAGCCATCCTCTTCGACTTCACATATACATCACAAACCTAGATATGCTCTGGTCCAGCATCTTCCATCAGGCGACTACTGGACCTCACTCAGCTCAGAATCGTCTTCCTTGGAGCTCAAAGCGCTGCCCAAAGGCTATTCCGAACTCGTATCCATTTTACCTTCTCCCTATCCATCTACATCGACTTCCAATATCCCCACGTTAGGCTCTTTTCACAACAGTGTTCTTCCGCCCTCAAAGAACAAGCCACCCTCTGCCAGGCAAATATCGTCTGGGTCGTTCCTCGACTACGGAATCTATGGTAGTTTTGCTCCTTCTTTTGATCAAGAGAGCGAGGAACTAGGTAGACAGGAGCTAGGACAGATCCTATATGCTTGGGAAACCAAGAAGATTCAGAAGGCCAAGCAGCTGAACAGTTGGATAACTGAAAAGGAGAGAGAGAGGCGAACGAGAAGCGCTTCCCCTGTGGCTGAAGATGAGGCTCAGGAAGTCAGGCCTGCGATTGACGTAGACGCTGAGATAGAAGAGCTACTTCCACCTGATCAAGTTGAAGCAATTAAATCAGGTCTAGGAAGCTTGGAATTGGAACTCGCGGTGTCTGAATTATTAGACAAGAACAAACGCGCACTGCGGAGGCTGCAAGAGCTGCAGACAGAGAGACTAATGGCCGACGGAGGAGGTTCTAGCACCCCTCAAGAAGGGTCTGAGGAATGGGATACAGGTACGAGTCTAGTCCTATCTTCTGATTTGCTTGCCCATCTTGACATGTATTCTCTAGCCCAAGCAATTCTCGACTCTCTAACCGCACTTGCTTCTTTACGCCCTCGGTCATCAAAACACGAGGATGCTCCGCTCATCCCTTCACCGGCTATCCTACACGCTCTACATCGCACCTTACCCCTTTCGCCTTCGCCTGGTTGGTATGGTAATCTTCCTCCAGGTAGGACCACAGTCATACGGGACGACAACACCATGAGGGTCAAGCCAAATGTTCCTCCCCCTTCTACGCCTGTTCCTACTCCGACCCCCGCAGTATCTACAACTCCGGCAGTTTCAAATTCCGGATACGCTGGGTACTCCTACTCTGCATATCCGGGTACACCCGCGGCGCAACAGAACCAGCAGAATCAGTACCGTCCCGGAACCGCCAACACGTATATGTACAAGCCCCCTACGGCTTCCGGTGCCACTTCGTATTACCCCAATTCCTATTCGTACCAGCACTTATACGCACAGCCGGGACAGACAGCATATACACCCGCTTCTGGAGCTGGTACTACCGCGTACAGTTCGTGGTATACAGCCTATGCCCCTCAGAACGCCACGACAGTGCCCGCGGCTGCGACTCCGGCGGTAAATGGGTCTGGGTCTGGGTCTGGATCCGGAGGAAGAAGCACCCCAGCTACTCCTCAGTTCGCACCGTCATACAGCTCGTTCTTTAATAACGGTTCTTCCCTCGCTGCCGCTGCCGCTGCGACTGTTAACTGGTCTGCAGCCTCAACGCAGGCACGTCCTCCTGCCGTAGCCAATACGGTATTGAAACCGGGTCAGTGGAATGCTTCGTCTTCTGCCGCTTCTCCCTATTCCGCGAACACACCTTCGCCGGCTACGCCTACGTTGCCGTCGCATCTCAGGGGTCAGAGTCAGAATCATCCATCAATTCAGAACGGTGTAGCACAATTGCAGGCACCGTTGGGTCAGCAAAGTAATTTTTCTGCGTATCAACCAGGTACTACTGTGCCTTTCACCCCTGCGGCGACAACGTCTTCGGCAAAATAAAGTAGGAAATGGCATCGAAGAGCAGACCTGCTTTCTTTTTGATCTTTCAAGGTTTCCCCCCCTCAAACATTTAACTCTCGACCTCAGACCTTTCTGTTCTTACTCTACTATTTTGACCCCTATTTTGTCTGTAATTCCATACGAGGGTTGTTACTACTCACGGCTGTAGACGGGAGGTTTGTTGTTATACATATGTGAATTCAAAGCCGCATGTAAGACGAAGATTCCTTAGATAATAGAGTCAATGTTTCGCTCGAACTTCCTCATTCAACGCCCAAAGACATTCCCCGTTTGTTGTCTGATGGCTCGTGAATGGTTTCATTATTTATTTACTCAGTGGGGCACACATGAAGGAATGACCGACCACCTCCTTCCATCAACGTTGGACTGATTGTAGAGACTATCTGCAACCAAGTTAATAGGCATTAAAGGTGAGATAATTAGCATAGTCATACATGGATATTATATATAGCGGTCGGCTGTTGTGAATTATGCCTGGCGCAACAATCTTCGCTTTTCCTCCTCCCATCGAGCCTTCATCATTCGTGTACCTTCCGCGCGTGAACGAATTGACATAGCTGTTGAATACCGTGCCATTTGGGAAGCTTGAGCCGGGGAAAGTTCAGAGTCATTTCGAATTACCTATGAAAAGGACGACTCCCTGTCAGTTCATGAAAAAGGCAAGAAACCCTTTCTCCAACGACATACGGATCCGACAGAGAAAAAGAAACCAAAGAACGCAGCCTGGTTGAGCATGTACTTGGAGAGGGTAGCCATTGCGCCATTAGGTCCAGGGCCATACCTTCATAACACTGTTACGTCAAGTCTTGTCAACAACTACCATATGGAACGCACCGTATGATGGTCCACGAGCCAAAAAGAAAGCCCATCGCAAGTCCCGCTGTCCCGCCCATCATTGCACCCATTCTAACAAGTCATAAGTGTAATCCAAAGCATCCGTTAAGAAACAAACGCATACTTGACTACATTATTTTCAGTAAATTTGTTGTTCGAATTTGAGGAAGACGCGTACGCTTATCAATAGTAGAAGGTGGTTGTGATGCCTGCATTTCGTAGGTTTTCGTGGCTGTCTGATAAGTCGATTATAGGATTTTGGTGCGCTGGGCTCTTCGCTTGGTGAACGTAGGAACCAACTAAGGCAAGCAATTCTGGCTCCGGCATTCCGGCAGTTTGTCCTTTTACCGAAATCATTACGTTCATCGCATCGAAGATGACTGGCATTCCTGTCTTTCCTGCGGCTCAACAGGCTCAGATAAGTGAGTAATTCCAGAGGATTAAGTGGTATGCAAACTCTAGGGAATGTTTGTGTATAGTCCGTGCCCATCAAAGGGATCTTTACCATGTATCGCTCTTGCGCGAGCAGGTTGAGAATACAGCCAGGTCCTGGTTGGGTACGTATATACATTTTTTGCCCATTTTGTCTGCAACAGAATTTTGCTAGTGCAGGCACGCGAACGCTGACAAGATGGGACAAGGAAGTCGAGTTGTTGATTAAACTAATGTATCATGGTCTTACGACTGGTCGTGGTGAGTTTTAAACTGATCATTGCATGCCTACAAGCACTCACTTATTCTCTCTCAAGCGACTCAGACTTTAGGTGAAGAGTATACCGATATATGGCAACATTCTGCTACCGTACCCCCTTCGCCACTAACGCGCGCAGCATTAGTCCTTCTGCCCTCCGTACCAGCCTATATTCTATCGCGATTCGTGAACATGAGTCGCGTCTCCGCACGCAGTCCTAGGCTGGCCACGCTTTTAAGATACCTTCCCTTTGTTCTGGAGACTTTGACGGATATTAACCTTGCGGTATTCTATATACGAGGTGTATATTATGATGTTTTCAGACGGATCCTCGGAGTCCGGCATGTAGGTTCATAGTATTGGCATCTTTGAATTACTGACTACTGTGTCGGATAGATATCATCTTTACCCGAAAACCCTCACATCCGGCCTCCTTCGTATTCGTTACTGGGCATACTAATTGCTGTCAGACTGATCTACCGGCTCATAATGTTTGCGAGAAGTAAATCCTCGAGTGCACTGCTGGAGGAGAAAGGAAAACGAGCGATCCAAGTTTCTTCCAATCGCGAAACGTACTTGGACGATCGACCGGTATCACAGATGCTGGATGTCGTTGACCCGGAAAGTGAGCCCGCTAAACCCGCTGAAGAGGATGCGAGAACAATGTTGGATGTGGCATCTTTGCCTCCTGCTGTGAGGGCCTCTAGGACTTGTACACTCTGTCTCGAGGAAAGGACGGACACATGCTCGACAGAATGTGGGCACTTGTTCTGTTGGAGTTGTATCATTGGGTGGGGGCGAGAGAAGGTCAGTTCTCGTCCCAGACTGGGTCAACGACTCTAAATCTCTGGATTGGATAGGCCGAGTGTCCACTGTGTCGACAGAGTTTGGACCCCACGCGCTTACTACCGATATACAATCTATAGGATCTTGATCGGAAAGTACGGATTACAGACAAGCAGAGCAAAGAGATGGAATATACAGTGGAATGTACATTTAGACTACTTGCTGTATTAGAGTGATGTTGTCACCTTTCAGGAGGATCCGACCTACAATCGATCATGAGTGTCTTTGAAAGCCAGATTGTGAACCAGATTGTGAATAATCCTCACCTAGCTCCCTTCTTGGTTTAGCGTCCTTCACAAAAACTTCAGCAGCTTCTTCAAGTACCAGGTTCATAAATTCGTCAAATCCCTGTCAGATAATAATAAGCAGATGTTATCTTGTACAGGCAGCCAGTGTCAATCGAAAAAAGCGCAATTGGCCTTGCAAGTGTGTTCGTTGTTCAACTTGAATATCGGGAAGAAACCAAACGACGCACAATGATTCTTCCTTCGATTCGCATCTCGATGTTATCGTACAGCCATATGACAACTTTTGTTCGCTAGAATGCAATTGAGTACTGAGTAGGATGGGGAACCAGATATAGATATGACCTGCTGAAGATTTTTGAAAATTACATTCTGGAGCAAAGGGTTAGCGAAAGGAGAATATGCATGGATGAGAACGTGTCATACGATGGGCTGAACCATCACACGTTGCTGACGGCCTGACATGATGGGCAAAACTCAAGACGAAGAGCAAAGTTGAGAGAAGTTGAGTGGAAGAAGAATTTCGGCACGTGGCAACCGTTACTCGAACGCGTTGAGTTACCACCACCATGGAGGTTGGTTTCTTTGTTGTATATTATTAATGCTGCATCGAACATTTTGTACTTCCAGCTTCTAGCTCCAGCAAATTCCTCAACGGCAGCAGCTGTCACATTCATCACATTCGTACAAGACCTCAAGAAGAAAACGAAAACATGGGGTCCGATGATCGAGCTCTGTGCTAACGGAGAGAAGACGCTAGAACGATTTAGATACCAGTTTCCCGACGATTGGCTTTACAGTGACCAACTGAGAGGAGAGTGGAGTGCTTACAATGAAATTTTGAAACGAAAGAACGATTCTATCCAGGAGCAACTTGGTACGTCGTTATAAATATCCAGTTTGTGCAATCCCACTGACAACGACTTTTCATTCTTGCACTAGCTGGTCTACAGCTCAAGATTGTCGCTGAGGATAAGATTGTGGAGAACAAAATTAACGACATTATTACCGAATGGGAGCAGACTCGACCCGTACAGGGCAACATCCGCGCTGACACTGCTATGAACACTATTAACGTTTTAGAGGGCAAATTAACTCGGGTTCAAGAGGACTACGACTTGGTGTGCCGCGCGAAGGAGGCGCTAGATCTGGAACTCACGAGACACACGCGTCTAGAGCCAGTATTTGAGGAATTGCGCGACCTCAAGGCCGTGTGGACTGCGTTAAGTGGGATTTGGAGCCAAATTAGTGACTTGAGAGAGATGTCGTGGGCCACGGTACAGCCAAGGAAGCTCCGGCAGCATATAGATGGTCTGTTGAATTCAACGAAAGAGATGCCGACGAGAATGCGACAGTATGCGGCGTTTGAATACGTTCAGGATGTGCTCCGAGGGCTACTCAAGTCGAACCCCATTGTATCGGATTTGAAGTCAGAGGCGCTGAAGGACAGGCATTGGAAACAGCTGTTCAAAGTATTGAAACTCCCTGCCCAGATTAGCTTGACGCTGTGAGTAAATTCATTGCTTGAGTCTTGCATATAATTTGATCATAGTAACTTAGGATGACCCTAGGTCATGTTTATGACTTGGACCTCAAGAGAAACGAGACGCTGATTAAAGAAGTGATCTTCCAAGCACAAGGAGAAGTAGGTTTAAATATATGTTCAAGAAAATACCTGCTCACAGTTCGTTCACACAGATGGCGTTGGAGGAATACATCAAGCAAGTGAGGGAGGTTTGGACTAATTACACGCTTGATCTGGTCAATTATCAGAATAAATGTCGTCTAATCAGGTACGCCCCACATTTAGCAAATGTACTTTCTACCTATATTGAATACGCATTAGGGGTTGGGACGACCTTCTCAACAAATGCAGCGAGAACTTGAATTCGTTGACAGCGATGAAATTATCACCGCATTACAAAGGTGAAACTTCATATTATGTGTCAATCGCCTACCATTCACCTGTTTCCTTCTGTAGTCTTCGAAGAAGAGGTTCGATTCTGAAACTGAGTTCGATTATTTGTTCTGACTTCTTTCATAGGCAGGCTCATGGGAGGAGAAGCTGAACCGAATTCATGTGCTATTCGGTATGCTCTTTGCTTTTCTGTTCCTACCTCATCTACTCATCTATTCGTGTGATCTCTCAAGATGTCTGGCTGGACGTGCAGCGACAATGGGTATACCTCGAGGGCATCTTCTCTGGCAGCGCTGACATTAAGCATCTGCTTCCAGTCGAGAGCGCTCGTTTCCAGAACATCAATGCCGAGTTTCTTACTGTCATGAAGAAAGTTTACAAATCGCCGTTCGTCGTTGACGTGATGAACATTCAGGGGATTCAGAAGAGTCTTGAACGACTCGCAGATCTTCTCAACAAAATCAAGAAAGCCCTCGGAGAGTACCTGGAACGAGAGCGTTCCTCGTTCCCTCGATTCTACTTTGTTGGTGACGACGACCTACTCGAAATCATCGGAAACAGTAAAGATATCCTGCGGATCATGAAACACCTCAAGAAAATGTTTGCAGGCATTTCAACCATTATGCTTGATGACGACCTTACGCAGATTCAGGGTATGGCTTCAAGAGAAGGAGAAGAAGTCATGTTCACGGAGCCCATCCTCTTGAAGGACTTTCCCAAAATCAATGATTGGCTCGCAAAGATTGAATCGTCGATGCAAGTTTCCCTTGCAACTCTACTTTCCGAAGCAGTCGGAGAACTCCAGACTTTCTACGGCACGGGCTCCAACCTTAAGATGGAAGAGTTTGTTGCTTGGATGGAAAAATATCCTGCACAACTGGTTACGCTGGCTGTTCAAGTTGCTTGGACAGCCTCTGTGGAGGTGGCTCTTGAGGCGACATCAGCTCCCCAACAGGCATTGGACACTGTCAACCAGGCCCTCGACCTTCTTGCTGATATAGTGCTGCAAGAATTGAGTCCTGTCACACGACGGAAATGCGAGCATCTCATTACTGATCTCGTACACCAGCGTGATGTTACACGGTCTCTGCTTCAACAGCAGGTCATGGACAAGAACGGTTTCACTTGGTTATACCAAATGAGATTCTACCTTGACAGGAATATCTCAAATCCTCTCGACCGTCTAACCATCGAAGCTGCGGATGCCATCTTTCCTTATGGCTGGGAGTACCTGGGTGTCCTAGACAAACTTGTCCAGACACCGCTGACTGATCGTGTGTATCTCACACTTACGCAAGCTCTGGACAACCAGCTTGGTGGTGCACCTTTCGGTCCAGCTGGAACTGGTAAAAATTTCCCTATTGGGGCGTCTTTTTCTACTGACATATCTAACAGGAAAAACCGAATCTGTCAAGGCCCTCGGCGTACAGTTGGGTCGATTCGTACTGGTTTTTTGCTGCGACGAAAACTTCGACTTTAAAGCTATGGGTCGTATTTTCGTTGGTCTATGTCAAGTTGGCGCTTGGGGCTGTTTCGACGAGTTCAATCGACTAGAGGAACGAATTCTAAGTGCTGTGTCCCAACAAGTTCAGACTATTCAGCAAGGTCTTGCAGCGCTGGTCAAGAACCCTAATACTGAAATCGAGCTGGTCGGAAAGAACTTGAAGATTAACAAGAACATTGGTATAGTTTGGTTATTTCCCTTAAACGACTTTGAATGAATGAACATTTTAGGAATCTTCATTACCACTAACCCTACCTACGCTGGGCGTTCCCAGTTACCTCCGAACTTGACAAAATTGTTCAGGCCGTGAGCGCATTTCGTCTATAATGTTTTTTTTCTGTCTTTGACCGGATTACAGAATGGCGATGACGCGTCCTGACCGAGAGTTGATTGCTCAAGTCATGTTGTTCTCGCAAGGTTTCCGTACTGCTGAAACTTTAGCGTCAAAAATCGTACCTTTCTTCAATTTATGTGACGAACAACTGTCACCACAACCACATTATGACTTCGGTCTTCGAGCACTGAAGGCTGTCCTTGCTAGTGCCGGTATACTTAAACGTGAACGGCTATCGAGCGCTCGGGAGAAAGCGGATGCAGACGATGCTGCTATTGGCCTTTCCGACGCAATTTCTGAACAAATCATCTTGATTCAGAGTGTAACGGAGACTATCGTTCCCAAACTTGTTGCAGATGATGTGCCTCTGCTAACAAAGTGAGTTCTCCACCAGCTCTTACTTATCTAGAGCTGAGTATCATCCAGTCTTTTAGCAGACGTGTTTCCGGGAGTAGATTATATGCCAGTCGATTTAGATCGCTTGCGAGACGAGATCTACAAAGTGTGCAAAGAACGTAGATTGGTAACAGGAGAACGCTGGATCGCCAAGATTTTGCAATTGTATCAGATTCAGAAAATTCAGCATGGTTTGATGATGGTTGGACCTTCAGGAACTGGCAAAACCAATGCATGGCGGGTTTTGTTAGCTGCTTTGGAACGGTTTGATGGTATTGAAGGTGTTGATTACGTCATCGATCCCAAAGCTATGCATAAAGACGCACTATATGGAACTCTGGATTCAACCACTAGAGAGTGGAACGATGGACTATTTACGCACATTCTCCGAAGGATCGTCGACGATGCTCGTGGAGAAAGTGGAAAGCGCCACTGGATTATATTTGATGGAGATGTTGATCCGGAATGGGTTGAGAACTTGAACAGGTTGGTATATTATTCTCAATCTATCAAATAAAAACTTCTTTCTCATCCTGTTTTCGTCAGCGTCCTCGACGATAACAAACTCCTCACCTTACCCAATGGTGAGCGTCTCAACCTCCCTCCCAATGTCCGGATCATGTTCGAGGTCGAGCACCTGAAATACGCAACACTCGCCACTGTCAGTCGATGCGGTATGATATGGTTTAGCGATGATATTGTTGAGACCTCAATGGTGTATGAAAACTACCTGAGTACCCTATCCACCACACCCATTGACTCAGACGAAGAAGACGCTGGTGATGCACTCGCCCGCCGAAACAACGAAGTCTTACCCTCGGATGCTGCTGCATCTGCTGCTTTAGAAACCCAGAAACAGGTCGCATCAATTTTGGAACGATACTTTTCCGAAGGGGATTTGGTCAGCTCGGCTCTCGCTTTTGCAGATTCGATAGAGCATATCATGGATTTCACTACTACCCGTGCCTTGAACACGCTATTCTCCCTCATCAACAAGACTGTGCGTAATATCATCGAATATAACTTCCAGCACCCAGACTTTCCATTGCCTCCCGAACGGGTCGAGCAATACGTTACCAAGCGCTTACTCGTTAGCATTGTGTGGGCATTCTCCGGCGATGCAAAGCTGGATTTGCGTGCTGAGATGGGAGATTTTTTGCGAAACCATACTGGAATAGACTTACCGCCTCTGCTTCCTGGTAGCTCCCTCATTGATTACGATGTCCAAGTGTCTACTAGCGAGTGGGTAGCTTGGCAGGGAAGAGTGCCTACTATTGAAATTGAAGCTCATGCAGTCACTGCTGCAGACGTCGTTGTGCCGACTATGGATACCGTACGCCATGAAGAAGTCCTTTATTCCTGGCTCTCTGAGCACAAGCCCCTTATGCTTTGTGGACCTCCAGGTTCTGGAAAAACGATGACGCTATTTAGCGCCCTTCGGAAATTACCGGATATGGAAGTTGTCGGCCTGAACTTCTCCAGCGCCACGACACCGGAACTCATATTGAAGACCTTCGAGCAGTATTGTGAGTACCGCAAAACACCTAATGGTGTGATACTGGCTCCCATTCAGATCGGAAGGTGGCTTGTCGTCTTCTGCGATGAGATCAATCTCCCTGCAGCAGACAAGTATGGTACTCAACGGGTCATTTCCTTCATTCGTCAGCTCGTTGAATCTGGCGGGTATTGGCGTACAAGCGATATGGCCTGGGTCAAGTTAGAACGAATCCAATTTGTAGGCGCCTGCAATCCTCCTACTGATCCCGGGCGTGTCCCGCTTAGTCATCGTTTCCTACGCCACGCGCCTTTGGTGATGGTGGACTATCCAGGCGAAGTGTCATTGAAGCAAATCTACGGTACATATAATCGGGCAGCTCTAAAAGTCGTACCTAACCTACGCACTTATGCCGAGCCTCTGACGGATGCTATGGTCTCTTTTTACCTCGCGTCGCAGAGGCGCTTCACTACCGATGCTCAGGCACATTATGTCTACAGTCCTCGTGAACTGACTCGGTGGGTCCGAGGTATTTACGAAGCTATTCGTCCTTTGGAGATTTTATCGGTGGAGGGCCTTGTGCGTGTATGGGCTCATGAAGCTTTGCGGCTTTTCCAAGATCGATTGGTAACTGAAGAAGAACGTGCCTGGACGGACGAGAACATAGACGTTGTTGCCTTAGAATACTTCCCCACTATCAGCAAAGATGAGGCGCTTCGCAGACCTATCTTGTTTTCAAATTGGACATCCAAGGACTATATTCCTGTGGACAGAGAGACCCTGCGCGATTACACCAAAGCTCGTCTGAAAGTCTTCTATGAAGAAGAATTAGACGTCCCTCTTGTTCTGTTCAATGATGTTCTGGATCATGTACTCCGTATAGATCGAGTCTTCCGCCAGGTGCAGGGACATTTGCTGCTCATTGGAGTCAGCGGAAGTGGAAAGGTTATCTTCGTGTTCTGTTATCTCACTTCAGTGCTGATTATCCCCTCAGACAACTTTATCTCGTTTCGTCGCTTGGATGAATGGTCTGAGCATATTCCAAATCAAGGTCTCGAATAAATACACCGGCGACGATTTTGATGAAGATCTGCGGACTGTTCTTCGTCGGGCGGGTTGTAAAGGGGAAAAGATTTGCTTCATCATGGATGAGTCTAACGTTCTTGACTCAGGTTTCTTGGAGCGCATGAACACTCTCCTCGCAAACGCTGAGGTTCCTGGTCTATTCGAAGGCGATGAAAACGCAGCTCTCATGACCGCTTGTAAGGAAGGCTCTCAAAGGGACGGTCTCATGCTTGACTCCCCTGAGGAGTTATACCGGTGGTTCACGCAGCAAGTCGCTCGTAATCTTCATGTGGTGTTTACCATGAACCCTCCAGCGAACGGACTCGCATCTAGGGCCGCAACTTCTCCCGCTTTGTTTAACCGTTGTGTTCTCGATTGGTTCGGCGATTGGTCTGACCAAGCATTCTATCAAGTCGGAATGGAGTTCACTCAATCTCTTGATTTGGACCTATCGTCGTACAATCCGCCGGCTCTTTTCCCTATCGTGTATAGGGATCTCTCCATGCCTCCGGTGCACCGCGCGGCTGTGGTCAATGCGCTGGTCTATGTCCATTCTTCACTCCATCAAATCAATCAGCGCTTAAGTCGGCGACAAGGTCGGTATAATTACGTAACACCCCGTCACTATCTGGACTTGTGAGTTCGTCCTTCCAGTCTCAGCGTAGCTAAATGCTTATTATCTGTTGTCGTAGCATCAATCACTATGTCAGACTTCACGCAGAAAAGCGCGATGAGCTCGAAGAACAGCAGCGTCACTTGCATGTTGGTCTTGACAAGCTCAGGGATACCGTCACCCAAGTTGAAGAGCTTCGCAAGAGTCTCGCAATCAAGCGGTCTCAACTAGAGGCTAAAGATGCTGAGGCTAATGAAAAGCTTAAGCGCATGGTTGCCGATCAACAAGAGGCCGAGCAGAAGAAATCTGCCTCCATTGATATCCAGGCTGCTCTAGTTGAGCAAGACAAACACATTGAGCAGCGCCGAGCCATCGCTACTGCTGATCTCGCTGATGCAGAGCCTGCAGTTCTCGAGGCGCAATCGGCAGTAGGCAACATTAAACGACAGCATCTACAAGAAGTTCGTGCCATGGCAAACCCTCCAGAAGCCGTAAAGCTGGCAATGGAGTCTGTTTGTACCATCTTGGGTCACAAGATAGATAGCTGGCGTACCGTCCAGGGTATAATTCGTCGCGACGATTTCATTCAGCGTATTGTGAACTTCGACACTACCACACAAATGACTAAACCGCTTCGCGATCTCATGAAGAGAGACTTCCTCAGCCGTCCTTCCTATAACTTTGAGACCGTCAACCGTGCGAGTAAGGCCTGTGGACCATTAGTCAAATGGGCCCTGGCACAGGTCAAGTTCTCGGAGATCTTAGACCGAGTCGAACCTCTGCGTAACGAGGTACTATCCCTTGAACAGCAGGCAGAAACTACGAAAAAGCAAGCTTCTGCCATCATTAACATGATTGCAGAGTTGGAAGGGAAAATTGGGAGATACAAGGAAGAGTACGCTCTTCTCATCAGCGAAACACAGGCCATCAAGTCCGAAATGGAACGTGTTCAAAGTAAAGTCGATCGTAGCATGAAGTTACTTGAAAGTCTCTCCTCTGAGAGGGGCCGATGGGAAGCTGGAAGTCGTACGTTTGACGATGAAATGTCCACTATTGTCGGTGATGTGCTTCTTTCTGCTGCTTTCCTGGCCTATGGGGGATTTTTCGATCAGCATTATCGTGAGGTGATGTGGCAGGAGTGGTCTAGCCATCTTTCTGAGGCCAACATCAAGTTCAAACCGGAACTCTCCTTGACCGAATACCTCTCAACGGCGGATGATCGCTTGAACTGGCAATCCAAGTCTTTACCTTCCGACAACCTCACTACCGAAAATGCTATCATGCTTAAACGATTCAATCGCTACCCACTAATCATCGACCCTACTGGTCAAGCGACTACTTTCCTGATGAACGAATATAAGGATCGGAAGATCACTATCACTAGTTTCTTGGATGAGGCTTTCTTGAAAGTTCTGGAGAGTGCTCTCCGCTTTGGCAACCCTCTTCTCATTCAGGATGTAGAACGTCTCGATCCTATCCTTAATGCTGTCCTCAACAAGGAAATTCGCAGAACCGGAGGACGTGTGCTGATCCGTTTAGGCAGCCAAGACATTGACTTCTCTCCTTCGTTTACGATGTTCCTTTCCACTCGAGACCCATCGGTGGAGTTCTCCCCCGACATTTGCAGTCGCGTCACCTTTGTCAACTTTACTATGACACGTAGCAGTCTCCAAAGTCAATCTCTCGACCAGGTTCTCAAGGTAGAGCGCCCCGACACCGAGCGTAAACGCACTGATCTCATGAAGATACAAGGCGAATTCCGCCTGCGACTTCGTACTTTGGAGAAGTTGTTGCTCCAGGCTCTCAATGAATCCTCTGGGAACATTTTAGACGACGACAAAGTCATCGACACTCTTGAAACTCTCAAACGTGAGGCTGCTGAGATTACTCACAAAGTTGAGGAGACAGACGTAGTCATGAAAGAAGTCGAACAAGTTACTGCAGAGTACCTGCCTCTCGCTCAAGCATGTAGTGCGGTCTTCTTTGTCCTGGAGCAAATGAATGTGGTCAATCATTTCTATCAATTCTCCCTACAATTCTTCCTAGATATCTTTGACTACGTTCTCCATCATAATCCCAACTTGAGAAACATCTCAGACTACAACCAACGGCGAGATATTCTTCTCAACGATCTTTTCCTAGTGGTCTATAAGCGGACCTCCCGTGCTCTGCTTTACCGTGATCGAGTCATGCTAGCCGTTCTCCTGGCTCAAGTGAAATTGCGCGGAGTAGAAGAAATATCTGACGAATTGGAGTTCCTGCTCGAAAGTGGAGATAATGTCTTGGCTTCTGCATCTAGCAACGAGGATATTACATTCCTCACTATGGAACAAGCTCAGCGTCTCGAAAGTTTCGCAAAGAATCATATCTTCAAACCTGTAGTACAGCATCTCCGCGAGCATGAAGATGAATGGAGAAGTTTCTTAGAATCCAACACACCTGAACTATCTGTACCAACTCCCTGGGAGGCTAGCACTCGTGAGTTCCCTTTGTCACGTGTCGTCTTCTTTGCCTCTACAACTTACCTCGTTTTTAGCTGCAGTGGAGGCGCTTCGTGCAATGCTAATTATCAAATGCTTGCGTCCAGACCGCCTCTTACAGTCCACTGCTCAATTTGTACACTATGTATTCAATACCGACGTGTCAGCCCAATCTGTGTATGAACTGGGTGCTATGGTTTCAGATGAAGTTCCTGCCGCGACACCTCTGGCGTTAGTTTCAGTCACAGGCTACGACGCAAGTTATCGGGTCGAGAACCTGATCAAGAATACGGGGGCACGTTCGTCTTCCGTGGCCATGGGTTCTCAAGAAGGATTTTCACTCGCTGATCAAGCTATTGCTTCTGCTGCTCGGCAAGGCACTTGGGTATTGCTGAAGAATGTACATCTCGCTCCAGAATGGCTCGGCCAGCTCGAAAAGAAGTTACAGACATTGAATCCTCACCGAAACTTCCGGCTCTTCCTCACCATGGAAGCTAACCCATCCATTCCTGTAAACATTCTCCGGCAATCTCGTCTACTCATGAATGAACCTCCCCCTGGCATTAAAGCAAATCTTCTTGATTCTCTGCGAAACATTGCGCCCTCCCGTTTATCACAAGGACCTGCCGAAAAGGTTCGACTATACTTCCTTCTTGCCTGGTTCCAAGCAGTCGCGCAGGAGCGACTCCGATATGTGCCTCTGGGGTGGAGTAAGGTGTACGATTTCAACGATTCGGATATGTCCTCTGCTTTGGACACTATTGATACTTGGCTTGGAGCAGTTTCAAAAGGGCGCGCGAATATCGATCCCGCTACCATCCCTTGGGATGCACTTCGCACACTCATCAAACAATCAGTGTATGGAGGCAGAGTTGACAGTGAATTTGATCAGAGAATTTTAGATGCATTCGTAGATGCTCTTTTTACTCCAAACGCATACCATGTAGACTTCGACCTAGTCCCAAGTTTAACTGGTCAGAAAATGCTTGGTGTACCAGACGGGACCAAGATTGATCAGTTTTTGTCTTGGGTGCAACAATTACCAGACCGCGAGCCTCCTTCATGGCTCAGTCTTCCTCCCACAGCGGAACGTGTTATTGCAATTGCGCAAGGTGAGTAAGGATTTTCAGGGTATGATTGTAAAAACAATTGGTACTCATTCGTTAACAGGCGAAGAGCTTCTGGGTAAGCTCCGCAAAATGAGAATGCAAGCTGATGATGATGAGGAAACTATCACTGCCGCCACATCCAAGTCACAAACCTCCCAGCAGCCAGCATGGATGAGGCAGCTGCTTGATCGCTGTAAGGAATGGCTCGCTCTGCTTCCGGAGGTCTGTCTTTTTGTATTTTCAATTGAGGCGAAAATTCATGGGCTTTTTCGCTCCCAGAAATTCAATACACTGCCCGCACAATCTGGCGAGAGCCAAGATCCTTTGTATCGACTATTCTCTCGGGAGGGTGCCATTGGTCGACGTCTCCTGGGTCAAGTGCAAAGGGATCTAGGTGATGTTGTCAAGGTTTGCCAAGGCGAACTCAAACAGACAAATCACCTTCGTAGTCTCATGAGCTCATTAACCAAAGGTAGTGTCGCCCTACGTCATCTGAAAACAGTCCGATCTGATTATTCATGTTTTTTTTGCAGGGACTATTCCGAACCATTGGCGAATCTACAAGGTTCCGAAGGCTATGGCCGTTTCAGGGTGGGTAGCTAACTTCGCTAAACGACTAGCTCAGCTCGATAACATTGCTGGTGTCGACAACCTCAATAATGTTGAAGTATGGTTAGGCGGCCTCTTCTTCCCTGAGGCGTATATCACCGCTACTCGACAAGCGGTCGCACATCGTAAGAAATGGAGTTTAGAAACGTTGAACTTGACGCTTGATATCGAAAGAGTGAACGATCCTGGGGCATTTATCCTTGATGGTATGTCATTTGCGCTTCATTATTGATAAAGTGCTTATGCGTTGACCAAAGGACTGGCTCTCGAGGGGGCGTCTTGGGCAACTGACAAGTTGGTGCTCAACAATGGTGAAGTGGTTCGGCTCAATCCATCCCAGATTCGCTGGGTGCAGTCGGATGATATCGCCAGAGGAAATCTGGTCAATCTTCCGGTCTATCTCAATAACGACCGAAGCGATGTGATGTTCACAGTCGACCTACCTTTCGACTCTAGCGCAGGATCGCTTGTGGCTACTAGGGCAGCGTGTCTTACTGCAGCAGGCTAGTCGCTTCGTAGTTTTTAAGGTCTATATCTCGCTTTCGATTATAGATTACATACCCAGTAGGAAATTTAATGGCATCTGGTAAACCTGTATATTCGCTGTATCAAAATGACATCCCACTCCAATAAAGCACAGCTGTTTGCATTACTTAGTTGCAGTGTCCTGCATTTTATTAGTGTATCCATCTTTCAAATTTCCAGTTCCATTGCTCATCATTTCATGATGCACTTAGCCTTGGACTGCGGTATATTCGAAGACTATACAAGTTTAATGACCAACAAGCGAGTTTCTGGCTCTGCGAAAGAAAAATAATCGAAGGAATACCCTTACCCATAAGTTACACAGATACATTCAAAGTTACACAGACGTATTAAAATTCATCTCCTCGTTTTACAGGCCCAAATTCTTCGTCCGTATTCCGTTTCTTTGATCAAATAATATTGAGTGAAAGAAAGATATAACTTGGAAGAAAGAAATCTCACATCAAATCTTCCCATTGGATAGGAATCCGGGTAAGTGGTTGTACTGTCAACAGTGACATCCACTGCGATGCCTTGCCCATTCCCAATCCTACCTCTGTCCAATGCTGGCATCGAGGCCAAACCTGAAGTTGCCCGGGACATTTTCTGGCTGGAATCCCCCTCAAATGTATAAGTGACCACATTTCCATTGTTACTTCGGAATTGCGCTCGACTGTTCAGTAAGACCATCAACGCATTGGTGTACAGTTTGGCAAGAGCTGAGTTCGGAGCCAGATGGTAGTTGTTGTTTTGATAGGCAAGAAGGAAGACAGCATCGAGAATTGCAAAGCTGGCTAGAGTTTCAGAATTCGGTCAATTACAGGATAATGGCAGTAGCATTGATTGTCATACCCGTCAAGATACCCCCACCAACGATTAAGCGAATCAGACGTGTAACAAGCTGTTCCGTTTTTCCAAACGCTGATTCTCTCCGGGCACGATTAAGCTATACATTTATCTTTAGAACTAGTCACTGATATGGAGATGCAGCATACCAAGTAGACCATGGATAGAGATATAAGAATGTCGCAGCAGGCACTGGACATGAGACACACCTAGTCAAGGATTATAAGTGATTTTTAGTATTTCAGTTAGATTTATCGAATGTGACATCCTTACGGTGGTAACAACAAAGGTTTGGCTTTGTAAGTCAGCAAAAGTGGGAACCCTTGTTTCAAGAATGATTGAGAATGCCAGGCCAGAAGTTCCCTCGCATAGTGCAAGCTACAATGCAGAGTAAGCTAAGTTGAACCTTCTACATGTAACCATGACAATACTTACGAGGACTATTACCACCGCCAAAGGGATCGACTTGCTCAATGTATAGATACGCCATGCATAAAAGCACTGTACTATAGTTCCACCTGGACATGATATGATGAATTACTCGTCGCCTTGAAGAGCCAAAAACTGTACTTACTGATGGCATTGAAGAACGGGAGCGCGAGCCAGGACAAGCCTACGGATTCTAGGATATTGACATTACCCCAGCCACTGCCCAGCATGTGGAAGACAAAGGCAGTAACTAGGAGTGTTTGCGCAAAATCCAAGATGTAGAGGCCATAAACAAGAGTCTTGAGTTTCACAGTATCCTTGGGGAAATTCAAATAATATAAATCTTGACCAACAATTCAGCATGCCTCTGGGCTCTCTCATCGAAACAAACTCACAAAGCTGGACTGAGCTACATCCAAACAGACCCCACTGGGCTGCAAAACCGATAACCTACAAAGCGTTTGATCGGGATTTGATATTTGGACTGGACCGACGAACACTTACAACAGGCCCAGTCCTAAAAGCAACAAGTCATCAGAATCGCATAGTATCAAGGATTTTTGACTTACAGTTGAGCAATGTCTGGTGGAACACCTGCGACAGCCATTGAAAGCGAAGGAGTGGATATGGTTTAAGTGTGCTAGAGGCCGGAGCGATTAAGTACGTATCTCCTACGTAGCACTGCCGCGGTCCCACTGTTCGGGAACGTATATACTTTACTGATATCATTGTTCCTTCCACGCCATTTAATTATTTTAGATCTACCCACTCAAATTACTTCCATAGGGTAAAAGAATGGCCGTAGTCTTTCCGCATACATACAGTACTGTATTCTTTTGATCTCCTTTGATTCCAGTACGGCAGGAAAAGATGGTTGTATATTGAAGAAACCATCTTTCTGCACAAAGTATTCTTCTCTGAACTCCGAGCCCTAATGCCGAATGAGGCCGACCGAGGGAGCGAAAATGTCCTCGACCTTCAAACTGTAGGAAGTTGTTCCTGTTCCTATCTGTCGCGATCGGGAGAAGGAGTTAGAAAGTCCAAGAACATTTGGAGAGTTCGAACCTGGTATCTGGGCGCAAACAGTAACATCATACATTATGAAGAAAGTCTCAGATATCACCTTTAGACGGTGGCTTTATGATTTCAGTAGACAGTTTGTTGGGAACGCAGATAGATGGACAGATAGCTATAGATAAACTTAGGTGTGCGGCTCCGTCAAGGAGCGAAGAACATTCGGGCCCAGTATGGAGCGGGGAGGTTCCACGCAGTGAATGTAAATCTATCTGGATCCAGTGAGGACTATTTAGGATAACTCCTGAATCCGCCTTGTTGCACTCGCACACCACTGCGAAATACTCATCATCCCGTTTATGCATGTATTGATTCCAGCATACATCGGTTTTGAATTGGATTTCTTGGACTTGTATGTCACGAAACTGTTCAAGACATTGAGATTGAATTGATACATCAAGTTAAGAATACCTGTAACTTACATGAGAAATCCGAGTCTAACTGCATTTGTTCATTCGAAAACCTTGTACGTCCTTCGACTTTGAGTACTCGAGTACTTAGATTTGGGTTCCCATCTCCCATCAGTGCCTATATACGAGCACATGAAGGTGACGTCCACGAACAGACTTCAACTGTCAGGTGTTTATTTTTGATATCTGGATAGATTTTGTTGAGATTACTTGGTCCTGTACCTGTATGTCTTGGATTCAGGTGCCAGCGCACGAAAAAGTTCATTGCTTCTGAGTGACTCTGGGAGTGTTGCTGATTGATGCGATTACTGACCGCACTACTTCATACTATTTTCATAAGCACCATAAGTAATCGGAACTTGTGGAGATGTGTGTTGTTCACTGTTGTTCATCGAAAACAACGGAAAGCGCCTTGTACCGGGGCACTGGATCTTTGTGTCCAGGAAATATGTAGATGTCTGAATTGAAAGTGCGACGATTGGAGTAGATTTGTGGAGGAAAACAGGACAAAAGTTGAAACTGTCCAAGGGTTTCCAAGATTGATCGATGAGTTGAAACGAAGGATAAAGATTTAAGACTCGTCGAATAGCTCTAAACCTGTAAAGGGACAACCTGGGACAACAAGTCTGGAGTCTAGAAAAAAGCGATTAGAAACCGAAATAAGAGCGATAAGGCAGTGAACGATCTGTAGGAGGACCGCTGAATCTGCGCTCCATCAACGAGCTACGGGGCAGCTGAACACTGCCAAAGGATATAAGGCCTTCTTATCAGACACTAGACACTTCGGACATTGTGACTCGACGACTGTGATCAGCGATGTCGAAGGAAAGTGATCCCGGGCCGAGAAATGCCGAGAAAGGCAAAACGGCGTTTGTATGATAGTAGCCAGCCTGAGCCAAGCGCAAGGTGATCGACGCTGTGACCCGCGAGCATCTCGCACTTTTTTTTGCCTGGTTATCACAGATATGTAAAGCTTCTTCTCTTGATGAAAGAACACCGCATACTCAGAGGACTCGAACTTTCAAGTCAGTAAGTATCAGAGGAGAGGCCCGACTCTACTGGAAGTTGAACGTAATTGTCGCCCGAACTCGTATGTGAGTGTTCTACATACGATGTTCTTGATCAACTTTTCTTCCAATTCATCAATCTTTGATTCTTTGTCATATCATTGGTTATGTGTTCATTAACCTTTCGCGCAGCCCGAATGGTCCCAAAGTCCTTGCCCAACTCACTTCTCTAAACCCTCATGGTTGCACTTTCAGATCTTTTTTGGCTTGTAACGTCAACATATAACTGGTGCTGCTCATCCTCAGTAGACCAGAGTCAGAATTCCTCAGTCGCCAGCTCTTCCGCAGCTACTATCGCTGTACAAACCTGCCAACAGCTTCAACAGTCCTTGGGACCGACAATTGTCCAAACTTCAACTTCAGGTTCTGACTATATCCTCGGTGCAAATGGCGCTTGGAGTACATTTAACACCGAAGTAAATTATCAGCCAACATGCATCGTCTTTGCGAATGAGGCAGAGCACGTTCAAACTGCAATGAAGACAATCTATCAGAACGAAGCTGATTACGCAGTACAGGCTGGGGGACATAGTGGAATGACAGGATGGAATACGTTAGTGGAATGTTCAGAAACTTCCAATGGCAATCGAAACTGAAAAGTCCGTGTCAGAATTCAGGACGGGGTACTTATTTCTTTCAAGAATATGAACACTTCATCCTACGACCCCGATCATGATACGATTACCATGCTGCCCGGTGTTCGTTGGGGAGAAGTAATAACTGAAATGGAACCGTTCGGTGTTGCGCCCGTGGGGGGCCGTATCAGGTTCGGGATTGGAAGTTCCCCGCATCCTATCAAAGTACTCATTCTTCATTACTAGCGAAGTCGGAACTGGCCTTCTTCTCGGTGGCGGCTTGAGTTTTCTCTCTTCCGCCGAAGGCTACGCCTCCGATAACTATGTATCGCTCGATATCGTCCTTGTGGACGGTACGCTAGTAACGGCAACAGCTGACAACGAATATCAAGATTTATTCAAAGCGTTAAAAGGAGGAGCTAATCGATTTGGTATCGTAACAAGGTATGAAGTAAAGGCGGTCCATACCGGAACAAAAGAAGAAAAACGTTGGTGGGGTGGACTTTTCGTGGTCAGTGATTTACTTATATTTCTTCTGATTCGAGTTTTGATTTTTTTCTTGATAGTATCCGAACTCCTCTTCCGAAGCACTTCTCGGCGCAATCGCACATTACACTCATGATACAAATGATACAAATGCAGGTGCTTTGGTTTTCCATCATTGACCGCGCGTATAGTCTGGGCTCATGGTCTTTCATAATCAGTTATGGTCACGGTGATCATGACTACCTGGCCCAACTTGGAGCCTAGCATCTCAGTTCTACTGGTTTACAACGGTACCGAGACATCTTTCAACAACGCCTTTGCCGAGTTTCTTTCTATCCCCTACACATCATCATCCCCTGGCTCGCTCTCATTCTTGGAACTATCCAATGCCGTTCATTTCCCATCCGGCATGGGTACCCTGTTCTCTGCTAGCAGCCTGGCGGGCACCCCAGCTAATTCGGACGTGTCGGTGGATGATTATTTGGAGCTCTATCGACAGTATAATAACTTTAGTTCAGCATTTGCTTCATCGCCTGATATCGGTTTCACTCTTCTTGATTTCTCGCCCGTGTTACAGTCGCAGATACGGGCGGGTTACAAAAAGGGCGGTAATCCCATCAACCCGCCACTTGGAACGACGGGATATAGTATAATCTTATTCCAGGTGACGTACCGTGAAGGCGTCACTCAGACTGCGGAAGACGTCGAGGACGGACGGCAATTTTGGATTGACAAGTGCGTCCAACTCAGCTTTGTAATGTTTCCGTACTCACCGTATCTTTCCTAAATAAACAGTGCTCCTAGCACACCGGGTCTCCCACTGTTCCTCAGCGAGGCTGATGCAGCGCAGCAAGTTTTTGCAACTTACGGAGAATACGATTTTCTCAAACAGGTATATGCTAAATACGATCCTACTGGGTGTGTAAATTTATTTGATGACATTATGCACGCCTGCTCAATACACACACTCTGCAGTTTCAATGTTCGACATACAGAAGGTCCTTTAGGACTAGAATCGGTTCTGGCTCCATCCATTTGTGAACCGCTCTCCATATTTAATTACTCCCTCCCACTCCCGTTGTGTTTCTAGTTCGTTTGTTTGACAATCTTTACCACTAGGAGGTAGACGAGGCTTGAAACCCACATGTAGATACCTTGATTCGGACATTCTAGACCGAATTCGTCGATTGATTCTGCAGATAATTTGTCGGTCCTCTCTTGACCAATGACTTTGACGGGTGTGGTGTCATTGTCGAAACAACCTAGGATACACCTTCCTTTCTCGTTTTGAAGTCGTTATGGTCGTACTGTATCGAGCGCTACTACCGGGCCATGGCCAAGCCCACGTGGAAATCTAACTTTGGGCGCCTCATGCTATTGTCGAACGTTGAACGTTGACAGGCAAGATCTGGGCAAGACGACTACTAGTCGATCAAGCCAGGCTTAGACTAATGAACTTCCCTTTCCTGGAACCAAATCATTCAGCTTTTTTTTCCACTATCTGCGGCCATTCCGGTCGTGTTTTGAGCCGTAGGAATTGGGAATTGAAAAAGAGAAAATGGAGGTGTTACGAGGGTGTTGTATAACAAGCCGCTCAGGCTCATGCACGTACCAGAGGCAAGCACATTGAATTCTATTCAATGAATACTGTATTCCTAAAACAGTAGGGCAAGCAGAACTCGACATCATTACTGGTCCCATTTTCTGCCATGCCGATGTGAACAGTGTCAAGGACATGTCACTGTAGGATAGGTGTGTGCCTTATCCGAGTCGGGCGAGAATGATCTTCGAATGCTCCCTCGTTTAAAAATTGAAATAGCCTAACCTCCAGCTTCATAAACTGCTACATATCACTATTGACCTAGAAGCAGGTGATACTATCGATATTGCTTGATATCTTTTGGTGTTGGTTTCATCTTGACACTACTCCCCTGGTTTTGGTGTTGCTCGCTATGTCCGACCGAAATTTTCGCGAGCTTTTGCTGTTCAACGACAACATGAATTCATTGACTCCAGTACCGATGCAACATTCTTTGGCATTTCTAGCCTTGTGAAATCAACTGGAAATCAATCAACATATTGAAGACTGTTCCTGTCCTATATATGGTCAATGTACCGAGTTCTCTTCTCTTTCCCCGACAAACCGCTTCGACTCTTCTTATGCACCAGGCAAAAATAATCGTTAGCGGTATCTCAACCGCTAGATTGTAATCGTCGACATACTTCAAGCACTCGAGTTGGCTTAGAGAGTCAGCTGTTTAGTTAAAACGGTTGTTAGGTCGTCAGTGTCGCTCAAGTTCGCAACGGGTGCTATCTATATAACTTGGGAATTTTTGTCATCTTCGGGCGGGTACCTGGTGAACGACCGAGACACTCTAACGTGACAGAACGCGGGAGTGGAAATAAATCTTCTACCCTAAATATATTCATGAGTGCGTCCCATATGGAAGGGCGTCCTTATATACAGGTAGCTTGAGACTCTCGTCCTCCAGATCCAAATGGTCACAGCATCCGGTTTCGTCCTCGCTACTGCATTGTGGTATAGCGTAGTGTCTGCAGCAGAGGCTCAAAATTGCTCTTCAGTAGCGGCCATCGCTACTCAAACCTGTCAACAGCTCGAGAGGTCTCTAGGATCTACAATCGTTCAGACTCAATCCTCCGGTTCAGAGTACGCTATCGGTGCAAACTTCGCATGGAGCACATTCAGCGACGAAGTTAACTTCCAGCCATCATGCATCGTATTCCCGAATACTACTCAACATGTACAAACCGCGATGAAGGCGATTTTCGAGAACAAAGCTGATTACGCAGTACAGGCTGGGGGACATAGTGGAATGATAGGTTGGAATACGTGAGTTCTATCTTTGAGAAGAAATCAGATTAATGAACCAGATACTCAATATTTACTTCAGGGTTCAGAACGGAGTGCTTATTTCATTCATGAACATGAATTCCACCTCCTACGATTCAGAAAGTGATACCATCACATTGCTACCTGGTATACATTGGGGTGACGCGACATCTGCTCTGCAGCAATATGGGGTAGCCCCTGTCGGAGGACGTATTGCGTACGAACTTTCAAAATTGATACGTTACTCAAGACTGACACTTGTATCAGCACTGTAGGAACCGGTCTTCTGCTCGGTGGCGGTATAAGTTATCTTTCTCCCGCAGAAGGTTATGCTGCCGATAACTATGTGTCTCTCGATGTTGTTCTTGTCAATGGCACTTTGGTAACAGCGACTGCAGACAATGAGTACGCAGATTTGTTCAAAGCGTTGAAAGGTGGTGGGAATCGGTTCGGAATTGTGACAAAGTACGTAGTAAAGGCAGTTCACACTGGCACGGAGGATGAAAAACGCTGGTTTGGTGGACTCTTAGTGGTCAGTGAACATGTCAGAGATGACCATGCTCAGCGCTCAATTCTGATAATCTTCATAGTACCCCAACTCGTCATCTGAAGCCCTTCTTGCGGCTCTTGCACATTTCATTCATGACACAGCTGACCCAAACGCAGGTACTTGTGCTGTTATTGTCTTGGGTTCGTAGAGCTTGTGCTGATTTGTCTCCCACTACCAGTCTTAGCCACAACATTTCGGACTACCTGGGAAAATTCAACCCAGGATATCGAGCTTGATGTTATATTGGTCTATAACGGTACTGAGGCATCTTTCAACACCTCCTTTGCCGAGTTCCTTTCCATACCCTACACGTCTTCCGCATTACAAGCGTTGTCATACCTTGATCTGCTCAATGCTGTCACTTTCCCGGATGGATTGGGCACACTTTTTGGCGCCAGTGCCTTGACCGGTGTCCCAGACAGCACGTTGGCTGATGAATATCTGGAGACTTACCGATTGTATAACAACTTCAGTACAGCATTTGCTTCATCTACAGACATTGCTTTTACCCTCCTTGATTTTTCACCTGTTCCAAAATCACAAATTCAGGCGGGCTACGAGAAGGGCACAAATCCTATCGTTCCACCTCTGGGGACAGGAGGGTATTTCGAGATACTTTTCCAGGTGACTTATGCCGAGGGTATCACTGAGCCTTCACCAGATGTTGAGCAAGGGCGCCAACTGTGGATTTCGACGTAAGGGATATAAATTGCATGTTCCTCAAATGAAGTACTGATTGATCAAATGATAGTGCTCCAAGCACTCCAGGATTACCATTCTTCCTCAATGAGGCAGATGCCAATCAACAAATACTGGCAACTTATGGAGGTTATGAGTTCCTCAAGCAGGTCTATGCCAAGTACGATCCTACCAGGTACGTTGGGCCTTGATTCTTACACATCTACTCGACTTATCTTCCCGAAGATTTAATGTTCAACACACACAAGGACCGCTTGGATTATAGAATCATCATGTTATATCTTTCATTGGTCTACAGCTATCTCAGTATTCTGTATGGTCCTCCTAATACCTAATTCTACTCCTCTGTTCTAAGTTTCTCAAGGAATACGCACGTTCAGAAAATGATGATCACAACTACAAGATAGTTCCTGCTGGCTCATGATTTTAACGCTAAGTAATAGTTTGACCAATTCAGTGTATATATCACTGGATGATTCTGATAATTCTGAGGTAGATGTTTACTCAGTACCGGGAGAGTACAATCTTCGTTTTCACTTCCAAAATTTGATTGATGGCGATTGATCTTATCGATTTAGCTGTTTCCATTTGTGAATTGTCTACTACTTGTCTGAGATACAGTTCAGAGCTATTTAATGATAAATTACATGCGATTGTGGGCCACTGCCCGTAATGATCATGGCATTGATATTGACAATAGTATCAGACCGCGGGTAACTTCGGTATACGCAAATAGAGTGGTGAGTGGGGAGTTTACATGCTTTTTCTCAATCTGGGTCGACGGATGTCCATCCAAAATTCAGAAGATCTACTACATCTCTTAGCAGTCCCATGGTGATCGGCGCTTCTCTGAAAATAGGTGCTTGGGGGCGTGTGCTCTGTGATGTGAACGTCGAACGTTGAGCATTAACATGGAGGCTCATGGGGGTTTCTGTCTCAGAAAGAACTTGGATGCGATCAAACATTTTATCCCACGATCGTCAGCTATCCATCACTGGTCTGATTTCAGTTCTTTTCAGTTTCGTGACTTTCATCCCACCATCTCCCACCAATTACTGTCTCTCAAGCCCGGATTCGCTAATGAGGCAAACGAAAAAGAAACTGACCTGAGCTGCAGTGTACTCACATGCACCACGAAACCTAATTTTGAAGTGGCGGAAAATCCGAGTCGGTCGTACCATTCTTGTATATTCTTGGGTACATGTGCAATGTGCATACTCAAGTATCTGGATCCCTTCCTACATCATTTTTGTTTCTTGTCACCTTTATCTCGCGTCAGTGAATCGCGGCACGGCCCATGTAAAAGCACAATTTTGTAGATTTAGACCCGCGAATGCAAAGGCGATTTCAGGAAAACTGTTGCGTTACCGAAAACTCTGATGGTTATTGACGGGAGAAGCAAATGAGGTAACATTGAAGAGCTATGTTCGTCCAACTAAGCATTGTCTATCCGAAGCTAACTCCTGCCGTATCGCTTTTTGCTCAATTAGCAGTAAAATTGCCACCACTAAGGACAACTGGATAATTACTCTTTCAATCGAGGAACCACCGAAGATGGTATCTCTTATAAAGTGGGATCGCGACCTTCAAGGAACTCCATTTTCTTCCTTTCTCCTTTCGCCATTTCGAAAGTAACAGCCTGCGCACAATGCATTATATACTCTGGGCCGTCGTTGCAGCTTCGTTGTTGTTTCTGGTACGACGATCTTTGAAGAATCAGAATCGTCGAAATCTTCCGCCAGGTCCTCGCGGTTGGCCTATTGTTGGGAATCTACCTCAAGTAGCAGGGGAAGGTCAAATATGGCGTCTCTTAACGAAGTGGAAGTATGAATACGGTATGTTTCTCGATCCACTTAAAATAAGTCAAACCCATAGGTTTTCGTTTCCAATTCAGGTCCTCTTACATATCTAAACTTATGTGGACAGGACGTTATAGTTATCAACTCCCGCCCAGCCGCTTTAGAGATTCTAGAGAGGCGATCTGCGATGTACTCAGACCGACCCAGATTTATTGTGTCCGAGTACCTTGGAAGCGAATTAGCAATGCCTTTCACAAGATATACTAAAGCGTTAGTGCTGCTCCTCAATTCCTGTGCCGCGTCAAGGATAGAATGTTTTGATCACCTCGATCTTTATAGATGGCAAAATATGCGCCGCGCAACTCATGAAGTCCTGCATAGTCAAGCTGCTTCGCAATATCACCCTGTCCAAACTGAGGAAGCCATCATTCTCGTGCAGAATTTGTTGTTCGATCAATCTTCAACTCTCCGCGAGAAACTAAATGCGTATGTTTTTGCAAGATATTTCACTGTTACGGTCCATATCAATGAGTTTGTCATAGGTCTGCGGCTACCATGTTATCGGTCATATACGGCAGGAAGTCAGTCAACTCTTCTTTTCTCCCCTCTATGCACGTAGGGAAGCCGGCTGTCACGATATCCGAAGCACCGGATAAGCTCCTCATTACCTCCGATATTCTACAATCCTTAGCCAACATTGGACATCGCTTTACTAGCTCTGTATATCCAGGCTCTTACCTTGTTGATGCATTCCCTATATTGGATTATCTACCCGAATTCCTGACCAAATGGAAAAGGGAAGCAGTTCGAGATCGTAGACTGATGGGAGAGGCATTCCAAAGCTATTATGAGGAAGCGGTTAGTAGCTTTCTCAGACGAAGTTTCAGAAGATGGCTGACTATCTGATAGTTGCGAAACGATGTCAACCGAGGGAGTCTTGTCGCAAGGCTCGAAGACACCACTTTGGGTAGTGGTTTGACCTACGAAGAGAGATGGTGGGTCACCGGTGTTGTCTCGTACGTTCTGTCTTTCTCGATCACAAAATTTGAGCTCATTTGTCTTTCATGATTTCTAGTGTAGCTGCTCTTGAAACTGTGCGCTACGTTTTTTACTTTCACTGGGTCATACAATGTGATTCCCTTTTGACTTCCAGACAAGTACTACCCTTGCATACTTCATCTTTGCTATGACCTTGTACCCGCGCGTTCAGCGGAGAGCTCACGAGGAACTTGATCGGGTCATCGGAAGGACTCAAAATCCAATGTTTTCCGATTTGCAGAATCTCCCATATATTAGGGCTGTTGTGAAAGAGGTATGCTACTAACTGTGACACGAGTTACGTAGCATCTAACTGGCATAGATACTTAGATGGAATCCTCCACTTCCGGTGGTTGTGCCCCGCATTGCATTAGAGGTACGTTGGGTCAAGCTTTTCTATTAAAAACCCCCGGTATCACTCAATGAGATCTTCCGCAGGACGATTGGTATGAGAATTACTATATTCCGAAAGGTACGGCGATACTCGAAAATCTATGGTGCGTTTTGCAAGCGTAAACACTTCCTAAACCTACTCAAAATTGACAAGGGGCATGAACTACGATAAGGAGGTGTATGGCCCTGATGTCGAAGAATTTCGTCCGGAGCGTTTCCTTCTAGAAACTGAAAAGGGAGAATATGAGCTCAAGCCCGAAGTTGAAAATGAAGACGGGCATAATTCCTATGGGTTCGGAAGGAGGTAAGTCGTTTGGTGCTTTAGATTTGAGTTATTCCTCTTTTGTTCATGTTGGACGATTCGTAGAAAATGTGTCGGGAAACATGTCGCTGATAATGCATTGTTGATTGGAATATGCACTATTTTATGGGCGGTCAATATCGAGCCCGTGGAATGTAAAATTGATCTGGCGAGGAACACTCTCGATACAGTCAAGTAAGTTGCACCAGACACATTCAGCCGTTGTTAACTAATGATTTTTCAAAATTCTTATAGTCCGATACCTGATTTTCAATGCAAATTCACTCCCAGATTTGAAGGATTGGAGTCATTCCTTCAACACCTGCGTGACAATTTTGAATATTTTAAACAGAATAGAGATTAGATCGAGGGAATGAGGTTTATTAGTATATGTATGGCTTGTCCCTAGCTGGATGAAATGCAACTGCACAACTCGAATTGTGTCTTTTTTGTCTTGTGATTCAAATTGTCTACCCAGGTATCGAATTTCTTGTAAAGGGGCATTCGACATCCGAATGGCAGACACGAAACCCCATCATCAGCTAGCTCTATGTAGTGATGAGCAACCGCTTTTCACGTGTGAGATGATATTCCCTTCGCGCAAGAACTTATGATTATCTGCAGCCTTGGAATGGCAAGAAGGTTCAGTACACTTACCTCGGAGCATGTACTCCTCTGAGTCTTAGTGCAGCCCGTCAAGCTCCCATGACCCCGTAATACCGCACGGGATGTCGACCAATGTCAGACATCAGCGAACTTCGCATGGTTTCGAGTATTTTGACAACTGCAGTAGGTCAGTGACAGTACGATACTGCAAAGTTTCCTACGAGTGGAACTATGCTTATTCTTCATTCTCCAGAATTCCAGATCAATATTACAGGTTTGACAATATCGTGTATAACGTATCCCATGAAAATCCCTGCTCATACCCGTATTCCACGCAAAATGATCGGCTTTAGATGTATATTCCAATTCTCATCCCACGAGCACCATTCTTCATTTTGTGAGAAATGGCTAACTCCTGGAGTGCTTGTTGCTTGACGGAGGGATAAGCCTAACTCGTTCAAACGCTCCGAAGAAGGGAAGGACGTCAAGAGCAACTATCAATCACCTCTGCAGTGAGAAAACTGGGAGGGAAGAGTAAATAGCGTTGACAATTACTTACCTCAAGCTGTTGAGTTAGCTCGTTTGAGTTATTGAAAATGAGCCCATTCTTCCCATCCTTGACAAGTTCGGGAAGGCTAAGAGAAGAAAATAGGCTGAAAGTCAATATACTTCAAGAAACAAGACAAACCAGTCGAAGTTCAACGCGCAAACGGGGAGCCCACATCCGAACATGTCCACTACTTTCATTGGAAGATCTCTCCCAGAGGAGCTGGAATGCAATGACACGCCCAAGTCAGCAGAACCTAGACAAAACGTTAGGAATAATGGAATATCAATGAGAATCAAGCTCACCGAGGAATGTTGGATAATCCTCAGCCTCCAGCCATAAACTTATACATCTTACCCAATGCCAATCAGCCTGCAAACGGTTAATTTTTTTCATATACTCTTCTCGCTGCGGTCCCTTCCCTGTTACGACCATCAAGAGTTTCGGTAATTTCTTTGCATTTGCGGCCTCGGAGAGTTCCCGAGCCCTTTTCTCATACTGGTTCAGCGCGTCCAGCAGAATACCAAAATCTTCATCGGGCGTCCAAGAAGTACTTGAAACGACCAAGGCGGGTCGATCAGGCCTCAGCCGAGGGGGTTGAATATTCTCATAGGTCAGCGCGGTTGCTGAAATAGGATCTCTAACGTGAGCTGGGGTAGGAGTGGGCGACGCATCCGATAGCGGTTTTCGGTCAGTCAAAAGGGTGGAAAATGGTGGTGTTGAATCGGGTAAAAAGTCTTGTAAAGATTTGTACTGGGAGATGGGTGCCTGAAGCCTGACGAAAAGCTGAGTCAAGAAATCCATTAATGAGCCTTCGTGGTAGAGTGCAATAAGTGGGACAGACATCGTGAATCTCTTGAGCAGAACAACGATGGAAATGTTTAGGAGGACGGTCATGAAGGACGACCTTTTCTCCACTATGATTCGAACACTTGTGAATGAGATCATAATATCCCAAAAGAAGAGAACGCACATTAAATCCCATTCTTGAACTAGAAAATTCCGCATTGCTTCTGTCACGAATATATGGGCATACGCTACTCTCCCAAAGGTTACCTCGAACCTGTCATGCAGGAGAAAATTAGACTTATAAGGAGAGCCGGGCATAGCACACACCATTTTGCAATCTTCACATATATATGTGTTTTCGGCAGCTTGAGCTCGAGTATACTATATCCCAGATTATGCCAATCAATGATAACTTTGCATCCTCGGATCCTACCAATAAGCCATACTACCGCAAGCGTTGGTATACTAGGGGGGTTCTATCATTGTCATGATCTTGATCGAAGAAGGGATTCTTGTAAAGCACATACTTGCACGAGTATATACTCTGGGGGTTCACCAACAGAGATAAGTAGTTCACGCAGGATGGACGAGACTTGGTGAATGATCTTGAAAGGAGCGAGGAGCACAAATGGCAAAGAACGGAGAATTGCTGGTGGTTCAGGTAAGTAGCGAAGTTCGACTTTGGGTAGACGTTCCAAAGCCGGTATAGGTTTGGACCCTACGTACAACGGTGAGTACGTCATGTAAGTAGATGATATATGTTCTCACCTCCATACCCTATCAAATATACCATAAAACCATTCTCGGCGAAGCTTTCTGCGTGGTACATCATCCTGGGACTGCGACCAATGTCGCCCAGCACAAGTATTGCTATAGAGCGCAGTGAATGTTCACTTTTGGGTCTAAAGAACCGAAAGAAAGCAAGAAGTCGATAGCATATCCACAGACACGCAATACTAGCGATAACATGTAAAATGGTCTTGTCACTGTTCACTGTGCTCGCAGGTGACATCGCTGAAGAATTACACGATCATAAGCGCGCATTCACGTGCCGGTCGATCGCCAGGCGCCAATTCGCAGTTTTTGACCCAAACAACCACCATGCCTCCGCGTCCCAAGCCAATTCCGCTTCCTCGGAAGCAGTCCAATGCATCTAAAGATGCATCATCGATCAAAGTAACAAAGACAGAAAAATACTCCAAAGCAATGCCGCCTCCGCCAGTACCAGCTGCACCGATGGGCATATTAGAACCGGAAATAAACGCTTTGTCTGGATGTTTGCAGGTGCGCTTCTGTACTTCTTATCTAAAAACTAACTCTGAATTCAGCGCGCAGAACGCAGCTGTAAAAACAGCTCAAATAGTGCAATTTCATCATGATGCTCGCCAACTGTAAGGATTGTCAAATGATACTGTCTATCTATTCTCTGAACATCTCTCAGAAACGTTCGGAGACATGCCTCGGATCCTCCTCGTTCGCTTCAAGCGTCGCTAGGCCGTGAGCTCGAGAAGTATGATCAGCTTTGCGATGCAATTGAAACACATTTAGTGCGTTGTTCATGGTTAATGCCTTTGTTGGGTATTGACCTTGCTTAAAGGTCCGTGCAATATCAGTCCTGCAGAGGGATTTGAAGAAGGAACAACAGCGAATACGAGATGAAGAAAGGATCGCTGCTGAAGCTGCTGCTGCCGCCGCAGCAAAGGCCGAGGCCGAGGCAGCAGCGAATGCACAAAATGTATCAATGTCACCACAAATCACCCCTTCAGGATCTGGAGAGTCTGTCAATCCAATCTCTGGTACCTCAACTCCAATAGCATCTACCAACCAATCACCTGTGGCACACGCTACAGTTGGAGGGCGCAGACCTTCGGCTATATCCATATCTTCACTCAATCGGCCTGCCTTCCCACTCAAACTCGATTTGTCTTCTCAGTCTCTCCGTATGTCGGCAGAAGATGCCGTTTCATTTCTGCCATCCGGTCTACGTTCCCCTGTCACTCTCGCACCGAAGTCTGCGCGACCCATCGACTATGATATCATGGCCGCATTCAACGACCCTCGAGTCGACATTGATCTCACTCTCACACCGGCGGGCTCTTCGAGCGGCATGAATCTTGACCTAGATTCAGCCTTGGGCAGCTCTGCGGACAAGCCCATCGATTTGGATATGGACGGCATGGACTTGGATCAGGCCATGAGTGATCTTTTTGGCGACTCTTCTGAACCTGACAATACTGAAGCAAATGCCGATGGTGGAGGCCTTTTTTCACCTCATCTTGGGACCACTGGCGAGATTGGAAACTCGACCAACAGGGTCGATGATAACTTCCTTTCGTCTATTGGGGTTGGCGGAGACAATCCTAATGCCGACATCTTTGCTTCTTTCGGGGTTGGAGAAGGAGGGGATTTGACCTCTCCTTCCGGGACAATATCTCTACCCTCAACAGAGACATTAACTGCTCCATCACCAGGGACTCTCCTTGCTAGTCTTTCGCAGTCATCAACAAATACATCTCAAACACAAGGCTTGACTATGGATGAATCCTTTGATCTCGGGAATCTAGGAAATCTTGAATTCCTCTCAACTGAGAATAATAGCGATGTGAATCTTGATTCTCTCAGTTGGATGGACACTACTGGCGGTAACAACGACGTCACCAATGGGAATCCCACCACTTCGACCTCATGACAAGTAAGCAAATGTGTGTGTTCCGATTTTGTATAGATTGGTTGCAAGTTGCAACGACTGCTGAAATCAGTATATGTAGCAGCGAACGTAGGTAGATATTGGTATTTCCCTATCTCGGGCTGATATGAAATTTTCAATGTATGCTGGCAGAAAGCCCTCACATAGCATACTGAGGCTTGCGTGTGTCCATATTCAAACCCTCCAATGGCATAGTGTCCTCGGAAATCCTCATTCGTTATCGGTCCCGCTATTCCGTTTGAGAGTTTATTTTAGTAATAACACCCATCTACTGATAGATAGACAGATAAATGCATGGCTTTGTCCTTGAACGGGTCCCACAACTGTATTGTTCGATATGTTGTGAAATAACATGACCAACATTTGAGGAGGTTAGCAGCAGCCTAGAGTCCTTGTGATCAGGGAAAATAATATGCTTTTTAAGTGTGGAACTCTGGATAAACTAGATGTACGAACTAGGACTATCAGGTGGGCAGCGTGGCGCACTAGGATCTGAATTCTGAATTCTAAGGGCGACATTCGTTACACTGAGACTACGCTGAGAAAAACTCGAAAAATCATTCATACTAATAGGACAAGCGGAAACTGCCTTAGGAAGCTGCCGCCTTACTTGAGACCTCTTCCACCCGACAATCGCTCTAAGCAATAAAGGAGTTTCAAACTCATTCATCCCTTCAAGTTTGTACTTTTCTTCCCATTCTTATTAACAGTAATTTCTGCGCTGGCTTGCGGAATTTAAAGCTCGCATGGTACTTCATTCGTTTATCTTGAATAATTTGGGTCTATACTAATTGATCTTCTATCCTAGGTGTTTGTGAATAGTAAGAAATTTGCTTGGTTGGTGTAGTCCCTTGGATCAGGTTTTTCCAACGTATTGATCCAATCATCTCTCTCAAGCGAAGCCTGCATCAAAGGTCACCGCTCCTCTACCTGTTCACACACGGATCGACCCCTCTTTGAAGTCAAAAAGAAAGGTCGACCTGTATCCCAATGTGAGAGATGCCGTGAACTGAGGCAATCGAAAAAGGTCCATTCGAAGTGTAACTGTAATCCGAAGGAGCAGAAACCACCCCCGAAGCCTCAGACCGGACAGAAACGTACGTCGTCAGTGATTGCTTTAATTCTTCTACTCAATCATCCTACCATCGTAGCTCCAAGATTCGTTCCCATTGCTCCAGCTCTTCCTAACGGTCTTAAAGATGTCGTCCGAGTTGCACCTTCCGCTTCATCAAACTCACGACAAACTGGCGAGTCACATCTTTTATTACAAATACAGAATCTGAATATATACTCTAGTGGATACTCTCCTCAACCCATGCTCCTGCAAGAATCCAGCTTGGGAGTGCAATTGTCGACAGTCCGCCAACTCTTGCTCCTCAAATGGCCTCAATACCCTTGCGCAAGCCGCTCAGCTATGTTGTGCCGTAGACTCGAACACTGTTTCCTCTAAACCCACTCGCCCGCCTTCGCCAACATATTTGCGAAAACGAATCAAACATACACATAATACACCCGGTCCAGAGCTCCCGCCATTCTTATTCGACACCTCTCCTCTTGCAGATACCAATTTCGAGTCTGGATCTATGCCTCCCATCACGCAGATTGCTTCCATCGCTGGCTCAGGCTGTACTTGTGGGGTGGAGTGTAACTGTCCGGGATGTGTAGAACATCGAGGAGCAGAATATGCCGATTCTGAACGCCAGAGCTGCGATCCTGATCCCTGTGGGACGTGTGTCGATAACCATCAGGGAATCGGTCTTCCTAATTCATCGTTTGCTCTAGATCCCAGATACACCTCATCCCGAATGATCAACCAGTTTTTTGCACGAGCAGCTTCTCTTCCTTCACCGCCAGTAAATCGAAAGATGGGTGTAGGAATTAAACTCGACCCGGGAAATGTTATGGTATACCCTACTGCTGCGATGGAGACCAAAGAGCGCGGAGTACCATTCGGCCTCATCACGATCCCGAAGTTGGAATGCTGTGGAGGAAAATGCGGTTGTCCTGATGGCGATTGTTCCTGTGGAAAGTCTTGCGAAGGATGTTGTACGGATCATGATCATCATAGATCTAACTCTAACGAACCCAACACCTCGAGCGAAGCAGAATTTTCGACGTTCAGGGTCATTTCTGCTCCAGTGCAAAGCTGTTGCGGTGGCAAGTAGGCACCGTGAATGTCAATTTACATATGTCTTGATTTTCTTTCGGTAAATGTTAGGTTGTTTTACATAGTCTCACAAATATACATCCTATTCGGAGAGATGTAATGTTACAATTGAGAAATCCAATATATGTAGAAAGTACAGACGCTCGGAAGAAGTTAAAGTTCGCCAGTGCATGTGTTGCGGGTCTCCATTAAACCCTATTGCATATCGAAATATCAGAGACATATTCACTATTGGCACGATAGCAGTAAACGATACATACGTGTCATCTGGAAATTCGCAAAGAAAACAATGCAATGTTGAAACTTGGCTTATAGAAAGTACATTGAAACTCACCATCGTAGTGGAAACGAGTCTACAGGTGACCGTCATCTTTTGCTTATCATATAAGTCATCAATAAGGCCTACCTTCTTGGGGTTCTCCGGTGCATGTTTAACGTATCTGTCATTGTCGACCGGTCTATACAGTGTTTGGTCAAGAAGAAGTGGTTACCACAGCAAACGTAATCGCGCACCGGTGTTTCTCCTAAGCGTTAATTGATGTCAACACGTTGATTGAAGAAGGAGCGGGACATCCGTGCTCACCTTGCACGAAGCCAGCATACTCTGCAGCGTGACACACACTGCTATGACGCTTAGTACAGGGGACCACTCATTTCCAAGGATGGATGCGCAAATCTACAGCGGCGAAGGGAAGAGCAAAGTAAGCTTTGAGTGATGAAACGATCTGCCATTGAAGATGGAATGGTATCGTACATGCCCATTTGAATAAACGTGCTGCAGTATATTATGAGTTACGTTGGATTTGAGAGGAATATAGGCGTATAGATGTGGCGTACCGGATGAACGGGGGCTTGTCTTCCTTCTGTGACAACAAACTGGACCGCCGGACTTGATATGGGATATTGTTGGTCAAAGCGAAATTGTAAGGTGAATTTCTCGTTCTGCGTCGAGGATGGAAAAGGTGTGTAGTTAGGCAAGAGAAGGTTAAATTATGGTTTTGAACATATCCAGCCATTGATACCATTCAGCGATTGATTATGCAAACGTATCAGGGAAACAAGGAGGGCACGGGGCATGAACAAATGAGATTTCGGTTGCGAGTTATGCTGATTGAACGAACCTGGTATAATGACTCCCCCATGACCTCGATCGTGAAAAGCCAGGTACTAAAGTCATCCGCCTGGACAAGATTTATACCTATCGGGGGAGAACAGGTCGAATTCGTAACGATATCGCCAAAATTAAAGCACCCCCCAACGAACCAACTGGGCATCCCTCATTCTTGATCTCCATGAGCTCCTTCGCAAGCCTTCGCGAAGATATCGAGGTCATTACGGAGTGAGAAGTATCGGGGACAGCTGTGAGGACAAACGGGGCAATTGATCAGTACAATGAATGGGTCAAGGAGAATCCAATGTACGCTTTGACGCCCGATTTGAGAAGATATAATCTCACGTGCGCGTTAGGGTTAAGGTTAGCAGTTTGGTATAAAAACTTTCGTGATTGTTGCCCTGTTCTTCATCATTGAAACATGTTTCTCCGCTTATAGAGTCGCTTGCTCTTCCATCCAAGAGGAATTTGTAGGTGCTCGTGGAGACGCAGAAAATCTTCTTCCCTCGTCACACTCGCAGGTGCAACTGTCGTGCATCTACGCCGTGGTTTGGCTAGATACATTTTTTCTACAAATAAATTATACTCAGCGCTCAGGAATGTGTTCAATCAAAGATTCTATTCTATGTTGCAATCTTCTCATCTTTCTCCTGGGCCAATTTGATCTTCATCTCTCTATCGACTGTAATATCATCCAGAATTTCCTTTGCTCCCGTCTCAATAAGTGTTATGGCTAACTTCGTCCCCACCACCTCGGCTTGTTCTTCGCTGGCCACCGTCTCTGTTATTGTATGCTCGACATGCTTGCTTCCATCTAAGGCCGTTACACAACCAGTAATCGTCAGTACATTACCATCCAGTGATGATCCGATGCCAACAGGAACACTGCATCCACCTTCCAACTTTCTCAAGCAAGCTCGTTCTGCGAGACAGCACAAGGCAGTCTCCCGATGCGTGATTTGCTGACATATTTTGAGAGATTCCTCGTCGTTTGACCGTATTTCGATCGCCAATGCTCCTTGAGAGACGGCGTGGTAGAGTAATGGAGGAGCCAGGTCGGATGTAAGACGATTGCCCATTCCTAGTCTGACCATTCCAGCTTTGGCAAGGACAATGGCTGCGTAAGGGCCTTCTGGCGCATCGAGTTTAGCCATACGAGTGTTTCTAGACAGAGATGAATGTAAAAAAGTAATGATACAAAGTTGAACTGGGAAACATACAGGTTTCCTCGCTATGAACATGGCATATCAAATATTGTACTCATTGTCAACGAGTCAAGCGACTCACCACGTCTTGGAAAACCAACTCGGGGTACTTTCTTTTCAACTGTGCGACCCGCCTCACAGAGCTTGTCCCAACAATACTTCCATTTGGTAAATCATCCAGTGTCTTCCAAGGACTACCTTTCTTCACTACGAGGCTGTCCACAGGATCCTCTCGCTCCATGATTCCAGCAATAATACATCCCTCGGGCAAAACCGTCGGTACATCCTTGAACGAATGGACGAGCATATCAACTTCGCGCTCAATCAACGCGACTTCGAGTTCCTTCGTCCACAAGGCCTTTCCTCCGAGCAGGTACAAGGCTTGGGATTGGTTTTTATCGCCTGCAGTAGACATGAACGATGTAGTAAATTTCGGTATTGCGTCCGCTTTAGAACTAGCAAAAAGTGATTTCATGTTATCCATAGCAAGATTGGTTTGTATTTGGGCTAGTTGGGAGCCCCTCGAGGCTAAGACAAATGTCCTAGAAGAGTTGGACATATTTGGGAAGTGAGGAGAGTACAACTTCAAGATGGACGATCGATTAAATATCAACCGGCAAAATTATGCCGGATAAGTTACCACTCGTTCCGTCGCCATCTCTCAAAATTTATACAGTGGGTATACAGCTCAACAATCGGAGAGGGAGGTGAGAGTAGGCTATAAAGCAAGAGTGAATTCGTGGGGATAGCGATCCGGTAAATACTACACTAGAATATCCAAGCGCGAGCGTATTAAGGAACCCGGAACCTTCAACTCTATGCTGACATGTACTGGGCCATGCTGATTCATAAAGGTGAGAAAGGTAGAAAGAGCGTGGATGGGAATACATACGGAGATGATTCTTGCCGATTCTCCTTATTTAGCTTTTTTTCAAGCTTATTAAACTCGTTGAGCGCAATTTGTTCTTCCTCATCCAACACCTTGAAGTATACTGTGAGTACGAGCCGTACATAAAGTAAAAATATTAACCTGTTCGACACCTTTAACTTCCGGTATGTAATGCATCAACATCCTCTCAATACCGCTCTTGAGTGTTACCGTACTTGAATCACACCCTCGACAACTTCCCTTCAGTTTGACCTTCACCATCCCCGAACCAGCTTCATCGAATCCACGATATTCGATATCTCCTCCATCTTCCATAATAGCTGGTCGCACCCTTGTCTCAAGCAATTCTTTGATCATTGCAACTGTCTCCGAATCTGTATCATAGATTCGTGTATCCTGTGGGCCAGCATTGTCTCGTTCTTCTTGACTTCGAAACAACGCTTGACCTGATGAGAAATGTTCCATGAGGGTGGAGTATATTTCAGGCTTAATTACAGCCCATGGATGTTCAGAGTCTTTGGAGACGGTGACGAAATCGGGTCCGTAAAATATTGCTTTAACACCTTCTACGCCCATTAGACGAATAGCCAATGGCGAGCTTAGCGCCGAACGGGTATCCAGAAATTCTGCAGTTCCTTCGCCCATTACAGACACTCCAGGTACGAATTTGAGGGAATCGTCGTTCGGCGTAGATTCCGTTTGGATAAACATTGAGCGGGCTGTTTCTCAATCAATACAAAGGAACGTTCAAATGTAAAAAGAGCTCACTCAAAGGAGGAGCTTGCCTGGCTGCAGGTCTTGATGAAAGTCCCGGTGAAGTTGGCGTAGCGGTGGCATAATGTCGTTGCAAGGGCTTCCGCCATGGACTCGAAGAAACAGTTCTGGGTTGTGAAAATGACGACCTGCCTGACAGGCCAAACAGGGTTCTACTCTTTAATGAGAATGGAGCTTTTAATGAATGACGAGCCCAATTTCTAGCGCAAGTTGCGAGCGACATGGAAGTCAAGGCAGGAGTTAAAATATACACTTATTGCGATGTAATTATTCAGCGATCTTCTCTGACCGGCCCGGTAATGTTATGAACTTCTCCACTGACGGTGTTACCGTTATGTCTTCGGAAAATCCAGTTCCTTTTCAAAGTAGTTTCGACTTCAACCATCTATTCCAGGTATATATTTTTCGACTTCAACCGACTGACGAATTTTGACGTGACCCCCAAATCATAGCGTCGCATTGGCCACATAACTTCGATCCAAATACGAAATCTCACTCCTTTTCCCGCTCGAGATACATTCACTTCAGCTCTCATAAAGCCAATTGAAATCTCTACTGCTACTCATGGCTATGTAGCAGACGATTTAGATGCAACATTGACGCGTAAACGTACCCGGAGGGTTTCAACGAATTCAATAACCACCTTGCGGAGTTCGAGATCAGAGGATGGAGAGTCAGCAGGAGTAGGTGAAGGACACGAAGAAGGAAAGAGAACAACATCAAGATTGAGCGAAAAGTCGACTACAATTGGTCGAACAGCACCGACATTAAGGCCTCAGCGAAATAGGACTACATCTTTGGCATCAGTGTTCCCCGAGTCGACTGAGGTATCGCAAGGAAGCTTTTCCCTGAATTCTAATGTTGAGGCATATAAACATCATGCCACGCTGGAAGATCATTCTCAGACTGGTTTGGAGAAAATCATTGGCTCTCGGCTCGTAGAAACGTTTTTAGCCGTTACTGCCATCTCAGAGCCTTCATATGTTGATGCTGGGCTGCCAACAACTTCCTCCTCATCTTTCTTTCCTACAAGCACGCCAAGTTCTCCCAGGAACGGGTTTCCCCTGATATCACCGCGGAAGGATGTATTCACTCCTTCCTCCCCCAGCCCACTTCCGAATACCGAGAAGTCACGCAGGGATTCCCGAGCCTCAACTCTGTCTTCTTCATCTTCTGGCCATTCTAAAACCATGTATGATGCTACTCTGTCTCGAAAAGGAGCAGTCAAACCCGCCACAGGCAGTCCAATAGCATCAACTTCAACATTTCCTTCGTCGCCTGAGCTACCTTCTTCGCCAGTCCAACCCTCAGTTCCAGCTTATTTCTCTCCAATACACCAGCCATCTACCAATCCAAGCTTCTTTTTCGATCCCACGTCCGAGTTTGCATCATGGACTGACTTCAGCGCTGTGAAACTGAAAGTTGAACTTTGGGCCAAGATTGGAAACGACTCTGGACCTGTGAATGGAAAGGGTAAGGAAAAAGAACGTCCTCGTGAAACCCGAGATTCGAATCCACCTGAATGGCAAGTGCTAGAAGAATGGAATGTCGATTTGAATGAGTTGATTCCCCTCCCGAACATAAATGCTGATGATGTATGTGTCATTCGTCCATTAATTCTCTGCGTACGTTTCTCATATCTCAGGCTTTGGAAAACAGGACCCCCATCACCAATTACCTTCAAACACGCTCCTCATTACGCTCAACCCGCCAGGGCAGACCTTTTATGCCTATGTTCCAATATTATCACAGCCATCTCACAGGACAATGGATTTGGCTTCAGGTTACTCATCAGATCCGGAGTCTACCATACGGAAGAACAAGGAAATTGACACCAAGTTAGACTTTGCAGCTCTCCCTTCTAGAAGGAGGCGGCAAAGAGGTAGACAAGGCCAGGAAACTGCCAAGGAAGAGTATATAGCCAGGACTGCCGGATGGAAGGACTTATTTAAGTAAGATCATTTTCTTTTTGTGTGCTCGGGCAACGTGCTTATACTGTGTCACTGTTCTTTTTAATTTTTCATTTTCACTCATGAAAATATTGCATTCGCGCCACGCTTTCTCTGAAATGGGTAAGACTGGTGACTATTTGGACAACTATAAAAGATAACGAAAAATCATTGGAGGATATCGTTCGTGGGCTCGATCGTCTCATCGCTGACGATCAGCTTTCACCACTTGTAAGTTGTTCCCAATATGCACTTCTCTATGTTGAAACGACTTCTTATTAATCATCCTAGAAACGGGAGATATCCGAACGCGAATGTCGGATAGCGGAATTACGAGCAGATTGTGCCAGCGTCTCGACGCAGTCACAAGAACGTCGGTGTTCCTTCGCATTAATTTTAACAGATATTATATGTTTGTCTTTCAGTTCGAGATGAGATACTTATACGTCGGGAACAACTAAGAGAACGACGAAATATGCTTGCTAATGTTGAACAGCAGGATGAGGACGAGCAGCAAGAATGGGAAGAAATAGAGGAAGACCTTCTCGATGAACGGTGTGTGTTGCCTTGAATTATACGTGAAGTCTGACCGACCTGTTA
Source organism: Lentinula edodes (assembly GCF_021015755.1). NCBI lineage: Eukaryota > Fungi > Basidiomycota > Agaricomycetes > Agaricales > Omphalotaceae > Lentinula > Lentinula edodes. The sequence continues at coordinate 1,146,871 of NW_025764307.1, forward strand.
CCAAAAGCGCTCGTCTTGCTTCGCTGCGAAGTCTAACCATTCCAAGTCGCACAGGCCTACTTTCAACCCTTTCGTATTTATTTCCCATTGAGCTTCGTTCGCCGCCTGACCTCCTCTTTACGATCCTTGACGTTCCACTTCCGATTCCCGCTTCTCCCAACGATCCTGCTCCTCCGCTTACCCTTCCAGCACATATCGACGTCAACGAAGAGACTGTCGCGACTGCTTTAGGATATGTTGCTATTGTCGTACAGCTTCTAGCTGCATATCTTGGCCATGTCTTGGTTTATCCGATTACCTACATCGGAAGTAGAAGTCTCATTCGGGATGGGATATCCGCTATGGTGGGGCCCCGAATGTGAGCTATATCGTTACACCGTTACCTACGGCGAATTCTGAGCCGCTATAGGTTCCCCCTCTTCTCAAAAGGAGTTGACACGTATCGGTTTGAATACGGCGTCTTCTTGTTGAATAAAGACATCGAGATGGCGAGTGTCTCGTTGCTTCCAAAGATTACTTCATTGAGCCTTTATTACAGCTTATGGTAGAACACGACCTACGTGCGATAGATATCCGACATACGCTTCCGAATCTAAAGAATTTACTTCTTACCCTGACTGACGGTGAGGATGTCCCCATCAGGTCAGTAACGTTTTAGAAACCGAATCCTCAATATTTGCGCTGATCAAGCAATTGGTGCAGACCTGCGATACGTGTGGCTTCTCCAGTCTCATCTCTTTCTGGCTTGGAGTCTCCCAAACCGCAGTCTCTTGCATCTTCACAAGAGATTGCAAACTCAAATACCACTACGCCGAAAGCCACTTGTGTGGATCTACCACCCGAAATTACTCCGCCGGCCAGCGGATCGTCGACTCCCACCACCCCTAGCGCACCCACTAGTGTATCTATGGACACGCTGAAGAAAACTTCGCGTTTTCTTGGCGGCTTCACTCCTTTCTCTGGCTTTCTGCGAGCTCGTGCTCCTTCCTCACTGCTTTTCCGAAATGTCGATGAGTCTGCGGGCTCTTTCGACACTGACGAGCTACCTATATCATCGTCTAATGCAGCTGAGAATACAGAGTCCGCGGAACATAATGCGACCGCGTCAAAAAGGGATGAAGTTATAAACTCGGAACCTGGAGAGGTTGGATCTCCAGTCCTGGCCCTGGGTAAAGTCAAGGTCGCCGATCGTTTTGGAGAAACGACGGAAGTAGACACAGACGCGGACTCACAGCCTATCCTCGTCAAAGGCCGACTAGCAAGTGTATGGAAGGTACAATGATCTATCGTCATCTGAGCTTGGAAGTGCTAAGGAAGCAGAAAGGGATCAATACGAGAAGGATAAACATTCTTACTACACAATGCAATGGGTAGTATTTCGGTGTTCGAGTTTACAGACGTACATAAGCGCCGTGCAAGATCGTTCGCGAGTCGGTTCCATTTTTACTCAACTCTACCTTGTAGAAATTGTACTCATTATATCTTTACCGTAGATGTGTTGCACATACAATGGAACAAAGAGTCTCACAAGAACAATATCGCTCTTTGTATGTACATCTCCTTTGCCTCTTATGCTTTGTCAAGTCCCGACTCCCATGAGAATCCACACTGAGATTCGGTAAACACTGTAATTGTGTAAATGCATCAAGATTCAGGTTCCGTTCATCAAACTCCTATGGCCCTTTGACATGTTAAGTACAGGTCTATCCCATATTCTTACAACGACGTCCGTTCGACAGTGGACAAAGACGAACTACGAATGCTTGACACGGTGTGTGCTTCATAGGTGTAAACCAATGAAGGACCTTTCAGCCTCTTTGAGCTCACCAGGAGAATCGTCGGAAGTCGGACATCCGAGCGGCGAGAACTATATAAGTGAGTAGCAATTACTTATTTGTTCAAAAATTGAGCACCGAACCTGAGATCTATAAATCTATGTACGCTAAAATCATGTCCATGGTTCAGCGGTCCTTCGAGGGCAAGACAAGGGAAGACAGGGTGAGGATCCGTGAGTACGCGGTCTAATTTCATGTTTTTTCGCAGAAATGAAGGTACTTAAGTAAGGCTGAGTGCTAAGTAAGGAAGAATTTCTTGTGGGTCAACCAGAGACAACCCTGAAGCGTGAACTGCGCTCATAAAGATTCCATTGTAACACACTTGGAGATACTTGGGAGAGAAATCAAAGGTTTGTGCGGCCTTTAAGAAGACCCTGTGAGTTGAGAGTAATATCTAGAATCCCGCCAAAAAGTCCCACCTGGTCCCGCCACTGAACTGACTGGAGATTGGAATGCGATGGGAATGAACGTACAATGACCGGCCTGGTCCAAAGCCATTTGATATATGTGAATATTGTGTTCCAGGCTCTCCCATTGCGACCGCTTGAGGGGATAAATACTTGCCATTGATTATGTAAGCAATACTGAATTTTCGTGAAACGTTCGGGCGTAACTTACGGCCTACGGGTCAACCGACTTCAAATTTTGGATATAAAAGGCAACTGCCGGTTTTTCAAGAAGAGTGTCAGGACTCAGGGTCCACAATCTTTCGAGCTCACTGACCAGCATATAATAACTCTGAAGCTTTCTTTTTCTCTCCCGTTTCTCGTTCGAATCTGGAGTAACAAAAGGGTAGGCTTGGCTCCTCCAAATTACCTATAGAGACTTATCACCCTGCTTCTACCAGCTCAGTTCGCCACTTGTAACAACACCAATCTTGTAGAGCCCCAAATCGGTTTTCAGGTGTGCTTGGTCTATCCTTTGTCCTCACTTTTTTTGTTCTTACGGTCTGTTTGTTTGCAGGACAACATTGTGCTTCTTAGCTGCCTTCTCATCTGCTTTTTTGCTCGTTCACTTCTTTTCTGTCGTTCACCGTCCTGATACAAAATGAATAATACCTCGCAAATGCCTACTTCACCTACTGATAATACCTCCTCCCCTTCGGACGACCGTAAACAGAGTCCACCTGCGTTCTTGGACCTTGCGGATTCCGTATGTACATTGTCATTCATTTATTTGCTTCTCACTGATGTGATGGGATTTTAGGCAGCGAGATTGGGGAGTAATATGCCAGACATGTCTGCGGTGAGTTCTATCGCGGCTTGCATTATAGCTCCAGCTGATTTGTATCCAGCGGGTTGAGCTGAAGCGTCTCGAACACGAGAGGCAACGTGTACTTCAGCGTAAAATGTTCGAGGATCAGATGCGGGCTCTTGAACAGCAGCAAGCTCAGGAACTCCTCTCTATTCCTGTCGATCCCAGTACTCTCAATGGCGCTGGCATCCAGCATCTCGCTGTCTCGGCACCTACTACACCGCCTCGGGTTAATGCTGCCCTTCAAGGCGAAGCTCACCTGGGTGCAAAATATGGCCCCGGTGCATATTTAGTTGATGCTGATTCGCTCTCTAAAGCAGTTGGTGCCGCAGACAAACGCAAGTCGGTTACTTACGCTCCCTCCGTCAACATTTCCCCCGACTTGTCCGCAGCTAATGTGACTACCAACTATTCCCGTTCTGCTGGGGCTAAAAGTATGCCTGCCAGTCGCCGAACTTCTGCCAGTAGTCACGACGATGAGTTGGCCAGTCATTTGCAAGGGTTGTCTTTGGAGGGTCAACGTTCCAGGAAGGCCTCTCCCATTCCTGCTCCAGTGTCAGCTTCCATTCTGACGAGGGGCTCTCGGTATGCGGATGATGAAGGTGCCCGCTATGCAAGTACTTACAATGCCGGAATGATGCTGGATGAGCAATTGGACCAGGAAATGCATAGTAAGTTCTATTTGTCAATACGGTATAACTTGGTTCCTTATTCGTTCTAGATGCTATGAGGCATCTCCCAACTTCAGACGAGGACAAGTATGCCAACTCGTTTGCAAACAAGGTTGGAAATTATCACATGCACCTTTAAATTGATCCTGAAGAATTGTCTACAGGTGTCAACATCGTCAGCGGCCCTGGACCTAGCCCACATATCTCAGAGCTCCAATAATCGCTCTCTTGACAACAGAGATAAAATATCAGAATGGCCTCAATACCCTCGCGGCCCTGAGGGAATCACATCCGCGAAGTCTGAGAGACGCACTGTCACAAATCCTGGTTTGATTCTTGCATCACCCGACGGACAGGCTAGTCTGGGCTCTATATCCGCTTCAGCCACTCCGCTCGTTTCGCAGCATTCCCAGGGCATTTCTCATCAGCCTCCTTCGCCTAGTCACGGTTCGCCTCTCGGTCTTCTTGAAAGTATGAACGGCACTACTCGTTCTGTGCCAGCCACTCCTCTCGGTCTTTCCAGCAGTCACATCATGAAGCCTCCCGGCACTCCCCTTGGCGAATCTCAAGGAATGAATGGCCGAATGTCCACACAAGGGAATCACCTCAACGATGCTATAGATATTCAAGCCTCTTTGTCCCGCATTCCTTCTGGTCGGTACGAGAATGGCGCTCTCAATTTCAATGGGATCCCACAAGGTCTCGATGAACCTTATGGTGCTGACTCAGGCTTTGGCTTGAGCGGTGGCCTTGATGGGCGTTACAACTCATACGCTGATGTCAACAGCAACACGAGTGGCTCGACTGCATTATATCATCACAACGGGTCCCGTTACGGATTGGGTCTCCCCGGACGTGCTAATGCCGGGGTAGACGGAAAGATGAACGGTTTACATGGGCCCAAACACAAGCGTGGTGACATGGATCGTGAGTGTAAGCAGCTATCGGGGTTGTTTTCCTGCCTCGGCTGATGTTGCTTCTTTCTCAGTCAATCGATTTGCGGGTACACGCCTTGAAGATCTCCAGGGTGAGATTCCGGCCCTTTGCAAAGATCAACACGGTTGTCGCTACCTGCAAAAAAAGTTGGAGGAAGGTCTTCCTGAACACCGTGATATGATTTTCCGTGAAACTTTCGGCCATTTTGCGGATCTCATGACAGGTTAGTCTCGATGCCCCCAGTTCCGAAATACGGACTTACTTGCTCTCGTTTTAGACCCCTTTGGTAATTACCTCTGTCAAAAGCTTCTCGAGTATTCCACCGACGAGCAGCGGAATGTTATCTGCGAGTCGGTTGCCCAGGATTTAGTCAACATATCCCTCAATATGCATGGCACGCGCGCCGTTCAAAAGATGATTGATTTCCTTTCTACACATCGACAGGTGGGTCCAAGTTACCCCTTCGTTGTATCTTCGCTTACCCCTGTAGCAGCAAGCCAATCTCAGATACAATGCTCAGATCCATTCTATCATTCTTGCTCTGAGTCTCCATGTTGTGGTGCTGATCAAGGATCTGAATGGTAATCATGTTATCCAGAAATGCTTGAATAAATTATCGCCCGAAGACAACCAGGTTTGAACATTTGCTTTCTGGGAGTTCATCTTGCTGAATATATATGTTTAGTTCATCTACAATGCTGTCGCTGCTAACTGCGTAGAAGTTGCTACTCACCGTCATGGATGTTGTGTTCTTCAACGCTGCATTGATCACGCTTCTGATCATCAACGTATTCAACTTGTCAATGAGATCACTTTCAATGCCCTCACCCTCGTTCAGGATCCCTACGGTAATTATGTGAGCGCAAGATGATTTTGTTATTTCTTCAGGATCCTAATGTTGTCTTGCAGGTTGTACAGTATATCTTGGACTTGAACGACAACCGTTTCAGCGATGCCGTAATCCGGCAGTTCGCTGGCAACGTTTGTGCCTTGTCTGTGCAGAAGTTCAGCTCAAATGTTATTGAGAAGGTATGGGTTACTCATCGTGAGCTGGACTACCGCTTATACTATGACACAGTGTATCCGTGTCGCGGAACACAGCACCCGTAAAATGCTCATTGAAGAACTTCTCAATCGCACTCGTTTGGAAAAACTGTTGCGAGATTCGTATGGTAACTACTGTGTCCAGACAGCCCTGGACTATGCGGATCCCGCACAGCGCGTTCTCCTCGTCGAGGGGATCCGACCGGTCCTTCCCTTGATTCGCAATACCCCATACGGTAAACGTATCCAGAATAAACTTCAGCGAGAGCAAATGGATCAGTTTGGTGGATATCATAACCAACAGGCCCTTGTCAATATGGCTTTGAGCAACCCGGTAATAGGGTTACCTCAAAACTCGGGCCGCCACCTCCAAGGCAACCCCCTTGCTGATGTGTATGGCGGGCAAAATGGATTATACTCGCTCCAATCGCAAGCATCCTATGCCCAGGCCCCTTTGGCGTCGCAGTTGCACGCTTTGCAGCCTCAGTCTATCGACGGGTATGTACTCCAAGGCAACCCCGGTCATAGCCAAGGCCTTTCGCCAACACATACAAATGGTTTTTCTGGAGCGTCCTTCGCTGGCATGGGCCATTATACTGGATCGGTCTTGCCCAATGCGCTCAGCGACCCCTACCAGAGGACTTCCTTTGGCTATGGAATGTAAAAAGCTTTTCACTCTTTCTAACCTAACATCGACTCTGCCCGAATTACAATTCCCTCAAATCTACCTTACTCGCACGACCCAAATTTTGAATCACTGTCTCCCTATATCAACCATAGTCCCTTTTATCTCTGGGTATCCCCTGATCTATCATACCAAGCTCCATTGTATTTTGCCAACTGCATTATCTTCATCCAATGTTTCGTACGCCTTCGCTGTTTCGAACATTTTTCTTATTTGGCACTACATCATTTGTACAGGTTCCTTCACTCACTCTAACTCGGTTGTCTGTCTAATAGTAGTCCGTCCTAGCAGCACTATTTGTCTGTCATTCTGTAGTTACTTCCTCTAGCTGTATAAATTCGTTACTTAGAACTTGCTATTGTGGATCATACTTATATCATATTGCTTGTCGTTTTCCAGAATTTGTTTTGTTTGGAATGGTAACAAATTCAATCTTCATCGATTTAGAGGCCGACGTAACGTATTCAACGGTATATACACTTGCGAAGAGGTCAAGGCTCCAAGATGATCCTTCGTACAGACATCTGAATTACTCTGAATCGATGGGCGCATTGCAGAAGTAAATTTATCATGATTGGGCTATGAACCCCCGACCTCTGGATGGAAGAACGATGAACATTGGAAAGCATATCCGTCTAAGACCGCATACAGAAAATAGGGGAACAAGTATCATATGTGCGAAGAAAGGGATTAATCCATCACCGGTTCTGGAGGAGGAGTGATCAGTTTGCTGAGATATATATACGACTATTTCCTGCAACTCACCTTGAAGAAACCGATGGCAGCAGACTTTTCGCGGAAGCACTGACGGCAAAGGTCGAGACCGTACTTGCGGATGAGACCAGCTTGGTGGGCGCAGAGACGGCTGTACAGAGACAAAAAAGTGAAAAACTATACAGGTGGATAATCAAAAATGCTCACCATTGACGGGCGCCCTTTCCAAATTTTCTGGGGCGAGAGAACCAAACAGCGTCGTGGGTCATTTTGAAGCTGGAAGTTCAGATCGAGATCAAAGGTACAATAGACTGATGAGCAAGCAGCCAGTTACCTCTTGCGTGCGTTTTTGAAAGCAGTATGCAACGGTAAATTTGAGAACGGTCACAGCCAAAGCAGAAGTGTGAGAATGCTGCACGTGCAGCTGTATATTATTGCAAATTCACGCTCGACGCCCGTGCGCCGAGTCGATAGGCGCCAGCGGGATGATTCAAAAAAGAACCATCCCTAGCCCGTAATCTCCGTAGGTGCGAGAGGCCTGGTGCATTTTACTGAATTTCAAACCCACAAGCAACCCGAACGATAATCACTTGCTCTAGCTTATCCTGGTTTGCCGAAAGTTTTAGCTCGGCGCTCAACTTAAGCGCAATCCTCAAGGCTCTCAGCGCTAATGATGCTTTGATTTGAATTCAATGTGAAGTTGCCTCCAAGTCAGATTGTCCCAAAGAGGAAGTTGTGGTACTCGATGCACACGAGTTGCCGAACATTCATCTCTCCTGAACTACCATCTCGGACTCCCTTATTCGTTTGCTAAATGCTTACTCCCCTGGCGGTACTTTTAGCTGTCGCACTTCTGCTTGGAAGAGGCCTAGTGTGGATTGTGAATCTCCTGGTTGTTCTTCCACTATTTGATCCCCTCAGAAAGCTCCCTGGCCCCACTGGTCCCTTCTTCTTCAGTCATATTCAACGGGTCGTAGAGTATGTGAACCCGCTTATCTGGAACTTGGGTTGTTAAATATCGTTCTATGACAGTCCTGATTTCAGCGCCACACAACACGAAGAGTGGAAAAAGCAGTATGGAAAAACTTTCAGATATCATGGATCCGGAAAGGTATACCTTTGAGGCTATATCGCTCTCTGATCTTCAATGGACTTGCAACTTTACCTCAGTTTGATTATCGCTTGATGACATTCGACCTTCGCGCCGTCTCTCATATCCTCATGTCTCCCATATACCAAAAACCGAGAGTCACCCGTACATTCCTTTCTACAATGCTTGGCAAAGGTCGACCCTTCTTTGTATCTTGGTTGCCTCCACGTTCTTATCATGTTTTTCATCCAGGCATATTCACAACTGAAGGCGCTGAACATACATTTCAGGTGAAATTTTCTGTCTGAGCATCTTGCACGGCACTCATCTCATACCCTTCATCTTACAGAGAAAGATAATAGGTCCTGCTTTTACCTTACAGTCCATCAAGACGCTCACCCCGATATTCCTACGAACGGCTGAGGAACTCCACGACAAATGGGAGGGAATGTTATCCAATGGACAAGAAACCATCGATGTTTGTCATTGGATTTCTCGCGCAACATTCGATGCTTTCGGTATGGCTTGCCTTACCTATAACTTTTGTTCCATCCATGGGGAAACAGAGGAACTATATCTTGCATTCCGGCGAATGTTCGATTTAGCGGATAAGAAGGGTATCCTGCGTATACTCATTCCAATGTTGGACAAAATTTGGGTAATGTTGATTTACCTAAACAGTCGCATTTCTTGTTGAGCTTGCTGTTCTGTTTATAGCCGGATAAAATAGCCCGCTCAGTGCTAGAAAGCCGCCAAGTGATATACGCCACAGGGCGGAGGTTGATATCTGAGAAAAAATCAACGATCCTGGATCAAAAATTATCTTCGAATGGACCTACTGAAAAGGATCTTCTCAGTTTGCTCAGTAAGCTGCCCAGTGTGTCTTTCGGAATTCCCGTTAATATATTCCACTCAGTACAGTCTAATATTTGTAACGACGACTCTACCAAAACCCTTTCCGACCCAGACCTTCTTGACCAAATATCTTCTTTCTTCTTTGCTGGATCCGATACAACGGCGTTGTCCTTGTCATGGTGCCTATACTTCCTTGCATTACATCCCGATATTCAAACTCGCCTGCGTGAAGAATTGACGCACCCGACCGCTCCCCCACAAAGTTCAAATTCAGAAGATCGAGCTTACGACGTTCTTGACTCGTTCCCCCTTCTTGACAGTGTGGTTCGAGAAACACTGCGGCTCGCCCCTCCGGTCCACGGTACTCTGCGTGTAGCCACCCAGAATGATCTGATCCCTGTCTCAGAACCCGTCGTCCTGACTAATGGCACGCTCGTCTCACCCGGAGAGCATATCAAGATACGAAAGGGAAGTATCATACACATTCCAATCGAGGGTCTGAATTTCGCTAAAGACATCTGGTCTGAAGATGCTTTGGAATTCCGGTATGCATCCTGCTTTTCATAAAATTTCTGAGAACCTATTGACACCCATTTTCTTATACCATAGTCCTGATCGATGGAATTCATTACCTCCCGCTGCTCAGCCTCCACACTTCCCTGGCCTGGCCAATCTAATGACATTCTCATTTGGTCCAAATTCGTGTCCTGGATATCGCTTTACAATTACAGAGATGAAAGCTTTCCTCAGCACAATACTTCCGCGTTTCACTTTCGCCCTACCGGAAGGGCAAAGTATAGGCAAACGCAATGGGTTGTTTACCCGACCGTTTGTCAGAGGAAAGTCTAAGATGGGTGTACAACTTCCCCTGATTGTGAAACGTGTGGATGAGTGCAACCCAGCATAAACTGCACCATGTAATCCACTTATTGCATATGTACACGGTTTCTTGATACCACATTCTATGTATACAATTGGGATAATATCATACTGGCTATCGTAAATTAAAGCAGCGGTTCGAACAAGTGCGTCTTGTCAATGATAAATTTCATAAATTGGAACCTGGAGATTCTACACGGCTTCAAGCAGAAAGGTTTGTTGAAGCCATTTTTGTAACAAGACTATCGAGAGGGTCAAATTCAACTTGTTCGTCTTCCTGCTCGAACTCGGACTCGGAACCATGGACACAGACGACCTCTCGTCCATCATCCGAAGACCCGGTAGTGGAAAGCTTCGTTGGGGATGCACTGCGAGCAAGGGCAGATGGAGAGTCTATATTCATCACATCAAAATGTACACAAGATACGGAGAACACGCAAGTCCCTACCTCGAGGTTTACTAGCTGCCATCCGACTAATCCTCGGTGTGCCAGGGTTACGAGCGCGTTTAACTGGTTGTTCGAACAATGGAATGAGGCGTCCTTGTTTGCAGGCTCCACATCCTTCAGAGCCTAGTCAGAAGTGGTCCAAGTTTTGCAACAGTCTTGTACTGACCTTGAACCTCAGTTTTGATAGATTTGGTGAAGCGACCATAGCTATGGGGAAAATAAGAGTGTAAGCTCATGTACCAAGCATACGAGACGGAGATCCTACGTGTATGAGCAAAAATCACATTCTATAGTGTCTCATAAATGTAAGAATTACACAAAGTAGTAAGAGACGTACTCCAGTTCCAAGGATGTTTAATTTCGTAGTCATGCGTCGTCTAAATGACTTGGTTGAATACAGCCCTACTAAACTGCCTGACTGGGGTGACTCACAGAAACTACGATGCCTGGACAAATTCGTTCCACTTTTGCGGCCCTACGTAGGAGAGATTGAAGATGATGCAATGTGATGCATGAGCGGGAGGGTTTGGGACCTACCAGCCTTTGAAAATTGGGCCATGATATTCGTCTATTTTCTCAGAGATGATCCACGATGCCAAATGGCACATCTCGTGAGACAGTGTTCGGTCGATACGCTCTGCGAAGAGTTCTCGGAATCGATCTTGATTTTTAGAGTACATGACTCACGTTCTTCGTCCAGTATCTTGATAGCAAGTTCAATCTTACTGTGAGTTACACCTTCCCTGTCCCTGTTATGTAGTGCAGTAGGAACATTGACTTGAAGAAGAATGAATGCTACAACCCGCTTACCGGCGATAACTAGCCTTGCCAGCTGTTGTCGTGAACCTACAGTTCCACTCGATCTTTGTTGTATCTGGTATCTTGTTGTCAAAAACCTTCTCATTAAGATCAGCAAATCTGTTTAATGCGTAAGTTTTCAGTCTTTCGAGCTTAGCTGTGGCCTCGGCCTTCTTTCCCATTCTTGGCTGCCTCTTTGAAGGCGACATTGCAGCCGCAGACGCTGGGGTGAGTCGAACATCAACCGCAACGTTAATCCGGCCAGCGACAACACGTTGCGGAGTCAACGAAGTTGAACAGCCTTCCTCTCGGTCATTTCGTAAAAGAAATGGCTTGCGCCTATTGCGAGAGTCATCCCTGTCAATAAACATGAGCCAGAAAATATCAATAGAAGAACAAATCTCATACAAGACCAAGATTCCTTCGTCATGAAGAGGCGAAGGAGAAGATGAATCCGAATGGTCTGAATCCGCATACAGTGGGATTTTTAGACTGCGAAAGATGTGTGTAGGCTTGAAGGGTGATCGAGAAGAGAAGTTACTGGGGGAATCTTCATCACTGTCAGTGAGCTCGATGATCTCGTTTACATTGTCCTTAGCAATTTCCGAGTCCGAGCTCTCGATGACTCTACGGGAAGGTCGGTACTTCCTAGATATTTTGGCAATCCTCGGATATGGCGAACTGAATGAAAAAAGAAGTTCAGTTTGAGTCTGAATCCGAACTACGGTATATATTCTTACTTTCTCTTTGCTGTACCTGCGGCAAAAGACACATGATCCTTCTGCGCATCCACTGCAGGCCATGAACCTGGCATATTCACAGTGAATGAATAATCGTCCGTAGGCTGGCTAAAATAGAGTACATTCATTATATGCTTAGTTTCGTCGAGAGTAGTGAGCCAGTGTGTATACACACCCTTCTTCGTCCCCTTCGGAGTCAGAGGAGATTATGACAACTTCGTTTTTACCCCTTCGAGAAGCTTTAGATGCCGTGGACTCTCTTGAGAATCTAGTGAGCTGAGCGACAGAAACGCGTGGATCGTTCAGTACTTACGAGTGCTGACATCTTTCCTCCTCGCTGTCCGGCACTATCTCAGAGTTGATATCTGAGTTACCTCGTTTATTGGCCTGCGCACTGCTGCCGCCCAACCGTAAATCTTGAACCGTTTTTCCAGTTGAGCGACTGGGAGTTACGTTATGTATCAAGGAGGGAGTTCTCCGCAGGAGTGAGGATCTTCCCTGAGGCATGCTGTCAGGCATGTTGGATGACTTCAACAGGTACAAGAAAACAAGCAAAAGGTGGAAGATGAAATATGAAAGACGACCTCTTTTTGTTTCCGTGGAAATAAATTAACGCGACTGAACCGATCACATGGGCGAGTTCCCACCAGCTCACTCACTGAGTCACTCAAACTCTAAACAGCTCTGAACCTAAATTCGATATCGATTTATTTATCAAGTAATTCATGCAAGATTCACAGCAGTGACTAAAGAATTTTGGGATGTGTTCCTTGAAAAAGAATTACACTTAAATAGCTCATTTGGAGTACTCAGTGGTAGCTCCCTGAGAATACCATTCTTCTCATCTCTTTACGCAAAGATCACTTCTGATGACCCACTTTTCTCCTGCAACGACCTCCGCCCCTTCATGGAGCATGCATTCCGCGCCATGGCGATGTAATAGGGCCAATCCCACTTCCAAGTTCACAATCACCGGTTCTGGTGATGGAGTTTTCTTGATGGCTGGATCAGGATAAAAGACAGTCTCACCACCAAGGCATCCCGTGGCCGGAGAGGTAAGATAGAGAAGAAGCGTCCATGTAGTACGTGCCGGAATATCTGTTTGACCTGAACGGACAGTGACATTATTCGAGTCGTCATCTAAAGGGAGGTATGATCAAACTGATATACAGATTAGGAGACAAGGCGAGAGCGCTAGCACCTACAATGCTGATCAAAAAATTGACCTTTGCTGTATCGATAAACCCTGATATTCGGATTGAGTCCAACCACTTCACCTCCCCAAAGCTGTTTCCGCGCTTCCCCGTCGAGTTGCAATCCGTCCTCAGACTGTACATATCCCATGATAATATTCTTCAGCCCTGTTTCTTCCCATAACCGCGTCGCAAACGAGGCATCTTGTATCTGAAAACGATCGTTGACCCTGACTGCATCACCTTTCTTCGGCTTACCAGGTGTTGTGACTAGTGGAAGATTCGAGAGAAAGGAAACATAGGTTTTGCAAAGGGAAGCTGGCCAAAAGTGTGGTATTGTGACAATCTGGTTTGTTAGAATTTCCTGTATGGACAAAAGATTCGAAGGGATAAGTGATTTGAAAGGCGGCCATATTGGGAGCTGTTCTAGCTGCGTAGATATGGCAGTGTCCTTTTTCCTTCCCTTGGGAGCCATTTCAACGCAGTAATGAGCTCGTCGAACAACAGGTTGAGGGCTATTGAGGGTGGCTATACATCTGGTATTTCGGTCCGATATCTGACTGAGGAATAACTGTCAGTGTTACGGTCATGCAACTTAAATCCCTCGCCTGGGCTACTTCATGTCCTTCGTTTCATCGAATCGCTACCAACTACTGCTACTGAATATATATACATCCAGCTCCATCACTTGCGGATTCTTAGATGGCGTGAAAACCGCAGACGCTCTGCCTTTTTTTATCCTAGTATCAGAATATGGCTCGGAGGACAGGATAAACGCCGTTCCGTCAACAAGGGTCAAGGAATTCGGAGAGCGCGAGGATTTAGAGACAGCAGGTATCCATATTTTACCTCAAAACCGTTTTTACTAATTTCACATCGAGTTGTATGAGGTCGGGCATTGGAACAAAATCCGCCTTTCAAGTACAACGTGGGTGCGCGGGAGGTCCGTATATGAAATGAACATGACCATGCTTACTTCCTATAGCGCTTTGCTGTTGTTGAACAGTTGTTCCGACTGACCCGTATAGGCATGAAGGTTTACTGTCGGCTGAGAGTCAGCAGATTCGGACCATGTCGGAAAAACAAAGATGATTTTCAGGATATCATAATATGAACTTTCGTACTAAGCATTGACCATGGCAGTCGGCCTATCTTTCAAAACCCGAGTTCCACATATGCACGTAGAGGTTGTGACCTCTCATTCTATACTGGACTAAAATTATCCTTCGATGGTCTAGGACCTGAGCGGGAACTGACAGGCAGATAAATTGCGTCCATCACACAAAGGACTTTTCTTGCCTACTCCGTCCGTTCAGAGTTGAATGGGCTGTCCTGAGGGTGCGTGGTGCACATGGCCCGACTTTCCAAAATCATAATCGTCATTCAAGAGTAACGAAGAGCGGTAAAACGACTGTCACTGGATTTTGTTTTTGAATGCATCTGAAAGTCAAATGAATCCCACAGGAGGATTACAGTCATGAGGTATGGACTTACCTGGTACCAGCTAGGTCCTCTCGAGTTGACTTGTTGGTTTCACAGCGTTGTCTTTGGGACTGGTATAAAACTAGAGGAGAAAAGAATAAGTAAAAGACAAGCTTTCGACTAGTTTCACTGCTTTTTGCTTACCTCAAAGTCTTCAGTTACTTCGTCAAGCCATAATGTTCACCTCTCTCAAGTTCGCTGCTCTCGTTGCTGCTGCTTTGGTAGCCGGCGCCCAGGCTGAGACTCACACTGTCTCTTTTACGAACTTGTGAGCGCTCCACTCCGTATATTTAAAATCCTCCCTCTCAAACCCATTATTTGTTAGGTGCGGCAGGGGTGTGGTAAGTGCTTCATAATTTGCTCCGATTGAGTACTAATTTTTCTCAACGCGTTCTCCAAAATTAGCCCACCTTGAAGGCAAACGGTGTAACGCTTTCAACAGGGGGTGCCTACACTTCCAACGGTACGCCCTATCATATTCATTCCACATCCCTATGAAATTGATAGACTTCTTCAAGGCCCTCTGGAGGCTGCTATTGCGTGAGTAATGAGGTCTTTACTATTAAGAGCAACTGATAGAAGTGTTCGTGCTTAGCTACCTCGATGTCGGTGAGAACCCCGACCGTTACGTTTCCTTGGCTACCAGCCGCTAATGGTGATTGATGCAGGCTGTGGTGCCAACGGAGAAGGGTGCACAATGGTTGAGACCACTCTCGTCAATCCCACTTCCCCAGGATCTGGATCCAGTACTGATATCACTTTAATCTCCCCGTACGTCCCAATCCCCTTATGAAATACCTAGTTTGCGCTCGCTAAGCAAACGCAACAATCTAGCCACACCTTCTCCGTTACTACTGGATTTGGGTAGGTTCCGCTTTCAAGTTTTGGGGAACAGATACAGATTTTTCGTTAACAGATATTACGATGGTTGCGATGGTGCAGGAGCTGATTGTACGCTCACCTTTCTTCGGCCTTGGAGTCGCCGCTCAAGGTTTTTTTTACATAGGCACTAGTGCTAGTTGCTCGACAGCATTCCATGTCAGCACCGATACCGGTGTCCAAGTTGCATGCCAAAGCGATAATGTGAGCCTATCACGCTTACACCCTTCGGTGTTCTCTTGTTACTAACCCATGCCTTTGTACAGGTCAACCTTGCTATCACTTTCTGTGATTAAACGCGTAGGTATCAGTCATTTAAATAACTGTAACAGTCGTCGGATATCTTATCACTAGTATTCTTTTCGAAGATTAGTGCATATTATGCCAAAAAAAATCTGTTGTATGTACATTACGCAGAGACCGATGAATTTTCCCAGTTCGACCTTTCTCAATGTGTAAGAGGACAGTAGCCAAAATGAAGCTCACGAAGGACTTTGAGAGTAGTACACAGTCCTACCCAAATAAAGAGATTTTACGATTTACGAATGTTAGTATTGAACCATTGACCTTCCGTAACAAAAAAACTTCAGCTCGGATGGTTGTATGAATATGCGGAAAGAGCCGAGGGGAAATCTGTCCAGCTAAGTAGGAAGAAATTATGTACTGTGTACATCGATTCAGGAGATACTTTTATATGCATATGCATCTCGTCGTATCTCGTACGATTACATTTGCAACGTCCCCAATTACGACCGAAAGGAAGGAATGAAACCTCCTGAAACCTCCCATGCCCTTAAGCGCCCCTCATGGAGTCCGATTCAGAAGCTCAAGCGCTCATACATACCTTTATACACTTTATACACTGTCTATCAGCAGCTACATTTTTGTTTTTCCCCTGATTATACGTCTCCTGGTTTTTAATGACCTTGAAGTTGGTTCGTTCTCGAACAATAATACTTGATCCAGGTGCGGCGCGAGCAATAATCCGCCAACACGTTGATTATGATGAACTGCTTTCAAATTCATGACTCGATCGCATATTCTATTGTCGACCACCATGAGTAATGCTTCAGAGAACAATTTAGAGAGCATAGAACTAGCGATGCAGATTCCACTACCTGCCTCGAATCTCAATCCCAGTTCCGTCTCTGTTAACGCTGTACTTCCATCTGATGATGGCTTCTCTAGCATCGACAGCATACCATCTATCAACAGAAATCAATCTTCCTTACCGCCAGTAGACAAAGGTTTTGGTGCTTGGTCTTTTGTGCGTATTCTAGGGTTGTGTTATGTCCGCCGGCCTGACATTCTGTCTGACTCCTTCTCAGTTAACTGCAGCCTTCGTCGTGGAAGCTATTGTCTGGGGGTTTCCGACCTCATTCGGTGTTTTCTTAGATGGTGCGTATTCATTGAAGTGAATTTCCGAAGCTCGTGATCGACATGTCCTTTTTGCATATAGTATACCTAAAGGATACGAAATACACCGCTCAGCCCAAGGCATCGAGTTTACTTCCTCTAATTGGTCCAGTCTCATCTGGTATCATTTACTGCTCTGGTCAGACTTTGAACTCTCAATCCTATTGCCGCACCTAATACATTGAGTCAGGACCTTTCATCACTCCTGTAATAACTAGATATCCATATCATAAACGTACTTTTATGTACGTCGGCACACTTCTCTGCTGGGCATCTCTATTCGCTGCCAGTTACACCACTCAAGTGAGGTTGCATCATGGACTTTTTATCTCAATTCTCACATTTCTATATAGATCCTTCCATTGGTTGTATTACAAGGTGCTTTGTATGCTATCGGAGGATGTGAGCATACATGTCCATAAATAATCTCACACAAACTCATCTAATATCTAACTGTCTTTCTCTTCCTACCCCTCGTAGCAATGCTCTACATCCCCTGCATCTCCTATCTATCCGAATGGTTTCATCATAAGCGTGGATTCGCTAACGGCGTAGTTTCCGCTGGAACAGCAGTCGGAGGCATCCTCCTCCCTCTCATCTTACCCCCTTTATTATCTTCCTATGGCCCTCCTAAAACATTGCGAATCCTATCCATTGCGATAGCTCTTCTTTTAGTGCCCCTGCTTCCTCTCATTAAAGGCCGTTTGCCTGAATCTCGCATTCGAGCTATGGGACCAACCCCTCGTGGACGAGGGAACACAGAGTGGACGAGAAGCATGTCGTTCTGGGTTTTAGTAGTTGCTAATACCCTCCAGGGATTTGGATATTTTGTGCCTATTGTTTGGCTTCCTAGTAAGCCATATACTACTCTGTTAAATGAACGGATATCAAATCTAGTGCTTCGCTCAGCATTTGCCAGTGCTTTGAATCTCAATAGTTCAACTGTGTCAATGGCTCTGGCGCTCCTCAACTGTGGGACTCATTCAAAACGAAACTTGTTTATGATCTGATCCCCTTTGTAGGCGGTTCTGTTATAGGCCGACTAACAACAGGATACCTTTCTGATAAAATCAATCCCTGGACCTTAGGGCTCTCAACGTTAGCCTCCACTTCTGCCGCCACGTTCATACTTTGGGGTGTTTTGTCATATAATCTCGCTGGATTGCTATCGTTCAGTGTAGCTTATGGGATTCTTGCCGGAGGTTGGTCGAGCACATGGAACGGGTTTACCAAGCCTTTGAGTGGTAAGCAGATCTCATCCACTGGCATTCAATTTTCTGTTAATTCCTTCAAACCGCAAGCCAACGATCCAAATCTCTTTACCACTCTTTATGGCATTTTACTCTTCTCTCGTGGTCTAGGAAATATATTCTCAACACCCATCTCTTCTGCTTTGACGAGTTTGGACTCCAACTCTACAGTTTCATCTACTTTCAACCACTCGGGGCACCTTGGCTTTAACGTCGGCGGAGGGAAGTTTGGGAAAATGATTGTGTATGTAGGGACGTGTTTTGCTGCCGCTGCTTTGATCGCATTGGTGGGCTGGGGAATGGATGCGGCGAGACGACGTAGGTCACTTGAAAGGCAAGCAGGGCAGGAACAGCAGAGTTGAGTCGCGTTGAGAAAACAAAATAGCAAATCGTGCGACTTGTGCCGCTTTGTATCGCTTGAATAGTTATATTGCTTTCCTAGGCTTTCTTGCGTGCGTTTTACGCATCATTACTCAAAGGTTTCGGTTCTGTCTGTGAACACAATGCAAAGATTCACATAGGAAATCATGGGCATGGCACCAGGAGTCTGTCTTTCTTACTTACTATACTATCCTATCCTTACAATTTCCTCCAGTAAAACGAGAACAAGATCCAACGATGGCTGGGTCACCAACGGTCACCATACCACCTCTCCACCCACCAAATCCTCTAACAAGATTGCCTCCAAGCTCTCGTCGATATCACCATTAGCCATTCAGGTCAAGAATCAACGTCAACATGATTGACAGTGAATCGGGGAACCACTGGAGGAAAATTGAAAGTTCAACAGTCTAACGATGTATCGTCCACGTGTACGTAGCAGGTAAATACCGTACGAGTTTGTCTACTTCAGTGATGGATAAACGTCCGATTACTGGAATACCTAGAGCAGCACAAGCGTCCGAATTAATGCCACACCTAGACCAAGAACGATGCTCCGCCGACCAAAAATGGTCTTGGCTCCGGAGGAGGATTTTTGACTTGAAGAGCTCGAGGAGTCCAGGAACACCACTGAAAGACTAGGTCCCGGAGCAGTGATGTTGCAGCCATTCGAACAATCCACATTCTGGTTTGCATACGCCCAGCCATTGGATGTATTGGCAGAAATTGGTTTTCCATCTCCAGCACCGAGGAATGTCTGCTCACCCCATGCGATGTCGTACTTCTCAGTGATACTTGATGCCGACAGGTACTTCACCATAGCATTCGTTGGATTCGTTGCTTTGATTCCACTGGGGAGTTTGAACTCTATCGAATCGGTTCCGTAATTGAACAGAACAATCCTGTTTAATGACGAATTGGTAGCGTCGTAAACTGCATATCCGCCAATCGTTGCGTTAACATCAGTTGACACATTGAGGTCATTGACAATGATGCCGTTTGAGGAAGCAAGGATTTCGGCAGTAGCGATGAGTGCATAGAACGGGGGATCAGTAGTCCAGGGGCCTGTGTTGATCTCGGAGACGTTTGGCGGAGTGACCAGATTGTAAGAAATGCCCTATGATAAAGTTGAGACTGTTCACTACATGAATGGCACAATAGCGCGACTGACCTGCTCCCTAGTGTGAATATACGCAGCAGTGTAGCCGACAGAAGCCAACTGTAGGGCATAGTCAATGGACCAAAGCGCACCGACAGCGAACGTGTCCGAGATTCCGGGGATACCTCCACATGATGCGCTGTTGAATTCACTCATCAGCATACGAGGAGCGCCTCCGGTAGTATTACGAGTAATGATATCGATTCCAGGCTTTTGCCACGCCGCCAGATCGACGACTTGGCGTCAAACTTTCAGCTGCATAACGCCAATGACGCGGAAGATAACTCACGATTACCGTGTTGGGTGTAATAAAGAAGCTGGTACTGATAAGATCCAAAGCAATTATTTTGAGGATAATGTTGCAGCCTATGTGAATCTAAGGTCTGCTCCTTATGCTCATTTCAATAAAGCAACGTACGTGATGTACTTTAGGACGTTGGTGAAATTCGATAGATATCCTTGGTCTAATAATGTTGCTAAATCCTGCATACTTCGATGGGCTATCATGCCATAAAGATCAACGAACGAACGACGTACCCAGTCGCAACAAACGGTCGGTCCCGCCACGTTATGACCGTTCGTTAGGTCACCAGCAGTAGTATTGCTAATATCATGAAGAGCAGCGGAATATTCCTACGTAACTCCGCTGAGTTGGCTGTAGCTGGGTAGGCGGAGGATACTCACTCCAATGTAGTCATCGACCGTGTAGTTAACAACATTTGGTCGTTGGTCGTGTGCAGTATAGAGATCCGGTTCCTGATGGGAGTGTTGAGTGGAGATTACGCGCGCGCGAACAAGACGAGCATACGTTGCCTAGAAGCATTGCATCCAAATGACTTCCCAAATATTTTGTTGCATCGCCCGCAATAACCGAATCCGTGTTGGTTGTGTTGATGGTCAATCCTAAGACGATGGATTGAGATTTTCCCCAACGTGTGTAGTAACTGGTGAGACGAGCAAACCTATCAGATACTGGACGCCATTTACTTCCTCGGAGACCTTTTCCATCACTTCCCACAGCATAGGCCCATAATTGACGGGTTGACTATTTGAATTAGCATCTGGATCGGTAAGGATGAGCATGGGTGAGGCTTGCGTTGGCACATAGGTCGAGACATCCCCAGAGTTGCCTCCGACTCGAATACGGACATCATTCGAGCCGGTACGAGACCGAATTTGACTAAGATAATTCAGCATTGCCTGAGGTATTGTATCCGTATCGTTTCCAACTAGACCATTCCAATTGAACGAGTACCGAGATCAAGCAAAAGGAACAACTTACAGTATTCGTTCATGAAACTAAGCTCGAAACTGATGCCGAAAAAATTGGATGCAACGACATTTTGTGACGAAGGAGATGAGGGTACAACGAGTTGAACGTCTGCAGTGACAGCAAAACAAGGCTCCAAAACCGCTGCTACGAACAATGCGGAGAAGAGGTGAAGCATCGTGCTGAGCAAGAGAGCAAACCTGAAACAGGGGACAGAAACAAGCCGCGTTTTTCACTTCCTCAAAAGCAGAATTGGTAGTCAAAAAATCCTTCCGATCCGAGAAAGCCTTTCACGTCAGATCTTCGCGCCCAGCTCTTCTCGATGGTGTCCAGAGACGGCCCAAACAGTGCCAAGCAATCAAGCGGAGGGGGTATGAACGGGGTAAGAAGGAGAAAGGTACCAAGCAGAAGAACATGTGGCGCAATCAGAGAGAGTACTAGTAACTGACTCCTCGGACTTCCCCTTTGGAAATTATCCTCGAGGTTCCTCCTCGGGGAACGAACATTGCACGTGGTAGGATATCATTGAAAATTGAGCTCAGAAAATACTTGCGCGTATATGGTACATGGTATAGCTTGTAACTAATTGTATGCTCTAGATCTTAAACCATGTCCAAAAATTTAGAAGGCCCGAACGTGGAAGTACTTAGGATTATGATATAGATAAGAGTGAGTCTATCTCTTTTGGTTTTCTTTTCGGTGTCATAATCTGTCATAATGACCAGACCTTGACGGTAGAATCGCGTCCGCCTGTGGCCAGGTAGCGATCCATGTACCGCAGTCTCTCAACAGGGCTTGTGTGTCCGTTGGTCAAGAGCGTCGAGTGCTGCATACTAGTACGGTTGTAGATCTGAACAAATATGATAAGCTACAAAACTTTAGCATCGCATCCAAAGGAGAAGACAAACCTTTACGCCATTCTCGCCAGTAGCTGCTATGACCTTACGAGTGTCGAATTGTAATGCGGTGACTGGGTGGTCGTATCTGAGAGTTTCGAATACCCCTCCAGTACGAACATCCCAGATTTGAATCGTCTTATCCAAACTTCCACTAGCGATATGGACTTCGTCAAACTGAAGGCATGTCACAGGTGCAGAATGTCCAGCTAATGTCCGATGTGCCTGTCCAGTACGCACTATGAAGAGACATGATTCTATCAATAACGTCACGATAAGCCCAACTCATGTAGACTTACTGTCCCACATTCGTACAGCACCGTCACCGCGCTACCACTAACGAGTCCATAACCCCAGAACTGAACACCACCAACGTAGTCTTCATACATATCCCAGCTCCCATCTGCACGAGGAGGCATCGGGAAAGCAAAGGTGCCTACAGAAGCAGCGGCACCAGCAAAAAGGTTATTTGCCAACGTACTCGATGTCGGATGCGCTATAGCCCACAAGATGTCCATCGTCATAACGCATTGACCGGTTGTTAGATCCCATTGCCTGAGCGTCTTATCTGACGCGCCGGTGACCTAACGAAAAGACATTGAATGCCAACATTAAAGCCATAATGGACCAACACACCAGGCAATTATCTTCGAAGAACAACGTAGTCACTGTCTTTGTGTGTCCTTCAAGTACACGAAGACAAGCCACATCCTCTTTTTGCTCCTTTCCAATCCCATTCCTGATTCCATTCGGCTTGGTTCCTTCCTCACTGCTATCTTCTTCCGCCACATCGCTCAAACTGACTATCTCACCCTCGTCTCCCCACCCATCACTTCCATCAGCATCCACAAGTCGGAGATCCCATAACCTGACTGAACAATCTTCACTACCTGTCACGCAGACAGTATCTTCGACCTGGATGCACTTGACAGTCCCAACGTGACCGCGTAAACGACCGGACTCTGTTCCAGCGAGCAGATCCCAGACGATGGGTTGAGAGTCTTCTACAGATGCGCTGACGAGAGTTCCGTACGGTTCTGAGAAATCAAGAGCGCTTATTGGTGCTGTGTGACTGTCCAGAGTCTGAGATAAAATTAGAAGTTAGAAGAGATTATGAATGAGAAGAACATACCATGAAAGCTACACCGGGAGGTAGCTCGTCGTGTTCAGAGGGTAAGAAAGCAGGCCCTGTCGTTTCATTCAGTCGGGTTGCTCGCGATAGGCAACAAGCAGCTTGCCTTTTCGCCTTCTAGAACTGTGCAGTATCTGGAACGATTGGGACATTCGAGCCGGGCCTGACTGTTCGAACTCTAAACGCTCCTTGACGCCTTGTACTGTAAGAGTCATAAATCAATGATAGCGCGCTTCCACTATTGAAAGATACTCACATTCGTCGTCAAGTTCCAACTCGTCTTCCTGAAGTTTGATGAGGTCTTGTTCAAGTTTCGTTCGTATGTCGTCCAATGCTTCAATTTTGTGGGTGATCTCCATGATTTCATTGTTGACCAAGCTCTGCGAGGAATGAGCCTGAGAAGTAATATTGACAATCAGCACAAACACACCCGCTTGATATTTATGTTCTCCTTATCGCGAAGAATCTCCTTCCTTTGACGCGTAAGTTCGTCCTTCCCAAGCATCTTTGTAGCACTCAAACTTTCCCTTCCTCTTCTCTTTCCCTTTCTAAGCGTCGCATCCGATCGAGGCACCATTACCACATCATCTTCACTGGTTACACTCTGTCCCTCATGGTCATCTTCGTCCGCTAGCAGCCCTCTAGCGTTCATTCCAAGCTTCTTCAAGCCGATATGCGGCGCATCTACACTTCGCATCTGTCTTCTCCGAGACTTGCTTTGCTCCGCACTGGGAATAGTCGCGTTGAATCCCCGCAGCAGACTGACGTTCGAAGCAACTCCGTCCGGTTCCGGCACTTCGACATGCAGTAGCTGCTCCGTTGCCTCGACAATTTCAAGATCGCGTGAAGTTACTCGCCGTGTTCCAAGACCAAGCCGTAGAGGCGCACGACCTAGTGTAGCAAAGTCCATCCGTGAGCGAGACATTGAGGAGTTAACAATCCGTTCACGAGGCTGTTTGGATGAGACTGTAGAAGCTGCCTTCATCATCCTGGGAGTCATTATGACTGGCGCTACTGTTGAAAGGCGGCGGGAAAATTAGGACTAGTCGAGGAAGACAGAAGTGCACGCACAGCCCGATATTATGCTTGAAGACTCGTTCTTTCTATGTGAAAAGGGCGTCATTATTGCGTTCTGTATGAACTGTAGCTTGCTGGATCCTGCCAGTGAATTTGAGGTATTGATTGAATCCAAGACATTCCGACCATTTCGTTTTGGTTCATCTCGCAATGAACCAGGCGGATCTGGAGGCATACAAGAGGATTATGAAAGTTAAGTCGAATTGTTGAAGGACAATGAACGCCAAAAACAGGTTGAAGTCGGAAAGACACGAACACGGAAGAGCGCTATTACTTCACGCCGTTCTCTCACGTGGTTATCACTATAAATTCAGTGTACATAAGCCGAACGACTATTATACAGGAATCGGATACATAGAACAGAATATAGTATTTTACCTGCCCACTACGCATTCGCAGAAGACCCAAAATCAATGACGAGGCCCACTCCAAACCGGCGAAGGTCATACTCTCGTCGAAGGAGGGGAAGAGGTGGAGTGCCGATAGCAGGCATTGGATCTGAGATATTCCGTGTAGTGCCCAATTCAGCTGGAGGAGAAGCAGGTTGAGGATCTGTCTGACCCTTGGACCTTAATAGAGACCAAAAGCCTTGCGCTATAGACTTCGCGTTCGCATACGCTGTCGGGGAAGGCTGCGCTGACTGTGTATCGTTTTCAGACACCTGAAATTCGAGTTGCTTGATTTTCTCTTCAATCCTAACTTGGCGTTCTAGAGTATCTTTAAGCTTTTCTACGCTTATTCTCTCCCATAGAGACGTGTTGAAAGGCTCGAAGAAGCCAGCTGTGGATAAATCACACCAGCAACGATCCGCTGGTTGAATCATTGAAGGCAGAGGCTTAGAGTAGGAAGGAGATAAGGTCGAGGTAAGCCCCTCGCGAAAGGTCGTAATGTTTTCCGCCCAGGGTACTGAAAGTGGGGCATCTAGCGGTATTGGGGACCAGTAACACGTTGAAACGAACAACGTGCTCAGCAGTATGATGCAGTAGAAGCTAATCAACAAGAGTTAGTATACCCAGAGTGTTCCTATTAAAAAAAATACCAGAGAAAATATTCTGACCAGGGTTTAGCATGCATAGTCAGCGTGAACAGGAAGAGCAGCAGAAAGATGGGCGGAGCCGTTGGTAGCGGTAAAAGGATGAGAGGAAGGTACCATCTTGTACACCTAATGGATAGAAGGAAATAGTGTGAACAAGAAGATAGATTCACCAGTTGAAGGCGGTTACTTACCACATTACTTTGTCGTTGTAGAGGTCAAAGCGAGTAGTAATCGATTACATCAGCATGTTCGAGAGACTTCGAGAAAAAAAGGCTCCATCCCGCGTCAAAACTGAATATTCTTTTCCTGACCACCACCGTCATTCTTTATGATGCCTCAACATCCTGAACTTTTATGGGCCCAGCGCAGCTCAAAGACGACTCCCGACAAAGTCCGTGCTCTGATTCTGCGATTAGCTCGCGATCTTCAGTTTCTGACGCGTCTTTTTATCTTTCTTTTTGTCTAGAATGTCATCTACCTCACTGTGAACCTTCCTGATATCAAAGAATCTTCGCTGAAATTCGGCCTCAGCGAAACCTCCCTTCAATTCAGTGCAACGGCTGGAGAGTCAGTACTTCACCCTGTCTTTTTCTGCATCTTTTCTTGATCTCACGTCGATCGTGCTTTTTCGAAAAAACAATCAGTTCGGCAAAAGGTATCGATGAAAAGGAATACTCTTTTGAGCTCGATTTTTTCAAAGAGATCAATGCCACGGTATGTTTTTTTTCGTACATTTTGGCTTTGCAACGAGAAACTGAGATTTGGCGCATGTAGGAATCAACAAAGCGTCTGAACTCGCGATCTCTATATCTCGTTTTGCGCAAAAAGGATATGGAAGAAGAATACTGGCCTCGTCTTACGAAAGAAAAAGTCAGGAACTCGCACATAAAGACTGATTTCAGCAAATGGGTAGATGAGGACGAGCAAGATGGCGAAGCGGCTGCTAACGATGACGATGATATGTCGGGCATGGGTGGGATGCCTGGAATGGGTGGGATGCCCGGAATGGGTGGGATGCCAGGAATGGGCGGCATGCCAGGAATGGGCGGTCTGGGTGGCATGCCTGGTATGGAGGGCATGGACTTCGAAAAGGTGAGGTTATGTGCTCTTCATTGTTATCATTCCGTTGTCCAGTTATCTGACACTGCAATCGTCCAGATGATGGCAGAAATGGGTTCTGCGAGTGGTGGGGGTGCCGGACCTTCCGGAATTGACGATGATGGTGATGATTCTGACGATGATGGCCCTCCACCTCTCGAGGATGCCGAATCAGCCAAGTAGACGAACATTGACAGTGCCTCGAACATCTTGCTTGATATCAAAATGCTTGTATTTGGATTTGTATATAAAGTGGCACAACTTGACAATGGGAGTTCACATGTTCAAAAGCTTTCAATTTGTCCAATGATGAATCATGACTGCCCCAACTCAGATATATACGAAAGGGTACAAATGGGTTCTCTAGACCGGTCATTGACGGGATTCAAGCGACCAACGCAAGCCTACAAGCCAATACATATGTACAAATTCATACAACTTCCAACCTCAGTCTGGTTCTCATCGAAAACATGATATAAATATGTCATAAATCTTGAAGCCTATACTTGTCCTCTACGCACCAACGATCAAGTTAGACAGTAGAAATAGCGCCACTCAAAACGCGGTAACTTCTACAGACGGGAAATCGACCTTTTGCCTTTGCCGTTGCCAGCTTTGGCAACAGCAGCTTGACTTTGGGCCTGAGAACCCTGGTTCTTGTTCTGACCTTGTCCCTTAGCAATTTCGGCTGCTGAAGCCCCCGTAGCAGCAGTCCCAGCGGCAGCAGTACCGGCAGCAGCAGCAGTTGCATTAGACTATGTACGTCAGAAACAATGACTTTAGTCAAGTCTCATGGCATTCAAAAAGAAATATACTCACAGCAGTTGCACCATCTCCAGATGCAGTGAACTGTAGAATAGAAAAACTCCTCAGAAAGATGTTTTAATGATGCAGAGTGAATGAGAATACATACGTAAACACAGTCATCAAGAGAACCGTGTTGAGCAATAGGCACGATTACAGGCTGGTGATTCGACGAAGAGTTAATGGAGCACAGACGGTATGCACCAGCAGGGACACCCGACGTAACATCAGCAGTCACCGCACCGTTCACAGCAGCTGTATTGACACCTTTGAAGAACGCGAACTGTTGAGGGTTAGTCGGTGTGGTCTGAGCCAAATCCGACAACGCCTCGATGACGACGTGAGTGTGACCAATGATCTGGCCTTGTGCACTGAGCTGCTGAGGAGCAGCAAAATAATTCTCGTTTGCGTTGACAAAGTTACCAGTGTCGAGGTTGTTGATGTTCATCGTGATTGTGAATTCGGTATTGGCGGCAATGGTGGCTCCGTTAGCTGGGTTCGCGAATTTGGCCGAAGGCATGTTCTGAACGGAAGGGATGGTACCAATGGGCGCAGGATTACAGGATCCCGTTGTAATTTGCAGACCGTTAGTGATAGGAAGATTGCCCTGGGTAAGACAATAATTGATGAAATTGTTGTTAGACGTGAGCGACGCCACCTGGCCAGCTTCTTGGACATCTGCAAATACAAAATATTTAGATGTTTTTAATTTCTAGACTGAGAGTGCTTTGTGAAAGCCATGCCTTGACCGTTGTTTAGGAATCCAGTTGCGATCACACGGGGATCGAGAGTGAGCGATGACTGAGCATCAGGGTTGTTCTCAGTGGCATTGGTTGTAATGTCGGAAGAAGAGAGCGAGCCGATGGTGGTCGCTGTGCTCGTGGAGCCCGTACTACCATTAGATGTGGTAACGGCGCTACCGGATGCAGAGTTGTCTGTGGCACCCGTGCTCCCAGAGGAGGTGGATGTGTTATTGGATGCGGTTGCAGGGTTACCAGATGCAGAGTTGTTCGTGGTGTTGCCAGATGTAGTGTTCGCAGAACTACTGGACGTAGCGTTGTCCGTAGCGCTAGACACCGATGAAGAAGCAGCAGCAGTCGTACCACTAGAGCTGCTAGAACTGCTAGACGATGGATCTGTGGCACCAGTCTGTATGGGTTCATCAGAGACCTGTTATACAAGAAATCAAAGACTCATCCATGGACTTACAGCAGCGAGACGATTATCTAAATCCGATTGAGTCGTACAAGTGGTAAGTGTTCCCGTACTTGGACTATCCAGAGGAATAGCTGCACATCTACATCCAGTATATGTTCAGTACACAAACAGATGAGAAACCCGACTCGATACGTACATGGTACCAGTTGCGCAAGATTGCAAGACGAATTTTCCATTTACACACTGAGCGAACTTGCCGGTAACACAGGAGTTTTCGCCACTCGTGCAGGAAGAGGTTGCGGACAATGCTGAGCGAAAGTTCTGATTCAGGACTCCAAGCGAAGATGATCAAAAAGTATACTGACTCTTGTACTGGGCGCTAAATACTCGAATTTAGCAAAAGAATTCACAATGAAGTTCATACAGTTTCAACACTTACTTTAGAGAAATAGCATCTCGACCATTTTGCAGAGCAGTGGCATCACGGCGCATCGGACGCGCGGAAACGGCTATACCGAGCGAGAGGATAAGGAAGGCAGCACGCATTTCGAATGAGTTGCTAGGGAGCGTAAGTAATGATAGTAGTCAAATGAAGGACACGACGTCAATTCTTCCTTGGAGGTCAGAAATTCTGAAAAAAAAACAAGCCACAGGCTTTCGATCTCGGATCGACAGAAAGGGAAACAGAACGAGTGAAGAGAGATATGCTTGATGGGCTTTGATACATCGGTCTTGTCGTCCTTCTTATAGTTAAAATCGTGTTTGTGTGCATATGCAGAAGGACTTTCAATTGATTAAAACAATAACAACCATCGCGTTGGATGGAACTTTGGACGTTTCAGCAAAAATCACAACAAAATCAAAGACACCGCTCGTGATACAATTAGATTGTTGAGCATCGTGATGTACCAGAATGTGCCTCACACAAAATGCCACAATCTAGACAGGTCCTGTTGAACACAATCACTTGAATACGCATGGAATGACAACGTACCATGTAGCCACAATCGTCTATCATACTATCTTCACAGTAACTATCCCCAACCTATTGCGGAACGCGTTGACCGTGAATGGATCACTTCCCGTAAGAATTATACGGTTGATAAAGAGCAATGCCGATCGACGGCTCTTGACGGACCCTGATGTACTTGAGGCTTACATAAGGTTCGAGCCGCGATGTTTACACTTTAAGGCAAGAAGCCGATCAGACGGCAGACGGCGTCGTTCCGAACAACGAAATTTAGAAGCAACAAAAAAGTTGTCTTTTACGGGACGTCATCCAATCTCTCCAGGAGGCAACCACAGCCTAACACAACCTAATCGATTCGGAATCAAAGGTCTGACAGATATTCTTCATGCCTTTGTGGAAACCGGCGTTCAGTTCTTGGACCATGCCCGGCATGTAATGAATTTCAGATATTTGAACTTCAGCCGCCAAGATGCCTCTCGCACATGCTCTACATTGCACAATCTTGTTTGCAAGTCGCACGTCGCCCGAGATTGAGGTGTTTATTTCAAACTGCGAGGTTCGTGTGTTCAAGACAGCCATGGGGGAAAAAGAAAGAGCGGACCTCAGCGGGCGGATTCATGGAGGAGTGATCTCTGCTGATTTCAGATCTTTTCTAGTCGGTGCTCCTCTGTGCTCCTACATCCAACGATTTACCAACTCTTCAGTTGGTCACATACATAACTAGGAAGCTAGGAGCTCATGAATTTCGGAGCCAAAGAAGCGAGAACGCGGCAGCGACAAATCAGCTCAATGAAAAAATTAGTTACTGTTAAAATCGAGTGAAAAGACTAGTTACTTACATAGCATAGCATGCAAAATGGTGATATTTACTCAAATTTGAAATCAAAATCATGCACATACTTTGCATTGATCCGCCCACTGGCAGGTCCCTCAGCTGCCACTAGTAAACACAGATGTAAGGAAATAGTATTTGGTAGCACAGCTTCGGACTGGAGATTGCGACTAAGTTACCAAGCCTGCCGCGTGTACATTGGTCAAAAATGATCAGGACTTACAAGATTCAACAACATATTACATTGGGTAGCACGTAGCATTGGGTGGAACCTGGAACCAGTACGACGCTCAGCCGCACCGTTGATGTATCGTTCTGGATGGGGTTTTTAACTTGAAAATTGTCGTTGGATGCCATTAAGTACCAACACGACCTTGTAGCAATGGCGGGGCTTGACATCAGTGCTTCAAAGCAGGAAATGGCAAGGCAGGAGACTAAAAATATTAGTATCGTCAGTTGACAAAATACAACCATGAAAGTGACTTTCAGCAGATTAGTAAATCTAGTCCGTTGTGATGATGGTACAGTCTGCTTTGAGAGAATTGAGCCAAATTCAAATGTTGTACGTACCAATACACAGAGATTAGTTTATATCACCTTCAACTTGGGTTCTACAGTGCCAGGTACTACTCAAGCAACTCCTCTTTGATTCTTTCGATTTTAACTGGGCAGACAGTTATCTTCCCTCGAGCGGAGAACAAATTGCAAAGGTAGCAGTTTAGAGGGTAGTTTGACTTCTTGCTGAACTCCTCACATTTCTTTGAGGTTATCATAGAGCAGTTGGAAGCCATTTTCCGCAGGTGGCGTGAAAGATAGTGGCTGCATCTCTAATCAGTATGGAAGACGGAGACGGACTGCCTTGTATTTCCTTGGATTAAAGTTGATCAGGTGCATTGTTGGACTTATGAGAGTTTTGGCAGATCGGCAAGGGCATATCACCCATCTATATCAAAAAAAAATCTGAAGGGACAAGCACTTGTAGACAGATGCAGGTAAACAGTCTATCTACGCACAGCCCAAAAAATGTCAGAGATATAAATATGGGTGAACGCTGGCAAACCATATCTAGATCTTGCAAGTTGAAGTTCATCGTAGAACTTTGGCTGAAGGACAGGCGCCGGCCCGTAGAATTGGGACTGCGGAATTTTGTTGAACTTGAACTTGAACTAGTAACTTCGTCCGCTCTACCATTGGAGGACTGCGTCAGCTCTGGGACAAATGCGGTGGAAGACATCAAATCAAGCTCTAAACAATCTATTGCATGCCATACCACCAGGGCGAAACAGGCAATCACATTTACATAAATTCGTCCTAGCAGCGCCTTTAGACCAGTGAGATTGGGCGGGGCTGATTGTTTTGTTGTACATAGCTGTTCTGTCGACTGAAAAGGACGCGGTCAAAGGTATGTGCCTTGACAATCAAAAACTCTTTAACAAAGCTTGGAACCCTGCTGTAGGCTGTGATCCATCTCCGGGTTTTGCTCATCTTCTGGAGCAAATCTTTGGCGCTCCAATACAGTTTAACAACTCTTAACAAGGACGCTTACGAAACCGCCGTTGGACAAGCGTTGGACTCTTCCGAGATGTCCATCTTTACCTGTCGTTCGTTCCCCGCTCCCATTGGCTGCTTATTCTGTGAAGTGTCGACGACTAAGTTAAATCCAAAAATACTCTCCAACTCTCCAGAACTCAAGGTTGGTTGGGTTTCTTTCGGCAACGTTTCCATCACGATCACGATCGTAATATTCGGAACCTGTTTGGAACTTCCATTCAGAAAGCTCAGGCTCCATCACGGAAGGGTTTTCCATCTCAAGCTCGTGTTGAGGAAAGTTGTTCCAGTCTGTCAATATCAGCTCAGTACTCAGAATAGGTACATCGTCTTAACGGATGGTAGATGTTAATAAGCACAGGCTGCCGTCGTTAACGGTCAACTTGAACTGTAAAGTTACATTTGTCGCATCGCGACCCAATAGATTGGTTCAAAATGATGACTAGCAACCAACTGCCCATCAAATGGCTGTCGTTGTAAACTTGCCGTCCAATGAGCGTCAAGTGATGCGTTGTCGTTGATTGAGCGTATATAAAGAAGAGACTTGATATTTGTTCTCACAACCTTCGTTCACTTTCCCTTCCTTTTTTTCCGTCTCTTCTTACCAGCTCACCCTCACACTTCTTTCCGAGGCTAGTCCTTCGTTTTCAAACGACCTTGACCTGGTGTCCCGCTGCACTTTCATCTCTCGACGCTTCAGCTACACTTTCTTTTTTTGACATCTTCATTTGTGGAACAGTATGAGGTTTTCTATCGCGCTTTCTCTTAGTCTTCTTGCCGTATCTGTATCTGCTGCTCCTCGAGGACAGCAAGGTCAACAGGTGAGTTTTTCTTGTGACCTGACTATCATTTGTTGCCGACTGTTTTCAAAGGGCAAGCAGGGTCAGCAGGGTCAATCTACACAGGGTGGAAAGGGGGCGGTAAGTTCAATCATACTATGTCCGTTTCTAGTGCTACAATACTGAAAGTTTTTTTCTGCAAGGCTAATAATGCTGGGGCCGCTGCTGCCGCCACTGCATCCAATGCTACAGCCGCCGCTGCCACTGCGTCCAACTCAACCGCAACTACTGGTAACACCGGTTCAACAAGCACTGCGACTTCTGTCGGCGCGCTTTCTTCTGCCGATATTACGACCAATGCCACTGAGAACAACCCTGATGCTCAGTCATCATTAACTCTCGATCCCCGTGTGATCGCAACTGGATTCCTTAACAACGGTCAAGGCAAGTTATACTCCTAGATGCTTTTAAGATTGAATATCCTTATAAAATTTCGAATATCTAGATGTCCAAGAAGCTGGTCAGGTTGCATCGCTAACATCCAACAACAACTTCATCAACTACTGTCTTACCCAGGGCAATCTTCCTATCACCAACGGTTTGCAAACTACGACAGGCTCTTGCAATCCTGCGCCCATCGGTACCATCCCTTCTGTCCAGAACATGCCTTCTGCCAAGTTCGCGAGCCCAGCCAACGGAGACACCATTGCTGCTAACACTGAATTTACAATCACGATGAACATCAACAACCTCGACACTGGTAACTTTGTCAACGCAAACGAGAATTATTTTGCTGCTCCTCAGCAGCTCAGTGCACAAGGCCAGATCATTGGTCACACTCACGTCGTCATCGAGGCGTTGTCGGATTTGGCTCAGACCACACCGACTAACCCTCAACAGTTTGCGTTTTTCAAAGGTGTCAACACAGCTGCTGTGAACGGTGCGGTGACTGCTGATGTTACGTCGGGTGTCCCTGCTGGTGCATACCGTCTGTGCTCCATTAACTCTTCGTCGAATCACCAGCCTGTAATCGTGCCTATTGCTCAACACGGTTCTCTTGATGACTGTGTTTACGTATGTTCCCTTTTACTATGCATCGAAATATCTCTCTGAAGTTCTTCAATGTACAGTTCACTGCATCTGGAGACGGCGCAACTGCTGTGAGTATATTTATTTTTGAATGCCGTGAGACTTGACTAATA
This sequence comes from Lentinula edodes, assembly GCF_021015755.1. Classification (NCBI taxonomy): domain Eukaryota; kingdom Fungi; phylum Basidiomycota; class Agaricomycetes; order Agaricales; family Omphalotaceae; genus Lentinula; species Lentinula edodes. The sequence goes on from NW_025764307.1 coordinate 1,180,382, forward strand.
GCATTGTGTTTGACGTAGTCCAATGCAACTACTGCTGCTGCTGGTGCCGCTAACTCGACTGCTGCTGGTACCGCTGCCGCTGCCGCTGGTACTGCTGCCGCTGCTACGGGGGCCGCAGCGACCGCTTCTAATGCCACAGCTGCTGCTGCAGGTGCAGGTTCTGCTGCCGCAGCCGGCGCCGGTGCCCAAGCTGGTGCCCAAGCCGCTAAGGGACAAGGCCAGAATAAGAACCAGGGTGCTCAGGCACAAGGTCAAGCTGCTGGTGCCAAAGCTGGTAATGGCAAAGGCAAAAGGTCAAGATTGAGCCGTCTCTAGGTTCTTTCTTCCGTGTAGCTTGGCTGTGTTCTGTTGTCGATCCCATTGCATAGAGGTTTTATACCCATTCCCACCTACTTAATGTCGTACTGTACCTGAAGCAAATGAAAACGGCTTTGGGTGAGCTATCCCCTTCCTTTAAAGGAGTTTTTTAAGACTCGACGTGTACTTTGCCACCCAAAAAAATTGATATCAGTACAAGCCCAATTTCTGAGAACCGTACGTTATGTAGGAGGTAACTCATCTGTCGTCGCAGATCGACGCACCCAAATGTTCGAATTACATATGGTGCAATGTACTTATAAGTGTGAGCGTGTAATCTGAAAATCGCGCCATCAGGAGAATTCACTTACCCTTATACTTCGACCTAACTTTATCTAACGGATGGCGGGCTCGAAATTTGCCTATGTGAGGAAATTTGAACTCCCGGATGTTCTCCTACCGAGTACATTCATGGTGTTTCGCCTTGATGGACATTCTTTTCACCGGTAAGACACTTGGAATCCACTACCATGGCTTCTTCATTGAACCGCGGCTCACAGCTTCTCTGATGAACACGGATTCGTGAAACCAAACGATCTACGCGCGCTTCAGCTCATGGATCATGCAGCGAAATCTTTAATGGAGGAATACAAAGATATTGGTTTAGCATTTGGAGAATCGGACGAGTACAGGTCAGTCGAATGCAAGTCTTCTCAAGCCGACAAATTTCTCATCTGAGCTCATCTCTATTGAACATGCAAGGTAGCTTTTTGCTCCGAAAATCTACCGCGCTGTATAACAGACGTCAAGCAAAGATAGTCTCAACTCTCACATCGCTATTCACTTCATGCTACGTGTTCCACTGGCCGAGATACTTTCCCGATGTGCCTTTACGATATCCGCCATCGTTTGATGGGCGTATTGTTTTATACCCGTCTGAACAAGAAGTACGAGATTACTTTGCGTGGCGACAAGCAGATAGTGCGGAGAATTTCTCCCGCCGGTATAACGTCGCTTTTTAACCAATCTCTTCAGCTCATATCAACAATCTGTACAACACAGCGTTTTGGGCCCTCATACAGCAAGGTGGGCTGACCACGACAGATGCGCACGCAGTCCTCAGAGTACGACACTGTTGTTGCTGTGTCTACATATATCCTATTCTAATCTCGAACTATCAGGGGACTGTTTCGAAGGACAAACATGAGATTCTTTTCTCCCGCTTTGGAGTCAATTATGACAAACTAGATCCTCGGTATAGGAAAGGCAGTGTTTTTGTCCGCGCCGAGGTGCCTTCATATGTGTCCGCTTTTTCAGCAGTATCTTACATGACCGCCCAGACAGCCGAAGAGCCTGTTGATGAATTATCGATTAAAACTGATGCTGCATCTACTCAAGCAGATGTTTCAGGCGAAGCCCTCAAGAAGAAAAAGAAGGGGAAAGTTGCGACTCAGCTGGAACTTCTGCACTGTGACATCATACGGGACGATTTCTGGGAAAAATACGGCCATATCTTGAGGGAGTAGGCCACGTCTCAAATGCACATTCATACCACGACAAGTCTTACAATAAAGATATAGTGATCTACTTATATGTCCATGTCCAATCCATCCTTAAATATAAATCATAGCGTGTACATTACACGGTCGCCAATAACGCATCATCGAGCTCTTTTTGCCGTGCTGCTTCCTTTTCCCGCTCAAGTGCCTTCTCCCTCACTGCTTCTGTCTCTCTTGTGCGTATGTAGGTGGGTGTTATGTGAGGTTTGTATTCAAGATGTTTTTTGACGTAGAAACACATATATGGCGTAGATTTCAAGCATGCACCAAGACTTGAGAGTGTCACTCTATGAAAGATCGTCGTTATTTCACTTTTCCCAGAATTGAACAACATACGCACTTATCATCGTCAAAGCGGTACCACTACGATAATAGGATAGCATTAGTATCGCAAAGCACAAACGGTATCGAAGAAACTCGCCCCGCTATTCAACCGAGCAAAGTTAGTATAATGCCCGTTGTCCATCTGTCCTTCATGGTTGATAACAGCGAAAAGTTCATACTGATACATGACAGGTGGCCCAGCATTCTCCTTGTCGTTGTCTTTCACGTTCATGCTCGTGAATGGCATCATGTCCAGATTCGCAGGAAGACGAACAGGAGAATCAAGTTTCCTTGCGGAGCCCGACTTGTCTAAACCCTTGTGTTCAAAACGCTGTATGTGATACATTACTATATAGTCTGATCACGAACAAGAAAATATTACCTTGAATTGGAAGCTTAGCACGGGCGGTAGTTTGCGAAAGCTAAGCCTCTTGCTAGCACTCTTGTAAACAAGTTTTCAGTTAAGAATACGAATTGAGACGGGAGATACAATTTACAGAGCCTTTTCCGCATTTGCTGCAAGTATATTCCTTTGGTCCCAGTTTTTCGGGCTGGGTATACCTATTTGTAGGATCTGAAAACATGATGCAAGAACATAATGGTTTAGAAAACCCACTTTCGCAAACATGCTCCAAGACTAAGATGGCCCTTGTCATCGCGGACTACTTTTTCCTTCAACTCTAGACTGACATCGAGGATTGGATCCACGGTGCTTGTAACATTCCCACACCGTTCACATTTAACGTCGCTTTGGAGTTGACCAGCAAAAGTAGAGTGGATGATACAGATACATGATATATTGGTTGAACCTTTGCAGTTGCTATGAATATGATTGAGAGATGTGATGAAGAATTCGTGAGCGTCGTGTTGGGCATAACCTGCCAATTCTGTGGATTTGCGCCAGGTTGTCGCAAGGAACGAGACAGGACCGAATGGGGTAGTATCTTCGGAGTACATCTAAATGCCGTGTTAACACCTCACAAACGAAGGTCAATTGTGCTTGCCTCGACGAATAGTTTGTCCATCTCGCAGCAAGCGCAATCTTGTATCTTGCACAGTTTGTGGTTGTGTCTGTCTCCGAGAAAGTGGTTTCTGAGTAATGGATTATGCACGAAGCACTGGAGAATAACGTTGAGGTAACACGTTTGGCCTAGATTCAGCAGACCTCGGCGTCCTAAGGGGTAAAATCAGCAACTGCACGGAGATTCAAAACAAGGAAAGTGCCTTGACAAGGGATCGCCACCATTCCTTCGAGGGCAGATGCATCATCTGTATCTGTTGAAGGGTCCCAAAACTTGAACGGCTCTCGGGGTATCTTCGCCACTAACCGCGTCAAAGCGTTAAATCAAGCTTTCATTCGAGCATTATTCTTTACCTGTTCGTCTTTCTTCAGCTCTAAGATGGGATTCTAAATATGTCCGGTCTAAAGCGTGATTGTGTACTATATCATCGCAGGCGGAGCAGAATACGGCTCCCGAACTGACGTCCACACCTTCGAGAAGGTTTTGAGTACATACAATGGCTGGGAGGTGTTTTGGACATTTTGACGTACAGAACTTATGAGAGCTCTGCTTCAAATGGTCTGCGACATGCGAACTCGCCCAACATCCCGAGTATGAACAGTGTAAACACACGAAGGGGCGGACCAATGTGATATTGCAGGTACCACAAGTAGGCGCTGCCATCTTCACCTAGTTCAGAGAGCATCATTCATGCTCTTGTGCACAACTTACCTTTCTGCGTTTAGCGAGACTCTTGCCATTTGTATGGCGCGCAACACTCCAGGTGACAACTCGTCGATACTTGGTTTCTACATCGCCTGTAAAGTCGCCAGCCAAATGAGAGCAAGTTTCTGAGTCATCGAAGCTAAAGGTAGACATCTTGAAGTCGACAGTAATGCAAGATCTGTCGACAAAAGGTAAATCAGGTTGAAACCGAGTGTGTTTGGTTAGGTGTTGAATCAACGGGCGTCTAAATGCTCTAGTGATCGAAGCTCCGGCATGCTCCGGCCCGCTTTTGGGACTCATTGTTTTTTCTCAGAGCCTGTTTCCGCAGGGTTTCCATCAGGTTTCCATCTACAAACAAATTTTCTGAACATCCCTAGAATCATAACGCAAATGCGTCAATTCACTGTCAAGGTTCCTGCTACCTCGGCGAACATTGGCCCTGGCTTCGATGTCGTAGGACTTTCCCTTTCTCTCCACCTTATACTCAAAGTAAGCGTTCCTCCTGCCAACGCACAAGCTTTTGTGGCCCCCGCGATCACGTATTCTGGGGAGGGAGCTGATGAAGTACCTTTGGATGCCTACAAAAACCTTACCACAAGAGTTGCGTTGTACGTTTTGCGCTGCAATGGTATTCGTTCTTTTCCTTCGGGACTCAAGCTCCATGCACACAATGAAATACCATTCGGTCGGGGACTTGGGTCATCTGGAGCAGCAGTAATAGCTGGTGTCATTCTGGGCAACGAACTGGGCCAATTTAATCTGTCCAAGGAACGATTACTTGACTTTGCGCTTATGGTAGAAAGGCATCCAGACAATGTTACCGCCGCCTTGATAGGGGGTTTTGTTGGATCGTATCTACGGGAATTGGACGAGGCTGATACAGTGGCCGCCAGTGTGCCCTTGAGTGAAGTCCTGCCAGAATATCCTCCTGATGCCGGCGAGGACTGGGGTTTGAATCCTCCTCCGCCTCCAAGCGGTATCGGTCACTACGTTCGTTTTGGATGGTCAGAACCCATTAAGGCGATAGCTATCATACCACGATTCGAGCTCTCAACAGCCAAGGCCAGAGAGGTTTTGCCTTCAATGTACACACGCAAAGACTTGGTGAGTATCTAATAAGTTCTCCTATTCATTACTGTGCTAATATACCATCTTATAGGTTTTCAATCTGCAAAGACTAGCTGTCTTGACCACCGCTCTTGCCCAAAACCCACCAGATCCTGACTTGATCTATGAAGCAATGAAAGATCGCATTCATCAACCATACCGCAAAACTTTGGTAAGTCTATTTCACGAAGTATTTATGACTTCATCACTTATTTCTCCTGCAGATACCTGGATTACCAGAGGTCACCTCCTGTATCACGCCTGCAACTCATCCGGGTCTGTTAGGTATATGTCTTTCTGGTGCAGGGCCCACGATACTTGCTCTCGCGACCACAAATTTTGAGAAAATCGCAGAGGATGCACGAAAAATATTCCGAATTCAGGGGATAGAAGTGGACTGGAAGGTGCTTACTATCGCTGGAGGTAGCCAAGTAGAGTGAGCGTTGTAGAATTCTATAACATTCAGGTGTGATCGGCGATCATGTCTTCATTATGTGCTGAAGAGTAGCATGCCTTCAAGTTCACCGGGGAACTTTTTCGACGACGCATGCCGCGACTACCTACGCCAACACCAATCCCAAGTGCAGCTATGTGCTCGTACCCGCTGCGTTCACGAGCTCCATTACTTTTGGCCATGAACTCGCGAGGCTGCGTAGATTGCTTTTCAATTGCTGAGTTGTATGTACACTAGGAACCTTGGGCTCCAGAGCCTCGTCTGTATAAGTAAAATTCTTGACGGACATATGATATCTTCTATGTTGCTACCAGATACTGATTCGTTTCGGTCGTACCAGTATCCTTGGTGGTGCTTGTTGACTTGCAGGTTTTGAATGAATAACATTACATGTACTTGATCTACATCTTCGCCAAGTTCGTATTTCGAGAATGTGGACACCCTCAAAGGGAAAGTCGAAAAGAGTAACCGAAGCAAGATTTGTTTTTTCGTAATAGTTACAGTTGTACAATCGGTGTACACAATTTCATTTACTGGGGAGCTTGAATTTCATGACCAGCTGCCTTCCACTGCTTCTCAAGCCCGAGCAAAGAGTCAATGCTATCGATGAACGTATCGTTTACAGGAACGAAATCCTCTGGCTTCAACCCACACACTTCTTCTACCTTCTTGGAGTCATAGTTCAGCTTCTTGAACGGAAACTCTGGAGGAGTCGTCTTCGTTAGCCTATCCTTCAGCTCTGGTCGTTTTTCATTTACAGCCTTGATGACGTCGGCAAAGACGGTATCGTGAGGTGAGCTGATGATGATCCTTTTCCGACCAGCAACCTTAGAAGAGAGTGCGCCGATGTGAGCTTTGGCCGCGTCCCGAACATCCAGGTAGAGAGGTTGGTCTGGGTAAGCGCCCTTGGGGTTAAGGAGTTTGTAGATGTTGATGAGGGTCGAGATGAGGGTGAGGCTGGGGGCCGCTAGGTAGCTTGCGAATTCTTTCGTAGCTGCACCGTAGAGGTAGGGCGGGTTTACTGGATTTAAGTTAGTACTATTTATGGAATAAAGGTAAGAAAGGGTACGAACTGGTGGTTATATCCATCTGTGGATGAGCATCGGCGAAACTCCAGACTTCTTTTTCGGCGAGCGTCTTGGCAGCGATGTATGCGGTGACACCTTCGGTTTTCAATGCTTCTTCTTTGGTGATGGCGAACCAATCTGAGACAGGATATAGAAACCAACGATAACAAGAGCAAAAAATGAATTACCATCAGCCGTGAACGTGTATTGAGGCGTGAAAGCAGTAAGAACAGTACTGGTGACGACGACTTTGTGCACGCCAGCTTTTTCTGCTTGACGGAGAACGTTGAGCACGCCTTCTACTGCACCCTATATGATGTCAAGACGACCAATAAGCGTTTGCGGTGAAAGTGATCTATCAAACTCACCTTCAATTGCCCCTCAGCATCAGTCACATAGTAGGCCAAAGGAGCAGCTGTATGGATGATAGCGTTCACGCCCTTCAATGCCTCGGGGAACTGGGCTGTAGAGATATCGTCGATGATCACGACGTCGAGTTGACTCTGATGGCTTTGATAGAGTTGTTTGAACTGAGCGGCCTTCTTCTCTCGAATCGCACTATGTTGGTCAGTCAGCGAGTCAACCCTAAAATCATTGGGATTGATAGGTACGCTTTAACATGGTGTCCCTTAGCGAGTAGCTGGTTGAGGATGTGAGATCCAAGGAATCCAGTTGCACCGGTGAGCTACAAGTACAGCCCAGGACGATGAGTAAGAGAGGGAGAGCGATACTGCAGAGGACGTACAAAGATAACGTCTGAAGGCATTGCAAATCACGGACTTCAAGTTGATGATGGCAGTTCAGCATTTTGGTCAACTTATAAGAGAAAGGAATGCTAAAAGAATTCGTGTCCGGTATTGTCTCGGGGTTAGTAAGCGAGCTGCTATTGGTGAAGCCACTAGTATCACAATGCACATCAATCGATCTATGATTCGAAAATAAGGTCTTCAAAGTTGTGTACATGTACGGATAGCCGCTTGTCAAATCTTGTTCGCCCATGCTTGTATTCGACATCCTTGTTGCAATCAAGCAAATTTTGCATGGCCTATGTAGACCAATGTAGACCCTCAAACTCACCAGTATTTTCCCAAATGTTCATGCCGGGTCCATGCTAATCGGTATATATGCGGCGGTAGCAGGGCTGTGGAAATCAAGAAGCGCGGTCAAAGCTGATGCAATCAATCCGATTATGGAAACGAGGCAGAAGATTGTTCAAACGTTCAAGGCTCCCTTTCTCTCCCGTAATATGCAGCACGGTGTATTTTGCACCGATCAAGCCGCCACTGTCACAGATTTCTCTGGTGTTTCCTCATGGTGCAACTCAGGCTGTCCTCATACCCCTTCCTACCACTCTTCGGCTCATATCTTCTCATTTGACTGTTACATCGCCAGGCCATGGTTGCAGACATCTTTAGGGATGCGACTGTCGGCCAATTGTTCAACTACTTCTCCAATGGTACAATTCTACCCTACCCAGAGGAACGTTCAGATTTCACCGTCCCCGCTCGTTTTCTACCGTCCCAAACTCCAACAATTGCTGATGAGTCCGACGATGTGCAAAAGCCTGAGCCTGAGTTGCAGAAAAGTAAGGAGGAAGTTTTAGTCACAGAGACCGACACATCAAGAGAAATCACGCTTGATGAGAATGAAGGACTCGGAGATCTTGAGGCTCAGAAGATCAACGACGGCGATCCGTATCTTGTTACTTGGTATGGCGTCGATGATCCTGAAAATCCAAAGTTTGTTTCTTCTTCATCTACGTTGAGAACAGCTTCTAACAATTATACCCACAGGAATTGGTCCTCGAAAAAGAGAGCTTTCGTTGGCTTTTGTGTTACATGGATGACATTCACCTCTTACGTCGGCTCAGCCATTTACATTGCCGCAATTCCAGGTATAATGGAGCAATTTCATGTTGGGCTAACATACGCTGAACTCGGTCTAACATTATACGTATTCGGTTTGTCTTTTTTTTTCTTGTTACCTGGTATTTAGATCTAATTTCCATGACACCCAGCCTATGGTCTTGGACCCATGTTCCTCTCTCCTTTACAAGAGTTACCCAAGCTAGGAAGAAACACAGTCTACATGTGCTCAATGGCTCTCTTTATCATCTTCCAAATACCCACCTTCGTGGCACCCAACTTCCAAACAATCCTCGCCTTCCGTTTCTTCACAGGATTCTTCTGCAGCCCCGCTCTCGCAACAGGCGGCGCATCCATGGGCGATATGTATCCAGTCTCCGAACTCGCTATGCTCCTCGCCCTCTGGGCAGAGGGCGTCAATGCAGGTCCTATCGTCGGACCTATAATAGGTGGCTTCGCCGCTCAGGCGAAGGGTTGGAAGTGGCCGTTCTACGAGTTGATTTGGCTTTCCTCCTTCAGTTTTGTTTTTCTGATGCTCTGCCTTCCTGAGACCTACGAGCCTACGATTCTGCACAGGCGAGCAAGACGGTTGAGGAAGCTGACGGGGAACCAACAGTTAACGTCACAAGGGGAGAGGGATGCGAAAGAACAACATCTCGGTCTTGTCTTCAAGGATGCTCTCTTGAAACCCATCATTCTTGCGACAGAGCCTGTGGTGTTGTTCTGCAACATATTCATTGGTTTAGTTTGTAAGTTCATTTCCCTTTTAGCCTGAACAATCTGAGTCTCTGAGCTGCTACCAGACGCGATTTTCTACCTCTGGTATGAGGCCTTCCCTCTCGTTTTCACCGGCATCTATCATTTCAATCTTGGTGAAAGTGGTTTGCCTTTCCTCGGTTTTCTCGTAAACTCTATCCTCGGCGTAAGCTTCTCGTCTTGTATTTTCATCTTTGTCTCATGACGCATTCTTATACTTCAAGTTCTTCATATACATCGCATACCTCAAATACCACTTTCAACCTCGCATGATGAAAGCCATGGCTGCAGGAAAACCATCTTCTCCTGAAACCCTACTCGAACTTGGTTTGATCGCAAGCATTACCATTCCCCTTTCGCTCTTCTGGTTCGGCTTCACCTCTCGCGCATCAATTCACTGGATCGTTCCTATCATTGGTGCCTCCTTCTACCTCTTCGGCATCTTTTTCAACTTCCAAAGCGTTCTCATATACATCAGTAGTGCATACCCGGCGTACGCCGCGTCTGTTCTAGCTAGTAATGCCTTGTTCCGGTCAACCGCCGCCAGTGTCTTTCCACTTTTTGGGAGATTTTTCTTCCAAAACTTGGGCCTGGGTGGTGGCTCCGGTTTGTTGGCGGGTATCTCGATTGTGTTGATGCCAGTGTATTATGTGAGTTTTTTTCCCTCTTCTCTCCCTTTGCTTTTTCCCATGTTCTTTTTTTGGTGACTTAGGCGTTGATAAGATGGGGTCATATCCTTCGTCGTAGATCGAAGTATGCTTCAGGTTGATCACACCTGCGTTTGAATAAGCATTATTTCAACGTTCTGCTGATGTACATGTGGAAAAGATGAGTACATAATGATATAGACTATTTTGATGTTTTTTTAAAATCATGATGGACCTTCGAGGGTGAAGCTTAAGTGAAGCCTCAACCGAGATCTTTGAGCGGTTAGCCATCATGATCTTCTCATTTTGTATATCATTGATTCTAGGTGTTCCAGGAAATGTACCTAATTACTGCGCCGCATCGAACAATACCGATTCGAGTTATCACAGGTCGTCACATCTCATGAGTAGAGAAAACGATGATGATGATAGATAACAAGGGAATGTCAGGGCTCAGCGCTCAGGGGTAACTGATGCTACTCCTACCTCTGATAGACAGGCTGAGAGGCTTACATACTTTGTAGTCATTATCTTTTCCGAGTTTGGTTGATTAGAAGGATTCCCTCATCGCACAAGGTTGACACTGGGGTCCATGTGTCTGGGAAAGGGACAATGAACGCTGTGAGAACAAAATTTTTACCTACCTTTTCCAGGTACTGTCAGTTTTTTTTCAGACCATCACTTCTCATCAGCTTGATCTCACTTAATAGACGAATCGGTCCCTCAGACTCCAGTTCTAGTGCACGAGCTTGTGAAAACTGAAAAGTTAAGCTCAGAATGATTTGCTTCATGTATAGATTCGCGTTTAACCGAAATTTCCTTAGGAAGTTCGCGCAGATACCACTGAATCTTTATAGCACTACCATTGTGGAGAAAGTCTGTGCTTGCTATTTGACATGCCAAAGGTTTATGTCATGCCGCGTTCATATCAGTTTCCCATGTCCTATGACTGCACCTGACAATATCCAAGGAATTCATTTCATCTCATGAGTGTTTGAATTCTTAGGTGTATTACAAGAATAGCACCATCTGTTTCCTCGTGGTGAATGTTGTTGCTGGTGGGAATCTCAATTTATAACTGTGAGCACAACAATAACTCTTTTATGATACCGCTGTCTTTGGCACTCGCGCGGAGCAGAACACCTTTGTGATATTCGACTTCATCTACTTGAATCAGTCTGGTGTAGAGAATTCGGGAGTGGCGATCCAGTACTTGACACATTCAAACCTTTTAATACAGTGACACGCTACAACATCAGAGACGAGTATCGAGTCGTGGGCTTCACAGGTTTTCGAGACACATCATAGACACTCTCTCATAGTGACCCGGATCTTAATTGAAGGAGAAAAAACACATGGAGATCTTGAAGCAGACCTGTTTTGTTGTTTTGATAACCTCCGAATGAGGCAAGATCCAGGAAGATACATCTTAGGTCTTCACCAGGTCTTCATTAATGAGTACTTGTGAGTTGTTCTATATTTTATTCTATATAACAACTTACAAGTACTAAGACTAAGTAATTTCAGCAATGTAGCAATCTCAACTTACTGAGATAATTCAATCTGGAGGGCTATGAAATGACGCGAAAATTGAGCTCAATTTGACTTGAATATGGCTCAATTTGACTCGGCGACGATTGAGTGTTGGATGCGAACAAAAGAAGGCCTGAAATATTAATACGTGTTTCAAAAGAGGGTATGATGGTATCATATTTGCAACAGTTTTTATTTCCGTTCTGGGCTTATTTTACCGACGATCCACTTGCCGCCCGCGGCCCAACTGCGTCGCCTCCGCCTCAGGCGCATTCACAATGTATCCCTCTTTATCGGCAGGGCAGTTCAGTACCTGGGAGCAGTACAAGTGCCAATACAACAAATGATACAACTTTTCTTGACAATCGGGTATTAGGTCAACCGACTGTGACTTTCATGGCACCGCGCGCGTGGAAGGTATTCTAGTATACGCGGTAATGGTAACTCGTACTGCGTTCGAATCTGATCATGTAAGATGTATTAACGCAGTCTACGGCTCTAGATGGCTATTTAAGACCGTTGCAGATGCTCATAGACATCCCAGCTTCCTCCAAATCCAAATGCTCGAACTGACCAGACTTGTTGTGCTTGCAGCTGCTGCCCTCTTTTTCAGCGCAGCTTTTGCGGAGACTGTGAACTCCTCCGCAGATAGCTCCGAATCAAGTTCTGCAGCGGCCATTGCTGCTTCTGGTGCCTGCCAACAGCTGCAACGCACCTTGGGTGCTTCGATTGTTCAAAGCAAATCTTCTGGTCCGGAATATAGCATCGCCGCCAATGCTGCGTGGAGCGCCTTCAATCATGAGGTCAATTTTCAGCCAACATGCATTGTATTTGTCAAAAGTACAGCGCATGTACAGACAGCAATGAGGGCAATTTACCAGAATAATGCTGATTACGCAGTCCAGAGCGGGGGACATAGTGGAATGACAGGATGGAATACGTGAGCCGAATCTTTTAGAGCCATTTTATATCGAAACTGAATATTCGTTATAGGATTCAGGATGGAGTGCTAATTTCATTTTCGAATATGAATGCCACTTCCTATGATCCACACACTGACACCATTTCCATACAACCTGGCATTAATTGGGGAAATGCATCGACCATCGTCGAACCATTTGGAGTAGCTCCGGTAGGGGGGCGTATCAGGTAGGAATTTGTGGCGTTATTTTGTAACATTTAAAACTTGATCTTATCACTGCTTACACCAGTAATGTTGGAACCGGTCTTCTTCTCGGGGGTGGCTTAAGCTATCTGTCTCCCTCCCAGGGCTATGCTGCCGATAACTATGTATCTCTTGATGTTGTTCTCATGGACGGTACTTTAGTAACTGCCACCGCCAACAATCAACATGCAGATCTTTTCAAAGCATTAAAGGGGGGAGGAAATCGGTTCGGCATTGTAACCCAGTATATAGTGAAGGCAGTACATGTTGGAAGAGAGCAAGACAAGATATACTGGGGCGGTATCTTTGTGGTCAGTGGTTTTCGAAGCTTTATCTGATACTTGTCTGATATTTGTGTCAGTATCCTAACTCATCTGCCGAAGCACTTCTCCCTGCTATAGCACATTTCGCTCATGATACAAACGACACAAATGCTGGTGCGTCTTACTCATTCTTTGTAATTCCAACATAAGCCGATATTCCTCAACTCGGTTGTAGTCCTTGCCACGGATTTCATAGCTAGTTGGAGCACCACAGGTGTTGAACCAGTCATTCAGCTCGAAATGTTCTATAATGGTACTGCGGCATCCTTCAATGAGTCCTTTGCAGAATTTCTTGCAATCCCATATACATCTTCCACGGCTGGACCTCTATCATATCTTGATCTAGTCAACGAGGTCAATTTTCCGTACGGAGAAGGAAATCTGTTTTCTGGTAGTGTCTTAGCAGGTGTTCCATCCAACTCTCCCGAGAGCTCCGACAAACTGATCAATAATTACATGGAGACTTACCGACTATTCAACAATTTCAGCATGACATATGCAAATTCATCGGAAATTCAAAGCACCCTCCTCAGTTTCACGCCTGTGCTACAATCACAAATACGCATAAGCTACGAAAAAGGGGGTAACGCCATAAGCCCACCTATGGGACAAGGAGGATTTAACGAGGTTCTCTTCGCTGTGACATACAGTGCAGGTGTCAATCAGGCCCCGGAGAACATTGAGCAAGGAAGACAATTCTGGATTGAGAAGTGAGTCAATGAAATATGACCCTTCACATTCAATTTACGAAGTTGGAAAATTTGTAGCACTCCGAGAACTGCAGGACTGCCGCTATTTGCGAATGAGGCTGATGCCAATCAACAAGTCCTTGCATCCTATGGAGAATACAATTTCCTCAGGGAAGTTTATGCCAAGTACGATCCTAGCAGGTGTGTTAAAGCCATTTATAATGAGAACGATTCATTGAAAGAATTTTCCCCAAGATTCAATGTCCGCCATACGCCAGGGCCTCTTGGACTATAGAAATTGATTAAACTCATTGCTCATTAAGATTGTGTTTCATTTTATTATTATTCCCCCTTGAATGTTTTCGTTTTATCGGCCAATTGGACTAGCTACAAATTATTTGTATACTTACACACCTTACCAGATTGTACTTCTTTTCGTGGTACATGTACTCAAAATTAATTGAATTATCGAGTCGAGATGACCAGGTTTCCCCCGGCATCAGGCAAAATATCAATTTAAGATTGTAAGTATCGATACATATTCCTGGTTGGACTACCGGAGGACTTGATTGTGGAGACAGTCGAAAAGTAGGCCACAATCATAATACATGACACACTACGATGCTGTTGCAGCAGCAAAAGTCATCGTTTCAATTCGACCTTTCCCTTTACATTCCTTTTGCAACAGTTCGTTGATCACTCGGAACTGACTGGGGTCTATGAGCAAGATCTGAATGTATATTCAATAGCTTGTTTGAACGAGGGCAAAGTACAGCGGATTTGCACGTACCACTTCCCAGTCATTCTGGCCCATTATCTCCTCTTCTATTTTCTCGGCACCTTCTGAAACCTTGTTGCGTAGACGTTCACTGTCCACATTCGGCACGGTTACACGAACACGCATGCGTGCACGCTGTATGGGAAGGGTTGAATCGGATTGAAGGCTTTTAATGCAATCCGATACCTGAGATTACGATGTGCATGGTTGCATGACGGACGACTGGAAAGACATACCTGGCTCTTGGCATTCTTATTTGGTTTGAGACTATATCCAGCTTCTGACATCGCCTTCTCAATCATGCCCACGGGATAAGGTCGCTGTGTAGCTGGGTCTACACATTTCTCTGCAACCAATGTAGCGATCTCTTTGCGTAACGCAGATTGATCATGTTCTCTTTCCTTTTCACCCACTTGCACTTCACCTTTCTTCAAAATCTATGATATGGGATGAGTTTGCAAAAAGTATGTAAGTAGTAAACATACCTCGGATACGATTTCTGATATTTCAGTTGTTCCGAAAGCCTTTTTGAGATCGCCATGTTTTGCAACTTCACCCTTGGATACATTCATGAAGACATTGCTGATTTGCAGAACATCGTCGAGATTGTTTTCGCTAAATGGAATGCAGATAAGCCAGGAGACCGTTGGCTGCGGCTGTTCTGCAGCGCTTACACTCCATTCCTAAATTCCTGTACTTTATTCTTGTAGCAAGCGATCTGGATTGATGTGTTGAGAACATCAGAAGACAGCAGTGCTCCATACTTACCTCAAACCGCTTTCCACCTTTCTTTAACCGGACGATAGACACATTAGTGAGTCTGGAAGGCTTGGTCAGTCAGTTATGAGCAATTCCTAGCCTGGAACACAGGAGGTTTACTTGATTTGGTTCGAAGGCTGGTTGATTGGCATTGTGACAATAGTGGTATGGAGCAAAGAAGAATATTGACTAGATCATAAATGCGTGTTTCGGGTGCCTCGGTCCCGCGCGAAGTTTGTCGAGTAAGAATTCATTTTGAGTTCATAACGAGATACAGGACTGCATAGACAAACGTCTCGGAATCAGGTATAGGTACAATAGGTAGAGGTCGCGCACAATATCGCGGCCACAGGCCGTGTGAATTGTTGAATCTACTCTTTACTCTTCTACTGCCTTCACTCACACTTTATCGTCAGTCACTATGAAAGGATTTGTAAAGTCCGTCAAGCGGTGCGTTCTTCGCTATCTCAGTTCAGGAAAAGCTTGAATATGCGGCATGAATTGCTGATTGATCTGCAGAACACCGTTCATGGTCACCAGCAAGGTTGGAATGTCCAAAAGTAGGCCTTTCAATTACCGGAATAAAATGAGATGGCTGAACTCCCAGTGCCATCTTTACTCTCAATATCATCACTGCAACTCCGTATCGGCGTGAAGAGTCGAACGATCCTGAATTCGACGATTACCAACGGCATTTCTCATCCATGGAACAAGCAGTTGAGAAACTGCTCAAAGATACAAAGGCTTTCACAGATGCTGTTAATCGTGCGTCATTGAAGGGATCTATTGTTTATAACTTCGTAACCTCGAGGGTTTTCGGATGCCAGATCTCTTTACGTCTGGAGCTGGATACGCTTCCCACTTCTCTGTCATCTTCCATCCCATTGCTGGCGAATATGATCTCCTTGGCAAGCATCCTGATGCCGCACATACAATCAAGAGCGTCGAAAAATACGAGACCGCGATGGAGGAACTTAGATCTGCCGTAGCACCCGAGCTTGAGCTCATAGAAAGTAGAATCGTCGGTCCTACTAAGGAATTCCAGAGTGTCATGAAGACCATTCGGAAAACTATTACAAAGAGAGATCACAAGGTTATTCAATTTGTTGTACCACCATGCGCTCGCTCTGACTTATTCGATAGCTCGTGGATTACGATAGGTTCAACAATTCTTTAACTAAACTCAGGGATAAGAAAGAGAAATCTCTGAGTGACGAGAAGAATCTATTCAAAGTGAGCGCTTCATTAGCTGTGTTTGAAACGCTCTGGTCTAACCTGCACGCATGGAGCTCGAACAAGATTTTGAAATGGCAACCAACGAGTACGAATACATCAACACCGCTCTCAAACAAGACCTACCTCGATTTATGACATTATCAACTCAGTTCATAGATCCGCTATTCCACTCTTTTTTCTACATGCAGTACGTATTACGTCGTTCGCCGCATTCCTGTTATCAAATTGTCTTTCAGGTTGAACATTTTTTATATCTTATTGGAGAAAATGAACAATTTTTCGGAAGAAGCGAAATACGATATCTCCAATCTACCTGGAAATGAGATAACATCCAATTACGAATCTCAACGAAGCGATGCCTGGTCGCAGATAGAAGAACTTAATATCACTAAACGAATCATTTCGACTTGTGCGTTCTTGATTCTGTTTCCCCCGGTCTATGTTTTAAGTGCAAAATAGCCAAATTTGTACAGTCCAATCGTGCTGCTGCTGGTCCAGGTGTATCACGTACAACTTCATCTACATCATCGCTCGCATCAAGTAGATCTCCCCCGCCGAGCGGTTTCAAGAAAGCTCCTCCTCCTCCTCCTTTCGCTGCTTCCCATGCTGCTCCACCTCCACCGTATACACCTTCAAATGGACCTGCAAGCGCTGCGGCGTCTGCCGCAGCCGCGAAAAAAGCACCTCCGCCCCCTCCTCCACTGAAACCAAAACCCAAACTGGCACCTAAGCCGCAGTTTGTCGTAGCTTTGTATGATTTCGCAGCACAGGTAAGATGCTTGATTCATTTCATCGAACCTTCAATTAGTTCAACATCTCGGACCTCATCCAGGCGGAAGGTGATCTGTCTTTCAACTCAGGGGACCGAATAGAAATCGTTGAGAAGACGGCAAGCGCGGAGGATTGGTGGACTGGGAAGTTAAATGGCATACAGGGTGTTTTCCCAGGTAAATTTAGAAAACCGATCAGATTCAGTCTCGAGGTTTAATAATGAAATCTAACATAGGCAATTATGTCCAAGATGCTTAACGGTGTTTTGTTCGAGCGAAGGAACAGACAATACTTACCACGCACACATTGACGATGTTTCGGTATCATTATACTAGTCCTGTAATTCAACCATTTGTCAAATGAGATGTTTTGTCCGCGATACGGTCCAAGACCTTTCTAGATATGACTACAACATCCAAGATGACTACGTCCACTTCAAACATCACTTTTGAGTTGGAAACTGGATGTCAAGAATCTCTACATCTCACTGATCCTCGATATATTTGGAGTTCCCTTTTGTTTTGGTATCAATGGATTTCCGAAGATTTACGACTGAGAAACATTCTATTCATTTACATGGTGTGAGTCTGTGTTACATTTTCTTTCTGATCTTCGAATGGCGATGTTCTCCTGTGTTCCACTTCCATTCAATTCCGAACTTGGCGGAAGTGACTTTCCCATTGAAGACTCTACATACGCAAGGATACTATAGGCTACTATCCCAAGACGAACCCTAATGATTTCACCGATATCACAATGGAGGGACATCTTAGGAAATTTCCCATTGTACACAGTGATCAATGTAGCTTCGGTATTGGGGAAGGCTCGGACGACGAGTGTTGCGATGATGCGGTGCACAGATGATACAGTGGACAGATGCTAACAAAGTCTGCAAGCGCTAGCTCAGGACCCCTGACAACCCACTAAGAGGCCTGTACAAAGTGCGGGTAAGAATAGGAGAAATTTTTTAGAATCCATGAGCCAAAAGAGGGTAAAAATAGCAACTTTTCATGCTGAGCCCTAGGGCTAAAACCGGGTAAAAATGCTCCTTTCAAAAGGCCTAATCTACAGTAGGGTAAAATGGCCCCATCGAGACTCAAACATAGTGCTCACTGAGCACAAAGCAAATGACTCTTGCTGCACCACTACACAATATTGACAACATATTGTTAGGTATTATAGACATTACTATACAGCTTGTATTTACATGTTTTTGCATGAACATCGTTGTAGTTGAACATTGAATCTGGAGCTCAAGGGAAACTACGTGGATGATGATCCATTAGATGAGTCCATAATTTCAGCATAAATAAAACAAGGGAAAAAGAACCACCTGCAGTAGAAACAAACAAACAAAAATACATTTGGCAGCTTTCTGGCAAAAAATAAGCAAAAAAAGATAAAAAATCAAATTTTGGATATACCCTGAGGTCTAAACCGGGTAAGAATGGGGTCTGTGATGAAACCAGAGGAAAATCCGGGTAAGAATCCACCTTTTGGACCCCCAAAAATGTGGGTAAAACTCAAGTTTTTGGGATCAGGCCTCTTGGTGGGTTGTCAGGGGTCCTGCTAGCTCCTATGGATTCAAGGTTGAAGAAGGTGTAAAGTATTATCTTCATTAGCGCTTGGTGAGTTGGAGTCGCACTGCAAATTCCTAGATTGTTTGGCCCACCTCCAACGTTCGCGTGCTTGCCCTATTCTATTCACCATTTTCTAACGTACAAAGTCGCAAGACGAGCCTCGAGGTGATCCGCCGCAGTATGGCGCAAAATTGGCTGAAAGGGGATGAATAGCGTATCTTAGCGCTCGACGGGCAGTGTATATTTAGTGGGCTGTGCCGTTTCTTAGCGCCCTTGAATTTAAATTCAAATGATAGAGATGAGATGCTATGACTCTTATGCGGAGGCGATACCTGCCCGACGTTATTTCCGTAATGACTTGCACAGTATGTTCTCAGAAACTCGATAGCTTTTCCACTGGATATAAAAACACGAGGGTCTACCATGCAATCCAACGAAGCGAGGTCCCCCGCCGCGGCTCAGAATACTCTCCACTGCCCACTCATACCGCAGCTCACTTGAAATCATCTGTCAAACATTAGCACAATGCCAGGAAAGACAGTTCGATTTAACACACCCTCTCCTGATTACTCTGTCGCGTCTCTGCCTGTCATCGACGGGTCTGTGAGTCCACAGCCGATCCCCACCATAATGCTACCAGCAGTAGACTGTCAGCTACACCGAGCACTGCAGAATAACAAATTCTCGCCGTCTGCAATCGATTGGGATATGTCTTATCCAGTCGAAAATGCACGATTGCAACCACCATATACCCGATTTGATTGGAACGCTCCGGCAACCAACCCACATACTACCCATCTTACGATAACATTCGGCGCGTGGAAATTTACCGTCGTCCCTCATCCAGCGTCGAGAGCACCATATGTCACGGTTTTAGATGTCCTCCACGGAATTTATCGCTATTTCCGCACTTCGAGTTCTAAAAGAGACTATCAGGCTCTTTCATCCGATAAGCGGCATCGCGTCACCAGCGCGTACAATC